>NC_059080.1:1387690-2637690 GCF_020497125.1 Mauremys mutica
TGCTGCTTTGAGCTATCGTCATACAGCTACAGCACAGCTTTTCTCCTCTCCGTGTCTCGTCATTATGGATACCGAGGAGGTCCTGTTATTAAACGCCGCCTGTGAACTGCTGCCCAACTTATCTGGCCTTCTGCAAATTCATCCGAGTTGCACTGAAACTGTTAATTCAGTCAGTGCACTCGGCTAAGGAAGCCCCTTGTTCTTTCTGAGATTTCAGCTGTAAAAGTGGGTTGGTTTACGGTGGGAATGGCAGCATTGGTCTGTATGGGAGAGCAAGACTTTTACCGTTGTGCTATTAAGCCAGCAGAGACTGTCTGCTTAAACAGACACGCCCACATCCCAGAACTTCTCAAGAGCTGGACTCAGCTGTTCTGCTAGAACACTGATGTGGTCTCTGTGATGCCTTTTCCAGGATGTGTGAGAAATATGGGGGCAGACATATAACAGTCCTTCTCTTATAGTGTATTATACACATACGCTGCACCGCCTTCAATCCATGAATCTCAAAGTGCCTTAGAAACAGTAACAGGGGCACCGAGCCAAATTCCAGTGTCATTTATATGCACACAACCCCATTTCAGTCCATGGGGTTTGCATGGGTTATTTTTTATTAATTGAGTCCTGTATCAGCCTCTCCATTATCTTGCCAAGAATCAATGTCAGGCTGACAGGCCTATAGTTTTCTGGGTCATCCCGTTTATTCTTTCACCATATTAGCTTTCTTCCAACCTGCTGAAGCTTCCCCACTCCGCCAAGACCTATTGAAAATTTGTGTTTACTGTCCAGAGAGCTCCTCAGCCAGCTCTTTGAAAACTCTTGGATGCAAATTATCTGGATCTGCTGATTTAAAAATGTCTACATTAGTCATTTCTGATTAACATTCCCCAGAGATACTAGTGGAATAGAAAAAGTGTTATCAACATATGATGAGACTGCATCATCTGTTTCTTCCCCAAACACAGAACAAAAATATTTATTGAATACTTCTGTCTTTTTTGCACTGTTATTGATAATTCTACCACTTCCATCAAGAAATGGACCAATACCATTGTCAGAATTCTTTTTGTTTCTCTGTATTTAAAAAAAACCTTCCTATTGTCCTTAACTCTGCTGGCCATAGATTTCTACTTGTGTACATTGGCTTCCCTTATCAGTTTTCTGCAGTTTCTAACTTCTGATTTATATTCATTACTATTAATGTCCTCTTTCTTCCATTTATTATATATTTATTTTTTAGCGCTGTCTTCACTTACCCTCTCAACCAGGTTAGTTTTTTAACCAGCACAGCCTTCGGCCACAGTTGTGGGTTTTTGGCTTTTTGGGCATCTAGTGAGGTGTTCTTAAATGATTCCCAATTATTTACATTTTTTGATTAAATTTGTTCTCCTAGCTGATTTGGCTGACAATTGTTTTCAGTTTTGTGAAATTGGCTCTGTTAAAGCACCAAGTATATATATTACTGGAGGCAATGTTTCTTTTTCATGACGCTGCACAAGAGGCTGCCAGGAATTGGTGGCAGGGGTTTCAGAATCTCTTTTGGGGCCAGAGACAATGGAGACAGCACCTTGTCAATATCTGTTAAAGGGTAAGTAAGAACATAAGAAAGGCCATACTGGGTCAGACCAAAGGTCCATCCAGCCCAGTATCCTGTCTACTGACAGTGGCCAATGCCAGATGCTCCAGAGGGAGTGAACCTAACAGGTAATGATCAAGTGATCTCTCTCCTGCCATCCATCTCCACCCTCTGACAAACAAACAGAGGCTAGGGACACCATTCCTTACCCATCCTGGCTAATAGCCATTAATGGACTTAATCACCATGAATTTATCTAGTTCTCTTTTAAACCCTGTTATAGTCCTAGCCTTCACAACCTCCTCAGGCAAGGAGTTCCACAGGTTGACTGTGCGCTGCGTGAAGAAGGACTTCCTTTTATTTGTTTTAAACCTGCTGCCCATTAATTTCATTTGATGGCCCCTATTTCTTATACTATGGGAACAAGTAAATAACTTTTCCTTATCCACTTTCTCCACATCACTCATGATTTCATATACCTCTGTCATATCCCTCCTTAGTCTCCTCTTTTCCAAGCTGAAAAGTCCTAGCCCCTTTAATCTCTCCTCATATGGGACCTGTTCCAAGTCCCTAATCATTTTAATTGCCCTTCTCTGAACCTTTTCTAATGCCAGTATATCTTTTTTTGAGATGAGAAGACCAGATGTGTATGCAGTATTCAAGATGTGGGCGTACCATGGATTTATATAAGGGCAATAAGATATTCTCCATCTTATTCTCTATCCCTTTTTGAATGCTTCCTAACATCCTGTTTACTTTTTTGACTGCTGCTGCACATTGCTTCAGAGAACTATCCACGATGACTCCAAGATCTCTTTCCTGATTAGTTGTAGCTAAATTAGCCCCCATCATGTTGTATGTATAGTTGGGGTTATTTTTCCCAATGTGCATTACTTTACATTTATCCACATTATATTTCATTTGCCATTTTGTTGCCCAATCATTTAGTTTTATGAGATCTTTTTGAAGTTCTACACAGTCTGCTTTGGTCTTAACTATCTTGAGCAGTTTAGTATCATCTGCAAACTTTGCCACCTCACTGTTTATCCCTTTCTCCAGATCATTTATGAATAAGTTGAATAGGATTGGTCCTAGGACTGACCCTTGGGGAACACCACTAGTTACCCCTCTCCATTCTGAGAATTTACCATTAATTCCTACCCTTTGTTCCCTGTCCTTTAACCAGTTCTCAATCCATGAAAGGCCCTTCCCTTTTATCCCATGACAGCTTAATTTACGTAAGAGCCTTTGGTGAGGGACCTTGTCAAAGGCTTTCTGGAAATCTAAGTACACTATGTCCACCGGATCCCCCTTGTCCACATGTTTGTTGACCCCTTCAAAGAACTCTAATAGATTAGTAAGACACGATTTCCCTTTACAGAAACCATGTTGACTTTTGCCCAACAATTTATGTATCTAACAAGTTTATTCTTTATGATTGTTTCAACTAATTTGCCCGGTACCAACGTTAGACTTACCGGTCTGTAATTGACGGGATCACCCCTAGAGCCCTTTTTAAATATTGCTGTTACATTAGCTAACTTCCAGTCATTGGGTACCGAAGCCGATTTAAAGGACAGGTTACAAACCTTAGTTAATAGTTCTGCAACTTCACATTTGAGTTCTTTCAGAACTCTTGAGTGAATGCCATCTGGTCCCGGTGACTTGTTAATGTAAAGTTTATCAATTAATTCCACTTTAATCTGTGACGGTTCCTCAGATTTGTCACCTACAAAAGCCAGCTCAGGTTTGGGAATCTCTCTAACATCCTCAGCCGTGAAGACTGAAGCAAAGAATCCATTTAGTTTCTCCGCAATGACTTTATCGTCTTTAAGCGCTCCTTTTGTATCTCGATCATCGAGGGGCCCCACTGGTTGTTTTGCAGGCTTCCTGTTTCTGATGTACTTAAAAAACATTTTGTTATTACCTTTGGGGTTTCTGCTAGCTGTTCTTCAAATTCGTCTTTGGCTTTTCTTATTACATTTTTACACTTAATTTGGCAGTGTTTATGCTCCTTTCTATTTACCTCACTAGGATTTGACTTTTAAAAGGTGCCTTTTTATCTCTCACTGCTTCTTTTACATGGTTGTTAAGCCACGGTGGCTCTTTTTTAGTTCTTTTACTGTGTTTTTTAATTTGGGGTAGACATTTAAGTTGGGCCTCTATTATGGTGTCTTTGAAAAGAGTCCATGCAGCTTGCAGGGATTTCACTCTAGTCACTATGTCTTTTAACTTCTGTTTAACTAACCTCATTTTTGCATGTCTTGGCATTTAGCCACCAATGCCATGAGGTGGCGTGCCTCAGTTTCCCCTTCCACACAGCAGTCTAGATTGGTTATGCTTTCTCTGCTGTGCCAAGCTCTAAGCCTGTCAACAGGTACTAGTTGAGAAGCAGTATTCTCATAGGACTTTCTTGTTACCACTCCCAGTCTGTACCAAAGATTTTTCCAAAAAGCATTCATGTGGCATATTTTTAAAGTGTTTACCACCAGTAGCAAATTCTTTGTCTTAACCCACAGTGTGTGTAGTAAGAGACATAAAATTACCAGCACATTCATGACAGAGAGGCTTCCAAGTATGATTATCATGCCATGCCTTCTGTCTAAACAGATTGAGTGATGTATTAGAGCGTCTTTACATATTAGCGTCTTTGCTCAGTCCTAATTAGAGACTAATTTAGCTGGCAGGTAACGGCTCTGCTACAGCTCACCAGAGTAGCTTCCTCACTAAAGCTCTGATCTGTCGGATGAATGGTGATGTCACCGGCTCTGTAGCCATCAGAGCACACCTGTGTGGAGTCTTTCTAGGTTGCAGATCCTTGACTTGGTTCCGTGGGTCTGTGAGATCACTGCAGGAAGTCAATATGCTCATCAATACCTGGGAAACTTCCCCTAGCCGAAAACACTGGCTCCACCGATTTGTCACTATTATTGACTGGATTGTCTCGCGTGCTCAGATCCCAGTGCGGTTCTCAGGCGGGATGTTGCCAAGCCCAGCAGAGAAGCTGCTGTACAGCTATATCCAGCTGCTCTGGGTTTCAGGCTGAAGTGAATTGAGGTTTGTGAAAAAAAAAATGCGGAGTCCTTGTGGCACCTTAGAGACTAACAGATAAATTTATTTGTTAGTCTGTAAGGTGCCACAAGGACTCCTTGTTGTTTTTGCTGATACAGACTAACACGGCTGCCACTGAAACCTGAGGTTTGTGAAAGGAGCCTGATTGTCAGCGCTAGGGACGTACAGGAACAGCATGGGCAGGGCAGACTTTCCACATTTTCCTCTCCAGTGGGCGCCATCAGCATTGCCCTGCAGGGCCGTAATCCTCCTCCCCTGGCTGGGCACAAGAGCTATTCCACAGGCAGCTGCTGACGGCAGGGGGGTGGGAAGAGCTCTGACAAAGGCAGGTTGTGGAGTTTGTCTGGAAATCCGCGCTGCTACAAAGGGCCTTTGCACTCCAATGGCAGCCTGGCACAGAACAGCCAGAGCAGTGAGCATCTTTAGCAGTCGGGGGTGGGGCGTGACAGTGGCAGCATATCATTACTAGCAATTAAAACAGGCCTCCCACCTCTTGCATTGGCTTTATTGACCTTTCTCCACACAATTGTCTGCCCTTTCATTTCTAATTCATTTGCTCCGAGACCTGCATTGCTGGAAGAAGGTGAGGCACAGCACGACAATTCTGCTAGAGCGATCACTATGTCACAGTTACTGTAGCGGCAGGGCTTAGAGATGGCTGGCATGTTGCTCCTGGTGTGTCTGGTTGTGCTCTGTGTCTGTAGGGACTTGCACATGGGAGGCATCTCTAGAATTTTGGTGGGAGGTTTCCCGTGAAGGAGACATGCGTACGAAACAGGCAATTGCTGCAATGAAAGCACAGCCTGAGGTTTCAGAACTCTCTTTTTCATACCTATAGATAGGCTTGGAAGGATTAGATTTTTGTTGATAAACATTGATTTCATTGTACACCCAGAAACAGACCCCCAAAAAATCTCCACTGATGATAATCAACATTTATAGAATCATAGAAGATTAGGGTTGGAATAGACCTCAGGAGGTCATCTAGTCCAACCCCCTGCTCAAAGCAGGACCAACACCAACTAAATCATCCCAGCCAGGGCTTTGTCAAGCCTGACCTTAAAAACCTCTAAGGAAGGAGATTCTACCACCTCCCTAGGTAACCCATTCCAGTGCTTCACCTCCCTACTAGTGAAATAGTGTTTCCTAATATCCAACCTATACCTCCTGCACTGCAATTTGAAACCATTGCTCCTTGTTCTGTCATCTGCTACCACTGAGAACAGCTGAGCTCCATCCTGTTTGGAACCCCCTTTCAGGTAGTTGAAAGCAGCTATCAAATCCCCCCTCATTCTTCTCTTCTGCAGACTAAAGAATCCCAGTTCCCTCAGCCTCTCCTCATAAGTCATGTGCTCCAGCCCCCTAATCATTTTTGTTGCCCTCCGCTGGACTCTTTTCCAATTTTTAGAACATAAGAACATAAGAAAGGCCGTACCGGGTCAGACCAAAGGTCCATCTAGCCCAGTATCTGTCTACCGACAGTGGCCAATGCCAGGTGCCCCAAAAGGAGTGAACCTAACAGGCAATGATCAAGTGATCTCTCTCCTGCCATCCATCTCCATCCTCTGACGAACAGAGGCTAGGGACACCATTCTTACCCATCCTGGCTAACAGCTTAGCCACCATGAATTTATCCAGTCCCCTTTTAAACATTGTTATAGTCCTAGCCTTCACAACCTCCTCAGGTAAGGAGTCCCACAAGTTGACTGTGCGCTGCGTGAAGAAGAACTTCCTTTTATTTGTTTTAAACCTGCTGCCTATTAATTTCATTTGGTGACCCCTAGTTCTTGTATTATGGGAATAAGTAAATAACTTTTCCTTATCCACTTTCTCCACATCACTCATGATTTTATATACCTCTATCATGTCCCCCCTTAGTCTTCTCTTTTCCAAGCTGAAGAGTCCTAGCCTCTTTAATCTCTCCTCATATGGGACCCTCTCTAAACCCTTAATCATTTTAGTTGCCCTTTTCTGAACCTTTTCTAGTGCCAGTATATCTGTTTTGAGGTGAGGAGACCACATCTGTACACAGTATTCGAGATGTGGGCGTACCATGGATTTATATAAGGGCAATAATATATTCTCAGTCTTATTCTCTATCCCCTTTTTAATGATTCCTAACATCCTGTTTGCTTTTTTGACCGCCTCTGCACACTGCGTGGACATCTTCAGAGAACTATCCACGATGACGCCAAGATCTTTTTCCTGACTTGTTGTAGCTAAATTAGCCCCCATCATGTTGTATGTATAGCTGGGGTTATTTTTTCCAATGTGCATTACTTTACATTTATCCACATTAAATTTCATTTGCCATTTTGTTGCCCAATCACTTAGTTTTGTGAGATCTTTTTGAAGTTCTTCACAATCTGCTTTGGTCTTAACTATCTTGAGTAGTTTAGTATCATCTGCAAACTTTGCCACCTCACTGTTTACCCCTTTCTCCAGATCATTTATGAATAAATTGAATAGGATTGGTCCGAGGACTGACCCTTGGGGAACACCACTAGTTACCCCTCTCCATTCTGAGAATTTGCCATTAATTCCTACCCTTTGTTCCCTGTCCTTTAACCAGATCTCAATCCATGAAAGGACCTTCCCTTTTATCCCATGACAGCTTAATTTACGCAACAGCCTTTGGTGAGGGACCTTGTCAAAGGCTTTCTGGAAATCTAAGTACACTATGTCCACCGTATCCCCCTTGTCCTCATGTTTGTTGACCCCTTCAAAGAACTCTAATAGATTAGTAAGACACGATTTCCCTTTACAGAAACCATGTTGACTATTGCTCAAGAGTTTATGTTTTTCTATGTGTCTGACAATTTTATTCTTTACTATTGTTTCAACTAATTTGCCCGGTACCGACGTTAGACTTACCGGTCTGTAATTGACGGGATCACCCCTAGAGCCCTTTTTAAATATTGGCGTCACATTAGCTAACTTCCAGTCATTGGGTACCGAAGCAGATTTAAAGGACAGGTTACAAACCTTAGTTAATAGTTCCGCAATTTCACATTTGAGTTCTTTCAGAACTCTTGGGTGAATGCCATCTGGTCCCGGTGACTTGTTAATGTTGAGTTTATCAATTAATTCGAAAACCTCCTCTAGTGACACTTCAATCTGTGACAGTTCCTCAGATTTGTCACCTACAAAAGCCAGCTCAGGTTTGGGAATCTCCCTAAATCCTCAGCTGTGAAGACTGAAGCAAAGAATCCATTTAGTTTCTCCGCAATGACTTTATCGTCTTTAAGCGCTCCTTTTGTATTTTGATCGTCAAGGGGCCCCACTGGTTGTTTAGCAGGCTTCCTGCTTCTGATGTACTTAAAAAACATTTTGTTATTACCTTTGGAGTTTTTGGCTAGCCGTTCTTCAAACTCCTCTTTGGCTTTTCTTATTACACTCTTGCACTTAAGTTGGCAGTGTTTGTGCTCCTTTCTATTTACCTCAATAGGATTTGACTTCCACTTTTTAAAGGAAGTCTTTTTATCTCTCACTGCTTCTTTTACATGTTACATGGTGGCTCTTTTTTAGTTCTTTTACTGTTTTTCTTAAATTGCGGTATACATTGAAGTTGGGCCTCTATTATGGTGTCTTTAAAAAGGGCCCATGCAACTTGCAGGGATTTCACTTTAGTCACTGTACCTTTTAACTTTTGTCTAACTAACCCCCTCATTTTTGTATAGTTCCCCCTTTTGAAATTAAATGCCACAGTGTTGGGCAGTTGAGGTGTTCTTCCCACCACAGGGATGTTGAATGCTATTGTATTATGGTCACTATTTCCAAGCGGTCCTGCTATAGTTACCTCTTGGACCAGCTCCTGCGCTCCACTCAGGATTAAATCTAGAGTTGCCTCTCCCCTTGTGGGTTCTGTACCAGCTGCTCCATGAAGCAGTCATTTAAAGTATCGAGAAATTTTATCTCTGCATTTCGTCCTGAAGTGAAATGTTCCCAGTCAATATGGGGATAATTGAAATCCCCCACTATTATTGTGTTCTTAATTTTGATAGTCTCTCTAATTTCCCTTAGCATTTCATCATCACTATCACTGTCCTGGTCAGGTGGTCGATAATAGATCCCTAATGTTATATTTTTACTAGAGCATGAAATTTCTATCCATAGAGACTCTATGGAACATGTGGATTCGCTTAAGATTTTTACTTCATTTGAATCTACACTTTCTTTAACATATAGTGCCACTCCTCCCCCCGCATGACCTGTTCTGTCCTTCCGATATATTTTGTACCCCGGAATGACTGTGTCCCATTGATTGCTCTCGGTCCACCAGGTTTCTGTGATGCCTATTATATCAATATCCTCCTTTATCACAAGGCACTCTAGTTCACCCATCTTATTATTTAGACTTCTGGCATTTGTGTACAAGCACTTTAAAAACTTGTCCCTGTTTATTAGCCTGCCTTTTTCTGATGTGCCAGATTCTTTTTTATGTGACTGTTTATCATCTGATCCGGCCCTTACATTATACTTCTCATTCCTCTGCTCCTGACTATAACCTGGAGATTCTCTATCATCAGACTCTCCCCTAAGAGAAGTCTGTGTCCGATCCACACGCTCCTCTGCAGCAGTCGGCTTTCCCCCATCTCCTAGTTTAAAAACTGCTCTACAACCTTTTTAATGTTTAGTGCCAGCAGCCTGGTTCCACTTTGGTTTAGGTGGAGCCCATCTCTCTTGTATAGGCCCCTCCCATCCCAGAAGTTTCCCCAGTTCCTAATGAACGTGAACCCCTCCTCTCTACACCATCGTCTCATCCACGCATTGAGACTCTGAAGCTCTGCCTGCCTACCTGGCCCTGCGCGTGGAATTGGGAGCATTTCTGAAAATGCCACCATAGAGGTTCTGGATTTCAGTCTCTTCCCTAGCAGCCTAAATTTGGCTTCCAGGACATCTCTCCTACCCTTCCCTATGTCATTGGTACCTACATGTACCACGACCACCGGCTCCTCCCCAGCACTACACATAAGTCTGTCTAGATGCCTCGAGAGATCCACAACCTTCGCACCAGGCAGGCAAGTCACCATATGGTTCTCCCGGTCATCACAGACCCAGCTATCTACGTTTCTAATAATCGAATCTCCCATTACTAACACCTGCCTTTTCCTAGCAACTGGAGTTCCCTCCCCCGGAGAGGCAACCTCAGTGCGAGAGGCAACCCCAGCACCATCTGGAAGGAGGGTCCCAACTACGGGAAGGTTTCCCTCTGCTCCCATTGACTGCTCTGCTTCCCTGGGCCCTTCTTCCTCCTCAACAGCGCAGGAGCTGTCTGAGCGGAGGTGGGACAATTCTACAGTGTCCCGGAAAGCCTCATCAACATACCTCTCTGCCTCTCTCAGCTCCTCCAGTTCCACCACCCTGGCCTCCAAAGTCCGTACATGGTCTCTGAGGGCCAGGAGCTCCTTGTACCGAAGGCACACATATACCACCCGCCCACAGGGCAGGTAATCATACATGCAACACTCAGTGCAATAAACTGGATAGCCCCCACCCTGCTGCTGGGCTTCTGCCTGCATTGTCTCCTAGTTAGTGGAAGGGTGGTTTACAGAAAGGAGTTTTGGAATGTGGTTTGGTTTACAGGTTTTAGGGTTTTAGGGGGGGGCCACAGGGAAGGGGTTAGGGCTGGCGAGGGACTCCCACTCCCTTCCCACTCCCCTTCTAAACTCCCTTGCGAAGCTCCCTGTTAGCAGCCCCTGTTCCACATCCTTCTTGTAGTGTGGAGCCCAAAACTGGACACAGTACTCCAGATGAGGCCTCACCGATGTCGAATAGAGGGGAATGATCACGTGACTTGATCTGCTGGCAATGCCCCTATTTATACAGCCTAAAATGCCATTAGCCTTCTTGGCAACAAGGGCATATTGTTGACTCATATCCAGCTTCTCGTCCACTGTAACCCCTAGGTCCTTTTCTGCAGAACTTCTGGCTAACCATTCAGTCCCTAGTCTGTGGCAGTGAATGGGATTCTTCCGTCCTAAGTGCAGGACTCTGCACTTGTCCTTGTTGAACCTCATCAGATTTCTTTTGGCCCAATCCTCCAGTTTGTCTAGGTCACTCTGGACCCTATCCCTACCCTCCAGCATATCTACCTCTCCTTTCAACATTTTCTTACTTTGCCTAAGATCCCTCAATCAAACTCTACGTCAGTGGTTCTCAAACTTTTGTTCTGGTGCCCCCTTTCGCACAGCAGGCCTCTGAGTGCGACCCCCCCTTATAAATTAAAAACACTTTTCAATATATTTAACACCATTATAAATGCTGGAGGCAAAGCGGGGTTTGGGGTGGAGGCTGACAGCTCACGACTCCCCATGTAATAAGCTCATGACCCCTTGAGGGAACACCTGCTCTATGTTATTTACTTTGTATATTTTTTATGTGGGATGTTGACAATTTGTGTTTTAATAGTTGTAAAGCTTTAATTTCTTTGAATTTCAATGTCTACTGTCATTAAATAATTGTTGTCTGATCCCCTCCATAATTTCCTGCAACTGTGAAAATGTGACTAGATAAAATTTTAAAAAATACTTAAAAATAAACATCAGTATTGTCTGTCAACATGATAAAACGATTAGCACGGCATTCTGCCTATCTGAACTAGAGAAGATTGGGGATTAGCATCTGCACTGGGCACCCACATGAGAAGGTGCATCAGCTAAATAGATACCAGGGGTTCCATCTGGATAGGAGAAACTGGTTAAAATATTTTCCCTATTGACCTTTTGATGCATTTGGTACAATAGGCAATAGATGTGCACTTTTCTAAGCACACGTAGCTCCCAGGGGAGCTGATCTGTGGGAGTCTTAATTACTGCCAGGGCAGCCCAGCCCAGCAACCCCTCCCGGCCAGGCCTGTCTCTGCCAGGGCCAGATGCTTCAGGGAAGGAGCAGGAAGCCCTACAGTGAACACAGGGAGAGCGGTTCTTCCCCACTCCCTCCGTAAGAGGTGGATTCATGCCTAGATCCTCCGCCATTGGGAGCTTTGCTAAGGTGTTCCCACCCTCCTTATGAATGTCCAGTGCTTTGCTGAATCCAGCTGGGCTCCTGGCCTCACTCCAGCACAGGCAGAGCTTTACGCTGATGGGGTTTTCACACTGGGGTAACTGTGTGCACAGCTCAGACCTTTCTTTCCTGTCCTTATCAACCTTTAGAGCTGCTCCCTAGCACATTGCATCCAGCCCCATCTGCCTGCCCCGGAGCCCATCAGCCCCTCTGCACTCAGGCTTTCGGCTGCATCCCCCCCTCTTGGCTTCCTCTCAAACTCTTAGGCCCCGTCTGTGCTACAACTTTTATCTCTTCTTTTAACTGTCCAGAGATCCAGTCACCTTAACTGGCTCCAAGTCTCACGGGGGACTTTGAAGGGCCGGACACAGTTTCTCCAGAGCAGCGAGCCCAGCTGGGATGTCGTACAGGGTACTTCACACCAGGATTAATCATCTTGTGTGTGACACTGAGAAAGTACCATGCATGAAATACTCGCCACACGTGCTGTGCCAGATGGGTTCTGTGAAGCGTGGTGGCTGGAGGAGCCGACAGCCGAGGGAAGCGACTTCAGCTGTATTTAACATCCAGAGCTGCTCCGAGGTGGAAAACAAATTATTTGTTATGTAGCTGGAGCTGCTCCAGGCCCTGGGAAATGGTTTGAACAATTAGATCCTTTCTAGTGATTGGAAAAGCAATTTCTTATGAAGCATCATGACACGTACGTACAATGTGATATCTTTAATAATCAATGCTTCTGGCATGTGTCCCACTGCAGTGCTAGGCACTCCCGCGATGCTGCTCCTTTCTCCATAGGGTGGCGTTAGAGCGCTCTCCCTGGTGCCCGCAGGGTTGTGCCAGTCTGTGAAGCATTCATTTGAATGCTGTCCCTTGCAGAGGAGTGTAGGAGCTGGGGTGGGTTTTGGGAGGAAGGGGGCATGGCACAGACGATGGGTGTACGGGCAGGGAGCTGGAAGCGTGGGTGGCAGTTAGGACCTGAGAGCACCTGTGTCCAGGAAAAGGAATGGTTGGTACTACGTCCGTGGGAGCGGTGGGGTGTGGCAGCATTGTGCTTCGCCGCACGGAAGCCCCAAGTTTGACTAGGAAGCCCGGCCTCCCCATGCATGGCTCAGGGTGCTGCAGTAGCCTGCTCCTTTCCCTGGCTGGAGCCGAAGCCCAGTCTGCGCTTCGAGGCGCCAGCGAGTGCTGCCGGGCAGCGGCGTTGGCACTTGGGAAAGGGCCATTCACACATCGACGAACGTTTAACGCTAATCACCACATTCGGTGTCTACAGAAGATGAATGTTCACACACATCCCATAGTGCCCTTGCCCTGAGGGCATGGCAGACTCTGTCCCAGGCCCGTCAGAGAGAGGGTCAGCACCCCTCCCTCCCTCCCCCCTTGATGCAGATTGGCCACCTGGCTCTCCTCCGGGCAGAGCTTGCCAGGGAACGTGGTTGTGCTCAGCAGGGAATGGTGGCTGCGTAAGGCTTAAAATCAGATTTCTGTGCGACTTCTGGTAGTCGTGAATGCACACTTGCCTTTCTGTGAATTTTCTGCAGTACTTGCTGTTTCAGTGACCATTTCTGTGGGCAAACTCACTGGCTAGGACATTCATGGAAAGCATCATGCTGGTGCCGGAGACAGAGTCGGTCAATTTTCTTTTAAAATTAGAACAAAGGGATGGACACTTTTCCAAGTGTTCACCCACCACTAGTAGTAGTTACACAGGCTGTGATCCTGCCCTGAGCGCTGCATGGGCAGCCCCTAGGGCAAGAAAACCATTGCAGGATTGGGGCCATATTAAGGTCCCTTTTTGGCGAAGTTCTTGAGTATATAGTTGGCTTTCAGCGTGTGTGTGATTCCATCCCCATTCAGCAAAAGGTACTGGATGCCAAACTCCCAGTTGTGTCATAAGAACATAAGAATGGGCCATTCTGGGTCAGACTAAAGGTCTACTTAGCCCTGTACCCTGTCTTCTGACAGTGGCCAGTGCCAGGCACCCCAGAGGGAATGAATAGAACAAGGAATCACCAAGTGATCCATCCCCTGTCGCCCATTCCCAGCTTCTGGCAAACAGAGGCTACGGACACCATCCCTGCCCACCCTGGCTAATAGCCATTGATGGACCTATTCTCCATGAACTTATCTAGTTCTTCTTTGAACCCTGTTATAGTCTTGGCCTTCACAACATCCTCTGGCAAGGAGTTCCCCAGGTTGACTGTGCGTTGTGTGAAGAAATACTTCCTTTTGTTTGTTTTAAACCTGATGCCTATTAATTTCATTTGGTGACCACTAGTTCCTGCAGTATGAGAAGGAATAAATAGCACTTCCTTTCTCCATATCAGTCATGATTTTACAGCCCTCTGTCATATCCCCCCTTAGTCGTCTCTTTTCCAAGCTGAAAAGTCCCAGTCGTATTAATCTCTCCTCATACGGAAGCTGTTCCATACCCCTAATCATTGTTGTTGCCCTTTTCTGAACCTTTCCCAATTCCAATATATCTTTTGTGAGATGGGGCGACCACATCTTTGAAAATCTCTCAGTGAGTGATTGGCAGAGCAGGGCTGGGATTACTCACATATGTAAAGTTAAGCAGGTGCTGAAATGTTTTGCTGTGTTGAGGCCCTAGAGGCCACTTTTGAAACCTGAGCTCTTCAGGGCACCAGGCTCATATTTGGGCATCTCCGCCGGGACAGAGGGTGCCCGAATACTAGTGGCTGTTTAAAGTGAAGCCCTGTTTGAACTGCTCTGACAAATCAAAGCTGAACTAAACTCTTCACCAGAGGCTGAAAAAGGATGAAGAAGATTTAATGTCATTTACCAAATGCTTCAATTACTATTAAAAGTAAAAGAGGCAATAATAGACGATTGTCAACAGCATCTGGCCAGGGCGGGATGCTGCTGACTCTTCTGCAGCGGGAGATGATAATGTCTGTCCCAGTCCCAGGATTTTAGAGACAATATAAAATGAAGCCTGTAATATGGCTACTCTGAGCCACGCTATTCCTCCCTGCTGTCTCATTAAGCACAGTTTAAGCCACCTGAAGAATCATTTTGGAGCCAGTGTGGCTCACTCTGTGACATCCTTTCCGAAGATTTTTTACAAAAGAGGAGAACTGCACAACTCTGCTGCAGTCTGAGCTGTGTGCGTGTGCCCAAGGGTGGCAGGTGGAGCCCCCCTTCGGGGAGGCTCCACCCCTTCTGCTCGCATGCCCCCACCCCCTCAGCCAGAGGAGCCCCGAGCCAGCCACAGCTCCCCAGGCCCCAAGCTGCCCAGGAAAAGCCGCAGCGGGACAGCGTCTCTTCCTGGAGAAGAACCTGAGCTTTTGCTATGCCCCAGGCAGGTTCTGGGGCGGCTGAGGAGGTGGTATGTGTTACTCAGCTTCCTGGGTCCATCAGTCATTGCTCTGGAGTCCAGGGAGATTAATAGCACATATCATCTCCTCAGCTGCCCCAGAACCTGCACGGGGCACAATAAAGGAAAAACTTCCCCTGCCAAACCCAGAACGGGGCGTCTGGCAGAGCCTCCTCTGGCCTATTATACCCACCACCCACCTGCGTGCCCAACCCTGCACCTACCACCGCGCTCATCCTCACGCGCTCGCCCTGCACCTGCCACCACGGAAGGGAGGAAGGAAGATAGCAGTGTGCTGTTCACACGGGCCTGGCTGAGGCCTGGAGCAGGTGTGGATTTAGCTACGCTCTTGCTCCCCTGGGTGCCGCTGCGCTGGAGGTATTGTGCTGGCAGGAGGTTTCCCTATAAGGCGTAGTGAAGACAAGTCTCTTGAGAGCGGCCCAAAAGGGTTAAAGTAAGAGACCAGTGTAGGAAGGGCAGAAAGGAACAGAAGGGAGACGCCTGAGCAGAGATCAGTGCAATGAATGCGAGGGGACGAGGCCCTACGGGGGATGGACCATGCTCTGGCATTTCCTAGTTAGCTGTGGCTGGGATTTCCTTTCTCTGCAGAGTCCCAGTATCCTGGGACCAGAGAGTGGCTCCTGAGGAGGGGAGGGCTCCACACAAGGCTGCAGCAGCCTAGCGGGCAAGCGCCAAAGGGTTTTAGATTCCCCAGGCCAGGAGGGAGATTATCCTTGCTCCATCAAAGGGAAATGTGCTTGTTCAAAGGCCTGTGCTGAATGCTCTCCAGCCACCATTGCTGCTGCATTAGACACACCTGGAGAATTAGTACAATTAACATCCCTTCCAGGGCTTGGTTGAGGCAATCCACTGCCTAGGCCCACCATGCCCCAGGGCAGCCTGTGGAATTGCCCTGTGACCGTGCGCCCTCGCTTAGAGGGACTGTGGAAAGGCAAGGGTGGGCGCCTCTCTGGGCCGCAACTGCTCCTCTGGCCATAGGGGGACAGCAGATGTGTCCGCCTCTGTGTCCCATTCCCCATCCCCAGTGTGATGCTGTTGCAAAAAAACCAAACGTGATTCTGGGATGCATTAGCAGGTGTGTTGGGAGCAAGACACGAGAAGTCATTCTTCTGCTCTACTCTGCGCTGGTCAGGCCTCAGCTGGAGTATTGAGTCCAGTTCTGGGCACCGCATTTCAAGAAAGATGTGGAGAAACTGGAGAGGGTCCAGAGAAGAGCAACAAGAATGATTAAAGGTCTAGAGAACATGTCCTATGAAGGGAGGCTGAAAGAATTGGGTTTGTTTAGTTTGGAAAAGAGAAGACTGAGAGGGGACACGAGAGCAGTTTTTAGGTATCTAAAAGGGTGTCATCAGGAGGTGGGAGAAAACTTGTTCACCTTAGCCTCTAAGGACAGAACAAGAAGCAATGGGCTTAAACTGCAGCAAGGGAGGTTTAGGTTGGACATTAGGAAAAAGTTCCTAACTGTCAGGGTGGTTAAACACTGGAATAAACTGCCTAGGGAGGTTGTGGAATCTCCATCTCTGGAGATATTTAAGAGTAGGTTAGATAAATGTCTATCAGGGATGGTCTAGACAGTATTTGGTCCTGCCATGAGGGCAGGGGACTGGACTCGATGACCTCTCGAGGTCCCTTCCAGCCCTACAATCTATGAATCTATGAATCCCGGGCGTGGCCCAAGGCACCCTTGCTGTGCACACTCAGTGGCCACGAATCTGCCAACCTGCTCTGCATCCCACAATAGCCCCATCCTGCATGGTGACCCATTATAGAAACCTTGGGCCTGCAGCTCCGCGAGTCGCTCACGCCAGGGTGTGACATGCTCTCAGAGCAGAGCAGCAGCATTTCACACCCCTCTGCACTGGTGTCAATGGCTCCGCAAGGCACTAGATCTCTGCAATGCGCAGCGAGTGTGCAATCCCTCTGCCACCCTGGGCCGCTGACCTGCTCAGATATAGCAGGAGGAGCTCACCGACCTGGAACCCAGGGAACTGGCAGCTTTTCAGATGTGGTTTCATTTTGCACCCCCAGTTTTGTATCATTGAGGCCATGTCAGCTGCTAAATAATTGACTGCATCTGCCAATCACCCTGCTGTCTGACTGCTGCCAATTGCACTCACATTTTTGCTTACAAAGCTGCACCTGCAAAATTGGGGTGGGGAGCTGGCAAAATTGACCCCTTAAAGGGAAAAGTTGTTTAAACATAAAACTGCATAGTCCTTCCTTGGCCAGGTAACGCGGCCCATTTCACTGCCTGCTCATGAGACGTTATCAGGCCTTCCTCTCTTGGCAGGTTGTAAGGCAGGGCACTGAAGTATGCACGGCTCCTACACTACAGGGGTAGTTTGACATGGTTAGCCCAGTGAGTGGGGCGTTAGACATACAGCTGAAGTCATGTGGCTAAATCCCCGGGTCCCTCTCTGAAAATGGACCCCTCCAGTAGGCACATAATTAAGCACTGTGTTTGGTCCAATAATTCATTTTGAATGCTGTGACCACACAAGTCTTGGTCTGAGCAACTAAGTTTTCTATCAGAGAGGCAGCTGTGTTAGTCTGTATCAGCAAAAAGAACGAGGAGTCCTTGAGGCACCTTAGAGACTAACACATTTATTTGGGCATAAGCTTTCATGGGCTACAGCTCACTTCATCCACTTCAAACTTCTAGTGTTTCTTGTTGTTGTAGAATCCTCCGGGTCCAGCTAGTCTTAATCAATTCAGTTATGGCAGGTGAAATCGGGAGGCATTTCTGATAAAATTAAAGCTGACATCAAACGCTCACCAGGCAGATATGTTGTCCTGCCAGCCATTACACCCTGGGGAGCTGCATCCTTCTTGGAATGGTTTGGTTTCAGTTGCAGGTATTTTGCAAAAAGCCATTTCCAGCTTTTGACCTGTGTGACGGGGCAGAGCAGCCCCACACTGGTACAGCAGGGGTTAACCTTTCCTTCCTAGCAGAGGAAGCCACACCCCGGAAGCTCTTCTGGGCATGCTCCAACTGGAGAACAGGTATAAAAGCCTGCAGATCAGCTCAGTCTGGGCTGGCCACCGGAGGAGAAGGATGCACACTCCCAGCTCCTGAAGAGGGAGAGCTTGCGTGCCAGGATCCAGGAGTCAGCCAAGCCGATACACTACCTGGGACCCCGACAGAGGATGTCACAGGGGAGAAACAGACCAGAGACCCCCTGCCCCAGATGAACTGGTATTCATGGCAGGAAGTGACCCAGGAGAACTTTAGAGACAAGCAGCGTTAGAGCTGTGGTGATGCTTGGCGTGTTGCGGGTGGATCCCTGCCGAGCAAGGGGCAAGGACAGCTTGCCACTAACAGGGCCCTGGGTCGGGGCTCGGTGGAGAGGGTGGGCCTGAGTCCCCCTACCCCATCACCGTGCGGGATCTTGAATAGACTCTGGCTGCTAGACCGTGCTACCCTGCTCGTAAGGGGGTTTATATGGACTCTGGCTGCTAGGCTGCACTATCCTGCTTGTAGGGGGTTGTATATGGACTCTGGCTGTTAGGCCACACTACCGCACCCGACAGGAGTGACAGTGGGGAGGAAGGCCAAGAGGCTGTCATTGACCACCTGCAGAGAGGCGGACGCAGTGACTCGAGAGTGGTGAGATGTTGGCACCCCATCCTACCCCTGCCACAAAGGGGCACTCTGGTGCCTGACCCACCACAACCTGCACAATCTGCTTCAGTGAAATAAAAGGAGGCAGGATTTGGCCCAGCAGCTAAGCACACAGCTGTAGCTGAAGTGTGCTGCATCTTCAGCATTGGGGTTGTGTAAACTTGTGGGATCTGCCGCATGCTGCAAACACTTTCCTTCTGCCTGTAAACCAGGGGTAGGCAACTTGTGGCACACGAGCTGATTTTCAGTGGCACTCACACTGCCCAGGTCCTGGCCACCGGTCTGGGGGGCTCTGCATTTTAATTTAATTTTAAATGAAGCTTCTTAAACATTTTAAAAACCTTATTTACTTTACATACAACAATAGTTTAGTTATATATTATAGACTTATGGAAAGAGACCTTTTAAAAACATTAAAATGTTTTACTGGCACGTGAAACCTTAAATTAGAGTGAATAAATGAAGACTTGGCACAGCACTTCTGAAAGGTTGCCGACCCCTGCTGTACACTAAGCCTTAGCCAGGGGGAGATGATGTGGAAGGCTTCCATGAGCCCAGTGTGGAGAGAGGAGCAGGCAGCAGAACCCCCACCCCTGGCCCCACTCCAGATTCACCAGTGCCGGGAGAGGCCGCACTGGGCTCGTTCTGTTGGCTCTCCTTCTCATATGATAGAACTTTACTCCCCACTGCAAAGGGCGAAGAGTTCTCAAGATCTCGCTCCTCACTGTGCTGACCTTATTTCTAAAGGAAGATTTAATTGTTTTTTTCCCAGCAGACAAGCAAGGAGGCTGAGCGATCTGGCGCTGAAATGGACTGGCTGTCCCATCCAGGTTTGATGCTGGCCCAGACTCTGTTTTCTATCCCAGGCTTCCTCAAGTACGCATGTAGAATTCAAAGGGCGATTTGTTGTGACGGCTCCTGGAGCAGAAAGTGCTACTTTGGGTGTCTGAGTCTCTGTGTTTGGGAGTTTTGCATACATTAGGCACTAATAGATTCCTTAGCAAATGGATTATGGCTCTATATTGCTTCCCCCAGGCTTCTGTGACAGCTAATAATGTTTCTTTCAATATGTTTTGTCTGTGTTGGGAGTTCACATCAGGCACATTCTTTGCTGCCATGATCATTTGTGTCTGTTGAATTGCTCATATCTGCATAATCTGACTAGTGGTTCTGGCATGAAGACTCTGTTACATGCAAAACCCTTGGACAAGTGAATAGCATTCTCTTCTTCCTACTCCTCATCGCCCAATGCACACGGTTCCCGTCAGTCCCAGGGACAGGCTCAAGGGGCACGCAGCATGAGGTCAGATTCGGGGTGAAGTAACGCTCATCTTGGCATCCCCCCAGTCGCAGGTCACTGTTTGCTACGAAGGTCACGGTACTGGCGTCAGCCTACCACTGAAACCATGCCGTGCTGGCACTCCCTGGGCCATCTGCCCCGGAGAGGACAGCTGGTCACGCTGCCTCCTACAGGCCCCCAGCGGTTTTACATTCCAACTGCTGGATGCAGCCTGCTCTCCCCCCCGTCAGAGACTGCAGGCGGTTGCTCCAGGGAGAGTTTCTGCGGCTGGAAGCCCACAGTCTAAGTCCAGCCACTCGTGCCAGCGAAATACGAGGGTGGAACCATTGTGTAGCGGGTCATAATATTTTTGATAAATTATTTCATAAAAATAAGACTTAGCTGAAAAACTGGACTCTGAATACCAGCCAGAGGCTCCCAAGCCTTCTCTTTTCACTGTTCTAAAAGTAGAGTTAAGGCCAAGATTCCCATCTTCTACCAGGCCTGCATTGCTTGTTAGTCTAACCAGGGAACAGTGGGTAGAGGTTCAAGAATTGTTACAAATGTCCCCTTATAGAAACCTGATTAAAAAAAGATGTGAGAAGGAGACAAAGACTGAGTTAGTAGAAACTTCTGTTTAAATTAAGTCCATTCAAGGACTGTGTTAAGATTATGACTGTTAAACAAGAGGATCAGAAATCAATGAACCAAACTTAGTGTGTCAGAAATCAGCTGGTGGACAAAATAATGAGAGAATGGATTATTCCACCCATCGGTTTTTTTTTTTGGGGGGGGGCCTTAAATAAAGAGGAGAGAGAAAATTATTTTACCGTCACTGTGACTGTGGTGGAAGGATTGTTGCTGTGACACCAGACCTTGATACTCCAATGGGAATTCCTGACCATCATCACTACACGGGTGAGGACCCCAACCTGATTCATGTAAGATCCTGCTCTGTCTTCCTCTCCCTTGCGTGTCCTCCTTTCTGTCCCCTTCTGCCCAAACTTCCTCCTCTCCTGGCTCTTGCTCAGCTTTTCGCCTGATCCTGAAATTAACGATACTGCGTGGCCCTCGCACGGTGAGATGAGACGGCCAGTCCAGCTCTGCTTGGCTTGAGAAGGACCCAGCCCCTATTAAACCAACCAACGATGTGAGCCAGGGCCTAAGACAACTGCTGGTATGGCCAACCCGCCAGCCCAAAGGATCCGCCCAGGACTGAGCAGCCACCCTCCATCTTCAGAACATCAACAAAAACCACATTTCCCACCTATCCCATCTTCTCTCTCTCTCTCTGTCTGTTTTCTCTAAAGCAGGAAAGCGACTGCCATTCTCAACTCAGAATTGAGCATCAGAACTTTCCCACCAAGGACCGTTTGATTGACTAAGAGACTTAACCGATATTCTCTGTCGCCAGAAAGGGACTTGGATAGATTTTGATTCAATTTGTTTTTCCTAATCAATTAATTTTAGATTCAGTGCTCTTTATCTAATTTTGAGTCTTTCCCTTTTGTGTGCTTCAATCAAGACAGTTCTGACCTTTGGCATCAGATTTATAATCTGATTGCCATGGTTGGACGGTCTATACCAAACCCCGACCCTGGCTTACCATGGTTTCCTGTTGGACAGTGACTGCATTATGTTAACACTTTTAACTCTTTGGGCCTCTTGATTCCATATCAGTCAATACTCACCCCAATTTTTCTATTGTAGAGAACAATTTGATGGCAAACCACAATTGCTTTTTCAGCTAAAGAGCTGTGCAAGCATTTGCATTCGACCCTTACCCCTTGTGCTATGCAAGGTTACATTAATGTATGGGTGCTGTGTAATGCTTGCAGATCCCGCCGTGGATGGGCCAGGGTGTAAGGGTTCAGGGAGAATAGCTTGATTTAGAATGGAGAGAACATTTATCACCAGATTAACTGTTTTTAGTTTAAATTCACCACTCTGCTGCTCCGACTGAAGCCCTTGTTTCCGTGTGAGTCAGGGTGCACTCCAGAGACTGTCCTGATAGCTCCTACGCCAACAGAAGGGGATTTGCTGGTGGGGGAGGACCCCCCCTCCCCAGGCAACGTTAGCTATGTTGCTGGAAGCATTCTTCTGCTGAGCCTACACTGGGGTCTCGTTGGCACAGATCCGTAGGTCTGGGGGTGTGTGTATTTCCCGTCCCCTGACTGATGTAGCTATGTGGACATAACTCAAGGGCGGACCAAGCCTCGGTATTTGTACTCTGCCCCTGCAGAGTCAGTAAAACAGCCACCAGAGGGAGTGCAAGAAAAGGAACATCAGGTTAGTTCCCAATTTCACATCGCTTTGCTGGGGCTTCTAATTCTTTTATTTCAATACAAATTCTTTAGGGGAAAATCCCCATGATCAGCTCGGGCTCCATGAGCCTCCTCACAATAAGAAAGCAACAAGCAGCTTCAGTTTCTTAGGGTGGCTGCAAACACTAAGCTGAAAATACATTTTAAAATGAAAGAAAACTACTGCCTGTCTTTGTGAACTAGCCCACCCTTTCTAGGAGGCCAGTCGCTGCAGATGGCAAAGATCTTGTCACTAGCTCCCATGCTGTTGAGTGGGAGAGACTGAGTCCAGCTGAAATTATTTGCACTGTCCTTGAATTTAGTTAAAAGTTCTCAACTGTGTTGACCTCACCAGGGAGGCTAATGGGAATTATGGGAATGAGCAAACGTAACCCACACATCTCCTGGGTGTGGTGCCCCCAGACCACTTAGAGATTAATGAGTCTGCTACAGTCACAGCAAAGAGGGATGTGGCTTTTAGCTCAGGCAGTAGAGGCTCATGCACTAAGCGCCAGAGGTCCCAGGTTCAGTGCCGCCCGCCGACGACCGGGGTCTCTTGGCCTTACATGAGGCAAAGTCATGGTGCTTTGTGCAGCACAAGGATGTGATGGTCTAGCAAAAAACAGCTAACAGATGCAGCCACTTGATATGTTTTCAATTTTTTTAAACCAAAGGGACAAATGCTAGAACTCTGGGTGGTTTACATTCCTGGAAAAGGAACGTTCCACAGCAGGAAAAGATCTTGTTCAATACTGAAAAGCTCTGACAGGCAGTGCTTTTGACAGCACAAAATTGAGTGTCTTTAAATACTGGTGAGCTCAAGATGTTACATTATCTCTTCAAGCAGAACTTCTTACAGCTTGAGCCCTATTGATTTTTAGCCCGTTGATTTGTTATTGCAGATTTTCCCCTAGCTTTAAATCTATTTGCAGGTGTATGATTCTGAGTCAGTGACTTAAACAATTCTGAAAATTTATCAACAATACTAAGTTTTACCTTATGGGTGTTAGTGAAACAGAGTGTCTGGGTTTTGCATTCTTTCACTTGTTTCTTAGCCGTTAATTTGACGAGTACAACTCCTGTACATGTCTGAATATGGATGACTGCTGGGGGGATCAAACACTTGGCATCTAAAGAGTACATATTTGCTGATGTGCTATGAAATCTAATAACTGCACATCTACAAGCTCTACTGCCTTCACTGCCCTTTCAGACAGATATCTGACACATGGTGTAGATTTGTGGTGGTGCAATCCGAGTGATAAACTTGGGAGCCATGCAGTACATCTTAAAACAAATATGTGGGTCTTTTGAAGCCAAGTATTCGATAAATTGCACAGACTTGTGCAACTTATCACACACCTATTGCCTGCTCACTAATCCTTCTCTCCAGGATTTAGTGACACATGAAGCCAACTCCCCCAGCAGCTGTCATTCACAAAACATAATCAACTTGCCAGGGGAATGTTTCCTCCTTCCACCCCACATGTGGAATCCCCTCTTCTCTTCCCTCCCCCCCAATTACCACTAGCTGAGACAAGAAGAGGTGAGAGAGTTTTTTCCTCCACCCCTGCAGGGTGCTGATGCTGGTAAAAACTCACGAATACCCCCCCCACCAGCATGTAATCTGTTATCACATGTAATCTGATTCCGTGTGTGTGTGTGTGTGTGTGCGCGCACACAGAAAAAATACTCCATAGAGAAATATCACACCTACAAACTCCAAATTCCAAGAAACCCTCCCCAAGTTACCCACCCACATCCCCCGCTCCCTTACCTGACCCATGGCTCTGTTCATACGGCAAGTCTCCTGGGCTTAGATGTGTCCTTCTCTTGAGGGTGCAGGGATGCTTCTTTTCCTCTGACAGTTCTTCAAATCCTTGCAGGAGGGATGGGAAAGGAACCCGGTGGGAATGGAAAGCTATTCCTAGAGGGATAACAGTGAGCGCCTGTTAACTCCTATAGGAAACCCCCACAGACTTGAATAAAAATGGTAAACTTTCTATAGGTTTTTAAAATATCCTACACAATATAGTTAATAGAGAACTATTGGCAGTGAAAATGCAGTTTCTTCCCTATTCTGTGGACTAGACACTCCCCTCCCACGTTAACATCTATGTACTCCAATTGCACTGGGAACATTTATGAGAGCTTTGCCTGTATCTGGATATACAATACAAGAACTGTGCACGGAGCTCTCCTTTTTCAGCCAATGTGTTTTTTCAACCCACGACTAGCATTTTTCCAACAAAAATGCATTCATATTGAATTTGCACAAAAACTATCTATTTGAAATGTACAGTGCATTTTTTTAATTCTAATAACTCCTGCTTTGTTACCAAGAAAATAATTAGTAATCAGCAGAGGGAGTTTAATATTTTAATTCTCCAGCAGTTGTTCAAAATAGCTCTGTGCATGCCTGATACAATTCTTCAAAAAGAAGGATAGAAGAATAATGCAACATCATTGCAGAGTCTGGGAACAGAACAGTTGGTAGAAATTGATAGGTTTATTGTCATTTATTTAAACAAAATATGAAAAGCTAAAAACCTGTCAAAGAAGGAATTCTTAGTCCTGGCACAGAGAGCTTGACAGATGATGTAGCGTTAACAGTGGAGCTGGAGACTCAAACATAAGTTAAGAGAACAGTTTATGAACCCCCTATATTAGGTATGAGGTGGGATATTTTAGAAGCCTTAAAAATGAGTTTGGTCTGTGTAAATGTGGGTTTGTTTATGAAGTGTTTCTGCACAACTATTTTGAACTACCCAATGGCTGTCACTCTGAACTCTACCTCATTGGTCCACTCATTCTTCTGCGGGCTGCAGATATTGTTTAATTCTTCCACTACCCCCATAGAAAAGAGAGGGGTTCAGTCTTCCTTAGTTGCAAAGACAGGTCCAGTCAAATGAGCCTGATTCTGATCTCACTGCCTCTGGCTTGTTGGCACATGTATCCACTGAAGGCAAAGGTGTTGTCGCTCCTGCTATACGCTGAGCGAGGTCAGAGTCAGGCCAGTGTTATAGGATCTGAATTGGCTGCACTGCCGCCAAAAAGCTCACATCTCCATTCTGCTCACATGGCCTCCACATACAGCTGCTCCTTGCTGCCAGAGGTTCTGTCCCTGCTCCTGTTTTCAGTGTGCTGGGCTTTCCTGGACAGCATTGCACCTGGGCTTAGTTCACAGCAGCCTCACATCAATCTGAAATAGCTGCTGCAATCAGTGTAAAACCAGCCTGAGGTCAGAGTCATGCCCACTGCGTGCCGGGAACTAGGGTCAGCCTTGCCTGCACCTCTCCCCGGCAGGCGAGCTGTAGGGAAAAGCTGCGTGCCGAGGGCATGGAGAGGGTCTGGCACACCAGTGGGGGTAGCTGAGATCAGAATCTGGCCTGTATGTAAATCTAGGTAGGGAGGCTCAGGCCAGGAACCCTGGCTCCCCCCCTGAGCTCAGCGGTGCTTTGGGAAGCTCAGCGTGATACAGATCCAAACGTTACAGCTTGCCTATGCCCCAGCCACAGCCCCAGCCTGAGTCCCCCTCTCCTGCCCATGGCAGCAGTTCAGACTCACACCCAGCACTGACCCTTGCGGCTCCACACGTGAGGTTTCTAACCGGTGAGACTGCCACTCGTCTCCCCCCAGTGGGGGCTGGGAAGTGAGCTTGGACCTGCCAGGACTTTGAGAGGGGAAGGTGGGTAGGAAGGCGTCCCAGGCAGTAGGGCTCAGGGGGTGGATTCTGGGGTCCCCTCTCTGGCTACGGTGGGGCAAGTCCAGCTTCTGAGCCCCTACAGCGGTGTCCTCCCATGAGGCCAGGAGTGGTCTGCATCCAAATGGCCAGCAGCAGCATTTCCTTCTGAAGCCTGGTCTCCTTGCTGCGAGCGATCACAGCTGCTGCAGAGGCCTGGAAACACAATGGGACTGATAAGGCCTGATTTAGAGGAGGGATTTACTCACCATCCCCTGAGTAACTGGCCTAAAGATTCCTGTTTGCTTAAAAATAAATACTCATATCATGCAAATAGCCCACACTCAGCCCACTGGACTGCTGCAGTGTAGCTTTCTCAGATATCCGTCTCAACGGTGTATTGTTCAACTCCTTGCAAAGATACTAGCCAGCCATAGCAGAACGTGGTCTGCACCCAGCCCTCACACTCCACCGAGCCCTGCTCAGACTCCCGCTTTCCAGCTGTGGGCAACCGTGTCATTTTACAAGGGCCCCGGAAGAGTCAGTCTCACTTCCCAGAGATCTCCCTAGGCTAACCTCACCAGTCTGGTCTGGTTTGTCTCCTTCTCCTCCCCTCCCGCACCATTGCCTTCCTGTGCCTTTTTGATCAGTCCTCAGCTGCTGGGCTAATTAATCCTTGAGCTCACCCAGCCTGCTATCCTGATGAGCTACTTGCATTTCATTTCCCAATCAGATCTCTCTGGGGGAGCCAATTAGCCACCTGTTAATGCTCAGCACTCTGTGCCACCACCTGATTCCAAAACTACATTTCCCAGAACACCCTGTTCCCAGCTAGACAAGCTCCAACCCTTTCAGG
Organism: Mauremys mutica; assembly: GCF_020497125.1. Classification (NCBI taxonomy): domain Eukaryota; kingdom Metazoa; phylum Chordata; order Testudines; family Geoemydidae; genus Mauremys; species Mauremys mutica. The sequence goes on from NC_059080.1 coordinate 1,414,441, forward strand.
AGCTGATAGCACAAGCTGGTCTCTTAAGGCATCAGCAGTCCCGCTTCTGATCTCAGTGGTCCGGTAACACATGCCATCATGTTCGCCAGCAGCCCCAAAAGGTACCATTTTAATAATCAGTGTGTAGTCAGAGTCACTCCTTTTTAACAGAATGGTTTCCTAAGGTGTTTATTTTTCTTAGGGAGCTTGTTGAATAACCCACTTGATGTCCAAGTGTGCATGGAAGTGGAAGTTTCTTTAAACAGCACCTCCCTCATTGAGATCTCTTGTTCTGTATCACTGTGCTGATACTCTTTTGAAGCTGCTGCTTTTGCATCTGCAAGAGGAAATGGGAATAATAAATAAAACGCAGGAGGGGTTTTTAGCATGGTCACTTGCTGAGTTGGTCTCAGTGTGAGGGGTTTTTAGTCTGTTTGCTACAGCACAGCCTGTTCCAAAGTTTTCTCCTTCAGAGTGTCCCAGCAATGTTCTTTGTGTCTTTAACTAAACATTCCTCTGTAATATTTTATTCAAAGTAAAAACAAGTCACTTATAAACAGACCTGTACGGAGTAACGGAGCTAATCAGCCAACTTGGAATGTGTCACATGGGGCTGGACACAGATTGATTTTTCTGCTGCATAAGCTTAGTTGTGATGAAAACCAGTTCAAGGAAAATATAGTGGTTTGTGACTTGGTTTTATTTAAACAAACAAAAAATGCTCTTTGGCTATTTCTTTAAAGCTCTTCACAGAATTATTGAATCAGGTCATGTTCTTATAATATAGAAAAATAGAACGTTTTATATTTGATTAACTCTGCCCATTTTGCCTAACTAGTAATGAAGAAATCTGGTGTTGTACAGGGAGCCATACCCTGGTAAATGCAGTTTGCATGCACAGGGGTCAAAAAAGTACATGGGTGACCAGCTCCCCATTTTTTAGGATACTTTGATTGAACCACAGGGTGTATGAGAGACATTCCTGCTTACATGTAGCAGGATTTTGGCAACCATAACCCTGGGAACGGGAATAAAGCAGTGCTATGCTCTTCTTGTTTAGAAAGGTGTATTAGGAAGAAGAAACTGTCTTGGGTTGTCTAAAGGATTTAAAATAACAAACCTCTCCTAGGTTCCATTGTTTGAAATCTCAGTTACATAAAAATGCTGTGATGGGGATGGCTCACAAGGGGTTTGAACATTTTCAAATTCATACTTTTTCTGAAAGAAAATTGGTGGAAACTTTCACAAATATCACATTTCTTTCCCCCTCCATCTTCCTTTCTAGTTTCAGCCGTTCTAGTGAGCCTAATGCATCCCCACATTGTTAACAAGTGTCTTTGCTTGTTATAGCCTCTCTAAAAAGCTATACACTGGACGAACACAGGAGGGAATGGAGGTTGTTCATATCTGTATGTATAAATATCCCCTGTCTGTGTGTTCCATTCTATGCATCCGAAGAAGTGAGCTGCAGCTCACGAAAGCTCATGCTAAAATAAATTTGTTAGTCTTTAAGGTGCCACAAGTACTCCTGTTCTTTTTGCAAAATGTTACAGTTGTTCTTTCAAAAGTTTACAATTGACTTAATCCAGCTTTGAAACTTTACTATGCAGAAGAAAAACACTGCTCTCCCTTTGTTTTGTTTTTCTAGTAGTTTACTTTCAACACAGCACTGTACTTATTTGTGTTTTTTCCTTTTTTTGTCGCTGCTGCTGCCTGATTTCATACTTCCGGTTCCAAATGAGGTGTGCGGTTGACTGGTCAGTTCGTAACAGGTGTTTGTAACTCTGAGGTTCTACTGTATTCTAATGAATATCACTCTTGAAGACTCAGCCAATACCTGCAAGAGTATAGACCAGTTATGCCAAAAATCATGAAAAATTTCAAAGCTTCGGAAAGCCCCATGGGAATCTTTCTCAAAGGATTTTACCTTCCAAGAGCTGGTACTTATAGGGTGACCAAACAGCAAGGGTGAAAAATCGGGACGGGGTTGGAGGGTAATAGGAGCCTATATAAGAAAAAGACCCCAAAATCGGGACATCTGGTCACCCTAGGCACTTACCAGTTCCCATGCTTCTCTCACTGATTGTCTCCTGGCTCTCAAAGCTCCCAGCTTTCATCAACAATTTATCCCTTGTGCTGTGCTCTCTCTCTACAAATCTGCATCTTATTGAACCTGACCATGTGGGCGGAGAGTTGAGTACATTGAATTTAATATCAAAATTGACATTTCAAATTTAATTTAAAAAATCTCTGGGCCAGGTGCTGAGATGATATAACCTGGTGACATACGTGGAAGTCAATAGAGTTTAGGGGCGGCTCTAGCAATTTCGCCGCCCCAAGCACGGTGGCACGCTGCGGGGGGCGCTCTGGCGGTCGCCGGTCCTGCGGCTCCGGTGGACCTCCCGCCGACATGCCTGCGGAGGGTCCGCTGGTCCCACGGCTCCGGTGGAGCATCCGCAGGCACGTCTGCGGGAGGTCCACCGCAGCCGCCTGCTGCCCTCCTGGCAACAGGCAGAGCGCCCCCCGCGGCATGCCGCCCCAAGCACGCGCTTGGCACGCTGGGGTCTGGAGCCGGCCCTGATAGAGTTTAACTGATTTACACCAAGTGAGGATGGCCCCATCATCTTAATTTGCATGAAATTGCTGTGGGATTTCCATTCTACTCCCAAGAGTGCTGCAGATACCAGAGAGCTTGCAGAAGAGTGCACCAAGCCTGAGTCCTGATCACTGACCTTTCTAAAGCACCGCATAAACAAAGGCTATGCAAACCATATACTCTAGGTGAATGTCTTTACCTCCTACTAGAGTGCAGCTGCCTCTGCATTCACCCCAGCAGCTGTTCAGCAGTGTTTGATGGATCAGACGCTGTCCACAAGTGAGCTGGATGAGCTTGAGAGTGCAGGGCTAGGAACAGTGTAAAGCTGTGACCAATGCTTCTCAACACAGCAGATCCTTTGCCAGAATCTCTCCAATTGCCCACAGAATCCCTGTTTTCAGTACAGCTTCTCCTCTGTATTGACAAGGCCGGTTTATGGGCTAGCATGCAGAAAAGCTTTGTGCTTTAGCAGAAATCCCTAAAAACCAAACTGCAATAAACAGTCGATTTGGCTGTACAAAACCCTGTTATTAAACTATCCTGGGAAAGATCACAATCAAAGAAGCCGGTACAGTAACAATCTGCAGCACTAATCAACCTGTATTACAGCGAGTATCATCTCTGTATAGGTTTGTAACCTTCTCTGTTCCGGTGTGACATTAGCCTATTATTGTACCAGCTAATCACTTCCACTTGATAGGAACTATGCAATTTATGCAAAACAATCTGTTAGAGTTAATGAGCACTCACTTAGCCCCCTTTTAGCAGAATGAAGCATGGCTCCACTAAGTATTGTATGTAAATGTGGTGAGAATGACCAATGAGACTCTTCCCAGGAGGTCAGGCAGAGAGGAAACCGTAGCTGGAACCTGATTAAGCTACAACTTGGCCCCTGTGTATTGCTGCCTTTTTCATTGAGCCTGTAATTATGTTAATTCCTCTTGGCTCATTTAGGAGCAGGTCATACTTCAGCGTTTCAACAGCTAGTTCCTGCAGCAGCCGCTCCTTTTGCCTATCTCCTTGTTAGCAATTCTTTACTCATTCAGTTTGGGAAGTCAGTGTTTTCAAGGACTTCAGAGGAAGAAAATATCAGGCTTGTATGGTCCCGACAAACTCATCTTTTAATTGTGACACAGTGCGAATGAGTGGTTCCTATAACACACCAATAGTGTTGTGGAGATACAGTGATTGACCACTGGGGGGCTACAGTCCATTATAATGAGCCCAGGGAAGAAAGCAACATTACCCTCAACAATTGCTCCTAGTCTAAGATGAAATACCATGTAAATGTTTGCATTATGTTTCTACTTCCCTGATTTAGTGTCACAGGGGTGCCTTTATTTTTAGTTTCTGATTTTTGTAAAACAGCTGTCCACCCCCATCTATGAACAATACATACCAGCTATAACAATCAGCCATTATTTGTGATGGTGGCTCAGGTGACACTGAGATCCCTGGAATCAGATAGTAGGGATGATATGGTCTGGAGTCTCAAATTATTTTAGATTTAGCTGAGTTACAACTTCTTACTTTATTCTTGCACTATACACTGTTAGACTGGAGGGTGTCAGAGGTTGCCATCAATCACAGACTTAGCTGAAGTGGACTGGTATACGGAGCACGCGTCATTCAGGCTAAATGGGGGAGCGATTAAATGCCCTTTTGTGTGGTGGTGGCTGAGACAGCGGAGGCCACATTCATAGAATCATAGAATTTCAGGGTTGGCAGGGACCTCAGGAGGTATCTAGTCCAACCCCCTGCTCAAAGCAGGACCAATCCCCAACAATTCCCCAAGGCACAGGCCAGCATAGCAGAGCCTGAGCAGGAGCTGGGTCATGTGGGCTGAGGGATTTCCCTGGGGACTGACTGCAGATGCAGGATCTGGGGCTTTGCTTGGTTGGAGCTGTGTGTCACACAAGGGCGCCAATTAGGTAGGGGGGGAGCCTCTCTTTCCCCCCCCTTCAGTTTCATACAGGAGGGGCGCTTCCAGCCGGAGCGCTGAACTGCTCAGCATTAGTGTGGAATGTGAGTTCTGCAGAGGAGAGGTGCTTCTCTCAGCTTGTGTCCTTGGGGCCCGGGAGTCAGTGTTTTGTTTACAAACAGAGGCAGGGTGATTAAGATCAGAAAAGGCTGGTAATTTAATTAAGGATCTGGAAGTCGTTAGATGAACCTGTAAAACAGCAAAGAGTCCTGTGGCACCTTATAGACTAACAGACGCATTGGAGCATGAGCTTTCGTGGGTGAATACCCACTTCGTCGGATGCACCCACGAAAGCTCATGCTCCAATACGTCTGTTAGTCTATAAGGTGCCACAGGACTCTTAGTCTGGATCTGTAAAAGCAGCAAACACGGCTCCCCCTCTGATACTGTAAAACAGGAATCCCTGGGGGGGATGGTTGAAGAGCGAATGCAGGGGACTCAGAAGAAATACAGCCAAGGTTATATTCAGAAGAGAGGAAGATGTGAGGGGCATAAGTGAAAATAAGGGGCCAAAACCCAGGGAAGGGATAGCAGTGGCATAGAGAGGTTCTCACGCTACCTCTGGTACTTACGTGGGCCCATCATTGTATTATCTGAGCCCCTCACATCCCAGCCCCTCGGCGAGGCAGAGCAGGGCTGTTATCCCCTGGTACAGGTGGGGCACTGAGAGACCAGCGGCCAGATTTCCAAAGGCACCTAGGCACCTAGAAGGTTTGGTGCTTTGTAAACCCCAGTAGGTGCCTAGCTGTGTCTTTGGGTGCCTAAAAACCTTTGAAACTCTGTCTCTAAGGCCCGGGCCTGAGCTCAGACGGGAAGTCGGGGTGGGGAGGGGAGTAGGTCCCTCAGGGCTAGCTCCCTCTCCGCTGGACCAGCCTCTTTCTCTCTGCTGCATGCTGCAAAATAGAGGCCTCTGATAGATGGGAGCAAAACCAAGGCAGCCAGTCCTCTGAGACTCCAGCAAACAGTCCCAGGACATTGGGGTGGAGGTCATGTCTGACAGACGTCAGGAAGGCTGGAGAATGAGAGTCAGAGGAGAGGAGATCATGTAACCCCCAAGGGGTGGCAGGTTCTGCCCCAGGCTGGGTTGCAGAGCAATGGCTGCTGTGCAGTTTTACATTTTAACTGAAAACCACTTTGTTCAGTCATTGTTTGCTCTGAGCTTGAGAAAAGGAAGGAATGAGAAAGTGTCGCCTGAGTATCAGATGTGTTCAGCTGTATCCAGGCCAATTCCAGAACACAGAAAAGAAACTGCATCCACAGAGTCCATAAAGTCGACCATTATTGTCATGATTTGTGTTATTCACTGGGCACCATCTGTGATGTTTATATCTGAGTAGAGGCACTGATGGCAATAGATGTTTTACTGGATTAAGGACTAGAAGATTTGACGCTCCAACCTTCTTTCTAAAGGAAGAGCTGCCCAGAGCTCCTGTGCCTGTTTATTTTCCTGTCCTGCCTGCAGTTGCCCTGATGTACCTCAGAAGTCTCAATTTTTTCCCCAACTTTAAAATGTTGAATTTTCTTGGTGTTTGATTTAAAATATTCTGCTCTGAGAACTGCAACTCAATCACTGTAGTGTTGTGTTTAAGAGCCTTCTGGAAAGTAACTAGCCTTTTAAACAGAAGTAAAAGCAGTGCTGCCAATTCTCACAATTTTGTCGTGTGTCTCATGATAAGTGTTTTCCTTAAAGCCCCAGCTCCTGGAGTCAAGGGGATACGTGATGATTTCAGCCTTCGTTCTTAAAGAAAAATGACGTTTCTAGCCCTCGTGGCTGTGGAGAAAGCTTCAAAATGTGACCCTAGTGCACCCCAAAGGCTCAAAAAGCAGAATGTAAATAAAAAGAATACTAAAATCTATTATTTTTACATAATCTCATGAGTTTAGAGCCAATCTCACGATTTTTGGTGAGCCTGATCCATGATTTTTGGCAATACTGTGAAAGTGACTTGAAAGTGTTGCTTTCACTCCTGTTTAAGGTCAGTTTCTAGTCTGTTGTTTGTAATGGGGTAACATCCCTAGAGCCCCAGGCAGGTGCATTATAAATAAACTCACAGGGCCTTGTCCTAGTAGTATGTCCCCAAACGTTAAACGATTTATTCCAAGCTTGACAAACGGCAGAGAAGTGACAGAAAGTCATCTAGATTTTTCTATAGTTGTTTCAATGATTGTATTCAGAGTTAGTAACAAAGTAAGAATATACGTACATTTTTTTAAACCTAACCAGTGTCCCTTAAGTGAATTGACACAAGATGCCAGAACAAGTATTAGAATAGGTGGGTCTAATATTTATTTAATTTTCTTTCTTTATATAGGAATTAGAAATTATTATCTGACAGGTGCACTGTATCTAAGTTGTTATCTGCAAAAAACCAAGAAGTTTTCAGGTGCCCAAGTAGCCTTTGGAATTATGGTTAAAGTCCCGCCCCCCAAATCTGAGATGGCAGCCATGGTGTCAGAACCAGAAAATGAGGAGAGAGCCATGTGAGCATGGCCCGGAGAGGGATCAGAGACCGAACGCAGGGCTAGCCAGAAAGGGCAGCCTTGGAAATTGTGAGCAAGGAAACTGCCTGAGATTGTTCCTACTGTGTTCAGGGTACCAGAACTTTGTGGGCATTTTAAATAAAGAAGATTGTACCAAAGAAATACCTGACTTATATCCTCAGTATCTCCAGCCTGGCAAGACCCCAAGCGCTGGCTAATCACTTGGGCTACAGGGCAACAAGGTATTCAGGAATCTTGAGACTGTAAACCGAGAGTTACTTCTCACATGCAGCAGGCCTTCTTCTCCAAGCAGCCTCCATCCATGCTGAATGATGGCCTCAGGGCGAGTCAGAAAATACAGATTTTAACAGGGGCCGTGGGGAAAAACTCTGCCATGTTACTGATGAAGCCCTGGATCTTGCCTAGATGTAAATGACAAATGCATTTGGTCTGTGTCATTTTTTAGCTTCAAATGAAATCACTGGAGTATGAGGACTGGATTTAATTTCAGTTATGCTGGTATTAATCTAAACCTACGATCCATTGACTTCATGGAATCTTACTGTAGACGTCTGTCCCATTCTGGCCACTACAAAACAGTAACCTCCAGACAGAGCTATGTAGGAGAATGTTATTCCCTGATAACCAGAAACTTCTATGGTTAAACTCTGCACCATTCACTTTTTTTATCATCATCTTAATAAAATGTTTAAATATGATACTGGGACGGACCTGCTCTTGGGGTGCCATTCTAGATGCAGGGCACTGGCGCGTTGCTCTAGGTTTGCACAGGTGTAACTGAGTTCAGAATGCAGCCCCTGGATCTCAACGCTGTACCCTCCGTTATGTGGATGTAATGAGGGGCAGACTTTGGTTTCGTTATTGTGGGTACGCTGCAGACACACACACGTGCTGAGTTAGTGCAAAAGTAACCCAGGACTCACCAATGCGTGTTTTTAATGGCATTAATACAATGATGATTTCTGCATTGTGCATCTCACTTCAAACAACCTGAAACTGTGGAATGTGATAACTGAGCTGTACATCAGGACGCTCATTTTGGATGCTCTGAGTGAATTTCCATATCCTGGCATTCTGTTTCTGTAAGGGTTCTGTTTAGCTTGGGAGCTTTACTCAGACTCTCAGGTTGATTTTCACCACTAAGTTGGTAGGAGAATGACAGCTGTATCAAGCAGATTTCTTGGATACAACGAACTAACTTTTAAAACAATAAGAAAATACATTCACCTTTTATTTGACTGATTTTTTTTCTGTGTTTTAAGCGAGACAAGAAAATAAGTCACAAGTTCAGAACCAGTATTTAAAGGTGCAGAAGTGAGATCAGAATTTTAAATTTTGTTTTCGTCTAAATCAGTGGTTCTCAACCTATTTACCATTGTGGGCTGCATCCAATACTACCTGTATGGCCCTGAGGATGTCACATGGGCTGCAGCTCTGTGCTGATTGGGCCACAAGCGGCCTGCAGGCCGCAGGTTGAGAACCACTGCTCTAAATTGTCAAAGACTAGCATAGGACTGGGCCACTAGTCTCTCAGGTTCAGGCATTCCTGTCCGCCTTGAAATTATTCACCTGCTCCAGAAATCTCTCACTCAGTGACACGTTTAAATAACACCAGCTAAACTCTGCTTTGGGGTGAGGCTGGCTACAAATTACATGTCCCAGGCTTGGGTCTGAATTTAGGGCAGTTCATTTAAAAATGCCATGTTTGTCAACAAATGAGAGTGCCAAAAAGCTAAGGAAAAATAACAATAAAAGACCCCCCTTGTCTTTTCAGTGTGTACAACCGAATTATCCATAGAAAGAATTTGAGTGAATTAATGAGGTGACAAGACAAGTCTTTTTGTCTCTCATTTTCTTCTGTTGCCTGTGCCCAGCTGATGGTGTTGGGGCCAGTTGACCAGATGGTGCTAGATTCGTGACTGCCCCTTCTGAGTCAGTACCTGGCACTGGAGAATATTTTGCTCCTGGAGCGGCCGTCTTTCAAATGAGACATCATACTACAATTTTGTGGCTGTTCTTGCAGCAGTAGTTGCAAGAGTAAGATACCAGGATGGGAAGGTGGGAGTCAGCACAACACTTTTGCAAAGGGCTCTGTATGGAAAGTGTGAGAACCTCTGGGCTAAGGTCTCTTCCGTGGCTGCCAGATGTGTCTGCCCATCGGCTGCCCTAGCTGGTCCGGTGAGTTTGGGTGGTTTGGACCCACTCCACATGCTCTCCTGCTTGACTGGCTGCTTTCAACCTCCAGGTTATGCTCCACAATGCTGCTCCCTGTAACGATAATCTCCATGGAAACTGCAATCCAGGGAGCAGCAGAGCATAGTCTCAACAGCCGGGAATTCAGAGCAGGTACCTGGCAGCACTAGCGAGGGGAGACACCACACTCGGCTGGGTGGAGCGCGAGGCTTTGGACAAGGTGTATCTGGGTCAGGTTCTTCCTGTGCGGTTACACCTCTACCACACTCCACCCTGAAGCAGTTACATCTCTGCAGCCATCTCTGCCTCTTGTAAGCAAGCGCTCCAAGGCCATTCAGGATCCAGTGGTCTGGACTTGGAGAAGATTATTTTTCTCTCCGCTCTGATTATCCTCTTTAAAACAACATGAGCCCCACTAAATCCCTTCTGAAACACCGAGTGTGTGTGTTCGTTATAGAGCTTAGCCCTGTAAACACGACTGTATTTATCAGTAGGTACCTGACTTCGCATTTCGGTAATTGAATAGTTACGTTGGATAAAAGTGGTTAGCGCAGAAGTTACTGCCCCAGGACCACAGTCACTCGGCTGCTTTCATTCTGGTGTTTTTCCTGAAGTTGGTACCTTTGTCTTAGATATACGATTTCTTTTACTTTTGGGCTGTCCCTCAAACAATTGACAATTACTAAACTGCACCAAAGTGCTCTGCATTCAGAGAAAACCTGCTCTGGAACTGTTATTACTGACAAATTATCTGGCTGTTCCACCTGCCCATTTGAGTTTTTTTGTTTGTATTCGCTCATGTGACAGACTAAGTGTTAAAAGAGGCTGAGCATGCTGTCAGTTAAAAATGGCTCACCAGAAATATTTGGGATTTGTTGCACTCAGTGAGGGGAAGCCTGATAAAGTCGTTGACTAGCCTATTTCATGGGCTTTTTGTCTTGATCTTATTTTATTATTAGTAGTAGTATTTTATTATCACTACTGCCAGGAAGACAAGGGTCTTCATCAAGATGTGAGGGAATATTGGTGAAGCGAGAAAGTGACTAGTATGCCTGCAGAACATGGACTACACCTTCTGGCATCTTTGGTGTATGCTGGTTTCACCATGACCTGGGATTCAATGTCTAAAGAGCATATTTGAGTTACTGTAAATCATGATGAAGAGTTGAATTTTTGATCTTTCAGAATGTAACTCCACGTCGCTTGGGTACTGGATGACTATAAAGACTTCACTGGTGAAATGGCTGCCATTGCTCCATTGATTCCTCCAACCTGCAAACTCAATTACCAACTTTTGCTCCAAATACTTGCTCTGTGCCTAACTTTACCCGAAGTAAAATACATTGTGCCAAGGTGGATAAGGTTATATCTTTTATTGGCCAACTTCTGTGGGTACACAGTGGAGCCTAGTGGCTGAAACATGTTCAGGATTAGAGTGTTCTTGAGTAAGGCTATGCTCAACCACCCTTCCAGAGGACATGCCTCTATGCTGCTGGTGGGTTCTGCTCGATAGCAATCTGAAGCAGAGCGGACCGACGCATGTTCATTTTCATTATTTGAGTCAGATGCCACCAGCAGAACATTGATTTTCTTTTTTGGTGGTTTGGGTTCTATCGTTTCTGCATTGGAGTGTTGCTCTTTTAAGACTTCTGAGAGCATGCTCCACACCTCGTCCCTCTCAGCTTTTGGAAGGCACTTCAGATTCTTAAACCTTGGGTCGAGTGCTGTAGCTGTCTTTAGAAATCTCACATTGGTACCTTCTTTGTGTTTTGTCAAATCTGCAGTGAAAGTGTTCTTAAAACTAACATGTGCTGGGTCATCATCTGAGACTGCTTTAACATGAAATATATGTCAGAATGTGTGTAAAACAGAGTAGCAGACATACTATTCTCTCCTAAGGAGTTCAGTCACAAATTTAATTAACACACTTTTTTTTAACGAGCATCATCAGCATGGAAGGCATGTCCTCTGGAACGACGGCCAAAGCATGAAAAGGCATATGAATCTTTAGCACGTCTGGCATGTAAATATCTTGCGATACTGGCTACAACAGTGCCATGCAAATGCCTGTTCTCACTTTCAGGTGATGTAATTAAGAAGTGGGCAGCATTATCTCCCATAAATGTAAACAAATTTGTTTCTCTTTGCAATTGACTGAACAAGAAGTAGGACTGAGTGGACTTGTAGGCTCCAAAGTTTTACATTGTTTTGTTTTTGAGTGCAGTTATGTAACAAAAACATCTATATTTTTAAGTTGCACTTTCATGATAAAGAGATTGCACTACAGTACTTGTATGAGGTGAATTGAAAAATAGTTTCTTTTGTTTACAAATATTTGCACTATAAAAATGATAATCAAATATAAAGTGAGCACTGTACACTTTGTACTCTGTGTTGTAATTTAAATCAATACATTTGAAAATGTAGAAAAACATCCAAAATATGTAATACATTTAAATTAGTATTCTATTTAATAGTGTGATTAATTGCGATTAATTTTTTGAGCTAATCGTGTGAGTTAACTGTGATTAATTGACAGCCCCAGTAAATTGCTAAACATGCTGACTTGTCTGGGCAGTTAGGTTGCAAATTAAAGACAAAAAGAAACTGACTAGAATGAAGAGGATGATCCTAGCAAACAACTGATTGTTTTCGGTGGCTGCAGAAAGAGAGGGGGGAGTATCTGTTCTAAACTGCACTTGAATTTAATCTAAAACCGAGAGCTTGATGGTGGATTGTAATGGTGGAAAATTCAATCTGCACAAGGTTAGCAGATGCGTTTCTAAGCCTCTGGAATCTAGTGGGTCGGACGCTGCTCTGTGAAATGTTGAAGTGCTGATTCCCATTAGCTGCAGTAATGCCAGGGAAGGCAGAGGTAATGAACTGTGGAATTGCCTTCTGCTCAGTTTCTAACCAGCTTTTTGTTTAATTCAACAGGTATTTGTACTTGTTAATGTAAATGGGGGGAGAGATTTGAAGGCAGAATTTAACATTTGGAATGGTTTGCAGATATTGTAAACTAGCCACATCTTGTAATCGTGACTTAATGGGAAAACCACGGAAGGTTCTTTATTTAAAAAAAAACACAACAAAACCAAAAAACACTGCAGATTTTGCTTTCTCTGTACCAGCCAATAACCTGACTCTTGTGCCGGTTTAAATAGTCAGACCTTTAATGAATACCAACATGATACAGTACTCTGCCCCTCTCCTTCCAGGAATAGATGCTTGAGGAGAACATTTTAGGTCAGCGGTGGCATCCTTGCTTTACCAGCTAGTCACATCTATGTATCTTTTGGAAGCTGTGTACAAATTACTAGAAATTTTTTATCTTTGCTGCAGATCTAAAACAAAGTGAAACAATAAATCAAGTAGATAGGTTTACCATTTGCTTGGGCAAAACCGCATGTTGTATGCATTTGTTTCTGATGACTTTCCCACCCACGGCATTGCCTCAGACAGGCACTTGACTCGTAGCCTGGGTTTGGTTAGCCCTGTAAAGCACAAAAACGTATTTCCTTCAGCATCCCAGCTAGGAAAGGGATGCCACACTTCCCTCTGAGTCCACCAAAAGTTTTGGGCCTTCTAGATAACCCCCAGGTATTTCCTTCAAGTCCACGGATATTTAAACTGATGCTGGTCTTTGAGGTCTGAATGAGGTATGTCCTGTAGAAATGTGCTCAGGGAGAGAGTACATTAAACACCTGTAATTGATAATACAGTAGTTGTACAGGCACAAAGAGATTCCCCATATTTTAGATGATGCAAAAACCTTCTGAACTTGCTGCCTGCATGCATTACTGGATACTATTGACTATGCATATGGAGATAACATGATCCAGTGGTTAATAGCACATATGCTAGAATTTATTGAACATAAATTGTCAACATGGTCCAGCCATGGACACTAGTTACTGGAGCTTCCACCTTTTGATGCCATGTTATACAAAGAACTAAACGACAAGTCAACAGTTGGCGTGAGTTGCATTCCTTAACTGACCAATGAATTGGCTTGAATACTGGAGACTGAAGCAGTTGATGTTGGGGCAAGGTGCCCAGGGGCCATCGCCAAGAGCACAGAGTAGAATAGTAAGCTAGAGGGAGGGAAATTCATTCAGATAAATTATTTGTACTGCAGTAGTGTCCAGGGCCCTAACCAGGCCCCCTGACACCAGGCACAGTACAAATCCATAACAAAGACAGTCACTGACCCAAATAGCTTGTGATCAGGTGGAGAATGTTGTTGGGAGAGTAGGACGAGGTTACTTAGGAGAAGAATGGCTGAGAGGGGATTGGATTGTGCTCTCATTACGTCCAGGATAAATACTAGGGAGGAAGAAGAGCTACGTCTGCTACAGGACAATGTTGGCACAAGAAGAAATGGATATAAACTTGACAGGAATAAATTTAGGCTGGAAATCAAAAGAAGGTTTCTAACCATCAGAGGAATGAGGTTCTGGAACAGCCTCACAGTAGGAGCAGTTGGGGCAAACAACCTAGCTAGTCTGAGGGTGCAGCTGAAGACATCTCTGAACTTAAATTCATCGATTCCAAGGCCATGAACTTCTGCATAACATAGGCCAGAGACCTGCCCCAAAACAATTCCTGGAGCAGATCCTTTTGAAAAACATCCAGTGTGAATTTAAAAATGGCCAGTGATGGAGAATCCAACACAGCAGTTGGTAAATCGTTCCAACAGTTAATTACCCTAACTATTAAAAATATACACCTTAGTTCCAGTCTGAATTTGTCTAGCTTCAACTTCCAGCCATTGGGTCGTGTTAGACCTTTCTCTGCTAGACTGAAGAGCCCATTATTAAATATCTGTTCCTCATGTAGATACTTACAGACTGTAATCAGGTCACCCCATAACCTTCTCTTTGTCAAACTAAATAGATTGAGCTCCTTGAGTCTATCACCACGAGGCATGTTTTTAAATCCCTGAATCATTCCCATGGCTCTTCTCTGAGCCCTCTCCAATTTTCTTAAAACTGGACACAGGATTCCACCAGTGGTCACATCAGTGCCAATATAGGGGTAAAACAACCTCTCTAATCCTACTCAAGATTCCTGTTTATGCAGGATCACATTTAGCTTTTTTTGGCCACAGCGTCGCACTGGGAGCCCATGTTCACGTGATTATTCACCACACCCCCCAATTTTTTTTCAGTCACTGCTTCCAAGCATAGATTCCCCATCCTGTAAGTATGGCCGACATTCTGTTTTCCTAGATCTGTATGTTTATATGAAGCCATATTAAAATGCATGTTGTTTGCTTGTGCCCAGTTTACCAACTGATTCAGTGACCTGTCCTCTTCATTATTTATCACTCTCCCAATTTTTGTGGTGTTACTGAGAACATTTATGGATGATTTTGGATTTCCTTCCAGGTCATTGATAAAAATGTAAAATAGCATAGGACCAAGAACCAATACCTGTGGGAACCCATGGGAAACAGACCTGCTTGATGACAATATCCCATTTCCAATTACATTTTGAGACCTATCAGTTAGCCAATTTTTATTCCATGTAATGTGTGCCATGTTAATTTGATATTCTAGTTTTTTAATCAAAATGTCATGATATCAGGGGACTACAACTGATGACCCAGAGGTGTCGCCCAGTCTCATGTCCTGCCTTTCTGTGACCCTGAGTTGAATTCATATAAACTTATTTAAGAGGTGGGCAACAAACTATATAAGAAGGAATGTATCTTCAGCAGCCTCTTCCTCCCAGAGCTTGGGATGGTGGTGGAGAGGGCTGGAGGCAGTCCTGAAACCTCTTGGGCCTGTCTACCAATTGTAAGGTAATTTCTGGGCTGAGAGTAGCAGCCTTGAAAGTGCAGCATGTAAAGGGAATTGGTTGAGGAGTACAGGGAGACCAGGCTGCATGAGGAGTATTGTGCTCAGTTTCAGTCACTGTCCCTGAGAAGGAGGCTCAGGTCATGGGACAGGGGAAGCATGAAACAATATGAAACCTGAACAAAACCCACTCCAGGACTGCGCTCGTCCTCCAGCCCCTCCCTGGCCACTTTCCTGCTATCTCCTTATCTCCTTCTGGCGTTTATCGTCTTTTAGAGTCCAAGCTGTCTGCCAGGACCATGCCTCTTTGTGTCTGTCCAGCACATTGTACCAGAACTGAATAATGAATCCACCCTGTCCTTTAACTCAGTAGTTCTCAACCAGGGGTACATGTACGTGTACCCCTGGGAGTACACAGAGATCTTCCGACATCAACTCACCTAGAGATTTGCCTACTTGTACAACAGGCGACATAAAAAGCACTAGGGAAGTCAGTACAAACTAAAATTTCATACAGACAATGACTTGTTTATACTGCTCTGCGCTATACACTGAAATGTACGTACAAGCTTTATAGCCCAATTGATGTATTCTATGATTATATGGTAAAAATGAGAAAGGAGCAATTTTTCAAGTAATAGTGTGCTGCATAGGCGCCGACTCCATGGGTGCTCTGGGGCAGGAGCACCCCCAGGGAAAAATTAGCGGGTGCTCTGCACCCACTGCCAGCCAGGCTCCCCCGCCCCCTCCTCATGTCGTCCTCCCCATGAGCGCACCGGGTCCCTGCTCCTCCCCCTCCTTCCCAGCGCTTCCCGCTGCCTAACAGCTGTTTGGCAGCACTTTGGACTTTTGGGGAGGGATGGGGAGGAGCGGGGATGCAGCGCGTTCAGGGGAGGAGGTGGAGAAGAGGTAGGGGAGGGGTGGAATGGGGGTGGGGCGAGGATGGTGCAGGGGTGGGAAGAGGCAGGGAAGGGGTGTGTGTGTGTGGGGGTGAGTACGCACCGGGCAAAGGGGAAGTCGGTGCCTATGGTGTGCTGTGACACCTTTGTATTCTTACGTCTGATTTTGTAAGCGACTGGTTTTTAAATGAGGTGAAACCTGAGGTTATCCAAGATAAATTGCCTCCTGAAAGGGGCACAGCAGTCTGGAAAGGTTGAGAACCACTGCTCTAACCAACTCCCTTGTCCTTTTAGAAGGTCTGGGGACACGGGAGGGTCTTGCATCTTGTCCTATGAGTTGCCAAACCGAAGTCCTTGGGAGCCCTATCCTGGGGGTTATAATAGCAGAGGGGGGGAATATGGAGAGTTGTGACATGGCTCTGTTGCATGCAGAGAAGGTTTCTGGTTAGTATTCATGTGCTTTGACAGAGATAAAATTGTTCCTAAACCCTGACTGTTCCATCGTTTTATACAGAGAACCTCTCTCATAATTCTAGTTATTATTTAGTGTCATGCTAATTACACCTCGTCGCTTTTAGTGTATAATCATTGTTGGAAAGTAAATGCAGCTTTTTACTGAGATCTGATTTTTCTTGTTGGATTTGTAATTGCCTGGGCAGGTGTTTGATTTGGAGAAATTAGCCGGAGGCGCTCATACAGAGCGCATTGCTATTCAGCAGATACAAAGGTATTGAAAAAGTGGGCAGATATCGAGCACCCGGTCAAGAAGCAAACAGAAGTGGGGGTTACAAACTCAGCTTGAAGAGTTGGAAGAACTTCAGATTCCAGACATGTCTCTTAGAAGCACCACTTCTGTAGTTCTCTGCAGGAGTGATTGATAATACAAAGAGGAGGAAGATACACCCTGGCAGGTGGCGTGCTGGGTTAGCAGCAGCAGGCACAGCCCTGAATGCTGATTATTGGTAACGAGCTCAGGGCTCAAAGCTGGAGCCGGTTGGAACATTTTGGACTAAATGAAATTTCAGCAAAATACGCTGTTTGTCAAAGCTGAAACGTTTTGTGGAGACATTTCAGTTTCAACAAGCTCTTCATCAGTGAAGGGTTGTCAGTTCTGGTCTGCGGGGGTGGGAGAGAGACTGACATATTCTGTTTCTGGCCTGATGGTTAGGGCATTGCCCTGGGATGAGGGAGACCCCCACAGGTTCTTCAGTCGAAGACGTCAAGTGATGGAGAACCCACCTCCTCCCTCCAGTGAGCTGTTCCAGTGCTGCTGGGCATGGCTTGACAGCCTCACTCTGCAGTCCTGTTTTAAAGGTTTTGGTGCCAATCTAGTGAAGTGTTATGCTGGAGTAGTTCTCTCACAGTGGGGGCACAGAGGTCTGAGGGCTAGTCCGCACTAGAAGCGCTATATCACCAGGATATATGGAGCCAGGAAAGCACTCTCCCGTCGACGTAATTACTCCACCTCTAGGAGAGGCGGAAGCTATGTCAGCAGTAGACCTGCCCCAAGAGTCAGAACTATGTCCACAAGTAAAGGTTTGGTAAGGTCATTCACCCCTTAGCTATGCCAGCACTGTAACCTTTAGCAGTCAAACTTGTAAACTCCAAAAAACACCATGCTACTTTGGCAAGATCTATTTTCCATAACCCCATGTTGGTTTGCGTTAATTACTTTACCCTCCTTTAGGTCTTTATTCATCGATCCCATGTCAGCTTCTCCATTATCTTGCCCAGAATCAATGTCAGGCTGACAGGCCTATAATTACCCGGTCATTCCATTCACCAATTTTAAAAACAGGCACCACATTAGCTTCCTTCTAGCCTTCTGGAACTTCCCCACTGCTTCAGGACTTATTGAAAATCAGTGTTAACAGTCCAGCGAGTTCCTCAGCCAGCTCTCTGAAAACTCTTGGATGCAAGTTGTCTGGGCCCGCTGGTTTAAAAATGTCTAACTATAGTCGTTTCTGTTGAACATCCTTCAGAGATACTAGGGGAATGGAAAAAGTCATCACCATACAATGAGATTATACAATCTGTTTCTTCCCCAAATATACAACACACACATTCCTTGAACGCTTCTCCCTTTTCTGAATTACTATTGATAATTCACCAGTTCCATCTAGTAAGGGACCAATATTATTGTCAGGATTCTTTTGGTTTCTAATATAATTTTACAAACTCCTTTGTATTGTCCAGTGCAGTGTGGACACTTGGAAACACCCAATCTGCAGGCTTACTAAGCAGTGTAGACGTAGCCTAGCCCCGCCCCTTATCAGCAAGGCTTTCAAACACTGGCCTCTTGTTTTGCATCCAATCCTTGTGGGCTCAGCTAGGCCGGGGCAGACTTTTGCCCCCACGATTCTTTATTGGCTCTGTTTAGAACATTTAGATGTTTAAGGACCTGATCTGCAGGCACAGCTATTCAGATGCCGAAATGACTGAAACTGAATCCATAAATAACTGGGAGTGCAACAGTGTCCTGGTGAAGGCCAGGCAGGGAGTCTGACTTTTGCTCTAGCTACATTGATCATTTGTGTACCCCCTCCACACCCCAGCCACTGCCTCAGCCTGCAGCCCCCTCCCATATTCCAAATCCTTTGGCCCAACCCCAAACCCCTCATCCCCACCCCAGAGCCCTCAATCCCTCCTGCACCCCAACTCCCTGTCTCAGCCTGGAGCCCCCTCCCACACTCTCAACCCCTCATTTCTGGCCCCTCACCCCCTCGCACATCCCTGCCCCAGCCCAGTGAAAGTGAGTGAGGGTGGGGGAGAGCAAGCCACTGAGGGAAGGGGAATGGAGTGAGTGGGGGGCAGGGCCTCAGGGAAGGGGCGAGGCCTAGGGTGTTCGGTTTTGTGCAGTTAGAAAGTTGGCAACCCTGCTCGTGAATCATTGCTCCAGGACTTCCTACTTTAAAAATGTCAGCGCTAGTTTTTAATTAGTTAGTTAGTTACAAAACTGTTCTACAGACCTAGTTCCTGGGTTTGACTTGATGATGCAACCGTAGCTTGCATCTCTCCTTTTCTACTGGCTTTGCATTTCATGTGTTCTAATTTGAACCATCATTAATAGAACTGTGTGCCAGAGACTGAAACTCTGTTATAACAAGCCAGTAAGTGGCAAGTGTTTGAGAAAGTTTGTGCGTTCTCTGCAGTGCCCATCTGAGAATCTCAAGATGGAAGTCAAGCCTGCAAAATTAATTTGAGTATAAAAATGCATCTACCATGGCACCAGGTTGCATATTCAAACAATGGACCAAGGTCTGACGTCCAAAGATTTAATTGTTTTGCCTGACCAAGACTTCAGAACTTGGCTCAGTTATAAAAACCACAAACGTGCTCTGTACAGGTGTGCACAGCGAATGCTGTGTTTATATTTAGTGATTAAACTGGTTTCTCAAAGTGAGTAGAATTCTTTAAATATTCTGAATAAGCAAGACATTGTTACAGGTTCTTACAGCTTTTAGCAGCTCTGTCTAAATCACGTCTTGGTAGACCAGATCAAGATTTATACATGAAGAAATCTTCATAAATTTGGATTTTGTACAGATGAATTAACTTTGTATGTCAGTTTTCCCCTCTGAAAATACATATAGAAAATGGTTCATGCTACTGTTTTAAATCTTTCTATTTGTCTGCTAAAATACGGTGAGTATTCTATTCCAGGGTACAGCAATATACAATGTGCTCACTGTTGTGGATATAATAAAGAAGGATTTTGTGAAGCTTTTGCTATCTAATTATATTCCATTCTAGCCCACAATGTGTCCATACATCTATTCCTAATCCTGAAAGGCACCCTAAACACTAGCAAGTGCCAAGACAAATTAAAGCATCCAATCTAAGTAAACAAGCACATGGTGGAGTCCATATGTTCCAAAATTAGGCTCATCTTTGTTTATAACAATATATTACTCTTCTGCATTTAGAAAGGAAATCAAACCACTTCTCTTGCATTGGGATGACAGTCTTGCATCCTTAGTGACAGACAGAATATTAATATCACTTTGGGATATTTTTCAGTTCTGTGTTTTGGAATCAGCCCTAGCAGACGGCCTGCTCCATGGATCCTAAAAACCGGCCACTTTCAGTCACTTGGACAAACATTGCAAACAGTCTCATTATGCGCTAGCGTGCATGACACAAAGCAACTTCTGCATTTTGTACAAAAGCTGATACTTGTTTTCTATTGTTTCTGGAGCTGATGAAGTATGTGGCACACGCTGTGTGATTAAAAAAGGTATTTAATGGTAAACCTGGGTGACCCGGGTGATTCCCACCAAATCGCTGCCCAATGCACCTCAGTCCTGACATGTCACCTCTGCACCTCCTGCATGTTACGGGTAGACTTATTGACTGTGGGACCTTGAGGCACTGGATCTCCGTGGACACCTCACTTCAGGCGGAAATGGCTTTTTAAATCTGGGATTTCACTGCCGGCCAGATAATGCGTTGGAACGGAGTGCTCCCAAGGACAGGGAACTAAGCTCAAAAGCCTTTTTCCTCAATGAGCTGTGGTATAATCCATCTCTAGGGACTGGGCAGAGAGCCCATCCACACCCAGTCCTAGCGTTCACTCTTAAAATCTCCTTCCATGAGTCTGGCAGCCTATGTCCCTGAGCCGCTGGCGTCCTGGGATATTAGAGGGGGTAGGTAGTGTTGATCCAGGCCGGGCTGGATTGGCCTGGACTTCAAAAGAAAAGAGAGGAGGCCAAAAGTGAGCAACGCTGAGAGTTTTCCTAAAAACTCATTGGAAGCCGGAGCACTGTAGCTTGTGTAATAGAATGCAAAATTGTACTGTGCTGTTCAGCCACTCGGGGGTGCTGCATAACACCCTCTATTTAAACAAACCTCAGCTGTACCTGGTGGACCATTAAAGGATCTTATGATGAACACAGCTGATGTGTATAAGCACACTCTGTGGCCAGTCTGTATCTATATAGAAGTACATGACATGGTGTCAGGAGTAAACTAGGAACAAAGCAACAGAGATTGCAGGATCTCATCAACATGCTGCTCCTCAACGTTCCAGAGAACTTCAGCTCTAACAGACCTTCACAATGGAGAGACTGGATACAGTATTTTGCAAGATTTTGAATTGTAAACAAATTCCATAAAGAAACTGGAGATACACCGGTATCTTCTTTAATTATGCTGTTTGCTGCACCAAAGCAAACATTCAAGAGCCATTGTTCCTGGGCTCTATCCCATATGATGACAGAGCCTGCTTGGAAAGTGAAACTGTATGTTCATGGTAACACTGACTTTGCAGTTGACTCAGGAGCAGAGGTCCCAGTCATCTCAGAAGGGACTTACAATCAACTTCAACCCCTTCCAGAGCTGAACTCACCTGGCATGGGCTAGTCAGTCACAGAAACTTACAGAGACAAAAGCTTTGAATTCAGAGTGCATGTGATCAAAGACCAACAACTGTCTCAGCTGTAACACACAGCCATGATGGACTTAGTGAGAAAGGGGGAAGAACCTGACAGAGGATTCAATTATATTGGACTTTTCAAAGGCGATCCCGTACAAATCAACTTAAAAGACAACGCTGAAACATACAAACACCTCTACCAGACAGACCTTGGAAGAGACTAGCTGTAGATTTGTGCGAATTCAGAGGACATTGTTACCTGGTTGTGGACTATTTTTCCAGGTATATAGAAATAATGTACTTGAAAGAAATAACATGTCAGTGTTATCGAGAAACTGAAGTGCAGTCCTGCTCACTTCGGTATTCCAGAATCACCAGTGATGGATAATGGACCACAACTCACTGCAGCAAAATTTAAGTAATTCAAAATGAAATATGGTTTTGATCATATTACCAGCAGCCCACATTACCCACAAGTGAATGGAGAGGCTGAGAGAGCTGCACAGACAGCCAAGAAAATCCTAAAGCAAGAGGATCCATTCCTTGCTCTCCTGAGTTAGAGATCAACGCTGATAGCAGCTACTGGATATAGTCCAGCACAACTCCTGATGGGAAGACAACTCAGAACTTAGGTTCTTTTTCTAATCTCCAAAGTGGCCAGATGAGGAGAGATTCTTTTTAACTGATCTGGCTAATGAACACTTTAATAACAGAGGACACTCAGGACCGATGGGTGTTGAACCTGGTGATTGTGTTCATGTGAAATTGGATGGAGAAATGAGACGAACAGCTCCACCTGTCGTAAAGAAAAAATTCAAGTGCCCAGATCAAATGTGATAGAGACCAACCGTGGAGAGTTCAACAGGAACCATCGACATCTACAGATTGTTCCTCGGAAAGAACAATCAACAGAGCAAACTGTACAGATGGCAGATGCAGAACAGGAAGACGACTCAAGCATTCCAAACCAACCACCGCCAGTGGTTGCAACTAATGGACAGCCAGATGGCCAAGCTGTTATGTGTTTAGGTCGTGTAATCAGAAAACCAGTGTGATTCAGAGCCACTTAAGTCTGATATGTACTGAACGTCAAAGACCTCATGATAGTACAAATAGTGTAAATGGTAGGAATGTAGAACTTAAAGGGGAGATGGGGTAGAATGCTAACGTGTCTTATACTGTTCAGCCACTAGGAGGCACTGTGTGTAAAATACCCTGTTCAAGTGGATCTTAGCCATACCTGGAGTAGCACAAAGGCTCTTATGATGAACACAGCTGGGGGGTATATGCAGGCTGGGACCGGGTCAGGGCTGGTACGGGACAGATACCTTGAGTAATGCTGAGCTGACACTAACTGGGTGGCAGCATTGGGGGGATATTCCAGGCTTGGGCAGAACGCACTAGGGGCTGGGCAGCTTGCTGATTACTTTGGTCACTTTTTGTGGGTTGGGGTGAATCTGGAGGGCTAGGTGCTAGATTTGGAATTAACGTGTGTACTTTCACTTTGGCATAACGAGCTCTAGGAAGGCTACTTCTCGAAGAACAGAATGACGAAATCTGAAGAAAAGATGCCTAGGGAAGCTTACAATGTAGTCTGTCTGTTTAGGCAGAATTGTCTATCGTGTGCTGCCTGTTATCTGTAGTCTTGGCATGCATTTAATGTATGGAAAACTATAAAACCAATAGACATTTGCAAGAACTACTAAAACTTTGTTTAATTCTCATTGTAGACGAACCCATCTTCTCTTTACCTCACGGGATGCCATCTTCAAATGGTGCAGACTTTACACTATAAAAGGGGCCAGCCTAGGATACCAGACATGAACCTTTCTGAACATTGCAGAGACTTCTATCTAGATCTCACTTCCTCCATCCAGATTCTATGTAGAATAATTCCAAAGATTCAGGACATCTGGCTGGTGAGCAAGAGCTGAAGTGGAATAGCTGCTGAAATAATCAGAATTTCCCACAACTTGTTCTAGCTGGCTGCAAGTAATTAGGATCTTTTTAATAGGAATGTTTGACTCTAAATGTATTTTAAAACGAGCAAAATAATTAAAGAAATTGTTTAAAAATTAAATGGCATTTTATAAGTACAGGACAATGTCTAATGCTCTAAATATTGTATTAGCCCTTTTAATGAAGAATTAAAAATATGCTGCTATAATAGATAAGAATCTGCCTCTACGGAATGTAGATTTACTATTACTGGAACAAAGAAGCAGCAAAGAATCCTGTGGCACCTTATAGACTAACAGACGTTTTGCAGCATGAGCTTTCGTGGGTGAATACCCACTTCTTCAGATGCAAGTCTGAACAAAGAATTTTCCTTGGAAAAGGTGGAGATAGGAGTCCTGTATCCAACAACTACTTTTAAATTTTCTGATCTTAAGTGTCATGAGACATTTAGTTTGAATGTCACAAAAACATTTGATTAGTTATAGCCTCTTGACTCGGATGTCCTGTGAAGAGCTGGAGACTTATTCAGATAAAAACAGATAATAATTTAGCTACATTTCTGGCTTGCAAATAGCTTGTGAGCCAAGCCTCATTTTCTAAACACTGGTTTCTCATTAGTAACTTTCAGGCTTGTTTTTGCTTCCTGCTTGGATGACAAACATTTCAAAAAGTAGAATAAGGAACAGCAAATAACCCACCTCTGGTCCAGTGTTTGAGCTGAATAGCCATTATTAGCCAATAGTCCCTAATTTGTGAAAACTCTGGGATTCACAGACATTTATAGGGGTCCTGGGTGGTTCTCCAAACTCTCAGGAGTAATGAATGCTCTGATGTAGCAAATGCAGCTCTGAACTTCTATTAACGAAATGCTCCTGTCTTTTTATTTTTTAAATTTGACCATCTCTAGTGTTGTAATGTCCATGGAAAGCAGACACCCCCGTCAGCTGATAATCAGACTCTCTGGTGACTGCTCACCCTCTCCTGCCTCACATTAAATACCTGAATACTTCAATATACATGCACCTTTGAAGTGAAGTACTGTGTGTCCGAAGAATGGTCTTGTCCTGAGCTGTGCCTCTTGTCTTTCTGGCGCAGGTCAGATGGGTAATAGCTAGCTTACCCTGCTCCTCCCCCAGAGCTTTGGTGTACTTCTAATGCTGTGTGCTGGCAGCTGCTGGCCAGTGCCTAAAGGGCAGATGGCAGGCGCCAGATGTGCTGCTCCTCCTGCTGAGGCAGTGCCATGTGATTCAGAGCAGGGATCTGTTGCAGCTCTATATAAGGTAACCGCAGAGGGTCAGAATTGTGGCTTGGTAACTACTAATAAAGCATTCATCAAGTCAAACAAACGCCGTGCTGCTTGTCTGCGAAGTTTCTCTGTTAAACACTGTCCTAGGTGAACATCTTAAGAGACGCTAACCCTCGAGTGACTGCCAGGGCGTGTTCCCATCATTGTAAATTCCGGTCATGCCAATGAGCTGAAAGCTCAGTTTCAGAAACTCCTATTCCCAGGGCATTGCAATCTCTACTGTAAAGCAGCCCCTGAATACAAAGGACAAGGCAGATCTGACAGTTCGGTAGGTTTGGAAATTTTTATTTGCAGTAAAAGAAAAATAAAAGTTTGCAGGTCACAGATGGCTGTTTTTGTGCTCAGATAACTTACAGTTCATAATGAATTGATCTCTCAGGTACACATTTTACACCCCACTCTCCCCAGCCTAATTATGTATTTCCTACAGGGACTGGAGCAGCTACAACATTTATTCCTTTCCTTGGACGGTTCTATTTAAAATGAACCTAAACGCACATAACAAAAGTAAGAGTTAAGGCTGATCTCACGGTCCCCTTTTTACTGCCTGCTTAAAGCCTGTCGCTGTTAGTGCATGGCCATGGGAGGGGTAGGGGGAGACAGTCCTAGATCCGTAGAAAGGAGCACATTGAATTTTTGAGCCTTTCATGGTTAGAGAACATAGTGTCTTGTTCCAGTCTTGTGGTGCTTTTGAGAAGACAGCATTTCCCATGGTGATTTTGTGATGTGCATAACGGGAAGCAACAATGAGACCACAGAATTAATTTCCTCTTGTGCCCTGAACTGGGATTTGAACTCTGATTCCCAGAGGTGCAAGGACCCTGCTGTACCGCCTTGCCCCCTGTAATGGGTGTCTTTTATTTTATTCATCTTCTGTCTTCAGTATTTTTTTTTCTCCTATGTGGCCAGTGGCAATTTAAGTAACTAGTCTGTGACCTGTTGCATACAAACATAATGGCTCAATGTAAATGTCAAGTTATATAACTGCAATTAAGACTAACGAAATGGATTGGATTTAGTGATCAATGTACTGATTCACTTTCAACATGCTTGTTAATATGTGACAATATATATAGTCTCTAATTCACATACATCTATTTCTGTGTATAATCTTATGCCATGTTTTAAAACAATATAGTAGGAGCCTAGGAGGCAAGACCACTGGGTTGTTTCCAGCTCTGCCATAGACGCTATGTGACCCTAGGCAAGTCGTTTATTCTTGCTGTGCTTCAATTAGCATACCAGCGAAATTGGATGAATATTACTTCTCTAGCACCCTCCATTTGAGGATCTGGATCACTTCAATAATAGCCACACCTTCTCCCTTAAATCTCCATGACTCTGACAACTTTTTGGAGAGATTAAATTCTAGAACAGGTGGATGATTAGAAGATGGTGGAAGACTGGCTCTAAACATGCATAAGGACAGTTGGGGTTGGTTCTGCTTTGAGCAGGGGGTGAGACTAGATGAGCTCCTGAGGTCCCTTCCAACCCTGAGATTCTGTGATTCTATGATTCTAAGCAGCAACTAGGCTGGCCCCTTTAAGAACCTCTCTAGCACGTCTTGTAAGTGATGATGAAGGAAGCTGGGACCAGGCCTGTCAGAAAATATTTTTAAATTGTGAGGGGAAAATAGGCTAGGAAATAGTATGTAAGTGTGACCATCACTAGTATTTCTACTCCCATCAAGCACTCAGCACCCTGAAAAAGGTCTGACTTCTCTTCTGTCTGCCCTGAACCTGGGACCTTATTGTGAAAGGGACAACTAAAGTGAATAGGGAAAATAAACCAAAATTGTTGATTTAATCACTTTATACTGACCTGGTTCCCTTTGGCCTGCTAAACCCTGATAACTGTGGAGTGTTGGGAAAACAGCTCACAACTTTCTAGTGCATTGGATGTGGGTTAATTTAAAAGCCCAACCCAATAAAGTCAGTAGCTTTTATAATCATTGTGTTGACTGCACTTACTCCTCGGGCAGAAGGATCGGCCACACCGATACAGTACTCCCAACAGTGGGTGTTTTTTGGCAGTAGGGCCAACGCTCACAGTGTTTCTGAGTGATTGCAGAGGGCTCTGGAGCTTGTCTGCCCATTGACGTGAGATGCCCCAGCCCCCTTACGAAGCCATTTGTGGCCCTCCCAGGAGGGGAGGAAGGAGCAAAGAGCCCACCCAGTCGCCCCCGCATCCAGGACTGTCCGTCTGCTCCTCCCCTTTCCCTCCCTGCAGCACCTGGCCTGGGAAGGGGTGAAGACGCCCTTGGAGCTGGCCTCCCCCGCAGCCTGGGAAAAGGGAGAGGGGGATCCTGCTGCAGCCCCCCAGGCGTGGGAGCGTGAAGCGATGAAGCCTGGAAGGAGCAGGGGTGAGGCTGGGGGTGGGAAGAACTGAGCGTCTGAAGTGAACAGGGTGGGGGCTAAAGGGATTGGAGCAGTGGGTGGGGACAACAGGCAGATCTAGGGGTGAAAGCCCCGACAGTGGGGGCCATAATCCCCTTACCCAATAACCCTGTCACCGTGCATAGTGCGGGGAGTTCAGAAATCAAACCACAGACTGAAACCCACAACCCTCATGACTTTTGAGCACTCGGGGTTGGAAGTACTGCTACAGCCTAGAGACTCGTATTCGAACTCCGCTAGCAGGTGGTAGCTACATTTTTATAGCCTCTAAAGGCAGGTTTTAGCTTTTTACCCCTGTTGTTGTTGTAAAAGACGTAATGATAGTAATAATACCTTTCATGTTCATGCTAATCATGCATTGTCATTACATCCCATGAAAACCCCTAAGGTTGACATATCTGCTGTAGAATCTGAAATCCATGCGAATTGAGCTTTGAAATTGTTTGTTGTACTAGAAGTACAAAAGGGGGGAGTGTGGAAGCCAGTAAATAATTAACAAGGATTTGAAGGGATCTTAATGAATGTTAGTTACTTAGCAAGAGTCAGGCCATACTGTAACCCTAATGACGTGAGACTTGTAGGAGCAAAGATAGTGCGAGGCGACAGGACAAGAACTGTGTACAAAGTTATTACGACCTTGCAATCACTAACCAAAATGCAGGCTTGCTTTTCTTAGGAGTGAGGCAAATAAGATAAGCCTTTCTGCTATGTATAAACAAAATGTATTTGTTGCTTTTTACTGTCTCCATGATTGCTAGAAATTGTCTGTAACAAAGGTATAAAGGCTTGATGTAATTGTTTACCAGTTGAGAGACCTGTCCGGGACTGGGGTGACCCTGTGTCCTATGGCACTCTCTCCCTCCATTGTAATTACTGGAGAAATAATAAAGTATTTGATTTTGCTGCACCCAAACAAAAAGTGAGAACTGAGTTTTTCTTCGACACCCCGTTCACATTGGGCTGAATGCGAAAGGTGGTTATGGAAGAAGTGGTTCTGCTGGGCTCACCCAGCAGAACATCTGGTGCGGCAGGCCCCCAGCATGCGTTCATATTTACAGCTAATGACTCTTGTCCCCTGGATGGGGTGAATTCCATCCGTTTGGAGGAGTTTCCAAACCAGCCCTCTTTCAGAGGGGCTCGCCTGCCCTCCTCCAGGGAACTGGAGACCGGCTTGAACCCACCCCTGGGTCTCCCGGGCCGTATGTGTCGTATTGCCAACCTCCAGAGAGCAGAAATGCCAGTCCCAATAGGTTGGGAATCAGGTCCCAAACTGTCAGGATCTAGAGCAGCCCATGTAGTGCTCTGGGTTGTGATTGTTGTGTCTCCCCACCCAGCTGTAGTGCCGGGAGGCGAGCGGGGGGCGGTTAGCACCGCCCACTCTCCCAGTGTCTTACCCACCTCTGGCTTCTGTAACCGTTACTCTGGAGATTAGCGCTACCCCTGCAAAGAGCGTGGGAGGGAGCCAAGGGGACGGGGGTCTAGCAGGAGGCAAGCAGGGCACTCAGGTAGCTGGCTTGGACTTTGGGATCTGCTTAATGAACCCAAGGTGCCCCCTACTACAAGACCCTGGTTACTGCCACTTGCAGACCAAATGCAGGTGATCTGACCAAAGAATGTCTAGACTTTCATGACATTCTCTTGGGAGGCTGGGTAACCGCAAGGTCTCAAATCTTAAATGTATCTTTCAAAAATAGATTCTGTGCTCTCTCACCCACGAGCAAAGCCATTCTGCAAACCTGCTGAAGCATGCAGTGTGCCGGCAAAGCAGTTGGAAAGACGCTGTGCATCTATACTGCAGCACCTACTTACGTAGCTGTGAAGAACCTAAAGACCAAAAAAAGGCGCTGGAATGAATGTTCAGCAAGCAGCCTGTATTCTGAACAAATGCTTAAAAAAACGTATTTCCGCTTAAAATATTTTGCTGACTAATGTAAATTAAAGTGAGGAATGTGCTTTGAATGGGGATAAGCTTTCAATACTGGCTTAATTTTAAGCATGCATTTTAGTGTTTAGTTGAACATTTGAGATGAAGGATTGTTTACTGCTATGTCACATACATGGCACCTTTCATTTTAAATCTGGTTTGTAGTGGACTGTGACAGGTGACATCAGTGGCAGTTTCAGCAGGACTCTTTCTGTGAAAAGATTTTCAGCGTAGTTAATCCCTGTCTGTTCTGGGTTAGCGTAATTTACATGATAGGATGCTTCTGTAACAAGTATATAGAAATTACAATGAGAGGAAAGCTGTTAAAGCAATCAGACTAAAAGTTTGGCTGTGTAATGAGCTCGCTGAAGAAACTTAGCGACTGTTTGTTGAATATTTATGATGATTCAACAAGCTGATTCTCTCCCCTGTTGTTCAGGGCACCCAAGAGTGCATTTGGCTTGATTACTTATGCAAGGTTGTTGTCTCCAGATCTCCAATAAGCAGAGACAATCAAAATCTGAACCTATGTCCCTTTTAAAGAACAGGAGGACTTGTGGCACCTTAGAGACTAACACATTTATTTGAGCATAAGCTTTCGTGGGCTACAGCCCACTTCATCGGATGCATAGAATGGAACATATATTGAGGAGATATATATACACATACAGAGAACATGAAAAGGTGGGAGTTGCCATACCAACTGTAAGAAGCTAATTAATTAAGATGAGCTATTATCAGCAGGAGGAAAAAAAACTTTTGTAGTGATAATGACAAGAAGGTGTGAGGATACTTAACATGGGGAAATAGATTCAATGGGTGTAACGGCTCAACCATTCCCAGTCTCTATTCAAGCCCAAGTTGATGGTATCTAGTTTGCAAATTAATTCCAGTTCAGCAGTTTCTCGTTGGAGTCTGTTTTTGAAGCTTTTCTGTTGCAAAATTACCACCTTTAAGTCTGTTACTGAGTGGCCAGAGAGGTTGAAGTGTTCTCCTACAGGTTTTTGAATGTTATGATTCCTGATGTCAGATTTGTGTCCATTTACTCTTTTGTGCACAGACTGTCCGGTTTGGCCAATGTACATGGCAGAGGGGCATTGCTGGCACATGAAGGCAGATATCACACCTTGTTCCGCGTTTGTTTCTCAGTGAAAGAGAGCAGGTTGCATGAGCTGTCACTAGCACTGGCCAGCCGAATGACAGCTTTTCGAGCTGGTTCTCACCATAGACGGGGGCTGTGACATACACCCAGATGGGAAATGCTAACACAGTTCCTCTCTCCTAGCCACACTCACTGCGTCAAGGTGCTGCCATAGTGGCAAGAGGGGATTCTCTGGCTTTCTGGCTGCTTTCTCTGCCACAGCTGCTTTGCACTGGTAGGGTAGGGTCCAAGATCTGGCCCATAGCATAGTCCTCATCCATTCACTCCTTAACTGGCTAGGCCTGCCAAGACGGGGTGCCAACTAACGTGAGCAGTGCTGGTGCCTGGTGTGATACGCACACCTGTCCGCTGAGAGCTAGATGGAAATTGCCAAATCAGATGCACTGAATACCTAGCAGATAGTGACTTGCATCGCTGCTCAATAAGAACTTCTGTAGAACAGTACCAAGCCTACCTCGACTTGAGCCACTGATGCCAGTTACAATATTGTTGTCTTTTTACCTTGGCTATATAATCAGTCCCCTGAGCTATCCCGTACCCTTCCACATCCTCAAGAAGTGGTTAAAATGGCTGGGGCAAATAATGCCATGAGGTTAAAAACAGAATTGATAAATGCAGGTTTTGTGGGTATTCTCTGATCATGCATTTAGTCAAAGCATTTATTCAAATATAAGGTCAAGGAATAGATTAAGAAACATGCTAGGGAATGTTATTGTATTGAAATGTACAACACTTACTCCTGAGGGCATTCTGCACTAGAAATTTACAAATTTTGCACCAAAAATGTAAATATTCTACGCATCGTATTTTAAAATTCTGCAAATTTAATTGCTCAATAAATAAATATGGAGGCTCCAGCATGGCAATGGGAGCACAGGCACAGAGGTGGGAGATCATCCTGCAGCCTGCCCCGGACACGGACTGTGGGGGGTGAGGCTGCACCTGATTCTGCCACAATGCAAGGGCCTGGCCTGCCCCAGAAACACCCCGGGGCCCTGCCCCTCCGTGCCAAGCACACTCGATGTAGGCAGGCAGGCTCAGCCCAGCAGTGTGGGGAGGTCCCGGTGTGGGGTGATAGCATTCTGGGTGGAGCAGTCTGGGTGCAGGTGGCTTGGTGAGGGGTCTGGTTGTGGGGGGGTGGTGGGATCTGGATGTACGGGCTCATTGGGGGGTCTGGGTGCAGAGGCATTGGGACTCTGCAGGGGGATCCAGGTGAAGGTGGTTGGGGCTCATCGGGGGGGGTCTGGGTGCTGGCTTCGTGGAGTGCGGGTCTGGGTGCTGGCTTGGTGTGGCTCAGTGGGGTGGGGATCTGTGTGCAGGGGGCTTGTTGGAGTGGTCCTGGTCCGGGGCTTGTTGGGGTGGGGGTTCAGTTGTGGGGGGCAGTCTGGGTACAGGGGTGGATGCAGGGAGGTGGGGCTCAATGGGGGTTCAGGGTGCAGGGGGTGAGGTTTTGTGGGGTGATCTGGATATGAGGTGAGTCCAGATTTATGGGGGTTGGGCGGATGGGAGAGCAGCTTCCTGTACAGTGACCCCTCCCCCGCACAGCTGAGGAGCGATGGAGACAGGAAATGGAGGGGTGTGGAACTTCTTGCAGCCGGAGAGGTTTTTGGGGGTGCATCTGACCTAGCCCTGGATGCTACTTGCAGGGGAAGAGGCAGTCCCATCCTCCCCAGCCCAGCTGGGACTAGCAGCTGGGTAGACACCCCTGGCCGTGGCGTCCCCAGCCCTCCCCCCCCACCAAGTGATTTACCTCTTGGCTAGCTGCTATTGGCACCTGAAATGATGCACCAACACCGCTGGCGAGCGGCACATAACTGCTCTTGTGGCTTCCCTTTGCTTCCCCATCAGAAAGTCATTTTTCTGTGGGGAAGCAAAGAAATCAGTGGGGGACATGAATACTGCACACACACAGTGGTGCATCATTCCCCCAGGAGTAAACAGTCAGATGATGACATATTAGACAACCTATAAAGCCAGGATGTTGTGAGGTTTGTTTCCTTTACAAAACAATGGTATCAGGCAGCTCTCTTCTTTCTGAGTTTTCAAGAAGAAAATACCAAATGAGAAACAGCAGAAATATTTGTTTTGACTTCAGTAAAGTCGACTGGCAAGAAAAAAATCCTAGGTTCATAAAAACAAACGTTTTCATTAGAAGACAAAGTGGGTGAGGGAATATCTTTTATTGAACCAACTGCTGTTGGGGAGAGACAAGCTTCTGAGCTACACAGAGCTCCTTGTCAGGCATTTCACTCAGATCTATGTCAAAAATAAAACTTTAAATATCAGTTGAATTTTCAGGGGTTTAATTGCTGTGTGATGTGTAATTTCAACCCTGTTGTAAATAACTCAACTATTTATACATGAGCTATATGTGTAATGAGATAATTATTGCTACATTACTATTACAATGAATATTTGTGCATTTAATTAACATTTTACCAGACAGCAATTATAATTAAGCAGAGTACTGTTTAAACCAATAACACTTATTAAATGTTTGCGTTTTAACTCTGCATGTGTCTGTAGGAAATGCTCAGTTATCTTCAACCTCTGTGCTTTTTCTATGGGTTACTTTCAGCAGAGTGTTTCCCTAACTCAGACACTAGATTTAGAACAGGCTTCTGAGGGCTGTTCCATTTTGCCAAGGGGAAGGAAGTTCTGGACTGACTGTTCCTTTCCCCCCCTCTCTGGCAGTCCTAGAAGCAGAGCATGAAATAGTTCCAAACCAGAATCATTATTGCAAATCTGAAGTTTGACCATAGGAGTATGGAACAGCTTCCATATGAGGAGAGATTAGAAAGACTGGGACTGGTCATCTTGGAAAAGAGATGGCTAAGGGAGGATATGATGGAGGTCTATAAAATCTTGACTGGTGTGGAGAAAGTGAACAAGGAAGTGTTGTTTAATCCTTTGCATAATACAAGCAGCACAGGTCCCCCAATGAAATTAATAGGCAGCAGGTTTAAAACAAACCATAAGGAAGTAATTCTTCACACAACGCACAGTCAACTTGTGGAACTTCTTGTCATGGGATGTTGTGAAGGCCAAAACTACAACTGGGTTCAAAAAAAGAATTAGGTAAGTTCATGGAGTCCATCAGTGGCTGCTTGCCAAGATGGTCAGGGACACAACCTCATACTCTGGGTGTCCCTAAACCTCTGACTGCTAGAAGCTGGGACTGGACGACGGGATGGATCACTTGATAAATTGCCCAGTTCTGTTCATTCCCTCTGAAGCATCTGGCACTGGCCACGGTTGGAAGAGAGGATACTGGACAAGATGGACCATTGGTCTGATCCAGTATGGCCGTTCTTATGTTCATGATTATTAAAACTTGATTGGTCTTACATCTGTTGGTGGCTTTCAGGCTGAACGATGTAAGAAAGAACTGTTGCTAGTTCTTTGTTTGTTTCAATGTTGGAACATCTGTGGCTGTGTCTACACTATGGAGCCTGTGTTGGTATAGCCAGGTTGGCTTTGCCCCCTAGTTTATATGCAGCATATACCTACAGGAAGAGGATGGGAAAACTAGTAAGAGGCCAATATGGCTCCATGAGGAGTTCTTTAATGATTTGAAAATCAAAAAGGAATTCTACAAAAAGTGGAAACATGGATGACTTGCTAAGGAGGAGAATAAAAGAATAGCACAAGCCTGCAGGGACAAAATCAGAAAGGGTAAGGCATATGATGAGTTACACCTAGCAAGGGACATAAAAGGCAACATGAAGAGGTTATTTAAATACATTAAAAGAAGAGAAAGGTGAAGTAAAGTGCAGGTCCTCTGCTTAATGGGAAGGGAAAACAAATAATGGATGTCATCAAGAAGGCCAATTAATGCCTATTTTGCTTCAGTCTTCACTAAAAAGGTAAATGGTGACCAGATACTCAACACAATTAATGTTAAGGAAGGTAAGGAATGCAAGCCAAAATAGGGAAAGAACAGGTTAAAGAGTAGTTAGATATATTCAAATTGGCAGGGCCTGATGGAATTCATCCTAGGATACTTAAGGATCTGAAGCAATCTTGGAAACGGTAGCAATGATCTCTGAGAACTCATGGAGGATGGGTGAGGTCCCAGAGGACTGGAGAAGAGCAAACAGAGAATCTATCTTTAACAAGGGGAGCAAAGAGGACCCAGGGAATTTATGGAAGCCTAACTTCAATACCTGGAAAGATACTGAAACAAATTATTAAGCAGTTTGTAAGCACCTAGAGGATAATAGGGTAATCAGGAATAGCCAGCATAGATTTGTCAAGAAACAATTATGCCGAACCAACCTAATTTCCTTTTTGGCATGTTACTGGCCTAGTGGATAGGAAGAAAGCACTAGACATATTATATCTTGCCGTTAGTAAGGCTTTTGACACAGTCACATATGACATTCTCATAAACTAGGGAAATGTAGTCTAGATTAAATAACTATAAGGTGGGTGCACAACTGGTTGAAAGACTGGACTCAGAGTAGTTATCAGTGGGTTCGCTGTCATAATGGGAGGGTGTATCTAGAGGGATCGCACAGGGGGCAGTCCTGTGTCCAGTACTATTTAATATTTTCATTAATGACTTGGATAATGGAGTGGAGCGTGTGCTTGCAAAATCTGTGGCTGACACCAACCTGGAAATGACTGTAACCACTCGGAGGACAGGATTAGAATTCAAAATGACCTTGACAAATTAGACAATTGGTCTGAAATCATCAAGATGAAATTCAATAAAGACAAGTGCAAAGTCCTACACTTAAGAAGGAAAAATCAAATGCACAACTACAAAATGGGAAGTAACTGGCTAGGCAGTAGTACAGCAGAAAAGGAGCTGGGGGCTATCGTGGATCACAAATTTAATATGAGTAAACAATTCGATACAGTTGTGAAAAAGGCTAATATCATTCCTGAGTGTATCGGCAGGAATGTTGAAAGTAATACATGGGAGATAATTGACCCTCTCTGCCCAGGACTGATGAGGCCTCAGCTGGAGTACTATGTACAGTTCTGGGCACCACACCTTAAGAAAGTTGTGGAAAAACCGGAGAGAGTCCAGAGGAGAGCAACAAAAATGATTAGAGGTTTGAAAACCTGATCTGTGAGGAAAGGTTAATAAAACTGGGCCTGTGTAGCCTTGAGAAAAGAAGGCTGTTTTCAGGTCCCACCCTCAACCATCAAATATGTGAAGGGCAAAGAGAACAGTGATCAATTGTCCGCCCTGTCCACTGAAGGTAGGACAAGAAGTGATGCGCTTAATCTGTAGCAAGGGGGACAATGGTTAAATATTAGGAAAATCTTTCTAACTATAAGGGTAGTTAAGCTCCGGAACAGGCTTCCAAGGCAGGTTGTGCAATCCCATAACTGGAGGTTTCTAAGAACACGTTGGACCAGGGATCAGCAACCTTTGGCATGTGGCTCTCCAGGGTAAGCACCCTGGCAGGCTGGGCCGGTTTGTTTACCTGCCGCGTCCGCAGGTTCGGCCGATCGCAGCTCCCACTGGCCGCGGTTTGCTGCTCCAGGCCAATGGGGGCTGCGGGAAGTGGTGCGGGCTCAGGGATGTGCTGGTCGCCGCTTCCCACCGGTCCTGCCTGGACGAGATGACCTCTTGAGGTCCCTTCTAGACTGACATTTATATGATTCTATGAAAATGAAACATAACATAAAATATGGACTAGCAACACAAGCAGGCAAAGGCTTTTAAAAAAACACAGTTGTCGATGGCTATAATCAGGGGCGGCTCTAGGATTTCCGCTGCCCCAAGCAGGGCGGCACGCCGGTCCAGCGGCCCCTCCGCAGGCACGTCTGCGGGAGGTCTACCGGAGCCGCGGTCCCAGCGGCCCTTCCGCAGGCATGTCTGCGGGAGGTCCGCCGGAGCCGCCTGCCGCCCTCCCGCTGGGACGCCGCCCCAAGCGCGCGCTTGGCGCGCTGGGGTCTAGAGCCGGCCCTGGCTATAATGGACCGTCCATAGAATACTGCCTCTGGTCTCCTGTACCTTTCACATGCACGTCCGTTACCTTCTTGAGTTTAGACGAGGCTCTCCCATAAGAACATAAGAAAGGCCGTACCGGGTCAGACCAAAGGTCCATCTAGCCCAGTATCTGTCTACCGACAGTGGCCAATGCCAGGTGCCCCTGAGGGAGTGAACCTAACAGGCAATGATCAAGTGATCTCTCTCCTGCCATCCATCTCCATCCTCTGATGAACAGAGGCTAGGGACACCATTCTTACCCATCCTGGCTAATAGCCATTTATGGACTTAGCCACCATGAATTTATCCAGTCCCCTTTTAAACATTGTTATAGTCCTAGCCTTCACAACCTCCTCAGGTAAGGAGTTCCACAAGTTGACTGTGCGCTGCGTGAAGAAGAACTTCCTTTTATTTGTTTTAAACCTGCTGCCTATTAATTTTAAACCTGCTGTCTATTTTAAACCTGCTGCCTATAGCATGTGGAATTGTTGTTTTACCCTCAGCCTTATAAATAAGGTGTTCAGTTGAAGCAGTTCTGGCGTAGTCGTCTCTACAACTCTGGCAGGGGAGCTTTTCTGTCTTCAAAGGATTCTTCTCTTTGCACCACTAAGGGAAGTTGCAGTTTATTGTTTTAAGACTGTTATCCCATGGAGTGAAGAAAAATCGTGTAGTAAACATATTTGATCTGGTAACTCTGGAAGCTAGAACATTTGGCTACAGTTTCTAAGACTGGGACACTGTGTGTGGGTGGGTGGGTGGGTGGGTGGGTGTACCACCCTCATTCCCCCACATTCTCAGGTAGGCTGCATTTGAGTAAGTTTGTAGGAATCATGCAAATCATTCCAATGTGTTGTGCATATTTAAGACTGTGTTGGCATGAATCCCATCTCCACAAGGTTCTGGAGGTTACTGTAATGGATGAAGTTAACAGTGTGTTAGCAAACCCAAGATCCCCTCGGCCTTATGGCTGTCCTGTGCCACACCTTGGCCACTCAGAATCTCCTGGTGAGAGCAGCAGTTGAACTTGGACCCAGGTTCTACAGGACCCTGGGCCCTACTGCGCAGAACGCTCACGCAGCAGTACAGGGCCTGAGACAAAGGGGAGTGGTTCTGAGTCTCCCTAGCAGAGGGCATTAGTGCATAAAACACTAAACAATGACAGTATTAACTGTTTGGGTAAAGGGGAGAGTCTGCAGTGTGAGCTCCCCCACAGGACTTGTTGCAGTTCTGCTTACTGTTCATTGCCTACTGAAAACGTATCCCTACGGTAAAACTCTCAAATGCTCTGCAGGGTAAAACTGCTTTTTAATCCCTCACTCACAGGAACTGTCTGATTTTTTTGGCAGAGGTTTTTAATGTTTGCTTCTGAAGCTGAGCCAGGATTTTTGAAGTCTTTGACAATGTGTTAAGTAGCTTCAGATTTTTACACGCTAACTCGGTGGACTTCAGTGACCCACCTAATGTACTGTTTGTTCCTAACAGCTTCCATTTGCATTCAGATGGATCTGCTGAAGTCAAAGACAAAACTTGAATTCACTTTGACGGGAAGAAGATGGTGCCCTGTGGTTTTTGTTTTTTGTCCAGTGTGACAGTGCCTGTGAGTTTAGTACATCCAAAATGTCTTCACAGAACCAAACAAGATTTGCACATAGATCTTCCTGCAAACAGGAAAGCTTTGATTGTGAGATGAGAAACCTTTAGGTAGTCTTTTATGGCTGACGCTGAGAATTCAAAATGATTGTTCATCACTTGAAAGACATCAGCTAAATTGCGACAAGAAAAAGGAATTGTGATTCCTTGTCCTGAGATTGGGAATTATTGTCGGACTTGAGTGCTCATCAAAAAAATCTGTTTTATGAAATAGTACAGCTGTCCAAATTATAGACTCAGTGCTTTCTGCAGGAGACAATCATTTCTGTTATTCCTTCATCAACTTTTACTGCCACAAATGTTTGGTTTATTTTATTTGTGTTTTTGCCTGTAGCATGGACATCAAGTGCTCAATTCTGCTTTCACTTGGTCTCATTTTACGCCAGTGTAACACTGTAGACTTCAGCTGACTTGCTCTTCATTTGCACTTGAGATCTGAATCAGGCTGTTGTTTCTCTGGATAAAGATGAGGCTATTGAAACCAGTGATTGAGTCTATTGAGAAATCTAAATACCGTATCAGCCAAGAAAGCCAGCTGCAGAATTCATAGACTCTGTCTGATAAAAAGATTGGTGTACACTTGTGTATTTACCAAAATACTTTAAATTGTATTTGAAGGCCAAAAGCCCTTTTCTGACTTTACATCTGTTGGTAACTGAAGGTGTTGATGAATCAAATTCTGCAGTTCACAGAGCTAAGCAAAGAGGTGAGTAATCTGTATTCACGCTTTATTACAATTCTTTATACAGGTATTTGATTGCTAGACATTTGTCTTGAGGGTATGCAGCATGTTTCAGCTATTGTGCCTGGGGGAATCCTGCTCTGTGCCATACATACGTAGAACTACTATAGCGTGTGGTGTTTCCACCACTGAAGCTGCACTGCCTTATGCAATCCTGGAAACAGCAGGAAATGTCTGCTGAGTCGGAGAAGAAATGCTCTGTCGTTCTCTGTTGTTGGAGGGCAGCAGCTTGTGTTATCTGAAATACCCTAGCGCATGTATGTAGCAGGGCACAAGACGACTAGCTGTGCCTGCAATTCCTCCTGTTGGTCTATATGCTCCCTCGCACACAGGTTCCGGAGTGGGTGTGAACACCTGCACTCACTGTCTTTGCTTTGAAACAATGTTCTGAGCCGCACTCAGCGGAGAGCCTGAAAGAGTGTTTAAACCGTGCCAGTTTCCCCATGCACAAACCAAGCCATGCACGTTGGACTCCTACCTTCCCAAGTCCACGTGGAATTTGGGAATCTCCCCAGAAACCTTCCCTTCCTACTGTGTAAGTGACTATAATTTTTAAAAGCAACAAAGAGTCCTGTGGCACCTTATAGACTAACAGACGTTTTGGAGCATGAGCTTTCTTGGGTGAATACCCACTTCGTTGGATGCATGTAGTGGAAATTTCCAGGGGCAAATATATATATATATATATATATGCAAGCAAGAAGCAGGCTAGAGATAACGAGGTTAGTTCAATCAGGGAGGATGAGGCCCTGTTCTAGCAGTTGAGGTGTGAAAACCAAGGGAGGAGAAACTGGTTCTGTAGTTGGCAAGCCATTCACAGTCTTTGTTTAATCCTGAGCTGATGGTGTCAAATTTGCAGATGAACTGGAGCTCAGCAGTTTCTCTTTGAAGTCTGGTCCTGAAGTTTTTTTGCTGCAGGATGCCACCTTAAGATCTGCTATGGTGTGGCCAGGGAGGTTGAAGTGTTCTCCTACAGGTTTTTGTATATTGCCATTCCTAATATCTGATTTGTGTCCATTTATCCTTTTCCGTAGAACTGTCCAGTTTGGCCGATGTACATAGCAGAGGGGCATTGCTGGCATATGATGGCATATATTACATTGGTGGACGTGCAGGTGAATGAACCAGTGATGGTGTGGCTGATCTGGTTAGGGCCTGTGATGGTGTCGCTGGTGTAGATATGTGGGCAGAGTTGGCACTGAGGTTTGTTGCATGGATTGGTTCCTGAGTTAGCATTACTATGGTGCGGTGTGCAGTTACTGGTGAGAATATGCTTCAGGTTGGCAGGTTGTCTGTGGGCGAGGACTGGCCTGCCACCTAAGGTCTGTGAAAGTGCAGGATCATTGTCCAGGATGGGTTGTAGATCCCTGATGATGCGTTGGAGGGGTTTTAGCTGGGGACTGTATGTGATGGCCAGTGGAGTCCTGTTGGTTTCTTTCTTGGGTTTGTCTTGCAGTAGGAGGCTTCTGGGTACACGTCTGTCTCTGTTGATCTGTTTCCTTATTTCCTCATGCGGGTATTGTAGTTTTGAGAATGCTTGGTGGAGATTTTGTAGGTGTTGGTCTCTGTCTGAGGGGTTGGAGCAGATGCGGTTGTACCTCAGTGCTTGGCTGTAGACAATGGATTGTGTGGTGTGCCCTGGATGGAAGCTGGAGGCATGAAGGTAGGCATAGCGGTCGGTAGGTTTTCGGTATAGGGTGGTGTTAATGTGACCATCACTTATTTGCACCGTGGTGTCTAGGAAGTGGACCTCCCGTGTAGATTGGTCCAGGCTGAGGTTGATGGTGGGGTGGAAGCTGTTGAAATCGTGGTGGAATTTTTCTGGAGTCTCCTTCCCATGGGTCCAGATGATGAAGATGTCATCAATGTAGCATAAGCAGAGAAGGGGCATGAATGGACGAGAGCTGAGGAAGCGTTGTTCCAGGTCAGCCATAAAAATGTTGGCATATTGTGGGGCCATGCGGGTGCCCATAGCGGTGCCACTGATCTGGAAATATATATTGTCATCAAATTTGACATAGTTGTGTGTGAGGATAAAGGCACAGAGCTCAGCAACCAGTTGTGCTGTGGCATCATCAGGGATACTGTTCCTGACAGCTTGTATTTCATCTGTGTGTGGGATGTTTGTGTAGAGAACCTCTACATCCATGGTGGCTAGGATGGTGTTTTCTGGAAGGTCACCAATGCATTGTAGTTTTCTCAGGAAATCAGTGGTGTCACGGAGATAGCTGGGAGTGCTGGTGGCGTAGGGTCTGAGCAGAGAGTCCACATATCCAGACAGTCCTTCAGTGAGAGTTCCAATGCCCAAGATGATGGGGCGTCCAGGATTTCCGGGTTTGTGGATCTTGGGTAGTATATAGAATAACCCTGGTCGGGGCTCTAAGGGTATGTTGATTTGTTCCGGTGTTAGTGTAGGGAGTGTCCTGAGTAGATGGTGCAGTTTCTTAGTGTATTCCTCAGTGGGATCTGAGGGATGTGGCCTGTAGAATTTGGTATTGGAGAGTTGTCTGGCGGCCTCCTTTTGGTAGTCAGACCTGTTCATGATGACAACAGCACCTCCTTTATCAGCCTCGCCCACAGACAACCTGCCAACCTGAAGCATATTCTCACCAGCAACTGCACACTGCACCACAGTAACTCTAACTGAGGAACCAACCCATGCAACAAACCTCAATGCCAACTCTGCCCACATATCTACATCAGCGACACCATCGCAGGACCTAACCAGATCAGCCACACCATCACTGGTTCATTCACCTGCATGTCCACCAATGTGATATATGCCAGCAATGCCCCATTGCTATGTACATCGACCAAACCGGTCAGTCCCTACGGAAAAGGATAAATGGACACAAATCAGATATTAGGAATGGCAATATACAAAAACCTGTAGGAGAACACTTCAACCACCCTGGCCACACCATAGCAGATTTTAAAGTAGCCATCCTGCAGCAAAAAAACTTCAGGACCAGACTTCAAAGAGAAACTGCTGAGCTCCAGTTCATCTGCAAATTTGACACCATCAGCTCAGGATTAAACAAAGACTGTGACTGGCTTGCCAACTACAAAAGCAGTTTCTCCTCCCTTGGTTTTCACACCTCAGCTGCTAGAACAGGGCCTCATCCTCCCTGATTGAACTAACCTCGTTATCTCTAGCCTGCTTCTTGCTTGCTTATATATACCAGCCCCTGGAGATTTCCACTACATGCATCTGACGAAGTGGGTATTCACCCATGAAAGCTCATGCTCCAAAACGTCTGTTAGTCTATAAGGTGCCACAGGACTCTTTGCTGCTTTTACAGATCCAGACTAACACGGCTACCCCTCTGATACTATAATTTTTAAGGCTATGTAGTAAATCATGGCCCAATATATTTTGGTGTAACCTTGAAAGCAGGCTCAGCACCTCCCCAAGATACACTGCTGAGGGAGGGGTTCCTCCTTAGCTGGTCATTTCTGGCAGGAGCTAATTGAGCTACTGACCCTGCCCGGGATGGCAGCCTGCATTGCATGTCGGCCTGCTGCTCCCGCTGGCCCCTCTGCCATTTGCGTGGGACAAAGTCCCCTGAGCACTTGTAAACCTGCCGCCCTCTCTTTACATCCCTCCTGAAAGCCTGCCTCTACTCTGCTGCCGACAGACCGCCCCTGTCTGGCCCTGCTGGGGCATAGGGTGAGCTGAGACTTCAGCTTGTCTGCTGCTGAGTCCCCCGCCCCGTCTATCACATTCACTTGGCAGGGCCTGTGTGACAGCTGCACTGTGAGCTCTTTCGGGGTCTGTACAGGGCCTTAGAAGGTGGGGCCGTGACCGTGGGCTGGGCGTCTTGGGCACTAACACAAGCTAATAGAGATTCCACCCCGTGATTCCTTGATGTAGGTACAAGAACATGTTTCTTTTGGCTGTTTTTGTGTAACAGCACTGCACCTGTTACATGGGACGTTGCATCTGTTTTCCACCACAAAACCCCTTATCCTGGAGACCAGCTTCCATGGCCTATCATGTTGGAGGATAGACCGTGACAGGGGCACTTGGCTGTACTGGCAGTATATGGACAGGCCCATATCCTAAACAGCACTTCCTGGCCAAGTTACTCTTTGTAACGCCACTACGTTCAAAGGCAGGGCTTTGGAGCTGTGCTCCGGCTCCGCTCCAGCTCCAGGCAAAAACCTGCAGCTCCACTGCCCCGGAGCTGCTCCACGCTCCAGCTCCAGGCTCCTCTCCAAAGCCCTGTTCAAAGGGATGAATTTAGTTTTTTTCCTCATCCTTGAGCAATTCCTTTCTGAAGGCTTGTCTACATGGCAGGCTGGTGCACTGTAGATTCATGCCCTGGCCTGCTGCTTAGTAACTTGCCATGTAGACAAGGGCTGCGTCACTGACACCTCAGAGAGGGAATACAACTTCATTGGACCGCAAACCTCCTATACTTTGGCATCCTAGCTTACACCTACCAGCTGTTGACAAAGTCTGTACTGTAGGGTGATCGAAACCGAATTCCTTCCATGGCTGGTGGAGAGTTTTCAATCTCTTGCCTCCGATAACTTCAGATAGTTGACTTGCCTTTTAAGATTCCTGTTAGGGTTGTAGGAACAGCTGTACACCTGTCCCCATTTGGTCTCTGAGTGCACCCCTCCAGTGTCAGACTTGGGTCTCTACCTCTCTGGGGGTGGATTCCTGCAGTTCATTCTCTCTGAACAGCTGTGAGCAACAGTAGCTGTTGTGTCCACTGTGGTTACTCAGAGGTCCAGCCGGGTTTGGCACCTGTGGATCTTCCCTTCAGGAGTCTGTGTCTGGTGGCATTCAGGGACTGATGGGACGATGGATTCTGCCTTAAAGGGAGGGGGCGAGAGGCCCCAACCCCGCCATGGCCCCGCCCCTGCTCCTCCTCTTCTCCCTCAAGGGTTTGCCCCCAGAAGCTGGAGCCTGGCCGGGGATCCTGAGCCCCTCCACCTGCCCAGGGAGAGCAGCCTCTGGCCTGTGTCCCCACCCCCAGACCTCCCACCCAGGGCAGGTGAAGGGTCTGTGGCTCCCCACATCTGCCCAGGCTTCAGCTCCCGGCCTGGGCAGGGGGCAGGGCAGGGCTTCAGGGGTGGGGGTGGGGGGGGGGGAGAGGGGTCGGGGTAGGGTTGCCAATTTTGGTTGGATGTATTCCTGGAGATTTCAGATCCTTAATTAAAGATTAATCTTTAGTTCCTGGGGACTCCAGGCCAATCCTGGAGGGTTGGCAACCCTAGGCAGGGGGCCAGAACTGGGCGAAAAGTGGCCAGGACAGGCCCATCCACTTTCAGA
This sequence comes from Mauremys mutica, assembly GCF_020497125.1. Taxonomy (NCBI): domain Eukaryota; kingdom Metazoa; phylum Chordata; order Testudines; family Geoemydidae; genus Mauremys; species Mauremys mutica. Next base: position 1,458,139 of record NC_059080.1, read on the forward strand.
AAGTGGGAGGGCTCTGGCCCCTGGCGCCCTGTGACTGGGCAGCCTTCCTAAACCAGGGTTCTGTTTCTTTCAACAGTAGGAAAAAACAGGGTTGCCAGGTGTCCAGTTTTCGACCGGAACATCTGGTCAAAAAGGGAACCTGGCAGCATCTGGAGGCAGGGCAAGGGTGCTCGGTTTTCAGCAATTGGAACGGTGGCACCCTTGGAACAAAGCACGTAGAGGGAAGTATTTTAAAACACCATTTCTATGCATGTCTCTTACCTACAGGCTTGCAGTCCCCAGATGGTAACCCAGGCAGGTCCCTGTGTCTGTCTGGGTTCCCCAAACGTCTACCCCCAACTCTTGATTGAGGGTCCCTTTTAAAGCCGCCTGCTCTAGTTCTTCTGTTCCTGGGCTTTGACCTTTCTGTTCCAAGCTAGTCCCGAACCCCTGCCCCCACGTTCTGGCATTGTCCCTTCACAATTCCAGTGTTTGTTCTGGGGTACCTTAATCTGAGTCATTCTTTTCCGTCCTGCCTGTTTTTTCCAGACAGGCTCCTGTTAAGTTAGCCCCAATATATGCATACAGTAAGCATCCCCATAGCCAGGCCAGCACACAGCATCCAGACACTACAGAGCTGCTCCAGTTCCATCGCTCGCTTCGAGTTCTAATGTAAAGTAGCTTCTTGCGGAATAAATTCTCTTTGGCATCCACCTAGAAATTAATAAATTATAATTTTTTAGATGTGCTTGGGATTGAGGTTCAGATTCTCTTGTTTAATTCTATAGTGCATGTCAGTGAAGCAGTGAGATAAATCTGGGCTGTGTAATGTGAATTACAAGTGACATCTTGCAGAAAAAAGTAAAGAAGGAAACATGTTAGATTCTGAGGCAAATGTCTCCCCATTAAAAATGTGACAGGTGCAGAGAAATCTAAATCTTCAGGCAACTTGCCAGCTTTGTGATTCAGCACAAGAAGAGTCCCTATTTCTGCGTAGTTGTTCTGTTTTAGTGCTGAGGTGCGGTGCTCTGGAGTTTGTTAGAGTAGTGTTGAGAATTTCTTGACAGGTATGAAGGTGATTGTTCTTAGGGAGGTCACTGGTATTAATGAACCATGCTCTGAAAAGAACGATGGAGTATATGGTATATATTAAACAAACAGAATCTATGCAATTTTATTGCAGCAGTAAATTCCTGGTGTGCGGGTTTATATTCTTTTGGATTGGGAGAAATCTAAGTAGGGCTGTGTGCATATGGGGCAGATTGCTTGCTTGCTAAGATCGGCCACTGCCAAAGTGGATCTGATTGCAGGATGGGTGTCCTGAGCGTAAGTTGTTAGTATGGTCACTTCTAAGAAGAAAATGCTTCTTGTTTGTTATTATATCACAAGCTCAACATTAGATTGTGCTCCTTGCGCAACAAGAAACCTCACAGGCACTGTCGGGGTCCAAATAACCCTGCTTACTAAAAATATACAAACACGCCAGGCCAGCACAGGCTCTTGCCAGGCACACTCTGTCTCTAAAACACACACTGCTTGGGTTCTGGGTGCTTGAAACAGAGCACATGGTGAGTGCCACTAGAGGCCCACAGACTATTTAAAGGGATACTACCCTATTTCTAGCTACTACAATCATCAATCAGTTATTGTTCTTTTTCCATTCTGTCTGTCAGACCTTTGCAGCTAGGCAACAGTATATGCCGGAGCACCTGCTCTGTTTCTTTTGGTCTCTTGCAAGGGGAAGCAGTATCCCAGAAATATGGTTCCATGAGGGAGTCTCTCAACCTCCTGAATGAAATGCTTCTGCTCCTAGGGCTCTGCACTTAGTTCCAGAGCCTGAGAGCGTGGATGAAGAGGATACAGTGTGCACATACAGCAACATACAGAAGTTCACACTATCTACATTGAAGAGAACCCACATGGAATGTTGCGGGCTCCTCGCAAGCAAAGTAGCAGGGACATGTGTATGCCCCTCAAACATCTAAACAGACAGCCGAGCGGTGCAAACCTCCCGCTTGGCTTGGCAATGTGCGGGTTAATTGGGTAGCTTTGTAAAGTCAGGGCGGGATTTATTCCATTGCGACACTAGGCGTGATAGGCTGCATGTGGCATAGTGCCTGTTCCAGCTCCTCCCTGCTTCTCAGTAGTGACGTGGTCCAAGCGCTGGCAGGAACCAATAGGAGTGGGCATGCTAATGTATGCACTAGGGCCTTCTAGAGCTCCAGTAGGTTTGTGTGGCTCAGGTCCTTGTCGATTCACCCCCCCCACCCCCCAACATCACGTCCTCTCAGGGTTGAACAAATCCAAAATATCAGTGTGGTTTTCAGTTTGACAATTTCACTGTCGCCTGGTTTCAATCTCAGACACAGAGACCAGCATTTCTCGTGATTCCCATGTCAGACTGCATAAGGCAAACTTTCCGTGAACCTGGCTGGAATTCCAGTTTAATAACCAAACCCAAAGCTGGCTAACTTTTGGGCTTTTTGATAGTGCTGTGAACACTTTGTGCAGCTCTGGCGTGGATGGAGTTTTTTCTCAAGTGACAAAATTTAGGAGATTACAGATCATGGTTCTGTGGTTGAAATATGAGCATCTATTTTTCACATGTAAAATGGTATTTCCTTGCACAAACAGAATATTTGCACATCATATTGCCTGCTTTGCCTGAACTAATTTAAGACTTGATTCTGCATAGTAATTTATTAGATGTTATGGCCTGTTGGGCATGTCAGAACAATCTCTGAACTACACATGGAGAGGTTTCTCTTTAGCACTAGAAAAGTAAAGGAACTAGCACGGGCCAGAGGACAGACCTGAAAGGGAGACTATCTCCTTTAGGGTCCCGGGCAATACCCATTGAAGCTAATGGAAAGATTCTCATGGATTTGGACCCTTAATTTTAAGTATACTGGGCTTTCACTGTCTTATGATTTACTCTCACCATAAATGTAAGAACTAGGAGTGTAGAACAGGCCAGACTGGATTGGACCTGAGGGTGTCTGGTATTGTGTCCTGTCTCTAATAATGGCCAAGACCGGCTGCGTCAGAGGAGGAGTGCAAGAGCCTCGACATGACCAATACTAGAATAATCTGCCCATAAAGGAAGCTCTGTCCTGTCCCCTCAGCTGGAGATGGCTGATGCCCTGAAGCAGGGGGCTTTATATCCCTTACCAAATTTTGGTGGCTAGGTTGAAAAGAATTATCTAATGTAGCTGTGGATGTTCAATTCCTCTTTTGGTCTGTTAATTGAGTCTGCTTAATCTCTCTGTGACAAATGTTGTTGTTTTTCCTCGATAGACTGCACTTGTAGATTTGACAGTACTGTTTTTTTAAAGACCATGAAGAATGTGAGATCTAGTGATTGAAGATTGGAAACTCCCAGACAATAGGAAATCAGCCAGCACAAGGTGGTAATTATAGCTCCATGACTGACAGCAGTAAGCAGCAGGCCCACCAAAAGAACTGTAAACTGATTAAATTCCATTTCTTTTGTATAATGTCCTCAATTTGCACAGCACTCATCTGCATTGGTATCTAAACTCTCTTGTTATGCATGCTTTCCCTAATTGCTTTTTGAAGGGGGATCCATACAGCATATTTCTCATACCGCTAAGCTTATAGTGACATGACTCTGCACATACCATGTCTCGTACAATCTGTCATTGCCCATGCTCAAGCAGTCACTGATCTGATAAGAGGACCAGGGTTTTCATAGCTGGTGTCACAGCCAGGCTGCTCAGTCCTCACTTAGACACCTGAATAAAAGTGTCTGGACTTTAAGGTGCTTGGGGAGCGCAGTGGCAGGGTGTGGCCCGGAGCGCCCCCTTGTGACACAGTGAGGTCCTGCAGACACACTCCCTCCAGCTCCCTCTAGTGCGTTCAGCAATAAACCACTTCCCTCCAGGGTCTTTGAACTAAATTAGCCAGACCCAGGAGAAGGGGGATATTGTTTAATCAGCTTCCTCCCAAAGAGCTCCCTTTTCGGCTCAGGGGTCTTCCCAGCCCCCCCTCCTCGGCGCCAGGGGCATTTCCTGCCAAGCATCTCCCTTCCTTGGCCCAGGAGGCCCACGCTCGCCTTGCTGGGCTGGGCGCGTTACCTGTGGCCAGCTGTGGCTTTCCACCGGCGGCTGCTGCAGCTAGCGCCTTGTTCACGTTGGTCCCTTTTCTCCCTGGCCTGGAAGAGCTCAGCAGGGGCTGGATTTGATGACTTCTCGAGGTCCCCGGCAGCCCCTATGGTTCTGTGAGCTTCCCCCTGCTGGTGTCTCGGCTCAGAGGGAGGAAGCGAGGAACATTCTGCCCTGTTTGCCAGAGGCTGGTTGGGGTAGAGGGAGGAGCCCTGCTCTGCCCCCACTACGAGACTCTCGCTCTGGGGACCTTAAAGGAATAGCCGCATAGGTTTTCCTCAAACCCAGAGTAGTCCCTGAGGCCGCTTCCTCTCTCCCCATATCTGCTGATGCCATTTTCCTAGACCCTTGCGTACCAAACTTTTAGAGGAGCCGTGCCATGGAACAGGATTGGGAACTACCCTTAAGGGGACAGACCACCTCTGTGTCAGTCCCTTACAAGGTAACGGAAGAAGAGCCTGACAGCTCAAGCGAAGTGTGAGGCAGTGGTGAGAACCCAGTGTCAGAGGCCCTACAGGGCAATGAGGCAGAAGTCACTATCCCATCACTGCCAGCTGATTGGGCATAGCCTCGCACTATCCCATGGTCATTAGGATCATCACTGCATTCAGTTTTGCACCGGGTACTTTAAAATGTGCCAAGGAAATTGGAAATCTGCTTTTATTCCCCTGTCTCTGTATATTTAATGTGCCCATCCCTGTGGTATCTGACCTGCCAGCAATCCAACAAGAAGTAGCAAATTGGCTATGAATCTGAGTTGTACTTGTTAAGCTTGCATGAAGAGAATAAATCTAAACATTAACTGGCATGGTAGGTACTGCCAGCAACTTAACAAGTGGGTTCTTTATTTTGAGTTTTCTTGCTATTTCTGCTGGTACTGAGTTCTTGCCCACAGCTTCTCTCCACCAATGCTAGAGTAGCCTTTTGATAGAAGTAGGTAGTAATCTGGTAACATGCATTAGCAGTATCAATATTTCCTATACATCCTCAAAGGGAAGTCCTGTTTTCTAGAACAGGCTGATGCCTTTTCTTCAGAAAAATGAGTTCTGGTGCAGAGAACCATCAGATCAAATATATATTCAGAGGGGCCAGAGCAACAGATACACAAAGGATTGATTAGATCTTATTCTGCTTGATGAGTTTTTTCCATTTTCCATGTGGGCCATGACAAGCGGAATTGTGTGAGACTGAATACGTTACTGTGGAGAGAACAGTGTTTGCTGAACAGAACACATTGTGCTTCTCTGCATTTCCCATGTAAACAGTGTCAAGTGACTCAACAACTTGTGGGCTGTGTTATTAAAATCAGAAGTAGGAATTCTGTGCCTGACCAAAACCAGAGCTTGGAGCTGAACTGCTTCAAAAATGGCATGAGGCATCGGGAGTTGTGCACGGATGTTCCCTCTGGATCAGTTTCTGCCCTTCTCAGTTTTGTGAGAAACTTACATGACAGCGAATTGCAATTCATGTTTTTAAAAATGGTTAGTGTTTAAGGTCTCAAATATGTAACGTAACATGTCCAGTTACCTTAAGCACCCCCCTTTGCACTGCACCATTGTGGCGCTAGTGCGGTGAGTGGTCATTATGTGACAGAATAGCATTGTAGTGAAAATGGTGAATATATGAAATAACGGGCCAGCTCCAAAGCCAGCAGAAATCAGTGGGAGTGTTTCCAGTAGCATGGCTGGGCTTCAGCTCTAGCTCACACTCACCGCAATTCATGCGAGATGATAACCCGTAGAAAGGATTCACAGCCACTTCACAGCTGGCTAAAAGTATCCAAGTCTGAACATGTGCTGATGGACAGATGCTTCTTGGAGCGTAAGGAGGAGATCGTTGAATTCTAGCTTTCTAGCATATTCTATAGAACGCTGCTAGAGATGGGCAGACAGTCCATTTGTCCCACACCGGCTGCAACAGGAGCCTTATCTGCACTACAGAAGATGCTTGTGCTGACAATGGATGACAGTGGCGGATGCAGCTGACCCAGGTGGACACATGGCTTGCACCCTTCCTTGCAGCTTCTGGGGAGGGTGCAGAAGGTCCACTCTGCTGCTCCCCTCCCAGGCACTGGTCTGTATGGCCCTCAAGTGTAGAACATTTAGGATGAACCAAACCAGGTGTTCATCTGCATTGCTGTCATAGCTTCTGGACGGGTAGGAGACGTGGACACCAGGAGCTGGGTTATTTTCTGGCTGGCGTAAGATACTCTTTCCTAGTAGGAATATTGATAGCACATATAGAGTCGCAGACTCCAAGCTCAGGGAGGCCAAGTGACATATGTCATGTGGCTGGAGAGCTGCTGATTTGGGCTGAGAGCTAGGCTTCCCTGTGCGGAGTGCCCAACCCATGTCGCAGGACATGGAGCACGGGGGTTGGGTCGGAGGGAATCTCTGCAGGCATTCTGTGGCCTGGATGAAGAGTCTCCTGCCTCCCCTTTGGCTTGATGAGAGGGCTGGATCTCTGGCCTGATAAGCATAGATAAGTGACCACCCTGGGGGGATGTAATGTGAGCAGGAACGTGTCCTCCCATATGCTCTAAATAAGCCCAGCTTGTGACCCTACTGGTGTGTGTAATTCCACTGAAGATGTGAAGGTTAGGAAGGGTGAGTAGGAGTCAAAGGCCCAGTGGCCACACAGGGATTTTTATTAGATGGCTATATTGGACTTTCCTCAGGTATGTTAACAATGACCCCACCTTGCAAACTGTCTTACGCTGCTTGACATTTTTTCAAGTGAGAAAATAACTGAATAAACTAATTGAAACTCTCATAGCAGAATTAATGAGCAGGATCCTGTGCGGCGCGTGAATCCATTTATTCTTGAGAGATTATGGGAATGACTGTCAATATCTTTTACATGCTTGAACTGTTTTGATCAACAGCTCTCAGATGTGGATTATCTGCTCTTGACAGTAATTGTTTCTGTTTTTGCCAAGTTCTTGCAGAGGTTCCTTGGATGCTTCTTCTCTACTCTAGAGGCAAAATGGAAACTTTCAAACAAATGATCATTTGTCAGAGATCAACCCCCTGGGAAGGATATAATTTTAGCAAGGCAGAAATATTGGTTGTGAGGAAAATTCCAGGGAAAATTGTATGCTGTAAACAAGGTTGTATGTCAATGAATATCAGTGTGAAACAGTAATAGCCACTGACATTTAGTAACACAGCAACTGGTTAATATTCTGTGGAAGATACTTGATCACGAGCAGTGTATCTTTTGTATCATCTCCTTTGTTTCTCTGTAATGAGCACATTTGGCTAGAGGGCACTTGTGCAGTTTATTGTGGTTATTTACCATCTCTGGCAGCTGAAGGTAGCAATGACATTAAGCTGCTAGGACTAAACCAGTAAGAGAGACCGCCCACCTAAGCAAATTTAAACTCAATGCTAAATGCACTAAAAGACCCTAAATAAAGCACTGAATTATTAATTCATGTCCCTTATGCAAGAGCTTTCAGGTAATTCATGGTACATTTCCAGGATAAAAATGATGGGCTGCCATAGAATTATGGGCTTCTCTTGAATGTCTGAATTGCTTTGCCTGTTACTTACCATCCTGTTTCTGGTTCTTAAGTCACTAATTGGCATATGCAATGTGGTGGCGTCAATGCTAACGGCCTTTCAAGGGGGGGATCAAAGCAACTAGAAAAGTATTACTGTAAATGATTTTGTTATAACTAGGTTAATAATTGGCCTAATTATTACAGCCAATGTAAAGAAGGTTATGTTAATTTCAGCAGAGTAAATTGATAAATATTATAATTAAGAAGGTCAGAATCAAAGGTGTTACCATGATCCTGTCACTGTACAACATCAAACACTTAACATGGTTCAGGGTTTTGAATACTGAGACCTTGGCCTGCATATGGCAAACACATAACTAAAAATATTTGTTTACCTTTTATTAAAGATACAGAGAAACCATTAATGTGAAATGTCAAGGATTAAGAAAGGCTTGGTGCACATTTTAACAATGCCTATGGCATGTTTACCAAGCAAAAGGTGTTTATTTGGCAGTAGTCTTCAGAGACTGGGACTCAAATGTTTAAGGAAAGATTTTGATAGAATTCTAGCTCAAACTACAGTCTCTCTCCCACTCACACTTTTTGTTTGAAAGTACAAAATAGCCTTTTAGCTTGTGAAGAATGTGAAATAATTTTATCTTTGATCCTCATAACAGACTAGGAAGTTTTAAAGATTGAAGTGCTGATGGAGTTGAGGAGTTTGGTTTGTCTCTCAATTCATCTCTTCTGGCCTAGTCTTTCGCCAGTCATGTTGCTTCTCTTGGAGCACCTGCAAATAAACCTGCCACAGGCCTGGGCCTTCCAAGCACAATCTGGTGCCATATAAAAGTCAATAAGAAAATAGAAATAAACTCAAACTTACATGTAGTACAAATACATATAGACTGAGACATCAGAAAGATCTGCCACAGTGCAGGACAGACTACATGCCCCAGTAGCCAGATGGAAGAGATTGTAAATCAGTCCAAGCTCAGACTAGAGCTGCGGCTTCTAATCCATTAGCATTCCTAGCCAACGCTCAGCAGTTCTGTTTGTCTGCAGCATGTTTGGTTTCAGCATCTAATCTGCACTAAACACATTGAAAACACTGGAGCTCTCAGCCAGGCTTGTCGTTTATTTGTGTCACAGCTCCGAATTCTGAATTTAGCTTGTCACCTTCTTGGGAAGCCTCTGACAGTTGGAAATACCGTATATTGCATAAAGCAAAGGGTAAGCTTATCCCGAATGACCATGAATCAGACTGAGGATGAGACGGGAGCCGGAATATGTCATTACAGGGCCATAAAGTGGAGCTGTAAGTGAAGATTTCTGTACAGGAGCAGGGGAGATCACAGCTGTGGTATCTTTGGGTCTAACTCACTCATGCAAACAGACCCCTGCGCAGAGTCGGGTTTCTTAAACTTCCTCTTAAAGGCACAGACATTGGTGGAAATCTGCCAGTATTTGCTACTGGAAAACTTAAAACATTTTAGCAACTAGTATTGGGCTTGGCGATTGGGAGAGTCCCGGGCAAGAGACTCGTGAGCTCACTCATGTATTCAGAGTTCTAGAATGCACTGATCAGTCTTCAAGCGAGTGCACAAATTCTACAAGCAAAGGGTAGGTGTACACTGCAAGCGATGGGGCAGGCACTCCCACACTAGCCTTAGCCTAGCTAGCACAGGTAGCAGCAGTACTGTCGGTGTGGTGACATTGGCTTCATCAGGACCTAGCAACCAATGTTCAACCTGGCTAGGGAGTCAAGGTTTCTACTCGCGTGGCTAGCCTCTGCTGAAGCCCATGGTGTCATGTCTACACTACTGTTGTTATCCATGCTAGCTTTAATTGAGCTAGTACACGTGTTCCTCCTTGTGCTACTAGCAGGGAGTTGAACCATTCAAATTTTTGGTTCAGTTCCTGTTCGGGTTTATCAGTATTTCCTAACTCTCCGGTTCGTTTCTGGTTCAGACACTAACTTAGAATGATCGTTTGGTAACCGGTTCAACCACTTGGAACCTGTTTGAACAGGCACAGATACGTTTCCTGCAGATTACTGTCACACACTCTTAAGTTTGCATTGTAACAACTAGCAAAAGAATACAATGATCAATACTTCTTTCATTGGCGAAAATTATTTATATTTTGAACAAGTTACTCCAGAACTCGGTCAGTCAGATCTAGCCGCTGAGGTGACAGAATGAATTTTAGCCCAGAAAATGCCCGTTCTACACTGACTTGCGTCGCAGGAACAAGCCCTCAGCAGAAAGGAGGAGGAGAAGGGAGGGAGGTGTCATGGGCAGTTCTCTACATGGGCATAAGAACAGGAGAACTAACAGTCTCAGAACCCCTCTCTTCACCTCCTCCCTCTCATCTCCTCCAAAGGCTTCCTGGGAAATGTAGCCTCTGGCCCCCTCTGGGGTGGAAGAGGGGAGCGCCTTTCCTCAGCACCCCCAAAAGAGCCCCCCAAAGCACCTGAACTGCTTACCAGGTTTTGTTTTTTGGGCTTCGGTTTCGGTTCAGTCCACAAACCCCTCTGTACTGGCGTTCAGGTTCAAGTTGGGATTTGGTTCGAGTCCCTGCCCACAAGCTTTCCTTGCAGTGTAGACGTAGCACTGATGGGCCCAATGAGCTGAGCTGGGCGATCTAGAGACTGCGGTTTGGAGGATGGGGCCGTGCCTGCTGCGTATCAGTGCCCTGACTCCGTCTGCCTCTGGCAGCCTAAGCAGTGATGTCCAGGCCTTCGCAGGCCTTGCACTCTCTGTGCAGGTGGCGATAGGCACCTACCAACCCCAAGTCCTGCGAGCATCCTGCTGGGGTGCCCAGCCCCTGTGCCACTGAGCACTCACAGAGCTCTCCGATCAGCTGCTCCCACAGGAATAGTATGCACCAGCCTGCCAGATTCAGCTCAGGGTCGCACGCCGCTTAGCACGCACCACTTCTCCTTGGGTTCCCCACTGCGTATATAATACAGTTTATTCTCGGAGAGCAGAGATTCAAATGATAGTAAGTGAGAATACTGGAAACAAATGGTTACATGTAAAACAAAATCATAACATGCTCTCTCTGCCCGACCTTAACTCACAGGGCATCCTCTGTCTCCTATAACCTAGCCTGCCCCAAGCCTTTTCCCCACTGTTTCCAGTCCAGATGGCTGAGACTCCCCCTTTTGAAAGATCAAGCTCACTGGGAGCTTGCCTTCACACACGGTAGAATGCCAGGGCATCTCTCTGCATCCTCAGCTAGCCCAGACCAGGCGTTTGCCTTCACCTGACAACAGGGTCCCATTCTCTCCCACTATTTACCTCTTCCTGTTAATTCCCTTCTGGAGTCTCCACAAGCGCTTCATTAGCATTGGAGTCTGCTAAGAGGCTTTGCTTGGAAGGCACAATACACAATGCTCCAGCAGGGAGGTAAGTGTCCCCACCGCCTGCCTGGAAAAGTTTGTCCCAAAAGTTTGCTCCCTCTGACTGGCCTGCCTTTAATGGCAGGAATGCAGTTTTCAGCATAGATCCATAACACGCATGTCTGCGTGTACATCTCCTTGTGATTATGATCAGTGTGACACTGGCTTTCATTAGAGACCTTACATGGCATTCTTTTGGTGAACCCAAGCGATCCCTGTACCTTATTCACCCCTCTGCCACTTGGCATCACAAGGTCCTTGGGTCACAAGTATGGCAGCACAAGCCTTTTTCCCCTTTATTTAAAACATTTTAGCAGATAGTTCCCAAATATCTGGGCCCCAGTGACGGCATAGGGCGAGGCCCTTACTCTTTGGCGCACAGAAAGGGACTCGGCAAAACGACTGCCCTTCCCTCCTGGGCACTGCCTGGGGAGGGAGCCAGAAGCACTGTTCTCGATAGGAGGCGGTACAGTCCCCACCTGCCTTCGTCTTCTGGGTAGCCCCCCACCCAAAGCCCCGGTAGCCCCGTTTGTGTGCTGCTGTGGGGGAGTGCCCAGGGAGATCTCTCCTGCAGACCCTCCCGGGGCTGTTAATACCATAGGGAGTGACCGGGACCTGCAGATGTGCCGTGCTCTCCCCTGACGCAGCACACTGGAGATGTACTCTCTGCCTGAGTCTGGGGGGTGCTTGGTGTGTTATAGACCAACGTCTGTCTCCCACCCCCCATCCACCCTCTTTTCCTGTTCTGTTGTTGTTCTTAAACCACACTCACCTCTGTGTTATCTGAGCGCTTGTCATGTGTTTTGTTCTCTCGTTGTCTCCTCCAGGGGAGGTGTCTGCACTCCACTGTCCTCATTGCTGTGTGTGTGTTGAGAAGACAGGTCAGACGAGTGTTCCTGGAACTGGCAGCAGAAGGCGGGGACGTTTGGGAAGCTCCGTAGTGCCTGGGGCAATTCTTTCCATGCTGTGGGAGTGGGCCCCGAGAAAGTTCTGTCTCCGACACCGATGAGCTTTACCTTTATTGTGGAGAGTTCCATTGTGTCGGAGAAGTGGAGTTGTTCACCCCTGAGCTTTAGGCTCTTTAAATACCCTGGGCCCAGGCCAGGCAGGATCTTGCAGATAAGGACTGAGACCTTGAACGTGGTTCGATATTCTATGGGAAGCCAGTAGAGTGAGTGGAGGACAGGTGTGATGTGTCTGTGGCAGCCCATGTTGCTGAGCAATCATGCTGGGCTGTTCTGCACTAGCCGGAGTGTCCCCTAATACTAATGGTTTCATACCCAGGTGAACCTCGCTGCTGTAGTCAAACTGAGAGAGAATAAAGATATGAAAAACTGAGGCCAGGTCACTGCCTGCCAGGATGAGACTGTCTCCTATCGAACCAAAGATGGTAAAAAGCACCTGAGCATCAGTGAAGAATCCCCGAGTATTCCTAGACCGTGGACTGAATTGACCAGTTGTGGGTGTGTACCTTCAACCGAAGGAGGCTGTACATGCTTTCTTTGCTCACTAGCATCACTTCTGTCTTGCTGGGATTCCACTTCATCCAACTGCTCTTCAGCCATGAGCTGACCTCATCCGAACACTGGGCCATCTTGGTGACAGTGGTGTGTTGTCTGGGATGAAGGATAAGTAGCTGTATGTCATCTGCATCTTGCTGGCTCTTGAGTCCATCTCATCTGCAGCCTCTCTCAGGCGAGATAGCAGGATCTCAGGGTCAGCAGTGTCAAATGGTGCGAAGAGGTCCAGGAGAATGAGAATGGATGTCTGCCTTCCATGCACTGACAGGAGATCATCTATCAGTGTCACTCAGGTGGTTTTGGTTCCGTGCCTTGGCCTGAATCCAGATTGCACCAGGCCTAGGATATTAGCTTAAATTAGATGAGCTTGTAGATGGCCTTTGGGTACCATCTCTGTGAGTTTGCTCAGCAACAGGAGGTTTGACACTAGGCGGTAGTTGGCTAGGGCTGATGTGGTGTTTCTTCAGTGACAATCAGACTATTATTGTGTGTTTGAAGGAGAAAGGGAAGATTCCATTTCCGAACGAGGCATTGTTTCTTTTGATCAGGAGCGGCACCAGTTATTCATGGCTGTCTTTTTTACAGTCAATAAAAGCAGTTACATAAATATGAGTGTCTAGAATGAACTTTATGATGTTCCAAGTAAGTTTCTATTAAACGTTACTGTAGAATGTTTATAGATCAGTCCCTCTAGGGAGTGATTTTTTCTGAGCTAGTTCATGTACTGCAAAGTGGTGCATTCAGGATGCTTCAGCATTGCCTATTAGCTTTGCATAAGGTGGCTTGTTCAGCCTTTGGCTCTGTGCTGTTTAGCTTAGGAAAATTAATCTTGTTTTTCTGTTATTGTAAGTTCTAATGCTTTATCCATGATCACAAGTTTATTAGCTACTATTCTTAATATTGTATTAGCTGTTTGTTTCTGAGAGAGGCTGCTGCTTTCATGGAAATCCAAGGTTTTCCCTCTAGCCTCAGAAGGAGCAGGACTGGTTTCTAAAATGGCAGTCATTTCTCAGGGGGGATTGGCTTCAAACCTGAAAAAATCTCTGACATTTTGGGCATTACATTACCAACGACCATATTGGATCTCATACTACTTCCTAACCGGTTGCTGTACAGGCAGCGCAGTATTTCAGTAAGAGTAGTATCTGTCTCTTACTAACCAGGGACAACAGGTCTCTAAATACATAGCTATGAAAGTTCTCGCCACTGGACAGTAAGATGTACAGCTGACCACTGCCACTTCCCAAAGCCGTATCCTTGACTCTGTTGCCCAGAAAGACAGTATTTTAAACTTTGGTGAAGCTCGGGGTTGGCCCAGGGATGAATATGGCTCAGTGTGTATAGTTGTCTGCAATTTCCTCTAGCAACTAAGGAGTTCATCAGCAATGACTCAGAGTTTGGCCTGGCCAAAGAACTGTACGGAGGCACTGCACCCATTCCAACGTGTCACTAGACGTAAATAGAACAGATCAGAGATTAATGTGATGTATGTGTAATCCACTGGTGAGTTGTATTATGGGTCCCACGCTGTTCCAATGCACAGAGGAGATGAGTTTTTTGAGGCCTCAGCTGCAGGAATATAGCTCTTTAGCTCAAGCTGTAGCAGCTTATGCCTTTAGCTCTGGAGGTCTCCAGTTCAATCCCCAATGTGTTGGCTGTCACCTGTCTTCAGAGTTCTCACCAGCAGATCTCTTCAGGGAGCACAGGAGAGAGAAGAATCTGGCGTCCCCACGCTGAGTGTTGGGATGTGATGTTTGCTGAGTGCTTTCGCTTCTCCAGTGCACCACCACGACGGTGGGGTTCTGCTTTCCCTGTGGTCAATATCTATTGATTATTACAGTTTCATTAGTTACACTACATTAGTGCCTACAGACTCTGCTCAAGGATCAGGGCTCCGTAGTGCCTGGCACGAGTTCTGCCATTGCTGATTGTTATCACATATTGCATGAAGTCAGCAACTACCCGTCTTCCAGTAAAGAGATCTATTTAACAGAGCAAGAGAACGGTGCAGGGTCTAGGCAAGAACCCGTGTGGGGGATGAGAAAACGAAGAATGCAAGGTTGATATTCTACTCATTTTAATCCAGTCTCTTTTTAGTAGACAGAAGCTGTCTGTAGGCATCATCTTCAACTCATACCTCTGCCTAGGTCCTCACATCTGGGCTGTGCCTAAATGTTGGTGATTCATTCTACATAATGTGTCTAAGATATGGCCTTGCCTAACCATGCACACAGATAAACCTCTTGTCTAGGCTCTTATCTCTCTTACTACAACATCCTTTTCTCCGGCCTGCCCCGCTCCTGTCCTTTTGGAATGCTGCTGCGAAGATGGTTTTCCTAGCCTCTCTCTTCGACTCTGTCACCCGTCTCTCTGAATCCCTCCTCTGGCTGTCCCGTCTCTATCTCATCAAACATAAGCTACTTGTCTTCATTTCAACACCCTTCACAGTCTATTTCCACCCTACCTACGATCTCATTCAGTATCGAAAGGTCACCCCCCCGCCTCCGATCGGCCCATGATATAAGTCTCCATTGCTCCCTTGCTAAATTTTCAAACCAGGTTCATCAAACTTTCTCCCATTCTGCCCCCAGCACTTGAAAGAAGCTTCCCACAAACATCTGCAACACAACCTCGTTATCCTAATTCACAGTCCTCCCTACTTGTCTTTGCCACGATGCCTACAAAAACATTGACAACAAGCCACTAATGTGCTGAGGCCTCTGCCTGTCATGCTGAGCAATATCATCTCATGGTTTCCTTGTTCTCCTCCTTGGGCTGTCTGCATCTTTCTGGTGTCTCTTGACTTACCTGTAGATTGGAGCTCTTGCAGGCGGGGGGTGTCTTTGTTCTGTGACAGCACCTAGCACACTGGGCTCCTAGGTGCTCTGGTAATAAAAACAACTTGTCTCATGATCACCCTATTTATCCATTCTGCTGCTTCCTTCCACGAGAGCTGGAATTATTGCTGTGCCCAGAGGCCCCAGCACAGCCCCGAGTTGCTGTCTGAACAAACTGGAAGGCACAGTACCTGCCACACACCTCTCACCTTCTAATTTAGTGCTGCCCTCAGTGCTGTCTGGGCCGCAGTGCCGTCTTTCCACATGCTCTAGAGGGCTGAGAAAGGACTCCAATTGCCTGGAATATAGCAGGGGAATCTCTTCTGCTGACAAACACTCCGGTGTTATGTGTGTGCTAAGCAGCATCCTCGGGAAGACAATCCTTCTCCTGCGGAAGGAGGGTGCTTTTCCAAGCCATTGGAGCCGTGAATCCTCCTAGACTAGCAGAGATGGAAATCACATTCTTACCAAAATAAGGCTCGAAGGCGATGTCAGTAAATCAGTCGGGAATAATAGTCAAGCCTTTGGTCTATTGCATTTGATCAATGAAGTGGAAATTCATTAGCTGTCTGTTTAGAATAAATACCCTCCCAAATGTCTGACCTTTGTGGTGCAGTGATACTTTGTCATGTCGGGACTTTGAGGAGTGTAGTCCAAGTGCTCTCAATCTTCTGTTGTTCATTTTAAATTTAATAGGCAATCACTGTGTCAACAGCACATTTGTCACCATTATCTTAAAAATGTTTCTTCTCCTCTTGTCTTTAAAGGAAGAAGTGAACTTAATGAAACTTTAGCTTTTCAAATGTTGATGGGGCGAATCCTGGACAAGGAGTATCTCTGTGAATCACCTGTTGAATAAGGAGTTCAGGGTTGGGCTCATTGTTGGGGCACTTACACCAGATACCAGAATCTGTTTTAGCAGATGACTCATCTTTAATACAGGGATGGTCTTCTAGGTGTAGTAGGTTTATCTGCAACGCATCCTCAATGTGGTAATCCTTGCATGTGGTAAAGTCCAGTGTAGCCTCGATAGCTCGTAACGACTCGTAACGATTGAGGCCATCTTACCAACCTTGCCTGTATTTTTCTTTTCATTATGTTTGCTGTTCAATAACTGTAGATGATGATGGTGATTCTGATGTCCTCAGTTAGTAGGTCCTGGCTCTCCTTGTTCTGTGGAGTACAGAAAATTGGCTGCTTCTCAGTGCTGAAATATTGTCCTGCAGTTTTACTGCTGTAGTGAGGAACGTGTATCCTTGCGGTAGGCCCATATTCCTTTCAGTACCACCATTCCAAGTCCAAAATGTGCCAATTCGCATGAACAGTTCTGATTAGTGCTCTATGCTTTCAAAATACTATAGAAAAGTTTCAGTTTGTCATAATACTCTCCAAGGTCTGTCCTAATAATATTTGGTTTCGTGCTGGTACAGCCCCAGAAAGCCTGTTTCTGTGCTCCCTGGGGACTGAGCCGGAGGCCGTACTAGCTCATCATTTCGCAGTGAGACTACAGACATCTGACATCTCTGGCCCAAGACGCAAAAGTCTTACGAGCCCTTTACAGTAATAACCATGCATAGCTCTTGGAGTATTCCTCATCCATAGATCTCAAAATGTATTACAAATATTGGTTGGATTTTTTATCCCCCATTTATAGTTAGGGAAACTGAGGCATGGAGATCGTGTGACCTCACATGGTGAGTTCAATGATAGGATTGCAAGTCTAGTCCCATCTCTACCTGGATCCGTTTAGTGCTCCGCTCCATTTAGAGCTGTGTGTTCAATGGCATAGTGTGCAGACCTACCAGCTAAGTCATTCTAGAAGTATGGTACGGAGGCGACGTGGAGTCTTCTGCAGAGTGATACAACTTTTTATTTTTAAAAGAAACAAATGGGTCAGTCTTGCCACCACAGGTCCTATTGCCTGGTGAGGGAACCTTGCATGTTGAGGGTATTGCAGTATGCTTCCCCTAATACAGAATGATCATTCATGTTCTCTGGGACTTTCTTGGACAGTGCAGAGACTCTATACTTTAGCAGCTATGGAAACCTGCAGTCAAACCACAGCTGTACAACGCAACAGGCTTCTGCCACACAGGTCTGCACTTCTAATAACAGTGGTGGGAGGAAGAGAAATGTGCCCTGTAAAGACGATGCTTTTTAATATTTAATGATGCTTAGCTAGAGAAATGCGTCAGTATTCAGTGTCTGTAGCTGTTAACTAGTGCGGGGGGAGGGGGTGGTTTTAAAATCAGATTTTAGAGTTATGTGGATGATTTTGATGTAACTGTATTAAATCCACTTCAGAGCTAAAGGAAAATGCTTTGCTTATGTTTTATTTTCCGTAATTCCCAGGGTGGAGCATGCTTGGTAGCAAGGCCTAGCACTGGTGTGCTGACCCTGGAAGTTGGACTCTTTCTGCTGGTGGGGTTAGGGATATTGCCGAGGGAGCGTGTGAAAGCTGCAATGCTGCTGCTGGTTGTGCTGCTTCCTGGACCCAGGGCCACTGGTTTGAGCCGGTAGTTGGGAGAACCTGAATGATGAGTGCGGGATTAGCTTGGGCTCCCCATCAGCGGCGTCCCAGGTAGCTTCTCCTGTCACAGCTGGCCAGGCTCCCTTTTTTGGGTTGGGACTCGGGGGGTGGGAACTGTGACCTTGCCATTGACTACTAGCCCCTTCATTCTGTTCTCGCTGCTCACATGCCACGGCGAGGGGACGGTCTGATCGTGGTGTTACATGAAGATCACGTATCTGTACTGATGGGGGGACCCTATTCACGAGTCAGTAGCTTGCTGCTTTTGAACCTTTAACAAAATTGGCAAAAACTCCCTTAAACTCTGCGTTTTTTCCTGCCTGTCACTGCTGATTACGAAGACTCGTTTTAGTGTTTGCAAACAGTATTTTCCAATCTCCAGGCTGCTGTTTCTATTTGATTGAGTCAATGATATCGCAATCTGGTGTTTGTGACATTTATAATCACCTTGGAATTGGTGTTGTCAGACAGGCCAGATTGATGGCATTGCTGATTGACTGGGGGGTGCTGAAGAGATGGATTTGAAAGGAGAAAACGTCTGTCTCCAATGGAAATAACTCAGTAACCAGCAATGGCGGGTGGGAATAGAGTTCGTGGGGCAAGTGCACTGGAGTTTTGAATTAACACTTGAGTCTGGAGAAGTTTATCAGAACTGTCGGCAAGAATCATCTCCCAACTCTCAACCTTTTTGATTTTAACAAGAAGGCTTTGGCTTGAGATTTGCTGTTGCGTGTCTTGGCAAGTCAATTCAGTTGTCAAAGTCAAACCCCATGTTTTTGAAGGCCAGATAAATTGGTACCCAAAGCTAGCAGGCTTTTGAAATCTGGCTATCAAGTTGACTTCCCTGGATATTTGTCTATTATTGGGTGACTTTAGAGATATCTGCCTTCTTCAAGGGTGGTTTTATACTGGGGTTTGCTCATTTAATGGGGCGCCCTGGGCGTTTGTCAGATTGCACTCTGAGACCCTTTCAAATTTTTCCATCACTGCACTTTGCGTTTGGAGAATGGAGAACTGCTTCTCTGCTTATTCATTTGATTTCAAAGTTTTCATTCTCTGTGATTAGACTGAAAAGCACCCAAGTTAAAACTCTTCATAGAAGATGGGTTTATGAATTATAGGAACTTGGGCATGCTGGCTGCATTCTAAATGCTCAATGGTCGTCTTATTGACTGTGCTGGGTCTTCAGACAAATCCACAACTTACGGTTCAGTAAAGCCTATTTGAATGAATAAACACTTCCTTAAAAATGCATTAAAGCAGAACTTTGTAAAACTATAAATCCTTTTCAAACTGGTGCTAAGAAGGAAAAATATCTTGCATATGCTGGTATATGTGCAATTTCTTTTGCCAGCAGTCTTCTGTATTCCGATTTCTATTTCCTTAAAGCTCTTTTTGTATGAAGTATGGCCCTGTTTCCTCAAACTCTATCGCTTCACCTTCTGCTTGATCCTACAGTAAAGTCGTCATTTTATATTTGTCTCCTCACTAGGTTGTAATGACCCATCCTGCATGGGGCTAAGCCACTTGTTTCTTAAATGCCTCTCCTCGGAGGCCTCGGGCCTTGGCATTTAACTTCTTCACAGAGTTTGTTGTATGTGAGAGTGCGTTCATCTGAAACACAAGCCTGGGAGTTTCTGAATCGCCTGAGTGGTTTAGGAGCAGGCTGCACATCATTAAATGTCCATGAGACTTGTGCACCTGAGTCGTTTAGGTGTGTTTGGAAATTCACCACAGATATGTCTGATTGGGATTTAGATTTTTAATTAATGTCTATGCCAAGGTAAGATTTGTTCTTGAATTAATATTTATTAAACATGGAAAGGAAAACAGTTTGAACACCAAAGATAAACATTTTGAGCAGGATTTATTTTAAAGCATCTCCTTGGAGGAGACTTTCACAGTAAAGAATGTAAAAATGATTCCCCCATTGTCAGCAATTTCCCATATTCCCTTTGCTGTATTGAAAATAATTTAAGTAAGTGCCACCACCAGCCTTAAAACGTATGAAAAAGGGATCATAATCGAATCCTAGCAATGTCGGGCTGGAGGGGACCCTGAGAGGCCATCGAGTCCAGCCCCCTGCACTGAGGCAGGACCAAGTGAACCTAGACCAGCCCTGACAGGGCTTTGTCCGACCTGTTCTCAAAAACCTCCAATGGCAGAGATTCCACAACGTCCCATGAAGCCTATTCCTGAGCTTATCTGTCCTGAGAGTTAGAAAGCTTTTCCTAAGATCTAACCTCGGTCTCCCTGGCTGCAGATTAAGCCCAATACTTCTTGTCCTGCCTTCAGTGGACATGGAGAACAATTCATCACAGTCCTCTTTAGAATAGCCCGTAACGTATCGGAAGGCTGTTCTCAGGTCCCCCCTCAGTTACCTTTTCTCAAGACTAATAAAGCACTGGGTTTGTTCAACCCTTGCCCATAAGTCAGGCCTGCTAAACCTTGTGTTGTTGTTGTTCCTCTCCTCTGCATTCTCTCCAGTTATGTCCGTTGGGTCAAGGATCATCCTTTGCAGTGGATGCAAAGCCCAGCCTAGCTGTGGCTATTTGGTGTTACCACAATTTAAATGTTAAATAACTGTGATCTAACGTGGGAGACTCACAACTGAGGAGTGAAACCCTGAGGACTCTGCCCCATTATTCAGCAGGAAGCCGGTCGCAGGAGCAGAGCCCTGGCATGATGAGCGGTGGCCTATGTCGCAGTTCAGACAGGCTGCTGTGGTCTGTAACCAGTGGAGTGATTTTATTCAAGTCTGGCTGTTTCATTCCCAGTCGTGGTGTTTTTCAGCTGTCAAATGTGAGGTCACCACGATCCAGGCGCTCCTGGCCAAATCAGACAGGATGGGATGTTGTTCCTCTCCAGCGGCAAAGGCGTGGTGGGGCGGGGCAGCATTATTTCCGCTGTTCTGATTTCCAGAACTGCTGAGGGGTGCAGGTGGACCCTGAGACCAGGGCCTGTCTGGCTGAACCAAGGGAAGACTCCCCAGTGGAAGGGGGGGGTGTTACGGTGGTAGCAAGGGGAATAAGGTCTCTGGAAGGCGAAGTGCAGGTGCCCACCATGACTGAAGGAAGCTCACTGATTCCCCTGCCATCTTGCTGGGTCAGGGCATCGGTGTTCCAGAGCCAACTCTCAGGTCAGTGGGGCCTGGGTGTGCCAGCTTAGGACATGCCCAGCACTGATTTGGCAGGGTAGCATGGGGCTATGCCACTGCTGCCTGGCACAGTTTGATCGCACTCCCTTTCAGATGCTGTCTAGGCTTGACTGATGTGCACTGTATGTCAGGTAACAGGAGGGAGGCCCAGTGTCTGTGTAAAGGTGAAATCTTCAGTTTGGAAGCGTTTTTATAAGCTTTGCCATTCACCCCGAACACGCTTTTTGGAATTATTTAATGATCTCTTAGTAAAGTTTTTTTTAAATGTTTCACTAATTAGTCCTTTTCTCATGTTTTGACAGGCTATTGTGTAACTACAATAATTAATTCTTATTTTTCTGTGTTTGAATGAACACCTGTTGAAAATCTCAACTAATGATTGGGTTTATTTGTGTTTAAATTTGCCACCAGTGTTTTACATAACAAGGAATTTTGTCTCCATTTAAGTATATGCATGCTTTCCTCGTACTATCATTATATAACAACAGGAGTTAGAAGAAAGTGAGCTCTGGGGTATAATGCAAAATGTTAATTTTGGTACTCAAATCTTCTTAACTGTGAAAGGAATCACCACAGAAGTCTGCAAACAAATCGTGCCATCAATCCTGTAACACTGACAATGTAGCTTCATTGGTTTCAGATGTGCAAGGCTGCTGAAAATGCTGAGGTTTGCTTGATGTTTTTAATATTACTAACCAGTATGAGGTGCATGTTTCAACAAAGATTTGGAAAAAAATAGGCTTGTTGTATTGCCTGGGTACTTAAAAACAAGTTTACAATTGCCTAGACTATTGAAAGCAAAACTTCCTGTAGCAGAGGGCTATCCTACAGAGAGAAGATATCAGATTACCATTGACACAAGAGCCAGCAGGATCCCCCTGATGTCTGTTCACTGAGACTTTGAGAAATCTTAACAAAACTATTTTTAATACGCTAAAGCTGATTGAAAAGTCTCAAAATTATTTCTAAAGTAACTTACGACTGAGGAGGCAAGTTACAGCTCGACAACAAGACATTTTTAACCCAAAATTCAACAAAAGCTAGCATATCCAGCCTTCCTCGTACTCTGCTTTGAGCGTCTAGCTCTATGGAAATAGTGGGCAGCAATGAATTATTTTTATTTATTTCATTCTTTACAGTTTAGTGTTACCACTCTCAAGACAACGAATCCACACCCACAGAATATGCTAGCTGAATGCAAAGGCTATATAAATCAGTGGCCAATAATGCAATAAAATCTAGCAATTTCTTTCTCTGCTGACGTTCTCCATCTTTCCTGCTCTGATTTTTAATAATTACTTGCATACTCAATTTACATATTAGATTAAGCAAACAGATAATTGACATTCATTCGGAAATCCATTTTATTAGCAGAAAATTTACCAGCTAGTGTTGGGCCTGCAATTCTTTTAATCAGAGAAGTTAGCCACAAAAAAGCCTCATCTTGTAACCCTCATGTGAGCAGTCCTTGCTATCAGGAAGTCCCGTAGTCCAGAGGTGCAGGATCAAGCCTGAAATGGGCTGTGAAATGTTGCAGCAAACGTGGGTAATTCTAAGGTGAACATTCTCTCCGGTTGTTCTGTTGTTCTGTTTGTTACAGTAGCACTTAGACACTCCAACCAAGGTTGGGGTCGTAGTGTGCTGGGTGGTGCACAAACACACAGTGAGAGACCGTCCCTGTGATAAACAGCTCACAGTCTAGACAGACGCAGGGTGAGGAAACGGGTATAGCAACCAAGGGGAGTGAGAGGCACAGAAAGAGACGTGACTTGCCCAAGAACACCCAGCAGGTTGGTGGCTAGTCCAGGAATAGAAACCAGTTCTGCTGACTCTCAGCCCAGGGCCCTAACGGTAGAGTCATAGAAATGTTGGGAAGGGACTTTGAGAGGTCATCAAGTCCCTGAGCTGAGGCAGGACCAAGTAAACCTAGACCATACCTGACAGGGGTTTGTCCAACCTGTTCTTAAAAACCTCCAGTGACAGGGATTCCACAGCCTCCCTTGGAAGCCTGTTCCAGAGCTTAACTACCCCAAGAGTTAGAAAGATTTTCCTAATACCTAACCTCAATCTCCCATTACTTCTTGTCCTACCTGCTGTGGACATGGAGAACAATTGATCACTGTCTTCTTTATAAGAGCCCTTAACCTATTTAAAGACTGTTTTCAGGTTGCCCTTCAGTCTTCTTTTCTCAAGACTAAACATGCCCTGTTTTATTAACCTTTCCTCAGAGGTCAGCTTTTACCAACCTTCTTTCATTTTTGTTAGTCTCCTCTGGACTCTCTCTCCAGTTTGGCCCCACTTTTCCTAGAGTGCGGTGCCCAGAAGTGGCCGAGTGCTCAAGCTGAGGCCTCCCCAGTTCCGAGGAGAGTGGGACAGTTGCCTCCAAGGTCTTACACACGACACTCCTGTTCATATATCTCAGAATGATATTAGCCTTTTTTTGGCACTGCCTTACCTTGTTGACTTGTATTCAATTTGTGATCCGCTACAAGCCCCAATCCTTCTCAGCAGTATTACTGCCTTTTGTAGTTGTGCACATGATTCTTCCTTCCTAAGTGCAAAGTTCTTCACTTTTCTTTACTGAATTTCATCTTGTTGATTTCAGACCAATCCTCCAATTTGTCAAGGTCGTTTTGGATTCTAATCCTCTCTTCCGACGTCCTCCCAGCTTGGTGCCATCTGCAAATCTTGTAAGTATCCACTCCATTATCCAACGGGGCAGGGGTTCACTCGCAGCAGGTGTACCTCCTTGGGGCCAGGTGTGCCATAGTGGCTGCCTTCCTGTATGACGCTTGAAGCTGACGGTAGCTCCATTGTTGTGTTGATCTCTCTTCCCACAGTGTGGCCTTCTGGGCAGATCATGCTTTAGAGCACCGCTGCTGGGGTATCAGAATCCAACCAAGCTATCGTCCAATGATCTTACAGTGGGTTTTCCATCTTCCTCCGTGCTCTGTGCTCCTTACATTCCTTTCCTCAGGGGGATTCACCCCATCTTCCTTGGTGGCTGGTAGGGGAACCCAGGCCCATCCTCTTCTCTTTGTTCCAGCCAAGTCCTTGCTGCCTCCTTGGATCGCTTCCTACCTCTTCTATCCCCCTGAGAGTGTCTGCAGACTCTGTCCCTGCAGCCCCTTTCGCCGTCGTCTTGGCCTTTGTGGTGCAGCAGGCTCACCTCTGGAGTCGATGGCTGCCATTCCCTGGATTTCCTGCAGAGGCGGTGACTTAGATTGTCACCTTTTCCAGTATTTCTAAAGAATTGCAAAATAGCTTTTTAAACTGGGTTCCACTTTCCTTGTATTCTGGAAAGGTGTTGCAAAGAATTTTGTTACTACAAGACTTCTGAGTTGTCCATTTAAATATCTCCTTTCACTGGTTCTGTCTTTACAAATCCGTAAGAGATGACTTATCATTTCTGGGACCTTCCGTGTCTTGCATGGTCCATCCTTCTGTTTGTTACAAATAGATTACTATTTAGTCCACAAAGCCATGTTATAATCCTGAATAGAACCACATTGCTCGTCTTCTCGGGATTATATCAGCATTATCAACTACAGGGCATGCTTCATGGATGTTTTATCCCGTCACTTCGTGCTCCCGCAGTTCTTGCCATTTCTTCTTTAGCTCATTAAGTGTTTAAATTCATGCTTCTTTGGCAATTCATTGCCAGCTACCTCTGCATGCCCCAGGACCTGTGCTATTCCTATGGTCGCATCCAGTTGCATGAGTTCACTTGTTAGCAGTAATATTTCATTAAGTATGTCGTTTCTGCTGTCAGACTTGCTATTGTAGGGTGCCTGCAACCCTAGTAGGAATCAGACAGGATGGCCATGGCTGCTGGCTGCACCTCTAAAGCCCAGGTTAGTGCCAGCAATGTGTCTTTTAGCTCAACAGTAACATCAGAGAGAAAGTTGGTTAGCGCAACTGTTTTGTGGAGTCTGAACATGGGCACATAGATTGTCAGATACAGAGACGAACATAATTTGTTGGGGAAGAGTCAACATGGTTTCTGTAAAGGGAATCATGCCTCACCAATCTACTAGAATTCTTCAAGGGGGTCAACAAGCATGTGGACAAGGAAGATCCAGTGGATATAGTGTACTTAGATTTTTAGAAGGCCTTTGACAAGGTCCCTCATCAAATATCTTTAAGCAAAGTAAACTGCCATGGGATAAGAGGGAAGGTTCTCTCATGGATCAGTAACTGGTTAAAAGACAGGAAACAAAGGGTAGGAATAAATGGTCAGTTTTCAGAATGGAGAGAGGTAAATAGTGCTGGGCCCAGTCCTATTCAACATATTCATAAATGATCTGGAAAAAGGGGTAAACAGTGAGGTGGCAAAATTTGCAGATGATACAAAACTACTCAAGATAGTTAAGTCCCAGGCAGACTGCAAAGAGCTACAAAAGGATCTCACAAAACTGGGTGACTGGGCAACAAAATGGCAGATGAAATTCAGTGTTGATAAATGCAAAGTAATGCACATTGGAAAACATAATCCCAGCTATTGATGGGATTAATTAAATTAGCTGTTACCGCTCAAGAAAGAGATCTTGGAGTCATTGTGGATAGTTCTCTGAAAACATCCACTCAATGTGCAGCGGCAGTCAAAAAAGTGAACAGAATGTTGGGCATCATTAAGAAAGGGATAGATAGATAATAAGACAGAAAATGTCATGTTGCCTCTCTATAAATCCACGGTACGCCCACAGCTTGAATACTGTGTGCAGATGTGGTCGCCCCATCTCAAAAAAGAGATATTGGAATTGGAAAAGATTTGGAAAAGGGCAACAAAAATGATTATGGGTATGGAACAGCTTCAATCTGAGGAGAGATTAATAAAACTGGGACTTTTCACCTTAGAAAAGAGATGACTAAGGTGGGATATGAAATAGGTCTATAAAATGATGACTGGTGTGGAGAAAGTAAATAAGGAAGTGTTATTTACTCCTTCTCATAACATAAGAACTAGGGGTTCCCAAATGAAATTAATAGGCAGCAGGTTTAAAACAAACACAAGGAAGTATTTCTTCACACAACACACAGTCACCCTCTGGAACTCCTTGCCAGAGGATGCTGTGAAGGCCAAGATTATAACAGGGTTCAAAAAAGAACTGGATAAATTCATGGAGGATAGGTCCATCAATGGCTATTAGCCAGGATGGGCAGGAATGGTGTTTGTCAGAAGCTGGGAATGAGCGACTGGGAATGGATCACTTCATGATTCCCTGTTCTGTTCATTCCCTCTGGGGCACCTGGCATTGGCCACTGTCGGAAGACAGGATACAGGACTAGATGGACCTTTAATCTGACCTGTTCTTATGTTCGCCATTCTTATGTTCCCTTTGCAACTATTTGTTACCTAACCAAATCTTTGACACCTGTATCATCTCATTTGGAGGAGATTTATACAGCTTAGTCCAGAATCTCTGATACCCTAAAGCTACTCCATCTGGAAGTATCCTTCCTTTAACTGTGATCAGTAAGGCTGTTGAGGGCTTGCTCACAGGACTTCTGTTAATTAGCCTCTTAGCATGTGTCACCTTATCTTCACCTATTCCTTGCTTTATTTCCTCTTCTGATACTTCACATGGCACATCCTAGACCAGCCCTCTTGTTTCAGGTAGGAATCTGGGGAGCTGGCAGTTTATTTTTAGCTTTGTTAGCATCTTTTGTCTTAAGGAACTATCCTACTTATTCTTTGGTTTTGCATTCCACTAACAAGTCTGCACCAGGTAGTTTTCTAGCTCTTACTAAATCTCCAACACATTTTTTTGAAACTACTCTGCAGTCCGCAGGGATTGATATCTCCTATTTGTATGTCCTTAGCTAGGGATTTTACTATTCTGTCCCCCCCATGCCCCATTCCTGCCTTCTCACTTGCTGTTCCTTCTGCTGGTTCTAAAGAATCCACCTGATTTTGAAAGTCTTCCATATGTTAGTTTTCAAACTATTTTAAAGTCCCCCCTCACTAGCTTGGAGAGTCAAAGGGCCCAGCTAATATATATCTTTGGCTCTGGTCCTCTGAATGCCCCAGAACCAGAGAGACACTATGGGTATGTCTACACTATGGGATTATTCCGATTTTACATAAACCGGTTTTGTAAAACAGATTGTATAAAGTCGAGTGCACGCGGCCACACTAAGCACATTAATTCGGCGGTGTGCGTCCATGTACCGAGGCTAGCGTCGATTTCCGGAGCGTTGTACTGTGGGTAGCTATCCCGTAGCTATCCCATAGTTCCCGCAGTCTCCCCTGCCCATTGGAATTCTGGGTTGAGATCCCAATGCAAAAACAGTGTTGCGGGTGATTCTGGGTAAATGTCGTCACTCAATCCTTTCTCCGTGAAAGCAACGGCAGACAAACATTTTGCGCCCTTTTTCCCTGGATTGCCCTGGCAGACGCCATAGCATGGCAATCATGGAGCCCGTTTTGCCTTTTGTCACTGTCACCGTATGTGTACTGGATGCTGCTGACAGACGCGGTACTGCAGTGCTACACAGCATCATTCATTTGCCTTTGCAAGATAGCAGAGATGGTTACCAGTCATATTGTACCGTCTACCATGCCATTGTAAATTGGCGATGAAATGACAGTTATCAGTCGTTCTGTACCGTCTGCTGCTATCATGGGTGCTCCTGGCTGGCCTCGCTGAGGTCGTCCGGGGGCGCATAGGCAAAAATGGGAATGACCCCCGGGTCATTCCCTTCCTATGTTTTGTCTAAAAATAGAGTCAGTCCTGCCTAGAATATGGGGCAAGTGTACTAGAGAACCAGAGAGCACAGCCGCTCCATGTCAGAGCCCCAGAGATCCCGCAGAAATGATGAGCTGCATGCCATTCTAGGGGGTGCCTCTGCAACAACCCCACCCGTTGCTTCCCTCCTCCCCCAACCCTCCTGGGCTACCGTGGCAGTGTCCCCCCATTTGTGTGATGAAGTAATAAAGAATGAAGGAATAAGAAACACAGACTTTTTAGTGAGATAAAATGAGGGGGAGGCAGCCTCCAGCTGCCATGACAGTCCAGGCAGTACAGAATCTTTTCTTTAGACATGATGGGGGGGGGGGGGCTGATAGAGCTCAGCCCCCAGTTGCTATGATGAGGATGGTTACCAGCCGTTCTGTACCATCTGCTGGGAATGACCAGGAGTCATTCCTATTTTTACCGAGGCCAGCCAGGAGCACTCACGGGCTAATGACGAGAACGGACACCAGTCCTTCTGCACTGTACCGTCTGCCACCGGGGAGGGAAGGGGAGAGGATGCTGCTGTTTAGCGCTCCAGCACCCCGTCTACCAGCAGCATGCAGTAGACATAGGGTGACATTGAAAAAAGGTGAGAAACAATTTTTTCCCTTTTCTTTCGGGGGGGGTGTTGAAGGGTGTAAATTGACGACATACGCCTATAGTAGCAAAGGCTGGATGCTGTACATCTGTGTGCGCCCATGTCAAGGATGCATCGATTTAAACTCAGGAAGGACAAGACTTGAAAGAAACGTAGTCAGCTCCACATTTCCCTGAGTAATAGAATCAGCTTGCAGCAGGTGACAATGAGACCTGGCAAGTTTCCCACTGAAATTAGCAAGAGACTAGCGAGAGTGGCTTCCTGCTCACCTCTCAAGACTGCACTTGAGCATAAATAGTTCTGAAAGTGCGAGAGATGCACAGAAAAGAAACAAAGCAGCATTTCCACCTGGGAAGGAGTTGTGCTCCAAGGCAGCTTACCACTCCGTTCTCCGTGCCTCGTGGGAGGGGCTGATGGAATTAGAATGAGGTTGGTTGCAAGGGGAAACTGTTCTGGAAGGAGCTGGGAGTTTATCTGCCGCTGGAGAAGAGGGAGATTCTTGCAGCAAAGAGGAGATTCTTGGGGGCCTGAGGCAGAGGCAGATTTATTGGGGTCCTGGGCACAAAGAAGGTTTGGGCCCCTCACACCCTGGGGGTCCAGGAGTGCCAGAACTGGGCAAAGGTGGCCATTTTGCCCCTCCCCCGGGAGGGCAGGGACACAGGCCAGGGGCTGCTCTCAGACAACCTGGCCCCTGTCCTGGGCAGGTGGAGGGTCCGGAGCTCCCCACAGTGGCCTGAGCTTCCTGGGTGGCTGTTACCAGTGCCTGGCTCCAGTTTCCGGTTTGGCCCCGGGGTGAGGCCTCAGGGGGAAGAGGAGGAGCAGGAGATGGGGTCTCAGTTCCAGCACCAGTGGCTCCCCCACTTCTACCCAGGTTCTGATGCTCCTGCAGGGGCCACCAAATTGGCTGGGGCCCCGGGCATGGGCCCTGTGGGTCTGTGCTGTAATCGGCCACTGGCCCAAAGCTCACGGAAGTCAATGGAAACTCCAGTTGACTCAATAGATGTTGGATTTGGCTGTAGGTATGTTATGCTGAGGGAGCTTTGTAGCAGTAAGAGTTTTTAACTCCTCAATGAACCCCGTAGGAGTGAGTGGACGTTGGAGAACATCTGCTTTGGGGCCCATTTGCTGCGTGACTGAAGAGGGGTGTCAGCTCATCGTGGGATGGGCAGGGTGTCTGGAGGAGAATCTTGTGGCTGGATGGCTGAGTTATTTGTTCCTGTCTGAATGATTGTGTTTTGATGCTGTGGGGGGTGTTATGTTGTAGTAACAAGGTGTTGGTTCATCTAGAGCCTATGTACGGGCATATTATTATTATTATTATTATTTTATTATTAACATTTAACTAACTAATAGTGAAAGGAAAAAGATTGAATAAACTCCGATGCTCAAGTATATATTGTTGGGTTCCATTCTGGGGTGTTCTGATATCTGCTCTCACACTTCCTTGTATTCTGTTCCTGAGCTAAATCCTTCGTATTAACACAATCCTGCTTGTATTTGCTACCCAATAAACGTGGTGCTTGCAGTAAAGTTCTGGTGTGTGCATTTAGCCGATTGTGGCCTGACCTTGGGACGTGTTCGTTATCAGGATGAGGCACAGGAGGGATCTAGGGAAAGTTGCTTAACTCACCAGCTTAAATGGGGGTGGCAGCGAAACAATAAACAAAATCCTCTGTCTTTGTAACACTGATTTGAGGCTGAGCTCATGGGTGTTAGGTACAGCTGTTAACTCTAAAGAGAAATCTAGTTGGCTTAAGGGCACTTGTCTGCCCTAAAACTGCTTTTGTTCCTACCAACTGCAGTTTCAATTGTCAGACAATTCGATTCAGTTTCCACCTGGCACACTCCTACTGTTTCTGAGCACAGAATGGGTGCAAATGACTTGCTATATTTTGTGAGTAACCTTGTTTCAATCTCTTAAATGTTATTGTTGGGTCACTCTTTTGTCACTGTGTGTTCCTTATTTTCAGACTTTAATAGCTTCACTAAATTACAATATTACAAATACAAGAAACTTTAATGGGTGGTAATTGCAGGACAATTAGGCAAATTACTGAAACAGAAAATGATGGTATTAAGTTTTAACTTTTATTATGAATTTTAAAAACCCTTAATACTAACCAAGAACAAGACTAAAGAGCACGAGGTACAGTACTTCCCTGAGAAGTATTTAAGATAGCAGAGAGCTCCATGGCAGGCTACAAAACGAGCTATCGTTTACACGGTGTAAGCTCAAAAGCTTGTCCCTCTCGCCACAGAAGTTGGTCCAGTAAAAGACGTCCCCTCGCCTACTTGTCCTTGTAAAAAATACTCAGATATAGTAAATGTGACACCTCCTCACGCCCAGCTCAGATCCCTTTAAAAGCAAGGAAAGATCCATTTGTGGGACACCTCTTTCCCATACCTGAATGCCCACCCAGCACATTTCTAGTGACTGGGGCACACGCTCCATCGGCACAGTGCGCGAATGCCGGTCTGCCTCAAACAGATAAGGCAATACATGATCCACAACACATCAGTCTCCCTCACAGTTTGTGACAGCCCCAGTTACAACCTCAGTGACACCAGCAAACATTCAGCCTCTGCATGTGCACAGGGCAAGTGGTGGTGTGTCCGTGTGAGCTAGTGAGGAACGAGGGAGGAGTTTCAAGGGATCTGAACTAAGCTTGTTGGGAGGCAAAGTGGTAAACGTCAGGGCTTGTCTTGAGAGCCCCTTTTGTGAAACAAAGGGTTTTCTTTCTAAACAGGGTTTAAAAAACACAAGCAGTGGCTTTAACCCAGAAAAAATTATCTGCCAATCTGGCCTTATCAGCTTCTAACCAATCTACAATAAATGTGTAAACCGTTTGAACCCTTCCGTGTGCGAGAGATTCGGTGAAACACTGGGACTTTCTCCTAGAATGGGAAGGAGCAAAAAAGCCAGTATTGGGAGCCAAGTTCGACCTCGGAGCACCCCCACTCTGGCTACGCGTGCAAATAGGAGACAAGTGTTTGATCCAAAGGCCTGTATTTGAAAAAGTGCCCTGAGTTAACCGCCTCCTACAGAACTTGAACTTAACTCGAGGGACACGTCACAGCTGCACAGTGGAGAACATGCTGATAGCAGTGAACGGAGACCTAGAGAAGAGAGAGCGGTTCCTGAAAACGATCGAATCCATTAATTGGAACTCACCACTCCTGGGACTCAACTTACCAAAGTGCATCAGTAACTCTCTGCTCAGTGTGTGTTCTGCATCCTCTGCTGCCAGATCCGGGGATGGTGCGACTCTGTGACAACTCCGTTTTCAGAGCCTGGCTCCTTAGCTCGAGCTGCAGAGACTTTCCTTTTGCTCTTGAGCTGCTTGGTGTTGGCCAAGACAGTGGCCGTTACACATCTTACATTGAATGCCCCATGTTTGAGCATCTGGAATCCCCCAGCATATCCAAGCGCCATCGCAGAGGGATATTAATTCACTCCTGAACCCCCTTCGCTTTTGCTTCTCTCAGATGTATACTGTTTTCCCTCCTTAATTAGTGGGAACTGTTGCTCCTTTCGCTTAGCGTTTGTTGTGATCAGCCCTTGTTAATTCTGTTTAAAGCTAGGACTTTAGTCCAAATGAGATGCTGGCTTTATTTTGCAAAACTCTCCCTCCTAATCCCTCTGTGCTGGCCTGATGCTGAATCTTTCAGTGTCTTCCTGGATTGTCCCGAATAGAAACAACCTTCAGGTTTCAGAGTAGCAGCCGTGTTAGTCTGTATCCGCAAACAAACAACCTTGTCACTCTCAGTTTTTACAGAGTTCCCTTGTGGCCAGCTTCCCACCTGCCCTTCAGTCTCATTTCCTCAGCTCCGACTCTCCCGCCTTATCGTCCCAAGCAGGGCAGCTCCTCCTTCCCCTTGCTCCCCGCAGTGCGTCCCAGGCCATCTGGGGAGCTGGCCTGTTTTCTTAGAGACAAGGGGGGAGAGGGACTGTCTTTTATTGGCCCAATTTCTGTCGGTGACAGAGACAAGCTTGTGAGCTACACAGAGCTGAGGGAGAGCTCCGCGTAGCTGGCAAGCGAGTCTCTTTACCACAGAAGTTGGTCCAATAACAGATATTCCCTCCCCCACCTTGTGTTTGTAATATCCTGGGACCAACACTGCAAACAACATATTTTATTATGGTCCAAATATCCCTTCTGTTTATTCCTTTGCGTTCTGACAGCTCTGGTAAATCCCCATTCTTTCTGCCGCACTGTGTTGCCTGGAAACCAGGTTAAGCTGTTTGAAACCTGGGTGAATGCAAACGTTCTCTTAGTGATACAGTCTTACTTGAATGAAGGCTTCTCCCACGTGCACAGCTGTTACTCTCACCTCAGCAACCACATGTTCTCCCGCATGTGCGCGTTACAATCCCCGTAGGAATTCCCTGCTTTCCTGTTCCTCCTTGTCCCAGCCCTTCTAGGTGTGAGCTCTGCTGGCCTCTTCCTGTCGGGACACACACTTGGCCCAGGCTAACACCTGTATCCTTGTGATGTACAGGGAGTGCAGATCATCTAAAACAAGAACACCTGAAACTGCAACGTCTGACCCCTCCTTGGCCCATGCAGGCTTCATGTGAGGTGGCACATGGCAAGTGGTCTCTCCCTCATGGACTGGAGAAAATGGCCCCTGAAAAGACCAGCCTCTGCCTTTTAAAACCTCCAGCGCCCTGTACCAGGAGGGCTTCAACCTGTTAAGTTCCCCTGCCACAATTAAACACTGTCCTCCATACCGGTGCTTCCTTTCGCCACTGGGAGTGTACCTGGGCTCACTGCTGTTACCTTCCCGGAAATGGACTGTCAGCCCCGATACCTGCCTCCCCTGCGGCTCTCATTCCTTAGCAGACTTGCATCAGACTCAGTGTGTGTAAGTGAAACGTGACCATCAATAGCATGTCCGTGGTCAACAACCATCTTAGAAAGGGGAGTGGTTTGGCAGACAGGCAGATGTGCTCAACACACCCCATACAGTCTAGATTTGGGTCTGGGTTACGAACACCCCAAAACTGGGGAGTGCCTGGATCAGGGTTTGGCTTTAGCTCATTCTGTGTCATGTTCCTCAGTACCAGATCCGGCCTGGCCTCAAAGCCTGAGTGTATGGCCCAGCTGCGTTCATCTTAAGATCCTTTCATGCTCTGCCAGGTCTGGCTGATTTTCCTTTAAATAAGGGGTTACATACAGCGCCGCCTGGTGGCTGAGCCGTATAATACAGGTGAGCAATCCATCACCTTATAGGGAACATATGGGTTACTTGCAAAATCTGGATCTGGGATTGGATTTCAAAGATCTCCAAGACATGGCTGCATTCATATTCAGGGGGTTGGTAAGGACTGTTGTCTGGTGCATTTTCACAGACATCAGTGGGACTGTTCATGAGTTAGTAGATCCTGAAGTGCTTTGCTGAATGGGGGGTGTAATGCTTTACTCGCTTTTCCTGGGATCCAGGAATGGGGCACATTCTCTAGAGCTGCTCTCCGGGATATATGTTGCCTTTCTTGTGGTAAATAAGTTTCACCCACTGCTTTTAAAAACTATTCACTAGGGTTGCGTCTGTGAAGCGAAGTACGGCATTTCCCCCCCGTTACCCGTTCTGTTTCAGGAGCTGCGTCTGCGAAGCTGGATATCGCTGCTGTTGATTTGTTTTACAGGAGTTGAACGTATGTTAAAGTGTTCATTGCTTGTAGTGCGTGGCCACCATTGATCTGTGGAGTGGAGCTGCTCTCTTCATTACTGTCCCTTTGGGAGCCGAATGAATGGCTGAGAGAAACAGTTGTTTTGAAAATGACATTTTCTATCCCTTTGTATTGAAAGGAGATGAATGCCTCTGCATTTACTGCTGCCTCAGCTACTCACTATCAGACAGGATCTGGCCAGTGGCAGATCTTGCCCTTTTCAAGCTGGCATGCAGCAAGCTGACTGGGAATAGCCCGGCAAGGAAGCCTGAGGACATATTTATAGTTCTCTTGCCCTGTATGAAATCTCGCTCACGTAAACAAGGGTTTGTCTGTGATGTTTGTCTAAGCACCAAACTAAAGCCTTTCGGCAGCATGCCAGATTGTCTTTAAAGCAGCCCAAAGACGCAGTGCCAGGCGGTGCATTTGGGGCCCTGTCTATCTGCTGTCTCACTTTTATATCCACAGTAATTTCCTCTTTGGCTCTCTTCTTCACTGCGCGTTTATTGACCGGTTCTTCTGTTTCATGTGGCTTCTAATTTGGGCTTTGAGGCTGCAAGCCCATCCACATGGATGGATCTCCTGTGGAGACCTGGGTGGCACTGAAACGTCGGAGATGTAATCATCTGAACACAAGGTTCCCAATGGAAGCATGGCGTACCGTCTCGCTACAGCAGTGCTGCCATGTGACCGTACAATAAAACGGAGACTTGCACCCGGGTGCTGTCCTGCAGCGGAAGAGGCTGTAGCTAAGTTGTTGTATACAAGGGTTACTTGACTCTAGAGGACACTAAAGCCCTTTTCTCAGAACAGTTAATACTGCTCAGAATTATTTTGGTGCCTGTTGATGTGATAGATGCTGATTTCAATTAAGCATCTGGCTGAAGGTCCCCTTGACTATGGCTGTTAAGTTTCCCTTCTGATCAGTTTGTTCACGAACTGATGGCTAGTATTCCATCATGCTTTTATGTTCAGTTGGGGCTTGCCTTCCACCCGGACGTGCTATGAGGATGATGCATTGCTAAACAAGACTAAATATCTGCATCTGTTACAGCAGAGAAAATCTGAAAGTTTGCCAGGGTAATTGGAACACGCCATTAGAGAAGGTCTGACAATGAAATGCACAGGAGCAAATTCTGCTCTCAGGCACCTTCAATCTCCAAAGTGAAGTCAACGAAGATGCAAGGATGTGAGATCAGAATTTGACCCAGAGTGTCCAAAATTGGGGGATCTAGGTGAAAATGTCAGTAAATATCTATATTTCCCCTCCCCGCACCGTCTAAAAGACACACTGTGTGTTCTTACCTGGAACCAGAGCTGTGCCTATCTGTGCTTTAGGGCCTTTACAGTCATGGGTGAAGGTGAAGTTTCTGCCCCAAAGAGCTTAAAGTCTCATGCGCCAGTCCTGAATTAGATGTGTGTGGGTGCAGGGATCTGCCTGGGTGGAAGGAGTTCTGGTTAGTCCCTACCCAGAGAATGCACACCTGCAGAACGGAGAGGGGAGCCCTGAAGCAGTGTGACTGGATGGTGAGACACAGCACGAGCAGTGTTAGTTCCAGACTGCTGACAGATTGTACCGTCAATTGCTTGACCACACACTTCGGTCTGGTGTGAAATATAGTCAAGAGACTAAACAGCCAATGTCAGTCAGATTGATTAATATTGTAAAGGAAAAAGGTTCTATAGAACACGGTCTCTGACGAGAAACCCTGTGCAGCCAAGTTACATTCACCTTACACAGAAGGTGTGCTCCCCAAGTTACACATTTCAGATGAGCCCATGTCGTAGGGGGTCTGCCTCTGTGCCGCCTCCACCCCTTGGCTGGAGGAATTTTATCCCAGATGTTACAAGCCACCTGGAGAATGGCGTTTGCTGGAACGTTTTGTGTCGTCCTTGCAGCATGTCTGAAAAGCGCAAGATGCTCCCTGTGACAATGGCCCCAGTGGTCTGTAGACCTGAGTGACCATAAACATCTGCATTACAGATGAAGTAATTCCACTTTATGCCCAATATAAGACGTTGATATTTTGTGTGGAAAGCCTCCAGCTTTGTCCAGTCTGAGCAGCATAGTGTCCATGTTTCGCAGCCGTACAACAGTGTGGGAAGGATACAAGTCGAATAAATCCTGAACTTGGTTGTCACATGGCAGATGCTGCGATGCCATTCAGATGGAGAACCTCCGTGTGAGAACTGGAGGAGCTGGTAAGTACAGAACCCAGATAGCAAAAGCTGGAAACTGATTAGACGGTTTCGTTGCTCAAAGAGATTGGAGTCGCAGGTGGACCTGGTCCTAGATTTTGCAGTTTTATCTTTGACCATGAAACATGGAGACCAGTCTTAGCTGACTCCTCCTCCATATGCTGGAGTACCTCACACAACCTGTTGGGGCTCTGCACTAAGAGAACAACATTTCAGCAGGTAATATTTGTAGGATTTTACAAGTTACACATCTCTTTACATGTCTCTAAAATCCAACCCATCAGTTTGTCCCAGTCCCCGAGCTTGTTGTTCTGTTCCTTTTTTAGCTTTGGTTTGGATTCTGGCGTTCCAGGTACTGGTCTGTCAAGGTACCTCCCTAGCTTGTTCTAAGACATGGAACAAATGTACCTTGATTTTGACAAGTTTCCCATCTGCTTGTGCCAAATGCTTACTCAACAAATGCAAGGAGTTGTGGGTACTTAGCATCAGTGAACAGGGTAGGCCAGGTTAGGCTATATCACTATTACAGTATTTGTGCGTAACGTTATTGGTGCTTAATGCACACAAATTATATATTAGTGCGGACAATTCATGTTATTAATCTAATAGATACTTGTATGCTAGCCAGTATATGTTAGTCAACAAGAGTGAATTTTAAAAATAACTAATTTGAGTTTTCAGTCGCCTTTGTGAATACTGCTCTGTGCATATAATATGATGCTGCAGGATACTCTATTTTGTTTTCCCCAGTTTCACAGAAGGTGAAAAACTTGCCATTACCAGTTCAGGTTTGCACAGTTTTGCAATGTGTAAAATACAGTGGAATTTCACAAAGATGACTGGGTTGCTATGAAGGTGGCAGGTACACAAACTTCCTTTTTTCTTTAAAATATTGTCTGCCCAGGATGGCTGGAACCACTTG
Source organism: Mauremys mutica (assembly GCF_020497125.1). NCBI lineage: Eukaryota > Metazoa > Chordata > Testudines > Geoemydidae > Mauremys > Mauremys mutica. Next base: position 1,495,321 of record NC_059080.1, read on the forward strand.
TAGCTTTCCAGTGCATTCCCACTTGCTATAGATCAGGGGTTCTCAAACTGGGGGTCGGGACCCCTCAGGGGGTCGTGAGGTTATTACGTGGGGGGGGGGGGGTCGCGAGCTGTCAGCCTCCACCTCAAACCCCTCTTCTCCTCCAGCATTTATAATGGTGTTTAATATATTTAAAAGTGTTTAATTTATAAGGGGGGGCCGCACCCAGTGGCTTGCTGGGTGAAATGGGTCACCAGTACAAAAGTTTGAGAGCCACTGCTATAGATCACTGACGACAATAGGCTTAGCTCCTCCCAAATCTAGAATGTTTTTGCCTTCTGATAACAATTGCAACTTGTTAAGTAACTAAAATGATTGTGGAGACAAGGTGGGTCAGGTAATGTCTTTTATTGGACCAACTTCTGTTGGTGAAAGAGACGAGCTTCTGAGCTACACAGAGACCTTACTGAAGAAGGCTCAATGAAAGATACTACCTCACTCACCTTCTCTCTCTGATACCCTAGGACCACCATGACTACAACACTCTAAACTAGGGCTGTCAAGCAATTAAAAACATTCATCCTGTTTAATCATGCGATTAATCACACTGTTAAACAATCATAGAATACCATTTATTTAAATATTTTTGGAGGTGTTCTACATTTTCAAATATATTGATTTCAATTATAACACAGAATACGAAGTGTACAGTGCTCAGCTTGTTTGATTACAAATATTTGCACTGTAAAAAACAAACGAAATAATATTTTTCAATTCACCTACTACAAGACTGTAGTGCAATCTCTTTATCGTGAAAGTTGAAATTACAAATGTAGAAATATGTACAAAAATTAACTGCATTCTAAAATAAAACAATGTAAAACTTTAGCGCCTACAAGTACACTCAGTCCTACTTCTTGTTCAGCCAATCACTCAGACAAACAACTTTGGTTACATTTGCAGGAGATAATGCTGCCTGCTTCTTGTTTACATTGTCACCTGGAAGCGAGAACAGGCGTTCGCATGGCACTGTTGCAGCCGGCTTTGCATGATATTTACATGCCAGATGCACTAAAGATTCATATGTCCCTTCATGCTTCATCCACCCTTCCAGAGGACATGCGTCCATGCTGATGACAGGTTCTGCTCGATAATGATCCAAAACAGTGCAGACCGACACATGTTCATTTTAATTATCCGAGTCAGATGCCACCAGCAGCAGAATGATTTTCTTTTTTGGTGGTTTGGGTTCTGTAGTTTCTGCATCAGAGTGTTGCTCTTTTAAGACTTCTGAGAGCATGCTCCACACCTCGTCCCTCTCAGATTTTGGAAGGCACTTCAGATTCTGAAACCTTGGGTCGAGTGCTGTAGCTGTCTTTAGAAATCTCACATTGGTCCCTTCTTTGCGTTTTGTCAAATCTGCAGCAAAAGTGTTCTTAAAACAAACAGTATGTGCTGAGTCATCATCCTAGACTCCTATAACATGAAATATATGGCAGAATGTGGGTAAAACAGAGCAGGGGACATACAATTCTCCCTCAAGGAGTTCAGTCACAAATATAATTAACGCATTATTTTTTTAATGAGCGTCATCAACATGGAAGCATGTCCTCTGGAATGGTGGCTGAAGCATGAAGGGGCATATGAATGTTTAGCATATCTGGCACATAGATACCTTGCAATGCAGGCTAAAAAAGTCCCTTGAGAACATTTGTTCTAAATTTCAGGTGACATTGTAAATAAGAAGCAGGCAGCATTATCTCCTGTAAATGTAAACAAACTTGTTTGTTTGAGCAATTGCTGAACAAGAAGTAGGACTGAGTAGACTTGTAGGCTCTAAAGTTTTACATTGTTTTGTTTTTGAGTGCAGTTATGTAACAAAAAAAAATCTACATTTGTAAGCTGCACTTTTCATGATAAAAAGATTGCAACAGTACTTGCATGAGGTGAATTGAAAAATACTATTTCTTTTATTTATTATTTTTACAGTTCAAGTATTTGTAATAAAAATAATATAAAGTGAGCACTGTACACTTTGTACTTTGTATTTTAAATCAATATATTGGAATATGTGAAAAACATCTAAAATATTTAATACATGTCAATTGGTATTCTATTGTTTAGCAGTGCAAATAGAACTGCAATTAATCGGGATTAACTTTTTAATTGCAATTAATTCTTTTGAGTTAATCATATGAGTTAACTGGGATTAATCGACAGCCCTGCTCTAAACATAACATAATTGTATTTGCAGTTTCTGTTCAGTGATTATAATTTTGAGCTGGCAGAAGTATGTATCTTGATAGTCTATAGCCAGGCTTTTCACTGAAAAATACAGATTCAGGTTGACTGAAATATTTTGTGAAACGGTGTTGATAGATGCCAAGCACCTAGAACGGGCCTCTCCGGAACGGTCACTGACAGTGTAACCCTGTCCCTTATGGTGGTGGTCCCGCTCAGCAAATGGTGCCGCGTCAGATAACACTGGCACAGGGTTCGAATGCTTGATTGCTCATCTTGAGCTCACTCTGCAGAACGGAAGCAGTTGCATTTTGGCAAGAGCTTTTATCCGGATCTCTGGAAAGTAACCCAGACAAAGAGCTGCAAACTAGAGAAAGTGGAGCAGGCTCTGCTCTGGGTCACAGGCAGGAACTGCACACGAGTGGGATTGTCCTCGGAAAAGCAACTTATGGGAGAGTCTAGAAGGCGTAAGTAGGCTTGGCAGATTTCAATTTTTATTTTTTTATAATTCCAGTGGATAATATCAATGTTTGTTTGTAAGATTTTTATCTATTTTCTCAGTTGTGGGAAATTATGGGGTGGGTCCGACAATAATTATTTAATGACCGCAGACCGTGATACTCAAAAAGCTCACACTTTATAACTGTTAAGACACAAGCTGCCAGCATCACACATCAAAATAGATAAAGGAAATATCGCTGGGATTACAACACATGCAGATCACGGTGGGACTCGAATACGTTCTTGCAGAGCGTTCCTCTTCCGTTCTGTCTGTCCATTTCTATGATTATCGATGGGACTGTCTGCCAGTTTGGGTGTGTGCTGCAATTGATGTGACTGATGAAAATGGAACCCTTCCAAGCCTAGGTACACCTCTACCCCGATATAACGCCACCCGATATAACACGAATTCGGATATAACGCAGTAAAGCAGTGCTCCGGAGGGGCGGGGCTGCGCACTCCGGCGGATCAAAGCAAGTTCGCTATAACGCGGTTTCACCTATAGCGCGGTAAGATTTTTTGGCTCCCGAGGACAGCGTTATATCGAGGTAGAGGTGTATAAGGTGGAGAACATCCCTCCCGTGGACATCACCCCCTTCCTATGTTAATTGCAACAAACTCTCACCAGCTACCTTATGCTGCCATTGTGCCATGAGGGATCATGGCCCATTGTCTTGTGTCACCATCACACAGTTTGCATGATTGTATGATTTGGTGTTGTCTGTACCTGCTGCTGAATGAACTCCACAGAAAGCAGCTGCAGCTGGGGCACATTTTGTTAAGCGGGTTGTAATGGGGCTGATGGGTCGAGTCCTGCCTGCAAACTAGTGTGATGTGTGGAATCCCCTGGTGCAGGGTTGAGGCGCTGCCTTGGAGGGCTGCATCAGTTCAACACAGCTCCTATACTTTCAGATGCCCTGAAATGAGAGTAATTGCTTGTGAAATTTATGATGATTGAATGAAGTGCTTGGTTCAGAGGGTACAGCACACTTCTGTTTGACTCACTTTATATTTTAATCCAAACTTATTGTTATTGACAAACTAAACTCCATTGAAAGAACAAGTGACACTAGAGAGGGAATTTATGGAAACCCAACTCTGTAAGTATTGTACTTTGGAAGGCAAAGAAAGTCAGTCTATAAAGTGTCGTAAGAACTCGGGGAAAGCAAGAGGCAAGTGACTTGGCACTGTAGTGCTTGGCAATGGCAAGACCAGAGGACACGGGAGGAATGGTAGCGTCCATGATAAATGTCTAACTTGACTTCTCATGAGGACCTGTCGTCATATGTGCCTAGAGCTGAAGCAGCAGCTGGAACAGCCTCAGGCAGAAACAGGGAGAAATGACCCATTGACCAAGGGCACCTGTGTCCCTTCCGAGCTGGAGTTTATTTTGAGCACAGGGAGTGAAAACTGGGAGGAAAAAGAATGTCCTGCCTGCTTCACACCCATCCTGCATGAACAGAATTACTGTCCTGTAGTCACATAGATTCGCCTCCCGAGGCTTTTACAGAAAATACAAATACAAATAGTCCAGCAGCTGAGCAAAGAGAAACCAAACTCAGTGGGGTCTAGCAGCAAACAGAATGGTACAGATCTAGCTTGCTGTGTTGCGCACTCTCTCTGATCACTTTGCTACTGCCGTAGTCTCTGAGTCTTTAGGCTGCAGGCTCTGTGTTTGTCTTTCGTGCATGTACAGGCCCTAGCATAATGGGGCCCTGATGGTGGCTCTTTGCGTTTCTGTGATATAAAGAATTAACAGACTGAAAAAGACAGTGAGAGAACATGCAGGTTGCCAAGTCAGGCATTCAAGAGATAGGAAGTGCCAGAATTACGGCTGAGTGGGTCTCCTTGTGTTATGTGCACTTTCTGATTACGCCATCACCTACTTTCCCCCACACTTTTGCTGTAACTATAAACTATTTTAGAAGAACCAATGATAAAAATCACTTTCAGCCAAAATACCTTATCGGTGCATTCTTCAAAACCTTCCCCTGTTAATAATCTGATAGCTGAAGCCTGCTATTTTGTACTTTAACTAAACTCCATGTTCTAAATTCATATTCTGTGACACCACCCCTCTATCTCCTGTTATCTCTAAACAGAGTGGCTGTTCTTTTGTTCGGATTGTACATAATGGATAACGATTCTCTCTTTCCATGAAGCTTGGGAGATTTTCCCAGTTTTGTTGCCCAGTTCTGGGTTTCAAAATTCCCTAAGACATCGTCACACTATACTAGTTAAGTCTGTTTTCCACAAGGTTGGGAACATGAGGGATTTTTGCTCACTAAGCCAAACTGGAAGCTTCCATCTCCCACTGCTCCATTCATACAGCAGGGTGAGTTCCTGAAGACCAGGTAGCATCTGGGTTGACCAGCCAACTCAGACCTGATATAACACCCATGTAGGTGAGGGATTACCTTGTGGCACCCTAAGCATTAAGGTTTGGAAGAAACCCTTTTATGCCTTTTCCCTCCAATGGGTTACAGCAGAGCTGTAACAAGGAATTTTTGCGCCCGAGGCAAGGGCTGGCTTCAGGCTCTTCAGCAGCACTTTGGCAGTGGGTCCCTGAGTCCCTGTCGGACGGAAGGACCTGCTGCCGAATTGCCGCTGCTGCTTCATTCATTCTTCGGCGGCGGGTCCCTGAGTCCCTCTCGGAGAGAAGTACCCGCCGCCGAAGAATGAATGAAGCTACCAGACAGACTCCCTCCGAGACAGACTCAGGGACCTGCTGCCGAATTGCCATTGAAAAAGCGGTGGCGGTAGAGCTGCCGCTGAAGTGCTGCCGATCGCGGTAGGGCTGCGCCCCTCCGCTTTGCGCGCCTGAGGCAAGTGCCTCACTCACCTCGCCCTTGTTACAGCACTGGGTTACAGCTCCTTTGTTCCAGGTGTAGATGGGCCCTGACACCCAGAGCAGGAGCTATTCTCAGAGTAGTATTAGATCCTGTGTTTCTACCCATCGACACACAGGCTGGGGAAGCGCACGCAGGAGCTGAATGACATTCTCTTGATTTAATTTTCCAAAACTGAAAAGAAGAATCCAAACTGGGCATTGACCACGAAATAACTTAGTGATTCAGTGAGTACAGTAGAGACTTTTCTCACTTTCTAGCATAGAAGCTGGCTGAAAGGGACGTTTTTGGAGCAAACTTGGAAGAGTTTTGCTCCCTGTGGAGCAGCAACACTCCTCACTGTGGCCCTTAGAGATGGAGTTTAGTAAACTGTGTTTGACTTCAGCAGGAGCTCTGAGGGCCTGAGGACTTCCCTTGGGCCCATTTATAGTGCCAGGGCTGATTTTAGGAGGTCCGGAGCATGCTCGCGTTCAGCTGGAATCAATGGGAGCTGCCGTGCTCAGCACTTCTGAAAAACAGGCCCTAAATCTATAGTAGCCCGTAATATTGTTAGTGGCATGTAGTTCCTTTCTGTACCTGAGATATAGGGTGGAGGTGGGTTGCACTATTTGGTTGATTTTTTTTTTTGAGTTATTACTTATTTCAAATTCACATTTTTCAGGAACATTGAACAAGTATTTTGAAGTCTGCTCGTGCTGAGTTTAAGGCTTGTTGTTGGGATCATGAACTTTGCAAAGCAAAATAAGCTTTTAAATTTAAAAACTCTCTTGCCTGCCCTTTGGGTTTTCTGAAGGGGAGTTAGTGTGACAATTCACCAGGTGCAGGTGAATCTGCCTGGATAACATTATAAAACAAGTTACCTGGGATAAACTGATCTTGGAAAAAGTGTGATTCTTAAAGCAGCCACAAGAGGGAGACTGTCCTGAAATTTTCTCCCTTACACTATTTAGAGAAGGAAAGCTGCAATACAAGCCAGAAAGAGGCAATTCCTTCAACTGATGAATATTCCAGCCCCTAGAGAGACAAGGTGGGTGGGGTAATGTCTTTTACTGGACCTGTGAGGGGCTGGATCACAGAACCCCCCCCTTGGGAGCTGCCAACGGATGTGCCAAGACTACTTCTGCCCCTGCCAGCTTGGGACTTCAGTGCCATGCCTGATGTGAGCCAGATCCGCTAGCCTGCTGCAAAGCCAGACCCAGCGTCTGAACCACCTCCCCTGGCAGCTGTAGGCTTATCTGAGAGCAGCTAATAGACGTGTTCCTGTCTTTAACGCTCAGGGTACGCCTGGCGGGGAGTAATCAACCTATCGGGGATCGATTTGTCTCGGCTAGACGCGATAAATAGATCTGCGAATCGACGCCCGTACTCCACTGCGGCAGGAGGAGTAAGCAGCGTCGATGGCTCCTGACGGGGGAGCCGCAGCAGTCGACTCCCTCCCCCAGTGTAGACCAGCCCTCAGATGCCCAACTCCCAATGGGGTCTAAACCCAAATAAATCCGTTTTACCCTGTATAAAGCCTACACAGGGTAAACTTTTGCATGAAGCATAGTCCAGTTACATTATATTCACTCATTAGCATATTTTTATAAAACCATATAGACTGCAGCGTCACAGGACCCTTGCCTGTTGGTGAGAGACACTATCTCCCCCCTTGGTACCTTTTTTCTAGGCATTGTTAACTAAGAAAACCAAAGCAAAACCCAGCATGGTATCTAAAATAACCAGAGAGCAAAGGCTCCTCTCTGCGTGTCGTTTGTTCATGGTTAGAATATTAAAATTGAATGTATTTCTATTTCAAATGTTTTAAGAGAGGCCTTTTTACTTGCATATTGACTGCGTGCAGAATTCGGAACTGGTGTGGTGTATTCTTTAAAAACAACCCCCCACTCTGCTCTCTGTTTAAGAGAGATTCTTATACCGTGCTCATCACTGTAGTGTGTGAGCAGTGATCTCTGCACAGAACTGGTCCCAGGCTCAATCAGATCTGAGCATGGAATCCTTCTGGGTGTAAGTTTGACCTCTCCCTGACCCCATTTTTTTTGTTCTGGATTTCCTGGCTTCTGCCACGAATAGAGAGGGTCACAAAGAAACTCCTCACTCGATTACCCTCGTGTTCTTGGAACCTGCTTGGACATGCCCATTAGCTGGAACATCAGGGCAAGGCCATTCTGAGACATCTGCCTGAAGGTTAGACCAGGGAGGTAACATAGATTCCTAGATTCCAAGGCCAGAAGAGACCATTGTGATCATCTAGTCTGACCTCCAGCGTAAAACAGGCCAGAGACCAGAATAATGGCTAGATCAGATGTTTTAGAAAAAACATCCAGTGTTGATTTAAAAATCATCAGTGATGGAGACTCCACCATGACCCTTGGCAAATTGTTCCAATGGTCACAGTTACTCTCACTGTTAAAAATTTACACCTTATTTCCAGTCTGAAATTGTTTAGCTTCAACTTCCAGCCATTGGATCATGTTGTAACTTTTTCTGCTAGACTGAAGAGCCCATTATTAAATATTTGATCCCCATGTAGGTACTTATAAATTGTAATCAAATCACCCCTTAAAAAGAGAAAGTTAAGCTAAATAGATAGACTCAGTCACTGAAGGCATGTTTGTGAATCCTTTAACCTTTCTTGTGGTTTTTCTCTGAACCCTCTCCAATTTATCAAACATCCTTCTTGAATTGTGGACACCAAAACTGGACACAAGATTTCAGCAGTGGTCACACCAGTGTCAACTAGAGGTAAAATAACCTCTCTACGTCTATTCAAGATTCTTCTGTTTATGCATCCCAGGATCGCATTAGCCCTTTTGGCCAGGAGTCGCACTGGGAGCTCATGTTCAGCTCATTATCCGCCACGATCCCCAGATCTTTTTCAGAGTTGCTGCTTCCCAGGATAGAATCCCCCATCCTGTAAGTATGGCAGATGTTCTTTGTTGATTGAACCCACACCTGCACAACCTGCATCGACTTTCCTGAGCAGGATGGGAGTAGTCACAGAGCCCATCCTCCAGTGTGGAGAGCATGGTGTCCATGAAATGGGCTCAAACTCTTGGATCCTGTCACTCTGTGCATACTGCAGCCCCCGCTGAAGCCCATGGCAGTGGTCTGTGTGCAGTAATGGCAGGTGGGCACTTACACAAGTTCTAGTACATCAGACTTGCCAGTATCTCACACATGTGACATGGGAATCTGTCTCTGGGAGCCCAGGGGCTCCTTTCCCCCGGCCTTGGTCCTTTCTCCATTCATGGTATAAATTGGCAGCTGAATTGGATATTTTATGGGTTTTCCTTGGTTGAATGTTGTCAAGCATCTGTGATTACAGCTAACCTGTCTCTGCCCAGAGGAGAGAGATGTCACAAGAACCAGGGGTCACCAAATGAAATTAACAGGCAGTGGGTTTAAAACAAGTAAAAGGAAGTATTTCTTCACAGAACACACAGTCTCCCTGTGGAACTCCTTGCCAGAGGATGTTGTGAAGGCCAAGACTATAGCAGGGTTAAAAAAAGAACTAGATACGTTTGAACTTAGTGTCACAAGAGTCTATTTTTACGATAGACATGCATCCGAACGTGAGTATTTGATATTCCAGTGGATGAAATTTGAGTGTGCTGAACAAAGAGATAATTTGATTCAACTAGCCAAGTTTGCACCATAATTACCACCTCACGCTGTTTTGAAAACAAATGAATATCTACTCTCTAGAAGCTGAATGAATTTGAAAAACAGAATCAAGTACATGTCCCAGAAGGTAAATATGAGTCTCATTCTCAAGTCCCTGCTTGGGCAAAACTCTCCTTAGTTATTATGTAGCAGAAGCACCCAAAGGCCCCCATGTAGACCAGAGGCTCAATGTCCTAGGCACTGCACCAACTCTAGGAGATGGTCCTTTGCCTGACGAGATTTCAGTCTGAGGTCCCAGGCCTGCCGCTTTCTCCATCTGCCTGGGTTTCCAAGTGCAGAGAATCTCCATACTGCCCCTTTTGGGGAGTGATTCAGTTTGAGCAGGAGCTAACACAGGGTGAAATATATTAACAAAGCTCCAACAGCCACTGCAGTTGGAATCTGAAATGAAACAGGGCAGAGCTCAACACCTGCCATCTGCTTCTCAGCTTGTGCGGTCAAAAAGACAGTTAATGCAAAGCTCCTCTGAGCATCGACAGGTCTCTGGCATTGCTTTGCCAACTGCCTTTAGGAAAGAGGCTCATTTGTTTAATTATTAAATATGAAGTACAAGCTGATGACATCTGGACTCTGTCCATGGCCTCTGGCGTTTCAGAGGGAGAAGCATCCTGACTCAAGTTGAAGAGAAGAGGTGCTTGCTTTGCAGGGCCAGGAGCCCTGCTGGCCTGCTCTGAAAAAAACTTTCATTCTGACCCTAGGATGCAATTTCCTGGTTTCTGCAAATCAAAATGTTAAATGCAGAGACGAAGAACCATCTGCATGGATCCTGGTGCATTCACTGTTGTAATCAGTTCCAGACCTGAGTAATAAGTAGCAGCATATGTCAAACAGGGCCATCTCAAAGCAATTAAATCCAGCCTGTGAAATTCCGGAAACATTTTTCTTTGAAATGGGACCTACAAAGCTGAAAAGAAAATGCAGCCAAACTCCATCATATCTACTGAATGCCCGAGGTTCTGGATGGAGGAGGGGACTCTGCACCGAAATCGGCTCAGCTATTTCTAGGGGATGTTATTTCTCCCCTGTGAATTCCGCAGTGTTTCCTACAGGTCTCCTAGAATGCACCAAGTCTGGTTGCAGCCCAGGCAAGCCATGGTGTTTGGGACTGACCAGGAGGAGTCATTCTAGGAGAGCTGCCGTGAAGCTGGAAGCACCAACGTGATTGCAGGGGTTGGGCAGAAGGGCAGACTTCTAAACCAGCCTGTGTTTGTGCTGCAAATGCTCACAGCCAAGGCATCCAGCACGTTCATGCTCACTTCTCATTGTGAGCATTGATATAAAAGACAAATAACTCAGGGCGACTAAGATACAGAGGTGAATCGGTGTAAATCGTAAGCACGTATTAATCCCTGGGTATTTACCATAGCAGCACTAAGCCTTTTCCCCTCTTCCAGGGCTGACACTACTGAGAAATAAATATGAAACGCACAGGCAGTATGAGTCATTCAATTTACCCCTCCTAAATTAGTTGGCTGAATTTAGGGAAATGCATTTTAGGTTTATTAATGCAATTGTGGCTATAAAGCCTGTCCCTGAAGAGCTCTGAATCAGAGTGCAGGGAGCTAATTTAGGAAGTGCTTTTATGTCTGTCTTCTGTAGGCATCTCCGCTCCTGATAGGTGGGGGAGGGAGGGGAAGGAGCGTTTGGATAGGGCCCGGTCCCTTTGTCAGGTTCCCTCTCCTGCCATCCATTTCCACCCTCTGACAAACAGAGGCTAGGGACACCATTCCTTACCCATCCTGGCTAATAGCCATTAATGGACTTAACCTCCATGAATTTATCCAGTTCTCTTTTAAACCCTGGTATAGTCCTAGCCTTCACAACCTCCTCAGGCAAGGAGTTCCACAGGTTAACTGTGTGCTGTGTGAAGAAGAACTTCCTTTTCTCTCTCTCTCTCTGACATAGGGTTGGAGGTGTGCACATGACAATGATAAATAACATTAAGCCATCACAGCTGAATAACCTTAACCCAGCTCTGTTGTTGGTCTCATGCATGGCCCATCACCTGTGTGTCAAGGTATAGTACGTATGAATACATCTGTCCAATAGGGCCCTGAAATCTGCCCTGCCCCCGCTGACTGCTGCATGGGGAGGCTTGGTTTCCTTCTGTTTCATTGGGCCCAGCACTGGAGTAGCAAAGAACCTTGCAAAGTGGTGACCCATTGGTGTTGCTCTCCCCACTCTGAAGGACCCCAGATTCTCAAGGGAGGGGTTCACGAGCTACTTACCCCCTTGTTTCAGTGGTGAGTGGGGTAGATACAGGGTGGTTTCTAATCTGCACACAAAAGGTGAGCAAGGTCCGTTGTGGTGTGTGGCTGGTGAATGGGAGCAGGGCTTGTCCTTGAGCCATACAGATAAGATTGCCCCCTAGTACCCTAGTGCTTGTGTAGAGAACGGGAGGGGACAGTCTCCGGCGTGTACTTGCAGGCAGAGATGTGTGATGTTGGGGTCAGGGGCCCATAACCAGAGGGCAGAATGAAGGAAGGGCAGCTAACCAGCCGTGTTGCTCAGGAGAGCTGGATTCCTTCTCCTGCAGAGTGACGGGTGGCCCGGGGGGCAAATGTTACAGCCGGGGCATGTGGAGGCTGCGATCAGAGAGAGGCAGAGTTCACAGGGTCTCTGACAAACACGCCCTGCTCTTGTCGCTCCTGAGTGAGGAGGGGGGAGAAGATGGTATTTGCACCAAGCACCTTCAGGACAGGGTTCTACTTGGGCAGGGGGGGGCAGTTTTATCTTGCACCTAAATGTCCCTGACAGCGGAGCCAGTGAATTGGTGCAGCTGCCTGATCGCTTGGCCTCTGGGGGTGGCGCTGGCTGCGCGTGTGGGTTTCTTGCACCTCCACCACCTTCTGCTGGGCAGACTCACTACTGCTGGGCCTTTCACCCTGGGTTACCGGGCGGAACCCAGGCTAACCTGGGCTGAATGGAGCCAGAGGAAGCAAGTGATCAGGCTGGGGTACGTGGGTGGGTGTGGGTGGGTTGATGGAGGGTGGGGCTGGGGGGATATAGAACTTCGGGGAAGGAATGGAGGCTGCTTAGTGCCTGGGCAATGGGCAGCTGGCCGAAGCCGTGAGGGTGGCAGGGGGCGCAGGGGCGTATGAGGTGGTGCAGAGCATGGAGCGTGAGTTGCAGTGGTGAACGTGTCCTGTCCCCCGCGCTGCCCCGTGTAGCCATGGCCCCAGCAGGCCCTATCTGCATGTCAGGGCTTTGTCCCCGGCGCGTCTCCCTGGGAGGTCCCCTTGGTCGATATTCACAGAACGTTATCACTGTCCCTGTGGTGCAGGGGAGGGGGGCTGCTGCCACCTCAGCTGTGCTCACCTGCGGTCGGGAGGGAGTTTGGGTGTGGGAGGGGGCTCAGGACTGGGATGGGGGTTGGGGCACAGGAGGATGTCTGGGGTGCGGGCTCTGGGAGGGAGTTTGGGTGTGGGAGTGGTTGTGAGGTGCCAGCTCTGGGAGGGAGTTTGGGTGCGGGGGGGGCTCGGGGCTAGGGCAGGGGGTTGGGGCGCTGGACGGGGTGAGGGGTGTGGCTCTGGGCGGCACTTACCTCGGGCAGCTCCCTGGAAGCAGTGACGTGTCCCTCGGCTCCGAGGTGGAGGCGTGGCCAAGTGGCTCTGCGTGGTGTGCACTGCCTCCGCCCGCAAGCACCATCCCCGCAGCTCCCATTGGCCATAGTTCCCAGCCAACGGGAGCTGTGGAGTCGGTGCTTGGGGCGGGGGCAGTGTGTGGAGCCCACTTGGCTGCGCCTCTGCCACAGAGCCAAGGGACACGTCACTGCTTCTGGGGAGCCGCGTGGAGCCAGGTAGGGAGCCTGCCTTAGCCCTGCAGCGCTGCTGACTGGACTTTTAGTGGAGCTGCTGGACTTTTAATGGAAAACCGGACACCTGGCAACCCTAAGGGGACCCCAAGATAAGCAACATATTAGTGTGTGAACTTGGCATAAAACTTCTCAGTGGCATTGAATGGGAAGAAACAAAGTCACTTCCGTATGTAAAGACAGCAGCGAAAGGCATTAACGTGGGGGGAGAGGAGGAAGGTCAATAGACAGGGCACCCTGGCAGAGCCAGGGGAACGGGGTGAAAAGCTGTAGCCCCCAGCAAAGTGAAGCGTGGTGCAAACAGGCTAATCTGACCCAACGTCTCGCGTGAATTCTCTGGGCACGGGCTGGGTTCGCTCACCCACACTCTGAGTCACAACTAAAATGAGATCCATTGAGTACGAATCACTACTGACTGACTGATTTATAGTGCAAGGTGCTTCCAGGAGTGATTTCAAATGCAGATGTTTTCTGCGCTGCCTCTCGTGTTGATTGGAGCGAGGTCACTTTGATGCCATGTGGCAGGAGATTGGATTAATTACAAACTGCCTGTACAATGCACTCTCCTTGAAACATAGGGCAGGTTGGGACTTCGTTTAAAACATTAAAATGGTTTAGACTAATAAATACAAGGAGTCACTAGCAGTTTTTCTGCCCAAACTCGTCCTTGTTTTTCAGTGTGGCTGCAGTATGCACACAGCTGGGGGTTAGGGAATGGATACCTGGTGTCTCCAGGAGACGGGGCATTGGTGAGGGTCTGGGTCAAAGGAAGGAAAAGCTGTAGGCTGAGGCTGTATTAAGTTGATGGACCGGTCACAAACGCTAGTGGTGTGTAGATAAAGAGTTAGTGGGTGTGAACCTTTACCCTGTTAAGAGATTTGGACTGACTAAGCACATCTTGGGGTATCTCCCCCTTTCTTCTCCCCTGCCTCTTGGCTAAGTGATATTCCATGGGTAGAGGGTTTTGACTGATTTAATTTTGCTGACCTGTTGAATGGTAAAGGATCAGGCCCATGTGCTTCCTTCTCAGCATGAGACTAAAGTTAGGATTTGAAAGGACACGATGATTTGTGTCACTAAAACAATGCACCGTTACAATTTCTTCTCTGCAGTGTTTCTGTCAACTGTTGCATAATGGCCCTACCATAATCTTTTTATGTCAGCATAATTTTTCAAGGCCATGTTGCTATTTTGCATAAAGCAAATTAATGACTCATTGCTTGACAAATAGTTAACATCAGCACACAGAGAAATTAATATAATTCCACTACACATGGAAAGACTTATAGAAAAGGAAAATGTAAAGAACATTGTCTCAACCTAAGGGGAACTATTTGAGATAATCTATGTGTAACACCGACAGACCCCGGTCGTCATCGGGCGGGATAGAACCTGGGGCCTCCGTAGGGCAAACTCATTAATCTCTCTCGCTAAGGGGTCTCGGCGCCCCTAGATGGGATTGAACACCACACCCAGGAGGTGTGTGGGTTACACATGCTTTATACATGTATAGCTTTATTGCTTTTTATATAAGTACATTAAAATGTGCAACATTCCAGCAATACCATCTTGCATTTGATACCATCCTGTGGATTACAAATCTGTTCATTTTAATGATGTAGAATTTACACATTCCAATGGCAAAAATATCTATTTTCTGTCACCGAATATCTTGAGACCATCTGTGCTCTGAAATTTGTAGGTATTGGATAGAACCTAAAAGCATTTCCATGAAGCATCTACAGTAAACTCCATGCTCTTTTACTACCGTGGCATACAGTTTGTCAGCTTAAGAACATCAACCCATTTTCCCCTTAAGATATGATAATTTATGCACTATTTACATACTGAAGATTTCCCTTAACTACTTTTCAACTAAGAAACCTATAATGAGCCCAAACCATAAAAATCCTACTTACTGGTTATAGGTATGACTGTCTAGCAGCACATCTTTTTATGCAAAGGATGTGGTCTGCTTTATGTTGCTTATAAATAAAGACTTAAATATCAGATCTATACCAGTATTAGTACAGTATAGAGAATGTTTTGTTATAGGTTAATCAGGCATAATTGGAGCCACTTGACAGTGGAATACTGGCTCAGCAGGGACAAGAGTCGCATATGTTCACCTGACTGTAATATTGTTCTTATTCAGCCAGCAGAAACCAAGCTCTCAAGCAAAGGAGCCCCACTGTGGTAACAATTACTGTGATGGAGCAAACACAGCCCCGTACCATCTGTCCAAAAACCCAGGAGGTCAATAGAGTAGCCTGGAACAAGCTCCATCCTGCCTATGCTGCAAGTCCTAGTAGGATAGAGATAGAGTTGTAGCTGCTTGGGAACAGGAAATGAAGAAGAGGAAGGGTTTCTCCCTGCACAGAGGGCAGATCTTGTCCCTCCCTGTGGCCAGAAGGAGTCTTGTCGGCCAAAGTCAGCTAGGAAGGTCATTTGGTCCCAGGTGGGAAACAGATGGAGAAAGTGCCTACCTGCAGCTGATTTACCCCATGGCACATGCTGTCTTTTCTCCAGCTGGCTGTACCAAGGGGGCAGTGGGCAGGCTGCTGTCCTCAGCTGATATTTGTTTTTTCTTTCTCCCTGATAGCCTGGGATAAAGTTACGGTGACTTCATGGGCTCTTTTATGTTCTCCTGGCAGCCAAACTCTCTGTAGTTAAGGAAATGCTGGGGCAATGGGTGTGCTGGTCGACTGCCCTAGGTGTGGTTCTGTATCCGGGAACCATTGGACTGAGCAATGCGTAAGGCTGGAGAAATTGTTTGTCTGAAGGAACATGAGTCAGTCTTCTCCTCTGGAATGGGGCTGATTGTGTGGGGTCCAGCGTGCTTCTGGAGCACGCTTCCGAACATCTCAAGAGCTCGGGGGGTGGGGGTGCTGGGCGGGGAGCTCAGGAAGTTTCTTGTTGGGGTATGTCTTCGGACATGCAAGTAGGGTATCCTATGTCTTCAGACACGACCAACGGACACAGAAGAATACACGGAGACTGGAGTCTTCGGCTACGGTTGTGTGTTTATTGTAGCAGAAGCTCAACGACACCCTGCAGAATCATAGCTGTACCACACTTGTTCCCTCCCCCACATCCGGAGGACTGAGCACCGAGATCCTTTTGCGTTTCCCCACCCCCTCTCCAGGTGGGCAGTTCTGGTCTCGGCCCAATAATGGCCCTCTAATTCCCCTGCTAAATTCCCCGCCCTGTTTATGTTGACCCTCGCTCATGACCATCGTTGCCATATAAGGGGTGGTTCCTGAGCACTTGGCTGTCTGTCAGTGAACACCTGCAAGCTTGTGGTCCATGTGTGTCTCTGCCAGCACCTACCAGGTAGACTCGATGTAACTGCCCACGTTTCTAACTTTTCATTGGCTTGCTAAGGGAGGAGTCTGATGGCTTGTGCTGGTGACGCAGAAGGAGCCGAAGGACTTCCTGAGGTGGGACAACGAACAGTGTTTTCTGCCCTTGTAGTATGGCCTAGAATGTCTGAGCCGCACGGCATCCTCTCCCAAAGCTGCATCAAGGAGCCAGCAGCTGTCACAGCAAACAAGTGACTTCCCTCCTTAACATAAGTGAGTTATTGCCGGCTTTATGTTCGGAACGGGATTCCCTAATGAATTTTCTAAGCCTTATGTCTCAGTCAAGATACATTTGCCATTGTGAGCTGATGGTAGTGGATAAATATCGCTGGTGGCCCATGTCCCATCCCATCGACTTCAAAGATGAGCATTCAGGGTAGGCCGAGCTCATCTGAGTCTAAAGAGTCTAACCCTCTTAAGAACATAAGAATGGCCATACTCGGTCAGACCAAAGGTCTATCATGTCCTGTATCCTGTCCTCTGACAGTGGCCAATGCCAGGTGCCCCAAAGGGAATGAACAGACAGGTTATCATCAGGTGATCCATGCCCTGTCACCCAATCCCAGCTTCTGGCAAACAGAGGCTAGGGACATCATTCCTGCCCATCCTGGCTAATAGCCATCTTCCATGAACCTTTTGAACCCCGTTATAGTATTGGCCTTCACAACACCCTCTGGCAAGGAGTTTCAGAGGTTGACAGTGTGTTGCGTGAAATAATACTTTCTTGTGTTTGTTTTAAACCTGCTACCTATTAATTTCATTTGGTGGCCCCTTGTTCTTGTATTATGAGGAGTAAATAATACTTCCTTATTTACTTTCTCTATACCACTCATGATTTTATAGACCTCTATCATATCCCCCCTTAGTCGCCTCTTTTCCAAGCTGAAAAGTCCCAGTCTTATTAATCTCTCCTCATGCGGAAGCTGTTCCATACCCCTAATCATTTTTGTTGCCCTTTTCTGAACCTTTTCCAGTTCCAATATATCTTTTTTGAGATGGGGCGACCACATCTGCACACAGTATTCAAGGTATGGGTGTACCGTGGATTTATATAGAGGCAACATGATATTTTCTGTCTTATTATCTATCCTTTTCTTAATGATCCCCAACGTTCTGTTTGCTTTTTTGACTGCTGCTGCACATTGAGTGGATGTTTTCATAGAACTATCCACAATAACTCCAAGATCTTTCTTGAGTGGTAACAGGTAATTCAGATCCCATCATTGTATACATATAGTTGGGATTATGTTTTCCAATGTGCATTACTTTGCATTTATCAACATTAAATTTCATCTGCTATTTTGTTGCCCAGTCAGCCAGTTTTGTGCTTAAATAATAACACACAACAGGGGTTAGGCATGAACCTGCACACAGGTCCACCAGCGTTACTGAGAAGCCAACCAGATATTGTCTGTGTTCTAACAGGTTCTGCATAAATATTCACTTGATTTTTTTTCCCCCTTAATTGAGTGTGCTCTCTACAATACATACTTTTTAATTTAAAAAAGATTGGGGGAAGTGAATGACAAAGTTCAGAATACATTTGCAAGTATATTAATTAAAACCACCACCAAATGTACGTGCAAGCTGTGCAGATGCCATCGTAGCAACTAGAAGATTTTTCCAGTGTGTGTTTAGTTGCTTGTACTGTTATAACACACACATACAATTATAATCAAATATTGCCACATCTCTGGTACCAAACATCACTCCCTGCTTGGAGATTCCAGAAATATATAATCATAAAGTGATAAGATGAAGACAGATTGTTGCAAATTGGAGTTTATGTGCTCTTGTCAGTTTCTGACAAAGACTTAATTTTATTTCAATGAGTTTTGTTATTTCCCTTTGATTTCAATGGTTAGTGGCTGGGATTCTCAAAGGAGGTTGAGTGTTAAGCATTGGCACCTAACTCCCTTAGGCTCCTTTTTAACAATAGTAACCTAAGATTTTCAAATGGGAGGAAGATCCCTTGGTGCTGATGGGGAAAACATCTCCTGGGTCTCTTCCATAGATAACTGTTAGTATCAAGTAAGTGTGTGTGTGTGTGTGTGTGTGTTACGCTAAGGTTTTCACCAGGGAAAAAATCTCTTCTGGTGCTGTGAAGGGTGCCCTCACTGGCAGTGCTGGCTAGTGGTCAGGCAGGGGTGTGGCAGGTTGGTCCCTTCTTTTGCTGCTCAGCTCTCTGGCTGGGGCCTGTGTTCCAGTCCCCCCAGTTCAGGGTATGCAAAAGGAAAAATCCAATACCGTCAGGGTCTCTTGGTGCCTGCCAGGGCTTCGGGGCTCTCTCCTTAGCCTCAGGGGGTAGGGCCTGGACCCCTGTGTATTCAGGGCCGTCCCCAGCTGGATTCCAGGCCGAGGGTTAGACTTGTTTTGCTGTCTCCCCTTTAAGGGTTGGTAGGGGAGCTCAGGCCCACCCTCTCCACTGGGCTCTGATCCAGGGCCCCATGGTGGGAAGCTAAGTTCTGCACCTTGGGGTGCTAAGCAGCTGCCTGCCTGGGTCACTTCCTGCCGGAGCTCCCCTGTTCCCCCAGAGGCTAAATTGAAAGAACTGAGCAGAAAATAAAGTTTCTGACCTTCCTAAACAGTTGCTGGGCTCTGCTTTGAGTGCTTGGCTGTGTCACTGTGGTCAGGTCTCAAGCAGTAAGAACTCCTGGGCATCTGCAAATTTGACACCATCAGCTCAGGACTAAACAAAGACTGTGAATGGCTTGCCAACTACAGAACCAGTTTCTCCTCCCTTGGTTTTCACTCAACTGCTAGAACAGGGCCTCATCCTCCCTGATTGAACTAACCTCGTTATCTCTAGCTTGCTTCTTGCTTGCTTATATAAACCTGCCCCTGGAAATTTCCACCACTTGCATCCGAAGAAGTGGGTATTCACCCACGAAAGCTCATGCTGCAAAACGTCTGTTAGTCTATAAGGTGCCACAGGACTCTTTGCTGCTTTTACAACTCCTGGGCAGTTACCTCCCCTGAGCTCAGAGTACAGGGCTGTTACCTTCCACTGCCTGCCCCCTTCTGAGCTGCTCCCCTGCCCCTTCTAAGCGCCACCTCCAGCTTGTGTGGGTTTTCCAGATGCAGGGTATGGGGCTGCCTGGGCTTCTTTGCAGGAGCAGCTCCTTAACCCCTTGTTCTTCAGTGTGGGGTTTGTACACCCCATCACAGGTGCAAGTGCAATTTTTAAAGGAACCCAAACACAATCTCATTTTCCGTATCTGTAACTCACACACAGTATAATTTAAAATAAACTCCTGGGGCCCTATCTATCCCTAAGTGAGCACTAAATATATCATGCTCTGGATAGAGGTTTGTGCAGCCATGGCTAGTGGGGACGTACCTCAGAAGAACAGGCGTATTTCTCTGGCTGTCAGTGAACCTGTTCCCTGCATGGCAGCTGTGGGCCAGCACTCACAAAGAGTCCTTTGGCTAAGAGAAACTAGCCGGTAAGACTCCAGCATTTGGAAACTGTAAGTCTGCATCAAAATGCTTTGTGTAGAGGAGAGTTGGGAGCAGTGATGTTGAAGTTACAGGAACAGCTGTACAGGTTGGAAAATAAACAGCTAGCTTTGTGACAAATTCTGGAGCTGTTCTTGTTTGGAAGAGCTTGAAATGGACTCACTTGCTAAATATTTTTCATAGAAATTTTTATCAAACCTTATCAAAATGGTTATTGAAAGTTCATTTGCTGTAAATCCATTTTTGGGTAAGCAAAGTGGTGAAAACCAGCTTACCAACATTTTATATAATGGTTTCAGTAAAATATCCTATAATTTCAGTGTAAACTATCATTACATTTTTGGAAAAAAAAATTCATTTTAGAAAAAAAGTGCCATGTGAGACTTCGTGAAATCTCGTTGAAATGGTATCAGAGCAAACTGGTCTCAGTGGAAATACTCCCACAGGCTGGAGATCCACACTAGTGGTTCTGTGCCGCCGTTCTCAGTATGGAAAGAGAATACTTTGGGATAAACTATTTTTAACATGAGAAGGTAATTATAAGTGTAGTCTAATAAAAGCTAAGAGAAAATTATACTTCTGGTTAGAGTGTGGGCTGGATTCAACATCCAGAATCCATTACTGTGTCCCCTCTGGGATTTGTACTGAAAATTTGTATTTTAATCACTTGCTTTTAGTTGTACAGTAGCCAGTCATGGGGGCAATGAAATCACACTAAAATATCCTCCAAATCCCAGAATTACCCATGCCTAACAAATTCACTGCAGTAAACAACGTTAGTCCGAAGTAGGTGTTTGGAAGCGCCGTTGTCTCAGAGCCCACGGGCCTAGAACTGGGGTCTGCAGGATTTAAGGCCTGGGTGGGGATGCCACTGAGAGGCTGAGCCCTGCAGCAAGTCCTGTCCTAAGGGACATGAGTGACAGCACTCTGTCATTGGCTAGCTCTCCCCATAGAGAGCAGGAAGCCATTTCTGGGAGTTGTCCAGGAAACACAGGTCCTTTGGTGTGCTTAGACCCTGCTCGTCACTACTCACCTTGATCCCAGCTCCTGACCCTCATCCTGGTTTACTATCTTCGGCTTAAGACCTTTGCTGACCCTGGTGAAAGAGCCTGGTCCATCACAACTCCAATTCTCACCTCACACTGTCAGTTTGGTAACAGACTTGGACTTTGGGGTTTTGACCTGGCCTGGTCCGAGACCTTCTAGTAAGCAGCTCACTCCATGCCCCCAGACACCCACAACCCAGCTATTGCGTAGAGGCCCAGTGTGTAGATAACAATTGAAGCAGTACTTCCCCCTCACTTTCCCCACATGTTGGCAGGGCATTGTCCATTCTGTCACTTGGCTAGGATGACTCTTAACTATAATAATTTGCTACAATGTGCAATGTCCATATCCATAAGATGAAGTCAGATCTTGTGTGTTCCATGGTTGTGAAACGACGGCTTCCTATAAATAAAGATAGGGGCCAAACTATGGAAAATGTTTTATTATTGCAGTAGCACGTAGAGACCCAGTCAGGAACCAGAGTGCCATTGCTCTGTGCACTGGACACATGTAAAAATAGAGTCCCTGCCCCAAAGAACTTGTGATCTAAAGGTATGATGAGGCAGCATTGCATCCACAGTGAACGGAAGTGCCATTTAGCACTGAAAAGCATCATTTCTTTGAATCTGGCCTTGTGGATCAGGTAGATGTCTGTCTAAATGCTCTTGAACAATGATTTTGTAGTGTAAAATCCACACATCATTGAGGGACTAATGTTGCAAGAAGCAAAAGGTAGGAATAAATGGTCAGTTTTTACAGTAGAGAGAGGAAAATAGCAGGGTCCCCCAAAGATCTGTACTGGGACCAGTGCTGTTCAACATATTTATAAATGATCTGGAAAAAGAGGGTGAGCAGTGAGGTGGTGACGTTTGTAGATGATACAAAATTGCTCAAGATAGTTAAGTCCAAAGCTGAAGTTTACAAAGGGATCTCCCAAATACATTGGCAACTCACCCATTTCATCCTCACCCATAACAATTTTATATTCAACAACAAACACTTTGTCCAAACATGGGAACAGCCGGGGTAGTAGAACGGCTCCCCCCATGCCAACCTCTTCATGGGCCCTCTTGAAGAAGGATTTCTGGACCAATGCACCATGAAACCAATGATATACCTGGGATACATCGATCATTTTTTCATCCTCTGGGCAGATGGCTTAAGCTCCCTCATAGATTTCCACCAGAAATTCAACAACCACCACCCATCCACTGAACTCTTTCCAGAACATTCCCACACTTGCATCAACTTCCTGGACAGCGTGATCAGCTTCGACAATGGAACCCTTCAGATAAGTGTCTACGAGACACCCACCGGTCACCACACCTACTTTCACAGATCCAGTAACCACCCCAAACACACCAAGAGATCTGTTACCTACAGCCAGGCACTCAGATACCACAGAGAATATGCTCTGAGCAGAGTGTCTGGGACATACACCTTAACACACTTAAAACTGCCTTCACCAAAACAAGGACACTCCACCAGGGAAGTAGACCGCATCATGGAATAGTCCACTCAAATGCCGCAGGAGAACCTGCTTCAGTACAGAAATCAAATCCCATCTGAACTCACACCCCTAGTTATCACTTACCACTCCACACTGGAGCCCATACAGGGCATCATCAAATAGCTACAACCCACACTCAATGGGGACCCCATCCTGATAGAAATCTTTCCTGAACCCCCACTTCAGTTCTTCAAACAACCCCCCAACCTCTCCAACCCCATCATCACAAGCAAGCTCCTCACAGACTAGGACACATTAACTCAAAATGGCACCAGACCCTGCCAAAACAACAGATGCAAAACTTGCAGACATATCTCCACTGGTACAATGATCAACCCTCCCACAACACACCTGTCAAGATCCATGGGTGTGTCCTTATCCCAACGTGTTGGGTACCTTATCCAGTGCACTCAATGCCCTAATAACAACTACGACTGCAGAGGTATTAATGGACCACTCTATCTTGAATGGTCCCTTACAATATGTGCTAACTCCTTAATGCTAATCAATCTGTTCCACCTGGCATTTAGCTGTGATGCTGGGAGTTCCTTTCCAGACCTGAAGAATTGCTCTGTGTAGCTTGAAAGTTGGTCTATCTCACCACCAGAAGTTGGTCCAATAAAATATATTCCCTAACCCACCTCATCTCTCTGGGACAGAAAAGGGCAGATGAAATTGAGTGTTGATAAGTGGAAAGTAATGCACATTGGAAAATATAATTCCCAACTGTACATACAAAATGATGGGATCTAGATTAGCCGTGTTATGTATTCTCAATGTTGATGACTATTTTGCCAGGTATAAAAAGGCACGTACAGCTATGGGGTAGGAGCTAGGAAGGTGTGTGTGTGTGTGTGTGTGTTTAAGGGGTAGCATAGGAATTTTGTTGCACACAACTCTGCATCGCAGTAGGTGAAGGAATATTTTTTTTCATATTAAACAGAAATATAGAATACAAAATATGTAATTAAGAAATAGTTGTTTTGGCTACTTGTTTGTTTCCTATTTCCATATAGAAATATTCCAGCTGCCTTAACAAATACAACACCTGCGGAGTAATTTTTAAATAGGCAGGTTAAACATCACTTTAGTTGTTGAAGTGTCAATAAAACATATGAGAAGCAGATGACTCAATAAAAGCATCCCTTCGTGATACATCACTGTTCATCCTTCATGTTGGAGAGAAAGTGCTGGGGGAAAACAGAAGAGTCATAACAATGAAGTGGTTGAGTCTGTCATTAAAGCAATGGGATGGGAAGAGCCAAACCCATTCAAACCTGCTGACAAATGCTGGGCTTTTTAATCAGCTGGCGATTGTTCCCACGCTGTTTGGCTCTCTCTTGTATTGGTGTGAATCCAGTAAGGATGAAACTCACCTCAGTGCCATTCACAAGGGTGCGTGGGCTGCTGATGCCCAGAACAAACCCTAAGTGGCTCTCCAGGGTAAGACCCTGCAGACTTTCTTGTCCAATATGAACTGAGCTAAGGCACGGATGCAGGTAATTTTGTCTGTTCTGCAGATGTCTGTTGAATCCAATTAACTTTTTCCATAATGGTTTCAAATGCTAAAGACAGAATCCAACTGGAGAAAATGTGGTGCATGGCTGGGCGGGGACTAAGTATCTTGGAAGCCAGTCATTGGTCACTTTGCCCAGCAAGTTTGAACAGCAGAATGAAGTGATTGGTGCAGATTATCAAATGCTTTATTATTGTTGTTTGTATTACTGCAGAAACCAGATTTCTCAGCCCAGTTCCATGTAGTTTAATAGTCGATGGTTGCTTACTTGTATTGAACTCCAATACGTGCTCTGTGGATGGCTTTCGCTACTTTGGAATTAATTGCCCGTGGCCATATGCTGTGGCCACCATTCATTTTCTGGACACAGAATGAGAGACGGCCTCTGCCCCTAGGAGTGGATAGTGTACAACACAGAAGGCAAAAGGAGGGATTATTTCCCCCATGGAACAGATGGGGGGGGGGCCTGATGGACAGAGGTGAAATGACTCACCCAATGCGAGGGCCTTGGCCATGCAGGGAGAGGTACCCCAGTCTCTGGAGTCCCAGTCCTGAGCCTGAACCATCAGACCGATCTAACGTTCCTCACTTTGACCCTACGACCATGTGGGAGGCTCACCCCTAAACTTCTGCAGTGCCGGGATAGAGCTGGGGGCAGCAAAACAAACTCTGCCTTTGGTTGCTGGTAGGAAAGAAGTCCTGAGTCTCCAGTGCAGTGGGGGAGCTGCAGGCCCAGCAGGCACCCGTTCCCGAGTGTCCTCCCTCACTCTGAGGCCAGGATTGTGTCTGGCTAGTCCAATCCATGCCTGCTGGTAAGGCAGCAGGGGCTGCACACGGCTCAGCTCAACACCATCAATGCACTGGTGCCCGCGGAAGAATAGTTTGGAAACCACTCCACTCACCAGGGCTGTGCACAGAAGTTTAACTTTGACCCCTTTGGGGGGGGGGCCATTTTGGGCCCCCACGGCTCCAGCAGGATCTCTCTTCACCACCTGTCCCGGCTCCGGAAGGAGCTCGCGCTCCCCACTACCGCGGCCCTGGGGCTGGAGGAGTTCTGTGCCCCCAGTGATTATGGGGTGTCCCTGCTTGCCCCCCTTGTGCACGCCCCTGCCACTCACTGGACAGTGGGCCTGGCCGACAACCTGGCCAGCAGCATGCCTGCAGAGGGGCACATGTACATCAGCACCACACACCGGGCCAGTTAGACATCACTGACCGAAGGCAGAACTGAGCCCCTCATCCACAAAGGGGTCTCGGCCCTTTGGATGTTGGGAAAGAAGTTGGACTAGTTTTGGGGGAAAGTGAACCAGGACTCATTCTCCAGTACCTGAGTGGCCTGTGTTAATACACTCACTGCTCCTCTTGCACTGATGACGCTGGTTGTATTGTTACAAACAGAAGGACCTTAGTTAATTCAGCAGCAAAGAGTCCTGTGGCATCTTATAGACTAACAGACGTATTGGAGCATGAGCTTTTGTGGGTGAATACCCACTTCGTCAGATGCATGACTCTTTGCTGCTTTTACACATCCAGACTAACACAGCTACCCCTCTGATACTTAGTTAATTCAGCCAGTCTTACAAAATGTTTTTCTTTCTTTTACAGCGAAACTTGGGGAAAACCCCTGTTTATAATCTGTCCATCTTCCCTGTGCTGTGAAGGACTAGGGAAGCAATACGGGTGATACAGTGAGCTACTGCCAGTGCTTTGTTTACATAAAACACATCCCAGCGATGTGCCAGTGCAGTGCGGTTTGTGGTTGGCTAGCTAGTAAATACCATTTGTACACTTGCCAGTCGGCACTGCACCACTATTGTGTGTCGCTGCTGATTGTTCTGCAGAACACGGTGTTTGTGTGAAATTAACCTGCATCAACACCATAATCAATCATGAAAATAAATGCTCTGTAGTGTGGCTGTATTGGCCGGCATTGATTAGCTTGAATTGCAAACGATGTACTTTGGGCCAAGTCCCATGTAGCAGTTCTGTAGTCCTGTGCGGCAGCACACGCTAGACAACCAATCCGTTATTTATTGGCTGATAAGAACATAGGCAGGAACACATTTTTCATTTTATGTTGAACCCAATTGAGGTCACCCCTGAAGCCTCCAACATGTTCTACGTGCATTTTGAGGATGTTTTCTACAGCTAATAGATCCTCCAGTCGGGCCGAGCTGCACTGGAGTGCAGGAGCTGAGGAAAGGAGGGCAAGGCAGAGAAATAGGCTTCCATTGCTCCGTTTCCACTTGCGTGACTGAACATAAGTTATATTAAATGCCTTAAGAGTGCCCTCACGTCATCCGTTCAGAAATTCTACTCGACACTTTGGCTACATCTCCGCTCGGAGCTGGGGGGTAATTCCCGGCTTGCGGAGACAGCTTCATGCTAGCTCCCATCGAATAGTGCGCAAAAAGGCGTCAGTAGCTGTGGTAGTGCAAGCAGTGGCTTGGGTTCACTGCCTGGGTAGGTGCCCATGGGGTCCAGATGGGTTTATACTCAGGGCCTCTAGCCTCTCCTGCTGCTCGCCGGAGCCCAGAGTCCTGTGGCTCTTTTAGTGTGCTAGCTTCATGAGCCATGGGGTTGGGGCTGGGAATGAGCTCCCACTATCGACATACCTTTAGCTTTTAAAGGACATTACCATATCATTTCTTGGTCTGTGCTGTGGAGGTTTGGTAGCCATCCTTATGGTCGAGCTCGAGTCCATTGTGTGCGTTCTAGAGAAATGGAGATGAGGCAATTAAATCACTAGAGAGGCGCCAAATCATACTGGGTGTTTGTGGGGAAATTGGGGATAGAAGCCAGCTCTTCAGATTAAAGCTGGTTGGAAAATTGTTTTTACCCATGGCGGAGAAAAAAGATCGAAATTTTCTGTACAAAATTTCAATTTTTTTCCCCAGTGAAAAATGAAAACTCAACTTTTTGGCTGAAAACTGAACATTTCAATGTGGAAATGTCACTGCAGTGCTTCATGGGAGTTGTGGTTCAGTGCCTCATGCCCTCATTCTCCTTTCTGGGCGGGGCTCCCCGGAGACAGACTATATATCCCACGATGCACTAGGGTTGCCTCTCCCCTCTTGCTGAGCTGCCACAGTGCCTGGTGGAGTCATTAACTTTTGACCAGCCCTACCTCAGACACCCAATGTTGGTTTAACCGCATGCCACCATTGGAAATATTGCTCCTGCAAGTGGTGATGCTAAGAATTTAATCACAACATCAGACCAGTTGGTCATTGCTGTGAAATTAAAGAGGCAGGAGTTTTGGTAAAGGCATCAAACATGGTGGCTCAGTTTGAGAAAGTCTGGGGAAAGTGTAAATTATCCAGTGGGACATGCTACATATACATATATATTACTGTATTTTTCAATTGCCTGTATACAGTACTGTACAATGAGATGCTCACCAGTAACTGTTCCAACCATCCTGAAAGGAGTCGTGGTGTTTATTTCAGAAAGGGGACTTCCTTTATTATAGCAGAGGATAGAAGCAGAGATCGCCTCTAGCTATAGTTTGGATTTAGTTAATTACCAGGCAGAGACAGGTCTATAACAATGTAAGTGGTATAAAGGAGGACACTAAATTGTAAACAAATACGCTTGCAGATCATTTATATATTGGCAAAAATGAAGGGTCCTGCTTTTAGGTTGACTGGGTGGTGTCCCCTCAAACATTCTGGACCCATGGTGCTTGTTGCAGCATCCTTTTATAAATTTTATTAAAACACTTAAAATCAAGAGACGAGATCACAAAGTTAAAACTACTCTTGATAGCATTGAACTAAACTGAGAGTAAAGCTCTACAAATGTTCAATCATGACACTAAACTGGGAGGACTGGTAGATACGCTGGAGGGTAGGGATAGGATACAGAGGGACCTAGACAAATTAGAGGATTAGGCCAAAAGAGATCTGATGAGGTTCAACAAGGACAAGTGCAGAGTCCTGCACTTAGGACGGAAGAATCCCATGTACTGCTACAGACTAGGGACCGAGTGGCTAGGCAGCAGTTCTGCAGAAAAGGACCTAGTGGACAAGAAGCTGGATATGAGTCAACAATGTGCCCTTGTTGCCAAGAAGGCTAATGACATTTTGGGTTGTATAAGTGGGGGCATTGCCTGCAGATTGAGGGACGTGATCATTCCCCTCTATTCAACACCGGTGAGGCCTCATCTGGAGTACTGTGTCCAGTTTTGGGCCCCACACTACAAGAAGGATGTGGAAAAATTGGAAAGAGTCCAGCGGAGGGCAACAAAAATGGATAGAGGGCTGGAACACATGACTTATGAGGAGAGGCTGAGGGAACTGGGATTGTTTAGTCTGCAGAAGAGAAGAATGAGGGGGGATTTGATAGCTGCTTTCAACTACTTGAAAGGGGGTTTCAAAGAGGATGGATCTAGACTGTTCTCAGTGGTGGCAGATGACAGAACAAGGAGCAATGGTCTCAAGTTGCAGAGGGGGAGGTTTAGGTTGGATATTAGGAAAAACTTTTTCACTAGGAGGGTGGTGAAGCACTGGAATGGGTTCCCTAGGGAGGTGGTGGAATCTCCATCCTTAGAGGTTTTTAAGGTCAGGCTTGACAAAGCCCTGGCTGGGATGATTTAGTTGGGTTTGGTCCTGCTTTGAGCAGGGGGTTGAACTAGATGACCTCCTGAGGTCCCTTCCAACTCTGATATTCTATGATCCTATGATTATCTGATCAAGGTCAAATTAACTAATTAGTCTTAATTTTGGATTGGAGTTAAATCATCAAATGAATACTAAAAATAACCAGCCCCTTATACATTCTGAGGTGTCTGTCTGTCTGGTTATAATTGCCAACCAAAGAATTTTACCAAAGTTAATCAAATCTCTAATTTGGAATTGGTTGAATACCTTAGTATTGAAACCAAATTAAATAATTCTGAACCACAACTCCAGAGCCAATAATAAAGATTCCTCCTAGAATTTCAATTCTTGTGTGGTGACCAATTCTTTCCTAGCATGCCCCCACCCCTGAACAGAGATGTTATAATGCAGATTTGAACAGAACGAGTTTGGTAGTCAGAAGCTAGACTCTGAAGCCTGAGTGACACAGTTACACCAGCCTACCCCCCCAGCAAAGACAGTAGGGAGGTGGAGTATCTATGCCAACGGGTAGGTACAAAAAGTTCAGTATTAGTATTCAGGTTCAAATTCGCTGAGAGTCAACTTAGAAAAGTCCCACTTAAATCAGCAATTTAGAAATGTGCTTTTACCATCCTGCAGAGACTGTAAGTCTGTGCCCACCCCCCAAATATCAAAACTCTGGATCCATGAGACTGCTTTTTGGAACACTGGCATGGTCTTATCTGGGTGAAATGATCTTGAGAGGACGTCATCTCATTAATTTACAGTCCATTCAGTATAAAAAACATCCTGTAAAATAGCTGATTGCTAGGACTCTTTTTCAACACCCATTCAACATTCATCCAGCAGCAAAATTAAAAATAAGTGTGCCTTTATGATTGATGTCATCTTACAAACAAGACAATTTATAGAAATTTTTCTATTTAGGAACTGGTTATAATTCAAATATCTGATCTTCTGGAAACTTCTTGATAGAGAAGTTATTTTAAAACTTATCAAGATGAAACCTGTTTAAGAAACACGTTATTACATTTATGTAAGGTGTTTTCTTTCACACTATATTTTTGATGTCTCATTCAAAATGAAACAAGGTGATAATGGTGTAGGCTGCATCATTAAGCTATTGCCTGGGTTCACTTGGGTGTGATTCTCCACTGTTTCACCTAGAAAAGTTGTGGGCTGAGGTGGAGATCTGTCTACTGTATATATCTTGAGTTATAGGGAAGTCAGGTTTATAATTTTTGCTCTCTGTGGCATGACATACATGTGTCTGTCTAAAAAAGGTAAATAAAAATCCGCATGTGTTCTCACTTCAAAAATAAAATTGCCCTGTCTCACCATGAGTCCTCTTGAGTCATCATGCACATGAAACCTCTTCAGCAAGGCAACTGAAAATTAAGGATTCTGAAAATGCAATTAAGTTAACAGACACCAGTTCAGACATGGTCATGAGTATCCATTGTGGTTGGTGCATACTGGTTAATGGGGAAACATAAACACTCCTTGCACGATCTTATATCCCAGTTTCAGCACACGCATTATACCTCGTTACCACCCAGGCTGTGAATGTGTTAGCTCTCTTACGTTAAGCAGGTACGGGGCTGGTACTTGGATGGGAAAACCTCAAGGCTAAACTAGTGGCTGCAATGAGGCCCCACTTCTGGAGGGAGGCTCTAGGTCATGACTGACACATGAAGGGCAGCAGAAGCTTGTCATGACCCAAGAAAGAGGCTAATCATTGTTCACATGCAAGTTGTCATTTTGAAAGGAGGGGAGCCTAATTCCGAGTCACAAGCGGGTTGTACGGCAGTAGTGGGGTGTGTAGTGTGCTGCATGGCATTCTCATGCAGAAGTCTCAGGAATAAACCATCCCTTCAGTGTTTTAAACCAAGGATTTACTTGGCAGGTGGGCCCTGAAGTTGGAATAACAAGCATGCTAATCTTCTTTGGTTGCCTGAATTGGGAGCCATTCCTTTCACGGGAGCTGCAGAAGCTAGGATTGTGACAAGAGCACCACGATGCTTTCTATTGCCGGGGAAAGAAATGGAAGTTCCTCACAGGATCGGCAAAGTTACAGACGCTCTTTTACAGAGATGATGGTATGCCTTTTTACTTCGATTGAAAAAATATCACTTTTCGGGCAACCTACATTGGGTGTAACTAGTGGTAGAAAGTCAGATCCCGAAGAAGAAAGTTATAAACATTATGTCCATTATTTATTTAAATACATATTTCTGGCAGCAGCTTAAATGTTGCTTTTTAAACCATACATTTCCTGATACTGCATTCATTTAAACATTCGGTACAGTCTTCCTAGCATCTGTTATGCCTCCCTGATTGGGAAGGTCTGGCAGAGCTTAGTTAAAAATGTTGTAGAATTGGGAATGTTAAATTGAGCAGCTGAACGAATACAAACTTTAAGGTACCCCTCACTAATACAAATGTGTCTTGCATCATATGCAATATATGGCATCTATGCTTTAGCCTTATGTGTGAAAAGGGCGGGCCTCAGGATTCTACTGCAATAACATTCTCAAGTCTGGCTCCGGGTCTTTGAAGAAGAAACTGCACTGAGAAAAGTTAAACTAAACACCAAAAACATTTTACTCCAAATTTGCCATGCTTTACTTTCTTATAACCTCCCCCCAAAACAAAACCAAACCGAATATAAACAAAAAAGAAAATACAAAAAACAGGGCGCTCTAGGCAAAATTCTACACCCTCCTAATCCCTTGGTCATTTTGTGCGTATAAATCTATTGAAGAACTAGTAACATGGCTCCACAAAGCAAACAATAATTCAAGCCTATCACATCAGGGAGAGGAAGAGTCGTGTTTTGAGAGAGAGAAATCCATTCAGAAGCCTGTCTCTCTAAGACACTGGCTAGATTAGGGGATGGGGAAGGGATATCCAATTTTTACAAGTCTATTGCTTTTCGATGTTTGGTTTTAGTGAGTGCCACTGTACTTAACAATTTATTCAATGTAGGTTTTATTGCCCAAGACATTATTTGATGCATTTGGATAAATGCTAAGTGTGTGCGCCTTGGAGCTTAACTGCTCAGTTATCCAGAGAAGATGGGTGACATAAATCTCCTTGTGCGATGTGGATGGTGCGTCTTCATCCTGTAATAAGCACACTTGAATGTGATGCCAAAGGCGCACCAGCTGTGGGACTGTGGAATTGCTTATGGATCACAGAGTGTGAAGTGTTAGGCCCTAGAACACTACAAGGTCCATTTCCTCTTCAGAACAGCTTGGGCAGAGTTGAAGCTTTGACACCAGGCGTCTATACTCCTCATGGCCTTTATAGAAACCCCTGTGTCACAAAGACAATATTTGCAATAATAGAGGAAAGGGAAAGCTGGAGCTTGATGAACATGTCATTCTATTTCTGCCAACCAGGCAACAGTGCTGGGCAAGCCATTTGGTAGAACAAGCAGCAGGCTCGCACTGTCCATGAGACCACGCGTGAGCCAA
This sequence comes from Mauremys mutica, assembly GCF_020497125.1. Classification (NCBI taxonomy): domain Eukaryota; kingdom Metazoa; phylum Chordata; order Testudines; family Geoemydidae; genus Mauremys; species Mauremys mutica. Next base: position 1,527,366 of record NC_059080.1, read on the forward strand.
TGCAGATTTACTGTGACATGGGTCCACAGGACAGATTGAACAGCAAAAGATTCAGCTGGAAAGAGCTAAAGACACACATCATGCACTTGCTGGGGATCTGGGAAAGATGCCCAAAGGGGAAACTCCGCACCCAGAAGCATTGGGTAAGCAGTGGCCATCCAGCAGTGCCAAACCAGTTGGACAAATTTCAGGTCTCGTCAAACCAAAAAGTTACTCTCCACCTCTGTGCAGTTTAGGTTCTTTCCCCAACCTATACAATTGCCACCAATATTAAATAGGGCCCTTAAGTTCAATAGGTGGTCAGAGGGGAAGAATGTTTTGGCATGTCATGGAAGGGGTGACCCAAGGGTGTGATGATGGTTATTATTCTATGATGTATTTATTCGAAGGACCATCAACTTCTGTGTTTAAATGTTGGAACACAGAAATATGTCACAAGCCAGCAGGCAAAGTGGTGAATATAACTTGCTTCACAGAGGCTGCCCACCTGGAATGGAACTGTTCTTGCATGTTCAGGGATACTTTTTGGGTGATCTTGACAGAGTGTTTTGTCAGAGTGGTTTCCTGTACACCTTGGCTCTTTGTTATTTGTGAGTTAAGTAGGTGAAGAATTTGGCCAAGATTTTAAAAAAATTGGTCCATAAAGTTAGGTTCCTAGGTCCATATTTAGGCACCTAAATCAGTGACCTCAATGGGACTGTTCAACTCTTTTGATAATCAAACTATTTACATAGATGCTAAAATATGGATTTAGGAGTCTAATTTTAGGCACTCACTTCTGAAAAAATGCTTGGCCTTTATCTTTGTGACCCATTAAAGGGTAAATGTTAACAAAGAGACACAAGGCTACCAGATATCATATGCTGATTGTAAAGGTTCCCAGCCAATCAGAGCTGCGGAGCCAGTGCTCGGGGTGGGGGCAGCGTGCAGAGTCGTTTAGCTGTGCCTCTGCCTAGAAGCATCAGGGACAGGTCGTTGCTTGCAGGGAGCCGCCCGAGATCAGCACCCCCTGAATCCGGCAACCCGAAAGCCCTCTCGCGTCCTAACCCCCTGCCCTGAGCCCCCTCCTGCATCCAAACTCCCTCCCAGAGCCTGCCCCCCACACCCCCTCCCATGCCCCAACCCCCCCAGCCCCACACCCCCTCCCCTACCCAAACTCCCTCCCTCTTAGCTAACCGGTATTTTTCACTTACCGGCACCCCCAATCCCCCAACATGCCGGATAGAAAAGCGTTTACGGTATATGAGTTGGGAGTCTTACCAAGAGTGCGTTAGCTTGTGGTGGCTCTTGAGTTCATATACTGAGCTTGTGATTACCACCTTTTCCAGTAATCTGAGCATCTTTTTAAAGTACTTTTGGCTCTGGTAGAGCGTGAAGATATTTCAGCGGCAGTTGGGCAGTGGGTCAGCATGACCTAGTGATTGTTATGATATCATCATTGTGGTGTACTAGAAACTTGTGCCATCAGTCAGCATTACATGCCATAGTGTGAGGATGCATGTTGCTGGGGCAGCCTGCAGGCTTTCTCCTGGGGCTGTGATCACCTTTAACGCCTGCATATGTCGTAGCTGAATTTAGGATTAATAAGAATCTTATACAACATTAAGGCCTTTGTTTCTGTTCCTTCTGGAGTCCTAAGAATCTTTGTCTTTAATCTGCCCCGATTTTTAGGTCCAATTGTTTTCTTTTCTTTTGTTACCCAACAGCTTTGGTCTTTTCTTTTAAACTGTTTGTTGCAGGTTTACTGAACTGTTTAGTGAATGAAAGATCGAGTTACTGATGATCTTGGACAACTACTGCTTGCCTCCCCCAGCTGTTCAAATCAATATGCCCAGGGAGAAGAAAACACATAATGCCCTGGGACCAGAGATGTCCTCCGGCTGCAAGAATATTTCCAGTCAGCACCAGCTAGGAAGGTGGGATCAATGGGGAGGACACTAGCTGGCTATGTCCAGGTGTATTTTTGTCTTGCTCATTGTCATGGTATCTGAGCGTAGTACGCTACTCACAATGTTCTTTTAGTGAACAATGCCCACCTGATTCCTTCCCACGACATCTTCCATGTTTGCCGCATCGGTCCCAGGATATCAGAGAGACAAGGTGGGAGAGGGAATATCTTTTTGGACCAACTTCTGCTGGTTAGAGAGACAAGCTTTTGAGCTTACCCAGAGCTGCTCTTTAGGTCTGGGAAAGGTGACACTCGGGGTTCTTTTCCCAGACCTGAAGAAGAGCTGTGTGTGGCTGAAAGCTGGTCTCTCTCACCAACAGAAGTTGGTCCAATAAAAGATATTCCATCACCCCCCTTGTCTCTCTTACAGTGAGGTCTGACAGCATTTGTAACCTCACATGTGACCCCTGACTGGTGGGATGGTCTGTATCAGAGCAGCTGAGACACTGTAGTAACATCTTCCTTATTCTTTAGGTGCAATATACTAATTTAATTCAAGAAATGCAGAGAGGCCAGGGGAAAGGTGAGGGATTGCAGGTTGTTCTTTCTTTTGTTGCTCTTACTGAATTCAATAGATTCATACACACTTATGGGTTTCTTTATAGATTTGATGAGTTACATAAGGAAAAAATTGTTAACTAGAAATGGATCTGTATTAGAAAATACTGTGTTCTTGGTACCTCTCTGATCCACCAAGAGAGAGATCCCACTGTATTTGGGTATCAGTGAAGAATTGCAGCACGGTACTTTAGGTAATTGGAACAGCTGCAGGTCAGATGAATGCACAAAGTACTTTACTGTTGTCAGTCCTAGATGCTGAATGCTGTAATTTTCCATCAATAAATAGTTTTGTACTTTGGCAGTTAACAATCCTCTGGGTCTATCCATCATGGGCAAAACAAGCAGCCAATACTGAATATTTTCGGGTGGTTAATGCCAATCCGCATTTTTGCCATTGCTGTGTGGAGCCAGCTGGCCCCTCTCAAGCTGCCAGCAGTGACTCAAGAGCCTGGGTATCAGCGTCAGGGCACAAACCCCCAAATGGTTGTGAGTTCACCAACCAGTTATCGAGTGTAACCTACTCAGGCACTATAACGGCCTATACATGGCGAGACAGACGCTCTCCTCGGGTGTTCCAATGTATCTTGCCACCCAGGTGAGCATACCTTTGTGATAGATGCCTCCTCACACCAAGAATCACAGCAATATTCAGCGGCAAAGAGTTGTGGGGCACCTTATAGACTAACAAACATATTGGAGCATGAGCTTTCATGGGTGAATACTCACTTTGTCGGTTACACCCACGAAAGCTCATGCTCCAATACGTTTGTTAGTCTATAAGGTGCCACAGGACTCTTTGCTGCTTTTACAGATCCAGACTAACACGGCTACCCCTCTGATACTTAACAATATTCAGGTTACTCCCAGTCCTGAAGGACCGGTCAGTTACCCAGCTCAGTTGTGCCTTAGATCTTATACCAAAGACAACGCTTGTAGCCAGTCCTCTAATAAACAATATACAGATTTATTAAATAGGAAAAGGAAACTAAAGTTATTTACGAGATTAATGTGGGTAAACGTATAACCACAAATTAGTTACAATGTTAAGTTTCAAGAAGTAATAGACACTTCTGTAACAAGCAAGCTCTACCCATCCTTTAGGGCTAGCCCAGGCTAAGGACTGGGGATCTCTTGCTTATGCCTAATAAATCGAGCCCCCAGAGTCCAAGCAGCAGAAAGATACATTTCCTTCTTGTAAGGGGTTTCTGTCCCCCTGCTCCCTTGTGCTCTGAGCTGCAAACTCAGGTGTTGGGAGGAAACCACTTGCGTGACTCATTCTCCTGGGGGGAGGGCAGAACAACCAGTGCCTTTTGTCCTCTTTATCGTCCCACAATAGACCATCTGGTCTTGTCCTGTTGGGCAGGACGTAGCACTCTCTGTTGGAGACCAGCTCTTCGTACGACTTAATGTCTCTCTCCTGTCTGGTGATTACACAGTCACAGTGGCTCACAATGCAGCTGCTCCAGTGTTCCCGTACAGTATGGGATACAGCTGTTATAGCTGAGATAAATGCAGGTGGCCACCCACAATCATGCCATAAAGCCTAAGCACTAAACACATTCTTGTAGTTCTGATGCCTGTTTAACGACACTGACACACAGGTGAGCCAGACTCATTCCAGCTAGTTAGCGTTCAGTTGAGACACAGGGATCCTGGCATGAGCTGGCACCTGGTCTGCCAACGTCACAGCCCTCCTCCCAGAGAAATAACCGTGCAGAAGGGAAATTTGAAAAAGTGTGTGTACCCCCCGACCATACAACACAGGGACAACATTTTGCATAATACAAAAGAACACCATGCACTTGACGGCAGAGCTGGCGTTAGGCATAAGCAGGCTAAGCAATGGCCAAGTGGGCCCCTTGTTCACTTTTTATGATGTATTGTTTGTGTAGGGGAGGGAAATATCCCTGTGTAGGGCCCCCAGTGGGCTAGCACCACCTCTGCTCGATGGCAGAGGGGACGAGATTTCCTAACGCAATTGGTTGTTTTTGATGCCTTCATTTTGGGTGCCCAGCTTCAGACTGTTCTAAGGGGCCTGATTCTCAGAAGGTGGGTGCTTTGCGCTTTCCGAAAATGCTGGCCCTTGTCAGGTATCTCGGTCAGAGAACTTACCAGAGCTAGTCACTTTAAAAGTAAAAGACCCAGGCCAAGACAGCCGAAGCTATCTGACAGATCAGCCAGGAATGGTGAAAGGGAGCTCCCCTGACGGTCTTGGGGTAACACAGCCAGGGACAGACTGGGGTCATTGCTGGCTCTGCATGGATTCTCCTCTCTTTGGCATGCTCTGCTTTGCAGGTTACCTTTCACTTATTTCCTGTGGCTTGTTTCTCTTCCCCCTTGGTTTTGCGTTGTCTGAATTTTCTTGTATCATAAAGCTGTGAAAAATGTAAAATACTTAGACACAATGGATACGGCTTTGTATTATATTCGCTGGCCTCAATTTATGTGACTTCATTGTGACAGCCCTCTGATCCTTCATGCAGCAAAACCACTCAATCCACAACAGAGTTCGCATAAGCTTTGATTTTTTAAGTTATTGTAAAGGACATTTCCTGGGCTCCTGTTCCTGCCTGCTGCATGGCGGTTGATGTATTGCACTGACAAGGTGCCATCTATCTTGCAGCATCTTGCTGCAGTACATCTTCAGAGAGGCTGCCAGATGCCACAGTGGCCCTGCAAGGGTGGCCTTCTCACCTCGATTGTCCTTTGAAAGGAGATTAGTGCGCCTGGGGGAGGAGTAGGACAGAAGATGCAAGGAGTCTAGGAAGCCCCTAGTTGTAAACACTTCCTTTCCGGTATAAGGTGATGCTGCCCAGAAGTGACTCCGCTGTCAGGACCAGCTCTATGGGCATTTTGTGAAGAAGTGATGTCGCTGGTGTTTGGGGGAGTGCGAGGCTGGGCAGGGTTGGTTTTGAGTGAACCAAACCAGTGAAGCTCCCCTGTTATCTGTGACCCTACGCCACCAGGTCCCTGCAGCTGGGCTCTTCAGGGAGGGGGTCCAGCTGCCCGGTACCTCTGGAGAGCTCCCCCCTAGGCAGAACATTTTGTATATCAAAGGCATTGTAGTGTTTCCTTCCCAATAAGCACTGTGGGGTATGAAATCCGGGAGCCTGCAGGATATTGGGCTCCATCCACTCCCACTTCCAGCGAGTGCGGTAGCAGGGAGAGCTGGGCTTCTCACCGACTATCACACGATCGTCACATTCATCCCTACTCCAGAGACACGTAACAGATTGAGGAGTTTCTACTTTTAACTGAAACGTGGGACTTCAGTGGAAATATGCTCCCCCTGCCTTGCGGTGAGGTACTGTGGAGGTTTTGAACAGAGACGCCGATGCAGACTTTTCAAATCCCTTACAGCCGAGGCCTAGCGTCTGCCATTGCGAAAGGGCCAACAAATGCGAACCGAGTGAGTAGGGGCTGGGGGTGCACAAACTCCCCTGAGTTCTCGGTGTGGCAGTGATCCTGGCTGAGTGCCCTGGGTGGTTTAATGGAATGAGAAGAGTTGTGTTTGGGGAGGTCTCAGATGAGCACGGAGCAGCTGCACGGTTGTGCCAAGTTCTCACGCCGGCTTTCAGGGGAGGGTTCCGACCCTTCTCTCTCACACTGGCCCCTCCTGCTCTTTGCATGGGGGAAAGGGAATTGGGCCGTTAGTATTGTAACGCTCGATATTGTTTTTAAACATTAATGCTTAGCACTGATGCAGCTCGTTGTATTTTCAAAGTGCTTCCCCGTGAAGAGCCGACGTTCTCCTAGCCCCGTTACGTCTACAGACCCCAAAGCACTATAGTCACAGACCATATGCAGTTGTGACAGTTTATATTGGGAACGATCTCACTGTGATTAAAGACTGTTGCTATCACAGCATGGGAAAATGTCCCCTTTTCCGTTCCGGAGAGTGCTTGTCCCAAGCAATGTTTCTGCACTATCCCGGGGTTATGCTGTCCCCCCCTATTGCTGATCTGTTCCCTGTCTGAAAACAGAACTGGGATGCTTATTTCCATGTCCCTTTTCCAAATTCCTATTAATCTTATTCTGTTAGACACGGCACATTATCGGCACGTCTTCAGAACGATAGGGTAAAGGCTGGTTAGCAGCTTCCTCCAAAGTGAGTCTAACGATGGCTCCAGGGATTCTCGGAAGATGCAGCAGAAGGAATAATGCCATTGGCACCCAACGCCAGCTCAAGGCCAGAGTCTGAGCCTGCCACTTGGGCAGTTCCATATGCAGTACGGTCACTGAGTGCCCTGAAAGCATCCAAATGGGTGAAGGGGAGTTTGAGCCGAGCTGGCTGCTGTCCAGAGACCCTCTGGTCATGCTTTCTACTAAGGGTAACGCTGAACTGTTAATAAATGATGTTTTCACAAATCACTTGTTAGACTGTTGCAGTCTGAACTGCTTAAATCATCTGCCACACCTAGGGTCGTTCTCAGAGCCATCTATAGCATGTTACCCGTGTGTGTGATGTGCTCAGACCCTCTGTGTGTACCATGTATTATTAACATGCCATGTGTAATACCCCGATACCATGGAGTGTCATGTCTGAGGATACACAGCGTCCTTCACTTAGTATGTAAAAGCTGGCGAGCTTGTCAGAGTGATGTACGTAGTTTATTTAAATGTACTGCACTCTTGACAGCAGCCATTAGTGTGTCTTTGCATGGTCCTTGGCAGCAATTGTCTTCCCCGTTCCTAGGACGATGTTTAACTTTTATTGATTTCTGCTCACTAATATTCATTATAATAAAATGTTTGTGTACTAAATGTTTACTATGTTGTTCCTAATGTAACGTATATCCACATAGCCAGGTGTCTATTGCGCACCCGAAAAGGTGAAGTCCATGCTGGGGATGGGGGTAACTCTCTAGCAGAGAGCTTTGCTGCCCCCGGATAATTCTTACCCAGATATTTCTGGCCAGTTTGCAGACCAGAGGACTGTGCCTTGGTGCTCACTTTGGATTTGCCTGACAACGCAGTTGTAACAGTAGCCAGGCTAGAAATCACAGGCGTTATTACTGTTAGTGGAGAAGGGTGTGAACTGATCGCTTGCTGGGATGAGGAAGGAAATTCTCCCCAAAGGCGTGAGGTTAGTTGGTAGCTGCATCACAGGAGCTTTCACCATGCGGTGTATGGGCCATTGTTGATTTACATGGACCCAAGCAAGGGTAGGCAATAGGCATAGTCCTCTGCTTTGAGCAGAAGCACGTGGAGCTCCCTTGCTCTCCGGCTCAGGATGAAGGGTCAGGGTTCGGGTTTCTCTGAGGAGGCCGGGGTGTCGGTGCCCTGCTCTTCAGATGAATGGGGGGCTTGATTACACGCTCTTCTCTTTGACCTTGCAAATCAGAGTAACCTGTTTTCCCAGCAGTGGGATCAGTGGCCAGCAGTGCTTTGCCCCTGGCCATCCCATTTTCACTATTGGTAACCTTGTGCTTGTGTGTGTGAGACTTTATCCCTATGCAGGATCAAGCCCTTTATATGAATTACCTTCTAGTGCTGAAAAACATTTATCCTGTGAATTAGGTGTAGTGCGGCAGAATGGGTCGTGGGAAAAACCACCATCCAGGTGTCGTCCAGCTGCATGGATTGGGATGGGGCTTTTAGAGTAATCAATTTCCGGGGGAAGGCAGTAAAAATCCTGTTATAATCAACCAGATTTTGTGTTTCATGTTCAGCTGTCACGCTATTAACACTAGAGCACTGCAGCCTGGCACAAGATTTTTTTTTATTAATGGAAGTGAACTTTTCTGCTTGGTCATTCAGTGATGTTTATGGAGCAAACACATTTTTTAGGTAGCTGATGAACGCAAAGCCGTGGTTGTCCAGTTATCCTCTGTCCTGCCTGCTTGCATATACCTGCATGATGCAAAGGCAGTTTCTTTGTGATTTGTGGTTCATGTTAAATCATTCCAGCAACACTCTCCAGTCCTCTTTCCGGAGAAGAAAATTAACCTGTTTCCTTAACGAGGAAATAAAAATGAGCAAGAAATCCTAGAACAGCTGTATTGCAGACACATCTCTATTCCAGAGAGTAAAAATGGTCAAAAACAGCTCAGCGAACCAGCCAAGCTGGGAGTGAACACAGCTTCTGAGTATCAGGCTAGGTGGGGAGAGAGCTGTAGGCCAGCGAAGAAAAAATCACTCTCTGACTAAGCCTTTGATGGGCTCTTCCAGACACAGCACAAATGGTAGCCATCTGGCTTCCCCCCCACCCATAGAAAGGCAGTGCAGGGTCGACCCCCACCCCCACCCCTCCTTTCTGGGCAGACCGGCTAGGGCTGGCCAGAAAACAAGAATTCCATTTAGCGAAAAATTTTAAGGTTTCAACATTTTTCATTCTGCATCTGAGTGAATCTGAGCACTTTCAAAATTACAGCTGCCCTGCCCCAGAACAGCCGATATCCCGCTAGTTAGGGCAGTCGTCTGGGATGTGGGAGACCCAGGTTTAAGTCTGCCTGGCTCAAAGCAGGGACATTAACCTGGGTCTCCAACATGCCAGGCGAGTGCCCAAGCCCTGGACTAGAGTCAGTCCGTCTTCCTCCTGCTGGAGCCCTTCAGCTTTGCATCAATAATTAAATAGTCACTAGACGCTGAAAGCTTGTGCTGTTGTATCGGTGTAGCAGTGAGGCCAAGTAAGATATAATCTATGTCGTCTCCCTTATACAGCCAATGAAATTGTTGCAGGCAAATTAGCTATAGCGTAAGGGTGGTAACTGATTGAATTACCTCTGGGATCCCAATGGTCTAGGCTGGAGGATGGAAAAGATCCCAGAGGACAGGAAAAGGGCAAACTAGCACCTAGCTATACAAAGGGGAATAAAGACAACCCAGGGAATTATAGACTAGGTAGCTTCATTTAGGTAGCCGGCAAGATAATTGAGCAAACAATCAGTTTGTAAGCACCTGGAAGAAGATAAGGTGATAAGTAACAGTCAGCATGGATTTGTCAAGAACAAATCATATCAAACCAACCTAATATCTGTCTTTGATCTGTCATTGATAGGGTGACAAAACTTGTGGATAGAGGGAAGCAGTAGATGTGATATATCTCAAATTTAGTAAGGCTTTTGATACTGTCTCTCATGAACTTCTCAAACAAACTAGGCAAATATAGCCTAGACCCTGCAAACCATAGTCAGAGAGCCGTTATCAATGATTCACAGTCAAGCTGGAAGGGCATATTGAGTGGGGTCCTGTGGGGATCAGTTCTGGGTCTGGTTCTATTCAATATCTTCATAAATTATTTGGATAATGGCATAGAGAGTACACTTAAATGTTGTGGACAATATCAAGGTGGGAGGGTTACAACTGGTTTGGAGGACAGGATTAGAAGTTAAAATGATCTTGACAAATTCAATAAGGCAAATGCAAAGTACTCTGCTTAGGAAGGAACAATCAGTTGCACACATACAAAATGGGAAATGACTGCCTAGGAAGGAGCACTGCGGAAAGGGGTCTGGTGGATCTCAACTAAATATGAATCAACAGCGTAACACTATTGCAAACAACCCAAACATCATTCTGGGATGTATTAGCAGGAGTGTTGTAAACACGACACGAGAATTCTCTCACTCTTCTCAGCACTGATTAGGCCTCAGCTGGAGTATTGTGTCCAGTTCTGGGCACCACACTTGGGGAAAGATGTGGATAAATTGGAGAAAGTCCAGAGGAGAGCAACCAAAATGATTAAAGGCCTAGAAAACATGGCTGATGAAAGATTGAAAAAATTGGGTTTCTTTAGTCTGGGAACTGAAGAGAAGAGGAGACTGATAAGGGGACATAAGTCTTCAAGTACATAAAAGATTGTTATAAAAAGTAGAGTGATAAATTGTTCTTAACAACTGAGGGTAGGACAAGAAGCATTGGGCTTAAATAGCAGCAAGGGAGATTTAGGCTGGACATTTGGAAAAATTTCCTATTTTTGTGAAAAAAAACAGGAGTACTTGTGGCACCTTAAAGACTAACAAATTTATTTAAGCATGAGCTTTCGTGAAGTGAGCTGTAGCTCACGAAAGCTCATGCTTAAATAAATTTGTTAGTCTTTAAGGTGCCACAAGTACTCCTGTTTTTTTTGCGGATACAGACTAACACGGCTGCTACTCTGAAACCTATTTTTGTGAGATATACAAAGGCCAGTCTTTTTGAGGATCTTGTTAAATTCTTGGCTTCAATGGCATCCTGTGGCAATGAGTTCCACAGTTTGTTTATGCATTGTGTGGAAAAAGTGTTTCCTTCTATCAGCTTTGAATTTCCCACGTTTTAGTTTCATTGCACATCCCCTTGTTCTTGTGTTATGAGATGGGCAGAACAGAAGCTCCTGATTAGGGTGACCCGATTTTATAGGGTCTTTTTTTGGGTCTTTTCCTTATATAGGCACCTGTTACTCCCCATCCCCTGTCCTGATTTTTCACATTTGCTGTCTGGTCACCCTACTCCTGATCTAAACACAGTTTGAAATTGGCCCAGGTGATTTGAGAACCACCGAAGTAGGGGAAACCACTACAGAAAACCAGACTGGTGTGACGGGTCCACACACAGACTAATCGTTCCTCCATCAGTTTTTCTGGAGTGTGGTTTGAGAGTTTTCTTTTGTTCATTCTGTAGCAATTCAAATATTGACCAGACTCTCTGATTTTCTAATTATTTTAATTAACAGAAGCCGAAACTGTTACTGACAGCTAGAGTTATGGAAACATCTTCCAACATCCGATGTCTGATTCTCCTCTCCCTGACCCAGGTATGAATCGGGAGCAACTCCCCTTGAGTCCGTGGATTCACACCGGTGTAAAATTGGTAAGAGAGGAGAACTGGGGGTGATTATTGCTTGGTTTTTGCTTTTCTTGGTTTTTCTTCCACTCTGCTTGAGTATACAGAGACAAATTCTCTGTGCTCTCCAGCAGCAGAAGCTGCAGGCCTCTCTCCACTAGGTTTCCCTGCTGTTCTTTGAAATGCTTACCCCTTGCTCAGCTGTCAGTCTAGCATGAAAAAGTAACAAAAAGTAAGATGACACAGGAGGGCAAAATGCAGATGCTGTTATGTTGCTGTGTGATCCCCTGAGTCAAAACCTTTACAGAGGAAGCATTTTAAAAATGTCCCATTTAAAAAAAAATGTGCCCATGGTTCCTCTTCTTTCTGTGAGTTTAATTGGCTAAATAATCATAATCCACACAAACCTCCACCTTTCTTTCTCTCTGTCATCTCTGTGTGCAGGGACACAAAGATCGCAAAGAATCACAATAGCAAAGTAAACAAATATGATAAATTGACTGCGCAAATGGATGAATCCCTGCGTCATTTTAACCTTCTAATGTGCATAAATGATGTTGATAACAATTAATTATTTCTGGAATGTCAAAAATGTATTAGTGCCTCTTAAAATTTTCCAGACTCTTATATTTAGGCCAGTTCAGAAATTATATCCAAGTTCAGGTAAATACTTTTATATTTGTATAGTACTTTGAAAAAGACCTATATTAACAATCTTATGGATGGTAAAAAGATGAAACTGAAACGGCTGAAGTTATCAAATTAATGAATACATTAAATATATTCAATCATATGTGAAATCTGAACTGGCACATTCTTCTAGAAATGGGTTTATTAGGTGATGTAGTCTTGCTAAAGGTGTCCTTCAGTGAATCATGTTCTTTTCACATTTACATCTTGGTAATATTTCTCCTTAGTTTATTTTAAGGTAATAAATGTAAGGATTTATTAAACATCCAAACATACTCCAGTTTCTGTACAAGGTATTTTATCATAGAATATCAGGGTTGGACATAATACTGGATGATATTTTAATTGGTGAACTGTCCAGGTGCCTGGTGTGTGCATGGCTAACACAGGCAGGCGCATAAAAATGAAACTTGTGAACAATGTCTGCAGGTAATGACGGTGCTTATACCTGTCACTGGTCCACAGGCCCCAAAGCCATTCCCGGAACCCTTCGAGGATGGAGCCTGCCACCCGGGCTCGACAGACTTGGGCTAATGGGGCTCATGCTAGCGCTGTATCCGTAGCTCTGAGGTTGGGGTTCAGGCTCTCAAGTCCATCCCCCTGTCTAGGTATCAGAGCCCAAACTCCAGCCCGAGCGCAAGCCCCGCTGGCCTGAGGCTGTTGGCCTGGATTGGGCGGCTCTGTCCCAGCCTCGGGCTCCAAAGCACTGTGTGGCCACAACCTTACCGTGCTAGTGTGCCCCACTGAGAGCCTCCAGCTAGCAACCAGCCATGGGCAGAGCCAAGGACCAGCGTGAAGGAGGTGGCGCAGTGTTTCAGACCCACAGTTCTCACAGTGCCCAGTCCCCCTGCCATTGGAGGCCAGGATCAGGCTCACAACGTCTGCAAAGAAACGAACAGGATGAGGAACTTATTTTGTGGGAATAGCTGGACAATCAAATGTCTCCAAGGAGGAGAATGCGCTGGACTGAATGCTTACAACGGTTAGTGGGAATGAGCTATGCAGTGAGGATGAGAGAGACAGTCCTGGAGAAGAATATTATTTTGTGACACATCTTAAAATAGTGATACACAATATTTTATTTTATCAAAATAGTTTCCCAAATCATTTGCATATTGAGATCTGGGTTTTGGAAATCAAAAAAATGTCAAAAATGATTGTGATCAAAATTTTGATTAAAAGTATCACAGAGAATGAATGTTGATAACATCAGCAATTATTGTTCACAATTTCATTTCCATGTGTAGGCAATATTTAGACATTTCCCCACACACCCATTTGTGCAGGAATGTGAACTGGCTGTATTTGGTGTAGCCTTTTGAAAGCCCTTTTAAAAGATGTCCTGGGTCTTGGCTCCTCGTTGGCTCTTCCACCCCATATTTCTGTGCCCATCTCTTCTCCTGTTTGTCTTGTCTGTCTTAGTGCTTCACTAGTTCCATTTACTCACGCTCTTCTAATGCCCATATCTTAATTTCATTCCCTGTCTAATTAACCCATATCTGCTTCCACGGTAATTATGGCCAGATTCTGATTCTCTTACTCACAAAGTAGTACCTTACTCTGGAAGGGTACAGCTTCTTGAGAAAAATATTACTCAGATTCTGATACCCTTAGTTTCTCTCTCTCTTTTTTTCTTTATAGATGAGGCAGGGGGCAACATCTCTTCCTTCAAACACCATTGTCAGTTGTATCGTTTGTTTTCTGTTGTAAATTCACAATGCCTCATCACTTTCACCCTGCTGATTAAATTGACTAGCTGCTGTTACTAAGTGACCAGACCTGCAGTTTTCTGTAATACTGCAGCAATGTCGGCAGTTTCTCACCTTAAGCTCAAGTACAGACTATTAAGATAAAAATCACCTTTCAAAAGGGTTGCCCTCTGTGTCAAGCCTCATATCACCATTTCCTTGTACAACAGAGAGAGTAAAACCTATCCAAGTGAACTGATGGTTTTGGAAAGTTTTTACTTTATATCTTTTAAAAATCGAGGATTTTTCAAACCTTTCACACAGTTTTTCTCTAGCTGTGCAGAAACCATATCGTGTCTCTGACACGTTTCCCACAGTCTGGCCTTGCGCTGTGGCCACAGGGAGGATGTTCCCAGCCCTGCAGGTGTGGAGGGTTTGGAAAGGTTTTCTTTTTGACCTTCTCTCTTTGCTTTGAATTTGGTTCCACGTTTGAGTGTTTTGAGAGCTTGTAGACTCAAATCTCTGATACAACTTAGTGGAATGAGGAATACTAAGGGCTGGTCTGCAGTGGAGGTGTACATCAGCATCGCTCTGTCTCTCAGGTGTGTGAAAAATGGACACCCCTTGGAGATGTCACTGAGCTGAGCTGTGTAGACCGTGGTTCGGGAGGGGGATAATTACAGGGTTGGGACAGCCCCTCCTGTCACTACAGTGGGCGTCTGCTGAAGCGCTACAGCGGCGCCGCTGCAGCTCTTTAAGTGTAGCGTACCTGAAGCGCACTACGCTGTACAGCCAGAGCTGCATTCTAAATACAGTGAGGAGATTTTGAGAACAGTGAGTGCAATCAGCATGTTCGGGGCTGTATTCAGAGGCAGGAGGACCATCTTGTGGTTGAAGCCCTGGACTGAGACTCAGGAGATCGTGATTTAATTCCTAGCTCTGCCACAGATTGCCAGGGCGACCTTGGGCAAGTTGCTTAATCTCTGTGCCTCAGTATCTTACCTGTAACATGGGGATGATATTATTTCCTTTGGCTCACCTCTTGCCCGTTTCAAGGAAAGCTCTGCGAGATGGGTGGCTGCTTACTCTGCATGTACAGCACAGTGGGGCCATGATCTCCCTTAGGGTACCTAAGCACTACCGGAAAGAACAGAAAGACGTGGCTTGAACCACAAGGAGCTCGTTATGTTCTTCAGACACTGCTCCAAATGATACAATACAATGCGGAGAATGACACCTAACAAACAGCACTTCCCCACTGGAACGAGTTACCAGGGGCTGGGGGAATTCTCGGTCACTGGATGTTTTTCTAAGAGGTCTGCACTAGTCCCAGCAGGAATTGCCTCGGGAAGTGCCCTGGCCTGTGGGTGCCGGAGGTCAGACTAGGAGTGCGCATGGGGCATTTGAGATTGACTGGGAGAAGATGATGGGAGGGCTGCTCTTCGCCCATGGAGTGGCAAGAACGGGCAAACTTCAGAGTCACCCCTGTTTGTGGTGCTGGTTCTCCTCCGGGCTGCCGTGGAGCACCGTAACTTTAGTGCCTAGGCCTGGATCCTCCCCCTCGGTTTGTCCAGCATGGGGTGGTCAGTTGTGTCTGGATTAACATCCGCCTGCATGGCACCCTCCTGAGCTGAGCACGAGGTGAATCTCGACGTGGGTGTGGAGCAGAGCACTCAGGAGTCATGGTGTGGGGTGAGCATCACCACTGAGTGGCTCCGTTCAGAGGGAGGGAGAGCTGCAGCTGTCCCTGGGGCACAGAGCCTTTGTTAAAGCAGTGCTCTATATGCGTATACTGAGCATGCACAGAAAGTACACTGAAAGGACCGTCATTACGGGGAAGCACGGAGAAGCTAGGAAATACCAGAAATAAGCCTGCCTGTGCAACCTTAATTTGGCCGCCTTGTGCATACGCATGATGATACAGACTTGAATTGCATGGTCATATGCTATTTTCCCCACACAACCCTGTCTCATTTGGTGCTCACTTTATGAGCAGCCACTCAATGTTTTGTTTACTCCTTGTTCAGTGTGTAACCCTGGGCCTTTTTTACCGCACACTAGTCAACCCCTGCTGTAAAGACAGAAGGATTAATTTCCTCATGGGTTTTTCTGGGGCACCCATCAGTGTAGTACCTGAGTGCTTCACAAACACCCTCTTTTTACAGATAGGGAACTGAGACTGAGATTAAGGTCAAAAGTATCCACTAATTTGGGTGCCCCAGGATGCCTGGGATGTGTTTTTTCGGAGCACTTTCTATGTTCAAACCTCAATTCCTGTTGATTTCAGTTGCACCTGTGAGTGCTCAGCACTTTTGCAAATTAGAACTCAGGGTATCAAACTTGTGCACTGCAGATGCCTTCCCCTGACTGTTCTGCTATTGGCTCCAAGAGTCTCCATGTGTTCAGCCCTGGCCTCAGTCTAGAAGATCTTGTGTTACCTGCTGCATCGTCCTTTTCAAAAGCATTTCCTGATAGAAGGTGCACTGAGTGGTGATGTGGAGCTGTCTTTCTGCCTGTCTTGCTTTTCCTGTATTGTGAGTGGCTGGTCATCCTGCCAAGCATATGCTGAGCATGAACTGAATTTTTATGGTGGTCAATTTGCCTGGCAAAGAGAAGTGACGACAGGATGGGGCAAAATGAAAGGGGAGAAAACAGGATAAGGAAATGTGTCTTCTACCCTCTCATTATGTCACCCCCTGCCATTCGTTGCAAATGGAAACATCTGCGTTAAGGCTTGATTTTGACACTGAGTGGGAAGCCAGAGCTATATGCATTACTTGTGCGTTCTTTCTAGTTTTATAAGGTTCAAAACTTATGGAAAAGTAACACTAAAAATCCTCATGAGCTATCCACTGCAATTGATTAATTGCCCTAAGATTTCCTATCAGTTTACTCCAGTTTCAGGAGCTCACTATGGTTATTATTCAAATAAAGAACATTCAAATAAACAAGTTATGCATGAAAATGGAAGGAAGACTGTATAATTGATGCAGAACAAAGCTAATCTCTCTTCCTCCGAGCCCTTGTTCGAATAGCAAACAGTACTTTTATAGCATCTGAATAAAATACAGTAACAGTCTGCCTGGAATGGTTTTTATCAGAGGGATGCCAGAGATATGTATAGAAAGTCCTTGAAACCACACACACCATCTTGCTTCTGCAAGAACAGCCTGATTTCTAGAACTCCATGAATCTCTCTAATGGCTTTGGACATTCAGAGTGAGTGTGATCTGAAAACAGATCGCAAGCCATCCCTGCTCCCAAGAAGACTAATTGCATCAGCAGCGATGTCTTTGTATTTTAAAGGGATGTCTAAATACACACTTTTCTGATGTCTTAGAAGTGCTTTTTCTACCTGCATATTTCCCTATAGTCAGTGTGAGAGTAACTCCTGCAGAAGGCCCTTTAAAAAGTATCATGTGAACATCTAACAAGGACTGGAAGAGCCTGAAGGCTTCTGAACAAGCAGATCCTGAGTAACAATAGCTGACTGGCTCTTTTAAACTGAAACTAAACTGAACTGTTCAGAGCATAAATAACTTTTCCTCGTCAGCCTTTGTACCTTCTCCTACTTGCACAGTGTCATTAACTTCTCCAAACCTCAGCTTTGACCCGTTTTTCCTGTTTCCTCTGTTCTTCCTCTCATGTCTGAATGAAAACCTGCTGGACACTGACATTTGTTTGTTTTAACAGACAAGGGAAAGGGAGCAAAGGGAGGCCGTTGTAATACCCTGAGCCTTTTAAAGCTGCTACTTTATTTGTACTCATGCTCCTGATAATAATCAGCATGCTTTCTATTGACACACCAGCTTTCTATCCCAGGCTCTAAAAGTACATTAATAATCTAACCCGCACAACTCCCCTATGAAAGAGCTAAGATGAGCTGTACCCATTCTCCACATGGGCAAACTTAGCTACGCACAGGGCGTGGCCAGATTCACTTACGGAGCACTTGCAGCTCCCTTTGATTTCAATGGAAGCAGTGAATTCTCACCAACACTGAAAATCAGGCCCAAGGTCAGAGGGTGTGTGGCAGAGAAGACTTTGCTGCCTCAAGTTCTGACGTGCAGTAACTTGCTCCCACTCCTGGATGATATGAGTAAGTATGAACACAGGAGAATCCCCGCTCCTGAAGCTGTGCCAATATCCTTCCTTCCTTTACACCTCCAAAGGGCACCATCAATTTGAAATTGTCATTCTTTTAAAGAACTAAAAGTCGTTACCCCACCCTCCCGCCGTCCCTGAACTCACCTGCCAGGAGAAACAGTGGCCTGGTCTATGCTACGCGTTTAAACCGAATTTAGCAGTGTTATACCGATCTAACCCTGCACTCATCCACACAATGAGGCCCTTTATATCGATATAAAGGGCTCTTTAAACCGGTTTCTGTACTCCTCCCCGACGAGACGAGTAGCGCTGAAATCAGTATTGCCATGTTGGATTAGGGTTAGTGTGGCCGCAAATCGACGGTATTGGCCTCCGGGAGCTATCCCACAGTGCACCATTGTGACCACTCTGGACAGCAATCTGAACTCGGATGCACTGTCCAGGCAGACAGGAAAAGCCCCGCGAACTTTTGAATTTCATTTCCTGTTTGCCCAGCGTGGAGCTCTGATCAGCACGGGTGGCGATGCAGTCCCAAATCCAAAAAGAGCTCCAGCATGGACCGTACGGGAGATACTGGATCTGATCGCTGTATGGGGAGACAAATCTGTTGTATCAGAGCTCCGTTACAGAAGACGAAATGACAAAGCGTTTGAAAAAATCTCCAGGCTATGATAGACAGAGGCCACAGCAGGGACTCAGCACAGTGCTGCGTGAGAAGCGTAACGGAAAGCCAAAGAATCAAATGGACGCTCATGGAGGGAGGGAGGGAGGGAGGACTGAGAACTCCAGCTATCCCACAGTCCCCGCAGTCTCTGAAAAGCATTTGCATTCTTGGCTGGGCTCCAAGTGCCTGAAGGGTCAAAAACATTTTCCCGGGTGTTTCAGGGTGTATGTCGTCAATTTACACCCTTCCCCCCACCCCGAAAGAAAAGGGAAAAAAATCGTTTCTCGCCTTTTTTCAATGTCACCCTATGTCTACTGCATGCTGCTGGTAGATAGGATGCTGGAGCGCTAAACAGCAGCATCCTCTCCCCTTCCCTCCCTGGTGGCAGATGGTACAGTGCAGAAGGACTGGTATCCGTCCTCGTCATCATCCTGTGAGTGCTCCTGGCTGGCCTCGGTGAGGTCGGCTGGGGGCACCTGGGTAAAAATAGGAATGACTCCTGGTCATTCCCAGCAGATGGTACAGAATGGCTGGTAACCGTCCTCATCATAGCAACTGGGGGCTGAGCTCCATCAGCCCCCCCCATCATGTCTAAAGAAAAGATTCTGTACTGCCTGGACTATCATAGCAGCTGGAGGCTGCCTCCCCCTCATTTTATCTCACTAAAAAGTCTGTGTTTCTTATTCCTGCATTCTTTATTACTTCATCACACAAATGGGGGGACACTGCCACGGTAGCCCAGGAGGGTTGGGGGAGGAGGGAAGCAACGGGTGGGGTTGTTGCAGGGGCACCCCCTAGAATGGCATGCAGCTCATCATTTCTGCGGGATCTCTGGGGCTCTGACACGGAGCGGCTGTGCTCTCTGGTTCTCTAGTACACTTGCCCCATATTCTAGGCTGGACTGACTCTATTTTTAGACAAAACATAGGAAGGGAATGACCCAGGGAGTCATTCCCATTTTTGCCTATGCGCCCCCGGCCGACCTCAGCGAGGCCAGCCAGGAGCACCCATGACAGCAGCAGACGGTACAGAAGGACTGATAACCGTCATCTCATCGCCAATTTACAATGGCAGACGGTGCAATATGACTGGTAACCGTCTCTGCTATCTTGCAAAGGCAAATGAATGCTGCTGTGTAGCACTGCAGTACCACATCTGTCAGCAGCATCCAGTACACACATGGTGACAGTGACAAAAGGCAAAACGGGCTCCATGATTGCCATGCTATGGCGTCTGCCAGGGCAATCCAGGGAAAAAGGGCGCAAAATGATTGTCTGCCGTTGCTTTCCCGGAGGAAGGATTGAGTGACGACATTTACCCAGAATCACTCGCGACACTGTTTTTGCATTGGGATCTCAACCCAGAATTCCAATGGGCAGGGGAGACTGTGAGGACTATGGGATAGCTACGGGATAGCTACCCACAGTACAACGCTCTGGAAATCGACGCTAGCCTCGGTACATGGATGCACACCGCCGAATTAATGTGCTTAGTGTGGCCGTGTGCACTCGACTTTATACAATCTGTTTTACAAAACCGGTTTATGTAAAATCGGAATAATCCCGTAGTGTAGACATACCCAGTGAAACTGACTTTACACACAATACTATCATATGCACAAGTGAACTGCAAAAACATTGTTTTTTTCAAATCTCTTCCCTTCTAAGTGGTCTTGGGTGTCACTTGCTACAATTGTAGATATATCGTTTTCACATTATTACACTGATTTGTGTCTCTATTTCTTGCTTTGCTTGTCGCCCCGGCAGCACTGTACTTTCTAACAGTCTCTCAGGATCCTGCGGCTTAAATTCTGCACTCCTTTTTAGGTCTTTGCTCAATCAGAAATCCCCTGGACTTCCCCGTCCCTAAGGACTTGGGTCTGTATTTGTGATCAAATCAAATGTTACCGTGCTGAAATGTGTTATTTTTCTTATCTGTGTAAGATGAATAAATAAGACTTCACTAAAAAGCCACATTGGGAAGAAAATCACTCCATTTAGAATAAGTACAGTGGGGAGCCAATGTAATGTAATGCAGTATTTTCACGCAGAGCTCTTCCAGGCCTCTGCTTGACAGAAAAATATTGCAACACTTGCATTTTCCTTAGACTCAGATCTTCATTACTATTGGTAAAACAATTTTCCTATTGTCCTTCTGTCCAGCTAGAAGAGAGTGTATTCTCTGACTCAGCTGTGGTTAGTGGAAAAAGGACGGTAAAGAAAGGGATCTTTTCCTTTCCTTTCCTGTAATGTACCCTGTGTTTACAAATACTTAAAGCTAAGTGAGAGGTCACTGTGTCTGCAACAAATATATGGGGAAGATTTCAATGCTGAGAAACCATTTAAAATGGGGATATGTCAGTGGAAAAATGTTCTCTGAGATGTTGAAGTCATTTTATAGCTGTGCTCTGATTTATAGCACTTGTATTTTGGGCTTTCAAAAGTAATCAGTTTTAAAGACACATTTGATCTACTTTTCTTATTGCATTTCAAAAGGTCACTATACTCAGAATGAATAGAATTTAAACTCCAGAATACTTTATGGCATTACATCAATAGAACCTCCAAAGTTCATTGGATTTATATTGATCCCATTTTTTATGCTGATTGCATTTAGTGCATTAGAAATTTACATTAAAAAAATCACTTTTTAATTAGCTTTCCGCTTCCAATGTGACATCAAGAAGATAGTTGTTTTCTGACACTTCTGTAACTGCCATTGTATTTTCTCTTATTGTGACCTCTTGTGGAAAGAGAGAGTTAAATCTAGGTGCTGAATCTTTCAGAATACAAGATAGTCTTGAATATGTTCGCTTGAGTAATTCTCATCCTTTATATACAGTGGGTTATATACAGTAGGCTAAACTCCCACTGAAGGACATCGGTAGCAGTTCGGCAATAGTGCATATGTTGCACTTCTCAGTCACCTGTACAGCTGCACATTGTAAAGGTGAAAAACAAAAGTATTTGGATTATATTTTACCCATTGAGAGCTCCATGAAAACTGCATCTGATTGGGCTGTTACCATCTGTAACTACTGCATGGTAAGAATTCGGAGTTTGGGTGGCAAACTAGTAATGACTAATAATTACCATTGACTTTTCATCCCCTCCCATACCCCCATGCAGAACATTCATTCAGTTTAGAACCAGAGAACACGCAACCCCAACAAGGTGTATTAATATCTATCTTCAGGCTGCATCTCTTAAAAACATGCTCAAGTAAACAATTTCAATTGCTGACAGATCTCATTACTAGACACAAGAAGCATCAGCAGTGCCAAAAGGCTTTGCATGTTTCTATCTCTGCGTTGAGGTATTAGTGGCTGAGATAAGGCCATGCCGCATAGGACACCAGTTGCCTGTCCTCCTCTGGCATAACCTCTTCCTTCTCATGATGGTCTCTTTGATGGGAAGGTGATGTGAGTGGGGAATTCTGATGCATCATTTGTAGATCCTTCTATTCAACTCCCTAGATAAGGAGATTCAGAGGCCAGCTCTGCTGTGCCCCAGCTTTGACCTTGAGTTCCACCAAAGCTGTCAATTCCTTTCCAGTCCTAAGCCTTCGGACCACTTACATTCCAACCCCTGGGAAGTGCCCCAGGCCATAGTTTCTATCTACACCAGGGGTCCGCAACCTTTCAGCAGTGGTGTGCCGAGTCTTCATGTATACACTCTAATTTAAGGCTTCGCGTGCCAGTAATACATTTTAACGTTTTTAGAAGATCTCTCTATAAGTCTATAATATATAACCAAACTACTGTTATATGTAAAGTAAACAAGGTTTTCAAAATGTTCCAGAAGCTTTATTTAAAATTAAATTAAAATGCAGATCTTATTAGTTTAGTGTGATCCTTGCCCTTGCTTTTCCTAGCTGAGTTTTCCAATGTCTGGTGGCGCCTATTTAGATACTTTAAGCTGCACACAGGCTTCTGAGTTATAAGTTGATAACCGGCTGGCAGGAGGTCAGCGGCTGGAACCCCTGATCCGCAGCTGAGGTGAGTGGAGCTGGCGGCTGGTAGGGCTGAGCAGGGCCGGAGGCCTGGACCCTGTCTGGCAGGGGGCCTGTGCTGGAACTCCAATGGGAAGCAAGGTGAGTGGGGCTGAGGGGACCCTGGCTGGCAAGGGGCCAGCAGCCAGAACCCCAGAGCAGCGGTGGGCTGACTGCCACCGCTCTGGGGTTTCCATCACCGGATCCTGCCAGCTGGGGTCTCAGCCCACTGCCAGCCTGGGGTTCCTTCCCCCAGGCCAGCAGCGGGTATTGAGTGGGGCTGCGGCAGGGGGGACCCCGGCTGGCAAGTGGCCAGCAGCGGGAACCCCAGAGCGGTGGTGGGCTGAGTAGCTCAGCCCACCCTGCGTGCCATGAAAAATCGGCTCCCGTGCCACCTTTGGCACGCGTGACGTAGGTTGCCGACCCCTGATCTACACCATTCCAGGCTGCACAGGAGGCCTGGTGACTTTATGATAATCTTTGGCAGCCTCATTTCTTTCTACTGAAATAAAAATGTCACCTATACAAGGCCCAGCTTGCTCCCTGCGGCATTAAAAGGGCTCTGGTGTCCTTCAGGTGGGTGGAAGAATCCCATTGTGGGCAGGTAGCTCACTGATGCATCTCTGTTCCTATTTTGGGGCTCATTCTGCCGGGGACATGGCTTATTGGATGGAGAAACACCACACTGATCAGAGGAAGCCTGTAAGGCAGCTGCCTGATTGTCAGGACGTTCTCTTTCTTAGCATTGCAAAACTGAGCTGCTGTTTCCTTTGGATACAGAGTTAAAAAAAAAAAGAATAATTTGATCTTAATGGTTCAGGATGAAGATGTCTGTTGTTAAAAATAATATAAAATAATATTATTATTCCTTCTGGGATGTAGTAATTCTTGTAGTTCATTGTTAATTGAATAGACTTTATAGTGCCTTCTTCATCACAGGCTAGTTCTAGTTTCAGGGGTTTCTCTAATTCCTTGTGTGCCTTAAAACAAGTTCTGAAAACGGAGATTCTGCAAAGCGTATCTTTGGCTTCTGTGCACTGAATGTCTCACTTAAACCACTTCAGTAAATTTTAGGCATAAGAAAGCATGGCATCTTCACTAGTTTACCCAAGTGTTGCTATTTTAGCACATTTATATCTGCTCACATTTTTCTGCAGGTTTAGAGCTCTCTAGTACTTCTGATTGCTCGTTTTTGCCCTTGTGGGATTTCCAGTGTTTAATTGCAATACTGCTGTTAATCAGCATTTAGCAGTGCACGTTCTAGACTGTCAGTGTTGAAGAGCTGAGCAATAGGTTGCCAACTTCTGAATTCTAATCAGAATCATTAGATTATTAATACAAACAAGAACACTGCTTGACAGCCTGCTGCATTTCTCTTTTCTCTACAGCAAATAGGAACTGATAGGAGAAAGGAACTAACTACTTTGAAACAACAGGGATATTCTTTTTAGATCTGATTTCTTGAAGATACAATACAAACTATTTTATCAGGGAACCTGGCAGCTGGCTTTGTTTTTTTTGTTCATGATCTCCACTACATTGTCTCCTAAGACATGGCAATAAAGGTTTCTGATAAATCTTCTTTGCCCAAGAGGAGGAAAGCGTTTTACCATTTGGACATTTTCAGATATAAACAAAGCCATCTGTTCTATTTAAAGCATGGCGGCATTTAATTCCTCATTGTGAGGAAAGGCGTGTGGCTGCCAGAGATGGAGTTCTTTACAGAGAGGTATAAAATATAATTGCAACCAAATTTTTGCAGTAATTTTTCTTCTTTGATGTTTACAGACATTATCCTAATTTAGCTTTTATTATGTACTACAAGTACAGAAGCACATCATGTCTGTTTATCAGACAAAACTTGTCAAGGTACGTTACTTACCGAAGTCCATTGAAGTTTGTAAGACTGACAGCATAGAAGGGATGCAGCTGCTATTTTTTCAGCTTATTTTTTGAATGTAGAGACACTGACCTCTGGTCGTTTGAGAGAGGGATACGGGAGGAGAAAGGGTCCTGTCATTGTATCCTGCAAACACCATTGCTACATAAATTCATAGAATCTTAGAAGATCAGGGTTAGCAGAGACCTCAGGAGGTATCTAGTCCAACCCTCTGCTCATGGCAGGACCAACCCCAACTAAATCATCCCAGCCAGGGCTTTGTCAAGCCTGACCTTAAAAACCTCTAAGGATGGAGATTCCACCACCTCCCTAGGGAACCCATTCCAGTGCTTCACCACCCTCCTAGTGAAATAGTGTTTCCTAATATCCAACCTAGACCTCCCCCACTGCAACTTGAGACCATTGCTCCTTGTTCTGTCATCTGCCACCACTGAGAACAGCTGAGGAATGTTTTCACAGGCATGTTTTCAGTGTGTGAGTGACTCGTGATGTCATTCATGAATGAGTGAGAAGGGAATATTTTTTCTCTGTCACCAAAACCACCAAATTTTTGTGAATCCTTGGTGTAAGAGGGATGGGCAGGCAGGGACAAGGGCGCTCACAATTAGCCATTATTGATATAGATACCAGGGGCACAACGTGATGCTTCCACCTCACCGCAGAGTCTTGTTTTTCACATCACTAAATATCAGCTGTCAGCAGTGGCCTTGCAGCCTAGAGTTAGTAGCTGGCCAGTTGCTCTGCGGCCTAGCTTCGGAAGCAGGCCCCAAGGAGGGGTTAGTTGGGGGCAGGTGTTCTCCATGGGGAACCTCTGGAGGCTGCTGTTCTGAGCAGTAACTGCGTTACTAAAAGGTGGCCGTGCGGTTCCATTCTGACCCCAGCCATGCTTGTGGTCTCGGTGTGTGAAGTGTGTGCTTGGTATCAGGCTGCAGTTAGTAGATTTAAATATCTGGCTTGCAGGAGTCTTGTTGACTGCGTGAGGTGCTGATCGTTCTGCGGACATGTCCCGTTCCTAGGAGAATGGGCTGTAAATCCTTCCCCAGCCCGGGTGCCCAGCTCTCCCCAAGCTGTGCTGGAGAGCCCTGCCCTGGCAGCCTTCTCCCCACAACTTGTGGGGGGGTGTAGAGTCCATCTCTGCCACCACTGAAACCATCTGCCAGGGACAGCTCGAGCAGGTACAGTGCAGGGCACTGCTCCCGGTGGTCCATCTCTCTGGCTGCACCCAGCTGCTGGGGCTTGTGTGCACAGGCTGGGGGCTGGTGGGTTATTTCCTGTGTCAATGATTGAGAGGAGAAGTGAGAAAAGTGCTTTTCAGCTTGTCAGAAATCCTGCCGGGGTCCCAGCCCCTTTCCCCCTGAAAGGGTGCTGCTCCCCCAGTCTGTCCAGCGGCATGGAGCCACCTACCGGTTATCCCAGAGCAATGACTCCTCCCTGCCCCTCTCTTCCTCCTCCTATCTCCATCCTCCTTTTGTTCCCTTCTTTTCCAAGAGTTCCTGCATAGCCTTTGCACAAATCCCTCCCTTGGCTGTCCTGCTTCCCCTCCGTCGTCTGGCGACCCTGATCCCCTCTACCCTTCAGCATCTCTCTGTGGTTCCCTGAGGCCTGCCCCAGCACTGCTCTCCCTCTGGCTCCCCTCAGCGGCTCTCTCTGGGGGTGTGAGAGCAGGACCCGCTGCTGCTGGGCTGCGTGCAGCGATGGAAGTGGTGCCCCCAGGTCCCTCTGCTCGCTGTGCATGGATCACACCTGCAGAGAGTCCTGCAGGCAGCGTTTGCCCTGCAGAGCCAGCGCAGCTACACATCGGGGAGGAGATGCTGAGGCACAATTGCTGGGCGTGTGGCTTCCTGCCAGACAGGGGCTCTTGACACGGGCCTGTTCTGCTAGTGTCTAATCCGCCCTGGGAGGAGTCGTCTGCCCTTCTGGTACAATGAGAGTTTTATTGCTCCAAAGGTAACAGTCGGCAGCTGTTGGTCTGTTTTCTTGGTGCAGTGTTCTTAGTGCTTTGTACAGTGGAGCTGGTTCGTGGCCGGCTGAGGGCTTGTAATTCATCTGTCAGACAAAACCTGCAGCCTGCTCTCGCTGCTGGGTGTAATGGTGACAGTTTCATTGCAACACAACCTTCCTAACACTTGCTCCCTTCTGCTTTGGGGATGAGTCTTCTGGCTCTGCCTGGCTGTTAACCCAGCAACAGGAGACCTGACCCTGTGCAAACATTCACTTCCCTTGGAAGAGTGGAGTCAGCAGAGCCGCCTGCATCTTGTTGATTTCAGTGGGAGATGAAGGCCCTGGGCACCACACTGAGAGCAGGCCTTCTGGGACTCTTCCCCTGATTGCTGGGTGGCATTGGGCACGTCACTTTCCCTTATTGGTCCTTCGTTTCCTTGTATGTAAAATCTGTATAAATAATACCGGGTAAGGCAGAAGGAGCTCCGTTATTGGCCTTTGTCCTGTGGTGGGGTAACATTTTCAAAAACACCTAAGTGATTTAGGAGCCCAAGTCTCACTGAAAGTCAGTTTGGAAAGGGGGGGGGGGGAGGCAGAGAGAGGATTTTATAACTGTTCGCAGGAGCACAAACACTGAAGTGACTGAATCACCAGCGTTGCCACATTCTGTTTTTCCTCCCTCTATTTTTAGATATTTCTGATGTACTTTAAAGGTGAGATATGCAAACGGGAAAGGAAAAGGGCAGAATTCTAAGGGATACTGCCAAGGCTTTGAGTAAGTTGTAGGTGGGGCGATTTCAACACTGCACTTAAAAGGCTTCCTTTTGGGAGTGTGAGTGGAGAGTTGTATGTTGTAGCATTTAGAGGAAGTGCTGTGAGCTTTAGGCTGTGAAAGGTTACACTTTTGTAGAGATTATTTTCAGGCACTGTGATTTATAAGGTATGTATTTTTGTGATCATTTTACTCGTGGTATGTTTTTGCATCACTCTACAGTAGTGACTGGTCTGTCAACCATAAACATATGAGCTGGGCTCAAACTTGGAACATATGTTGTGTGTATGCATGTGTATATTTATGCACACACACAAAAATGGTATTAGTTGAAGAAGATTTGGATTGATTTAGCTAATTTATAGGAGTGCAACAAATTGGAAGATTTTAAACCTTCAAATTCTTGTCTTTTCTATCAGGATCGGTAGTCAATCTCTAATGTGCATTTGGCACTTGTGGTATTTAAAAAATAAACCATCTTGTGCCCTCTGAAATCACATTACATATAAAAGGGATGAGTCGAGTCCCCAGAGAATGTAAAGTGCGTAAGGGATTTGTCATGAGTTGCATAAAATGAAGGTTCTCCCCAGCTAGAAATCTTCTGAGAAGGGAGGAGGGTGGGCATGGAAGGGAACACAGATGAGGTTATAATAATTTTTCACAATGTTCATTTAACTTAGTGATGGTTCATCTCAGGACAACATAATGAAAAGAGATGAAATTAATGATCCATAAAATCTACAGAAACCAGGTAGGGTAATTTTTCAATCTGTCAAAATTAATATTAAAACAAATTTCCTAGAGCTGTGCCTCTTAGAGCGTGGGGGTGAAATCAAGCCCTCCTGTTAGAACTTTGGAAAAGTTCTGATCTAGACTAGAACCTTAACCTTCAAATCAGACCCAGCTCTGCTTTCGTAATCTAGATTGAAATAGCTTTCATTTCTATTCGTGTGGCATTTTTTAAAAGTACACCTATCACTCATGAGTCTCATTATGTAAAAATACGTATTCTTCATACTTGATCTTTTCCTTGGATGTGTTGAGAGTCACAGCTGCTCATTTTAGTGACAAAAATAAATGTCTACAGCTTTTTTACTTCAGTTATCCTTGGAAAGATGATGCAACTAACTCTTCAGTGCAGATTAACTCACGTCATAACCTGTGTTGCCCCTAACTCAAATCCTTTCCACACACACAAACCCTTAACTCAAGCATGGTGTTTTCAGCTTGAATTGGCTGGTCTGTCACAGCTTGATTTAGCACAATTTGTTGCCTGCTAAAACAGCCACTCAGTGTTGATCAAGTGTTATAACGCAGTGTGCCTGTTCTCACTTGAAAATTCCTCTGACGTTAGCCTGTCTTGAGTGTAGACAAACCTGAAGATAGTGAGTTGGGTTCTGTTTTTCCTTGTGCATCATGAACAGACTTGATTGCTATGTTCCACATTGAAAGCAATGGCACTGCACAGGTGTTGTTAAGTGGTTAATTTTGCCTGCAAAACCTGTGTTACCGATGGTGATTGGGACAGATATAGCAATTTCCTGCAGTATCCTTGAAAGACCTTATGGAATTAAGTTTGTATATTATTGTGGGCCAGGATTCTGTGTAACTTCTTTAGGGGGGAGATGTGACAAATATTGCAACCCCATGCAGTATCTTTGGGGTCCATTGTTTTACATACATGTGTTGTGTCTGATTGTGTTCTGCTGTGGGCGGGGAAGGCTCCCACAGCTCCTACAGGAACTAAAAACAGTGGATGGAGATTGAGGGTATGGCTACACTTACGGTTTGCAGTGCTGGTAGTTTGCAGCGCTGGTCATCCAGCTGTGCAGGGCCAGCGCTGGTGTGTGGCCACACTCACAGCTACCAGCGCTGGTGTGTGGCCACATTTGCAGCATTTGCAGCGCTGTTGGGAGTGATGCATTATGGGCAGCTATCCTAGTGTTCAAGTGGCCGCAACGTGCTTTTCAAAAGATGGGGGTGGAGTGGGGTCTAGTGTGACAGGGAGCGGGGGGAGAGAGAGAGGGGATTTTTGGAGCCAACACTGTGTGTTTAGCTTCCTGCCTTGAAAAATCAGAACATGTTTCCGACCCCTTAGTCTTAACTCTTAATTGCAAACAGCCTGCAGCCAACACGACTCCCCGCTGTTTCATTCGCTCCCTGCCTGCCTCTCATTTGATTGTTTACAGCCAGGTACAGATGATCACAGCAAACAGGAGCTCTGTTTGTTTTTTAGATAAGCAGCAGCGGCAACGGAACTCCGCGCGGAGCTCGTTCATAACAAAACAAAGAGAGGCTGCATAACAAAACAAAGAGAGTAATTTATAAAAGCATTCTGGGATACATCCTTATACCCTGGAGGCCAATCACAGCGCTGGTGTGTGGCCACACTTGATGACCAGCGCTGCAGCACCAGCGCTGGAATCCTTATTCCCCATGCTGAGTGAGGTGTACGGCCAGCGCTGCAGCCAGGGAGTTGCAGCGCTGGAAGAGCCCTGCAGGTGTGGCCACTTACTGATTGCAGCGCTGGTGGAGGCTTTCCAGCGCTGCAACTCGCCAGTGTAGCCATACCCTAAGGCAAATTGACTGGGTTGTAGCCTCCCGATAAGGTACCACCCCCTGGAGAGGCTCACATATACTAGTTCCAACTAGATTCTCCAGAGACCAACAGACAAAGAAAGCACTTTTGGATAAATAGCATGAGTTTAAACTGACTCAGGGCTTTCCTTCTGATCAGCAAATGGACAGAGCCTTCTTTCTGATGGCCCAGTCCTTGTTGAAAGGACTGACATCGGCCAGCACCTGAGGCTGGGGGTGACCTCTGGTAAGCTGTTTAGCATACACATAGGTTCTCTTATTGTCTTTAGTATGTTTTCTCTGTAATGCTTTCACCTTTAGAATAAATGTGCTTGCTTAGAAAGCTGTGCGATGACTTGTGACTGCTGACAATTACAGCTGGTCGTAGCCTCTGGAGAGAAAGCAAGGCGCACATGCTGGCTTGTTTAGGCAGTCTGGCTTGCAGGGAATATCACAGGGTAAGGTAGGGAACTGGGCAGCCTGGAATAAACAGGTCAGGACGGGGAGAGACAAGGGGATCTACCCAAGAGAAGTGATGGCTAATGAGCTGGGAGCCTATAGGGACGCCCTTGAGGGACCATGGAACGGGAATACAGGTGCAGTTGTGCTGAACTGTGATAGTGATGAATGAGAATAACACCCAGCTTGACTCCCGGATTCAAGGCTGAATTTGAAGAGCTAGAAGTTAGCTCACTATAAGCAGCCTGATGAAGAGCAGTTGGCTGGTGATGCTTGTGGGAAGCACTTAGAAAAATGAGCTTTCTCACATCCCCGTTTTAGTGAGGGCAACTGTTTGCAGACTAAGTTGGTCCACAGCCCCAGGATCCTGGGTGATACTAGGTGCCCAAATATTCACAGTTGCAAAACCCTCCCCATTTCCACGTGCATCTGGCCAGGAGACCGTATCCCGTCCTATCCAAGGCAGACCTGGCCATGGTGAGCCAGGCATTTTTGCCTTCCAGGCTTGATTACTGCAACTGATATCTAGAAATGAAAGCATACTCTTGGAGACAGCCCCAAGTCTTTGGCTACTGAAGATCAGGAGCAGATTATCCCACATCTGCTACTGCAGGGCTCTTGCATCTTCCTCTGAAGACTCTGGCTTTGACCGTTGTGGGAGAAGAACCCTGGATAAGATGAACCTCAAGTCTGATCCAGTCTGGCAATGCTTATGTCCCTATGTGCCGCTCACTGCAACTGCCCACCTCAGAACTTTGAGGGGAATCTTTTGGCTTGGGTAAAGCTAGCCAAACCGGCTCCTTACTCCAGTCACTCCTGCCCGGTGTGTAAGGGGAGAGCACACCTGCTGTCCACCAATTCTCAGCTGGTCTATGGTTCCCTTAGAGGCCAGAGCCAGCTGACAAAAGTTAGAGCAGCCTAGAGACTGCTCTAATTTATGTTGGGACCAGGGCAGCTGCACTTGAGAATGAGGGAGCTATAAACTGCAACTTGATGTCCCACCACCAGAGTCCATTAGAGAGAATCTGGCCCAAGAAGTGTTAGCTAATTAGGATAATTAGTAATAGCAAGTTGTTTGACGGTCCATTGCATTGACGACTTGACACCATCAGGGATTCAATAACTACATTAATGTCATAAAACATTACAGCTTCCTATTGTGTGTTTGCAGGCTGTCAGCAGATTCACGGCACAGCATGCTTGTTGCTTTCATTGTAGTTAATTACAGTTTATTTCTGTACTTCCATATGTTAATTTATAGCAAAGATTCCCCCTTTCTAATTGACAAGTGTTTTTTTTGTGGCTGGGGGTGGGGAGGGGGGGGGAGCAAGGGGTACAAAGGCAGCAGCAACTTGCATGTTTAACTTCAAACTGTGATCAATAATGTGTTGATACTTGTATAATGCCTGTCCCCTGCAGGCCTCCTGGGGCCTTCTGAACATTAACAGCATCTTCCTAGGCAGTGGCTGCACTTCCTCAGTTACCACCATTTCTTAATAGACACACCATAGGTTATTTCTGTTCTGAGTGCAGGGTAACATTACAGCATCTCGACGCTAGTGCCCTCTGTTTTTACTGGGAAGCGGGGGCCATTAGCACATGTACACTGACAGGTCCGTCTTTCTGAGTAGTAAGCTGTGGAGGCAAGGGAAGGGTTTCTTCTGTCATGGATGGTCCTGCAGAGGCAGGGGGACCAGATGTCTCGATTTCATACGGACAGTCCCGATTTTGGGGTCTTTTTCTTATATAGGCTCCTATTACCCCCACCCCGTCCCGATTTTCACACTTGCTGTCTGGTCACCCTATGCAGAGGTGGTGAGATGCATGGTGGGTTTTTATCCTTCCTCTAAGTGGCGGGATACCAGATCTAGGAGCTGAACTTATGCAGCAATTCCATATTCTTATACTATCTTCAGATTTTATTGCATAGAATGCAAGTTGGATCTCCTTCACCTGGTCTACAGAGATCGCGAAGGAGCTGGCGTGTTTCACTGCTGCCTTTTAGAACCGTGCAAGTTGAGACTGTTCTAGAAGTGACTTTGAACCAGTGGATGAGTGTGCCCCCTCTAACCGCACCATCAGTGCATGGGCTGCACCTGTTTGAAATTTGCCAGTATTGAGCATATGCTGTTGGGTCAAGTTTGTATTTTAAATGGCTCTGGGGGTTGAGCATCTTCAGCAGTTGAAAAGCTGGTTAAACGGGATAGTTCCCAATATTACATGATTAATATCACTGGCTGGTTTGAGTCAGTGCTGCATGTTGCTTAAATGTCTGTGAAGTGGTGTTAATCTCCACCAAAAAGTATTTCTGATTCATAGCTAAAGCTAGGATGAGCCTAACAGAACTTACCTGCTGAGCAAAATTGCTTTGACTGGTGTACAGTGGTTCCCCTGGCCTGGTCCAATGCCCCATGAAGCTGAAGGGTGTATTTCTGCTGAATGCAAGGGGCTGTGATCAGACCTCATGTCTGCAAGTCTGCAGTGTGTTCAATTACTGAGCCACGAAATAGTAGTTTAGTGTTGAAAGTGCCCGTCTTGGATTTACAAAGCCTGAGGAACTCAGAATATGACACTCTTAATTAGATTTATTTGTGAACCTTTCATGGCTTAATCTAGTCTGTTTCCTTCTCTTAAACCCTCTGTTACTCTTTGAGTTTAAATGATGCTGGTACTGTGCTCTGTCTTGTCTGTTTTAGAAACCCACAAGGTGATGGTGTTCAGCATGGTGGTTGCTCATTGCATGCTACTTCTCTTTCTCAGCCCACGACTATAGCCTCACTTAGGCTTTGTCTACAAGATGCATCTTTTAGCGACATGACTGTGCTGATATGGCTGTGCCACTACAGCCATGCCGCTAAAAGGCGTGCAGTGTAGCTGCTGTTTGTCGGTAGAAGAGAGCTCTCCCACCAACAAAAAACTTCCACCCCAACAAGCAGCGGTAGCTTTGTTGGCAGGAGAGCGTTTCCGCCGACAACGCGCTGTTCACACTGGCGCTTTCCTCGACAAAAACTTTTGTCTTTGGGGGAGGTGTTTTTTTTTAACACCTCTGAATGACAAAAGTTTTATCCTTCAGTTACCAGTATAGACAAAGCCTTAGCTACCACTGAAGAATTAATGTGATGCTCCTGATGGGATCATGGTGCTGGATCCTACTCTATCCATTCCCTTTAGTCTTTTACCTTTGCCAACAGCTGCTACAGGAGAACATCAGGTTAAATGTAAACTATTAAAAAAAAGTTTAAAAGAAAGATTTGACAAGGTAAGGAAACAGTTCTGTGCTTCTTTCATTTAAATTAAGATTGTTAAAAGCAGCATTTTTCTTCTACAAAGTAAAGTTTCAAAGCTGTATTCAGTCAATGTTCAGCTGTAAACTTTTGAAAGAACCACCATAACGTTTTGTTCAGAGCTACAAATATTTCAGAGTTACGAACAACCTCCATTCCCGAGGTGGCCGTAATGCTGTAGTTCTACTGTACATTGCTAGCAGCAGTTTGAATTTCCTGGCCACTCGGTGGCACAGCTGGATTTTTTTTCACTGTGACTCACGTGTCATCACAAGCCTTCTGGACATACTTGGGCTTGCCCTGCAAAGCAAACCTGTGGAGCTAGTTAGAAAGAAGCTCCCAGACAAAGGTTCACAGGAGCTGAGGGGTTTATTTGCCCCAGTTCTTGGGTAGAATTTATGTTGTCCAACTGAAAAGGATGCTGTGAATATGGTGTTTGGATAGAACTGTTGCATTCCACTGTAGCACTGTGAATTAAGAAGCCAATGTTCCTGCACCACAGCAATAGCTAAGAGATTGCTTTGTGATACCTGCGGCAACGCAGATTTCTTAATGGCACCCACTGTGCAGGTTGTTGCTAAATGTGCTAAGAAATGGCAAACTGCTCATATCAGCCCTACGCTATCCCAGTGGGTCGAAGGAAAGCCGGGCAGTCCTTTTGCTTCATGTTCCAGAAGAATGAATTACACATCTCCACAGGTGCCTAAGAGAAACCCCCGTCTGCTGACAAGCTTTATCTGATTGCTCTCCTACCCACTCTTGTTAACACCCTGCTTCTGACTCTGGGCTAACGCTTGGTGATTAGGAATCAAACAGACATACCAAGCTACAGGTCTGTACAGCGTGTCCCATGCTAACGCTTGAACATCACGACTGTGCACAAGACAATTGCCAAGTCAAAGAAAACAGGAAATAGAGATTGGCCAACCTGTCTTACTTCCTAGGCATTCCAGCCAGAAACTTTATGTGGCTGTTATCCTGTCAGGACCCCTGAACTCTGCCAGCTGCTTAGCTCCTACCATAAGATGTAGTCTGGGAGATCTGAGAGAGACTCAGGTGAATGGTTTCTGGGATTAACAACCAAAAGGCAGGCAAGTCGAAATGAGAGAGAGAACCCAAAGGTCTTCCTGCGCTGTGGGTGAATGGACTGTTAGGCCCCAGTCCTACCAATCCATAACCACACCTATAGATTTACTCATGATTTGTCAGAACAAATCATGCCAAACCTACCTAATTCCTTTCTTTGACAGGGTTCCTGGCTAGTGGATAGGAGGGAAGCAGTAGCTATGATCTATCTTGATTTTAATACGGCTTTTGACATTTTTATAAGCAAACTAGGGGAATGTATGTCATGCCAGACTAACCTTCTTTGAGAAAATCACTGATTTTTTTTAGATAAGAGAAATGCAGTAGATCAGGGGATCTCAGCCTTTCCAGACTACTCTTCCCCTTTCAGGAATCTGATTTGTGTTGTGTACCCCCAAGTTTCACCTCACTGAAAAAACTGCTTGCTTACAAAATCAGACCTAAAAATGCCAAAGTGCCACAGCCACACTAGTACTGAAAAATGGCTGACTTTCTCATTTTTACCATGTAATTATAAAATAAACCAGTTAGAATGCAAACACTGTACCTACATTTCCAGTGTATAGAAAATAGAGCATGTGATGCGGCGCCTGCCCGACACTGGGCTCTAAGGGGCTAATACAGTCCTTGGGAGGCTGTGCAGGAGGCAGCCAATCAGAGAAGGGCTGCTAGGAGCAGCCAATCAGGGCCGGGCAGGCCCATATAAGAAGGGCTGCAGGGCACAGCAGCTTCAGTCACCTGGAGCTCGAGGAGGGAGGAGGACTGGCTGCCCTGCAGGCTGAGGCCCTGAGGAAGGGCAAAGAGGGTGCTGGGCCTGCAGGGAAGTGGCCCAGGGAAATGTACTGAGGACTCAGAAGTGGCCCAGCAAACAATGGCCTTCTACAGGGTCCCTGGGCTGGGACCCAGAGTAGTGGGCAGGCCTGGGTCCTCCTCCCCTCCCCGCTTCCTTGCCACTGGGGAAGTGGCTAGATAGACTGCAGTCACCACTGAGAGAAGTGGCCGGGCAGGGATTGCAAAGACGTCTTTTGGAAAGGAGGGACACAGAGCATGACACAGCTGCGGGTCTGTGTCACTGAAGGGGACACTGCGGTCCTCGGAGGGATGTAGGTCCAGGAACGAAGAGGTGAGTGGTGAAGCACCACCAGAGTAGGGTGCACTGGCTACCAGAGCTAATCCCCGGGACAGCCACAAGTAGGCGCCGGAGGGGTGAGTGAACCCTGTTACAGAGCCGTATAAACAAGTCACTGTCTGTATGAAGTTTTAGTTTGTATCGATTTCGATCGTGCTTTATATATAGCATGTTGACAAATATCTAGATGAGCTGATGTACCCCATGAAATATCTCTGCCTACCCCCAGGGGTTCACGTACCACTGGCCGAGAACCACTGCAGTAGATCTAATATACTTGGACTCAGTAAAGCATTTGACATGGTACCACATGGGAAATTATTAGTTAAATGACAGCAGATAGGGATCAGTCCAAGTATTGTGAAGTGGATAAGGATCTGGCTAAAGGGGAGAAGGCAATGGATTGTGCCAAAAGGTGAACTGTCAGACTGGAGGGAGGGTACTAGTGAGGTTCCTCAAGGATCTGTCTTGGGACCAATCTTAGTCAATATTATTATTAATGAGCTTGACAGAAAACGGAGGAGAGCGCTAATGAAATTTCCTGATGGTACAAAGCTGGGAGGCACCAACAATACATGAGAGGATCGGATTATTAGACAGGAAAAGCTGGATGACCTTGAAGCCTGGAGTGACAGAAGTGGGATGAAATTCAGTAGTACAAAGTGTAAGGTCATATGCTTAGGGTCAAATAGTAAGAAGTTTTGCTGCAAGCAGTGGGCTCATTGGTTGGAAGTGGGAGAGGAAGAGAGAGACCTGGGTGTGTGGGTCCATCACAGGATGACTCTGAGGCACCAATATAATGCGGCTGTGAAAAAAGCAGATGCGATCCTAGGAGGTATCCTGTGAGGTATTTCCAGTAGAGAGAGCCATTGTACAGGGCACTGGGAAGACCTCATCTGGAGTACTGGGTACAGTTCGGCCATTCCTGTTCAACCCATATTACCTGTGTTTGGGAAAGAGGATTTCAAAGTGGAACAGGTGCTGAGAAGAGCTACTTGGGTGATAGGGGAATGGAGGACCTGTCTTATGAGCAGAGACTGGAAGAGCTTGGCTTGTTTAGCCTAGCACAAAGAGGGGATATGCTCGTTCTCTATAAATACGTCACGGGGGTAAATGCCAGTGAGGGTGAAGAGTTATTCAAGCTAAAGAAGTGGTATAAACTGGTCAGGAAAACATTTAGGCTGGAAATGAGAAGATGGTGTCTAAGCAACAGGGGGGTGAGGTTCTGGAGTAGCCTGCCAGTAGGAGCTGTCAGACAAACAACTTGATTAGTTATAAGAGAACTGGACAAATTGATGAGTGGGATTGTATGACAGTGTTGCTTGTGATGGTGGAGGGCAGGGCTCAGCAGCCCTAGGTGTCCCTTCCAGTTCGTGTCTTACATTTCTAGAGCTCAAGCTTCAGGGCTTCAGCTGGCCACCTGCAGGGGTCAGGGAGAGATTCCTTGCCCCCACACCAAAGTATTCTGGGGGAGGAAGTTTGGCCTCCCTGGCCGGAGATGGGGCGCTGGACAGGGTGGGCACTGAGCATTCTCTTTCTCAGGTGCTTGTTCTGGCTGGTCCTCGCTCACAAACTCAGGGGCTAATGGATCGCCACGTGTGGGCTTGGGAAGGAATCTTTCCCCAGGTCAGACTGGCGGTGGTCTTGGGTTTTTTTGCCTTCCTCTGCAGTGCAGGGTGCGGGTCACTTGCAAGGATTATCTGGGGGCATCTCATTTAATCATTTCCCTGCCATTGCCGGGAGCTTGGTGCCCCTTGGACCTTCCTGTTCTCTGCCTGTGGCACATCCTGAGCGCTGTAATGCTGTGATCCAGTGTTGGTTATTGGGCTCAGTGTGGGGGAGCAAGGGGGTGTTGATGGCTTGATCTGGGGGTCTCCTCTGGCCTTTGTCTCTGTGGCAACAAGGCATTGTGTTTGGAGCCACTGGAAACCAATCTTGGCATTAGCGCCGAGCAGAGCTCGTGCTAAATGATTGAGATGGATAGAGTGAGAGTCTGACAGCTATTCATGGTTAATTAGTTTATAATGAAAACGGCTCTCGTATTCACGGCAGACTATCGGAGACAATAAGTGCAGAGTTATTTTATTGCTTTTGAACAAAGTCTTATCTAGCTCATGGGTGCTCCTGCTGCTCCACCGCTCTGCATCCCAGGGAAGAGCATTCATCTTCCAAACCATCAATGGCAACAGATTAAAGAGGGTGTTTTCTTGAAAGAGGAAAAGGAGGGAACACATTCTCGGAGCAGTACCTTTTACATCAGGCTGTCTGAGTGAATAATGGTGTGCAAAGAGTGACAGCAATGCAAAGCTGCCTCCCTGCTTGGAGAGTGGAAGATCTCTTGAGAAATGGCATCACAGCTCCATGGAAACTAATCGCTACGCTAGGTGGGTGATCAAAGAACTGTAGTAGATAAGGTCCTTTTGTTTGAAATTAAGATGAGCCTGTGTGTTAGGTGTGCCAGATTTTACTTGAGGAAATGTGGTAGGAAGCTACACAAGGGGAGAGAGCAGCATTTGGAAAGAAGGATTTACGCTAATTAATGAAGATGTCACCAAGGGAAGAATGAATGGGAGTGGGCTCCATAGAGAAAAAGCAAACCTTGCAAACTGGGCCGAATTACAGATAAAAACAATTTACTTCTGGGGAAAAGAAAATAACAAAACATAAGTAATGGGAATTGCATTTTCTATCCAGTAATGTCTTTCTTTTTTTAACCTTATTAATGAACCAAAGATGTTAGAGGTAGAAGCAGCAAAAGGAGTGAGCATCAAAATACGATAATGTGCCTTTGAAGTAAAATGCACCTTGGAAACTGTAACTAGGGTCCATGTAAACAAATATATGTGGACAACTTGTTATCCAGTGAAAGTTCCACTGTTTGTATTTAATTCGTGTGGGTGTTTTACTAGCTCTGCACTGGCTTTATAGGACTGAAAGGTGGCTCAGAGCAGTGCACTCTGTAGGGAATCTGAACCTGTAACCGGGCCTGTTCTAGACGGGCGTACTGGGCTGTGAGAAGCTCCTTAGCGAGGGAAGCCGTTGGCACTTGGGCCAGTAGGAACATTTGACGCTGCACTAGGCTCTCACTCGGCAGCAGCTCTGCTGGTTTGTGTTGCCTGAGGGCGACGTGTTGCCCAGCACCCCGGGGAGGTGAGAAAGGACTGTGAGTGGGGCCTGCTCAGAAGGTAACAATATTGACTCAACAGTATCTCGGTGGGCGAAAAGGTTTAGGGTCAGAGTTTAGCCCATGAAATGGCCCCTTGGCAGCTCTCTGGCCAGCTGAGAATAGGTAGGAAGCAGGACTAGCTGTCTCTAAACCGCCCCTTCCTGGCTCCACCTAGCACAGCGATGGGTGCTGGGGAGAGAGGTGTGAGGCGGGCGTGGAGGTGTGCTGCATTGAAGCCCAGTTACTCCTCTTCCCCCCAGCAGTGTTATGGCCCCTTTGTGGGCTTTTCAAGCGGGCACGATTCACAGCAGCCCGGAGGTTGTTCTAAATCACACCAGGGGCTGAACCAGGTCAAGGGTGCACTAGGGTGCTGTGCTTCTGCTTCTCCCTCAGCCCAGGGCCTAGCCCTTAACTTCTCCTTTATGTGGTCCCGACTCTGCCACAGAAATGTCTGATGGGGGATTACAAAGGTTTAGGTCACATCCTTTTCTACTATGGCTGCTTGTAGACACTGCTAGGCTTGCTGACATCCTCCAGATTTCCCCATATTTGCATAAAAATGCAAGCACAAGTCAGTAGCAGTAGGTGCCTTTTATTTTGCAGTTACACTATGGGGAGATAACTCTATGGATTAATGGGGGGGTGTATGGATAAGATAGTGTGTGTGTGTGTATGTATCCAGTAAATATTTAGCCTATTACAAATAATGTATGGACAGAAATGCCATATTTCTGGTTTTTCCCCATTCTCATTTTGGTGATTAGTTGTAAGCAGATGGTGCAGCAATATCCCAAATGTCATGTAATTAACGCACAGAATGTCAGAAGAAATGGCAGAAAGTTGATCCTTTTTCAACTCTGTCCTGGTGTCCATGGAAGAAATGCTGATGACATTCAGCAGTGTGCACTTAAAAGCCAAGGATCAAAAAACTGCATTCCCCATTTTCTCTGATCTCAGGGAATTATCTGAGAAAGGGAGCCCCAGGAAGTCCTTACAGCAGATTTCATTCTTGAATAGGGTGAAATGAGATATCTGGGAAACATGGACATTTTTAAAAAATGGAGAGAGAGAGAGATTGAGAAACAAACATTTGCCTGGAATGTTTCACTGCGAGTGAGAGTCTGGGGACTCTGAATTTAGATCTTCTAAATTGAACCAGGGATGGGAAACAGGCTGGCTTGTAAACATGCCAGAGCTATTCCTTAGTGCTCACATGTTGTTCTGATTTCACAAGAGCCTGGTATCACAAAGCCCAGTAGATTATTCAACTTCCCCTGCAGGCTTGGAGAAATGGCCAGCAATCGGTAGGCCAGACGGAGGGTGGCAGACTTGGTGGGTCTTTGCTGCATCTTTACTTAACTGTTCTTTTCAAACCTAAATTTATTTTAGGTGGGACTGGATGAGAGCTTCTCAGATAGAGCTATCCTTTCAAACAGCAGACCCCGGCTACCCCTGTGGAGTGCGTGCCTGTTGCTGTGCGCGTGTTCGCTTTTTGGCTTTCATTTGACATCTTTGTTAATTATCTTCATGTGTAATATGCCAGGCTTTTATCATCAACCCTTCCAGCATTTGTAAAGGAAGGAGCAGTTTATATAAACCTAACGATGTAGTATTTTGTATTTTCTATAACTGAACGGCTGCTTTGGGGCCAGTCATTTGCACCAGTGATGCAACTTCTCTGCCTTTTCTGGCTTCTCATTGCGTAATGAAGATCACAGTTGCCTATGTTAATCTTTAATCTAACGTGTTCCTTTCCCACTTATTTAAAGCCAGCAACACTGTATAGTTTCATACCTGGTTTGTTAAAGAATTCAAGCTGACATTTGCAGATACGTACATATTAAACCAGCTGTGGGAGGAGTCACATGTCTAGTTAAATTCCCCCTCCAAGCTGTTCTCCAGACTGCTGTGAGGGGCTCCAACCCCTGAGTCCCTGCTCGCTTCAAGCCTCTGGAGTCTGAATGGAGTCCAGGTCCTGCCCATCATGTGTGGATTTCAGGTGCCCTCTCAAGGTACAAATCCTCTGTCTAGCACCCTGCTGAGAGCTGCAACACTGCAGTCCAACTGCCTAGCTCCTGGGACCAGGCCTAACCCTTCAGCCTCCTCCAGAGCTTGAACACACCCTCTTCCAGAACTCCAGCGATGTGGGTGCTCTGGCTTTACCATCTACCTCATCAGGTAACACATCTCACTCGCGCACACACACACATTGCACAGGTGTATAACACCATTGCTCTTAGTAGCACCAGAAATACACAGATCTAGACAAAAATAATACACCCTACACTCATTTCCCTGCCTCAGTTTCCTCACCACTCTGGATCATTCTTTGAGGTGGGGTGAAAGACCTCTGGATGCATCCTAGGCTCCCTCAGCTGCTCATGGGTTGTCTTCTGAACCAAGGAGCCCTTTTCTCTTGGCCAGCTCGCTTGGTCCCACAGCTAAAACAGGTCTCCCTTGCTAGGAAAGCATGCCTGTCTCTTCCCCTCTCCTGCCCGAAGTTTCTTGTCCTTCTCAAAGCCTTCCCCCCGCGAGTCCTTTTTAAAGACCCCAGCTTTGTCACCTCTGTCTTTTTATCCTATTTGGAAATCTTCTACTATCCAAACACTAGCCCTCTGCTCCTAGGGGAAAACTGGATCTCCTAGCGCTAGCCAACCTCCTTAGCATACCCGTGGTGTAGTCAGAGTACAATTGTTGGGTCAATGGAGTAGTTAACCTTTAGTCTGGTGCGTATATGCTCCAGGCCCTGCCAGCCTACGTGGATTCCACATTTCCATAGAGGCATTTCATGATACAGCAGTGTTTCTAGTAACAATTTAATAACAACATCCAGAATTAATTCATTGTACAGACAGGCTTCTCCCCAAATCACCACCGTAGGTAAATGAATTAGGGCCTGATTCTGGAAACCCTTACTACTAGAGGTAGGGAATGCATGATCCTGACTCACATACACACATAGTAGATAGTGTCCAGTTTAAGGCCCTGATCCTGCAAACATTTGTGAATGTGCTTAGCTTTATGCATGTGAGTAATGCCATTGCCATTAGTTGAACAACTCATGTATTTAAAGTTAGGCATACGTTTGCGTTGGCAGAAGTGGCGTCTGGGTCTGAAAATCAGGCTCTTCAGAAGTCCCTCACTGTTACCATTGACTCCAGTGGGAGTAGAATTAGGTCCGTGTGGAAAACTTTGGAAGATCCCACTTTTACTGATCACGTGCAGGACTGAAGGTTGGCAATATGTAGCCCCAGGTAACTCTGTGAAATCAGTGACTTTCGTGGAGGGTGTATCGGATCCATGGCTGTCTGGGTTGTGGTTGGCTAGAGCATTACTTAGGGACTAAGTCCTTAGCTCACAGAGTTTTCAAAGGAAGGACAGGGCTGGTCAATCCTGCTGCTCTAATTATTTTATCCTTAAAAGCATGACAGTTCACTTTCCTGATTGGCTGATGACTGGAATCACACAGGGCTGATTGATTTCCCACAAATTTTGTTGCCCGCATGGAGTGTTTTATGCCTTTCCTGAAAGATATGAGGAGGCTTATCCCACTTCTGCCAGCATTTGCTTGCTTAAAAGGGCTGTTGAATTATGGATTAAAGTACTTAGCATGCTTCAACAGGCAGAGAGGCAATTGTCTTAGCCGCACGATGCAGGTCCCGCTCCTCCTTGGAGAGCAATTCTTCACTGAAAGTAATTTGTGGTTTTAAACAAAGAAATGTTTCTCCAGCTCCTTACAAATTACGTAACAGCAAAGGGACTTCTTTGTGAACTGACAGACAGACCCATCCCCTGCTTCTCAAACCAATGTGCCCTGGAAGTATATAGCGCTTCCCCCAGGCAAAATGCATGAACTTCACAGTATGTATGGGTTTGCCCCAGGCAACAAACCTAACAGAGGGATTTAAAGACACTCCTCCCCACACTTAGATGGGTACCAGAAATTTCTCCACTATATTTTTCTACTCACATGAGGGTTTTTTGCCCATGGATGCAACTTCATATTGTTCCCCACGCGGCTGTCGCTCTGGCTCCTCAGGCATCGCACCGCTTTATGGAAGCAGCTTGAATACTAATCAGCGAGCAGTGATGTCAAATGAAGTGCCAGTGGGAGAATGGAGTCTAACTGCTAACTACAGACAGTCATTGAGTGGAAGACCTCTTACTATGCTTTGCACATCTCTACCCCAAGCCCAAGTCTGAGGGTGAATGACACAACAAAGGACCGCTACAAGAGTTTTCGCTCAGAGGTTATGTCTACACTGGGAAGTTTCTGCGCCACTTATTAAAACATGCTGGAATTAAACCACTGTTGCATGTCCACACTGGGCTCCTTGTGATGCTGGAGCACATCCACATTAGCAGCTCTTGCAATGGCAAAGAAAGCAGTGCATTGTGGTAGCTATCCCTCTGTGCAACTGGCTGCAGGGTGCTTTGGGAAGGGTTTGCAATGCCTTGTGGGGCAGGCACAGCATCACATGATGCTGGTTTCCCAATCCCATCCTTCCATGGGCATCCTACTACATTGCCAGCTGCTTTTCAACTGAAGGGGCAGGGCAGAGTGTGTGACAGAGCGTCTGTGTACGGACAGGGGAGGGAGACGGTGTCAGCATGCTGGCTTGTAAGTTCAGATGGCGGCAGGAAGCAACCACTCCTGGGGGAGGGGGAAACCCCGACATCAGCCCCTGCCTCCCTCCTTGGGTTCACTGCACAATAATCTCTCTCTCTCTCTCTCGCGCGCGCGCAATAGAGCGCTGGAGCCTCTGCGCAAATAGCCTCACGACTCTTGTTGAGGTGGGGTTTTTGCAGCACTGGCACTGAGGAGTTTCTGCGCACCAAGTGGCTTGGCAGTGTGTGCACGTCTGCAGTTTGAGTGCAAAAAGCTGCTTTCCTGCGCACAAACTTGCCAGTGTAGAGAAGCCCAGAGAGAGGTTAGAGTCGTCGATTCAGTCCTGCCTCTGGTGTTCATCAGTGGGAAGACCCTGTTCCCATTGGGCATGGAGTTCTTTGACTTCCATCCTGGTGAGTGGGAGGGTTTGAAGCTCTCTCCAGGACAGGGGTCATATGGCTGCAGCTCAGCTCAGTTGGGCTTTCCAGGCCACTGTCTCATGGGAAGGGATGGGATTCTGTCTCTTCATGAATACAGCTATTCCCTTCTTCATAGAAAACTCCCGTTTGTGGCATTGGCCAGGAGGTAGCTTAGTGCTTGTCCCACAATGTATGAGAGAAAGAGTCCTTCCCAGGATCCACTGACCCTCGGTTCTGCAGGCTGGGGGGGAGGGGAAGAATTTCCCCATCCCTGCACCAGTGCGGAGCAGGCTGCAGCACCAACCGATAGGGGTGGTAGTATTACGTGCTAACTGTATGCTGTGTCGATGATCCCCCAGGGATAGGGCGATGGGGAAGCACCTCTTGGGGGGTACAAACATGGCAGGCAGCGTCCAATAGACACATGAGCTTCCTAACAAGCCTTCTCAAACATTTCCAGATTATTTGCTTTATGTGAATATCCACTTTGTGAATTATACGTTTGTGCCAAAGATTTGGAGACAAATTTCCTGCTCTCCAAATAGATAGCTGGCTTTTGATT
This sequence comes from Mauremys mutica, assembly GCF_020497125.1. NCBI lineage: Eukaryota > Metazoa > Chordata > Testudines > Geoemydidae > Mauremys > Mauremys mutica. The sequence goes on from NC_059080.1 coordinate 1,571,681, forward strand.
AAATAGATGCATGCCCTTCCCTAGCTTTTAGCATTCAGATTGCATTAATACTCATTTAGCTGTGATACATTGTGTTCTGCTCTACACAAGCATGCCGCAAAACAATATAATGTAAGCGCTAAAGCACAATTGAATGGCTAAAATTTCAAAGGGAACTGTGTTCAAATCAGGTTTCTATCAGTTCAGTGACTAGGCATCTCATCAAAATATTGTGGGCTAAACAGGAGCAGTGTGAATCCTTGTGTGCAGTACTGAAGACCCTGTTTGGATTAGATGTGTCCAACCTGGAAAATACATATCTGAACAAGGACACAAACGACTCCAAAATTGGGCTGCTTGTGAATCTGAATCTGTTTTTAGCAGTCTTCCTTCCTGGGCAGGCAAAGGAGGAGAGTCCTGAATGCCTTCCTTCTCAGCCTTCAATAGAATTTACATAAGGTGGGAAGCCTTTGTTTCCAGTGGAAAACTACCAGCAGTGTCCAGGGTGGTACTCCGTACCAGGTGACATCATCAGATGACCCTGCAGTGTCAAAGCAACATCCAGGAAGCTTCTCAGGAAGGTGGGAGATTAGTATCTTCAAAGTTCTATTGTCCTTCTTAATCATAGAATATCAGGGTTGCAAGGGATCTCAGGAGGTCATCTAGTCCAACCCTCTGCTCAAAGCAGGACCAATCCCCAACTAAATCATCCCAGCCTGGGCTTTGTCAAGCCTGACCTTAAAAACCTCTAAGGAAGGAGGTTCCACCACCTCCCTAGGTAACCCATTCCAGTGCTTCACCACCCACCTAGTGAAATAGTTTTTCCTAATATCCAACCTAAACCTCCCCCACTGCAACTTGAGACCATTACTCCTTGTTCTGTCATCTGGTACCACTGAGAACAGTCTAGATCCATCCTCTTTGGAACCTCCTTTCAGGTAGCTGAAAGCACCTATCAAATCCTCCCTCATTCTTCTCTTCCTCAGACTAAACAATCCCAGTTCCCTCAGCCTCTCCTCATAAGTCATGTGCTCCAGCCTCCTAATCATTTTTGTTGCCCTCCGCTGGACTCTTTCCAATTTTTCCACATCCTTCTTGTAGTGTGGGGCCCAAAACTGGACACAGTACTCCAGATGAGGCCTCACCAATGTCGAATAGAGGGGAATGATCACGTCCCTCGATCTGCTGGCAATGCCCCTACTTATACAGCCAAAATGCCATTAGCCTTCTTGGCAACAAAGGCACACTGTTGACTCATATCCAGCTTCTCATCCACTGTAACTCCTAAATGGCCCAATCCAGGCTGATTGCCTACAGTCTGGTGGACATTCCCCAAATACACACCCAGTTGTAATTGTTACATAATCAATATTCCTAACTTCAGATACAGAAATGATACATGCATACAAATTGAATAAGCAAATTCAGTAGATCATAACCTTTCCAATGATCTCACATGACCCATCTTGCATAAAACATGTCTTAGTTATTCCATATTCATATCATAACAAAATTTCTATGAAGAATATGAGGTGTAATGTCACAATGATATTTAGTGCATAATGGGAGGTGGATTGTCCTGAGGTTAAAACACAGAACTGGGAATTGGGGTTCCTGGGGGTCTCTTACCAGCTCTGCCACAGAGAATGTATGACCTTGGGAAAGTCGCGTTGCCTCTCATTTTGCATCGTAAAAGGGATGACAGGCCTTCCCCACCCCCAAGGGGGTTGGGAGGCTCTTTGTGAGGTGCTGAGATACCGTGGAGATGAGCACCCTAAAAAGGCTTATAAATAAAAGTAGACCCCATTGTGGGATAGAGTAAGAGCTGCTCCTGTACCTTCCACTCCCTGATAATTTACGATATCTCCCTTTTTACCTCTGCTCTGGTTGGGACACATTAGAAGTTTCCCCCTCCTCATGCAGTACAGGAGACCTCATTCTGTTATTTCCTTCACTTTCTCCACCAACACACACCAGTTTGGAATACACCCCCTATTCCACACCCACTCCCAGGCAGCCTGACCCCTCTCACCCTGCTTACAAGTTAGCAAAGGGGATTCGGGTTTCAAGGGACCTGGGAATGTCTCACCCTGAATCTTGGACATTGCACTCAGGGAATCCTATTGAACTAGATTGCAGAGAGCTCCAGCTTTGCTGGGTCCTGGGCTAGGGCTGTTATCTGGGTAGATCATTATCTCCCTGCAAACAGGTCAGTTCATCTCTGTTTACCTTAATAGTTACTCCAAGATTCAATCGGACCCATTGTTTTAGTTTAGAAACGTTGCTGTGACTCCATCACAGATTGCCAGCCAGAAGGTGATGAATGATGCTTTTGGTTTTTTTGTTAGGAATGAAGGAAAGAAATGAGCCTTGGGCCTTTGTATAATATATCCTTGTTAAGAGAGCTAGCTGTTGATTCACCCACGTACTGCTGGACTTACAAGATATCAGAGCTGGTTTTAGAGCAGAGACCTGCAGGCACTCAGACCTATTCAGCATTGAGGCATTCCTGTTTCTTAGTACAGTATCCTTGAATTAAGAACAAAGGTTTAGTTAGTTTACATGATAAAAATTTTAAAAGTGCCCCATGACTTTTGTGTACGTGCAAACCCCAGGATGCCCATATCTGCCTGAACATGGGATGCAGATGTGTGGTGGAGCTTGAGCATGTGCAGAAGTTTGCGTTCACTGCTGAAAACCTGTCCTTTGAAGCCCCCTCCTATCAAGTGTCCTGATTACTATACAAGAAAGAGAACTCCTTTTTAAAGGGATAATTCATGCCCTATCTTTTGAACATTGTTTTGAATAAAATAGGAACTGCGTTCTGACCTGATTTTCTTTCGAGCTTAGTTGGACTTCTGTAAGGCTGTAACTCTATTGATCAAGTTAAGATTTTGGACGTATGAGTAAAATAGCAATTTCGTCTCACACTCTGGCCAGTGAGGTGTCTGACATTCCACCGGCTGGTTACTGCTGAAACGCCAGCATCCCTTGAGAGAGACGGTCCTAGCTGTGGCGCTCAAAGGTGCTCCACCTCTCTTCATGGAGGCAGGAATGTCCCCAACCCCAAGTATTTGTAAACACCGTCAGGCAGCGTTGAAAGGTTAGACAGTCCTTATGTCTAAAGGAAAATGTTGGTTTCTTCTTATTCCAAGGCAATTTTCCAGGCATCCAGCAATGAAATGGAATGATCCTGGCTTTGATGCTGATGTTGCTTTCTTGGAAAGCAGCCTAGATATGTGTAACAGTTCCAGGATCAGAGTAGCCATTTGACATAAATTGGTCTTCTGATTATTGTACTTAAAACTCATTATGTGGCACATGTTCCTATCAGCAGAAACCACCGTTAAGCACAATTTAAAAAAAGACTTGATAACCCAGGTGTATGATGTCATCTCTATTCAGTGACTCCTGAAGGGGAAATTGTCTGGAATTACTTGCTTGATTTTGTCATGAAAGATGAGAATATGAAGCAGAAGACCTTGGTCATTATCTCTGGTTGTTATGCAGTTAGTGACCCTGGAGTAACATTCCCCATGATCAGATGCCTAGATAGCAGGGTGATTTGCACATGTGCTATATATAGGTAGGCAGGTCAAAAGTTGTTCTCAGCTTTATCTTTTAAGTGGAAGCACTGATGTAGCTCAACAGGAGAATAAAAGTCTCTCTGACACACATGTGCACACACACACTCCGGGGGGCCTGCTCAGAACTCGGGGATAGCTGTGTAACAATGCACATTTTCACTTGTAATGAGTAGGAAGTTCAGGATTTGGAAATGTAATGTGGTTTTGGAGCATTTGAGGAATAACTTGTTAAAATAAAATAAATGTGAAAAGCTCAGTTTTAAGACACAGTCCAAGAATAGGAATTTGGAGATAGGAGAGGCTGAGGGGGCACTTCCTTAAACTGAATGCTGAATGCTCTGACTGTCAAATAAGGGGAGGTGTGTATTGCTTTGTATGTGCACTTAGGGCAAAAGTTTCCCTCGACAGCACTCTAGTGGATAGGTGTCCAGGGCATGTGCTGAGCCAATTCTGTATCAGTGTCCCCAAGTGACGTGAAGGGATTCCGTGTGCAGGAGGCGCACCGGTGGAGAATCACGGTTCGGAGTAGAGGAGGCCGTCTTGCCCTTCATTTGTGCAATGCTGACAGGTTGAAGGGGCCTTAAGCAGCTGAAATGTGTTTGGCGTATGGAGTTTCCCCCTTGACTCTCAATGTTGTCAATTTCTTAAACAAATGTTATTGCCGGAAAAGAACTGACTGACGTTAGATAAAGGAAAATGTGGAATCATTCCGTACTGAGGTCTGTCCATGCCCCCCAAAATGTTAAAAGGCACAGCAGGTAGCATTGAACTCAAGCTGTGTGTGTGTGTGTGTGTGTGTGTGTGTGTTGTGTGTGTGTGTAACCCTTAATAGTCAATGCACTATCAAACAAGAAATGAACTAAAAACAAATCAAAAGGTGAAAACACACAGGAAAAATAAAAAGAGGGAAGGGAGGGGGAGAAAAAGGAAAAGTTATGGTGACCCCTTGGATCGTCCAGAATTAGGGGAATTCTGCTCCATCTAAATGTAAAATGAAGGTCAAGTTAAACAACATCCTTGACCTGCAGGCAGACCCAATGTTAACTTGCCCATAACCAAAGTGAGCCATGTCCCCCTCTCAGCGTAGGGCTGGTATAGACCTTCCCAGGCTCTGTTGAGAGAACCTCCTTTGGGACTAGCATGGGAAATGAACAGGTTAATTTGAGGGAACAGATCGGATAAGCAAGTAGATAACTCAAAAGGCAAAACCAGTCTGGGCCTGTAGGAAAAGCTGTTTTTAACTAATAGCCCAAACTAGGACCAAGCGAGGCAAAGTCCAGCAATGGTGGCGGAAGGAACTGATTTGAAGACTTCTTAGCAATGGTGAGAGGAGAGGATCAGGAACCTCATAAAGAGGGATGGAGCAGTGGAGACCTTGGAAGCTTTTTTAACTTGCATGTCTGAAGATATGAAAGATGTAGAACAATTGTAGATACATTACTAAATCTTACTGCAGCTATGATGAGAGAGAGAGTCATTTGAAATCTCTCTCCGAGCATTGCATGGATACTTTAATTTAATTTAAAAAAAAATATTAAATTATTAAATTAAATTAAATTAAATTAATACTTGCATTTTTCCATGTATGGACATTTTAAAGTGATTTCATGTGTAAGTTTGTGAATATAGTAACTCCTCACTTAAAGTCGTCCCGGCTAACGTTGTTTCATTGTTACGTTGCTGATTAATTAGGGAACATGCTTGTTTAAAGTTGCGCAATGCTCCCTTCTAACGTTGTTTGGCAGCTGTCAGCTTTGTCCACTGCTTGCAGGAAGAGCAGCTCATTGCAGCTGGCTGGTGGGGGCTTGGAACCAGGGTGGACCGGCAGCCCCACTATCAGCTCCCCGCTCCCCCAAGTTCCCTGTGCGGCAGCTGCCCAGCAGGCTAGCAATTGCAGCTGTCCCTGCCCCACTGCCATGTGCTGCTCCTGCCCTCTGCCTTGGAGCTGCTCCCCGAGACTCCTGCTTGCTGGGGGGGGGAGGGAAGAAAGAGAGGGGCTAATGTCAGGGTGTCCCCCTGCTCCTGCACCCCGCTTACCCCATCTTCCATAGAGTGGGGGGACACACCAGGGCTCAGGACGGAGGGAGCTTGCAGCAGCTGTGGTCTCAGCAAGCTGATCTAATTAACAAGGCAGTGTACTTAAAGGGGAAATGCGCATATCTCCCTCCATTCCTGCTACCTTGTGTAGAGAGAGAGTTAACCCTTGAGGGCTCAGCCAATTGCTAGTTCATCATTTAGCAGTAAGGGAAATATCCTACCCTCTGACTCCTCCACCTCAACCAAGCTTCACAATCATCATCACTGTGTACCAGTATTAAATTGTTTGTCTAAAACTTATACTGTGTGTGTATATATAATATAGTCTTTTGTCTGGTGAAAAAAATTTCCCTGGAACCTAGCCCCCTCATTTACATTCATTCTTATGGGGAAATTGGATTTGCTTAACATCGTTTCACTTAAAGTCACATTTTTCAGGAACATAACTACAACATTAAGAGAGGAATTGCTGTATATGTAGATGCTTGGCATGGTCTCTTCAATAGATTCTCCGCAATCGTCCTGTGCTGAGCTCTGTCATACTGTACTCAAGTTCCTCCTCTTTTGAGTCCCAAACACATCATTCGGGATCATTACCCTGTGCAAATCAAACACTGGTATAATGACTAGCAACACAGCAGGCTAATAAAAAAGAAGGCAAATCAAACCTCTAAAGAAGTTTGTAGGCAAAGGGTTCCTCAACCAGCAACGCAGAAGCGGTTTCTGAATCTGGTATTGTTGAGTCTCAGATAACACCACCGAAAGCCAAGGGAAAGTGCTTGTTGGGGATGGAGAAGTTGGAATGTTGGATAAGTTGGAATGTTGGAAAAGTGGGGAAATTCCAGAAGACTGGGAGGGCGCTTATGTTGTGACTGTATTAAAACAGGCAAGTGGGATGACCCTGGTAAATAGAGGCTGGTAGCCTGACATCAGTCCCAGGTAAAACGATGGAAAAGCTGATATGGGTTCAAATGACACAGAATTAAAGAAGAGGATTATAATTCATGCCAGTCCACATGGCTTTATGCAAAACAGGTCTTAACAAACCTGATTTCACTCTTTAATGTGATGACAAGTTTGTTTGCGAAAGGTAACTGAGTAGATGTATACTTACACTTTTGTAAGTGATTAAAAATTAGCACTAGACAATGTCAGTAACGCATACTTTCTATGGGTTAAGGACGGGCTGACAGCTCTCAGAGTAGTTGTCAGTGGGGAATCATGGAATGGGGTGTTTTTAGCAGTGTTCCTCAGGGATCGGTACTAGGCCTGACGCTATTCAACGTTTTCATCAGTGATCTGGAACGAACTATAAGATCTTGTGATAAAATTTGTGGATGACTCAAAGACTGGGCAGAGTGGTAAGTAATGATGAGGGCAGTCATGCAGAGTGATCTGGATCGCTTGCTAAAATTTATTTTAATTCAGCAGGGGCGTAGTGACCCAGGGGATACCTGTAAAACTCTGCATCTCCTGTGCCCTCTGCCAATTGATACCAAGTAATTCCTAGGTCACAGTAGCATGGCCAGATTTGTAATGCTCAGAGTAACTCACAATGTCATAACCTTGATGTTAACGTGGTTGACAGAAAAGAATTTGACAAGGCAGATCACATCCGTGTTCTGTTTGGAGGCTAGGGAGTCGAGAACAGAGCATTTAGCAGTGGAGAGACACTGTTGGTGGGTAATGCAGCGGCATTCCCATCACCTTGCTTTGGCAGGGGAAACCAAAGCTGCATGAAGCAGGCCAAATCTTTCAGATCTTGACTTGGTACTAGCTGCACCGGTCTCTCCACTGCAGACTGAACTCTAATGTTGCAGCAGGTGATGTTACCTATTTGCGGGCTTTCTGAGGCTCTTGTCAGGTTTTATTACCAAACAAGTGTTCCTCAGGTAGGTATAGTAGGCAATGGCTTTGAAGCGGGGTTTGCTATACCCCTGGGGAGTGCATTAGCTCCGATGGAAGGCAGTTGGTATTGTAGGCAGCAGGTAGATCAGTGAATGCTCGGAGTAAATACGCTCACTAGAACTATATCGAGGGTTTCTTTTATCACAGCCAGTTTTCTACTAACTCTTCAATATCTAGGGAAGGGGGTGGCAGCCCCTGGGCCCCAAAACACCTGCACAGGAACAAGGCCCAGCAAAGGTCTCTGAGTGGTCGTGCTGCGGGACTGGCTACTGTACCCAGCAGTACTCTGTGGGCCAAGGCTGCTGTGCACTGCTGGGAGGACACAGACCGCATCTCCCTGCAGCAGTGTGCAGCTGTCAGGACCTCCCTGTACTACCATCCCCACAGGACTCCGGGAGGGCTCCTGCCTTCTTGGTTAGGTCCCCACTGCTTCTCAGCAGACCTTCTTTAATGGATTCTAAGCCAAGAGGGCTAATTGCAAATGCAAACGGTTCAGGAAAGAACATGCATGAAGTCCATCGCTAGTGACGTATGGATTATGGACAGCATGAATGTCACGGGGGGAAAAAGGGCTGTAGTTCGCTGGGGATTTCTGTGGAATAAAATGTTGGCAGATGCCCAAACTGGGGTTGCCATGAGAGAGGCACTTTCGTAGCTGGATAGCTGCCTGCCCTCCTCTGCTGTGAAACCAAATAAAAAATTAGTGGCACTGATCAGTTGATATCGATTGTGAAAGTAGCTCAGTTTAAGATGCTTTATTTGTTATTGCTCACGGTAGGACTCCCCTTTCATTAAAATCCTCTGATTAGATTAGACTGCGTAGGCTGCAAACATGCTCTCAGGTGAGACGAGCTGTGCCATCCATCAAAGGGAATCTCCCTCGTTAGCTCTTCATAGGTTTCTTTTCACTCCACTTCCAATTCTCATTGCCTGTAGAGGAAAAGCTCTGATGCCACCACTCTCAGCTGCATGGTCCATTTTAGGATCTCCATGGTTGCTGTTTGGATGCAGGGATTCTCCTCCACCTCCTCAGTGGAGAGGAGTCTCTGTGCAGTCTGTGGGCCTCTCTGATTTCCCTAATGGCCTAGAGCGGGAAGCAGAGGGGAGATCCCCTGTGGATCTCCCTCAGCACTCTCTTAGGGAAGCAGCCCCCAATCAGATTTCCGATTCTGCTCTATAACTCTGGAGTCAGGCAGGCCCTTAGAGCTCCTTCTGGCTCTGAGACTTGATTGGGCAAGATTTACCTCTTAGCGTTATGTGGCTTCTAGAGCTGCTCTGAGAGCCTGCACCCTTACATACAATTGCAAACAAATGCATAATTATGTAGAAAAGAAAGAAAAGGCAATGGAATGTAGGCATGGCTTGACGTGAGTAATTTAAATATGAGGGGAGGGCTCATTTCTTGAAAGACAGGGTTAAGCAAGTAACTAGGTCAGCAGGCTGAAAATGGTCTTTTTGTGATAGGATAAGTCAGTGGGTCAATGAGCTAAAAGACAGATGTCTGAACTAGCTACAATACAAGCAGGAACACCCAGGGAACCATTTACTGAGAAAAAGATAACGGGCAAGGGGAGTCAGGAGTGTAAAGATGAAGTAGAGCGCAAAGTCGAACATGGACAGTGTGTGGACAGAGCGTGCGGTACAGGGATTGATTCCTGCCCAGTAACCAAGCCAGTCCCCAAACGTGTAGTGCCTGTACTGGGATGTGTAAATGTATCTAAAGGGAGCGGGGTTCTATGAAACATTGGATGTGTGATATGCCTGTACCCATCCTTACACTTGAACCTAATGAACTCCAGCGTAGTTTGATGGTCAGCGTCGGCGATCCCTCGAGGATGATCTGTTTCACAGGTGGGTCCTTTGGTGACTGAGGGATAGCTCAGTGGTTTGAGTATTGGCCTGATAAACCCAGGGTTGTGAGTTCAATCCTTGAGGGGGCCATTTAGGGATCTGGGGCAAAAATCTCTCAGGGATGGTTCTTGGTCCTGCTGTGAAGGCAGGGGACTGGACTTGATGGCCTTTCAACATCCCTTCCAGTTCTATGAGATAGGAATATCTCCATATTAAAGAGTCTAATCCTTAAGCCACAGGCTCCTTGGGCGAACATTGCAGATGATGTTGGAAGTTAAGGTTGGGCTGTGATCGGTGTGTGACAGTTGTCCGTCCTTTCTTTTCTGGCATTTTTCTGTGACCAGGGAAAGGTGATTTCCCTCAAAAATGGATCTTTCCTCTCTGACAAGTCTGTCCTGGGCTACTGTTTCTTTTGGCCTCCCTGTTTCCTTTCTCATTTGGTGAGTTGGGCGTACAGCCGTTGTTTTGGTGAGGGTACATCAGGCATGCGCACACAGTGCCCGCTCCACCTCAGCTGTTGCTGGATAGTCAGGGCCTCAACACTGAAGACGTTGGGCTCTGTGAGGACACTGACATTAGTGCGATGATCCTCCCACTTTATGTTGAGGATCTTCTGGAGAAAGTGCTGGTGCTGGCGTTCCAGATTTTTCAGCTGTTTTCTATAGGTCATGCAAGGCTCGCAGCCGTAGAGGAAAGTTGGGATTATCACCGCTTTATAAACAAAACATCTAGTTTGATTGTATGTCAATAAAGAAACCTCAGTGACGAGTTCAAACTTGAGCTGCGTTCTTGGGAACCAAGTGGGTAAGGTCTCAAAGGCTCCTGAGTGGATAAGAAGCAACCTCAAGAACAATGAAGACCAAGCATGTTTCACAGAGATAGGCAAAGCCTCTGCTACAAACCTGGCATGTTCATTAAACTAGTTTCTCTGGCTCTGCCAGGAGGGGAGGGGTGGAGCTGAGGGTGGCACTGTGCTGTTCCAGAATTTCAACGTTAGTTTAAAAGAAATGCCTAGCTCTTATGGCTGCGAAGAAAACCTGCTGTTTAGTCACTAATGCAGGGCTGTCCTGCTGCAGGCTCTTTCAGCCAAATTCTTCTGTCCATAGGCAACATTTCTATTGAAGTCCATGCCAGGTTCGTCCACGTACGAAGTGCAGGGTTTCAGGATTTGGGCCTAGGAGTTATAAACAGTCTTCAGTCACCTGAAGAGGCTGTAAACTCTGAATCAAATGATGAGACAAGAGCATCTGGGGGCACTCAAACTCTGCCCCGCTGTGTCCCTCCCCTCGGATAACGAAGGAGGGGATCTGTACGATGTGGATGGGAAATGACCTATGTTTTAATGAAACTGTGCATTGGTATGATCATTAGGACTGTTTCAGTGAGTCATGATCTGAAGTGTGAAAACAGTTAGAAGTAACATCAGGTCTGCTTCAGAGGGGTGTAAGAGCTCCCCTGGGGTACTTGAGAGATACCCCAGCTCCATTCATCTCAAAGTTTGGCAAGAGATGGCAATTTGGGAAATCTACATATAACTCATGAATTCTAGATTGTGTATGAACTCTGTATATATATCTTTGTCACACTGCCCACTCCATTTTGGGAACGTGGGGCTTGTCTGCCTACTCTGCTGTCTTTTTACCTCCATGTTGGACTGAAATTCCAAGGGATGGTGATATAGGGCTGACAACGGAGGGTCATTAAACATTGACAGTCCTCTAGTCATGTGGAAGCCCCTTTGGGCAAAGAATTGGCTACTGCCCAGAAGAGCCAATCTGCCCAGGTGAACTGGTAACCAAGCAACGATCAGCTGGTGGAGGACTTTGATCATCTGATGAGGCTGATTGGGGGTCACCTGACAACGGGGACTAGCGGTTATAAAGGCAAATGTGTCTCACTAGCCACTCTGGGAGGTGGAGAGAAGAGGAGAGAGCGCAGAAGGCTGGCTGCAAGAGTGAGCAAAGACTACATGGTCCAGAGAAGAAGCCATGTGCAGCAGGGAAGTGAGAGAGGAAGGATCGTGACCTCATTAGGGGACTCTGACTCTGAGCCCAAAGAGGGCTCCAGAGTTGTGAGGAAACTGAGGGTGCATCCCGGTGTTTTATTGTTTTGTCTGGATGTGTATAAATCTTGTGCTGTCTAAAGAATGACTGTGTTAGAATCCCTTTTGCAAAGTCTCTGTGTTATGTACTTCAGCTATCCAGGGTCCCTGCGCTTATGCTCCTGGGGAGTTTGGGGGGGGGGCTAGGGGGCAACTGGACTGCAAGGTCTCACTTCTGTGAAGAGGTAACAGACAGAGCCTGCGCCCAAGAAGTGTGCCAGAGATGCCAAGGAAAGACACTACACTGCTGCAGCCTATGCCGATCAAGGGAAGTGCAACAGCGGACAAGTCCAGCCTGGGGGACCCAAATCCAGCAGCCTAGTGAGCGTTCAGCTGGAAGGGCTTCACCAGGGTTGTGACGGGAGTCGGTGTGTACATCGTCCCCCGGCAGAACCTCTTCCGACAAGATCAGGACAAAGACGTGTTCTTGTTCAAACAGGGATCCAGCGAGGCTCGGTCTGATCCTTTTTCAATCATATTTTTCTTGCAGATATTAGAAGACCTCTAATAAGATGGCTTCCAATTTTAACAAATATTTTGTAAAGCTCTGAGTCAATTAAAGGTGTAGTTTGAATAGTGTTTGTAGCTACAGTATTTGAGACGGGTGGAAATTCATTAGCTGCATATTTCACGGTGACAAGAATTTTCAAGCTGAAAACTTCTTCAGATTCACGTACAGCAAACAGAGACATTTTGGCTCTGAGTGCTCTGACAGATTCCGCCTTGGTAGGAAGATAATTGTCCTCTGATATGATGTGTCTCCTCTTGCCGCCTTCTAACTGTGAAGGATTATCATTGTGCATGTCCATAGATTCTGTGCTGAGCCGAGGGAGTTGCTGCGCAAAATTCTTGCGGAAGTCACATTTCCCATGGTAAATGCAGTAATATATTTTTATAGGAAAAGTCTTTAATCTGAATAATCAATACTTAGGGCTAAATTCTGCTCTGTTACACCTGGCAAGGGAATTGTCCCAGGGTAAACAAGAACAGAATTTAACCCAGTGCTTCTATGTAAATATCTCCACGATGTATTCTGTACTTCCAAATACCCAAGCTGAGGATAAGTGTGGAGGACTCATTAAGCCATAAGAACAGCCACACGGGGTCAGACCAAAGGTCCCTCTAGCCCAGTACCCTGTCTTCCGACAGTGGCCAATGTCAGTACAGTAGGAGAAGTCAGCAAAGCACAGTTACACTTACAAGCATACAGGCAAAATAGGAACAAGGGGTGGGGGAGTGTGTAAATTTCCCTGCAACATAGTCAACACCAATTTCTAACCAGGGCACTAGTTTCATAACGAGACCCTGGCATGACTTTACTTTAGAAGAAAACGGAAGATGGGAGAAAATTCTTGCTAGTGAAGCCATTTCATCTAGAGACTTCAGAGCCCTATTGTGAAACACAGCACCGAAATGTGGAGTTCGACGCAAAGAGCTCTGTAATATCACACCAGGGGGAGAACGGAAGAGTTACACAGCGAGGTTCACTCAGTGCAATGGGAAACGTTCGATGGTTCAGAGCTTCACATTTACCACTGGTGATGTTAATATAATAATTGGAGATACACCTATCTTCTAGGACTGGAAGGTCATCAAGTCCAGCCCCTGCCTTCACTAGCAGGACCAAGTACTGATTTTTGCCCCAGATCCCTAAGTGGCCCCCTCAAGGACTGAACTCACAACCCTGGGTTTAGCAGGCCAATGCTCAAACCACTGAGCTGTCCCTCCCCAGACCTGTAGCTGGTGAGATGAAGACAGCTGGGAGACTAAGGGTCAGCCAGCCGGTGAGTATCTCTGGGGCACGTCTGTCTGAGTGCTAGTGACTAACACGGGGGGAGGGGAGAAGAGAGCACTTTTCTGTGCTGGGAATGTGCCATCAGGCTCAGTAAAACTCTGGGCTGGTTGGCTGTGTCTGAAATCTTGGCTTAGGTGCTGCCTGGGTTAGGTTGCTCTTCAGCTAAGGTGGGTTAGTGTGTGAATTCAAGCAGGGCTCTTGGAAGTGAAAGCCATCGGACAGGCCCACAGCGCCCTGGAAACACAGGCTATAGCTCAACTCTAGTGAGGGGAGGTGGGACAGCAAAATGGCTCCCAGATGCCAGGAAAACCCTTTGAATTGTGGGAGGACTTGAGAGCCAATCAGCCCCACCCCACCTGTTCAATAGGAGGCAGAGAACCTCTCCCCAGGCACACTCCAACATACGCCTTGATGCACGAGGAGGGGCTCAGCTCCGGCACGTTGGGCCATGAGCTCTCCCCTGCCTCTCCGTACCTGGAGCACCCCCCTGCTAGCCCAGACAAACCTGCCTCCCGCTGAGCTGGGGAGGGGCATTATTCCTTGTGTCGTCTTCCACATTTCCAGCCGTAACTGTGATGTGCTATTATAGATATCATTATATACATGGTGCCTGCTGAAGCCTGACGCTCACAGAGCATAGGCCAGAACAAAGGAATGGCCGTACTGGGTCAGACCAAAGATCCATCCAGCCCAGTATCCTGTCTGCCAACAGTGGCCAATGCCAGGTGCCCCTGAGGGAGTGAACCTAACAGGCAATGATCAAGTGATCTCTCTCCTGCCATCCATCTCCCTCCTCTGACAAACAGAGGCTAGGGACACCATTCCTTACCCATCCTGGCTAATAGCCATTGATGGACCTGCCCTTCATGAATTTATCTAGTTCTCTTTTGAACCCTGTATTAGTCTTGGCCTTCACAACAACCTCTGGCAGGGAGTTCCACAGGTTGACTGTGCATTCTGTAAAGAAATACTTACTTTTGTTACCTTTAAACCTGCTGCCTATTAATTTCATTGGGTGACCCATAGTCCTTTTGTTATGAGGAGTAAATAACACTTCCTTATTTACTTTCTCCATAGCAGTCATGATTTTATAGACCTGAATCAGATCCCCCCCTTAGTCGTCTCTTTTCCAAGCTGAAAAATCCCAGTCTTATTAAACTCTCCTCATATGGAATCCGTTCCATACCCCTAATCATTTCCGTTGCCCTTTTCTGAACCTTTTCAATTGCAATATATCTTTTTAGAGATGGGGTGAGCACATCTGCATGCAGTATTCAAGGTGTGGGCGTACCGTGGATTTATATAGAGGTAATATACTATTTTCTGTCTTCTTATTTATCCCTTTCTTAATGATTCCCAACATTCTGTTCACTTTTTTGACTGTCGCTGCACATTGAGTGGATGCTTTCAGAGAATGATCCACAATGACTCCAAGATCTTTTTTGAGTGGTAACAGGTAATTCAGACCCCATAATTTTATATGTATAGTTGGGATTTTTTTTCCAATGTGCATTACTTTGCATTTATCAACATTAAATTTCATCTGCCATTTTGTTGTCCAGTCACCCAGTTTTGTGAGATCCTTTTGTGGCCCTTCACAGTCTGCCTGGGACTTAACTATCTTGAGTAGTTTTGTATCATCTGCAAATTTTGCCACCTCACTGTTTACTCCCTTTTCAACATCATTTATGAATATGTTGAATAGAACTGGTCCCAGTACAGACTCCTGGGGGACACCACTATTTACCTCTCTCCATTCTGAAAACTGACCATTTATTCCTACCCTTTGTTTCCTGTCTTTTAACCAGTTACCAATCCATGAGAGGACCTTCCCTCTTATTCCATGGCAGCTTACTTTGCTTAAGAGCCTTTTGGAGAGGGACCTTGTCAAAGGCTTTCTGAAAATCTAAGTACACTATATCCACTGGATCCCCCTTGTCCACATGCTTGTTGATCCCCTCAAAGAACTCTTAGTTTGGTGAGGCATGATTTCCCTTTACAAAAACCATGTTGACTCTTCCCCAACTAATTATGTTCATCTATGTGTCTGACAATTCTGTTCTTTACTATCGTTTCAACCAGTTTGCCTGGTACCGAAGTCAGGCTTACAGGGCTGTAATTGCCGGGATCACCTCTGGAGCCCTTTTTAAGAATTGGCGTCACATTAGCTGTCTTCCAGTCATTTGATACAGAAGCTGATTTAAATGATAGGTTACAGGCTACAGTTAGTGGTTCTGCAATTTCACATTTGAGTTCCTTCAGAACTCTTGGGTGATACCATCTGTTCTGGTGACTTATTACTGTTCAGTTTATCAATTTGTTCCAAAACCTCCTCTAATGACACCTCAATCTAGGACAGTTCCTCAGATTTGTCACCTAAAAAGAATGGCTCAGGTTTGGGAATCTCTCTCACATCCTCAGCTGTTAAGACTGATGCAAAGAATTCATTTAGCTAAATTCATCCCTGGTGTAGGAGTGAATTTGGTTCAAGTGTGTGGCCTCTTCTGTAAATCACCTGAAGCAGGTGGCACATCAACTCTGTGCTTTCAGGAGACAGCTGTGGTGAAAAGCATGGCTCTGCATCCTGCCCTTTCCTTGTGGACTGGCAGATAGTTGTTCACCAGTCAGGGTGCCGTGAAAGTACAATGGGTAAAATTAAAGCCAGGGGCCAGAGTCTGCCATGGCGTAAGCTCCGTTCAGCTCAAGTGACCCCATAAGGATGCAGAGAGCTAAGCTGAGTGTGGCCCGTGGAGTTATAAACATCATTCTGGTGTCAGCTCTTAGAAAAAGAAATCAACACATGGTCAAAAAGAAAAGGGAATGTTCTCATCACTGCTAAGCTTCAGCAGAACGCAAGGAGCAAAGAGTCGATCAGAACAAGGTGTTTATATTCAGACATATACCTCATTACGCCCCTACTCCTCCCACCAGTAGCTGGGAAGCTCACTAACACGCTGTTAATTAACCTTTGGGTTCCCTGGATTAGTGCCTGGACACCCAGTTTGATGGTAGCAATAGGAAAAACATCTGCTCAATCAGATTTTTAAGCATAGTGCATTCTTACATCAGTCTGACAAGAAGGACATCCCCTGTTTACCTGTGTCCCTGAGGTTTTTCCTAAAAAAAATGTGTCTGTCTGTCTCTGACAGTTTAGTACCAGATTGTTGTTGAAGAAGACCAAGCATTGTGCAAAAAATTCTGTGCAGCATGTTTCCGTACATACTTTCCAGCAGGAACCTGTTTCTTTATTTTTCTTATGAAAAGCAAAGGAAACTGGTAAATAATACCTTTTGTAATTGAAGTCAACAGCTGGTCCCAGGGAGGCAAAGGGTAAGAATGTTTGTTTGCTTTCACTTTCTTCCCCAAATCTAATCTGTCGAGTTGCTTCACATCAAAATAGGCTACATTACTCACACCATTGTGTCACATAATGCATAATGTGATGTGACAACTCAGTGTAACTCATCAAGTCAGACTCAGGAAGGGCAGAATTAAGGACTTAAGGAAAGGAAACGCCCCTATACACTTTTGGTCATGGACATCCTGTGATTTAGGGGTGAGAATGGGGCAGAGGGGTATTTTAAACCTCCATGGCCAGATACAGACTCACATGGCATAACTTACATCACCTTCAGGCCTCTCAATATTTAAATTATACTCATTTAGATTCCAGAAGACTCACCCACTTACTGACATGTCACTACAACCCCTTGTGCATCTCCTCTGCGTTTGGCCAGTCTGGTCACACGCATGGCATGAGGCCAAAGGGGAGGGAGATAGTGGGGAAAGCGACTGACCGGAGGGTGGTGTTAGAAGGTCTATGTGCTTCCTTGGTGTCAGGAATGAGGTGAGAGCCAAGCTGAACCTCCGTTTAGCTGTTGAACCAAAAGAAATCCCGTCCGTCTGAGAGGCTTGTGACGTATTATGATGCGGTTGTGTAGCTTTCTCCCTTTTATTTGTCTGTGGTGACAAGTGAGATGTTAAATCCACAGGTTACTGCTCCCAGGGGGGAACCAAGCCAGGGCAAGGCTTGGACATGGCTTGGGTGAGCTCTGAATGTGAGCGGACTTCATGGTTTAAGTGACACGTAAGCATGGGCCTAATTAGGGGGGCACAGCTTAGCTTGGTGAGGAACAGAGCGTAGGCCGGAGGGCATGAACCTGCAGCAGGTGGAAGTGAGACTTTTCCAGAGGAGGGACTGAGCTGCAACTGGGAACTGGAGGAGTGACACGGCAGTGGAAAAGAGGAGCAATGTAACCACATGAGGTGGAGAGAGTGGAAGAAAGGACTTGCCAAAGAGACTTAGGAGTCCAAGTCCCATTGACTTCAAGCTGCAGACCCTGGTGGAGGAGCACAGCCAGGCTGAAGCGTTTTAGCTTCCTGGAATTACGAAAGTTGGAAGCAGGTGGTGGTTGCGATTACAGCTTGTGCTATTTGCTTATCAATTTTGTGGTTGAGTTTGTGGTGTTCTCACAGTCAGGGTGTTAGAAGAGCTCTGAGCTTGTATTTGTCAGCAACGATGAGCTGAAGTATGAAAGTTCTTACTGGAGAGAATCTCTATGTAAAATCTGAAATATTTCTGACCAAGAGAAAACTAATTAAAGAAACACGTACAAAGCATCCCCTTTAGCAATTTAAGATCTTACAAGGGAGAAAAGCAAAGAAGTGGAAACATGGAAGTAAAACAATCTGATTTAAGTTTAAAAACAGAGTGATTTTTAAATAAAACATAATTTACATTTTAAAATATAGATATTTTTAAGTTTAAAAAATTATGATATTTTTCCATCCTGGCAGCTGGGGAGAGTCTGTAGAACACAAGCTACAGCAAAGCCAACTCCCATACAAGCTACTGCTGTCGAGGTACAAGCTGGGTGTCCTTTCAAGAGTCAAACTGAGGCTGCTGAGCAGTGGTGAATCGAAGGAGCCAGGCTCGGTGACACAGTGTCACGAGGACTGTTTTCAGACGCCACTACATTTCCTGGTTTTACCTGGGACCTAGAGTGCAAATACCATTCTCACAGTATTTCTTATCCAACTGAAGCCAGGATGCTGTTATATATTGATGAAAACTGCACAGAGGACAGAAATCCTGTCTTGTGAAGGATTCTGAATTTGCAAAATCAGTTTTCTTTCCGATTTGGAATTAAATCAACACATTTTGAAAGTATCCGTGACAGAAAATGTGAACAACAATCTGTTTCAGATTGAAATGTTTCATTTTGTTTTGGCTTTTTAATTTTATATTATATATAATACACAATTAATAACACATTAAAAACAAACAGTGATTTCCAAACAAAAAATATAAACCTTTCATTCCAAAAAAGTTCTAAATGGGATCTTTCAACGTGGTTGGAACTGTCTTTCTGGTATTTCTCCAAAACAAAATGTGAGTAAAATCATCACCAGTGTCACGAAATGCTTCAGTTGGAATGGAACTGCATTTTCGGACTGAACTTGGTTCTGTTGACGTTTTTCCACTAGCTCTAGTGACAAGCACTGAACACTGCACATCTCTGTCCCAGGGGATGTCTTAATCTAAAGCATAATGTTATAATTCCATCTCCTTCCGTTTACACCAATGGGTGATCTGCCCCAATGGATACACCTGGAGCAGGATGGCCTAAACTCTTCACAGACAGAATGAAGTTTCTCTGAGGAACCGAGGGAGGGAGCCTGGTGCACTTTAATTGGGAGGCCCTAGGAATCTCATGAGAACACAGGATTATCACACAATTGTTACTCTCACAGATTTCCAGCCGCCTTTGAGACCATAACCGTTTGGATAAGCTTTGACTTACTCACTTGAAGTGAACCTCCAAACGCTTAGAGCTTTACATTGCTTAAAAAGCAAATGCTGATGGGATCATTTACTGGCATGAGTTTGGAATATGAATAGTTCAATATCAATCAAAATAACAAAATGCTTCCCTCGTGAATCCCTGTTTCCATTGGGAGCAGACACTCGTCTCTCATAAGGATGCTCTTGTAAGAAAGGGTCTGCAGCCCGTCCATTCCACCAGCCCCCTGGCCCTTTCTCAAGCTGCCAGACTGCAGTTCTGTTGGAGAGTGCTGTCCATGCGGAAGGCTGATACTGACCCACTTCATCAGGAAGAACTGATGTTCTGTATCTTCCAACTAAGGCTAACTGTGGGTGATGTCAGAGAGCCACTACTAGGAAAGGGGACGATGAACTTTTTCAAGTCTCTAATCAGGCCAGTTAAGTATCTGAGGTTTGGCTATAAGATTATTTTATTATCATCACTGTGGTCTGAGTGTTGTCCACAGAGTCCAGGCCACTGTGTGAGTTTGCCAAGTAGTAAACAACAGTAATTTCCTGGTAACTGTTACATTTACTCCTGGGTAAATGAGTAGTAGATATTTCTAAAAACTTCAGCAAGTGCCTACATTACTGACAACAAAACTCAAATATACAAATAAAATGATGTTAGCAGTTCACATCATCTCCTTTTCCAGCAGTTCAGTCATAATGACAGAAATTAAAACTGCAGTGTATGAACTATCCCAGTCTTGGTGCTTTAGTGTATGACTCAGTGTATATTTGAAGATCAGAAGAAAGCTGCAGGCATTTGTCAATCAAATGAACTTGTGAAATGACCACTGCTTTGCTCTCTCTCTTGGAGAAAGGGGAAAAGCAAGGGCAGGTGAGCTACCCACCCTTTGACAAGCAAAATGTTTATGAATAGAGTTCAGTACGTGGAGGAAGGGTTTATAAAACTTCATTGAGGTGCACAGTGAGGAGAGACAGATACAGAACTGCAGTAAGAAAAATTCACCCTGTCCTCTAACAAGAGAGACCATTGTAGAGAGCATCATGAGATTATAGATTCACAGTTTAAGGCCGGGAGGGCCATTAGACCACTTAGTCGACCTGTGTATCACCGGCCATTGAATGTCACCCCATTACCCCGTATTGTATTTAGTGCAATGTGCGTGTTTGTTGTTATTGATAATGACTGAGGAAGGAAAGTGCAGTGGTAACTGCAAGGACAGTGTGGATTGCTCCAAAATGGTAAAAATAAAACTTTGTTCCCGTAGCCCGTTACAAATTACTGACCTTCCCACGACCTGTTCAGCCAGTGGGTAAAGAATTGACCTGGGACTTCCCAGCTCTCCTATAGACTCTCCATGTGACCTCGCTCAAGTCACAGGCTCTCCTGAGGGCTCGGTTGCCCATCGGTAAAATGGGGATGGTGAGACTTGCTGGCCGCACAGGGGTTGGGTGGATAATGTCATCGATATGCAGGAGGCGCTTGGATATTATAGAGATAGGGCTGCATATCTAGATTGAGAGGTGAGGCTTTTGAGTGAACCTGGGCCCAGCTACAAGCAAACCAGATTTACATGAAAATCCAGAGAGAACTGCCATTTTGTGTGTAATGAAACAGAGACCTGAAGAAGAGCTTGGCGTGGCGCAAAAGTTTGGCTCTCTCTTGCCGACAGAAGCTGGTCCAGTAGCACATATTACCTCACACACCTTGTCTTTTTGAAATTGTTAGTCAGTTTTGCTTTGAATTTTAGGGAAAAAGCCATTTAAATACATGGGAATGAATTGTTAGATGTTCAGCTATTAAAGAGATGGGCCTGTATGAATGTCTGGATCACTCCCGTAACCATAGCTTTGATCCTGTCTCATCTCCCATGCAACACCCCCCAAAATAAGGAGACACGCAGCTGGATAGACACATTAATGAACAATTGAATGGATAGAAAATCGGGGACAACTTTGATCACTAAAATGTAAGTGAGGCCATTTTGAATGCCATAGAGCCGTGTGGCTCACCTAACTATGTCGTGTGTCTAGTCTTAGATAGGTAGTGCCATGTGCTCCAGCGTACAGACAGCACACTGGACCTCAGGAAAGAGTCAGAATTTAAGCTTCCCTTCTCTGCGGGTTGTAGACTTCTTGATGTCCTCAGACAAGATTCCGGGAGAGACTGCCAAGGTGCACAGGGTTTTAAATGTCAGATCATTTTCAGATTGAGATTTAACATGGTATCGATCTTACTTGCCCAGTATTTTGGCTTCCCCAGGTGGCAGCAATACAAGGACAAAGTTAAGGTGGTTGAGTGACCTTAGGTGTAAGTTTCAACACTTTCCTAACTTTGAATTTTCTGGCTTCCTAATGACTTTTCCCCCCCTGAGGCTGGCTCTGTCAATGCCACGTAACCACCTTGAATCTCAGTTTTCTTCTCTATTACACAACCATGAATGCTGGTTACCTACACACCAGTGTATTGCAAGACTTAAATTGGGGTTATTAGGTGCTTTGAATGGAATTCACCACATAAATGCAAATGATTAAAGCCAGTTAATAATCCATGGATTATGAGGATCCTTGGCTCTCAGACCTGAACTGTCGACTAAATCATGCTGCCTCAAGTAGGTCTGTCTCTCTCTGCAGCCTGGCAGGAGCCTCTGAACCCCCGAAAATGCAGCTGGCGCAAGTCACTGTGTGGAATTCGGTAACCTGTGAGCATTAGATGGCTTGACCACACGATTTCTGAAGCAGGCATCAACATTCCGAGTGCTTCCAGAAGCTTGCTGACCCCACGGGGGTTTCCTAATATTTGTGAGTGAGAGTTAAAATCCCTGATAATCTGGCACCAAACTATCCAAAGCTAGCCAGAAGCGCCAGTCATCACTGGTCAAAAGACTAGGTAGACACTGGGCTCTGTGGGTCAAACCGTTCTTGATTTTAGGACTAGTCAGAGAAAGTTGAGGGATGTCCCCAAAATGATTCTACCTCCCTAATGAACAGCCTTGTTCAATTTGCTTTACATTTTCAGAAAATTTCAGCCTTGGCGTAAGAACCCAAAAGAGGAACTGCCAAGGCAGATGGATTTCGCTTTGGCAAGTCAGAGGAGTGAGGGTCAGGTCAGCCCATCAGGCTCGTAATGGAAAGGTAGCTTCAGCTGTAAGCACTGGAGTCCCTCCACAGCGCTGGCAGTGTCCCCTGGAAGGGTTCGCGTTCGCCGTTGATAGCTCAGGTTTCTATAGCACTCTGAGACCCTTGAATGAAAGAAGCTACAGAAGCACAAAGCCGCTTTATTAGTAGCACGCTCACCTGTTTGTTTGCTGTTTCAGTCGGTATAAAGGAGTCAGCCTGATGGGAGAATGGAATTAAAAATTAAACAGGTTAGAGCAGCAAAAATAAAGTATTGGAGAAAAAAACCTGGAGAAAGAGCAGCTTCCTTTTATGCTCTCTCTCAAATTACCCCAAGCAAAGGAAGTGACACGTGATGTTTTCCACAGATGGATTAGACGTGGCAGGCAGAGAGTACAGCTGTGCATATCGAGAGCCCCGGTGAGAGATTCTGTATTTGCTGGGCAGCCAGAAGCAGCAGCTCATTTTTATTGGGATTAAACTGCACCATTGGCGACCAAGCAGCAAAGTAGTTCCTGGGCTCTGATTCCGCTCCCGGGGAGCAAGCGAATGACTCTGCTCCTCCAGCTCATGCCTTTCTGTGAAGGATCAAAAGGTGCCGTCTGAAGGTGGAGAGGTGGGACTGTGGCCCTTTCAGAGATCAGGAGACTGAGGCCGAGGGAGGTTAATCACACATATCTGTCAGCTACAACCCCTGGGGTAGGACTAGAGAGGGGCAAAAACATTGACAGGAATAATATCATCGCTTTGACCTCAGTGGGCTGCTTGTGTGAGTAAGTGCTTCCCTGGATGAGTCAGGGTGGCACAAGCCGGCTCTCAGTGTGTCAAGAAATCCACAAAACCTGCTTCACATGCTGAGTCCTCAAAAATAAAGGCAGTGTTTTAAATCTCCCCAAAGGGGAATGCTTTGTATCCTAGCCACAGCGTCAGAGCCAGAGTCAGCCTTTCATTAACTGCAATGTTGCAGACAGGTTGCTTTGCTGAGTATCGACTGGCTGTTCATGAAAACATTTTAAAAATGAAGGTACAGCCTCATGCCGTGGTGTTAGAGAGTTGTCTAATATTAACAACACTCACGTTTTCTACCTTTTGGTCTGCTGCTAGTAGCCAGAATCAGGAGCCTGTTGTTCCGTCTAACAGAGAGTGTGTTCAGTATTTGGAGATTCACATCCACACGTCAGGAGCCCTGGCTTAGCTCAGTTCCCTGGACCAGTCTCTCTCTGGCCAAGGAGGCTGTTTAATCCTTTCATTGCACTTGAAAGCTGAATCCATAGCATTTGCCAATAGAAATGGACACATACATCAAGCTAGGGTATTGTTATGATGCCCCCTTAAACAGGGCCGCCCAGAGGATTCAGGGGGCCTGGGGTCTTCCCCCGCCACCAAATTGCCACTGAAGACCTGGCAGGGGCCCCGAAAAACTCTCGTTGGGGCCCCCGGGGGCCCGGGGCAAATTGCCCCACTGGCCCCCCCCCCCCCCCGGGGCAGCCCTGCCCTTAAACGTGCAGAAAGAAGGGGAATGACCATCTCCTCCGCACAGGGTTGTCATGTTAAATGTCTCTCCTTGAAATGCCCCTTTAGCCATTAGAGAGACAAGGTGGGTGTGGTAACACCTTCTAATGGACCAGCTTCTGGTGATGAGAGAGACAAGCTTCCGAGCTTACACAGAGCTCACCTTCAGGTCTGGCTAAGGCTCTCCGAGTGTCACCGCTAACCGTGGACCATTATCAGCTTTGTGGTGTGATGTCTGGCCAGATCCTTGTTAGGTCTGGTAATGGGAGCCACCATAAAGCCACAATTCTCAATGTAGACTATGCAAAGCAGGGAGGGGACTGCCCATTGGACATGGTTTGGATAATGCTGTTGTACTAAATGTTTTGTTAACCTCTTCAGTTCTCTTTGGGCGTAAGCAAGCCCCGTGGCTCTGTCTGACTAATCCTAGATCTCTCTAAGGCCTCACCATGGCACCTGTGCATCATGCAGTCATTAAGAAGCACTGCATGTGCCCAAACTCCCTCCTTTCCCTGCGCATCACTTAAATCGTCCTCCTCCCTCTCCTTTTGCTCCCATTCTCTCTGTTACTTCTTTCCTGCTTGCCGCCTGCTTTCCCCTCCTACCTGCCCTGTTCTGGATAGGACCCGAGGGAGATATTACCGGGAGAAGGCCTCTTGCGTTTGGATCTGAACATGGTGACAGTTGGATTCTCTAATCTCCCCAGCCAGGTTGTTCCCTTGGTGCTGAGAATGCTCCGCTCATTGCTGATGCTGGCTGACTAACGGGGAAGGATGTTCTGGTGGTTCAGCCAGAGGACTAGCAGTCAGGAGATCTGGGTTTTTTATTTCTGTCTCTACTAGCGACTCACTGTGTGACCTTGGGCAGGTCACGTCACCACTCTGTGCCTCAGTTTCCCCAGTGGTGCAGCAGGGGAAATCCAGAGATGCTGTGTTAAAATTCATGACCTACAAAATGCAGCAATTGTTAGTGCAGATTTAGCATGGTCCAAAAAATGTAACAATTGTTTTGCCCAGTATGATAGTGGAATTATAGCGCAGACACTATGGTATGTTGCCACAAGGAAAGAATTTTTTAAAAAATGGAATAACGTTTCTTTGGCTATGAGGTGGGTTCTTGTTGCTGAAGCACAATCCAGAACCGCTCCTGATGTGCACTGTAGCTTTCAAGATTGAAAACCTGTTCCCTTGGACATGACGCTGTTCTCTCCTCTGCCCGTGGGGTTGTTGTTCACAAGCTCCTTCACGAATGCAAACAGCCAGCTGTTCTCAGCTTTTACAGTCTCCAGCAGTGAGACTGTTGAAAAACAGCTCACATGGAGTCAGAGCTCCATAATAGTCAGTCAATAATAGACACACTTTTTTGTCTTTATGAAGAAAATTGGAGACCCTGTTTCTAGACTTTTCCCCAGAAAAGAGGCACTTTTCAAAAGGGAAAGTCACTGGGACTTGTTTACTTTAATCCTGTCGGTGCTTTTGAATGTCTCCCCAAGGTGTCCAGCTGTTTTCTCCAATTGCCTTTCTGAGGAAAGGCACGGAACAGCAAATTTTAATCTCAAACATCCCCTCCAGCCTCCCCGGTGCGTGGGGCTCATGATTGGGGGGTAAATCCCCAATCCCACAGTCTGAGCTGTGTGGCTAGAGGAAATGTGTCCCTGGGAGCAGCCCACTGGGTCGGAATTTTTTAAAAATTATTTGGTGCGTTTAATTTGGGCAACAGAAGCATTTTGGGAAACT
Source organism: Mauremys mutica (assembly GCF_020497125.1). Taxonomy (NCBI): domain Eukaryota; kingdom Metazoa; phylum Chordata; order Testudines; family Geoemydidae; genus Mauremys; species Mauremys mutica. The sequence continues at coordinate 1,597,098 of NC_059080.1, forward strand.
CTTCTAGTGGGAGCTTCTGAGAGACAAAGCCAGTGAATTAACACCCGTGTGGCTGTTTAGAACTAACCCCCCACCCTTTACATGGATGACTGCTGTTATAAATGGTGAGTTCTTTTTTTCAGTGTAACCCCAGTTTGCAGTTGGATTTATCTGGTGGTGTGTGAGTAATAAAGCTGTGAGATATTGACTGGTTCCCTGTTCTCTCACTGCTCGCAGTACATCAAGGAAGGCTTCCCTAGAGGAACTTCTGGCAGGCTGTAAAGCATCAGCCATGACAGCACTGAGGAAACAGAGAGTTGTTTGGCTTTCTAATCTGTTCTCTCCTGCGAGTTCAACATGATTTAACTGTGTTCATCACTTTGTCCTAGTCCCTAGTCCCCTTCGTGATCACTCTTTCCTCCTTCTATTCTTTACAAAAACGTTGGTTCCTCACAGCAGGACCCAGTGACACCAAACTGCATCTCCCTGGGCGGTGCCTGCAGGCAGTCTTTGCCAGCCTCCCGCTGGTGCCATACAGCTGTAGGTAATTCCTGTTGGTCTTGGCCGTGTATTGATACTTTCTGTATTGAGGCCCCAATTCAGCAAGGTACGTAAGCATGTGTCGAGCTCTCAGGATGCGCGTGGGCCCATTGGGGTCTGTAGGCCAGGATGGAAAGAAGAGAGCACACGTAGCAAGTTCAGTGTGGCCTCTGTTATCCTAAAGCAAAGGCTGGGATGTTACACAGCTGACTGATAGTTACTTAGCTGGGGAAAAGAAGGATCCGGGAGACAATGTCTCTCCTCACCTGGTGGTTTCACGCTTGAGATCCAGGAGGAGGTGTAACTGCTTCGCCTCTCCAAAAGGAAACAGCCAATAGGCATGTGTGGCTAAATCACAGACTCTAAAGCCAGAAGGGATCATCATGATCATCTTGCAGGTCACAGAGCCTCACCCAGCCACCCCTGGCTGAGTTACTGACATCCTCAAACCTCCATTTAAAGACTTCAAGTTACAGAGAATCCACCATTTACTACAGTTCAAACCAGCAAGTGACCATGCCCTATGCTGGAGTGGAAAGTGCAATACCACCAGGGTCTCTGCCAATCTGATCTGGGGAAAATTCCCTCCTGACTCCAAATATGGTGATCAGTGAGATCCTGAGCATGTGGGCAAGACCCGCTGGCCAGACACCTGGGAAAGAATTGTCTGTTGTAACTCAGAGCCCTCCCCATCTAGAGCCCCATCACTGGAAATATTTGCTAATAGCAGTCACGGGTGGGCCATATGCCATTACAGGCAGGGTCATCATACCATCTCCACCATACATTTATCAAGCTCAGTCTTGAAGCCAGTTAGGTTTTTTGCCCCTTCTGCTCCCCTGGGAAGGCTGTCTCAGAACTTCACTCCTGTGATAATTAGAAGCCTTTGTCTAATTTCAAGCCTGAACAGAGTGATGGGCAGTTTATATCCACTTGTTCTTGTGCCAAAGTTGGCCCTTAACTTAGATAACTCCTCTCCCTGCCTGGTGTTTATCCCTCTGATGTATTTATAAAGATCAATCGTATCTCCCCTCAGCCTTTGCTTGGTTAGGCTAAACAAGCCAGGCTCCTTAAGTCTCCTCTCATAAGGTAGGCTTTTTATTCTTCTGATCATCCTGGTAGCCCTTCTCTGCACCTGTTCCAGTTTGAATTTATCTTTCTTAAACACAGGAGACTAGAACTGCACACAGGATTCCAGATGAGGTCTCACCAGTGCCTTGTATAATGGTACTAACACTTCCCAGTCTCTACTGGAAATACCTCGCCTGATGCAGCCTAGGATTGCATTAGCCTTTTTCACAGCCACATCACACTGGTGGCTCATAGTCATCTTGTGACCAACCAATACACTCAGGTCTTTCTCTTTCTCTGTCGCTTCCAACTGGTACGTCCCCAGCATATGGCAAAAATTCTTGTTGTTAGTGCTTATGTGCATGACTTTGCACTATTAAATTTCAGCCCATTTCTATTAGTTCAATTTTCAAGATCATTCAGAACTTCTCGTATGATATCCCAGTCCTCCTCCATATTGGCAGTAGCTCCCAACTTTGTGTCATCCACAGATTTTATTGGCACGCTCCCACTTTTTGTGCCATGGTCATTAGTGAAAATGTTAAATAAGATCAGCCCCAAGACCTTGAGGAGCTCCACTGCTAACCTGACAGTTCACCTTTCAGCATGACTTGTCGTGTCCCCTGTAACCAGTTCCTTATCCATCTTTTGATTCTCATATTAATCCCCATTTTCTCCAATTTAACTAATAATTTCCAATGTATAGGCTTCAAGTGACAGAATCAATTCCATCCTTAGGTAATGGTATGAACGTGCTGTAACATGTCTTGGTTCTGGTGATTTGTTCCCCTCCTTAGGTTGGGCTGGTCTGTCCCCTAACATTTAGAGATGTCAGGCCAGATTCTTCACTGGAGTAGGTTAGCTGGCATTTGATGTGTGAGGGGAACTGTGCCCTGCCTTTTCTGTCATTGAAAGGCTTCCCCCCAAAGCGTGTCACTTTGCCCACCGTGTTCCTTTTCCTGTCATTGATGTTTTCCTGAGTAAGTGCCAGCATTTGGCTTAGCCCAAGACTGACTATAGGCAATATTACTTTCTGGGAATATCTTCCTGCCCTCCACAGGTAGAGGTGCAGTTTAGGGCCAGTATCTCTCTGTCTCTCTCTCATTCTTTCCCCTTTATTGACCCTTAGCATTTGCAGAGGCCAAGGTACAGTTTAGAGGTCAAAAGTCAACAAAAAGTTAGTTACCATAGTGCAGCAAGCTTATCCTTCCCCTGCGCTGATGCCTTCGCATCCTTCAAGATCTGTCTTAGAACAATCCAGATATTAGACTGAATCAATTGCACTCAGAGCACCAGATAGCACTGAACTTGCTCATATTTCTTTCTGTGGCTCTTTCTTTCAGAGGGAACAGTTGTTATGCAGTCGCTAGGGCTTGGAAGGAAGATACAAATTTGAAGTGCCCGTTCTTTTAAAATCTAGAGACCTGGAAACTCCTAGAATGGGCAACTCTTCAGGGGCTTGAGAACCCAGTTTCTATTAGTTACAAATTTAGTTTGTTTTTTTTAAACTGCTGCAGGTAGGCTAACAAACACAACCCCATAAGAATGTCCCTTTGCCTTATCCCAGAAAAGACAAAGGGTTTGAAAAGTGTGGAACCTCCTTTTACTAGAAAACATTGCCTGCCACACAATAGCGTTGATAGTCATGTTTTATTACAGTGCCTGCAATCCACTTCTTGCTTTGATAAATATAAAGCCATCTTTGTTTTCCTTATCTTCCCAGCTTCTTTTACTCCACATGATAATAGTCTCTTAGTTTCCCTTGCCTTTCAAACAGGGCTCTGTAAACGGGTCGGACTCACCCCTGCGGCGCCTCCTGCTGGTTTCTCTCCAAATTCGCTCTGTTCAGCCCTGGAGCACCCTCTGCAGGCCGGTGATCCCCCTGTTCGTAGGCCCCCGTGTCCCTCCTCGGACCCGGTGCCCCTTTCTCTGGGGTGCTGCCCCCTGGCAATAACCCCTTTCTTACTCTGTCTGGGTTTCCCCTTCCTTGGGAACCCCCCCACCCTACTATCCCCACTTCGCCTCAGTAGTGGCTACTGCCCAGTCTCTATTTAGCCCCCGTTCGCTGGGGCAGACTGCAGTAGCCCGTACTCATCATTGGCAAAGGGGGTTTGGACCTGCTGCCTTGGCCTAACCTTAAGTTGCCCTCTGCAACCTCCCAGTACCTTCTGCCCTCTGCTAGGCCGCAGCCTGGGGCTTTCCAGGCCAGAGCTTCCCAGCTCCTTAGCCCTGTCCCCAGCCCTGCTTCACCCTAGGTACCTTGTCTCGTCTACCAAGCAGCTAGGCCCATCTCTCTCTATCACCAGCGAGAGAGACTGCCTGGGCTCCTGGCTTCCCTGCCTTTTATAAGGCCCTGCTCCTCAGTTTGGGGCGTGGCCCCAGCTGCAGCCACTTCCCTAATCAGCTCAGCCCTGTCAGGCCACTTTTTAAACCCCTTAAAACCCCGGAGCAGGGGTCCACCCTGCTACAGGCTCCTTTAGAATTTTAAAGCATTTTGTGGCCTCAGATGTTCTACAAATGTCCCTTTATCCAAAGAACAGTCACTGACCAATGGAAGTTTGTAATTCCAGCATTGCTGATGTTACATATTTTCTCACTGTATTTACTCTTGTTTGGTTGTAAAATTAAAAATGATAAAAATGTCCCATGCTTTAGTTGGTAAAACCCAAAGATGAGCAAAAGGCAGTTTTCTGCTTTTGTTAGATATTAATAGATAGAAATGCACAAACTCTTCTGGGATGAAAAACCCATCTAGTGCAATGCACTGTAAGGAGAATTGATGGTATTACTGCAAGGTGTAAGATGTTATATGGTCTCCTCAGTAGCAAGCCCCAGTACAAGGCTTGGGCAGAAAATTGAGTCCAGAGTAATTGAAACTGAGAATACTAGATACATGATTTTGTTTCAGAAAATCTACTAGTTTAAAATAAAAAAGATTGAACTGTGCTTTTCATGGGCAGCTGGTCTCGCCTCAGTCCCTGCTTTTACTTTATGCTTTGTTTGATTCTGTATTATAGTACATTTGATGAGATAATTGATTGGATTCAGTGTGAAGCAAGCACTCTATAGTATTTGAATATTCTATTCTGTCATTTCCCCCCGAGATCAGAAAGTGTTGTAATCTGATCAGGGTACTGAGAACATTGTACATAAAACATGCGGTTACCTGTATAATGGAGCCGGAGTGCCAACAAAAGCTATAGTTAAGGTTGCCTAAGTGATTCCAATCTGAAGGCTGTTTTTCAGTTACGTTTTGAACTTTTCATGCTAAAATTTTCTGTGCTCGGTGGCCTTTCTGATAGAATGTTTAAGTGAAAACAATCCAGCCATTTGTGAGTATGAGAAAAAATGGACTTTTCCCACTGCAAATTGTTGTGCTCTGGTTTTGTATGGCTTTAGTGTCAAGGCAGCAGCGTAGAAAGTGGGAATTTGCCTAGGAGAGTTGTCTTGGTGTGTCTTGGTGAAAATTAGTTTTTATATGCCTGAGTTATGAGGTTTAAGAACATAATCATCAGCCAGTGTTCTTAATGAACATTTTTTGTGTAATTAATTAAACACATTTTGAAACATGTAAAGTGAACAGTTTTGTGTATTGAAATCAGCCTAGTGGTAAGTGAGAAGCTTTGGAGTACAATTTATAGGCCTTGAGAATGAGGTGGGATCCCCTAGTCCATTCTGGTTTGGGCATTGGGGAGCCCTGCCTCACTCAACATGAAAAAGTGTATAATTGGCCCCTGGTTCTGCAAGATGCAAGGGTCTGCGGAGGTGCAGGGGGCTGCTTGTGTGCCCCAGGGTGCTGGATTAGGGGCTAGGTGACGGCCTGGATGTCAGATTTAATACTCGTTTCTACAAGCAGTGCCATGGGTTCTTAGAGGTCACGAGTGATTGGGGCCTTTATTTTAAATTTAACGTGTGTGTGTGTGAGAGAGAGAGAGAGAGAGAATGAGAATCCTAGAAATAATGGGGATGGCTTAATGCTAAGTGAACGAATGTCATCATCGTCTCAGATCAGTCTGGGATTCCACACTATGACTGATACACCGGGGCTATAAAAGAAACCTAACTGAAACCTAATGTTCAGAGAAGAGTAACGTGTTGCTCCAAGCCAATAAAAATACTTCCTTAGAAATTACAATGCCTTGGAACAAGGCAATTATCTCTCCTTTAGGTAGGGAGTGTTGTGCTAATGTTTTTTTAAAGTTGTCAGTTTGTGCACTCTGCGTTTCATCGATTGTCTGCCTGTCTGCCTGTCTGTCTGAGAGACAAGGTGGGGGAGGGAACATCTTTTATCGGACCAACTTCTTTGGGGGGGGAGAGAGAGAGAGAGAAGCTTTCGAGTTCAGACAAACTTGTCTCTCTCACCAACCAAAGTTGGTCCCATAAAAGAGATTCCCTCCCCCACGATGTGTCTCAAATATCCTGGGACCAACACGGCTACAACAACCCTGCGTACAGTGTCTGTCTGTCTAGATGATCTAATCTAATCTACACCCTCTGTGGACACATGATAGAAAACTAAGTCCCGATGATAAAGGTACATTGTCCAAAATATTTCAGCGGAGGTAAATGGATTTTGGTGTTTTTAAACAAAGAAAATACGTACTGAAATTACCATTTTATTCCTTTAACATCTGTAGCAGCTCCCCTGCCAGGCTGGCTTGTGTGTTTTACTGTGCTCTTGGTCACTTTGCTGGATACCCATTAGAGCAAACGGCAGCTGAGCAGTTGTTGGGATTGCTCAGAGTGAGAAGCTGCATTTGGTAAATCAAGAAAGGTTCCTAGCTTCTGTAAAAGAAAGTGCTGCCATCAAGGGCACGGAGATTCTAGCCAGCAGAGAAACATTCCTAGATCAATGTCTTACCGATGGGGGGGATTGATTCAGAATCTGAGGAACAGGGAAGCTTGACACCAGTGTCCCGGAGCTATTTGAATTTAGACTAGTAAAGACTGAATTCGTACAGCCGAGCAAGCAGAGGGGAATGTAGAGACCTGGTGCAGGGGGAGGAGGATTTAAAACATCCGTGGATGTGGAGGAAGGCCTCTCTTCAGTATGAAGATGCAATAGACTGTACTGTAAAAAAAGAAAAGTAAATGACACAACAAGGGGGCCAGGATCTGCTTAGAGATCTCAGGGGAGAAGGGATTATTTGTTATAAGGCTCAGTTTCATTAGCTTTTTGTCCTGTGCCCAGAGCATTGCGTTGGTGCTTTATAAATGCTAATAGGTAATTGTCACAGTTCAGGGCAGCTGTACCTGCCTTTCCTCTCGGCGGCCTAGCCAAGGCACCCAATCTCGGCTTCCAGCTGTGGCCTTTCTTGGGTGGAGACCTGTGTCCCTTCCTCTTCTGACCAGGGTATTTCCAGGCTGCACCGTTCCCTGCCTTAACTGTATATATCTCAGGACAGACAGGTTGCCTAGACACCTGCTGGCTTTCTCTGCAGAGATGGCTAACAGGTGTCTGCTACAGTTATACGATACTACATGGTTCTTCCTGTGCAAGCCAACTTTATCCTTGAGGTCAAAAGCATCACAGGAAAAACAATACCCCCCCCCCACATGCATGCTAACGAGCTCACCAGAATTAACCCCGACTCTCACATGGATTCTGGTGCGAACAGTCCTTCGCCCCTGCCCACCCACCCAAGGGGATTCCCTGTGGTCACTGCCTCAGCTCAGAACATGGTTATACAGTTCAGGTTCTTACACCTGTCCTGGAAGTTCGGACACAAGGGTTTTGGAGGGGAGAATTTGCATTCCCCTCACCCCACAGTACTTCCTAGGAAATCCATTTCGCACGTATTGTTCCAAAAAGACCTTTGAAGTTCCTAATACCTTCCAGAGACTGCATTCATCTCGTCGTCTTGCTGCACACATTCCAGACACAGGACAGGAACGTTTGCACTTCCGATACAGTGGGTTCACCCTCATTCGATAAGGTTTATTTTCATTCCATACGGTTTGTGCAGGATCAGACCGGATATTGTCCGTCTGTCACAGGAGTGCTGTGGTTAATTGTTTTTTACGGCGGTGCCTCAGAGCCATGCAAGGCCGGAACCCTTCTCTGGTGGGCCCTGCATACACCCAGAGTAGTACAGCCCCGGCCCTGAAGAGCTCCTGGTGTCCTGTCATGTCTGTGTTCGCATGGGCCTCTTTGGCCCTGTGGCGTGTGGAAGGGGGAGTGTCCCTGAGGTGCTTTAGCCATGTTGGCAGTGGCTCACCTCTGGAGCAGGCCGACACTGATGTTCAAAATGGGGCACTCTTCTCGCGAGGAGGGGTTTGAGCCCCAGCGATGTGCCGCTGCTCTACTGGTGCCTCAACAGTGGGGGCACGTCGGCCGCGGGGCCCTCTCTCTGCCCGTGGGAGTGGGGCAGGGAGAAGGATTCCCAGCCCGCCTGGCCTCTGGAGAAGGAGGAGGAACGGACCAGTGGGCCATCTGAAGTGAATGCTGAAGCCAAGAGACCTTCCCAAGCTTTTCAGCTGTCGCTCAGCTGGCTGAGATCGAGCAAACGTTGGGGACTGAGTTTTGTTGCTGCCCCTTGCTCGTGGACTCACACAGCAGGCGGTGGTTTCCTGAATAAGCTGGCTGTACAAACGGAAGCTATTAGGCACCCCATGACTAGGAAGTGGCCAGTACCATAGCAGCGACAATGACATCGACACACCAGCCGTGTATTGACAGCTTGAGAAGAAGCCCTGCGGTCAGGGCATTCAGAAAGACAAATGCGCTCTCCCTTCCTTGCTGACTGTGCAAATCGAATAGCCATTTCCAGGCTCTGGTTCACTTCAGGCATGATCTGGATGTGGGTTAAAGCCAGGTTACCTCTCCTCAGCACCTCACCTCTGCATTACATCCCGCTTCCTTGTGCGAGGCTCTCTCTCTTCACCTGCCTTGAGCCACCACCACGTCGATCACTCCGCGTCATGCAGCTTCAGCTTCTCACTCCTCTTCCTGCTCTCTCACTGCGTCAGGCTAGAAGCCTTTGTCTCCTGGAGCCGTTGACGGCTGCTGACATTGCCAGGCTCTGGGCCCTCACATCACACAGTCTTTGGTTATCGCCCGGGGCAGATGGAGAGCAGCTATCTTGCTGGCTGCCCCTGGAGCCTGCAAACCCCATGCTTCACCCTTCCGCTGGTTCAGCTCTTTGCAAAGGACTGTGCTGTACACAGCAACAGGTGTGAGAAGCATCTGCTACCACCATGGCATTGCGCGCTCAGCAGAGCGGCATCCTGCCAGAGAGACGCCACTTGCATCGTTATGCACACTCCCCATCTGTAGGCAGCTTTGTTTAGAACCTATTGCCCTCGTCAAACTGGCACGTCTTGTAAATGGGCACAATGCGGTTCTAGCATATGGGACTGAACAGAGAGAGCCAAGAATGTACAGCAGAAGCAGTGAATTTATTCAACTGGAATGTCAGAACAACTGACTTGTCCTGAGTTTCTCTTCCTAAACCCAGGCATATCAAACACAAAACTGTGTGTGTGTGTGTGTGTGTGTGTGTGTGTGTGAGAGAGAGAGAGGTGGATTATAGGATGAAGTCTGCATAATCATTTGCATCTTCATGTTTCCGTAGAAGGCTTAAATTTATTACTTTTCTGAAGTTTTTCCAAAGAGGTGGTACAGTAACTCTGGGGGCCAATCATGTATTTATAAACGAACACATTTCCTGCTCTGTATATTGTACGTGGCTGGTTTTATCTTTGATTGCAGTGCCGTGTTGAGCTGTGGATTCGCCCCCTCTGAAATCTGTTGCCAGCCGCCCAATACCCTCTTTGGCTCTTCACCTTTTTCCTCCTCCCAGTTGTTCTTGCAGCGGGTTTGCAGTGTTAGCTGGGTCTGGGGTGTGAGGACTAATCTGTGAGTACTGGTGGGTGATAATGGTATGACTGTTGTAAGTGACCTGTCAGCGGGGGAAAGTTCCTGTGTGGATGTATTGGTCTAATGTAGCAGGGGGCTGTGGGAAGGGCAAACCAAACAGCCGCACAATAGGTCTTGATAAGCAGCCAAAGACCGTGGAACGAGCTGTAGCTTCAGGGATCCTGTCTCCAAGGGAGACAAGCTGGTTTTGCCAGGCTGGGAACTTGGAGATCAAACAGACCAAACAACTTTTAAAGGGGACCCTCCCCGAAGCATAGGGGGAGAAAGGGCTTGTGAGTGAAGGGAATGGATTCTGCCAGCCAGACCTTGGGGTTCCCGGTGAAGGGGTGTCTATAGGGAGCTTAGACCTACTAGGAGTGGTTGGACACCTGCTAGGCTAGAGAGCAGTGCTGTTGGTTGCTGGTTTTCTCTGAAATGCTTTTATGGCCCACTGGCCTGGGGCACAGGAGGCCCAGACTCCATCTGCAGCTCGGTCAGTGGACAGAGCACTCGCCTGCGGCTCAGGAGGCCCAGGCTCCATCCCCAGCTTGGCCACTGGCTGACACACTTCCCCTGTCTGTGCCTCAGTCTCCCCAGCTGTCACATGGAGTGATGCTGACCTCCTTTGTGAAGCACTTTGAGCTCTGCGGAGGAACAGGGCTAGCTCAGAGCTGGCTATGACTGTTAGATAAATAATACTTGGCTTTAAGGACACTGTCCTGGAGTCACTGCTCCTGGAGGGAGCAGAGCTGCAGGGTCTGCACCTAAGTCAGGCCTGCCAAGGTGACGCTGGGTAGTACCAGGGGATGACAGCCAGAGTCTGCTTGAGAGCGGGGGAGTCACATGAGGCTCGTGCGCGTGTGCGCGCGTGTGCATGTGTGTGCAATGAGTCAGGAGGGATCAGAGGTGCGGTTCACCTGATTATTGTGGCAGCCGGGAAGCAGAGAACTTCAGTCCATCCTGTGGCCCCTGCCTGCAGGGCTTCAGGCATGCAGCTGTGCGTGCACCAAAGCCAGAATCTGGCCCTAAAAGAGGCGCATGCTTGGACGGAGCTTCAGCCTGAGGAATATGAGAGCAGCTTTGTGCAATTTCTCTCCTTCCCTCTGCTGATGCCACTTTGGTTTCTGTTTGGGTGCGTCCTGGAGGTGATGATCTGGCCTGGAATATATTAGTCATTGAAATGGCATGGAAGTTTCCTTTGAAAACATTCTCCTTGTTCCAAAGACAGTGGAAAATATTTCCCAACTGATGTATCTTTTGCTATTCACATTTGGGGATTGCTCAGCAAGAATCCATCCCATTTGAACCACAGTGCCACGGTCACAGAAAAACTGCTGCAAAAAGCCAGTGTTCTGGCATGCTGCTGGACTGGCAATGCTGTTACTGCAAAGGCAATTAGCAGTGGTTATCTCCAGCCTGGCTTATTGAGTGGGAGGTATCTTAGAGTCACCGGCAATCCATCGCGGGTTGCTGGGAAGTCAGCAAATGGCACGGGCTGTGTAGGAATGCGTCCCACAGTCTGGTGTCTTCTCCATAAGGCTCTTTATTTTGTATGCTGTAAATGACATCCTGCTTGTTGCTGGCATTGCACTTTTTCCTCACTTTAATTGTGAAGCTGGCAATGTCCACAATGATGTAGTCTTGGCTAAAGCTTCACTGTGTGCTGCCTTCCTCTGGAACGAGTGGTATTCGAATCCCGCTTTATGAACTGCCAACTGAGAAGAAACTTTTATGGAATACTGCTGATCCAAGTTGGCCCCATATCCTTCGACAGCTTGCAGGGTGTGGGTCATTAAGCAGTGTCTGCTAGCAGTGACGCTGGTCTGAGCACGCCTGTTGTACAAGCAATTCCAAATCAGGTGACCTTTCAAGTTTTGTACTGCTTGTATTAATTATCCACCTGGATTCTGATATTGTGATAGATTTTGGAGGAATTTGGGGGGGGAATTGCACCTGTATTCCCCCTCCATAGTCCCTCCAGGGCACCCATGTAAGGTTTGTGGCTCCCAGCTGTCACCTCTCTTGGGCAGAGACATACTTCTCTCTCCCTTCCCACCAGGTTTTTAAGGCTGCCCAGCTCCCTGCCTTACACTGTGATATCCACAGCAAGCCAGACTGCCTTGAGCCCAACCGTATGCTCTGCTTTCTCTCCAAGGCCTCTGACCAGTGTATTGCCAGCAGTTACAAGTTACCATCCAGCTCCTTGTCAGCAAGCACATTTATTCTTAAAGTAAAAGCAATACAGAGAAAACATATTAAAACAATAAATAGATTTAAACTGACACTCAACAAACCCCAGGTCACCCATCAATCTTATATGGCCCTAATAGGCCAAAGTCTTTCCTGTTCTTCTGCAAGGGTTGGATCCCCTCATGGGCAGAAGTTCCTGTCCGTTTGCTGGATCAGAAAGCAGGTCTTGGGTCAGTTTAAATGCAGCCTTTTTATGCCATAAGCCCTTACTTGTCTGTTGGTCTCTGGAAAATTCAGTGTGAACCATTCTATGCAAGCCTCCCCATGGGTGGGGTACCTTTCTGGAGGTGTTTATAACCTATGTGATTCACCTGACCCGTCTCCCGCCCCAGTTCTTAGTTCCCAGAGGGGCTAACCCTCCCCCCTGAGTTCTATACATCCTTGGCCCACAGTGATACATGACCTTAATACAATATGGTCCCCAAAGATTTTGCAGTTGCATGGAGTTGCAATATTTGTTACCAACTCTAATGGACTTTTGTTGTGCATCATATATAGACACTATTTTTTAACTTTGATTTTTTTCTCTTGCTATTTGTAAAGTCTTTGCAAGCCTAGGAAATATGCAAAGCTGAGAGATATGCCATTGTTCTCTTGCTGTCATACACCTCTGGAGGATGTCTGTTGAAAGTCACATTTTTCCAGTAGAAGTTTGTAAAAGGAATTAAATGGAAGCACTCGTTTGAACTGCAAAAAATAACCACTTGATCAGACTGAAACACAATGACTGTACTTACTTCAGACCGGCTAGTATAATCATTCAGTGTGCTAGGTGGAGCTAGTATGACATTTTTAAAGTGGCACTAGAGTGAGAAGCCAGGCTCCTGTATGAAAGGACAATGTGTGTATATATTTTAGAGCATTCATTGCTAAAATTAATGATAGGTTTCACCCCTCCTGCCAAAGCTGCTTAGTCATTTTTCTTCCAACCCTGTTAAGATAAGCCTCTTTTCAGCTCTACTGGAGAGCTAGCCTAATATGTTCAGGCTGAGTAAGCGGGATTTGTGAATGTCCTGCACAGGGGCTGGGAGAGCAGAATCCGCCTTCCTGACTCCAGGCCAGACTGCAGGGCTTCAGAACAGCTGAAATCTCCAGGATGGCTGCACTAGGTAGTGGGTGTGCTGGGGGGAGTTCCTTGCAACGACTGGAACGTTCCTTTGCGGCACACACCCGTTTATGCCTGGTGAGCCTTGTGTTGTCAGCTCACTTTCCTCCCCCCTTGGGTGGGGTGGGTCCTGGGGCAAGGAAAGAGAAGACAAGGAGGCCTCCCTATTTTGGTGCTCCTGCCTCAGTCTCATTCTTTGTGTGCCCAGAACACAAGGTCCTGGGGTTCCCTAGTGTCACTGGACAGCCCAGAGGCGTGGGGGAGCCTATGGTGCTGTCCCCAGCCTTCCGCACTAGCAGGTGGATCAAGGCCAGCATGGGAACTGATTGCTGAACCAGTCCATAGGGTGTCTGGACAATGTCCCCCGGGGCCACCAGAGACATGTTCCTGTCTTTAGGAGGTATTACTAGTGCAGAATTTCTCCTCCCTTCGGTGTCTATAGCTTCCCAGCGACAAGTTTCCCATAACATCTACCTCCATTTTCTCCCTGGCACATTAGATCTAGGTATTCTGTGTGTCTTGCTCCAATTCCATCACATCAGTGCTTGTGCTCTAGATCTGAGAAGGGAAAACACCAACACACGGTTTGCAATTTATGGTTAATGTTTTGTTTCATTTATGAAAAATTAAGGCCCCCCTTCCTCAGGTGTCAGCTTAGCAGTTCCCTGGAGCTGACACCAGGCTCAGTTTACATGTTGCTGAGCAGGAAGCGCTGGAGAGAAACCGATTTTATTTTATAATAAATTCACAGAAATATGACAGAATCCTTTTAGAATGTAAATTATTTACCAAAAACCATAATAAGTTATTACCAGCCCCTAAATAATTAAATAAAATGTATATGAATAAAAAATGCACCGCAGATAAGAAGCAGTATGAGGCTATCAAATGAAAGGAACGATCCATTTGGAAAATACCACAATAGTTTTTGAAGCATTTGAGAGTCACCTGTGACATGTTTAAGGCCCTGGTCATGCCTGGAGAACCCTTCGAAGAGCCTGTAGCGCAGTAGCAGAGGCCAGGCTCAAGCTCTGTGTTTTCAGGGCAGGATTGGGTCCTTGGTTTGTAAAATCAACACACTGCATATCTGACCCACTGGATGCTTCCAAAACATGGCTGGTTTGGTGTTTCCATGAGTAGCTATTTAGTGGCGACATCCCAGCCAGCTTGTGTTTCTTTATAGCTTCTGGAAAGGACATTTCTCTCTCTGTGAATAAGGCAACTGGCACGTATGCTGCTTGGTGGCACTGACCTGGCTCCCCTCAAGCTTGCCCACATCTGAGTATGGAATTGGGCCTCTTCTGTGTATGTTGGACACCCCTGTTGTGTGTTAGGAACAACAGTTAACTCAGGAACACATCCAAGTCACTTGTTATGCTTTCATCAGGTTCACTTTTCCATGCAGCTCTATCTCATAGTGTTACTATGTCAACAGTGTCCAGAGTGAGCAAAGTGATTTATCGACAAATCAAATAGACGCTGTCTTACCCAAGAAGCTTACACTGTCCTATCACTGGATCTGCATGGGCAGATCTTTGTGTCTATGGACTGTGAAGTTGGCGAGGTTCCACGCAGTTGCTGTAGACTGCCTTCCTGATCAGCTTGCACAACTGGAGCCTGAAGAGAGATGTAACTGGAAAATAATAATATATGTCTTATATAGCGGGTGTGACACTGAGCCAGCAAGGGCTAAGCAACCAGCAGTCTGGGTGACCGAAAAGCAGCCCTTCTAAGGACAAATTAGAAGAGTATTGAAATGGTAAATGGGACCATTCCTTGTAGATAGTTATCAAAAACATATTAAGTAGACTAGAATCCTTGATATGTAGGTCTGTATTGTTAGAGGGTCAAAAGTAGATACTAATTGTTTTTGTCTATGTTAAACGTCTAACAAGATATAGGTAACCAATGTGATCTAATTAGCTTGTAGATGCTAAACTTCTGTTTCTGTCTATAATGATTCATTACTATATTCTATTGATTCAGAGATCAAAAGTGGATATTATCATTTAGATGGAACTTGTGGTGTAATATTATTGTCTTCATTTCTCTTTGAAATCCACGACTCCACATAGTAAAATTACCTGTGAACTATTTGAATGGTTAACTTCCTTATACTAATGAATCCAACTTGTTACTGGTGTATGCCTAGGAAACAGAGTTTAGTTTCAAAGCTGCAATGTACACATTACTAATCTTTATCCAAGGGAGGCCTGCTGTGATGATTTGCTGTCAAGAGGCTTATCCACTGAACTTCAAGCTATAAAGGAAGTTTTGGGCCGGATCCTTGCTATCTCAGATCTGCTTAAACTTGGGGCTTGTCTACACTTACCGGGGGATCGACATGCGGCAATCGATCCACCGGGGGTTGATTTAGCAGGTCTTTGACTGCCGATTGCGCTCCCATCGACTCTGGTACTCCACTGGAATGAGAATCATAAGGTAAATCAATGGGAGAGTTTCTCCCGTCGACCCAGAGTGGTGTAGACACCCCAAAAGGTTGACCTAAGCTATGTCAAACGTAGCTGGAGTTGCGTAACTTAGGTCAACTTAGCCCCGTAGTGTAGCCCTGCCCTTGGACAGGGAAAATCTAAGCCTGCAAGACGGAGGTCTCCAGGTCTACTCTGGATTAACCCTGCAATTCTCATGGAAGAATCTGAAGAAACTCTGCACATGGGCTGCCTATTGGATTATAACCTTTGAAATTGATTCCAGAAGGAATTTTACAAATTAGCAGCTTCACTGTCTCTGCCATGAAACTGACTGAAGAACTTTACTGAGCTCTGTATGTGTAATGATCTTTAACCATAGCAACTCTGTTTTTTATTAATAAATCTGAGATTTAGTTAATAAGGATTGGCTGTAAGAGTGTATTTGGGTAAGATTTGTAATATTCATTGACCTGGTGGGTAATGTGTCCAATCTCTTGGAATTAGTAGAACTTTATATATAGACTCATAGACTTTAAGGTCAGAAGGGACCATTATGATCATCTAGTCTGACCTCCTGCACAATGCAGGCCAGAGAATCTCACCCACCCACTCCTATAACAAACCCCTAACCTATGTCTGAGTTATTGAAGTCCTCAAATATATGGTGACTAAGGTTTTTAGTAACCCTCCCTATAGTAGGCTGGGCTGTCTGGGTGGGAGCCAGAGGCTGGAGTGCTTAAAGGGGACTGTATTTTGGCTTCTCGGTAACCAGTAAGGTATTACAGAAGCTGTTTGGTTACTGGCTTGGTGGAATCTAATTCTAGATTAAACCACCAGTTGTGGGGATCGTCTGCCCTAGTCTATGCAGTTTGCCCTGAATGAGCATTTCCAGCATGGCCTCTCCAGCGCCACAGTCACAGCAGTGTTTATCAGTAGAGCGCCAAGCATTTTATAAATAGCAAGGTGGTATGATCCCCATTTTACAGATGGGGAAACTGAGGCACCAAGTAGTTAAGTGACTTGGCCAAGGTCACCCACCAGGCCAGTGGAGAAGCTGGCAATAGAACCCAGGTCTCCTGAGTGCCAGGCCAATGCTCTATCCAGTAGACCATACTGCCTCACAGAAAGAAGTATTGAAAATCCAGGGTGACAAGCGCTACCAATGCAGCAGTGGTCATGAGTTGTTCTCTGGGAATACCCATGTGTCAGGCAGCGGGTCCTGGAGTATTTCTAGGACTGGGCCCCATGTTCTGAGACTGCACCCAGGGGGCCGTATCAAGGTGGTTGGAAAAATTCTGAAGAAACAGTTTCTTGTTAAAACCAAAATGGTCCGTGAAAGAGTTCTAGCTTGATGAAGTTGCTCCAAAAACCAGGAAGGTTTTGAAATCTGTCTGGTCTTCTGTCCATTAGTCTTCCTTGGTAGCCCACCAGTGGGACTGTCCCTGAGCTGAGGTCTCCAGGGTTTTCCTGTTTGCTGAGAATTTTGACATTTTTGATTTGCGTTCCTAATCAGAATGAAATGAAACTTTGAAATACCAAAATCCTCTGGGGGAAAAAAAGACCTTTCTCTTCACAGCTTTAGTTCAGTGTGTGTATGGCTGTTTCCTGATTTTTTCTAAGGTTCGTATTTTATTTTAATGTTTTGCCATTAAACGTGCCCTTGTTTATTTCAAACAAATTGAGTAATATCAGCAAATCTAAAGGGAGCCTCCCTGCTGGTTACACTGGAAAGCTCGTTTAAAAACTGCTGAAGGGAATTTCTAATCCCCAGGTTGGGTGAACACACTCCTTTGACTTTGTGCCCACCTACTCAACGAATTCTCAAGCCCGCCTCACAATACAAATGCTCCCATTTCACTATCAGTGCCACAGGGATGGCAGTGAACGCCTGAGTTCCAGACACAACCTGAAATGTTGATAAAGAGCCAAGATGATTGAAGACACAGAAGCAATTTGATCTGCCTCCAAAAAGTGCAGGTAAAAAGGATGTTTCTGGTTTTCTCAATCATGTATTTGAAACGATATTGATTGACTAATATCCCGAATGTCCTTCCTTAGGTGAACTCCCATGCAGATCGCTGTGAGTTTGCCTAAGTAACAACTGCAGATGGGCCCTGGTAGGACTGCCACTAAGATGCTGCCGCTCTGGCAATCAGGGTTGGAGGGACATGTTTTTGGCATGGCCTGGAGTTTCGGCAGCGTAAGCAAGCTCTGCGCCAGTCAGCCCCGCTATGCTGACGTTCACACCTAGGCTTGCTGCAGCATGCTCTGTCATTGCCTCTGTAGGAATGTTCATTGTCGCCTTTAGGTTTGCTGGGAGTATGATGGGATCATTTCTTTTCTTTAAATTCTAAAGCTCTAGGACACTGGTTCTCCTGCTCTCAAACCTGATCCCTCCTCCCTGGGATCCACCTCCTGTTTTTGGCAATATGAAGGGAGGATGAGAGCCCCAGTGCTTGGGTTTTGAGCACCCCAAAATCCCATTATGACTTGGGGTCTGTGAGGAGTGCAGCACTGGGCCTATCTCTTGTTGTTTCTGAGCATATATCTGGAGCTGCTCTCTTTCGAGAGGCTCTGCCGCCAAGGTCTGGCCAGCGTTGGCATGGTATTTTCCTTTGGCTAGGGAGTGCAGAGGAGATTTATGTAATGCTGATAGACCCCGGTTGTCGGTGGGCGGGATTGAACCTGGGACCTCTGGGCATGAGTGTCCACTGCATGAGCTAAAAGCCAGCTGCCTGTTAGCTAAGGCTGTAGAGCAGACTCATTGAACACACTCTAAGTGGTCTCGGTGCCACTAGATGGGACAGAACCCCACACCCAGGAGGTGTGTGGGTTACATTTACCCTTATAGTTCTGCAGTGGGCTATCGAATAGAGTAATACAAACCTTAGGGCCAGATAAGGGAACATTTTCAAATGCACCTAGGTGACTTAGACACCTCAGTCCCAGGGACTTTCAATGAGGGTCCTAAATCAGTTAGGTGCTTCTGAAAATTTCACCCTTATAACCACATGTGCATATGCCATTGGCACCAGCAGTAGTGCCACGTTCCCACTGTAGGCAGTGTACCCGGTGGCTCTGCACACGTGTTGTACCACGTAGAACTTGTGTGAAACTGATTGCACTGAAGCCAGTTCTCAGCATAAAAACTGTAAATATTTGGTCACTTCCTGTTAAGGATACTGTAGACCAGTGGTCCCCAACCTTTTTGGCTGGCGGGCGCCAACCGAAGGACTACTGCGGCGGTGGAGCACCCGCCGAAATGCCGCCGAATTTTGGTGGCATTTTGGCCGCGATGCCTCTCGAGTGATGTCATCGAGAGGCGTCCCCGCCAAAATTCGGGAGCGACGCCTCTTAATGACGTCACTTGTCGACGGCAAGCAGCGTCATCGAAAGGTGTCCCCGCCGAAATGCCGCTGAAATTCGGCGGCATTTCGGCGGGTGCTCTCCCGGGGGCCAGGACACGGGCACATTAAGATGCCCCCGTGGGCACCATGGCACCCACGGGCACCGCATTGGGGACCACTGCTGTAGACGTGTGGACTCACCCCTGTGGCACCTCCTGCTGGTGACTTCCGGGAATTAGCTCGATTCCAGCTTTGGAGCGCCCTCTGCAGGCTGGTGATCCCCTTTAACTGGGGTGCTGCCTCCTTGCAGTACCCCTCTGATCTGGGTCTCCCCTCCCTGGGAAACCCCCACCCACTAACCCCACCTTACCTCAGTATCAGGCTACTGCCCAGTCTCCATCTAGCCCCCGCTCACTGGGGCAGACTGCAGTATCGGCCACTCATCACAGGCAAAGGGGTTTGGACCTGCTGCCTTTGCCTACCCCTGGGGTGCCCCCTGCAACCCCCAGTACCTCTTGGCCTTATGCTAGGCCGCAGGCTGGAGCTCCCCAGCTCCTCTGCCTTTCCCCAGCCCTGCTCCACTCAGGTACCCTGTGTCCAGCTCCCTGCAGCCAGGCCCTTCTCCCTCTACAGCCAGAGGGAGACTGCTGAGCTCCTGGCTCCCAGCCTCTTTATACAGGCCAGCTGTGGCCTGACTGGGGCATGGCCCAGCTGCAGCCACTTCTCAATCAGCCCAGCTTAGTAGCTCCCAGCCACAACCTTCCCCCAGGGCTGTTTTAAGCCCTTCGGGGCAGGAGCAGGGTAACCACCCTGCTACAGATACCCTTGTAAGTACTCCTGAAAACAGGTGAGTAATATAGCGAAGATACATCAGCAGGTTACAGACACGAATAACAGGTTACAGATAGTTGTAAGCCAAGGTCATAAGCAACCTAGTGAAGTCCAACTCTAACAATGGATTAACCATTCATGAAACTGTTGAACATTTATTAACCTTTACTAAACTCTTTATAAAGTGTAACCGAATATGGACCATCGTGAATGAGCTGAAGTGAGGGTGGGGAGTCTGTAGAGGAGCAAAGTTGTGGCTAGTTTTGGAAAATGTTTTTTGAGCTACCAGCCATGGTGTGGCCCCCAGTGCCCATGTGAGTGGGAGGGTTCCTGGGATAGTGGGGTTGGGCCTTTGCCAGTTTCTGTTTTAAAGTGACCATTTAATTGGCTGCTGTTTGTTTCTTAACCGCTCCAAGCACGGTCAGGGCATTCCCTGCCCGATAGCTCCTGCAGTGGAAATGCTGGTCTAACTGTTTTCTAACACCACTGCTGGTCAGTGGCTCTTTCCAGATTGGCATCTCCAACATGAACAACATTTTGGATCAGGGAAGTGCAGAATTTGCACTACAGACCTCACCAGCTCAGATACTTTCAGAGTTGTTATGGTCTGTTGGGTCAAGGCTCCCACATGCTCAGGACAGCTTTTTTAAAGCCATTGTATGGGTGGATTTGCTGCTTTAGCTTTACATGTATTTGATTGTTACAGTTTTTAGAACAGTAAAGCCGTTGAGAAGAGTTGTTTGTGCTCTTTTCAGTGCAGCACTCTGTAATCTGTGGTCTCTGTGGGCTATATAATTCTTGGTGGAACATACAATTTAGTAGAAGTTATGGGAGAATGGCAGCTCCTGCATTTATTTATAGACTTCTTAATGCTTCAGTTTTCTATAATAAGTCTGTATTTAAGGCAGGTTTTATTCACTTTACTGGAATTGTAAAGACATTTCTTATTACCCTGAATCAAAGAGCTGGCATACTCTGCAGCTGATTATGGCCAAATTCCATCCTTGGATGCATGTGCATAATTCCTGCTGACACATCTCATAGCTGAAGGCAGAATTTGGCCCGGAGGTGTGGATTCTGGTCTTGAAACACCAGTCGCTCTATTGCCTTCAGTGGAATAATGGAAATCCACGTATGGTTTTAGGAATTCAGCAGGAAGAGTCTGGGCTGGAATTTAATTTTGATTGACAAATCGTGTCTTACTCTTCAAAAGATAATGATGTCTGTTTGCAGTAAGATGTTCCCTTTTAATGTGCTGCAGGGAGCTGCTAGAATCACTTTGCTGTGTTTCCGTGCTAATCAGATTAGTTCATAAAGCATTATACTTCAGAAAGCCTCAACTATTCTAGATGGAACGAATGTGGTCTTTGATGTGCAGAGAGAGCTTCCAGAGTACGAAGTTTGAAGTGCCTCTCTCAGCAATTTGGTTATTACTTAAACACATTTTGTAGGTTTGGTATCAAAGAGGCTTCTCTTTAATACACTCCAGTGCTTAATTTATAACTTTAAGACAATTTTGAGCAATTACATTGCTGTCCCTTTCTCTACCCGCTTTTCTGACCTGAAGCAATGAAGCAGTGTCTGGCTATTTGTGTTGAGCGGTTTCAATGAATTAAGTACACTTTTTAATAAGTCCCAAATGCTGAAATCCATGCAATGGATATTTTTAACAATGCTTCTGATACTTGTTTGAATTTGTTGGTAACATTTAGGTGGGGTTGAATTTTAAGGCAAAGATCTGGGTCCTTCTTTTAGGCCTTTCTCCAGCAAAATGCTAAACCAAACATATAGCTACCACCTCTTAACGTAGCAGTTCCTTGTGGCATTTTGTGAGCTGGAACCATGGGGGGAGGGATAGCTCAGTGGTTTGAGCATTGGCCTGCTAAACCCAGGGTTGTGAGTTCAATCCTTGAGGAGGCCACTTAGGGATCTGGGCCAAAAATTGGTCCTGCTAGTGAAGGCAGGGGGCTGGACTCAATGACCTTTCAAGGTCCCTTCCAGTTCTAGGAGATTGGCATATCTCCAATTATTACCTTATTACCATGCTAAAGAATCCCTGCTGAGCACGACTCCCCTGGGGGTAGGGAAGAAAAGAGATCTCATGGCTCCCTATGGACATCTGTACACATGTGACCAGCCAGAGACAGCCTCATCTGTTACTTCCTGTCGGAGACCCGTCTCCTCCTGTACACGTCTGTACACATGTGACCAGCCAGAGACAGCCTCATCTGTTACTTCCTGTCTGAGACCTGTCACCTCCTGTACACGTCTGTACACATGTGACCAGCCAGAGACAGCCTTGTCTGTTACTTCCTGTCGGAGACACGTCTCCTCCAGTTTACCTGTCTTCAGTAGACACCTCACTCGGTACAAATGAGCCATACGCATGTTTTGCAGCTATTTGACAAGCAGTGGGCGACTGGCTCCAGGTGGAGACCTCACATGCCACCCTTTAGTGAGTTACTGTGCATCTGTCAGACCCAAGGGATCCCTGTAAAACCGTATGTGCCCCCTGTGCCCTCTGCCAGTTGACACCTAGAGGCACCTGGGGGGAGGGATAGCTCAGTGGTTTGAGCATTGGCCTGCTAAACCCAGGGTTGTGAGTTCAATCCTTGAGGGAGCCACTTAGGGATCCGGGGCGAAAACCTGTCAGGGATGGTTTTTGGTCCTGCTGCGAAGGCAGGGGACTGGACTCGATGACCTTTCAAGGTCGCTTCCAGTCCTACACTTCTATGATTCCTCTCTGTAGCCAGGACCATGCTCAGCACTTACAAAACACCTACATCAGCAGCTCTAAAGATGCTCTCACCTGCCACCTTCTCTCCCACTGGAAGGGACCCAGCAGGGAGAGCTGCAGGAAGCGGGGAGCGAGCAGGCTGAGGCCCTGAGTAGCTGGGAGGGGGAGCTGTCAGGAAGCCTGGCTCCAAGGACCTCAGGGAGGCTGAGGGAGGGCAGGTGTGCAACTGTCTCTCTGGAGCACTCACATGGGCAGGGATGCTGCCAGCCCCTGGGAGCTAAGCCTTCATCTCTGGAGAACCAGCCCAGGCAAACAGAGGCCAGGCTGGCATCCTTAGTGCTCAAATGCCGGGAGGCCTGCCTCGCCGCCCTCCTCGTCCCTGGCTCTTCCTGCTGTCTCCTCTGCCCCCCGGCCCAGAAGTGGGTGCCTGGTCAGCATGCCTCCCTTCTCCCTCTGCAAATAAGAAGCACCCCGCGCGGTGCCCCCCTGCAGTCTGCTCCCCGACAGGACCCGTGGGCGATGTGCCTTTAAGAATAGCAGCTGAGCCGTCGGAGCCCCCTCCCCCCTGTTAATTGTAACGTGTTTTCTCAGCCATGCTTTTCAGTCACATTCGCAGGCTGCGAGAGGGAGCTGCTCCTGCGCCTAGCTGGGTTTGGATGTGTTGTGCTCGCTGGCAGGCAGACTGGCTGGAGGGGATGAGGCTGCTTTCAGCGCGGGCATGAGGACAGGATGGGGAGACAGCTAGAGGAGCAGCATTTGTCCAGGAAGTCGAAGCTCCACCGACCTAAGGAAAGACTCGTCCAGTAGGTAATGTCTGACTCTGCCCGCTGCCCGCGCACTGAGATGTGGGGGTGACACGCCAGGGCACAGCAGCCCCACCCCACCCGGTGCAGGGGCACTGGCGGGATCTGGGAGCACTGCTGTTCCCAGCCTCTCTGCGATTGCTCCCTGGTACCCGGGTACCCTGCCCCGAGGAGACAGCGCTGCCTGTGGTGCGGGGCTGCCTGCCTGGCCAGGTAAGAGCCGGCTGCGACTAACTCGAGGCTTGTGCTACTTCGTGGATAATGCCTGCTGCTTCTCCACTCAGGCTCCTCCATCCCGGCCCAGAGGCGTCTAGTGCCACTTGCTGCTCAGTGCCAAAGGGGAAGCGCGGCAGCTGCCAGGGCACAGGCCTCCGAAGGGTTAAGAGACTCAGTCCGTGCTCCCAGGGTTGGAGTGAGAATTAGTCTGCAGAGGTACACGTACAGCAGTTCAGCTGCTGCTGCTGCTTCTCCGAGGCTGCTGCTGCTACTGCAGGTTGGTGTGTGTGAAGAGCAGCTCTGCTCGCAGAAGATGCTCGCTTGGTGTGTCCGAAGCCCTGTGCATGGCAGCAGAGCCCTGGCAGCGCGAGCTGTCGCTGTCTGAGGGGATTAGTCACCTGCCCACTCCGGCTTCTTAGCAAGGTAGGTGCCATTTCCAGTGTAACGGGCACTGGTCTTTGCTCAGTGCTGGCAGCCTCCGCCCTGCACAGGGGAACGCACCTCCACAGATGTGGGAGAGGAGAGAGAAGGGTTTGGGGTTGTCCCCTAAACCTGGGAAGGGAGGGCTGGCAGGGCAGGTGGGCGGGGGGAGAGAGCCAGGACACCAAACAGCCGACCTGAGTGATATTTCTCAGTGCTGCAAGCAAAGTGGTTGCACAAAATGAGAGCAAACTTGCTGGGGTCTTTGCACCGACCCTTTGGACTGTTCCTCCTTCCCGGGGTGACCTCTGGGCTGGGGAGAGGCAAGGTCATGCCTGGGGACCAGGGAGTCGGGCATGGCGCATGTGCAGGAGCCTTCGCTTTGCTGTCCCAGGCCGTGGCGAGGCCGAAGGGGACCGGTGTGGAGAGAGGAGCGCAGAGGCAGGAGCAATGTTGTTTTTGTGGAGTAAAATGAGATTTGGCTGGGCTGCTAGTGCTTCTTCAGGGCTCAGGGCATTCTAGGCTCCCGGGTGTCAGTTTCTTCTCTCCGAAGAAGATAAACCTATTTTAGGAGGGGCTGCTGGGCACAGGGGCTTTTATTGCCAGCTCTCTGTTCCCCTCTGCTAACTGCTCTCCCACCCGGAACCTGTGGCTGAATTTTTGTTGCATGAACACCCCAGAGAGAGAAGCTGCCACTTTCATCACATTTCCTAAGACAGACTTTTTAGAAAGATGCCGTCTTGGAAAGTGTCTAATGAAGTCAGTGACAACTGGTGCCGTTCCTCCTCTCTCACCAGCTGCTGACGCGCTTTAGGTTTGCCCAGAGGCACAACTGAGGGGTTTAGTCTTCAAGGATTCAGCTGAATGGGAAGCCTTCTGGCTGAGTTCTCAAGCAAGTTCTCCTCCAGAACAGCTGGGGAGGCAAGTTCCTATGACTGACCCGTGTGCTCATGTTAATTAGCCTGTGAACATGCAAACACAGCCCCTGCCAAGGAATGTACAGGACACGCTATCTGGGGTTTAAGCATGGATTGGAGATGGAAGTAGGCAGTGTACGGATTATGTACTCCAAGCACACAGGGAGAATCCTGCAGGTTGCTGGCACTGCAGTTATCTTACGATAAGCAAAAGAACAGTGCCATCGGTGAGTAATATTTTCAGCACGTTTAATGTGGCAGAATAAGTGTTTTTCCTTACAGTGCCCTTAAGGAACATGAGCAGAAGTCTGACCTTCACAGCAATCTTTTTATGTGCTTTTGTGTGATTAGTCGTGGCTTCCTGACAGGAATGACTTCTTGCTTAAACAGTTCAGTCAGATCGCGTCTTGCTTCCTGAACTTCCCAGCATCAGTGTGCAGGGCTTGAGGAAGTACTTGTGTACCTGCTAGGGAAGGCTAGGAAGAGCTCGTTAGTGACACTAGGAGCAAATTCTGCCCCAGCAAATGCAGGGAACGAATATGGTTCTTTTGTGTGGGAGTGGAACAAGATGTAGGGAGCCCATGCAGAGGGCATGTACCCCAGAACTCTGCTCTGCAAGGTTTCTCTGCTCTTTGTAGCACAGGATGGAGGGAGCTTTAGGGTTTGGAGTGGAGGATCAGGAGTGGGACAGGTAGATCTGCTGCTGTGTGAACCCGTCAGCTGCTGGAGGAGTGATGCAGGAGCTGTGAGCAATGCTGCAGTGATGGCTATGGAGCAGCAACTCTGGTGGTTTGTGGCTTGGGAGAGGTGATTCCCAGTTACTCAAACAACATGCTTGGGATGGGATTTGTCCCATAGCCAGCGTGTGTTTATATGACAGAGGGCCTGATTCTCCTTTTGTTGATGCTGGTGTAAATCAGGAGTAACTATACTGACAGCAGTATATATACCGGAGTTACAGCAATGTAAAACAGGTGTAAATGAGACCAGAAGCTAGACCGGTCTCTAAAACATCACCTACAAAATGTGATGAGCATTGAGTAATCAAATGACTATTGTAATTGGGTGCAGACAACACTGGAAACATTCTATGGTAGTCATCACATTTACTGCTTATTACACATAGACAGAATGGCAATTAGAGCTGGCTGAATTCTCAAAATGTTCCCTACAAACATGCGTTCGAAACTCTAAATGAATTTGGTTCAACTGGCAGCTCTTCTGTGTTACTTTGTGCCAGTATGCTAGCGAGTGTGTTTACTGCTGAGAATGTTTGTCAGAACAGCCAGGTTTTAAGCACATGTTGGAGAATTGTCACAAGCAGTGAATTTTGAATTTTCCAGTGTGAATATTTGCACTGCAATCCTGATTCTATGTGCTATGCTCATCCAATCAGGGAACAGAAACTAGCCATATGATTTAGAGGTCATACCTAAAATAGGTTGCTTTTCAAATGCCAAGTACTTGCACCAAACTTCTCATGCGTGGTCTATAGACCAAGAATTATCTGCAGAAATCACTCGGCAAATCATGTATTGAATAATGAATAAATCACGATCTGTTAACAAATGCCAAAAGATTAATTTAATCTGTCAAAAAATATGCTATGGAATATTCCCCTGGCTCCCATGGTGAAATAAGCAGAAGATAATAATTATGTGATTGCAGTGTTTCAAAGGCAGCTGAATTCTGATTTGAATGTTCTGCTACACCAGCCACAGGTGACCAGAGGTCTGTTGTCCAGAAGCTGCTGAACCAAAGATAAAATATACCTTTCTGGTGATAGGTGAGATGTCTTTGAATGAGCGTAATAGTGCAATTGCAATATATCCGGCTTTGTGCAGTTTGTAAAATGTGCACACACTAGGTGATAGTCAGACTCTCTTAGTGATAGAGGATTTATGTGTATTATGCAAGGTTTTCCCATTTTACTGCATTCCGAGGATGATTGGAGATACCGTTCTTGTTAGACAAAAAATGGAATCTGACGTTAGAGGTGAATTCAAAGAGCAATTTCCACTTAATATATATAGCCACAAATAGGAGGAAAGCTGCTTAAAGATTACTTTAATGATGAATCGTTATAGGGCTCTCACCGGGTTGAAAAGCAATAAAAGTCAAAATGAAGTGGTAGGATTTAGTCAGCTGGAAAATATATAGAAAAGCTCCTGTATTATAGACACAGGACTTACACCACAGCAAAACAAAACTATTGGGAGGTACAAGAGTATCGTCAAGTGGCTCTTAACCTCAAAGATACAATGGCAGCTACTCTCTATCATTTCTTGCTCCAGAAGATTATTACCTCAGTTTTTAGTAATTCTTAGTTTAAAGAAAACAATCAGTCGATACCAACAGATATGTCTCCTCTTTCAGCTGCAAATACTGTGTCGTGTTCCTTTCCCCCTGCATGCTGTCATTTTTATTACTAATTTTAATTAAGTGCTGTGCTTTCCCAAAGTCAGATTATTTTGAACTATCATTCCAAACACACAGATGATGCTAGCTGTATAACTGGGAATCATTAACTGTTCACGGACCCATAGCTTTGCTGTAAAGCTGCAGTGGCATGAGTCCATGGATCATGCTACCTTTCTTCAGATGACATGGATTGTAATGGGTTTACTTTTGTTTAAGAAGGATGAATAGAAATGTCAGCTGTTGGGTCCCATGTTCTGTCCCCAAGTCAACACACACTAGACAAATGACATTGTCTTTCATGTCAGTTAAGTCCAATCTTCTCTTTATAAATATTGTCTCAAATCTATAGTTTCTGCACAGAGGATAAATGGGAAGTGTAGCAGAGAGAAGCTGTTGTGCATTGACATCACCAGGTATTTGTTGTTCATGTAGTGTGAACGGAATGGATTTAGAATGTATTTTATTTTATCATCTAAAATGTTTCCACTTGAGGGCTACAGTTTGAGATTTCAGGCTGCGTAACGGGCATTGCACTTACTTGTCTAGCCTGGTATCAAACTAACATTTCCATCAGCACTTGACTCTCTCGGGGAATATCACAGGTGTTACAGGATTTGGTAACCCAGTTCCTACAGGCCAATTTGTTAGAGCTCTTAAGTGGCTGAATAATTATTTTGGGCTCTGCCTCAGGCAATGAAGCCTCAGCTGGTGTCCCACCTCCGTCAGTGCTGTCATGAAAACCCGACTGCCTGTTCCACGGCAGTGACATCTGAAAGCACGGCTCTTTTGATTGTATATCTAAGTACCTGGTATCAAAGGGCAGAAGGTGCTTTGCAGCTAAGGCTGTTCATTAGGCCAGGACCCTGCAACAAGCTGAGTGCCTCTTGGGTGGGGCTGGGAATTCAGGGGACTCAGCACCTCGCAGGATCAGGCCCTTTGAGTTAAACGTTCTTTCAAATCTTGAATTACATAATTAATTGATAGCATAAAATGTAGCATTGCAGTCTGCGATGCCTATTCCCACCCTACCATCAAACAGCAGGCATACTTCCAATTTCGGATCCTGGTATTGTTGTAACTATTCTATGCAATTACATGAATAAACATAATAAATATGAACATTCTTTGTCAAAAGCTAGTAAAATCTTCCTAGTTTACAATTCTTTTATGCTGAAATGGAGTTAGGTATCCCCTGCCACCCTGGAGATAAAGTTGAATAAATACAATATTTGCTTTAGTGGCATTCACAGATCTCCCATTCTCATCCTGCTTTTTATTCTGTATCTACTTGTTCATGCGGAAAATGCAAATTTTCCAAATTAAGAAACAGTAATAAAATCAGTGTTTCACGTAACAAACTATCTCTTGTACTATTCTACCTACTAGGGACTCCGCTGGCAGTCTTCACTCAGGCAAATTCTCATTGAATTCAGAGATTATTTCGTTATCTTTGCACATAGGAGGGCTTCAGCATTTGGCCAGTGATGTCCCTCTTTGTCTTTCTGCAGCAGGTATAGCACAGAATTTTGTTAACGCGCCGTAAGTTCTAAACAGGCATTTATTGTCATGACTTGATAATAGCTGCTGGTTGCTAAAGAGTTACAAAAAGTTACATAAAATGCTGAGTTAGAGTTATTTGGATAATTAATATACAGCAGTTGTCGTTAAAAGTGATCATTTGCCAACAGTTATCATGCAACTCTTATCCAAGGTACCGTAGTTTTATTAGTTCTAATGGGGCCAGTGGAGGTCTCATTCATAAACTGCAGCTCTGTAGTTCCAGTTTTGTTTCAGTATGAATCCTGTTAGGAAGACGCTTTAATTTGTTAGTTTTTATGGTGCCCAGTGTGGCAGTAAAAGCACAGCGGAGTCCTGGAACACACACAGGAACATCTGTACCAAAGAGGACTCTGGCCATAATGATCTGCCTTTGTTATTTTTTATCCATAACCTTCCAGACTTTTCTAAGAGTGGGTTCAAGTGTAAACACTAAAGTGAATCCATACATCTGGATAAGTGTCAGGAGTACAATAAATATTGTGATGACATTATTCAAAGATTTTAAAGATGGAAGGGACCATTATGATCATCTAGTCTGACCTCCTGCTTACCATGGGTCTGAGAACTTCACCCATGGGATTCTTGCACGTCTCTTAGGAAAACTTCCAATCTTCATGTAAAGACTCCAAATGACTGTGACTCTACTCCCTCCCTCGGGAAGTTGTTTCAGTGCTCAATTTTTCACAGTTTAAAAAAAAGTATTTATTTTCCAATTTGCATTTGTCTAGCTTCAACCTTCAGTCGTTGGCTCTTGTTCTGCCTTTGTCTGCTAGATTAAAGTGCTCTCTGCTCTCAGAAACCTTCAGATGAAGTACTTATAGACTATAATCAAGTCACCTCTAAACCGTCTCTTTGTGCAACTAAATAGACTGAGCTCCTTTTTTTTTTTTATTTCACAGTAAGACATATTTTCCATAAGAACATAAGAGCGACCATACTGGGTCAGACCAAAGATCCATCTAGCCCAGTATCCTGTCTTCAGACAGTGGCCAATGCCAGGTGCCCCAGAGGGAATGTACAGAACGGATAATCATCAAGTGATCCATCCCCTGTCGCCCATTCCCAGCTTCTGGCTTCCAGACCTTGAATCATTCTCGCAGTTCTTTTGTGGACTCTCTCTGGTTTTTTAACTTCCTTTTTGAAGTGTGGACATCAAAATTGGAATCAGTATCTCCAGTAATCGTCTCACTAATGCCATATACCGAAGTTATATCACTTCACTATTTTCATGCAATATTTCATCTGTTTGTATGTCCCAGGATAGCGTTTGCTGTCTTAGCGATAGCAGCGCTCTGGGTGCTCATGTTCAGTTGGTTATCTGCAATGACCACATAGTCCTTTTCAAAGTCACAACTTTCCAGGATATGGGTCCCCCATGCTGTAAGTATGGCCTACATTCGTTGTTTCCAGATACATGGTCTTGCATTTGCTTGGTTAAATGCATGTTGTTTGATTGTGCTCGGCTTACCAAGTGGTTCAGATCACTCTATATCAATGAACCTGTCCTTGCCTATATTACCACCTTGACCAATACTGAATAGCATTGGACTGAGAATTCATCCCCGTGAAGCCCATCCACTGATGGGTCCTCATTAACAATTACCTTGTACTATCTATCAGTTAGTTTCTGAACCATTTGATGTGCACCATAGTAATTGTGCCTAGTGCTAATTTTTAATCTGCATGTTGTGCAGTACTAAGAGAGGTGTACTTTGTGAGCACAGCAGTCTTTGTCAACCAGTCTTGTAATGCATTTGAAGAATCATGTCAGGATCATCTGATGGTGACTAGTTTCCATAAAATCATGCAGACTGATATTTAATTATTTTATCACCCTTTAATTCTTTGACTGAGTCCTCAGACAGCTGTTCCACAATTTTGCCTGGGATTAATGTAAAGCTCACTGGACTATAATTACCTAGGTCATCCTGCTTGCCCTTTGTCAGGATTGGTATGACGTTGGCTTTCTTCCAGGCTTGCTTTCAACAGCAGAGTCTTTAATGGTAAGCTGTGTGTGTGTGTGTGTGTGTGTGTGTGTGTGTGTGTGTGTGTGTGCATATAAAAAACATATAGATCCCTCTTTCTATCCACCATGCAGGCTCACACACAACTCCCTCCCCTTCCACGCAACCTGTCATGAGATCCAGCACCTGAAGCTCCCTTCTTCTTGGAGTGCTGATGCCTATGTGTATTCCACTGTGAGTGTGCACGCCCGCCCGATGCTCGGAGTCGGAGCATTCTTGCAAGCAGTCCACTGGTCTGCGCTGTCGCTCTGCCTATCTGAGGAGATAAAGGGTGAAATAGCCCAACCCCTTTCCAGTTCTTCCACCACCACATGGCTAAGGTCAAAACCTCCAGTGTCCGGAGCTTGGTCTTCCTTTTTCTCCCTGCACTGCCACCTCCACCCCCAGGTACCCTGTTCCAGGTACTGGAGTATGCCCAGGACTCCAGGCTTCAAAGTCAGTGCTTCTTTCCCATGCTCCTTCTCTGTCAGCAACAACCATCAGCGTGGCCTGTACTGCCTTGGGGAAGGTGCCACCTGTTTCCCAATCATACCCGTGAGGGGCAGGAACTTTGCCTTAAGAGGCACCGAATGGAGAAGGCCATGAGGCCACAGCTGAACCCAAGCCAGGAGCCCACCCGTACACATCGGCCTCACTCAGGAAGGAGTGTGCCTCCTGCGGTGAGGTCTGACTTAGGAACACGGGACTCTGCTCCCACAGATCCCCCACTGGGGTCTTGTCGAGAGGGCAGGGAACTTTCTCATAAACATGAGAGCAAATGCTCCTCTAAGTCCACTTCAGAGAAGTTGTATCAACCCTGCCTAAGTCGTGTAAATCTTTCTGCTCAGCCCCTGGGAATTAAAATGTCCGAAGTCTCAGGGTCATGACAAGAAAGCCCACAAATCCAGGGCTCCCTCAGTACCAGACCGTGC
Source organism: Mauremys mutica (assembly GCF_020497125.1). NCBI lineage: Eukaryota > Metazoa > Chordata > Testudines > Geoemydidae > Mauremys > Mauremys mutica. Next base: position 1,628,520 of record NC_059080.1, read on the forward strand.
TCCAGCAGCAGTGGTGCCTCAGGTAACAACTAAACCGAAACGCTGGGAAGCGATGGCATCAACAAAAGGCAGCCATTGAGAGCCCCTGCCGCCCCGACTGTGGCACAAATGAACTGCTCCCGCTCTGTCGGTTCAGGTGGACGGGCCCCTCGCGCGTCAGGAAGAGCAGTGTCTTACGTTCCACCTGATGACATCTTTTGCTCTCCTGGATCCCCTAGCTCCATCGCCATCCGGTCCTTCCCTCACAGGGGAGGGCGGGTGGTTTTCTCTACTTTGCTGCTGCAACCTGGGCTTGCTTTTCAATGAGTCACTTGTGGGACAGCCCCAGCTCCTTTCAAACACTGCAGGAGCCACATGATCATGCCCAAATGAGCCCTCGAGCCTCCACTGCCACAGCATGGAGGGGAAGAGCCATGTGCGGGGTTTTCCCTTGCTGCCTGAGCCTGGCAGTGGGCATCCTGTGAGCTCACCAAGGGCCGCTCTTACCCTCCTCTGCACTGCTGTGTCTTGAGTGCATGAATCTTCCTAATGGATTTCCCAGTATTGATGGAACAGCGCCTGTGCTGTGCTGTCCTAGCGCCTGCTGAGACCAGCATCAGACTTCCCTATGCGTCATTCTGCTAGTGGATTTGCCCATGACCAGGGCGAGAGAGGACGTGTTTCATGCTCACTTGACATTTAAAAAGGAGCTCCCAGGTCAGTGTGGGCCACTGTGATCTGTGTGACAAAATCCTGGTCCTACAGGTCCCATGCACCTTGGAAGGCGTGTTTCTTGGTGCTGACAGTCAAAAGTCCCACGTACTGCGAGCTGCCTCACAGCACAACAGCAGGGCGATTTTTCTCTTATTTTGCAATTTCTTAAGCTAAGTGGGAGACTATTTTTGTAATAATCAGTAACCCATGAAACTGGGGTTAATGCACTCTGTCAGTTGCTCTAGCCTTTGTATTTAGTCATTGTAACACAATTGTGCTAATATGTATGTATCCTTGGGTAATAACGAGTCAAATCCAAACAGAGTAGAAATAGAACCAGCAGAATCCAGAGAGTGTAAATATATCATGCTCCATCATCCTTGGTAAAAGCAGGCTGCAATTTCAGTCTCTAAAGCAGAAGAAAAAGATACACAAAGAAGGTGGAATTAGAACTTCAGTTTATTTTATGGGGACTGATCCCAAAGCCACTGACTAATGGGCTTTGTTGTCAGCCCACAAGGGCCTAACTTTTCCAAGTGTTTAGAGGCCTAAAGATGCAGAGAGGTGCCCCGTGGGATGTACAGCAGCTCCTGAGCAGGCGAGGCACCTCGCTCTCATTGATTTCAATGGCGGTTAGGTAGCTCATCTACTTAGGTGCTTTTGACAATCCCACTAGGTACCTGTCTGCATCTTTAGGTGCCTAAATGCCTTGGAAAATCTGGCCCATAGTGCTTAATGTGACAGGCACTTTAGACAGGTCCGTATGCCGATCAGCTCACAATCTTGGGAATGCATTCTGCACACATTCAGTCACTGCTCTGCTGTTACTTCCACAGAGCCCTAGTCAGGCCCCTGGGGCTCAACACAGGAGTAACCTTACGCGTGTAAATGTGTGCAGGATTGCGCCCTAGGCTGGGCTGCAGCATGTCACATGATGGGTTACAACAGAGGGGGAAGTCACAGAGCTCCAGGGAGAGGGAGCTGTTCGGGTTTGTTCCAGAGCCATAACAAGGAATTTTTGCGCCCGAGGCAAGAGCCGGCTCCAGGCTCTTTGGCGGCAATTCAGCGGCGGGTCCCTGAGTCTCTGTCGGAGGACCAGCTGCGGCCGCTTCATTCATTCTTCAGCAGCAAGTCCCTGAGTCCCTCTCGGAGAGAAGGACCCGCCGCCGAATTGCCACCGATGAATGAATGATGCGGCAGCAGCAATTCGGCGGCAGGTCCTTCCGTCCAACAGGGACGCGCCGCCGAATTGCCTCTGAAGAAGAGGCAGTGGTAGAGCTGCTGCCGAAGCGCTGCCGATCGCGGTAGGGCTGCGCCCCTCCGCTTTGCACGCCCGAGGAAGGGCCTCACTCGCCTCACCCTTGTTACGGCACTGGTTTGTTCCCTACACAGCTTCATGGGTCTAGTTTGGTTTATTTTATTTCTCTCAAATATGGAGACAAAGAACAAATCAATGAGGCCAATCCCCCGACCATGCAAAGAGGTCAGAACTGGGGGACGAAAGTATAAAAATGGAATTAAAATTCATCCAAAGACTAAATTAAAACAGTAGCCATCAGCGGGGCTGTCTTCCATTAGGGCAATAGATCAAATAGGTGCGGGCTGCTATGTAAATCCAAGGCCTGAACAGTTTAATTAGGGAGGTATGTTGCTGACTTTCGCCCTCTAACTCAACACTTAACATCTCTTTTCCATTTGGGTGTCTCTCTCTTACCAGCACTCCCCCAATTAAGCCTGAATTTAAATAGTCAACCACACTGAAGGCAGCGAGATTTATTCCCTGGTGATGGTCAGATTTGCTGATAAAACATCGGAGGGGAAGAATTTTTAATTGAGTATTTTTATGCAACCTCATCTGTCTTCAGGGTAGAGAGTTTTTTGTTTTGATTTGGACTTTTTATTTTTATATCAGGAAAAGTTTTGGAGAAATCCTTGAAACTTTTATCTCAAGAATAAAGCACAAAAGGATAATGGTAAATACGTCAACACTAATGTTAATAAAGTAATAGAAATTAAAGATGTCAAAACCTAGTGGGGCTCAATTCATCTCTATTGGGGCTCTTTCCATTCACTACAATGGGAGCATGATCAGACATTATTCATAGCCCACTGAAGTCAGTAGGGGTCTTCCACTGATTTGAATCAGGCTCTAAGGAGTCTGCCATTTTAGCTAGTGCAGGATTTTTCCCTGGTGGTATGTACTTCATCTTGATTACAAAAGCAACCTGGCTTAGAGGAGATGTGAAGACAGCTATTAACCCCCCCACCCCAATATATATCAAATGTAAGAAAGGAGAAGTTGGTAGTAATTAATATAAATCAAAAGCTAGGAATTGTAGAAAATTGATAAAGGATGCGAATGGATGCAGGGAGAAATCTGTGGGCAGCAGAGTTAAGAACAAAAAGAAGTATTTTTTAAGGTATATTAGTAACAAAAAGAATCTTACCCATGATACTGGTGCATTACTAGATGGAAATGGTAGACTGATCAATAATAATTCAGAAAAGGCAAAAGTGTTCAATAAATATTTCTGTTCTGTATTTGAGAAATACGGATGATGTCATCATATCATATGATGATGAAACAGTTTCCATTGCAAAATAAGTAACTCAGGATGTTAAACAGCAGCTACTAAAGTTTAGTCGAGTGGGGGAGTGGCCAGTAAAGAAGAGGACGTGTCGCTGACAGAGGGTGATATGGATCCCTTGGTAAAATAGGTGCAAGAAAACAATATGATACAGTCAAATGTAAAGTTACATCTGTAGGAACAAAGAATGCAGGCCATACCTACAGGATGGGGAACTGTATCCTGGGAAGCAGGGACTCTGAAAGAGACTTATTTGTCATGGTGTGTGATGGACATGAGCTCCCAGTGTGACACTACGGCCAAAAGGGCTAACTGATCCTTGGATGCATAAACAGTGGACTTGTGAGCGGGTGTGGAGAGATTTATTACCTCTGTATTTGGCACGGGTGCAACTGCTCCTAGAATCCTGCGTCCAGTTCTGGTGTCTGCAATGAAAGAAGAATGGTGATAAATTGGAGAGGGTTCAGAGAAGAGCCATGAGAACGGGTCAGGAAGTTGAAATGTTAAAAAGTAAAGGGTAGGCAAATAGTTTCCCTCCCAGCTCCAGCCCAGGTTTAATCTCAGCACATTTCATCTGGGGTTTTAGTGCCTCTGCCTGGTGGTGTTGAGGATAACTACTGTTGTGTGAGGAAATCATATCAGACAGTCCCTTGCTGGGATTCTAACCTTCTATCATATATAACAAACCTTGGTTAAGAGAGAATTAAGGTTGCGGTGACAGAACAGTGCCTTACATAAGAATGGCCAGACGGGGTCAGAGCAAAGGTCCATCTAGCCCAGTGACCTGTCTTTCGACAGTGGCCAGTGCCAGGTGCCCCAGAGGTAATGAACAGAACAGGGAATCATCAAGTGACCCATCCCCTGTCGCCCATTCCCAGCTTCTGGCAAACAGAGGCTAGGGACACCATCCCTGCCCATCCTGGCTAACAGTCATTGATGGACATGTACTCCATGAACTTACCTAATTCTTTTTTGAACCGTTAGTCTTGGCCTTCACAACATCCTCTGGCAAGGAGTTCTACAGGTTGACTGTGCGTTGTGTGAAGAAATACTTCCTTTTGTTTGTTGTAAACCTGCTGCTTATTAATTTAATTGGGTGACCCCTAGCTCTTGTGTTATGAGAAGGAGTAAATAACACTTCCTTATTTACTTTCTCCTCACCAGTCATGATTTTATAGACCTGAATCAGATCCCCCCATTAGTCGCTTCTTTTCCAAGCTGAAAAGTCCCAGTCTTATTAATCTCTCCTCATTACGGAAGTAGTTCCATACCCCTAATCATTTTTGTTGCCCTTTCCTGAACCTTTTCTAATTCCAATATATCTTTTGTGAGATGGGGAACTACATCTGCACACAGTATTCAAGATGTGGGCGTAAGGTTGATCTATATAGAGGCAATATGATATTTTCTGTCTTATTATTTATCCCTTTCTTAATGATGCCCAACACTCTGTCCGCTTTTTTGACTGCCGCTGCGCATTGAGTGGATGTTTGCAGAGCACTATCCACAGTGACTCCACGATCTCTTTCTTGAGTGGTAACAGCTAATTTAGACCCTTCTGCTTCGCATGCCCTTCCTCAGCATGGGACTTCCAAAACCAGAGCTCAACCATCAGAAGACCAGGAAATGCTAAGCTAATGTGTCCCTGCACATGTCCAATAACAGCCCAAGTGTATATTTTTCAAGATATTAACAGTTGTGATGTTGATTAGAGCATAGAATTGTAATGAAACATGATTGCTCCATTGACTGAAAACATCTGGCAGTGGGAATACTGGGTGAGGCCCCTTTTTCAACCCAAGAATCAGTACTTTTCCAAGACAAGGTGAAGTGTTTTAGTCTGTGTTGAATCCTGAAAATAACAGACCCCATTAACTGGAGATTTAAGCTGCTTTTCACTGGCTGCTGCTGGCTGTAGTTTTTATGATCGTTCTCTTTTTATATCTTCAATTTGTATTGTACAATTTATGTTGATTTAGCTGGTGCCTGAGTCTGCTTGAGAAGGTTGTCTCACCTCAGGCTGCTGATTTAAATTTTTCCAAGTCTTTCAGGGGAGAGAAGGAAGATCTTTCCTTTCTTTCATCTCTCTCCCTGCTGCAGCAGGGCCAGTGCTGTGTTGCCTTCCCGGCTGCCGCAGTGACGTGCTGTTCTGGAGAGCAGGCGGAAGAGCAGTTATTGCCCTGTCTGGTGAATCGGCACTTGTGCAGTCCTCAAGGAGGCAGCATTTGCCTACTCTGCTGATGAAGGGCTAGGCTCCGTCTGCATATGGGGTCTCCAGTGCTGTCAGCAGAATTGGTTTTGATGATAAAGACAGTTTTTCCTGAGGAAAAGTCCAAGGTTTGTATTGTTGTCTTGGCAAAGGAGTTGGCTTGTTGATGAGTGACATGTTGTGACACTGTTTGGCCCATAGTGGAGAGGCTGCAACACTGACTGCTGTCGACATGGGCTGATGTAAAAATCACTGTACCGTCTTCCCCTGTGTCCCTGAGACACAACAGAACCTATTAAGGAGCGTGTGCATCCTGGGTTGAAAGGCTATTCCCACACGAGTTCCAGCCCAGTGGCATGATGTTTGGACACATGTTCCTTTTGTTGTTTTTAATTGGTACTAAACATTTTGGATCCTTTTTCAGAATGAACCAGAGTGTTTTGAGACTATCCATTTTTGCCCGGTGTGGATTTCCTACTCTGGCACATAGCACCTCCCCTCTTCCCAGAGTTGTTGAGGGTGCTTAGCACCTTGGGCTGAAAAGGTTTTAAATGTGTGAATGTTTCAGTTATGAAAAATAATCATTAAACATTTATAGGCGTTTTCACATTGTCGGTGTCACTGGTTTTAATGTCAGGAAACTTTGCATTTCATTACTGGAGTCAAGTGCTGTATGTAATTATTGGGTAGTGTCACCTAGCCAGTTGTAATCGATTTGTAAAGAACCTGGGAGGGTATGTAATTTGCAGGATGCTGGGGTTTCATGCTAAGAAAGAGGTGTCACACACCTGAGTTAATTGTGCTGCAGCACATTTCCTTTACATTTTCAAGTATGTCTCCTTCATCATGTTTTCGCACAGTGAGTGTGTGTCTGAATGGAACCGTCCAGCCGTGTCAATATCGTGAGAAAAGGAATGCCTCTTGACTGTCTCCAGGACGGTTGGTAAAATGAGAGGGGGTGTCACACTGAGATTTGTGCCCCTCTCCTGAAGAGATGTTGAGTGTAGCTGGATTTCAGTTACCTGCAGGTGATGAGCAAGTCCTGACATTCCAAATCAACTTCTGCTCTGGGAGTTGAGCTATGAGAAGTAAGGTGACTAACTTTACACACAGAGCCCATGGGGAAAACAAAGACGTATCACTTTTGTGTGAGGCATTCTAACGCAGTTTTGGATTGCTATCCAATGAGTGTCATGTTCAGACTTAGCAAGCTTAGCTAATCATGCAATTCTAATGATCTGCAGGTCATCCTTACTGGCTATGACTGAACAAAAGAACAGAATCTAATGCCAATGACAGAGAGAACCCTTTCTTACTGTTCACATAATGTTCTTCTAAAGAGGTCTCAGCATTCTCAGACAGCTCTTCCTCTCTTGATTTGAGCTAAGGCATAACCTATCAACCACATCATCACCGATAGAACAACACTTTGTCAGTCCACTTTCAAACTGTGCCATGTTCTCTTACAATCTTGCAAAAGTCAAGAACAGCTTGAGCTGAGCCAAATGATTGCAGTACTATATCACTCACTTGAAATGGGGAGTTTGGGGTTGTTTTCTATTTTGAGACTTCTGGAGAAAAGGTTTTGTATCTGGAGATCAGTAGACTGTTCTCTGTCACCAAGTGCGTCTCCCAGGCTTTTCCTGTTCACTGCTGGCTGATTGAGGAAAGAAGAGGGAAAATATCAATCAAACAGTGAAATCCCTAGTGGTCTGAAAATGCCTGGGTGTTGCAGTAGCTGTTGATCCCAGCGAAGATGGATGGCATGGAGGACAAGATTTAACACTATTCTATCACTGTCTGGGATCGAGGAGGCTAGTCAAGGAAAGTTATTTGTGTGTTATAGATAAAGTAGAATAAAAAAGTATCGTCTCGCATTTTTCAATAGCATAGAAGGGATGCCATTTCCTGCACCAGAGGCCATGTTTGTTGCTAGGAATGCAGACACTGTATCCAGAAAACCCAGAAGAAACAAATGATTACCAGAGATGAATGGTATCCTAATTCCATCATTCTTTTCTTTTATACAAGCCACTGCCATACACAAGCCATGGCAATGAAGGCAGATCTCATTCTGAAAATATTTCAAGTTTTGAATGGATTCTGGGGATAATGTAATTAGTTATTACCTGTTCTTTGGCTTTCAGAAAGGGCTGTTATCAATGCTGTATAGTTATAGGTTCTGTGGTCCAAGTCAGAGCCTCCAAAGAACCCAGTTGTTGGGCCTGTTCCCATTTATCGCAGTGATTTTCAGGATTGAGTTTTGGAACAAAATGAAACTCGTCATATCAATGCAGTCTCTGAAGTTTGTCACAGTAGCTACAAAGTCAAACCTCCCACGGGATGGAGACTTCTTTGAGGATCGTTGTCACAGCCAAGGGCAGGCTATAAAGAACGAGTTTGTGTGGGGGTTTACCAAATACCGACCACATGACTTTTATGTTGCTGTTAGTTTGTTCATCATCTACCTATGAATATCAGATGAGAATGTAGGCCTCAAAATAGTGATTATTTCTTTAACTATAAGAATGTGTGGGGTTGAGGTGAGTGATGCATCCTAGGTTACTGGATGGCTCCTTAAATCAAAACATTGTAGAGAGGTGCATAAGAAGGAGCTGTATTGAACATGTCTGCACTATATGAGTATTCTCACAGCTCTGAATAAACTCCTGAGTCCTGTCCCAGCATAGATTCATAGACTCTAGGCCTGGAAGGGACCTCGAGAGGTCATCGAGTCCAGTCCCCTGCCCTCATGGCAGGACCAAATACTGTCTAGACCATCCCTGATAGACATTTATCTAACCTACTCTTAAATATCTCCAGAGATGGAGATTCCACAACCTCCCTAGGCAGTTTATTCCAGTGTTTAACCACCCTGACAGTTAGGAACTTTTTCCTAATGTCCAACCTAAACCTCCCTTGCTGCAGTTTAAGCCCATTGCTGCTTGTCCTATCCTTAGATGCTAAGGTGAACAAGTTTTCCCCCTCCTCCTTAGGACACCCTTTTAGATACCTGAAAACTGCTATCATGTCCCCTCTCAGTCTTCTCTTTTCCGAACTAAACAAACCCAATTCTTTCAGCCTCCTTCATAGGTCATGTTCTCTAGACCTTTAATCATTCTTGTTGCTCTTCTCTGGACCCTCTCCAATTTCTCCACATCTTTCTTGAAATGTGGTGCCCAGAACTGGACACAATACTCCAGTTGAGTCCTGACCAGCGCAGAGTAGAGCGGAAGAATGACTTCTCGTGTCTTGCTCACAACACACCTGTTAATGCATCCCAGAATCACGTTTGCTTTTTTTGCAACAGCATCACACTGTTGACTCATATTTAGCTTGTGGTCCACTATAACCCCTAGATCCCTTTCGGCCATGCTCCTTCCTAGACAGTCTCTTCCCATTCTGTATGTGTGAAACTGATTGTTCCTTCCTAAGTGGAGCACTTTGCATTTGTCTTTATTAAACTTCATCCTGTTTACCTCAGACCATTTCTCCAATTTGTCCAGATCATTTTGAATTATGACCCTATCCTCCAAAGCAGTTGCAATCCCTCCCAGTTTGGTATCATCTGCAAACTTAATAAGCGTACTTTCTATGCCAATATCTAAGTCGTTGTTGAAGATATTGAACGGAGCCGGTCCCAAACCGGACCCCTGCGGAACCCCACTTGTTATACCTTTCCAGGATTGGGAACCATTAATAACTACTCTCTGAGTAGTTCTCTCACTTTACTTTCTGGATTTCTTTATTTATTGAACTAATCATTGTAGTAATAAAAGTTTTACAGTTACAAAAGGTCTTCCCTCAGTATGACCATTGTTGGCTCCCAAAGCAGTAACTGATAATACTGGGCCTGAACTAGGGACATGAACCTACCAAATGACAGAATGCTAATGGGGAATTTCAATCAATAACATAACCAACAAATAGTCAATAGATCAGGCAACTGGGGATAAAGGATTATATCACTAGATTCTACGACAACAGGAGCATTAGAATGCAGATAGAGAGACCAGAGAATATGGTAAAAGTGAAACAATACAGACTAGTACAGTTCTGAGCAACTCACTCTTAAAAAGATAGACGTATGAGAGATTCTGGAAAAGAATAACAACTATGACTAACCTGACCAATCACTTGAAGGAAGTGGAGGTTGGGTAGGGAGATATGATAACTGCAAGTATCTGGATAGTGTAACACTGAAAAGGGAGAAGAATTACCTAGGGTGGTCCAAGTGGTAAAACAAAATAATAGGATTAAATAAAGCGAAAGCAAATTCAGGATGAGCAACAGAAAAGAAAGAGCTATTCAACTCTGGAACCGCCGTTACATATGTTATTTAAAATGCGTAAAGATTTTGAGACTACACTACAGCAAACAACCCTGCACTGGCCAGTGGAACGGACAAGAGCCTAACACAGCTTTTCCAGGGTTCAGACTGGTAGCCGGGTCAGTCTGTATCAGCAAAAGGAATGAGGAGTTGTAGCAGGCTGGACCCCCGCTCCTGCCCTGAAGGGGTAAAAACAGCCCTGGGAGGGGGCTGTGGCTGGAGAAAGCAGCTTTTAGGCTGGGCTGATTGGGGGAAGTGGCTGCAGCTGGGGCCACGCCCCAAACAGACTCAGCTGGCCCTATAAGGGCAGAGAAGCCACGCTGGGTAGCCCTGGCTTTTCATTGGACCAGAGAGCTGCTTGTCCGGATGCCATATAGAGAACTCCCGTTTGGCCTCAGGAGGGTTCCTAGTCTCTCCCCGCCATGTCTCCAAGCTTGCTGAGAAATGGTGTCAGTGGGCCCTGGCAGCCACTCCGGTTGCAGTCCTGTTGGTCGAGCCCCCTACTTCAGTGGCTCTCAACGTTCCCAGACAGCTGAATCCCTTTCAGAAGGCTGATTTGTCTTGCGTACCCCAACTTTCACTTCAATTAAAAACTACTTGCTTGCAAAATCAGACATAAAAATAGAAGTGTCACAGCCACACTATTCCTGGAAGATTGCTGACTTTCTCATTTTCACCATATAATTACAAAATACATCAATTGGGATATAAAGCTTGTACTTACATTTCCGTGTATAGGACACAGAGCAGTACAAATAAGTAATTGTATGAAATTTTAGTTTGTCCTGATTTCACTACTGCTTTTTATGGAGCCGCTTGTAAAACTAGGTAAATGTCTAGCTGTGTTGCTGTACCAGGGCCGCCCAGAGGGGGGGGGCAAAGGGGCAATTTGCCCCGGGCCCCGGGCTCCGCAGGGGCCCCCAAGAGAAGAGCGGAGGCTCCCGCCTCCGCCCCTCTCCTGGAGCCTCAGCGCATCAAGCGCCGAGTCTCCTCCGGGGCCACTGAGCCCCGCCCCGATCCGAGCCGCGTGGGGAGGAGGTGGGGCTGGGAGCTCCGGGCTGAGCTCAGCTCCCTCCGCTCGGCGTGGAGCTCCCAGCCCCGCCCCCTCACCACGCGGCTATGAGCGGGACAGAGCTCAGGCCCCGCTGGCCACACGCTGCGGCTGTTCTGGCGAGGCGCTGAGACTCCGGGTGAGGAGGGAGCTGGGGGTAAGAGGCTGGGGCCGGGCCGAGGCGGGGGGGAAGCGGGACCCACCGCCGAAGTGCAGCCCGGTCTTCGGCGGCGGGGGGCCCCTTCCGTTCCGGGACCTGCCGCCGAAGTGCCCCGAAGACCCGCGGCGGGGACCTCCCCCGCCACCGAATTACCGCCGAAGACCGGGCTGCACTTCAGCGGCGGGTCCCGCTTCGGCAGTAATTCGGAGGCGGGGGGCTCCCGCCACAGGTCTTCGGGGCACTTCGGCGGCGGGTCCTGGAACGGAAGGGCCCCCCTGCCGCCGAAGACCCCGGGCCCCCGGAATCCTCTGGGCGGCCCTGTGCTGTACCCCCGGCAGAGCTCTGTGTACTCCGAGGCACGTGTAGACCCAGAGGTACATGTACCCCTCCTTGAGAACCATTGCCCAAGGGGGTCATTCTGGCCCCCCAGGAGCTGGCAAACTCCAAGTGGGCGTTGCACATTCATTCATTAAAAAGAAAAGATTCTCTTCCCAGGGGCTGCATTTAAAAAAATCTCTTATCTAGTGAGATGAAATCTTATATGCAAATAGCAACAAAAGAAATGAAATAAAATAAAATATAAACCTTTTTTCATTACAACAATGTAATCAGCTAATGCCTCTTGGAATGGGGAATGATCACGTACGTTAACTCACCTGCTGGTCATGAAAGGGCGTATGCAAAATAACATGATCAAAAGAGGCAGGCAAGTTTTCATGCTCGTAATGTCACGATGATCAGGGGAGTGTGGATCAGCATTAATATCCATGTCCCATTCCACTGGCATCCTCAGTGGCACCACTAAACAGCTTCAAGCAGCTCTCTCCCTTCATTCATTCCAACAACGGCTGTTGTAATCAAAAAGAATGTCAGCAGCAGATGAAAGCCTACTTTAATGATGCTGAGGCAGAAATACTAATTATCTGGAAGGGATTAGGAAGGGAAATGTTGTTTTAACTCCTTACAGATATTAATTATGACATGAATAGCCACTTTCCCTATATGCCTTTTCAGTAGGGAAAAAGCACTGCACGCCGGATGATTGAAAAGACGATATGGTGGCAGAATTGGCAGCCTTTTTGTAGTGGTCCTTAGACTGTGAGACATAATGTGGTTTTGAGTCTCTCTAATAACATAGGTTATTTGCATCTGAATATGTGTGTTAAGTTTGTTAGATGTAGTCAAGGTCTGTTTATTATCACTATGATGAATTGTGTTCTCTATTGGTTTAGCTGCTCACGGTGCTTTAGATAATACATGAAGAGTGATATGTAAAAACCTCAAAGACCTGACATGTTAACTCTGATATAGGAACTGCCAGGCTGAATCAGATTCGAGGGCCATCAGGTCCAGTGTCCTGTCTCCAGACGTAGCATAGGAAGGTGCAAGAACCCTGCAGCAACCGGATGTGGGATAATCTGCCCCCAGCATTAGGTCTCCTCCTTGTCCCCACTAGTTAAGAGACTGGCATATAACACTGTGGTGTTTGGTGCACCGGATGTGTGTATGCACATGTATGGGCGAGGGGTGCCGTCCCACACACAGCGGCAGCATGAAAGAATGCCTAGAGAGGAGGTTACCGGGGAGAGGATGGGGATGTGCATAAAGAAATTGAGTCGTGGTGGAAGGGAGCGGGGACCAAAGAGATACGGAAGGAGCAAAGTTTTTTTCTCTCTCTCTTTTTATGCTGTTTTGTGGCTGCCATTTACATTTATAAAATTCTAAAAGGAAACAATCAGCATGAAATCTGGTCAGTTTAAAAATGAGTTAAAGGTTGTTTCAGGTATGACAGCTGCCCTTGACTCCCCCTGTGAATTTTTGAGGTCTGAATCCCCCTTTTGTATTTTAACAAGTGTTTTCTATCCTCTGTGGCTGTGTGAAAGTCCCACACAAACAACAGGGGAAACTGACGGAGGATGCAAGGGAAACCATGCAACTGACTGCATGCAAAGTGCTGAGACAATAGAAAATAGAAGTTTTGACAGTATCAGGAAGGCCACTGCGAGCCAGGACAATGGTTTTACCACTGGGACCTAGGCAAAGGGCAGACTGGCCCCATTGAAGTCAGTGGGAGTTTTGTCATTGATTTCATCGGAGCCAGCATTTCACCCCAAGTGTCTGCAAAGCTGGCAGGCTAAGGAAGGCACCCCATAACTTCACCACGCTCCCAGATTACATGGCATGCCCCTACAGTGTTTGCTTGTGAAAGAGCCGGAGGATGAGTAGCTGGTCCCCATGGTTCCTTCCGGACGATTTTACATGCTGGCAAACGGAACGGCCTGAGGCAAGTCCCACTCTTGTCCAGTGCTGCTGAACCCTGGGGGGGCGGGTTGCCTGGGTGTACCTGGCAGCACCTCACTCTGTTGTGGGCTAGGGAACAGATACCACTGAGACAGTGGCTCACCAGACACCAGGACATTTTCCTCATGCTGTAGGAATTCCAGTCACGCTCCCCTGGTTTGTGAGGTAGGGAGCTCACCACCATTTTTATCCTGTGTCATGGCATAAAAAGAAAAGATGATTTTACTCACACGAAACGCTGGTGCCATTGAGCTCATTTCTGCACTCAGCTAAGTATATATTCCCCATGGCTTCAGTGAGACATGCACAATTCTACTTGAGGGCTTGACATGACCTCTGAACCTAAGGGAAAGACTGCCATTTACCTCCATGTCCGACCTGGCTCCGGCTTTAAGGGCCGGGCTTGTATGGGATCATGTTGCCTGGAAGCAGGTGGGAAGGAAAGACTGGAGTATTGCCATCAGGGAATGGCATATCCAATTCTTGGGTTTTCTAATCATCGCTTTCCGTGATCTGACAGCAGTAACAGTTCTGTGACACTACTGCAGAAACCCCTTGATTTTGTACATTAGTTCTGCATCTTACAGCTGGACTTTTTTGCCTTCCTCTGCAGCGTGGGGCATGAGTCACTTGCTGGAGGATTCTCTGCACCTTGAAGTCTTTAAACCACGATTTGAGGACTTCAGTGGCTTGGATATAGGTTAGGGGTTTGTTACAGGAGTGGGTGGGTGAGATTCTGTGGCCTGCCTTGTGCAGGAGGTCAGACTAGATGATCATAATGGTCCCTTCTGACCTTAAAGTCTATAAGTCTATGAGACTTGTTTTTACTTTACCTCTTTTGGGTGATGGCTTGCCAACAAAGCAAAGCTATTTTCCATAGATTTTCTATAAAAATAAAGCAATTTATTCCATAGCAATGTGTGGTCATTAGCTTTTATTTCATCACACAGCTTGGGATCATCACGGGCCTTGTACCCTTTCCATAGTGTTTGTCAGGTTTTTTAGTTTTGTTTTTTACTTATTGCATGAAATTAAAATAGAGGATTTTATTTGGTCCAGCTTCCGCATTCATGTTGCCAAGCACCAGCCCCCTCATTCAAAAGGATAAAGCAGGACTGCACTGGCAGGGCAAGAGACTCGGAAAATCACTCTGTAGGTGCCAGCTTGCTGCCATGTAGGGGCTGCTTCTCCCACAGGACGCTCTGTGGAGCTCTTCCTGGCTTCTGGTGCAGAGGGCTGGAAGGTCAAGAATTGACCTCACTATATATCTGCTGCCACAGGCAAAGGGTGGGTGGTAGGTGGGGGAGTGATACCTGAACAAGCTTCCAACATCCCTCCCTCCTAACCCTGAAGTGAGAGACCCTTTTCAAGAGCTGCTTCTTGAGGTCTGATGGACAGCCCATTGAAATCAGTGCAAAGACTCCCATACATTTTTATACGCCAAGCCCACAGGTATATATCTAGGAACAAAGAATGTAGGTCACATTTGCAGGATGGGAATTATATTCTAGAATGTGGTGACTCTGAAAAGGACCATGGAGAAAACCAGCTGAACACAACCTCTCAGTGATATGTGGTTGCCAAGAAAGCTAATATGATCCTTGGATGTATAAGCAGGGAATATTGCGTAGGACTAGGGATGTGGGATTGCTCTGTCTGCAGCATTGGGGAGACTATTAATGGATACAGTGTCCTGGTCTGATGTCTACACGTCAAAAAGAATGTTGACAAACTGGAAAGGGTTCAGAAAAGACCAATGAGAAAGACTGGAGGTCTGAAAAATATGCCTCATAGTGAGAGACTGAAGAAGCTCTATTTAGTTTAAAAAAATTAAGAGGTGACTTGCTCACAGTCTGTAAGTACCTACATGGGGAGGAGAATTATGATAGAGGGGTCTTCAGTCTAGCAGACAAAGGCAGAACGACATGATTCAATGGTTGGAAGCTGAAGCCAGACCTATTAAGACTAGGAATAAGGTACATATTTTTGTCAGTGAGGATCATCAACCAGCATGTTACCTAGACACATGGTGGATTCTCCATCACTTGCCGTCTGTAATTAAGATTAGATGTCTTTCTAAAAGAGAAGTTCTAGCTCGTTCAGAAGTTATGGGCTTGATGTAGGAATCCCTGGATGAAATTCTCCAGCCTGTGCGATGCAGGAGGTCAGATGTGAGAAGGTTAGAATGGCTCCTTCTGGTCTTAAAATCTGTGTTTCTATGAATCATTGACTTGAATGGGCTTTGGAGCAGGTCCATGAAGACCAAAATCATGTAATTCTAGGGTGCCATGATACTCTGATCCGGACCCCATAGTATAGGATTGCTCTAATACACGGTGATTAAAGGGACATTGTCTGCTTGTATTATTATATATTAACTAATATTTTAAATATTCATCTTCTGATAGAGCAGCCTGTAAACAGAATGCCTTGAATTTTTAAATATTTCTTTTAAAAAACTGTATAAATGTTTTGATGCCTTTCTTATGTTTAAAAAGGTCTCTTTGAAAGCGAGAAACTGACTAGCTAACCAATCTACAGGGGAAACAGTCAAACCAACCGTCCTGGTTAAATGCACAAAGTGAATGAGAAAAAAGATGTTTGGATTTTTTTTTTGCTGACTTCTTTTGGTTGTAGCAATCTTAAGTGTTGCTGGTAACTTCAGAATGTACATGAATTGACAGAGATAGGGTGTTTCAAGTCAATGATACCCCTATAAAGGACAATTCGCTATCAGAATCCTAGGTGACAGGGAGGATTTTGGATGGAGAAGTGGATTGTAAGATCACAGTTTTGTGGTTACAAGTGCCATTTTGCTTTGTTTTTACCATAAAAAAACATAACTATGGTAAAAGACTGAATGCGCCTGAGGATATTGTATTCATTGAAGTCCTTTCTTCTACATAAGTCTGGTTCATTTTCCAGTGATTCCCATGAGGTGCCTAATTGAAACCACAGTCAGAGCAGGATTTTGCATCTCATTCTGCACAAATGGGCTATGCAGGATCAGCTGTAGGCTCTTCATTAATTAAAAAAACCCAGTGTCATTTTTGGAAAGAACAAACTGAGCCTGATTTAAAAACTAAAAATTCCCAGGGCAGGTTTGAGTTGCATTCTGGCTACTTAGGAGATTTTTGCATTCACAGTAAATAGGTAAATCTCACTGGAAGAAAAAGAGTTGATGGGTCACAATGACAGTCACAAAATCAAAACAAATGACATTTTAATGGGAAACAGAATCACACTTTTGGGGGATGCTAATGACCCTATTTTCCCCTGATTTAGCCAGCTGGAAGTGTTTCACCAGCATTCATGATCTTTGTGACACCCTAATGTGGCTGGCGCTGTGCTCGGTATGGCCTATGTTATTATAAACATGAATAACACATACAGAGAATTCAGGGTTCCCAGTTTTTCAATTAAGTTGTGGGTTACAGGGAAAGGAATAAACAAAGCGTGAGACACAATAAAGAAACAAGCAGCTCAGCAGATTAAAAAAATACAACATGCAATCAACAACACCATTGTTTCCAAATGAGCAACCCAAGAAATGCTGCAAAAGAATGACTTGGATGGAAATAAATTAAAAAAAAAAAAAGAGGCGGGGGGAACAGAAGAGGGTGTTATTGAATTAAAAACAAACCGAAAGGAGCATGAAATCTGAACACAAAGGTGATTGCAAAGCAGTGCCCAGTGTAATCTGGA
Source organism: Mauremys mutica (assembly GCF_020497125.1). NCBI lineage: Eukaryota > Metazoa > Chordata > Testudines > Geoemydidae > Mauremys > Mauremys mutica. The sequence goes on from NC_059080.1 coordinate 1,645,557, forward strand.
GATGAAAAGCAATTATATAATTTTAGAGGTGGCAGAAGCCTGAACAAAACTGCAATGCCTGAAAACATGATTCTGCTGGTGGTGCTCAGAGAGCAAGTGAACAATGTTTGCTGGAATTGTTTTTCGGTTTACATCCAAACACAACCCCCCACCCCCCATTATAGCTCTGAATTTCCAGTGAGAAATGTCAGTTCCTTCCATCTTGCTCAGCTTAGTTCTTTGATGGTTGATATCACTCTGGTTATTGCTTTTTCTGAAGTAATAATTATAGGTGGACTGAGGAGATGGTCTCTGGAGCCAAGGCGGGCACATTAATGTTTGATGTTTGGTTTAGAGACCGAAGAAAAGCTGGAATTTCGCTATTGGCTTGGGTTTCACTGTGCCAAATTCTTGGGAACCACTTTTGAGATTTCCATAGAAAATGATGGCTATATCAAAGACCTATTGTTATTTATCTAATTAGGGATAAACTGATTTTTCTAAGGTATTGATTATTTGAAATTTGGAAATTTTTCTTCAAATTTGTGAAACTTTGGGTGCATTCCCTGATCCACTTGGGTAGAGGGTTTATTCATTTAGAATTAATAATGTCCTGGTCCCATGAGATTTCAGCTCCAGCTGAACTGGAATTTTAAAGTGGGCTCCTTCTGATTTGGGGTCCAACACAGAACTGTAGGTTGGGTGCAGATCTGAGGCTAGCAACCTTCAGGTCACCATGCAAAACACATGTATTTTGTTTAGCACTGGAGTCATTACTTTTGTTGTTTGAGTGGGTTTTTTATGTTAATTTTTATGATCAAAGCATCTGGCTGTTACAGCAATAGTTGCTGTAGAAATCAGTAAAATAGTATCTTTCCTGGGCCATATGTTGCAATATAGTGTCTTCTATTTTCCCTTTTCCATAGACTTATGGAACCCTAATATGCATGCAGTTGTTGTTGTTGTTCATAAGTTGCTGTTCTGTCCAAGAAACTATCAGTAGCAAATGTATTGACACCATCAAGAGCAAGAATTGCACATCAGTGCCAGTAACTGAAATGAAGAGGCTGAATGGTCTTTAAAAATCACCCACTCCAGAACTTCATAACATAGGTAGAAAGAATTGCTCTGGGCTGAAATCTAGCATAGTATAAATCTTTTTCTCTCAGTGAGCAGATTTGTTATACAGAACGGGAGAAGGAAAAGCATTCTTGATTCATAAAAGTGCATTATTGATAATGTAAAATAGCTCCAACCCTTTTTTTACTTTAAACAAAGAGCTTTGATTATTTTAAAACAAACCAACCAACCTATGCAGGTCACTGGTCCTCTGTGCAAGTGAATCATTATTGATATGATTTTTGAAAAACATACAGTAGTCAAAATTCATATGTTCCTTTAACGACAGGTTAGTGGATATCTATTGGGAGAGCACTGCCATATGGCAGATCCCAGGTTTAAACTTGCAGTGTCTGTTTTCCTAACCCGGCAGGAAAAGCTGTTCTTTTGCTGAGTATCCTCTGAATAATTCCCTGCATTGATTCAAAATAGTTAGGTGCTTTCATGCAGGATCATCTGTGATAAACAGTCAGTGTAATGATGGTAGCCATTAGAACCACTCTGCAGCAAGCCCAACTGCTGGCAATCCACTGATCAGACAGTGAAGCCTATTGAGTGACTTGTATCACCAGAGTCTCATGCTCGTTCTGTGACTGTGTGCTGCTATTACCGTACTGTGTATACCACAGGCCAGGCATGCTGGCAACAGCTCTCCGTGGAGTCAGAGTACGGGCAGTAATTTATGTGGCTCTTTGGTCTACGTAGAGCGGCATGAATCCAGCTATTCTTTTTAATGAACAGTTGCATTAAATATTTGTGGTTTCATGTCAAAATCTCATCCATCAAATGTCACTTGCCTGTGAAATCGACAAAATGGCCTTTCCATGTTGAAAATGACATTTCAAGCATGTGAGTTTTGAAGCCACTTATGTTTGTGAGTGTGCCAATTATTTTGCTTGGAAGTGGGTCATTTAACTGAAAAATTGTCCATTTTACAGCTAATAATTCAAGAAATGTGGTGTTTTTCCCCACAACATGAGCTTGATGTTGTTTGTAATTAAATGCCGAATAATATTTAAATAAAACTCTAGTTTAGTCTTTATTTATATAGTGTGTTGCTCACTTCCAGTGATCTACTTAGCAAATGGTACCACCTGATGCCTGGTTAAAAGAAAACAACACTATGTAAAATACGCAAAGCAGCAGATGCATTGTTTAGTCCACAGAGTTGGCCCTGGAGCCTTTAAACATGACTGTCGGCTATAGCAAACCAAGTACCTGGCAGGAGAAGGGAGAGGGTGTTGCTAACACATTTCGGGTGAGAAGAAGCACAGAGCTCCCGCAGTGGGGATGTGGTTTAATAGGTGCTATGCCCACACTTACAAAAATGTCTGAAGCTGTCGCAAAAACTTCCATTTGTCTTGCCTAAGGGTAGAGAGAACAAGTGTCAGGGAGAGTGGAGACTGACAGCGCATGAGGTTTTCTGTGGATATGGTCCAACTCTGCATCAATACTGATAACAAATCCAAGCGTGGGTTATAATCCTGACAGACAGTAAATTACAGCTGCAGTTTGGGCTGGAGTCTAACTGCTTTTGCATTTAATTCAATAACCTAATTGACAGTCTCTCTGGCATATCAGAATTCTCCAGACGTTAAAGGTCCTTCGTCTGCAAGGCTATTTGCCTGTTATCCTCTGACTACTAAGCCGCCCAGTGCTGGAAGGCCCCTCCATGGCTGCCATCACAGACACTTTTGGGGTGTCCAGGCCCCTGCTGGTTCAGGCATTGGGGTGTCTCACAGGCCCTGCTTTGTTGCCCCATTGCAGCAGCTCTCTGTGCCGGGCAGCAGCCCCGCTTCGTCTTTCTGGGCACCGGCTATTTCACTCCCACACGTCTCCCAACAGCAGTGGGACCTGCCAACCCAAGCCCCTCCCACTGCACACCAGCACCCAGCACCCAGGTCCCCCTCACTCCATTCCCCCCACCAACAAACCCAGCCTCACCCGGCTCCTCCCAGTCCCTTGGCCCAGGTGCTGTAGGGGTGGAGATGGTGCTGGGGCGGTGCTGCCGGGCTCACCCCCGGCTCCCCGGGGTGGCCAGGCCGGGCTGGGCACGGGGTCCATCTTGTTCTCCTCCCCTCCCCTCCAGCAGCCCCATTCCCAGCACTCTGAGGTGGGGATATGTACTTTGAACTCCTGGGTGCCAGCGATAGGGGCGACAGACCGTGCCACGGGAGGAGCATGAGAAGGAGGAGAGGCCGGGCAGCAGCAGGAGAGGCGCGCACTACACGATCCTTCAACAGCTGCCTGCTGAGCGCTTGCGAGTCGCGCTAGTTCCTCCCCTGCCAATGGGAGCTGCGCCTGCAGGCTGGGAGCGAGGCAGCACGCAGAGCCCCCTGGCCGCCCCTAAGCCTAGGAGCCGGATATGCCGGCTGCTTCCCGGGAGCTGCGCAGCACAGAGGCTATCAGGGAGCCTGCCAGCCCCGCTGCCGCCAATCAGACAGTCAACGGCCCGGTCAGCAGTGCTGACTGGAGCCACCAGGATCCCTTTTCAACCTCGTGTTCTGGTCAAAAACCGGACACCTGGTCACCCTGTCCCCACCCCCAACACCTGCCCTCACACACAGCAGCAGGCCTGAGCCAGCCCTATTTAGTTGATCAAAGAGACAGTTCAAAGGGGATGTGATTACGATGGATGATTGGAGACAATTATGGGGAGATGATTTCTGATCAGAGCGGGGCCCTTTCATCTAGCAGACAAAGGCAGAACAAGTTCTGATGGCTGGAAGTTGGATCTACGGACATTCAAACTGGAAATAAGGAGCATATGTTTAGCAATGGGGAATTAACCAGTGGAACAGCTTAACAAGAAATGTGGTGGATTCTCCACCACTTGGAGTCTTTAAGTCCAAGATTGGCTGCCTCTTTCTGAAAGGTCCGCTCCGGAAGTTCAGAGCTTGCTGGAAGGATTGCTGGTCCAGGTTGCTGGGCCAGTGTTATCAGGAGGCCAGTCCTACTGGTCAAACTGGTCTCTGCTGCCATTAAACTCTAAGAATATGACTTCTGATGGGAGGAACCTGTCATGAGTCAGTGACTCTGGGCTGCCCAGGGAATGGTTCTAGATTGTTTTGGGGGTGAAAGCTGGCAACATGATTCTTTGCCTAAAAATCCCAGGGGTGTCTGGTGCTGCAGATTAAGGGAACAGTTGGCTTCACGAGAGATGAGATATTCAGCCCTGAGAAGATATGGTTTCAATGGTCCATTTTCAGTGCTTGGCCAAAACTCAGCTGATCTGATCATTTGTGTACAATATCTGTTAATGGAATAGCTGCAGCTTGTCTGGAAGATTGTGCCAGCCATAGTAATTCACTAGCACGTTTCTCCTTTAGCTGCTCCTTGCCATTTGCTTCTCCTGCAGTGACGTCTCTCCGACACACCTGCCTTCACTTGCTCAGATGCTTGGCTTCATGCCTCAAAGGACCAGAAATTGCTAATTGAACTATTTTCACTACCAAGGGGCTGAATAAACCCAGGCTGGGAAGTAAAGGAGGTATGTGAAATGCACTTATTCTGTTATATCACATCCTCTGATTATTAACTGTGACAAAGTTTGCATTAAACTGAGCACTGAATCGAGCTCTGATTCACACTGCAGCAATGCCAAGGCCGTGTATTCCATTGGTTGTACTAAGGACACAATATTATTGTGAGTCACTGATAATTGGACTTGCAAATTTACCTTAATGGTAAGCTCAACTGTGAAAGGTGACAGTTCATAAATTGTCACAATAATAGTGATGGGAAAAGATGCAAAAGACAGACTGATTTTGTACAAACAAAAAGGCCTCCTGACATACAGCTCAAGGGTTGTGTTAAGATCATGCCAGGCAAACGAGACGTGTGGGACTGGAAATCAGTGTGCTAAATTGATGTGTTGGAAATTAGGCCTGATTGGTGAACAGAATAATGAGGGATGGGCTATTCCACCATCACTCCCTTCTGGTGACCTTAAAAGAAAAGACCTGGGGTCGGGGGAGAAATCAGGTGGGGATGCTGGCTGACTGAAAGAGGTTAAAGGAGCGAGCTTTACCATCCTGGCTGCCACCCTGCTGTCTCCTAAAACCCTGGAATCTACCATAACCCCATCAGATCATCTTCCATTGATGAACTTATAGATTTCCAGCACAACATCAACAACCACGGCCCATCCAATTCATAGATCCGGTAACCACTCGAAACACACCAAGAAATCTGTTATCTATAGCCAGGCACTCAGATACCACAGTATATGCTCTGAGGAGAGTGTCTGGGACATACACCTTAACACATCAAAGCAAGGACATCCCACCAGAGAAGTAGATCGCATTATGGAATGATCCACCCAAATACCCCAGGAGAACCTGCTTCAATACAGAAATAAAACTCTCTCCAATTGCACACTTCTTGATGTCACTTGCCACCCCACATTGGAGGCCATATGGGGTATCATCGAACAATTACAACATGGGGGCCACATCCTGAAAGAAATATTTCCTGAACCCCCTCTTCTGGCCTTCAAATAACCCCCCAGTCTCTCCAAGCTCATCATCAGAAGCAAGATCCCCACAGACCAGGAGACACCAACTCAAAGCGGCACCAGATCCTGCCAGAACAACAGATGCACAACCTGCAGACACATCCCTGCTGATACAATGATCAACAACCCCCACAACACACCTTTCAAGATCCACGGGTCCTATACACGCCTATCCCAACATATGCTATACCTCATCCAGTGCACTCAATGCCCCAATAACTCCTATGTGGGTGAAACCCGACAATCACTGCGCTTTCGAATGAGCTCACACCGGAAAATGATAAAAGGCAAAAACACCCTGTCACCCGTGGGTGAACACTTTTCCCAAAATGATCACTCTACATCTGACCTCTCACTCCTCATCCTCCAGGGAAATCTGCACCAACACTTTCAAAAGATGAACCTGGGAGCTTACATTCATCTTTGTTTTACACTAAAAATCATGGACTGAATAGAGACACCGGATTTATGGCTTATTACAACAATCTCTAACCTACTACCCCCCCAGCTTTTTTTCTCCTTGTCCCACTATGACTGGAAGGGTATTAATGGGCCACTCCACGTTGAATGAGCCCTTGAAATATGTGCTAACTACTTATGCTAAACAGTCTGTTCCACCTCATGTGTAGCTGTGGCACTCAGAGTCCATTTCCAAACCCAAAGACGAGATTTGTGGAAGCTCGGAAGCTTGTCTCTCTCCTCAGTAGAAGTTGGTCCATTAGAAGGTGTTACCAGACCCACCTTGTCTCTCTAATCACCTAATACGTCACATTGCCATGGCTTTAACAGGGTTCCCTTCTGTTTTCAATCTTTAATAAAAGGTTTAAAAGGATTTTTAATGGTGTGTTTGGCATGGTGCAAAGCAGGCTGAGGTCTCTGTGTATTGAATCCTGACCCTTGTTTAAAACAGTTTAATGTTGGACAGTGACAGGGTCATGTTAACACCTTTGACGCTTTGGGACCGTGGCAGGGAGTCTCTTGTGTTTAATTTTGCTGGAATAAATGGTCCCAAAGCGTCAACATGTTAACATGATCCTGTCACTGTCCAACATTAAACTGTTTTAAACAGGGGTCAGGATTCAATATACAGAGACCTCAGCCTGCTTTGTACCATGCCAAACACACCAACCTTTTTAACCAGGTTCTCAGCATCAGACGTTGCTGATGTCATCTGGTCATAAATAAATATGCAGACTGCTGATGTGGCAAGGCTGCTGAATTTGAAAAGCCTACAAGAGGGAAATATATACACAAAATCTACACGAATGGCTGGCCTTGGAAAGCAGCTGCCGTTAGCCCCACCCTGACATCTGGCTACTTTCACAGCAGATGTTGGGCCTGATTCTGGTGCTTTGTGCTGCCCTGGCGAGAGGTAAGAATCCTTGGGTGATGGCTATATATCAGTCTGATGTAGGGGGATTCCTGGGGAAAAGGGGGTGTGGATGGGGGTTATACTGGTTGTTCCAGTTTGTGCTGGGAGCTGGTATGGTACCTGACGTGCTGCACCAGGCACAGCTGGGCTGGCGCGGAGGACCTGGGCTGCTGTTTTGTGGGTCTCTGTGGATAACACGTCCCATGTATGTCAATGGAACTGACTTCTACAAGAGCTAGTGCCCTGATACATCTTCAGTCCACGGCTGAGGTGGCTAGAATGTAGAAATGGGTTTATCTAAAACAATCTGTAAATATTTCCTAGCAAGGCCTGGCATTCCGTCAGTTTAAAACTAACCAATTCCCCAGTTTGTTGTATTTGCAGGTGGTAATAAAAACATTTTTTTTCAGTGTGAGAGATTGTATAAAAGCTTTGCAGCTTTCAGGATTGTTGTAAATAGCCAAGAAAATAAATAGGCACTGAGTATGTGGACTAAGGGGCAATCCTGCTTTCCGCATATTATCCACTTCTTGTTGATTAATTCTCTCATAAGAGAAAATCCAATCTGCAGCTTTACGGAGCATTGAATCCCAATGGTACTAAATCTGGTGCAGATGTGCACGTGTAGCATCAAGCCCAGAACTGCCGAGAGATTTTTCATACACTTAGAAATACACTCAGAGCATAAGAAGAGCTTTTCTAGAAGGCCAGATCCTGCAATTATTTGTCTGTCCTTAGGTTTTATGTTGACCCTGGGCTATGGGACTTTGGGAGGAGTTTTATGTGAGTAACTGCCAGACTGGGCATTTTGGAATTCCTATATTCTAAACTTTCCTAGCACAAGGGCAGTCCCAACCTAATCTCACCAAATCTGGTGGATTTGTGGCTATGAAAGCTCATCCTTTACAAGTGCTAGAGAAGCACAAGTAGCATCTAACAGCGAAGCACTGGAAACAGAAGGGATTGCAGTGGTCCAGAGAGGGAGACCTGGTAGGACCGGTTATAACGACTACTGAAATGTGAGTGTCAGATGCCATGGTGATGGGCACGGTGTAAACATTTAGTTTGTTGAGTAGCAAGACATGAGCTGTTGACGTTAGGGGGAAGATACTGGGCTGCACCTGGCCCTGCACCCTGACTCTTCCTGTCATCTTCTCAAGTGTCCTGCATTTGGCCCCGATTTTTAAAGTTGTCCCACAGTCGCACGTTGCCATTACAAAATCCCACCCCAGGTGGGCATTGCTCATCCCTGCCCTGCAGCGGTCAGCCCAGCAAGCAGCCTGGCTTTCCGGTGGCAGGGAGTTGGGGAGCAGCCGGCCGGAGCCACGTGGGGCCGGAGCCTCAGGCTGCCGCCATCATTGAGAGAGAGGCAGGAGGGGAGCCCCTGCATGGGACACTGGCAGCTTCACCTTGTGAATGCCGCCTGTTTGCAGCCAGAGAACCCTGTGCAGACTGCAGCAGCGGGAGTGAGGGGCTGGAGAGCTATTATTAAACGACTGTATTAAACCTGGTGCTAATACTGATAACTGAGGCTCAGGTTTGGTCTCTGATAGTACCAGTAAAAATCAGGGACAAGTCGCGGGCAATAAACAAGAATTCACGGCCGCCCGTGACCTGTCCCTGATTTTTACTAATATCATCCCTGACAAAATGGGGAGGGAGGAGGGTCCAGCACCCACAGCGGCTGGGCTGCTGTGGGGTCCAATCCCCGCCTTGGCGGCTGGGCAGCTGCAGGGGGCTCTGGCTGCCCCACCCCAGGATGGGTTGCTGTTGGGGGGCTCCTGCCGCCCAGAATGGCTGGGCTGCTGGGGGGAGTGTCCCCCATCACCTGGCGCAGCTGGGCAGCTGTGGAGAGCCCAGCTGCCCATGGCAAGTGGGAGCTCTGGGAGACCCCCAGGGAGCTCCGGGGTCCCCCTGCTGCCCAGCGCCTAGGCGGTGGGGGGGGCCTCCGCAGAAAAAGTCACGCAGAAAATGTCACGGAGATCTGTGGAAGTCACAGATTACTTGACTTCTGTGACCTCTGTGACATAATCATAGTCCTACTGATAATCAATGATGGGTGTGAATTTTATTCGCTTTGAATTCTATTAAGGTATTTATTTTTGATGAGTCTGGAGCTCAGCTCAGCTTGTATTTCTAATACTGCTCCACAATTCCTCTTTTTCTCCTGAAGAATTGCTCTGTGTGGCTTGAAAGCTCGTCTCTCTCACCAGCAGAAGTTGGTCCCATAAAAGAGATTCCCTCCCTCACCCTGTCTCTTTAATAGCCCGGGACCGACACAGCTACAACAACCCTGCCCACGTCTTTTGCAGTGAGGTTTGGGAGAATATGGGCACAGAGGAATGTATATTTTAGGGCCCAATTTTGCAACTGGCTCCGCACGGGCATAGAGATCTGCCTGGGTGGAACCACATGTGGGATCAGGGCCTTAATTATCATTTCAACTAGCCCATCTCCTCTCCCCCCTCTAAATGTAAAGTTAATCATGTAAAACAATTCTGTTGTGCTCTTGGGAGAACTGTACGGTTGCACATTTTTTTTAATGACACAGTGCACTCAATAAAAAACAAAATGATGTTCCTTATTGTGTACCTCATTTGGAGGGTCCCTGTCTGGGGCTGAGAGGATACTCACCAGGCAAACCCTTAGCCACTAACCCACATTTTGTACTGTAACTGTTCTGCGCAATTCAAGGGCTGGCCACACGAGTCAGTGCACAGCAAGCCGGTGCGTGAATCCACAGCACATTTGCCAGCCACGCACTAACTTGCTGTGTGGACCGTACTACACTAAAATGCCTGGACACGCTCCCATTTCAAACAACAGTAGGTCAAAGCACATGTTGGAACGTACTGTGTGCAGAAGCAAGGTCCACCCAGCAAGTCAGTGCACGACAAGCCGGTGTGCTGTAGATTCACACCCTGGGTGCTAACTCGCCGTGTACACAAGCCTCAAGAAAAAGCAATATTTTAAAATGTCTTGAATATGATGATCTCTCTTGTTCATATCTCTGGCAGAGGCCTCTCCTGACTGGAACCCCCTCTTAGGACAGGCTGCTGCATGACAAGTGTGCCTGCCTCAGTTTCCCTTCACAGGTACCCTAAGGACCCACACCAGGCTCTGTTGCCTCAATAGTACCCCTCCTAGGGACTAGTTTCCTGCAAAGCTGAATGTAAATAGTCTGGAACAAAAGTCACAAAACAATGTCCATTGATCACTCTAGTGCAAGTGTAGTCATTAAAGTCCCATGCCATCTCGTCCATGGCTGTCTCACACACACCGCTTCTGCCGTGTTCCAGCACAGCCAGGCTCTTAGCTGGTCCTTTTCTGTCCTCCTCCCAGGACAGCTGACGTGCAGCCCCACTCTTCCCAGTGGGAACTTCACAGCCTCTCTGCTGGGAGAGGGTTCTCAGCACAGGAGCATCCCTCAGTCCTCCCACTGGCCCCGGCCCAGCTCTTCAGTGTGAACACATCAGTGGATAAGTCCCTCTGCGTCTTCCCTGACTTCAGCCCCCTCGGGCCCTGGCTCTCTGGCTTGCGGGAGAGGTGAGTGAGCAAACCCTCTTGCTGATCTCCTGCCTTCAGCTTTCCCCCAGGAAGCACCTTCTGGTTCTGGCAGCTCTTCCCGCACCGTTTCATCATTCAGGCAGCTCTGATTCACTTGGATTCTCCCTCGTCCTTACCGCCCACTGCCAGGGCCGCCCAGAGGATTCAGGGGGCCTGGGACAAAGTGGGGAGCCGCGGCGCTTGTACTCACCTGGCGGCGCTCCGGGTCTTTGGCAGCACTGAAGGGCCCCTCGCCGCTGAAATGCCGCCGAAGACCCGGACCGCCGCCGGGCTAGGGCTCGTGGGGCCCCTGCGGGGCCCGGGGCAAATTGCCTCACTTGCCCCCCCTTCTGGGCGGCCCTGCCCAGGGCTGTCCCTTCGTCTTCATTAGCCCAATGGGAGCACCTGCTCTGGCATAGGGGAGCTGGGCCCACTTCTTTTTCTGGGGCCAGCCACCCTGTGACAATCCTTTCAGTACACGTGGGTGTCGGTACAAAGTGCAGACCCATTCGCTGGTGTGTGTGTGTGTGTCTGTGTGTGTGTGCGCGCACGCATGCAGGGCTGGAGTTGACATTTGGGAATATGTGCCCTGGTTTCTGGTACAAGAATTACTCCTTTTGCTGCTGACATTTATGAAAGATGAACATAAACAGATCCTCCTCCAAGACATCTTAAAACCCTTCAGTGATACAATAATGTTTGTGTGAGGAGAAGTGTGTTAGACTTTCATGCTGAGGGGTTTAAGTTGTACACTTGTGTCTAGTGCTTCATCTGAAGAAAAAAACTGATGAAGTAATACAAGTTTTCAAACAGATACTGTCTCACACCAAGCACCGGGACCTTTGGGTGCCATCTATACAGTATGGCACTTGGAAAAAACATAGTCTTTAAACCAAAGTTTAACTGGTACATACTTATTTTCCAGTTTAACTGTTAATCAAGAGCTGCAATTGTTTGATTTCTACATTGATTTACAATTGTTTGATTGTACAAAACACTCTTCACGTGCACAAGGGCTACTGTGACTATGAAAGAGGTATATAGTGTAAATACCAGAGAGCACTACAAAGCAGACGTAACTAAAACTTCCCGGAATGAATGAACGAATCCTTAATCAACTGATTTGTAGAGTCATTGATTTTTTTAAGCCTGGAAGGGACCATTATATCCTGTAGCTTGACCACCTGTATATATCATCCAGCTACCCCTGTACTGAGCCCAATAATTTGTGTTTGGCTAAAGCATGTTTCAGAAAGGCAGCCAGTTTGGATTTGAAGATGTTAAGAGATGGAGAATCCACCACTTCCTGTGGAAGGTTGTGCCAATGGTTAAAGATGAGGGTTATGCAGAAGGGAATTCCAGCAGACTGGAGCCAGATGTGTGAAAGCCACTTGCCACGTGCTTGGATGCTGAACAGGGCACAGATGGTAAAATGGGCAATAAACTGGGCTTGAAAGATGCAGGACAAGTAGGGAAATAAGCAGGAAGAGATCTGAAATGTTGCGAGGGAACCAAGGTATGCCGAAAGTCAAAATCCAAAGCTAAGCTGCTTCTCAAGTGCCTGGGTACCCAGTGGAATGATATCATTTACAGGCATTACACACAAGCTCTGAGGTGTAAATAACAGCGGTATTTTGAATGGACAGTGAATGAGAGAAAGTTGAAGCAGGAGCACTGACTGCCAGATGGCTACTCCTACCCAATTGAGAGCAATCCAGAGTGTGGAGCAAAAGTCTGACTGCTGGCTTGGTTCAGTATCTGCTGATTTTGTGAACCCTGAATAGTTGGAGTGACAATCTCTGCATAGCAAATCAGATACTCAGAAACAAGAGACTTTAAAAGGGTCCCCTAATTATGTATGTAACTCCTAAATGCTGCTACTGAAAGTTTTCACTTTAGCTGACTTGCCTTCTTAAATATCCATAAAACTACTGGAAAAACACCTGACTATATGCCATAGAAAAGTGTCTTTGTCCAGTGGATAATTGTAGACCCTGAGCCATCTTCCTCATATTTTCACTTGGTAGTTCACATTGTGACTGAAGCTGAAGGATGAAAACATATGTATGGAAGCAGGGCCAGATTTAGGGACAGGCGATCCAAGTGACTGCCTGGGGTGCCAGGCTTGGGGGTCACCGAGCTGGAGGTGCTGGTTTTCTTGTTAGTGACAAAAGGGAAAATGGAATGTTTGAAGTAACATGGTTCAGGTATTCTGCATGTGGATTCATTTTTCACTAATCTCCAACTATGTTCTGGACCTTTGTAGAATCTTGTGGATCCTTCCAGACTTTCTGAGAACTACGTTTTCCTCGAACCTCCTAGGATGGCATCAGCCATGCTCCCCGGTGTATAGGAAGGGTGGGGCGTCGCCAGTCAGTCAGTGAGATATAAGAATGAACTGAAGTGAAGTGAGAGTCCAGCTATGAGACTGTGAACCTTGTTTTATTGTGAAATTGTGAACGTGTACTTGTGTTTTAAGGCTTGAAGAGTGTAAGTAGCAACTAATAAAGGACATATTTAATGAGAAGCCAGAGATATCTATCGAATCCCTGTCTATGCGCCAATGTTACTTCTTTTGCCATGCTTAACATGCAATGTCTGATGACTTTCCAAGACAACATAGACTTTTGCTCTCCCTGCTGTTGTCTGTTTTCCCCCCACAGAAAATAAAAGATGCCCCCAAAGAAGCCTTCAAGAGCTCAGTCTAGGAAGCGAAAAGCTCAATTACAGTCAAGAGTAATGACAAAGAAAAATCTGGTTTACAAGAAAAGGAGAGAAACAATAAGGAAGAACATCATGACGGAAACAGCAGTGAGAAAAACTGCACACCACAAATCAATACATCAGATCCTGCTTTATGGCCAGTGATCCTAAACTCTGCTGATATTGATTGTACAATTTTGAATGGGCTGGGCAAAACGGAGAATATGACGTTTCTAGTAAATGAGCAGAAGCAACACTTCTCAAAGTCTCACTGCAAAAGAGTGGTTGAGAATGGTTGGAAACTGAATCGGCATTGGCTAGTTTACTTTAAATCAACGGACAGTGTTCTGTTTCTGTTGCAAAACATTTGACAATAATGCCAAATCGTTGTTTGCACTTTCCGGGTACAGTTACTGGCATAACTTAGCTGATGCTCTGAAGCAACATAAAAAGTCACTTGGCCATTTTATGGCCCACTCCAAATGGATGGAGGTCGAGTCCAGGTTCAAGCTGAATAGATGCAGAAAACCAGCACATGATTAATGTAGAAACCCAGCACGGGAAGAACATGCTCAAGTGTCTGATCTCAATTACCCTCTTCCTTGCAAAGTATAATTTTGTTTTTTGGATCTTGTCAGATAAGTTGTTCACTGAACATAATGGTCGTCTCCTCAGTTTGGTAGAGCTCCTTGGGAAATATGACAGTGGCATGCGTGAGCACCTATGCCAAGTAGTTCATAAAGAAGCTATGGACCGTCACTGCAGCAAAAAATATCAAACCGAATTGTCTGACCTTATGGCAAGGAGGGTGCTTGGTACCATACTGATGCGGCTCAGCAATGCGAAGTACTATGCCATAATAGACTGCACTCCCGACAGTCACAGTGAAAAGATGTCATTTACAGCAAGATTTGTTGACTATGAGGATGACTGTATCCAAGTAAAAGAACACATTATTTGTTTCCGGTCTCTCCTGGAAAAGGCCTAACAGAACTGTTTATGAATGTTTTAAATGAGAATGAAATAAAGCTTCAGGACTGCTGCAGCCAAGGCTATGACAATGGCGCGAACATGAAGAGAAGAAACAGTGGTGTCCAGGCAAGGATCCTTGCACTGAATCCAAGAGCTTTCTTTATGCCTTGTGGCTGCCATTCCCTCAACCTGGTTGTGTCAGACGCAGCATTGCCAGCTTTAGATTCAGTGTCTCTCCTCAGAGTGCTGCAAAGGAGAAACGTCTTGTTTTCAGCATCAACTATCAGGTGGAAGATTCTCACGGACAATGTTACAAATCTGATCGTGAAGCCCCTAAGTGACACTTGCTGGGAGAGCTGCATTGACAGCATAAGGTCAGTGAGGTACCAAGTGACTGAGGTTTATGATGCCCTGATGGAACTGGCGCAGTTGAATAAAGCTGAGGCTGGAATCTGACATGAGGCGCACAGCCTGGCAAACCAGATCACTGACTTCTGGTCTCAGTTGTGGTTTGGCCTGATATCCTGTTCCAAGAAAATGTTGTAAGCAAGGCATTAGAAACTCAGTCAGTGGACGTTGTAACTGCTGCTACTTTGATGAGAAGCTGCATTGGTTTTGCTGTGGCCTATAGAGACAACAGATTTGAAGATGCCATCCCTGCTGCGAAAGAAACGATGGAGAACTTAAGAGTTGAGCCTGTTTTCAAGGAAACTCGTATTCCCTGGAAGAAGAGACAGTTTGGTGATGAGGGGATGGGAAGCTCATTGACACTGTGCCAGTGTCCATCAAAGAAAGGTTCGGACAAATGAAGCACCACAAAAATACTTGGGGGGGAAGGGGGCTGTATGGCCTTAGTGGTGAGCGCAGCTTTTCAAAGCTCAGGCTCACTAAAACATGTCTTCGGTCGATGATGGCCAATAAGAGAATGACGTTGCCTGTTATTTTATCCCTTGAAAGTGCCATTGGCTAGTCTTTGGATCTCTCCAACTCACGCATCGGTCCGCTCTGCTTTGGATTGTTATCAAGCAGAACCTGTCATCAGCATGGACGCATGTCCTCTGGAATGGTGGTTGAAGCATGAAGGGACATATGAATCTTTAGCACATCTGGCACGTAAATATCTTGCGATGCCAGCTAAGCAATTTATTTATTTTGTATCCTTTTTCATTTTAGTTTAAGAACGTAAGAGCAGTCATCCTGGGTCAGAGCAATGGTCCATGTAGTCCAATATCCTGTCTCCGACAGTGGCCAGTACCAAGGTTTCAGGGGAAATTTACAGAACAGGGCGATTGTGGAGAGATCCACCCTGTCTGCTGGTCCTGGCTTCTGGCAGTCAGAGGTTTAGGCTTGCCCTGAGCATGGGGTTGCTTCCCTGATTGTCTTGGCTAATAGTTGCTGATAGACCTATTCCCCATGAACTTAGCTTGTACATTATTGAATCCAGTTATACTTTTGGCCTTCATAACATCCCATGGCAATGAGCTCCACAGGTTGTAGTAACCCTGCTGCCTCTTAATGTCATTGTGTGACCCTGGTTCTTGTGTTGTGTGAAGGGCTAAATAACACTGACTTTCTTCACACCAGTCATGATTTTATAGACCTCTGTCATATCCCCGCAACTCCAATCATCTTTTCTATGCAGAACAGTTCCAGTCTTTTTAGTCTCTCCTCATCTGGAAATTGTTCCATACACTTGACCATCTTTGTTGCCCTTCTCTGAACTTTTTCCAGTTCCACAATTTGTCTGAAAAATAATCACTGCAACTTTAATTCCAGAGAAACAAACTTTCCTTTGTCTTGAGGAGTTTCTGTTGCTTCCAGCACTGTGCTGGAAAATAAAACATTTCAATTTCTCTGTCTGTGTTTTGTTTTTAAAAAACTTACAAAGGCCTGCTACAATGCATGATGATAACTTAAAATCCGGCTCAGTTTTCTGTCCAGAGGGGCTCCATGCCACCGCTGAATATTCACATTGTGTGTGTGTGTGTGTGTGTGTGTGTGTGTGTGTGTGTGTGTGTGTGAGAGAGAGAGATGTCAACACAGCCTGGCTTTTATGTGCATAAACTTACTTTGAAAAATCTACCGTGGTGGTAACTTTTGGAACGCCAAATGATTTCAGAACGCTTCCACACTGCTTTTAACCATAGTCATCTCAGAAGTAATGACTGAATTAATATCAGCTGCTCTGTCATTCACAGCAAAATTATTCTCTTGGTATCATGGATGTGTTTGGTCAGTAAGCAGACAAACCTGAACTTCAGGTAATGGGATGGAAAGTGCTAAGGCTCCTGTGAATGTGTTGCTGAAGGAGGAAAGGCAGGAGGTGAAAAAAGGAGGCACAGAGAATTGAGGAAGAAGGGGAACTCAGTTGTGTTGAGGAAGAGGGGAGGAATGGAAGGAAAAGGGCAGAGAGCAAATGGCGACGGGAAATGGACAGCGTGAGAGGGAAGGGTGAAACCTCCCATGGCCCAACCTGGAATTCCAGTCCCGCACAAACTGGGGCAGGGCTTCTTAATCTTGTTTAATTCTGACTCAGTCACAGAGTAGGTGCCTGTCCTTTTAGGGCTTCCACTTGACCTCAGTTGACTGTCAACCCACCTCTCATCCGCTTGTTTATATTCAAAGGTGGGACTAGTGCTCCTGCATTCTGAAGCTTACCACCCCCTTGGGTCAGTACGTGTTGTGTCTGATCTCAGCGTGGAGTCAGGAGATGCACGCGGTGGGCATAGTTCAAACAATGTGCACAGGTGTGTTTGTGTTAATCGCTCACCTGGAGGCAGCACAGTCTCATTAATGTATTGGTTACATAGAACAAACCAAGTGGATAGTTAATTATCTCACGGAAGATGCGTGTGTTTGAAGCCTGCCTTCCTCTAGTGTATCCTTTTGTTATTGATTGGAATGTATGTTATCCACGGAAGCCATATCAGCAACATCTGATGCTGCAGAAACAGTCTGGCTGTAGCATCAGTTGAAAAGTCAGTGCAGTTTGTTCAGTTAGCTGTGATAGCGACATACAGTTCTTCAGTTCTGTCTGGGGAGGTAGAATATGTTGGCAAACAGGCTGTTGTGAGCTTGTCTTGTCTTCGTCTCAGTTAAACACTAATAGTCAGATTATCTGATGGAATTATCACCTCTCCCATCCCTTCCCCAGATTGTCCCATTTCTCACTCAGTCTGGGGGCTCCATTCCTCTCCCCTACGTACAGGGTGTACAAACGGAAACTGTTCTCTGCCCTGACACCCTCCATGATCCCTTAAACCGATTCTAAATAGAGAACAAATCCCATGAAAATGATCAAATATCCCTTTGCTATTGCAGAGGAATGAAAAAGTAAACTCACCCTGCAAGGAGTTTAGGAGGAAAAATGCTTTGTTTCCTTGTAACTCTTGACAGATTTTCAAATTTTGTCTTAAGAATGAGCCAGGAGGCGGGTGCCTTATTCCCACTGTAGGGGCTGCAGTCAGATTTCTGCTTCGCTGGTGGGATTTTCAGGCGTGCTCAATGTTAGTCTAACTGCATCCATTGTGATCAGCGGGAGTTTTACCTACTGACCTGAAGGGGAGCAGAGCCCACGCTGCGCGCTTTTCAACGTTCGCCCTCTGTGCACAGTAACTGTACATAGGCAAGCGTGTGGTACAGTCCTGCACTGTAATTCCATGGAGGCAGTGTGATTCGGGGAGAGGTGGTAGTGTGGACCAGTGGCTAGTCAAGCTCTCAGAGAGGCTCTTAGTAGACCAGGGTTCTATGCCTGACTCTGCTACTGACTTCCTGAGTGATGTGGGCACGTGTTACGCTGTAAGTGCTGGTCATCTTTATTATGGGTCTGCGTCAGATTTCCCCCAGGCTGGGATGTGCTTGTGCTGGCAGCTGAGCAGGAATTTTTCAACAATGTTTTTCTTCCAAAAAATGTGGATTTCTCCAAACCTAAACCTTTCCTGGGGAAGTGCCAACAGATTTTCTGTTTAGAAATTTTTTTGAAAAAAGTTTTGCAATTGTTGAAAGTTTTGTTTCAGCCATTTTTTAAATGAAAAAACGTCAAGTTTTGGATCAAAATGACTTTTTGTTTCTAAGTGCAAGTTAATCGATAGTTAACAAAAAGTTTTAGAAATGCCATCCACATGCATCGAAGGGTGGGGGCACTTGATGGGGCCAGCTGTGAAAGGGATCAGTCCCAGGAGTAAAGGGGGGAGACCCTCCCCCAGGGATAATAGGTAGCTCCACCCCCTGCAAGTCTCTGGCACCCATTGGCCAGCTGAGGGAGAGGGGTGCTGGTTGCTCAGCACTCCACATCTCCCAGGATTTAGCCTGGTGCAGGGGCCACGTGGAGCCTCTTTCAGCTCCATTCCAGCAGAGAATGGGTTACTCATCGGCCTCCAGGAGCAGCAGTCCTCAAAATGCAGAGTCAGGCTGAAGCTACCCAGAGCGTATGACTGCCTGGATCGTGGGCACGCCGTAGTGCGTTGGGCCCTCCAGAGGGCAGCCGGATCCCAGCAGGGCCTCCGGGCTGAAGCTGTTTGCATCCAGAAGAGGCATGCAGGCAGGCTCATGCCGCTTCCGCACTCGCTGGCAGGCTAGGGCGGGAGCAGATCCAGCCCATGTGGACAAGGCTAGAAAGAAAGTACATAAGGGGCTCACCAAGATATTCCTGGGGCCAGAGGGTTCAGTGATTCAGCCTCGGGACATCCCTTACAACTGGCTGGAAGTGTCCAGGGATGATGGCGGCTATCTGTAGGATCGAGGTGCCAGTATATGTCTGCAGCATGTGCAGGCACCGATTGGGAAGGTGGTGTGATGCCAGGCGGCATGTAGGGTGGGGAGTGACCACACTAGTCACTAGCACCCTCTCTGGCTGGTTTCCAGGACGGTTAAGAGAAGAAAGTGAATGGTTCCCAGAGGTAAAAGACCTGGGATTTTGGTGCTGGGCCTTAGGCTCATGGGATAGGGTGAGACGTGGCCTTCACAAGCCAAGGTCCCCACCCTGTGGCATCCCCTGTCCTCATTGCAGGGGGAGGGTACTAGAACTCAGACAGCTGAGTCCTGGGGGGCCGACTGAGGAGAGCCTACGCGGTGTAATGGGTGATAAGGTAGGGAGCCCTGTAAGTAGGGTTGCCCACTGTGTAATATTTTAAAATTGGATATTCCAGCAGGAGCACTCGAACCTCCCCTTCCCCAGGCCCCGCCCCTTCTCTCTGAGGCTCCGCCCCCTGTTTGCTCCTCTTTCCCCCTCCCTCCATTGCTCACTGCTTTTCCCCTCTCCCCTGTGTGGAGGTAGGAGGTGGCCCTGGCTGAGCAGGGGCTCATGCGGGTGATGACTCGGTGCCTCTCTGCCTTCAGTGACTGGACTTTGGGAGTCCGGTCAGTAGATCTGACCGCACACCATAAGGTCCCCTTTTCAATTGCATTTTACATTGAAAACCGGGCATCTGGCCACCCTGCCTGTAATCCTGGGGTCAGTTATGGGATATATGGTAAGGAGCCCTGTAACCTGATGCTAGTGATGGTTTTATGATAAGGAGTCCTGGAACCCCTGCACTGGAACCAGTTGAATGCTTGGGATAAGAGAGTCCGGCTGATGGGCGGGTAACACCTCTCCCCGTGTTAAAGTTTAATAAAAGTTGCAGCCTACTACTTAATTCCGCGCATGTGTCTGTCCTTGTTTCGCTGCTCTGTCCAAATCAAATATTAAAAGGACAAAAACCAAAACAAAATGGTTCAAAATTCTTACAGTGAAATGTTTGATTGTCCCAATCCACATTTTTTTCCTAGATTTTTGGTTACCAATGTTTTTTGAGATTTTTGACGTTTTGTCATGATTTGGAAAGGGAATATTTTTTCATTTTCAGCACTGCTCCCCTGTGCCGTATATTGCTACAGTTAGGCGACTAGAATATTACTACTGGAAACCTCTGCCACTGACGCTAGGATCTGTGTTACTGGGACACAGCTGTGGACTAAAGTTATGAGGTTGGAAGTGACCGTTGTGACCAGCTCGTCTGACCTCCTCTGTAATACAGGTCAGAGAACTTCCTTGAATTCATTCCTGTTTGAGCTAGAGCACATCTTTCAGAACCCCCCCATCCAATCTTGGTTTGTAATTCACACACAAACCCAGTGATTTCTCCCCACTGCTCAGCCAAGGCCCAGTTCTAGGGTGCTCTAGAAAGAGGGCTCACCTCCCTGAGATGTTCCAACATGTGCTGTTTTATGCTGAAGTACTGCCAGGATAGGCAATCTGAGGTGTGCTCTCCTTGCTGCTGCTTTTGGGGTGTGCATCTCCCAGTTTCCAGAGTGAGTTGTGCCGTCATCCCTAAGTACACTTACCTCTCTGAGAAACAAGAACACCCAGCCCCGCACCGTGTCTTTTGAGAGGGATTGTTCACCTCCAAATGTTTTGTTGGCAGGCAGGGAAGCAGCCTCAGTGCAGCATGGTGATTATGCTGGGTCTAATCCCAAGATTATCATCATAATGAAATCTCTGCTGGGATTGTGAGCAATTTGTGCTCTTTCCATCTCTCCGTATCAGAGGCTCATGCACAGTATTTCTGGACTAATGCAAACTCATACTGGGCTGCTGTGCTTCCCCAGTTTCTGAGATGAGAAGAATCCCCAAACTGGTTCATTTTAAGGCAATTCCATGGAAACTCAAGGGTAGAATCTAGCATATGAAACTACATTGCGCCTACATGGAAAAATAGCCGGACAGCATTGAGAATTGGTTCAGTGATTAGAAGTTCTTATTTAAAATCCTGTCTGGCTCATAGTGAAAATGGGCCAAATGCTCCCCCCCACTACACCAGGCAGTCTCACGGTGACCACCGTTTTGTCTGTTCTTGAAATAGTCTTGAGTAAAAGCTGAAGCAATAGGGAACTCTCCAGTGCAGCAGTAACCCCTGCTGCCTACATCGCGTGTGTAACTGTTCATTGTTGTACCACTCACTTCTGTGTCGCAGGGAAAGTACTGCAATAAGATAACACATTGGCATGCAGATTTATCCCTATGCCACATGAATCTCCTTTCATTCTTACTGAATCTATTATGTATTTAATAATTTACCTATTTTTCATAACAATGAACACATTGTGTAATAGAGTTAATTTCACAGCCTTTCTATTAAATTTTAATTATACTTTAGAAATGAGCATTTTTGCAACATATGTAATTTCAGCACCCCATAAAAACTATTAAGAGAACAGAACAAATTAATGGTGCTTACTCATAACTGGTCTTGTCAAAACCCATTGTTAGAATAACAATGATCATAATAATGCATTGCAATGAGGCCTGAGTATCAGTGCTCTGTGCACAATTTAGATTTGTCAGGAAGGGGAATTATTCAGCAGATCCCAGGCAGATCTTGTGGTCTTGCTTGGAGTTAAGTTTAATTTACCAAAATAAATGTGAAGCTATTTGCACAGAAAGGTTGTAGATAAACCTCATGAGCAGTTTTGAATCCAAACCACTAATTTAAAAAGAAAAAATATCAAACAATAACTATCCAAGGAGGCAGAATACATTTCTGTTTCTTTCAAGAGAGCTCATTGCTAACTCATACACCTTACTAGGAAAGTGAATTTGGGAATCAATGTAAAAATTTCAGCCGATCTCTGCAATCAGTAAAGCATGTATCTCCTCTTAATGTGATTGTCTCCGAAGAATTGCAAAGCTTATTGTCCCAACATAACACACTTGCTTAGTGTGTGCCTAGCGGCTGGTCCACTTAGAGGAGATCAGCCTTCTACAGCTGCTGAGTAACTGAATTACTCCACTAGCTAGTGCTAGAGGTGTGGTTCAGTGTCAACTCACCACCATAAAGTATGGTCTGTTTCCCATTTCGAGCCCAAGGATTTGTAATTTAGCACACAGGTTAGCTCTTCAGTATTGAGAGAACTCGCGGTTCTGATGCAGCCTCCTTTATGCCCACAGTGCTTCATACTCAGTGTGATAAACAAAAACTCCAGAGCCAAGCTTATGTTCCCCGAATCACACTACTTCACACTCCTTGCACCACTGTGCACACAATCCACATTCTTCTTGCTGACCAGGCTCCACTCATTCAAAAGGGACACAGCACCACAGATCCATTAAAATCCTTGAATTTTTCTGGCAGGCTGATAAGCCACGCTGCTTCTCTTTCTTTCTTGTAAGGGATATGAAAGGTCACATGAACCTTTTCTACTCTGGAAAATAATTGTGTTGCACAAGGCAGTTTTCTTTTTATACTTTCTGTACAAGTAATTGTGTTACAGCTGAATATTTCATATAGTAACTAATCTCTGGAAAGCTTGTGGCATTTTGCAAGCAGCAGCTATTTTATTGTAAGGAATAGGTATATGCTTCCACAGTAGACCCAAAAAAGAAAGGAAAGGCTGTTGACTGGATAAACATCAGGTAGTTTGAAATAGTTTCTTTAACCCTAGAAACTATTTTGATGTAGGAGATGGGTTTCATTTAATCTCTGAACATCTCCTCTGCTATTTTATATACAGGAGACTTGGATACTGCTTAAATGTTTTGTCCTGTGCACCTTTTAATATTTCCCATGTAAATAATTCTCATCTTAATTTTTGATGATGTGAAAGCGCAAATCAGTTTATTTTACTACATAAAAAAGTATTGTGCATACTGCAGTGAATAGCTAGAGTGGAAAATTTAAAACCATGTGAGGAAAAGAGAACTTTTCCAGTACGAGTATTTACCATAAGAGGAGGACCTGTTTGAAGGCACAGTGTGAATACTGCACCCCACCTGACATATTTGGTTCATTACCAGCTAGTGTGATCCTTGTTTAACTGAAGTTGTAAAAGCCCCTGATCCAGAACAGTAGGTAACTATAAAACCCCAGTGGCTGCTGGACAGTCAAGGTAAAATAATTGCACAATCACTATGAATTCTTAGATAGCGTGTGCATGGCAGGACATTTTTGTTAGAAGTTTCGTATTGAATTTAGTATGTCTTAAGGCTCTTGGAAAACTATTATAGCAGCACCATCTATTTTTTAAAGTGCGGTTTATATTCTAAATCCCTGTCTTCAGGAGTTGTTTACCTGACCATAAAAATTCAAATGGACCTGAAACTTGCCATGCAAAATTCAGGCCTGGAAGCAATTTTCTTTTCATGAATTTTGCACAAAAAGAAGGGGAAAGAATGAGTATTTCCATGATTTAAGTTAGTGAAATGTTTACTAAGAAGGGGACAACTTACTGTTATAGATTCAAAATAGTTTTTTTCAGATTAATTTGTTAGGGTGTTTAGTCTGTTGATTGGATGTTTTGAAATAGCAGTATTAATTATAATTGAAAATAGACTACTGTGCAGGAACAATGACTCTCAAGATGTCATTTTTAGAATGCATAGCTACTAGTTTAACATCACAATAAGATTTACACAATACAATAATATTGTAATTGATGCACGTTACAAACTTCCTGAATGCACATTAACATGATGCTGTTACTGTGCTTGGTGACGCATGTGCTTGGTGACAGATATTATACCAGGCCCCCATAGAGACGTGGTTTCAGACTGGGTTTACATAACAAATGAGGGTTGCATTTAGTCCCTTATAGGTGGAGTGGAAACTCGATAGGTGGTTTCCTTGCAAGTCTTACACCAGCAGTTGCTTCGGACACCATCGGCCTTATGAATGGTGTTGGGATTTCGTACCCCAAACTGAGCTGCATCTGCCATAGGAAAAGACCATCTTAACAGACCCTTCTAGCTTCTTTGCGGCCCTGAACAATGCCGCTCCTGCAGGATCAGCAGCACAGGGTGGGGAATACGCATTGCCCTGTGGTTCTTGGGCAATGGGGAAATCTGGCAGAGACCTGACCCAAAACTAAGCGTCGTTTGGATCTAGTTTCCCCTCCTCCAAACTCTGTGCACCCTCGTGTGAGGGGGTGTTTCAAATACATGGTTATCGTTTCGGGTCATATCCTATCCTATTGCCTAGTCAGTGTTTGCACATGAGACGCTCCAAGGGAAATCTAGCTGCTGCAGGAAGTGGTTTGGGTGACTCAATATGGGAATTCTTCTCAAAGTCAATGGTGGGCCAAAGCCCCAACGTAGTGCTTGGGCATACACCTCTACCCCGATGTAGCACGGCCCTCGGGAGCCAAAAAATCTTACCGCGTTATATCGAACTTGCTTTGATCCACCGGAGTGCACAGCCCCGCCCTCCGGAGCGCTGCTTTACTGCATTATATTCGAATTCATGTTATATCGGGTCGCGTTATATCTAACTTGCTTTGATCTGCCGGAGCGCACAGCCCCGCCCCCCCCGGAGCACTGCTTTACTGTATTATATCTGAATTCGTGTTATATCAGGTCACGTTATATCGGGGTAGAGGTGTATTATCTTGTGGGAGAGCCTGTTTTTCAGGGACATCTAAAATTGAGGCCCAGATCATGTGTGGTTATTAAAACTTCCCTGACATAGTTTTGCATAAGTCGGGGTGTATTTATTCTGTGTTGTTAAACCTGGTGTTAATATGTGCATATTAGTGTCCTTGCTAAATCCAATGTGGTTAATTATATTCGGCCTAATTATATTTCCATCAGTTGCATTTTAGTGTTCACTTCTCGTCCTAAATTATCGTGTCACGTGAGCATTTGGGTTAAGTCCTAAGGCTGGCAAGTAGGTGAAATGGGCTGAGATTCCTCTGATTGCAGCGTGCTGCCCTGTGTAAGGGTAACATGCTGCTATGGAAGAGCAATGGAAATCAGAGGCGTTTTCTAAATGACAGTTTTCACCTTTTCCACTGTCTCCCAATCCTTCTCAGTTGGTGGCTAACGACCCTATTCTCAGTGATCTCCATTTACTGCTTTAAAGTATTTAAATATTTAATCTTTCTTAATGGAAAAAAGAAAAAACATCCAGTCATTTGGGCGAAGAGGCGAGAAGTACTAGCATGAGTGGAGTGCATTGGTTAGTGAGTTATTACCATGCCTGCTGACCCTAAGGTATCCTCACTTACATCTTCAAAAGAGAAATAAAAGTACAGAGAGAGCTGAATACTTGTGGGGATGCTAACGATGTAGCTGTCTTACATGGGTTGTCTTCCGGCCTCCCGACCGAAAAATCACTGCTACAATTGGCACTAATTGGCAGTCTCTGCAGAAGGGCCAGGGCCTGAATGGGCCCTGATCTGGCAGCCGCTCTTCACAAGACCTGTAGTTTAACACACAAGAACATAGCAAAGGAACTTGTTTGTAAAGTCACTTATAAGCTACTTCTTAATAAACCAGTGAGTGAATATTTAATACAACAGACCTCTGTGTCCATCGCTTTAGTTCTCAGTGTTCCTGTGGCTGATGGGCTGGTAGGCAGGTGATGTCTTGCACTCACTGTAGGGGGCTGGAATCTGTGAAGCCCTGGGCCATGTCAGCTGTGACACAGACTCGATCTGTGGTCTTGGGCCAGTCATTTAACCTCTCAGCTTCAGTTTCCCTACCTATGAAAGGTTGATGATAATTATTTAGCTATTGTACAGGTGTATTGTGATGGGTTATTTAGAGTCCAGCCCTTGGACATGCAGGTGCGATGCTCACTGGCATCAGAGGTGGGAGAATTGTGATTTTTGTATTTTCAAAGTGCTCAGAAGAGAAAATAACATTAAGTGACTTATCTGCTCTGTAGATCAGCTCAGCCCTTCACTGCACCTTGACTCAACGATGCTGGTTTTGACCTTGTTCAAAAAGGAGCTATCGCAGCCACGCACAAACACTGGGTGAACTCCTGGCCCCACTGAGGTCAACAATGAGGCTTCCTCTGAGGCGACTATTTCTCTCTGTGGAGCCTGTGGCAAGCAAGATGGCGTCCTTTTCTCCCACTAGCTCCCAGAATAGGAGCAGCGCCTTCTCTCGAGAGTTACAGGCCATATTTAGTGGAACAGAATAGAAATAAAACAGCTTAATGGGGGAGGAATTTGACTTTATGGATTCTGTTGCTATTAATGTTAAGAGTTTCAAAGTGTAAGTGGTGCTTTCCCATTACTGTAATTACCTAATGCTGATATGTTGGGTTCCTTGATTTGTTTGTAATGACAATTAAATAACTGAACAGCCCTGAATTTGCAGGTATCCTTCCGGAGCCGTGCTCTGTCTGGGATTAAAACCTTTAGGCTGTGTGGCAAATGGTCAATGTTACTGTGGTGGGTCCTATACTTCTCCTTCGTGTGTGTGTGTGGAGGGGGGGAGTCAGGGCGCCGCCCCTTGCCACTATTCTTGGACATTCTGGGCTCTGCTTTGGCCCCAGTGGGAGAAAGTGAGGAGGGGACCCAGGTCTGCTGTCCTGTTCCAGGGCCCAGCCGCTTCAGCTTTGCGGATGTTTACCCTCTTTCCCCTTGGGTAGGGTTTCCCTCAGTCCTCCGTGAGCTGCATCTGCCATAGGAAAAGACCATCTTAACAGACCCTTCTAGCTTCTTTGCGGCCCTGAACAATGCAGCTGCTGCAGGATCAGGATCAGGGTAGGATAGGGTTTCCCTCAGTCCTCCGTGCCGGGGGAGCCCCTCTGCTCTGCTCGGGCAGGGCTTCCCTTCCCCTGGTATGGTTTTATGGCTAGCAGCCACACTGCTCTGAACACTAATCAGCTCTTTCCTCCTCCATGTCTGACTGAAGCAGGGCTTTTTAATGAGGTCTTGGGCAGGGCCTTCATTGGCTCCAGTTGCTCCAATTACCCTGTAGCAAGGGACTAAGGCCTTGATCAACCTAGGGCTTAAATACTTCCCATGGGCGACTCTCCTGCTGCCCTCTGGCCCTGCTGCATGGCAGCTGGTTGAGATCCAAACAAAGTTTAATGTCCTGCTCTGGAATGTCAGGTGACCCAATGATCCACTTAAAACAGGAGCCTCAGAATATCCTCAAAGATTATGGCTGGATGCGGCACAATTACAAGAAGCCCTAACTTTTGGAAGCAGATGTGACGGTTAGTGAGGCTTCGTGCTAGTGCGTCCCTTGACTGCATACCGCAGTTTAACGCAGGAGCAGCCTGTGTTCTGGCTACAAGGGCACCAGTTGTGGAGTTGTTTTGGCAAGGTGGACACCGGACAACCAGCAAGTTTGACTGGGATCATTAGAGAGTCACAACTCACTGTCACCTTTGATCTGGGCTGCAGTTGAACTAGTGCCTAGAGGGAAATGGAACTTTCCTATGAAGTATGGCTATAGAATTACTTGTTATCTTCATTTCAGGTACAATGAAACTCATCTGAAGGGACGGAGTGCGTAACAGAAAGTGTAGCAGACTTGTACTGTGTTTAACTGGTGATCCTTTGGGATGGTCTCTTAGGTAGTTGCCTAAAAATGTACACTCTTGTGGAGGAGGTTTCTCTTTATTTATTGACTTCCTTAGGACAGTCGTTTTTTCATTGGCGGACCCTAAAAAAATTTGAATGGAGAGCGGACCCCTTTGGAAATCTTAAATATGGTCTGTGAACACCCCGGAGTCTGCAGACCACAGGCTGAAAACCACTGCCTTAGGGGATAAATTATACATTACCAAAGCAAAATAGCCAAATCTATAGGAGTTTTTAGGGCATTAAATGTGTCTGAGTTGTGGCGTGCCAAACATCCTGAGAACAGACAATTCTGAAAATGTCCTTGATTCCATTAGAGCCATATTTTAAATTTGGTAACATACCTGAAAAAATAAATCTGTGTTAGCAATAAATTAATTTTACCACTCCATGCTATTTAATATACACTGAACTATAGAAAAACTCCACTTGGAAACTGAAAAAGGATAAAGTAGTAGGGGATGAGTGTGAATTTAAGGGGAGACAGCCTTGTTGCACAATACCTACATTCCAGTATCTCACAGGAGCTCTTCAAACTAACCGGAAACACTCCTGCACCCATGAAAATAAGGGCTAGTCTACACTAGAATCTCCACAGCAGCACAGCTGTACTGATGTCACTGCGCCGCTGTAGCCCTGCTACTGCAGATGCTCTGTGCCAATGAGAGAGAGCTCTCCCGGCAGCCGCAAAATTACGCCACCTCCCTGAGCAGCCTCTTTCCTAGGTGTGGGGATATCCAGACCTGCTCAGTCAGAATGGAAGGGAATTTCTCTCCAGTAGAAAGTTCGCTATGGACTGTAGAAAAAAAGCCTATACCACTAGAGCTGGGCAAAAAGTTACGAACAAAACTTTTTTTGCAATGAAAATGCAGGTTCAGGTTGACTGAAACATTTCAGACATATGTATCGATTTGGTGTGTGGGGGGGGAAAATCCAGATTTTTTTCCCAACATTTTTAAATGAAATGTTTCCATTTTTTTGGTTTGAAATTTACTTCAGTTTTATTAAACAAAAGTTTAAAAAGCTAGAGAACGAAACCATTTAGCTTTGAGTTGAACGAGCTCCCAAGAGCACTGTTTGCTCATAAACAGCATGAGCCATTTGAGTTTCCATATATTGGAAACTGAGTTTATATTTTGTTTAAAACCTTGATTAAGATAAGATCAAGTTATCTGAAGTGACCACTTGCTCTTTACTCATGCAAAAACAATAATACTTACTAGGACACACATCTGTCATATAGACAGAATGCCCACGGGTTCACATTATTATGGGACCAACTAGCTGCTTAATTTAATAAGATCTGTAAACTACATTGCCATATTGTTTTTCATTAATCACTCTTCTCCAGGACAATGGCGTAACATCCTTGGCAGCTATTGTCAAAGTGTGTAGGGAGAAGAGGGAGTGTCAGTGGAGTTAAACTGTTAAATAAAACTGCTTGTTTAGAGGATCATCATCCATAGGAGAGGGGAAAGGATTATTTTTTCCTGAACCAAAATAAATCACTGATTCGCACAGCTCTGTATAGCACATATGTGGGGGTGATCACCATGTGACAAATCACTGAGCTATGTAATAAATTTCATTTACCAGGCACCTTTGACCCCCTCGCCTCCACTCAGCCTGTGGGATTCATTCTTCATTGAGCAGCTTCTAACAGCTGCCATTTTTAAAACAACCTTAACATATTTCCTCCTGCCTCCTCAGCAAATGTCAAATGTCACCCAACCCCTCAACAGAAATAAATAAATAAATGGTACTAATTGGAGCTGCAGGACAGGCAATATTTGCACTCTCCAAAATGTTCCTAAAACTGTGCATGTGTGCAGGGGGAGGGTTGAAAACATCTCATAGGGAGAATAGTTCCTGCGGTTGCACAGTATAAAAGTTTAATTGGCATAAGTTTGGGAGACCTGCACAATGAGTAATGTGGTCACCCCAAGCCTAGGCCAGTACAACCCTTATGCCGTACTTGCTATGCACTGCCACGTTTTCCCTCTGCAGCTTATACCATGTGGTTACTGAATCTGAAACTATTGCTGCAAAATAACCCCAGGATGCTATAGCTCAGTGTTTCTTAACCTTTTGGATTTCAAGGACCGGCTTGCTGCCTTCCTAAACTGTGTCAGGGAGATCTGAGGGATTGGCGCCAGTCCACGGACCGGCTTTTGAGAAACACTGCTGTAGAGGATAAATCTACTGCTGGCGTCTCCATACAGAGTATTTAGACAAGTGAATGAAATGGGTGGTTGATGTTACTATTTTATTTGAAAAGAGGAAACCACTCCAAGTATCAGTGCAATTGAACCAGAGTATGTAACAAAGGGGAAAGAGAGGGTGATCAATAGGTTGTGTATAGCCAGGTTTTTCGACTTTAAGTCAAAATCAATAAAGCTCTGACTAAAGCAAAAATTTGACAATAAGATCTTAGAAAATATACTTGCCCCAGCAGCAAATGGACAAGCTCTGCAGGGTAGAAAGCTGTTTGTAGAGTAACGTGGTGAAATTACAGGAACCACCTATCTTATTGCCCTTATATAAATCCATGGTACGCCCACATCTCGAATACTGTGTACAGATGTGGTCTCCTCCCCTCAAAAAAGATATACTGGCACTAGAAAAAGTTCAGAAAAGGGCAACTAAAATGATTAGGGGTTTGGAGAGGATCCCATATGAGGAGAGATTAAAGAGGGTAGGACTTTTCAGCTTGGAAAAGAGGAGACTAAGGGGGGATGTGATAGAAGTATTTAAAATCATGAGTGGTATGGAGAACGTGAATAAGGAAAAGTTATTTTCTTGTTCCCATAATATAAGAACTAGGGGCCATCAAATGAAATTAATGGGCAGCAGGTTTAAAACAAATAAAAGGAAGTTCTTCTTCACGCAGCGCACAGTCAACCTGTGGAACTCCTTGCCTGAGGAGGTTGTGAAGGCTAGGACTATAACAGCGTTTAAAAGAGAACTAGATGAATTCATGGAGGTTAAGTCCATTAATGGCTATTAGCCAGGATGGGTAAGGAAAGGTATCCCTAGCCTCTGTTTGTCAGAGGGTGGAGACGGATGGCAGGAGAGAGATCACTTGATCATTGCCTGTTAGGTTCACTCTCTCTGGGGCACCTGGCATTGGCCACTGTTGGCAGACAGGATACTGGGCTGGATGGATCTTTGGTCTGACCCAGTACGGCCATTCCTTTGTTCTGACCTATGCTCTGTGAGCGTCAGGCTTCAGCAGGCACCATGTATATAACGATATCTATAATAGCACGTCAAAGTTACAGCTGGAAATGTGGAAGACGACACAAGGAATAATGCTATAATAATGCCCCTCCCCAGCTCAGCGGGAGGCAGGTTTGTCTGGGCTAGCAGGGGGGTGCTCCAGGTACGGAGAGGCAGGGGAGAGCTCATGCCCAACGTGCTGGAGCTGAGCCCCTCCTCGTGCATCAAGGCGTATGTTGGAGTGTGCCTGGGGAGAGGTTCTCTGCCTCCTATTGAACAGGTGGGGTGGGGCTGATTGGCTCTCAAGTCCTCCCACAATTCAAAGGTTTTTCCTGGCATCTGGGAGCCATTTTGCTGTCCCACCTCCCCTCACTAGAGTTGAGCTATAGCCTGTGTTTCCAGGGCGCTGTGGGCCTGTCCGATGGCTTTCAGTTCCAAGAGCCCTGCTTGAATTCACACACTAACCCACCTTAGCTGAAGGGCAACCTAACCCAGGCAGCACCTAAGCCAAGATTTCAGACACAGCCAACCAGCCCAGAGTTTTACTGAGCCTGATGGCACATTCCCAGCACAGAAAAGTGCTCTCTTCTCCCCTCCCCCCGGGTTAGTCACTAGCACTCAGACAGACGTGCCCCAGAGATACTCACCGGCTGGCTGACCCTTAGTCTCCCAGCTGTCTTCATCTCACCAGCTACAGGTCTGGGGAGGGATAGCTCCGTGGTTTGAGCATTGGCCTGCTAAACCCAGGGTTGTAAGTTCAATCCTTGAGGGGGCCACTTAGGGATCTGGGGCAAAAATCAGTACTTGGTCCTGCTCGTGAAGGCAGGGGCTGGACTTGATGACCTTCCAGTCCTAGAAGATAGGTGTATCTCCAATTATTATATTAACATCACCAGTGGTAAACGTGAAGCTCTGAACCATCGAACGTTTCCCATTGCACTGAGTGAACCTCGCTGTGTAACTCTTCCGTTCTCCCCACTAGGCTTGTGGAGTGCTGGTGTGATATTACAGAGCTCTTTGCGTCGAACTCCACATTTCGGTGCTGTGTTTCACAATAGGGCTCTGAAGTCTCTAGACGAAATGGCTTCACTAGCAAGAATTTTCTCTCATCTTCCTTTTTCTTCTAAAGTAAAGTCATGCCAGGGTCTCGTTATGAAACTAGTGCCCTGGTTAGAAATTGGTGTTGACTATGTTGCAGGGAAATTTACCCCCCCCGCCCCTTGTTCCTATTTTGCCTGTATGCTTGTAAGTGTAACTGTGCTTTGCTGACTTCCCCTACTGTATAAACATTTTATCTCCTGCACATCGGCTTGGATGCCCATTCAAAAATAGTTAAAAAGAAAATAATAATTAAACAATGTGTTGATAGTTTGATAGCTGGGCCATAATTTCCATAAAAATAAACCTCTGAGTTTAGGCAAACAGCAGCTCGTTATTCATAAGGGCCCCATTGGGATCCTCTTACTCCACTCACACAATATAGGCACACGCGAGTAACTGCTGTTGGCTGCTCTTCAGGGCAGGGATTCTCTCTCGCTAAGTGTCTGTTCAGTGCCTGGAGTAATGAGGCCGCTAGGTGCTGCTGAGCCACAAGGGGTAAAACCAATAATAATGAAAAGAAACAGTCAAGAGGCCGTAAGAAACAAAAGAAGAAAATCCCGTGATTCTATAATTCTCTGATTCTGTTCATAGTCTGTAAGCTCCTGGGGGCAGGGGCTGTCTTTTGTTCTGGCTTTGTACAGCACCTGGCACAACGGGGGCCTGGGCCATGACTAGGGCTGCTTGGCTGTATGATCATTACAAATAATAATAAAAAGGGACCCCGAGGGAACGTCCTGGGTGTGTGACACATGAACTCTGGTAATATAATATCCTAGAACGCTTTGCCAATGTCCGTGCTCGGCCGTCTGTCTCAGAGGAGTATCTCCTCGCTTGTTAAATGAAGCACTTGAGTCAGTAACACTTGAGCCTAATTGTAAAAACCTCTTCAGTCTAGTGCAGCTTTAATTTTGAAACCCAAATTGGGACCCAAAGAATTGCCCTGTGCTTAGAAAAGGCTGTTAAATGTCTGTCAGCAGCACCAATTTGGGGTCATGCCACAGAGAGCTGTAACCCATAACCTGCAGGCTTTCAGACACGACTAGCTGTTGCACACACAATCAGATTAATGTTTCCGGAGACATGCTGAAAAATAGCCTTGGCTCCACTGAAAGGAGTAATAGCTTTCGGGAGCCTTTCATTAGGAGCCTGCGTTTGATATGGTAATCCCAGAGCACAGTTAGAACCAGCATAGTAATTTCTGCCCCTTTCCATTGGGCGAGAGGATGACTATGACGTATCCTTTCTTCCTCACCTACAGCCTCCCACCAAAAAATCATTTTGATGGATCTTCGAGAGCTGTTAATTTCTTCTTGCATCTGGTCACCCCCAATCGCTGCAGTGATTGTCTTCCCTCTCATAAGCAGAAAGTGGACTCCTTTCTACAGCTAGGAATCCTACGTCCTGAAATCATTGCGTTACCCGTTAGCTCACTGTATGTGCATCTGGCAGCAATCAATGCTTTCCATCCTCCGGTTGACTACTACTTGGTGTTCATGCATCCTATGATCAGGAGATTTCTGAAAGGCCTCGTCAAAACCTTCCCTCTTGTGTCGGTGGCAACACTTCATTGGGATCTTAACCTGGCTCTATCAGCACTTAGGAACTGGCCATTTCAGCCATTGGCCTCCTGCTTGCTTCTGCATTTATCCACAAACGTGGCCTTTCTCACAGCTATCACTTTGCTCAGAGACTAGGGGAAATTGCGGCTGTTACGGTGGAGCCTCCCTATATAGTATTTCACAAAGAGCAAATGTCCCTCAGATCAAATCCCTGATTCATCAAATTGCCTGTGAATTCCACCCAAATCAGACTGCTCATCTGCTGGGGTTCTCCCCCGAACCTCACGACTCCAGGACGACAGGGAGCTCCATGCTCGGCATGTTTGTAGAGCTATGGTTTTCTACCTATAGAGGACGAAGTCCTTTAGAAAATCCCTGAGATTATTTGTCTATTTCATCAAGCGGAGGGGGAAAACAATGTCATAGCAATGGATCTCCAGCTGCATGTGACTGTGTTGTGACCAGACACCCCTTTTCCTCAGGGTGTGAGGCCCACTTGACTGGAGCGCACGCTGCCGCTATAGCATCTCTCCAAGGTGGGTGCCTCTTGTGGAAATCAGGAGAGCGGCAACATGGAACCCACTGCAGACCTGTACCAGATACTGTGCTTTGGTCCAGGCTTCTTCAGCCAATTCTTTCTTGGGCACAGCAGTCCTTCAGTGTGTGGTGAAGCGTGGACCCTCGCGTCCCCCTCCCCCATCAGTGAGCAGTGCCTGTGAATCCCCTACAATGAATTCCCACAGGGACTGGCACTTGCAGGAGGAAGGGAAGGTTACTGGCCTTACAGTAATTGGAGTTCTTTGTGATGGGTGGTGTCTATAGGTATTCATGACCCACCCTCCTTCCCCTCTGCTCTGATCCTCTTGTGGTTTGCAGTAGAGTAGGAACTGGACAGGCAGTCAGTCCATGCCGCCCTTTATGCTCTTGGCTCAGCGTGAGGAGGCACAGGGCAGTGGCGCAGACCAACGGCTAGTGCTAATGAAGAATCTTCCAGCCTCAGGTGAGTGCAGTGCACATGCAGCCACAGTGAATCCTCAGGGACCACACACAGTGAAGAACTCCAGTTACTATAATGTAAATAACTTTCTTTCCTGCTCCCTGTTGGAATATTTAGTTGCAGAATCTAAATTACCCTGTGTTTACCTTCATTCCTTATCACTCCCCTTTCCCTTCTATTGTTTGTTACGCCCACTTCGTTGCCTCTTGTCTTAAACAAGGTGAGTTTAGCATGAGGGTGGGTTGGTCCATAGGTTATTTTGGAAATGCCTTCATGCTTTGGCTTCAACATAGGAAGAACTGTTTGTGTGCTCGATGTTATCTGTGTGTCTGGAGGCTTGATAAGAGTGCATAGTCCAGGTTTAAAAAAGGCACCGCCTCTCTCTCTGAACACCTGGGTGCAGGATAAAGGAGACGGCAGTTCAGCCGTGCTGGTGAAGTCTAATCAATCACTATTAGCTCTAGGCTCAAAAAGAGATGGTCTGAATTCCTTCTGGAAAGTCTTGCCCATAGGCGCGGGTATCTTTAGTGTGAGGGCAGCTGTGTCAGAGCCGGGAAATAAGAGGCTGTGTATATTTGTAGTCTATGTTTGTGTCTGTTATGCAGCATTCATGAGTGTGACAGGTGACTAGTGTACGATGGGGCTAGCAGATCATACAGAAAAGCACACTCTGCACCTCTACGAATATAGAGCAATACGGTGCTGGAGCAGGGCAGTTACCCCACTCCTGGATAAACGGAGTGAGAGCAGCTGAGGGAGGCTGGCTGGGTAACTGGCCACAGGTGGCCCTGATAAGAGGGCTGTGAGTACAGAGCAGAGAGAGTCTCGCTCCAGCCTTGGAGTGAGAAGGGCCTAGCTGCCTGGGAGAGACAGGGCACCTTCGACAGAGCAGTGCTGGGGAAGGGGCAGGCTGAGCGGGGAGCTCAGGCCTGGCTAGCTCCCAGGCTGAGCCCTGGCAGGAAGGCCTAAGGAGGGGCTGGGGCTAGAAAGGCAGCAGGTCCAACCCCCTTGCCAGTGATGAGTGGTTTACAGACTGCAGTCTGCCCCAGAGAAAGGGGGCTAGATGACGACTGGCAGTAGCCACTGAGGCAAGGTGGGCCTAGGGGGAGGGGAGTTCCCTGGGAGGGGAGACTCAGAGTGTGGGGGCGCTGCTGTGGGGCAGC
This sequence comes from Mauremys mutica, assembly GCF_020497125.1. Lineage (NCBI taxonomy): Eukaryota > Metazoa > Chordata > Testudines > Geoemydidae > Mauremys > Mauremys mutica. The sequence continues at coordinate 1,681,099 of NC_059080.1, forward strand.
ATCCCAAGATAAGCCTGAAGAACAGTGGTGGAGATTGAGGAGGAAGCAGGTACCGGTCGGGAGATACCGGCCAGCCGGAGGCGCTCCAAGACTGGACTGAACTAATTCCCAGACTGACCAGCAGGCGGCGCTGTGGCGGTGAGCACCTGCCGTGTTACGGGTGCATTATAACTACAGCAGAAAAATGCAGCTAGTTCAGCACGTGTGTGGCGGGCCTGCTAACCAGGCAGTCGGAGAGGCTGGCCAACAGCTAACAGATTTCTTGGCTGGAAAGTGGCAAAATGTGCCAAGCATTTTTAATAATTCTATGACTTGGCAGAAATCTGGAGTAACGACCAGTGTGCAAATAGCCCAGAGAGCTGAGCCTTTCCCAGGGCCCTCTCTTTGGCAGTCCCCTCCGACGGGCTGATTCAGATCTGCGTCGGCTCTCGCAGCACCGGAACGCTGCTGGCGAACGGGGTGGCTCCCTCAGTTGGTCCCCCTGGCCTAGGGGTTCGGTTGTGCAAGCAGCCCTGCAGTATGGCACTCGGGTACCAGGTCTAGGGAAAGCAACTGGGATTTCTCATTGTTAAAACAAACAGCAGCTTCAGAGCTCGGCTTACAAAAATAAAGAGCTGGGTGTGCAGCTGTAGATGTCTGACGGACAGAGGCTCTGTGGGAGGAAAGAGAAAATTCTAGGTGCTCCTCCTTGGAACATACATCTCACTCAGTGGTTTGTTCTGTCAGCCCCGTGCCGTGGAAAGGCGAGGCTACGGCGCTGTCACCCAGCAGTGCCGGGCTGAAGGAGTAGCTAAGTGGAGGTGGCTGGCCCATGAGACGTCCAGCTGGACTTGAGAAGCTACTATGGGATATCGAAGAGTGGCTACAGAAAATGGCGTGGCTAGTTCTCCGCCTCCCCTTGCTTTCCCTGCTGTTTGTTCTCAGGTGGAGGATGTACCCGGGCTGGTGTGCGGCGGTGGCGGGTGTGTTTACACAGCACGGGGGATATTTCAGTGCATACTGCACCGTTTCTGAGGCAGGGCTAGCGGGTGCTGCTGTGTACCTGCTGTGGGACGGGGTGAGGGGTGTTGTGTGGAACCACTGGCCCTGGCTGGGAACTGGCTCGTCTCAGGAAGGCGGGAGGTTTCTGGGCTGCTGAGGGAAGGTGCTAGTTCAGGGTCTAGGTTGGAGCAAGCCTCTCTCTGCAAGAACCATTTCCCTCCTCAGCCGGTGGCCCTGCTGCCCTTTCCTGACCTCGCTTACAAGGCGGAGACGTGGCTCAGATCAGCAGGGGAAGGAGCCGGCACGGAGCCCAGACTGGCTATCCGGGGGGAGGCCGAGTCAGTGACTAGCCAGCGAGAGGACAGTGCCTTTCGGAGGGGTGGTGTGTGGATGCTACTACAGGGCTTTGGGAGCTCAGGAAAGCAGCGGGCTCTCTGTGTCTTTGGGGTGGGGGACAGGGTGACCAGATGTCCTGATTTCATAGGCAGGGGCGGCTCTAGCTTTTTTGCCACCCCAAGCACGGCAGTCAGGCAGCCTTCAGCAGCGCACCTGCGGGAGGTCCCCGGTCCCGTGGATTCGGCGGCTTGCCTGCGGGAGGTCCCCGGTCCCGCGGATTCGGCGGCTTGCCTGCGGGAGGTCCCCGGTCCCGCGGATTCGGTGTACCCACTGCCGAATTGCCGCCGAATCCGCAGGACCGGCGGACCTCCTGCAGGCGCGCCGCCGAGGGCTGCCTGACTGCTGCCCTCGCAGGGACCGGCAGGGCTCCCCCCGCGGCTTGCCGCCCCAGGCACGCGCTTGGAGCACTGGTGCCTGGAGCTGCCACTGTTCATAGGGACAGTCCTGATATTCCAGGCTTTGTCTTATTTAGGCGCCTATTACCCCCCCCACCGCCATCCCGATTTTTCACACTGGCTGTCAGGTCACCCTCGTGGGGGAAGAGAGGGAGTAAAGATGAGAAGAGGGGCAGGAGTGCTGGGCAAGGGGCGCCACGGTGCCTGGGATATGAGAGACAAGCAGTCTAGTCATGCGGGCCGGAGCAGGAGACAGCACGCCGCTCACTGATGCGCTAAGAAGGGCTCTTCGCTGGGGCTGGACCCGGGGGGGGGAAGGAGAGGAAAATTACAAACAGCCCCTAAAACCAGAGCGCTCCCCCAGGGCTCTGTGTTCGAGGATTCCCTCACAAATGTCACTTTTTGTGAACTAGTCAATGGGCCTGGTCCGGGCTCTTTGCCTAGTTGGGGTTTCTTTGAGGGGGGAGGGGTGCAGAAGCCTTCCCTCCCCCACCCACTTAGTGTAGGTCTGTGGATAACCTCCCAAATACACGGCCTCTGCTAGCGGGTGAGATGGCTGCTTCAGACCATCGTTCTAGCCCTCCCGGAGGAGGAGCTGGATAGAGAGATGTGCATGCTGTGTTGCCCTGGTAGCTGTGAAGTGCCTGGTGTGTCAGGGAGCACAGCCTGGGCATGGCCGAGGAGTTGGGATTGCTTGTAGGGTTAGCCCTCCCGCCTCCACTCGCACCCAAGGGCCCGCGGTGCGAGGGCCCTGCGAGTCCTAATATCCGCCCCGCGCTTGGCAGGAGTTCTCCAGTGCCACCCGGAAACCTGAACTAGAGTCTCTAGAAATGCGCCTGCCCAATGCGCTTGGGTTAATGAAATGAAATCCTGTTTCGGGGAGGGGGAGAGCTGGATGGAATCTGGTCAAACAGTCTCTGGTTCCGAGTGAGTTCTGCAAGTCGGGGCTGCGCGAGATGGGGCACTCGCTGATCTCGTGGATGCAGGCAGGGCAGCTGGAATGTTCCCGGAGGCCATAATCCCATTATAGAGCCAGATTGCGCAGGCTCGAGACCCTTTCCAAAAGCATCAATCAGGCTTTGGAGAAAGGTTCAATGCAGTGTGTACTAATCTAGCATAGTGCTTCTCATTGTTATTAATTGATGGCCTGTCCCTTTAACTACAGTAAGCTATGACAGCTGCTTTTATCAATCTTTCTGAGACAGTCAAAGAAAATATTTCCTGATTCAGACCAGAAGAATCATTCAGGCTCCCACAGCCCGAAGCTTATTATGGGCAAATGGGCTGAAATTCCTAAGTGGTTCACTCACCCTATATTGACACAACATTTCCCTAGAGTTTCAAGTGGTACAAGTTACTGTGGTCCCAGTTCAGCAAAGCATTTAAGCATGTGCTTTAACTTATGGTGCTGATCCCGTGTATAATACTGCTGTGACAGAGAACGGCATGCTGGACTTTGTTTTTTAATTTAGAAAAATTCCTTCTGCATAAAATATGGACATCTTTAATATATTGGCTGGTGTAAATCAGGGGAAGTCACTGGAATGATGCTGAGGACTTGGTCCATGGAATTTACACTCAGGGTTTTAAATGTTGTGCATAGAATAGACTGCCACTCAATGGAATCCTATATTTTTGTTTACATCATAAAGGCCAGATTCTGATCTCACACTGGTACAACTCCATTGACTTCTGTAGAGTTAATCTTGATTTACCGTTGTTTTAAATGATCAGAATAATGCCCTAAATGTTCAGTGAATGCACAGTCAGAGAAAACTTGAGTGTGTGGGACTCAGCTCTTTTGATATTGTGTAGTTAGAAAGTTTGGGCTCTTGGGGATCAAAACCAACAATCCTTCTCCTCCCTTTTGTAGGTTATTGATCTTTTAATTGTTATGATCTCCATTGGCTCAAGTATAAATTCTAGGTCTCACCCCTGCTCCTGGGGTATTGATTTTGATGAGACAGTTATGACCAGAGAATTTTTAAATTTTATATCCAGGACTGCTGCAAATGAAATGGCAACCATGGAGTCAGATTCACTTTTATTGAAATGCCACCAGCCAAATGTTTCCAGTCACCTCCCATATGTATGTAATTGAAATGTGGTGAGCATTTTGCCAAGTGCGTGAATCGGCAGTGACTTTTAGCCAGCCTATCCATATACAAGTTTGGTTTTTAAATTAAGATGGACTATGTAAAATGACTAACTCCTTTTTTAATAGTGACATATCGAAACCTTTCTCTTTATTGATGGTTGTCTTGGGAAATAATCAGGCTCATTTATTATTAAAGACTCCCAGCAGTGTCCAGACATGTATAAAGACAAGGGGTGGGATTTTCAAATGCACCTAAGTGACTTAGGAGCATGAAAGCTGTTCAAATCAATGGAACTTGTTGACATAAGATATTTGGGTGCATATTAAAAATTCAGCCCAAGATCCTATAAGCCAAAGAGCCTGCAACTGAAGGCCCCACTGCTGCACTGAGAACTGTGTGGGCAGACCCTGTGCCTGGATGGAGTCCCGTTGACTTCCGTTTGGCTGTGTATGGGTGTTTACACCATTCACAGTGCAGTGGCGGGCCCTAACTGGACAAGTACAAACCACGGATGGGGAAGAAAAGGATAAGCAGCATGGTGACTTAGCACACACCGTATTTCACGTGTGTTGGGGTTTTTGTGTCTTTTTGTATTTTCTTTATATTTATTTGGTGAGGAACCAGGGTCCATGGACCTTTTGGAATAGGGTGTTTTAAGGAGGGACTTGGAGGACAATAGGGATGAGTTAGTGGGTCAAGGAAGAGGAGTCTCAGGACTAAGAAGCCACCGGGAAGAAAGTACAATAATGATTAACACAGCTGTCACAGTGCAACCTTCCTTTCCAGCCAGGCCACACTGACTATTTATTATTTATTTGCAGTAGCATCCATTATATGCTAGTGGCACCTTCAAAATGCTTGAGGACAGTCCTGCTTTCAGGAGGTCACAATTCAAGGATAGACAAGTGAGCAGGGGATGGGAAGCAACCACTGGCAGTTTACATACAAGCCAATGTGATCCACTGAAAGCGGCATGACATACATGGGGACTGCCACAGACTTTGGGTGAAATCATCAGTAGAGCCAGGTTTTCCCCATGGGCAGTGTGGGAGAACGTGTGGAGGTGATTATGGGAGAAGTTGGCAGGCCAGGCTGGGATCAGTGGTAGGGTGAGAGATGGATGCTGGGGAGCAGGGCACGAGGGAGGAGTGGAGTTAAACACATCTTTGAAACGTGTGACAAGAAGCTTTAACTTGATGTGATTTGAGCCCCTTCCAGTTTGCAGGTGCAATACCTGCTTCCCCGGGGATGGGGAGATGGCTCCCAGCAGTGGCCAGGTTGCTGTTTAGCATGGAGGTTGCTAATGAGCATGCCTCGCTATTCATTTATTCCATATATCCCCCCCGCTTTCCTTTGTAGTCCTCATCATAGGTAACGTTCAGCTCAAATGTCCCCGAAGTCTGGGGGAGCTGCTGCATTGGCTGTATGAGCTGGGCCCATCCCTGCTTTTATAGCAGCAAGAGTGATGTGCTGCTGTGCAATCTGCAGAGCCGAGCCTGGCCCAGGCTACTGCTTACAGCCTTTGCTGTCAGCTCCCTCAAATGCATTGGGCGAGATCATCAGCTGGTGTAAATTGGCCGTGCTCCTCTCAGGCACTGAAGATGCTCTTAACGTCTGTTTGCGCCAGCTGGGGATCTGGCCCTCAGTCCCTGCGCTATGCTGGCATTGATGTAGGAGGCTGGACAGGTCAGTGTTCATAACGTTTCAGGCAGAACTCTAAAGTAACTCGTGTTTCCTGTTCTAATAAAACCCTGTCACATTAAAGTGACTGGCCGGATATGCCCCTGGCTCTTGTGCCATGCCTGGGCTGCCCTGTGTCTGTGGAATTAGAGTAACCCAGATAACTAGCTGGTGCATGCCCCTGGGCGGTACTAGAGTGTGTGTGACAGAGGGACCGCAGAAGATGCCATCCAGCAAGTCTGCACTCTGACACTGGGGCCGATCCTGCCCCTCCTATCCCAATGCCTGGGCACCCAACTACAGTGGGTTAATATGGAGGGGCTGGAGATGGCCAGAGATGGGGAACCTGCAGAGAGGCTCCTATTGCTTCCCTCCCTCTGAGCTCTCCCAGCCCGTTAGGTGATGCTGTACGGCTGGGATTGTGGGGTGGGGTTGGTGGATCTGCTGTTGGCCCCCCCTCCCCACAGCCGAGCAGGGGGCAGTAGCATTGCCAGCAATGGCTATTGCAGGACACTGAGGCAACAGGCTGCCTGTACAGGGTGGCCTGCCCCTGTAAGGGCCAGGGTTTCTGTTCAATTACTGGGCCCAGCTGGGGCAGGCAATCCCGGTAAGCGCCAGGAGAGCTGTAGGTGGGCCGCTGGGGCAGCCGCTGGAGTGGACAGAGGCACAGAGCGAAAGGCCTCTGGGCCCTGCAGCCGGTGCCCGGCAGGGGAATGGCTCTGGTTTGTGGTACCCTGAGTCTTTTGTTTGAATTAGTACATTGTGCTTCGAGGGAGAAGGGCCTGAAAGAGATCTGGATGCGGCATTAGCCCTCCCTGGGAAGGAGAGACAGGCCAGCAGCCTACATGTGGTGGAGAATGCAGGCAGGCAGTTGGCCCCTGGAACAGAGAGAAACTGAGGCAGCAGAAGGGTAGGCAGCGGAGGAGAAAAAGCAGTTACTGAAAAGCCTGGGGCAGATTTGGTAGCAGGTGGGGTTTGTCTGGTGTCCGCCCAACAAGAGCAGACCCAGACACTCCTCCTGCAACTCTGGGGGAAGGCACAGAAGCAGCCGGAAGCACAGCTTGCTGCTCAACAGCAGCGGCAGGAGCAGTTCCTGAAGCAAATGGGCTCCTGGGAGGCTAGCTGGTCCTGGAGAGGGTAGCTCAGGCAGGCCTGGCCCTGAGCTGGTGTCGGTGAAGTTGGGCCCATAAAATGACCCTGAGGCATTTTTCCATACGTTTGAGTGAGTGGCCAGTGCTGCTGGCTGGGGGAGTTGACGTGGGCCGCCAGGATGGCCTTGAGCAGTCTGGCTCTGAGGTAGAAGCTGCCATATTAGCCCGCGGGGGATTGACTCTGGAGGTGTTCCCGCACCGGCTCCATGTCCAGCCATTCCCACGGGGAGCAGAGCATGCCTGCATGTACTGGCCCAGATTTTGCTGGACCTTGCACTGGCTGTGAGGGAGCAACAACTGGTCTGGGGTGAAGGAAGCGAATGATGAGTAGCAGCACTTGGTGCTGGAGGATGAGATGATGGCGCTTCGCCCTGAAATCCCCCTACAGAGCTGGGCATGGTAGAGAAGGATGAGACACTGGAGACCTGGAGGGTGAGGAGCCCCCCCGAAGAGAGTGAAGACTGCCTTGGTGAGGGAATAGACTCTAGAACTTGTTCCGGTGTGGGAGCTGTGGCTTTAAGGGCCAGGGGCAGCCAGCCCTGTCCCATTATCAGAACCAGCTGGGCAGAAGGCAGGTGGTCCCTATAAAGGCTGAGACAGGGAGCTCAGCTGGAGCAGAGGTGCAGGTGGTGGTTTTTTGTTTGAACTGATAAACTCTGCCCTGAGGGAAGGGCCTGACAGAAACTTGGGCATGGGATTTTTCTTCAGCCTGCCACGTTGTGGTTTCAGGGAGGTGAGTCATCAGTGTAATTCTGTATTAACTTCTAGAAGTTGGTCTTTAAACAACATACAGAAAGGCTGCTTTCCAGTTCAGTTCTGTAGGGTTTTTCCATAAGGTTCTGGGGCATGGAAGAGAATTTTGCCTGTTGTGTGTTTTTGTTTGTTTTTTTAATTTAAATGGTGGATTTTCTTTCTCAGTTTAAAACAATGACTATATTTACATGACTTATGTCTAGTCTCTTCTAAGTCTGTCATTATTTGACTGGAAATAACTTTCCGGCAAATATCTGGGGAGGGATAGCTCAGTGGTTTGAGCATTGGCCTGCTAAACCCAGGGTTGTGAGTTCAATCCTTGAGGGGGCCATTTAGGGAACTGGGGCAAAAATCTGTCTGGGGATTGGTCCTGCTTTGAGCAGGGGGTTGGACTAGATGACCTTCTGAGGTCCCTTCCAACCCTGCTATTCGATGATGATGATGATCTCTGCCCCTTTATCCTGTACCGAAGGTGCCATCCATAAGTTCTTGCAGCAGTTTTTACCTCATGTTAACTAAATTATAGCAAACCAGTGTGAGAAACAAAGAACACAGAAGTGACATAGTAATAGCAGAGTGGTACCTCACCCTTAGAGAAACCCATTTGGATGGCAGTTGTGGTGTGTCGTAATCCTGTGTCTGTCCTGTCTCAGTCACATGCCTGGTCAAAAGATGTAGCAAACAGACACATGGGACTGAAATATGTAGGTGCCAAAGCCCCTTGAATGCCGTTTCTGTAGGACCCCATTACGGGTGACTCATTTGCTCCCATTTACTCATTACTCATTTACTCGTTAAACAGCAGAAAGATACAGGGTCGTTTTGTTTTTTACTTCCAATTACATAGCTGATCCCATCAAATCTGGTGGGGTAACCTAAAATGACATCATCTTAAATGGCACAAGACACACAGAATAAGATAAAACTAGTCTCAGTCTGGACTCTAGGACCCAGTTTCACAGTCATCGTGGGGTTATACACTGAGTGTCCAATAAAAACCACGACTCATTTCTACCCTGGTGCCTACTGCCTTCATCACTTAGTGCCTGGCACATCCACAGCTTCACTTTCCACGCTCTCAGGCTCCATCTAGACAAGCCGCAGAGTAAGCAGCACTATGGAGCGATGGTTTGTTTGCGTGGTGTTGGCTGTGTTCAAGACCATCTCATTGGTACACAGGGCCGCGGGGTGACTGTGCCTTTGAGGAGGACCCTATCTTGTGTGATACACTCCCCTTTCGGCATCTGTGCCAGTCTCTCTTGCCCGGTTTTTAAAAGCCCAGGTGTCTTAGGAGTGAGTGGAAAGGTGTTTTGAGTGACACTGTGGCCTTGTGTTCATTCCCTTTCCTTCTCCTTTGGGGGTTACCCCACTGCCGTGTTTCATCTCTTTGCAGTTCAAAATATTGTTTTTTTATTGTATTTGAATCACCTTTTTCTCCAGCTGCACAGCAGCTCATGGAGGAGAGCGGCGTTTAGTAACCAGAATGTTCGCATTGCTATAACAACAACTAAGCAGAACAATAACTCAGCATAATTTACATTGAGCTTTTCCTATACATCGTGGGGACTTGTTGGAGCTCAGGTTTACAAACGCAAGTGACCCTGATAATGATTCTACTTCAGTGTTTCATATGGTAACAGTTTCTGGTGGGACAGTCCGTTTACACTTGGCAATCAGCTCCAGTGTCTTGCAGGTAGGGAGTGTAACTTACAGACTGGTCTCATTACAACTTGCAGGGAAATTTAGGGTGTCCTTTTTTCATGTGGTCAGCATATTTTCCCTGCTCTGTCTTCCAGGGAGCTGAGACAAAACAGGTCTCCAATAGCTTACAGTGTGTGGGTGTGTTCTAGACATACGGATTGGCCTTGGTTTTATCCCTATGAAAGTAGAGACTTGTGGGGCTTAGGTGCCAGATCAGAATCTCAGAGGGTCTTTCGCCTGGCTCCTCTCCTCCCCCAGCCCCGGCAGGGCTGTGCAGCAGTTTCCCTCAGCTGCTGGATCAGGGAGTAGCTGGCAGTTCTCTTCACTACAGAACTGGGTCAGGGGTGTTCTCTGGCACTGCTGTGGTGAGCCCGTTACTGTGGCGGAGCCAGGAGGTATCTTTGTGGGGAGTGGCAGGAGGTCCCCAACGACTCTCGGCCGCCCGCCGGCGCACTGAACCTACCTCTTGTTCGGCCAGGGCCTGCGTGGGGCCGTGTGTTCAGAGCCAGGTAGGGAAGAAGCTCCAGGACCTTGGAATTGCCTCCAATGAGCAGTAGCAGAAAAGGCTCCAGAGCAAGCTCCACTGTTTAATGAATAAGAGGCTACGGACCAAATTCTCTGGTCCCGCAGGCTGCTCTGTGTTTAGGCCGTGCAAAGTGGCGTAAGCCAGCTGGGAGTTCGCAGTGGAGACTCTCCTGGTGGCATTACCCACCCACCTGCATGTTGGACAGGCTGGGCCTGGCCCCAACCCTCCACTGGCATAAGGAGCCTGTGCCAGCCACGTTTGTGTTTGACTGATGCATAAATGCCCCCACTTTCCTGGGGAGTTAATGCCAGTGGCTGATCTCCCTCACTGGTCGGTGTGCCTTTATTTCCTGCCTTGTCCCCTCCTCAGCAATTCAACCTTCAGCCCACATCTCTCACAGGGCTGGGTGGCTGCTGGCTGCGTAGCAACACAGCTGGAGGTGTCCTACCAGGGATATCCTCTTCCCCCGTCTGACCGCAGCTGGAGCTGTTCTACCAGGGACTTCCACTGCCCCCATCCCCACCACTACAGCATCCTCCAGTGATGCCTTGGCTGTGGGGAGGCAGATGGGAGCTACACAGAAAAGAAAACACAGCCAGGATTTGTTTCCCTGCCCAGGTCAGGTCCAGGGAACTGGAGGGGGTGGCGTGCATCCCACTGGCCCACTCTCTCTCCACCCCATCCCCTGGCACAGACCCCCACCCTGTGTAAATTCCAGGGGTGGGGGGGTGATTACACCCCCATATGTGAGGTGAGTGTGAGATCAGCATGTGGCTCCCCTGCCTCGCACGGTGTCTAGCTTCTGCCCAGATGTGGTGATGTGCTCACAAGAGGTTTTTGGTTAATAATGGTGATGCGTTAAGGTCGTGTCTTAAACCCACGGCCTTTACACTCTGAATACGTTTCTGAAGTAACCCCGATCCCAGCACTGTGCCCCGGGGGTCTGTGTGCCCTGCTGGGTGGTGGGCAGTATTACCTTATCTCAAGAAGTGGAAGGGGTTTCAAGGAGAAGCCAGAGAAGCTGAGACATTCTAGACTCTGGAACTGAAAGTCTTAATGTGACGGTCGCCATCTTGGCTGGCTCACTGGGGTTTGAGGCAGGGGCCTCCAGAGCGAGACGGGTGAATCTGTCCGCCTTGAGCTCAGGAGGTGAGTGTCTCTAGCCTGGGTGGTAACAGACCCATGTTTTCTGAACTGGGCACAGAGGGGCCCTGTAATAAACACTGACTGGTGGGTTGTTACAGAAACACTTTAAAGTCTGTGCTGGTTTTTCCCCAGAGTTCTCTGGATGCCGCTTTCCTCTCTGATGTTTGTGTCCCAGATAGTGGGTTATGACGAGAGCATCGGCTGAGGAGGTGGGTTCCGAAAGACTGAACTGAAATGAAAAACGATATTGTCTTGTTGGTCTCTCTCATCACAATCATTTGTTTGGGTAGGGCCAGTCCTATCCTATAGCTAGAGCACCCATTGCAACTTGCCTGTAAAGTCTCATGGTTCTGTGCCTCTGAGTCACTTCTGCACTCTCTGTGACTGGGTTTCTCTCAATCACATCGGTCACTGAACGTAGATCTTAATAGCTCTCCGCTTTGCCCACATCTGTGTGTGCCTGTCTAATTGGTTCTGTGTGGCTGTGAGGTTGCTGATGCAGATTGAAAAATCAATACTTTTTTGACATAGAGACAAGAATTTGTTGAACCACAGCACCTCAGAATGCAAATCAGCTGCTTTACCAGAAGCCAGTCTACTGATTCTAATGTCATCCCACGGATGACTTCAGAAAAATGGATTTTAAATTGATGCATCATTTCCACGGGACTTCACTCATTAGAGATTGGCCCAAACCAGAGCTGCCCTCCCCTGGATTCTGGGGGGAGTGGATTCAAACTCCATTTCTTGTGCTTATCTCCATATAAACAAATGGCACAGCATCCCCATGCTGAGCACAATGAGCAGTAAAGTAAGTTCACTCAGCACTGCCATGGAGCCCCTGATGCCTAAGGAAATGTGCCCGCAGTCTGTCCTGAACGCTGCAAACACCAGACAGATTAGATGTGGGAGCCTCTGCTGCCCATGAGCAATTTCTATCTCGCTGCCCCAGCAGGGGTATATTGAACTTAACAAAGAGATTCGGCCATCGGCCATGCAAATGGCACCTCATTGACTTAAATGAGCCAAGTGCTACCTTTGGTTTTAGGTGGGGGCCTCCCACTGAAATGAGTGGGAACTTGTCAGGACACAACTGCAACTTAGCACTCACCTGCCGTGCTGGCTAGGTAGCCACTATCGAGGGTCTGCTGATCGTACACCTCTTAGTTGTCTCTCTGTTCCCTGGTGTGGCCCCTTTCCCTCCCAGGTTTGCTTGTTGTACGTTTATATTGTAAGCTCATTGAAGTAGGGGCAGTTTTCTCATTATGTCTGTACGCGGCCAAGCAACCTGGCTATGTCTACGCAGGCTGCAGCAGCAAGTCTCCTAGTCTGGGTCAACGGACTTGGGGTTGCGAGGTTCACGCGAGTGCTCTAAAAATAGCTGTGTGGGCAGCACTTTGATGTTGTGACTCCTGCTCTCCAGCCTGAGTTACGACAGCAAAGTGCTGTCTACTCAGCTGTTTTTGGAGCATGAGCACAAGCCCTGCAAGCCCAAGTCTCTCAACCCAGCCTGAGATGCTTGCTCTCATGGGCTGTGTACATGCACTCTATGGGGCTCTCATCTCTGATTAGCGCCTCGAAGAGCTACCGTAATCAAAATAACAGCATTTGGCCCTTGATCAATGCCAAGGAACAGAGAGCGTGTGTGTGTGTGTGTGGGGGGGGGAATTCACTGTGACATGTTCATATCATCCTGTAGCGAATGGAAGACCAGGGAGAGCCAAACCTGATGGGTAGCTTTTCAAGAAGTAATAGGAGGAGGATGGAACATGAATTTCAAATGAAAAGAAATGGCAGTAAAGAAGATATGGTGAAGTCAGATAAATCTAGAATTGTGTTTCAAAAGGTAGGGCAGCTGCTAAAGGAAAGGAGAAATGAAGGAGGATTTCAATGTCAGAAACAACATGCAGTAGCATTTGTAAAATCTGCGCAAGACCATAAGAAAAATGATGAAAGAGGAACTTAGGAAGAGCAATGTCAAACTTGTAAGAAAAACCATAAGAAAAAGCTCCTCAAAAGCTTGGCAGCATTAAGGTGGAAATGAAGAAACAAGAACATTTCTGTAACACTGAACAAAAACTAGAATGAAGAAATTGACAGGGAGAAAATAAGTCTAACAATGGGAATATTTTATGTAGTGATATGTTTTAATATGGCATATGGCCTCTTTCCTTAACAGTACAAAGTCTTTTCTTGTATCCCTGTTGTTTGTCAGCAGTGTAGCAAGTATCAAGTAGTAGAAAATAGCTTAGGAACTGAATGTGTGACTTGCAAAGTGGTGAGGTGCCATGTTGCACCTCTGGGTAGCTGAAACATTTCTAGAAAGGAAGTGAAATTCAAAGCAGCATCTTTGAGCATTGTGACTTCAGAACGATGTTAGGTTAGTAACATGGGTTCCCATTTGTTAAATACTAGTTTTCAAGAAATAGACAGCATAGAATCATAGAATATCAGGGTTGGAAGAGACCTCCAGAGGTCATCTAGGCCAACCTCCTGCTCAAAGCAGGACCAATCCCCAACTAAATCATCCCAGCCAGGTCTTTGTCAAGCTGGGCCTTAGACCTCTAAGGATGGAGATTCCTCCACCTCCCAAGATAACCCATTCCAGTGCTTCATCACCCTCCTAGTGAAAAAGTTTTTCCCAATATCCAACCTAGACCTCCCCCACTGCAACTTGAGACCATTGCTCCTTGTTCTGTTATCTGCCACCACTGAGAACAGTCTAGATCCATCCTCTTTGGAACCCCCTTTCAGGTAGCTGAAGGCAGCTATTAAATCCCTCCCCTCCCTTCTCTTCTGCAAACTAAATAACACCAGTTTCCTCATCCTCTCCTCAAGTCATGTGCCCCTAATCACTGCCCTCTGCTGGACTTTCTCCAATTTGTCCACATCCCTTCTGTAATGGGGGGCCCAAAACTGGACGCAATACTCCAGATGTGGCCTCACCAGTGCCAAATAGAGGGGAATAATCACTTCACTTGATCAGCTGGCAGTGCTCCTACTAATGTAGCCCAATATGCCGTTAGCCTTCTTGGCAACAAGGGCACACTGCTGACTCATATTCAGTTTCGCATCCACTGTAATCCCCAGGTCCTTTTCTGGGGAACTGCCGCTTAGCCAATCGGTCCCCAGCCTGTAGAAGTGCATGGGATTCTTCCGTCCCAAGTGCAGGACTCTGCACTTGTCCTTGTTGAACCTCATCAGATTTCTTTTGGCCCAATCCTCCAATTTCTCTAGGTCACTCTGGACCCTATCCCTACCCTCCAGCATATCTACTTCTCCCCCCAGCTTAGTGTCATCTGCGAACTTGCTGAGTGTGCAATCCATCCCATCATCCAGATCATTAATGAAGATGTTGAACAAAACCGGCCCCAGGACCAACCTCCACTTGATACTGGCTGCCAACTAGACATGGAGCCGTTGATCACTACCTGTTGAGCCCGATGATCTAACCAGCTTTCTATCCATCTTATAGTCCATTCATCCAATCCATACTTTTTTAACTTTCTGGCAAGAATACTATGGGAGTCCGTATCAAAAGCTTTGCTAAAGTCAAGAGATATCACATCCACTGTGTTCCCCATGTCCACAGGCAGGCAGCTCAGTTCTCAAATAAGTACAGTAGACACCTAAAGGGAGAAATTCACCCCTGTGCAGAGGGACCCAACTGTGATGGGGAGTGTACCTTGCACAGGCTCTGAAATGGTTAATGTGGGCCTGAGAGGCCAGGAAGGCTACCTGCTGCATCTGGAAGGTGGGCCAGGCTTAATTCAAGATGAGTCACAGCTGGGAGAGGAGCTGGGTGGTGAGTTTGGAGCAGAAGGAGGCTTCAGGGAGAAACTTTACCCTCACTCTGTGGGACTGGAGTGTTGTCAGATGCTACCGGTGTGGTGCTCTGCTCTGTTCAATGTTGGTATCACTCGGCTGTGTGCGTGTGTTCCCTCTGTGTGCTGTCCCAGATCTTCGAAGATAGCTGACACAGCAGACCCGATGAGAACCCCCAATGACCACAGAGTCTAGTAAGGTACAAAGGCATGTCGGCCAGGTTTATTGCCGTATGGACACAATTGCCGTTCCCTCTAGATCGTTACTCTACAGGGCATACTATGAGAGAGTGCCTCTTGGCAATGGACTCGGCTCAGTCAGTGGCGGGACTTTCCACTGCCTCCTTGGCCGGACAAAGACACCACCCCAGGGATGCATTCTTATACACAGGTACAAACAAGCTACACATCACTCCTGACGTATGAGGTGCAACCCTCTACGTAGTAAGGTGCCGCCTCTCACCTTGTACATGTTGGTTTGAACAAAACAACTCCATCCATCATATTACCCTTTTGGGGTGGAATGTACAAGTATGTGAATGTTCTGATATCTAGTGTTCAGTACCTTTTAGGTACGTATCTTCTTGCAGCATCAGCCCTTTCCTTGCCAGCTCCTGTGAGCAGGGCCTGCCTCTGGCTCACAGCTTAACTTTGCTTTATGTTAGCAAAGATTTGACCATTACTTTAGTTTAGGCCTCAGGTCTCATACCAGGCCTCTGACACCAAGATTTCTATCTTAGGGCCTTCTCTTACTACTGTGAGGCTGGGGAGAGTTCACTCTGGGATCCCGTCCTGATTACAGACATCTGGCAGGAGGCCAGGAGAGACATAGCAGCCACTGGCGTAGAGCAGACTCTGGTGGGAAACCCTGACTAAAGGACAGGAACTGGATCTCCAAGGAGAGACCCCGGCAGGCATTCAGTCAGGGACCAGAGCAGGGGAAAGTTGAGATGGGAATAAGGTCAAGCCCCAGGAGGGCAACAGTGGGCTTACGTCTCTGTTCTATGGTTTGGGAGTTTGTCAGGGGATCCCAGGGAAGGGTCCTGAGAGAAGGAGGAACCTAGCTAATTTGTGGGGGAGTTGGATTTGTCTTGCGTGCCCCCAAGTATCGCCTCACTTAAAAACTTCTTGCTTACAAAATCAGACATAAAAGTGTCACAGCCTGCTCGTATTGAAAAATTGCTACTTTCTCATTTTTACCATATAATTATAAAATAAGTCAATTGAAATATAAATCTTGTACTCACATTTCACTGTATAGTATATAGAGCAGTGTAAACAAGTCATTGTCTGGATGAAATTTTAGTTTGTACTGACTTCGCTAGTGCTTCTTATGTAGCCTGTTGTAAAACTAGGCAAATATCTAGATGAGTTGATGTATCCCCTGGCAGAGCTCTGTGTACCCCAGAGATGCACGAAACCCTGGTTGAGAACCACAGCTCTACTCCATTTCCTGCCAATTGGTGAGTGCTACGTCAATTTGCTAGTGCTTTGTCCACTCGCTGTTTAAATCAGGAGATTATTTCACCATTTCCCTTGGGAGACTTGCCTTGAGATCAGGATGACTTTCCTGGTATTCAGCCTGAATCTTCTTTTTATCTAATTTCTTCCACCTCTTTTGTGTCCTAAATCTCTCTCCATCCTCTCTATGTACATTCTTCAAATGTTACCAAGTCTGCACCGAGAGATGCTTAGCCCATATCAATGGGCTTTGCGTTCTCTCTGTACTAATCTCTTCAGGTGTGTGATGATGATTGTTGGTTGAAACAGACAGCGAATGGTGTTCAGAGATATAGCGTGATAGAACCGGGCCCTTTGACAAAGAGCGCGAAGGGACAGGTGTTGAGTTGTGGCTGCTGTCCCTCATTGGCTGAGGGTTACGCATGTCGTGTTACTTTTGTTACCCTGTTTGACCTGCTTCACCTCTTGCTTATCTGCCCCATTTACTAATGATGTCTTGTCTGTAAGACTGACAGCTCCTTGGGGTTGGGATTGTCTGACACATGGCGCAGTGGAGGCCTGCTTGTGTGTAGGACACTAGCCCTTGGCTGGTCTGTAGGTGCTGCCACAGCTGAAATGTTTAATCACAAGGAAAACATCTAAGGAGAGGAGATGAAGCTCAGCCCTGCACTCCCGAGAGCCACTGCCTATGCTGAGGGCATTATCTTAGCCACAGAGAGGGGAGAGAGACAAGCAAGATAAGTGCGGTGTTTGCGGACAAAACCGGGCCTGAGAAGCTTCCTGAGGGAGTGGAGGAATCGAACATAGATACATAGAAGAATCCAACCAAAGGGAGTTTGATTTGAGGAGCCAGGGAAGTGGTTTGTATTCAGGTGTCAAACTAGCTGGGGGAGAAATGAGCCAAATGCCGAAGTGTTGGATTTAATAGTTTGACGTTCTGAAGAATGTGAGTGACAAATGACATGAAAGGAGCAATGCTGGTTTCTTGAGGCACCTGAGGTGAAGGTCTGTCAGACGCCACAATGCTAGAAACGGACTAAGGATTAGTAGCTGTCACAATTAAAAATTCCAAATTGGAGAGGGTTAGTGTACAGATGAACATGAGAACCTCCCATGCTAAGTTACACTTTACAGCTACACACAGGATCATGAAATTATCCAGCTCGTGGTTTTACACAGCCACCCATCCCTGTAGTATTGGAGCATCTTCCCAATTAACTTCCCATGAACCCCATAGACTTCAGTGCTAAAGCAAAAGTGTCTTTATGGTGCTCTGCGCACAACTAGCAGTTCAGGTTGAAATAAGTGATAAGTGCTGAAAGGTCAAATGCCTGATCTCCTCTGTACCAGTAATTTGGTCGGGGTTGGTTGGTTTGACTCAGAAGCAGGACAGAGAGACAGCGAGGCAGCCAGAAAAATAGTTTGTATAAAAATCTGAAATAAACACTGGCAGCCATAAGCTCTTGCAAAGTAACTCGAAAGGCCCTTTCCTGTGCTCTGCTTCAACAGGAGCAGAATCAGATCCTGAATGGGCGAAGAGGCATTACTAATCTGTAAATGGATTTGGATGGATGGCTAGAGTTTTGCACATATATTAAAAACAGCAAAATGGACATTTGAATCTTAAACTCACAGTATTTGTGCATGCAAAATTTTCACTTATCTGTGCACTTCAATTGTATTCCAGTATAAAGTATGCATATACCTTTAAATGCTAATTTCCCGGGGGACTGGAGTAGAAAAGTATGCATTACATTTTTGAGAGTTTGCTCATGGAATCTGTTCAGTAGCATTTATCTTACTTTGCATGTAATCCCCAGGTCCTTTTCTGGGGAACTGCCGCTTAGCCAATTGGGATTGGAAAAATGGAGATGTCTGTCAAGAATTGTAGCCTCACTTGTACCCACCTGCAGGGGTATGTACTAGTATGCAGGGGCGGCTCCAGGCCCCAGCACGCCAAGCGCATGCTTGGGGCGGCACGCCGCGGGGGGCGCTCTGCCTGTCACCAGGTGGGCGGCAGGCAGCTCCGGTGGTGGACCTCCCGCAGGCGTGCCTGCGGAGGGTCCACCAGAGCCGCGGAACCAGCGGACCCTCCGCAGGCACGTCTGTGGGAGGTCCACTGGAGCTGCGGGACCGGCGACCGGCAGAGTGCTCCCCCCGCGGCATGCCGCCGTGCTTGGGGCGGCGAAATGCCTAGAGCCGCCCCTGCTAGTATGCAAAGAAACTGGCAGGCCCTGGTGCCATCTATTTGGACTCTGTTCTTGTCAGATCTTTGGAGCGAAGCAGAGCTGGGCCTCACTGAATAAAACCTACTGTAGATGCTGAAGGGAATGGTGATAGTGAGAGGGCATTCTCCTCTGTCAGGAAACAACCAATGCCTCAGTATGGCAATAGAAACACCATGGCAACATTGGGGATCACCCATGATAATTAAACTCTTGAACAGTTGTCGTCATTAAAAATCTCCTGATGTTTTACTAAATGTCCTAGCCAAATTCTATTTGGGCGGTTACATGCCAGGTGAAGTTCCAGCTGGATGAGGTATTTCTTAACTTCCTGTTAGTGTGTTTATCTCATTTAACACAGCTTCTGCATTGCAGGAACCCCTAAGAACAGTTTGGCTTGGAGAGAGAGCTTAGGGAAAGGTCTGTGTGCTGTTTTAGGTACAAGGAAGGCCACGCCCGGGAGGAAGGTGTTTCTGACTTGATAAAGGCCAATGAGACCTGCTGGGTGCGCAGGACCTTTGCAAATCAGACCACTTTTTATATGCATTAATTGGATAAGTAAATGTTCATGATAAGTTGATGTATTATTATTTAGCATATTTTTTGATTTATAAATATAAAATTAAATGTATACATTATATTTGTGTATTATGTGTAATCCTATTGAGTGGGTGTGCGTATACACTATCCTGTAGGATGTCATGGGTGTATGTGCAAACAGGAATTATTTGGGGACAGTTCTGTGGTCTGTGTTATACGGGAGGTCAGACTAGATGATCTCACAATGGTCCTTTCTGGCCTTGGAGTCTAGTATGTATATCTGTAAAGTTTTCTTTGGAAGAGAAATACTCTATAAGTCTGTTGTTGCTATAATAGTGTCACATTGCAACAACTGGAGGCCATTATTTTTCTTAGAAATAAGATCAGTCACAATGAACAACATGTGCCTTATGCTGCAGCAAGTTGATGCAGAAATTGTTTTGTGAGAAATAGCACCAAGCTACAACTGGAAGCACGATGAGGACTCCTAAGGGACAGCACAGACAGCTAGAAGAATGAGCAGCTAGTGCTTCCAGGCCGCCAAATGTGAACTGCTGAGAGGGTTAATATGGCCTGAATAACACAACAGGAGTGAGGGTAAAATCACACACAGAAAATGAAGATAATTTTTACAAGTATGTGTTGCTGCTTCTGAGATGTTAGTTTAGAGACCAGCCTTAGCTTTAAGAAAGGTTGTGAATCTGATATCTCTAATGGGCACATTGACTTTCTTGACAGACCATGGCTATGAAGTCACTTATTCTATTCTGTTGTACCTCACCATTTGTCATATCTTTATTTCATGTACTTAGTTCTAAAACTATGTGGAAATAGCACAGTGGAATCACAAAGACATCATGATTCCTGAATCCTATGCTTTTTAAACAAAAAGTTCTCTTAGTTGTCTGTTGCTTTGGTTGCCATTTTGAATTACTTCGTGTGACTTCAGAATCATTGGAATTCTGTGTGTGTTAACATTTTAAAAAAAAAGCCAAATACAAGGTTAAAAATGTGGAGAGTAAGGGAGGGGCAGGTGGAGATCAACAGAGCAAAAGGTCCGTGTAGAAAATCATGAAATACTGTCGTTCCTTTAAAACTCAATAGCATATTGTACAACCTTAGTTATGGATGCAAAACCAGTTATTGTTTTGTTGGTGCACAGTCTTGAAATTTGCTTCTGGGTATTTTGACCTGTTAATATTTTATTTTCTCTCTTTCAAGAAGGGGAGTGAGATATTTGGGGTGGTAATATTGAAATATGACCCACATTTGTAACAAATGCTGTACTAGCAGCACAGCAAAGAGGGAGAAACTGGCAATCTGGTATAGAAAGATTTAGATCCTTTTTAGTACTAAAGCAGATAGATCACAAATTGAGTTCCATGCAGTAGAAAAGCTAGTATGTCTGAGGACAAAGAACAAAACCAGGAAGTGTCAACTAAAATAAAAGGTGCCTTTAGTAGAAATATCTCCATTTCTACATCGTAGGTACCACTGTAATGAAATCCAAATTAAATGCTGGACTGCATGACTAGACTGTCTGGAAATCCTGATTTGGGATTACAGAGGATATTGCATTTGCACAATTCCCGGCATAATACCAGATTTCTGGGTGTGACTCATTCAGAGCTGTGGAGAATACGTATCAGGTGGAGGATTGGAAGCACATTGATGAAAAGTCAGACTCCTACGGTAGTAAGTGCTTCATGGGATCTGAGGAGTCATTGGACCCTTCAGGGATTAGCTGATCCCCCACGTGGGTTTCTCCTGCTCACTGGCCAAATCCAGGAGTTTGTGGGAATCACTCAGAGGTTGCTAAGTAGTAAAGGATTTGGGCTGCTGGGACTCGACTATAGAGTAACTCCTGGCAAGGTACACTCTCCTCTGGCCTGTGCTCCCAGCGTGACCAACCAACACTGGCTCCTAACGTCTCCATTTGGCTGGGAACCGGCAACAGGGAGGCGTGCTGAGTCAAGAGGTTGGGCTGGGGTGAGAAGGACCCAGCATGGATCCCAGAGACGTTCCTACAGGAGGGTGGCACCGGTGGATGAGAAGAGACGGCAGAATATACGTGCCTGAGAGGCCAGTGGGGGGAGAGGGCAGGGGGCTTTCGCACTTGGCAGAGGGCCCTGGTGAGGCTATAGAGGGAGAGCAGAAGGAAGAAATGTGGGAGGCGAGTCGTGGTTACTGCTAAGGGGTGAGGGAGGGAATGGGAAAGACTAAATGTGTGATTACTTGTTACCTGTCTCCACCAATAACTAAACTCACTTCCTTGTTCTTGCCGTATCTCCTCAGGTATTTCTGTCCGTTTTTGCAATACACCTCACGGGGAGTGAGCTCTTTTGCCTGTGTCCTATTGACCAAGGTGGGGGAGGTGGGGAGGGAGATTCTCGGCTCCAGATCCTCTTTGGCCTCTTCTCTTTTGAGGTTGCAGGTGCCTTTTCTCCTTGGAGATGGGCTGAGTAAACCTTCACCATATGCAAAGCAGATTTCGTAACAAGGACAAGGTTTAGTAAAAACAGGAAATGGTGTAAAAACATAAAGAAACTTGTTCTCGTAGCCAGATCTACATTTCCCTTGAGCTAAGGTAAAGGAGGTTCTTTGTGAATTTAGATGCTAAAATGTAAGAAGTTTCTACTGAGCATGTGTGAACTGTGATTCTCCCCCTACCCCCATGGCTTATAAAGTGGCCATATTTGGGCAGATTTTCTTGGAGATGGCAACAGGCACATCCTGGGCACAAGGGTCACCCCTTTGTCCAACTTCAAATCCCTGCTCCAAAGCCCGGAGGAGCTAGAGCTTTGCAAACAAACAGTCACCAGACATTTTTCACTTGGGCAGAACAGCACATTTACCCCGACCCTCGTTCTTGGAAATGGCTACATTGTTTTGGGCAAAGTTTAAAATAATAATAATTCAGCCTGGGGCAGACACCCAGCATGGAGAACTCAGTCCAAAGAGTTCAAGTTTGGCAAGGTTATAAGCAACTGAAAACAGGGTCCTATAAAGGGAAGTGTCTGGCAACTTTAATAGCAGGAGATGCTACCGGCCCCCCCTAGAATAAAACCAGGGACAGCAAAGGTGATTCTAGATAAAGAATAATATCGACTTGCTGTGCACAGTGTAGAACAATCAGATTCAAGATCCCAGTTTGGCCCATTACATACATGTGCCTTAGTTGAGAGATTCTTATGTGGGCTGGGGTCTGGACACGTAATTCCCTCTAATGTCTGGGGAGATTGTTGAAAACTGAAACAGACTGTATCTCACTAGTCTAACTCCTGTGCAGACCATTGCACGTGATAATACATTACAAGTCTTTCAGTGGTTGCCAATTCTGTTTAACTCCAGGGCAGCGACAGTCTCCACAAAACTGAAGGATTGCATCTCTGCACTGGGCTTCTTGGCAATTGCCGGTTAAGTTGTGGGTTTATGTTGTTGCAGGTTCTTTCCGGATATAAAAACCAAGTAAATAGTTAAACTGCAGTTCCTTTATTAGCTCCCAAAGCAAAGTTCTTTAGAGCATGACACTATCCCAGAAAGAGAGGCTATTAGCAGCGCAGAGTTGGAAGAGTTTAACTGCAGGCACAGGAAATTGTTGACTGACTGGAGACAGGCTTGGCTATCTCTAGAGCCTGTTCTGTGCGCCGCAGGGGGGGTGAGTTCATTCTCTGATTCCTTCTCACAGGGCTGTCAGCACTAGCCTGCCTTCACCTGAATCTTCAGAATTCCTCTCACGCACCGGCATGTGAAAATTGAACTTCTGGAAATAAGATAGAACTCAGCCTTTGAGACTTAACCTCTGGCCAGGGGTCGCAATGGTGGGAAGGGGTAGGTCCCTCATTCAGAGTCCCCTGGGATGTTTAGGTGTCAACACCCAACTCTCCCTGACCCAGCTGGTACACCCAATAAAACTCCCAACAGCCCCAGAATCAGTCCCTTCAGATTTTTCTGTATTGAACATAACAGTCCATTGTCACCTCAGTGCCACTGTGACAGGATGCTGGGTAAGGAGTGCTTAACCAGCCCCCTGCCATGCCAGCTCCCATCAAGGGGAGTAGATGGGAGCTGGCTGAATAGGCCTATACCTGCCTGGCAACTAGCAACAGCTGCCAGCCTAATTAGCCAGGGGCTATAAAAGGGCTGGGAGGAAGGAAGCCGGGGGGATGAGACAGGAGGAGAAGAA
This sequence comes from Mauremys mutica, assembly GCF_020497125.1. Classification (NCBI taxonomy): domain Eukaryota; kingdom Metazoa; phylum Chordata; order Testudines; family Geoemydidae; genus Mauremys; species Mauremys mutica. Next base: position 1,704,163 of record NC_059080.1, read on the forward strand.
AGGGAGAGGCCAGAGGCAGAGGGGTGGGTGGCTCTGGTCTGCTGCTTGTAAAGCCTGGCTGGAAACAAACCTGTATATAGATAGGAAGGTGGTGGTGGGAAAGGACTTGGGGGTTACGGTGGATGAGAAGCTGGATATGAGTCAGCAGGGTGCCCTTGTTGCCAAGAAGGCTAACGGCATTTTGGGCTGTATAAGTAGGGGCATTGCCAGCAGATCGAGGGACGTGATCATTCCCCTCTATTCAGCATTGGTGAGGCCTCATCTGGAGTACTGTGTCCAGTTTTGGGCCCCACACTACAAGAAGGATGTGGAAAAATTGGAGAGAGTCCAGCGGAGGGCAACAAAAATGATTAGGGGGCTGGAGCACATGACTTCTGAGGAGAGGCTGAGGGAACTGGGATTGTTTAGCCTGCAGAAGAGAAGAGTGAGGGGGGATTTGATGGCTGCTTTCAACTACCTGAAAGGCACCTAAAAGCTCCATCAGGTTGGCCCCACTGTGCTAGGCATTGTGCAAATGCATAAGAAATGCTGTACATCAGTAGATGACTGTAACAGACCGTCATAGAAAATGTAAAGAAGCCCTCTATAAATGTAGTTTTCAGGGACTAGAAAACCTGGCTTTTTCTCCAGGTGACTTCTACCCATGCATTACTCAGAAGGCTTGTGTAATCAATTGGTGCTTACTAGAACTATTTCTGTGGTACCTTCATCTGTATTCATTTAGGAGTATTAAAGTTTGAAAGTAAAATCTAATATAAACATGGAACTGTCTGATCAGGCTTAACTATAAAAAAAAAAAGTCTTTTATTAATGTACCCATATGGGGTAGGAATGACTTGAGGATTAAACTAGACAGGCGTGGGATGGATTACAAAACATACAAAGGTAAATGGGAGTTTCCAGATGAGAACCCCAGCTGCAGGGAGAGCGATTCTGAGCTCACTAGCAGTGGTGTGACTCGAGTAAATCCACTGAAGTCAGCAGTTTTCTATCAGGCTAAAACTGGTGTAAGTGAGGCGAGAATCGGGGTTCACACCACTCCCACACAGAATTGTGTGAAGCTGTGCAGACAATTGCACTTCCACATTCTTTTCCCTCCTTTGTGTCTTTAGGCTGGATCCTACTTCTGGTGAAGTAAATGGGTGAAGGATCAAGCTTTTTGGGCCTGATTCTGATTACATCTACTCTGGTGCATATCAGAAGTGTCTTCACTGAGATAAGCAAAATTATTACACGGCTGTCAAACTGGTGTGAGATCAGAATCAGGCTCTTTCTTCTGTTTTGTATAACTAGGGATCTAAAGAATAAGACCCGTTACTGCTAAAGTCAGCCCCGTTTGGGATGCCATATTAGATTGTGAGAGGATGTAACCAACCGTCTGCCACAGGAGCTCCTGTTGGTTGTGCAGACGTCGATGATGAAGGAATTACAATAAAAGGTAATGGCAGGAGATGCTAGTTGACCCAAAAGGAACTTGCCATCATTTTAGAAATCTGAAAATCCTAGTTAGCCAGCTCTTTAACTAACCCCAGTTTTCCCAGGGCTATGAGCATTATGTCTGGAAAAGAAAGTGTTGGCATTGGGTGATGAAATCTAAACATGGAAAGATTATGAAATGTTGGCGATTACTGCAGAAGTAAAGTTGGAGCTTCTGAAATCTTACCCACAGGCAAAACTGAGGGGTAAATGTGCCAAAATTGCAGGCTTTTGTGGTTCTCGTTTTAATACAATAGACGTAAAAGTTTACTTAAAATTAAGCACTTAGAGTTGGCTGAACTGCTCCCTTTGAAGTCCAGGCCCCTGTCTTTTTTTACCTAGTATTTTATCTTTTTAATTGTTTTACTTGTTCAGAGGTTTTTTTGCCTGCATGCTTTTTTTTTTTCTCTTGGTTTGATAGTTTACTTATGCAATGTAATCTGCCTTTTCCATAAAAGAGCCCAGGCACTTACTGCACCATCTCACTAAATAGAGACACAAAGGCTACACAAAAATCCCTGAACACTTAGTGCCTGAAATAAAATCACCTTTAAGGCTCAGTTCTCACACCGTGCCAGGGCCACCCAGAGGATTCAGGGGGCCTGGGGCAAAGTGGGGAGCCGCGGCGCTTGTACTCACCCGGCGGCGGTCTGGGTCTTCGGCAGCAATGAAGGGCCCCCCACCGCTGAAATGCCGCCGAAGACCCGGACCACCGCCGGGCCAGGGCTCGCGGGGTCCCTGCGTGGCCCAGGGCCTGGGGCAAATTGCCCCACTTCCCCGCCCCCCCCCCGGGCGGCCCTGCACTGTGCTGCCTCTGCACCACCATGAGTGGGTAAGCACAGAGATGGCAGGGAGATCAGAAATCCTCCCCAAAATGTCTTGGCTTACCGTCTGTTTTAGCACACTCTGTAGAAACAATTCTCTCTGCTTATGTTTAGGTGTAATCTGTCACCTAGTACGCAGTTCAGGCAGTCACTCTTCTTAAAATGATATACAGGTAGGAACAGTCAGTTTCACAGTAAAAATGATATAATTGCTTACAATTGTAACCTAGAGCCAGATGACTCAGTTTTGCACTTTTTCATCTTAAAAGGAAAGACACAGTTTACCAAGGTAAATCTTTACTTTGTTGTTGGTCTGATTAACTGTCTTTAGTTTGTCCATCAAACTAATATGGTGGGTGGGGATGTCAGCACTTGTTGCTGGCAGCTTGTTTAGTTAACAAATGACAGGGTTCCTTAGACTGTGAACTCCTTGGCGCAGGGGCCATTCCTTCCCTAATGCCTGGAGAGCACTCAGTATGCTGTGAGCGCTGCCAGTAACTAACAGTAATAATTACCGGGCTATTCAGCATTCCCTCTTCGTAGCTATAGATCTGAGGTTAAATTCTGCTCTTCTGACCAAGAGGAGTTCGCATCTTTCTTCTTCCATAAAGCAAACTTTGACTCCAAGAATATTAAATTTAAAAAAAATCAGATGAACAGATTCAAAATATTAAGACTGATTTGGCCACATTCTGCTCATAGCTGCAGTGGTGTAAATCTGGAATAACTCTGTTGCTTCTCTAACAAGATACTCTCATAAGCTGAGATTCAGTTACTGTTTAGGAATGGACCCTGCTGTGCTTCATCAATGTAAATCCAGACTAGCTTCAATTGATTTACACCTGGGTAATAGAGCTGATTCGGGGTTAAGTGGGGCTGTGATCTGAAGCCAGTTTCTGAAATTGCAAATAATTAATGCCTTCCATTTAATTAAATAAATATTTATTAATATTTCCAGTTTGATAAAAGCAGCAAAAAATTAACTGCTGTAAAAAGCTGAGTTAGAAGATTAGAACAAATCAGACTCCATAGTAAACAAATGAAGCAGGCAGACAGATGTCTTAGTTCTGCATTTTAGAAGCATTTCACCTTCATCTGCATGGTCTATAGTGCCATGTGTCTTGAGAATGCAGCTGCTGTACTTTCTTATGTACAGCTAGAAGCTCATAAGCAGGTTCTGCCGAAATAGTGGGTTCCGTCATTTTAAATTTGTCTGTTGAGGCCCCATTCAGTCCTCAGTCCAGACATGCAGCTCAGCTGGTTGTAGGTCCAATTGACATCAGTAACGTGAGTGCCTGGCCTGAGTGGTGCATGGCCCTTTGGGGTAAGTGGATATGTTACTCAGAGTGGAAGTGTGATGACTAGACCAGACCAGGCTCTGCCACCTTTGCTCCTGTTGAGCTGTGCTCATCAGAGTCGTCCCATTGACTTTAACAGGACTGCTCACTCGCGCGAGAGCTGCTCCTCCAGAGGAAGGAATGCTGAGCCTGGCTCTGGGTAACTAAACCTTACAACAGCCGGTGTGGCAAGCCAGTTGTGTACTTAGGGCTGGATTGTCATGGTAAATATGTGAAAACTCATGGTTGTCCATGGAAATAAGGCAGCCATCACAGAAGGAAACGTCAGTTCTGAGTCAGCATGTGTTAATCCAAATTCGCCTTATTTGGAATGAGTCTCACTTAAAATCATTAATGATTTTAAACTCAGATTCTCAAACTTTTGGGATTGGTGTATCCAGGGCCGCCCAGAGGATTCCAGGGGCCTGGGGTCTTCCGCTTCGGTGGTAATTCGGCAGCGGGGGGCCCTCGCCGCGGGTCTTTGGGGCACTTTGGCAACGGGTCCCGCTTCGGCAGGAAGGACCCCCTGCCGGCGAAGACCGGGAGCGGAAGAAGCTCCGGGGGCCCGGGCCCCACGAGAGTTTTCCGGGGCCCCCGGAGCGAGTGAAGGACCCTGCTCCAGGGGCTCCGAAAAACTCTCGTGGGGGCCCCTGCTGGGCCTGGGGCAAATTGCCCCTCTTGCCCCACACCCAGGGCTGCCAGGGGGGATCTTACCCCTGGGACATTGGTGACTGATCTGCATGTTAGCCCCACCATGCCCCTGGCACATTGCTTCCTCTCCACCTCTTTCTTTAAAGAAATAATTGGAGCTATACCAATCTCCTAGAACTGGAAGGGACCTTGAAAAGTCATTAAGTCCAGCCCCCTGCCTTCACTAGCAGGACCAATTTTTGCCCCAGATCCCTAAATGGCCCCCTCAAGGATTGAACTCAACCCTGGGTTTAGCAGGCCAATGCTCAAACCGCTGAGCTATCCCTCCCCCTGTAATGTAGTTGAGATTTTGCTTTTGCTCTACGTATTCTGTTTTTCTTGCTCCCCTGACCCCCTCCAGCCCTCTCTTCCCCACCTCCCTGTGATGTCAGCATCACTCTGTTGTGTCCCCCAGATTACTCTCCCTTTCCATCCTGGTTCTCCCTCTCCCCTCCGCTGACGTCAATGGATTTGAGATCAGACCTCTACCTTCACCAATCTCTCTCCTCTCCCTCTTCCTCCCAATTAATGACACTGGTTTTTTCCCCAGTACCCAGAGCAATGTTGGAAATTGTGACAATCTGTTAGCTGCAGGAGTCCCTGCTCCCCACCGTATCCTGAGCTTTGTGGGGGGCTGCGATTCAAGCTCTCAAGCCTTTCAGTAAAGCAGGTTCACTTGTTGGCTATTGCAACCTGCTACCCACTGGCAAAAATCCCAGATGATTAAAAGTCATGGATGCTCTTTAGAGAACATGGGAAGCACGGAATTCATGACACGTGGCCTTCATCACCCCATTGCGCAGATGGGTAAATTAAGAGATTGTGACTTGCAGGTCACAGAGCCCAGGAGTCCTGACTTCCACTTCCATGCTCTAACTATCCAACTGTATATCTCAGGCAGTGGTTCTCAACCTGTGGTCTGTGGCCCCTGGGGGTCCGCAGAGTATGTCTAAGATTTCCAAAGGGGTCCCCACCTTCATTTGAAATTTCTTAGGATCCACAAATGAAAAAATTGAGAACCGCTGATCTAAGGCAGCCTGTAGCTATTAGATACCCTTTTCCATGCAGTGAAAAGCTCGAGAACAATGTGCAGTTTGTACATTAGCTTATGAAAGAATCATGCCTGGAATAATACTTCATAGTAATCCTCAGCAGTTAGCATTTTACAGGCTGCCACTACTTTGGGGATTTGTTTATATTTTATCTGAAAGTGAGGCGAGTGGCGCGAGACTGTGAGCCTAGAACAAAATGAGCACATTTACTATCTCTTCACAGCTTCCATTCCTGTTCCCCTCCCCACCCCCTTATTGTTGTGACAATCTGATACGGGAGTTTTCCTCCCCCTTTACCTGGTATAATCCAAAGAAGCAAGGGAAGTGCCGTGTAAAGGTCTAATCATGCAAACTCTTGCAGGATTGGGCCCTAAATGGGTCATTCCATTAACCCCCCACATCTTGTGCCTGAATATTTTAGCGCACACAATATCTGTATCGTTTTCTGGAGCACTCATTCTGCTCAGGCCTCTGCAGCGCAGTGGCATGAGTTAGGGATAGGAAAGCAGCCTCAAATGAATGGCGCTTTACCAAGGATTTAAACTGACTCAACAAGTCCTTGATATGGTTGGTTGGTAGATCAGACCTTTAACATTATTTTAGGGTAAAGACCAGTATTTCCTGACACACTCATTTTGATACATCTCTTCCCTGCTTACATGGATAATTTTCTTAGCTTCCTTCATCTATTTTCTATATTTGGTAGTTTTTCTGAGTGCGAAGGTATTGGTAGAAATTCTTCGCTGTAAATGCCTTTAGCCAGCTGTCAGTTCTCTCTCTGGACCCAGCTTTCCCATGTATCCATGTCCTGCATTTTGAGGTTTAAACTGGCACAAACATTCCTCTGCTGACTTGGGTTTCCAAACAGGGGATGTGCCTATGCCAGTGAGGCACACGCGGAGCTCAGAGACTGTGGGGATGGACTAGAATAGAAATTGTGCCCTCTTCCTTGCTTTCCAAAAGCTCAAATTCTGCTTAACTTGCTTCAGCGTATAGGGATGGATTTGAAATCAGTGCACAGAGGGTCATTAGCTTTAATGGGCTTCGGATCAGCAGCTTAAAGTGGGACAATATAAGGCACTTGGAGATGCTGCCAATTCTGCCATGCTCTGTTTTTTCATTTTGTGTGAGAATTTAGAAAAATAATTCCTCATTGAACTTTCTAGTCTCCCTTTATTTAACTATTGCAGAGCAATAACACCTCTGCCTCGATGCAAGAGATCCATTTTGCTTTCTTGTACTGAGCCTTCCTGGCAATTTAAGGTCAGCCGCTGTTCACTGAAGTTTCTATTTACTGCATTCTCCTGCTACCAGTGGGCAGGATCGCTTTGTTCTGGCACATCTCTGACAGCTACCCTAGCTAGTTTATGCCTCTGTAGATAGTTATTAATTTGAGTGTCTCTTTCATTCAACCTGTTCCACTTGCTAAAACATTGCTAATGCAAGACTGCCGGCACAGAACCTTTCCCCTCCATCTCCTTCTGCGTGTATAATGTTACCCCCTGAGCCTCTATACAATGTACACTCACTCTGGCCTTTCGCCGCTTTGCTTTCCATACCCTGACCAGTAAATCAAGATAAAATTATTAAACAAATTGTGGATAAAATGCTTATTTTACATTCCTAAATTTCAAATCTATCGTTAGGCTGAAATGTGCTAATGGTCCCCTTCAAGCAGGTCTTTGATCTGTAGATTAATCACAGACCTGGATAAAACTGATGGGTGTGCTAACAACCCCTTTTTCAGGCTAAATAGGAGGAGCAATTAAACCCCTTTATGGAGTGAAAGCTGGATACAATAGACCCTACTGCCCAAGGTACTGGACTGCATAGCAAAGCCTGAGCAGTGTTAAGCCATGTGATCTGAGAGGTTTTGCTGGGACTAGCTCAAAAACACAGGGGCTCTCAACATTTCCAGACCACTGTACTCCTTTCAGGAGTCTGATTTGTCTTGTGTACCCCGAGTTTCACCTCACTTAAAAACTGCTTGCTTACAAAATCACACACTAAAATACAAAAGTGTCACAGCATGCTAGTATTGACCAATTGCTGACTTTCTCATTTTTACAATGTAATTAAAAAAAAAATCAATTGGAATATAAATATTGTACTTACATTTCAGTGCATAGTATATAGAGCAGTATAAAGTCATTGTATGAAATTTTAGTTTGTGGTGACTTTGCTAGTGCTTTTTATGTAAAACTAGGCAGTTATCTAGATGAGTTGATGTATTTTACCACTGCACATACCTACTCTGTGCCCATTTTACCAGTATGGGAATGCTCACCTTTGAGATTTTAATGCACACTTTAAATTTAGATACTTTAGATATTCTGGGAGGATTTTTCACTCGACCCAGAATGAGGTCTATCAATAATTCCTGTCCGGTGTGGGTATCTTTAGAAGTGTCGAGCTGCTCTGGTGTGTTATAGGTTTTACAGTGTTGCATGCTCATTATAATCTAAACCGTGAGCAGCTGAGGCCAAGCCTGGCGTTTCACTGTGTTTCTGCATAGCGCTGTGCCACTGGAGTGCTGGTACCTGTAGGATTATTGCAACACAAATAATAACTTCTGATGCGTTGGTCTAGTGAGTAAATGTGCCGCTTCATTTAAATGCCACTAATGCATAGCTAGAAAGTGTATCCTTGTGGTTTTATGGAGGGCCCGCTCAGCTATATGTCCTCTTGGATCCCTTTGAAATTAAAACTTTTAGGTCTTATTTGAATAGTCCCGTTGAAATCAACAAAATCACATGAATAAGGGCTTCAGGATTGGGACCTAACCCCCTCCCCCTCCCGCACCCCCCAAAATTATGTTAAATTGTGTCAAAAGCTCTAGTTATGCTGGAATCAGCCAGCAGGCATGTGTTCATTTTAACCCTGGTGCTTTGCCATTTAATTTCTGCTCTAATTCATTACTATAGGGCTGGAAAGTCTGTGGCTATAGCTTCCCTACAGTGATGTCAAAGAATTTTCGGGCTACCGTAATGTGCTGTCTCAAACGTGACTAGCTAAAGGATTTGTGGCAAGGCAGTGTCTAACAGTGAACATCTCTGCTTTTCTAGGGACACGGAGGGATCCAGACTAAGGCTTTCAGCAAACAAATCATGCTGTCACCCCAACGCGCTCCTCTTTGGAATGTAAGTACATGCTGAAACGCAAATTCGCCTTTAGCTTGTTTATGAATCAGTGATGGTGGAGGCCGTCAGTGGCTAGAGTTAGTATTATCATTGCTGTAACACTCACAGGCCCAAATCAGGAGAGGGGCTTTATGGCGCTAGGTGCTGTACAAAGAGCACAGAGCTGGAGATATTACAAGCTGCGAAGTTTGTGTAAAACAATGTGAAGGGGCAGGGGGGACGGGGAAAGCTAATAAAATCGTGCATAGTCCAGGAACATCTCTACACGGGCCAGTGGTGCGTAGCCAGATGCCTTCATACTGATTACGCAGGAGTTCAACAAAACTGTAAAACATAAGCTAAATATCCAACGTCCCTGCTGGCTGCCAGCCTAGCTAGTCTCCATTGCCGGTTCGCTGTAGTCACTGGCGGGCATGGAGAGTGGAATGATGAGAGTGGCAATTTTAAGGTAACATTTGTCAGAGGAAAAACTGAAGCAAAACTAAAGAACTGTCCAATTGTCTGGTGAAAACATCACCCTTCAGAAGCAAAACAACATGCTGTTGCTAACAATCCCGGTTGTGCTGACAAAATGAATGACCTGACTTTTTGTCCCTGGATTTATTGTACAAAATATACTCTTTACCTTGCCTTGCTGCTTGCTGATCAGTCCGCCTTCCTCTCAGGGGCTTACTTAATTTCAGCTCTGCTTTTTTAAAAAAAAATGTGACTTCTGCAACTGTAATAATGTGGTTCTGCAGTGAAAATGGCACTTTCTGCTACCTGTGTGTATTACTAGTCAGTTCTAGCGGCTTCCGTGGCTAAAATAAGGTAGTACACCCAGGCTGGTATCCTCATCTGGTGGTTGGTCCACACAAGAGGTTAAGAGCCAACTAATGCTGCTGGATGATAGAGTTACACCTTATAGTGCACGTTTTTAGCACTGAAAGTCCTGCGTTGGCTGGTGCTCCTTTGTGTTCTTCACCCAGTAGGAAGATGTATTGCCTTCCGGTCAGTTAACTCTGTTAGGGCTCAGGTAAGGCCGTGGGGTTACACAGCTGTCACTGATGGTCTGACTGAGTTTGCACAACATTTATGTGCTGCTGACATTGGAAAAGAACCCAGATTGCTTCTCAAGTGCCAGTTTAATGTGGCAGGGCTGGCAGGTTAAGGGAAACATCTTTCTACTTCTCAGCGGAGCACATTTGATCGGAAAATCATTGGTAGTCAGTGACCAGGGAACCCCACAATGCTGCTTGCTACAGTTTAGGTTTTCAGATTAGAACACTGGTCCTTTCCATTAGGGCTGGGAGGCAGTGTATTGTGTATGGTGGTAAATGCTATAGAGACTCTCCAGAGCGAAATGAAATGTTTCCCTTTCTCCCTCATGATGCAAGAGCATCTTATAGTCCAGTATCTAGGGCATTGCCACCTGTAGAAAGTCATTTTGTCTTTCTTTGGTTTCTCTGTCTCCTAAGTTTTGCTTCCCACTCTCATGTCTATCAAAACAGAAGTTTTTCCCCAAATATGGAACTGGCTTCACTGATTAATTTGATAATTATTGCTGTCAGATCTTCCCTTTGAACTTCCTTGTTAGTTTATCGTCAGGAAGCATCAAATATCTCTGAGACAATTAATCCAAACATTCAATTAAAAAGAGGCAAATTTAGAAAAATCTCCGATTAAATATTTAATTAGAAATCTGAGCTGACATAAATGAAGAAAACCGAAAAGCCCTGCTGTAAAAGGCAGCTGGTTAAATGCCAATCTCTCTGTAGTGATTTGGGTTCACAGCTCAGGCTTGTGATCTGTGTAAAGCTGAGGATATGAACAGAAGTTCTCCATAGTTATGAGCCGGCATCAGTGCATTAAGTGGATGCCAGGCTGAGCTTGCATTAGCTTTTCCACGGTCCCTCTCGCACAAAGGGGCTAATGCCATCAGGAGAAGCCCTGGCAGCGCGGCTCCATAGATGCTGTGGTGCCTGGGAATCAGAGCACCCCGAAGTGTGTGCAGGTGACTCAGGCCTTCTGTGAATCTCCCAGAATCTGCATCTCCCTGGGCAGAGGCAAACTGCAGTCCTACCCTGGAATTATTTGGGAAGCCTTTGGGTGAATTCCTCTTGTGGCGTTGTCCCACTTCCCATGGGCGGAGAGGGCTGAGGCTGGGAGTCCGTAGCTAAAGGCTGGGAGTCTGAGGTGGGAGAATAAGTGAAGACTGTTGTGTAGGGAGAGGGAACGTTGGTGATATTTCGTATTACTGAGCAGGGTGTGAGAATTCCTGGGAGAATAATGCAGTGCCAGCTGGACAGGGGAGAACAGCAGAGCAATTTACAGGGAGACACACTGGTCTGCACAAGTAACTAAGCTGTCCGGCAGTTCAGCCAGTGGAGTCACCCAGATACCCTGGGGGTAGAGGGCCTGTATCGTGAGTTATCCTCTCCTGTGTACGGGAGTTCTGGGGATGTGAAACCAGAAGTCAGAGTTTCTAGCAAAGGATGAGAAGTCATTCTGCAGTCTTTCCACACCCTTCTCGGGGCAGAAGGGGGGAAAGTTTCTCACTGCAGCCTGAAAGGGCTGACGGATCAGCTTTTAATGAGCGTGACACACAGTGCAGTCACTTCAGCCCGCTCTAGATGAGCCTTGAGATGGAGAGGGGAGCCAGATGTGTATCTGCTCCCTGACAAGGCATTGAAGAAGGAAACTGGTAAGATCTCACAGTGGCAAAATATAGCAAAGGGTGTAAGTCAGCTACAGACAGATCCCTCGGATGCCTCTGGCAAAAGATGCTGCCCTGTTATCCTAGACAAACCGATAACGAGGCAGGTGAGGGAAGAAGCAGCGTTCCTACCTCTGTTCAGAAAGGAGGAACCAGTCCTGATAAAAGGCCTTTTAACCAAAACTGAAAGCAGAATCCAGCAGTGTCTACTCTAGCTAGTGTTTGTGGAGCACTGAGAACATACCCAGCGCTGCCGGCACCTAGGGCGTAGGTAACGTCCCTGCCCAGAGGAGACAAACGCATGGAACAACCGGAGAGACAATGCACTGGGTTCAGCACACATGGTGCCCCTAGTGTCTTTGGCTCCGATTAAGAAACAGCAGCACTGTTCAGGGTGGTGGGATGAAGACTAGCAGGCTGCATGGAAGGACTGTGTCCTGAGGAGGGACCTGGCAGATGGGTAGCAGTGTCCAGCCACTCCAGCAAACAGAGGGGCCGCGTGGATATGAGCGAGAGGGAGAAGGATACAGGCAGTAGTCAGGCATGAAATCTTCGAGTGAAAGGACTTTGGGGCTGGGGCGTAGGTCTAGTCTGAGAGAGGCCACGATGCAGTGAACAAAGTGTGAATTTACATAAATTGTAAATACATAAAAGCTGTAGCTAGTAGAAAAGAGATAGCCGGGTAGTAAGCAATGTGCCATAGCTTGCACCCGTGGCCTAGCAGGCACTACAGCCTGTGAACAGCTCATGACCTAGGTGGGATTGACTACCAAAATTAGTAGCCCAATCATAAAGTGTGTGACCCAACGTATTAACCAATAGTGTTACATCGAATGTGCTGCTAAGCTGATTCATGACTATGTACTGTGGATGTGTAGTATGCTCCGTATCCAGCCCCTGTGCTTGAGCCTGATCAACTTGATTGTATGCCAGTAAAAAACCCTCCGTGACAAGTTCAGAGCTGAGTTCCTGGGAACCGAGTGGCCAAGGTCCCAGAGGACACTGATTGGATAAGGTCTCAGAAGCCACCCCAATAGCTGGGGGAGAATGGACCCCACTCCCAGCTGGGAGGTGGGGCAAGAAGCTTCTGGGGGGCGGGAGCCTGCCAGGAACCTGTGGGGTAGTGGGGGTCCTGACAGGGAGCTGCCAGCAGAGCTGAGACCCCAGGCTCTCAACACCCCATGCTGCCTTTCTTAGGTCCGTGGAAGTGTTCCTGGTGAGGACGCGCAGCACTGACCCCAGGACGGCAGTGTGGACATGCACACTGCAGTGATTACTGCTGTGGCGGAAAGTTGACCTAATATAGATTGTACGTGGCGTTAGTAAAGCAGTGGCTCTCTTGGATGTTTCTGTTCTGTGGACCATACAGATTTCCTGCAATAAAGAAGCATCCACCGAAATATAAGAATATTCCCTTGGAAAATCCAGAGGGAGTTTTAGATTAATTTGCTTTCTCCTTTTTAGATAAAAATGAGTGAGCAAAATCTGTCTGGAGAGCTCAGATACAGCTCTCCCGGATTGCTGACTGGAATTGGCGTGTTAAAGCACATCAGAGTTTTGATAAGAACCACTTTTATTAAAGCGTCGGTAGAAGTACAGCAGCCCAATGCAAGTTCACAGCTTCTTCCCATAAGCCCCGATTCAGGAGAGCCCTTCTCTCTGTCCCACTGACTTCTGGGGCACAGAAGCACATTCCTAACTGCCCTTCCCTGAGAGGGCCTAAGGAAGGGGGGAATTTCGGTTCCTCGTGCAAATCCAGAGTAAAAAGGGTCTGCATGAGGGGACTGTGACGAAGTGGGACTGTTCTTAATGTTTCCTCTAAATACTGTGTGGGTGCCTCAGTTTCCCCTATGTATTTCTTAAGTCTCCAGTGTGCATAAATGGCCGACACTCTGTCTCCTGGCAACAAATGGCTGGGGCCCTTCCCCCCCTGCAAGGGGATGGCTAAAGGTGAACAAAGAGATCAGGTGACTTCCTGGCCCGGGAAAGAGACACAGGCCAGAAAGAGGCTGGAAGGGGGTTCAGTCTGGAGCTGGCTGGGGACGAGGAGTGAGGGAAGACGGGGTTGTCTGCCTCCCTGGGTCCCAGAATGGACCTGGCTGAAGGGTCCTGTTCTCTGTACCTACAAGCTCTGGCTTAGACCCTGTTCCTATCATCTAATAAACCTCTGTCACTGGCTGGCTGAGAGTCACGTCTGACTGAAGTGGGGGGCAGGACCCTGTGGCTTCCCCAGGACCCTGCCTGGGCGGACTCGCTGGGGGAAGCACACGGAGGGGCAGAGGATGCTGAATGCTCCAAGGTCAGACCCAGGAGGTGAAGCCGTGTGAGCTTCTTGCCCTGCGGACAGTCTACTCCAAGGGAGAGGAGGCTCCCCAGAGTCCTGCCTGGCTTGGTGGGGAGCAGCTCCAGAGCATCGCCTGGGGACTCCGTGACAGGGACCAGTCCTGGGGATGAAAAGTTCCCTGTCAGCCTTCGGGCAGGGTACAAGGCAGCTGCACAGCCAGAGTAGTGCAGCAGCACTTGTTGCCAGCTGCCTCCCACCTCTCTGCTCTGAGCCTGTGTCTGTCACAGAGCCACTGGGTCCTCCACCAAACCCCTCTGTGCTCCCGGGAAGAGTCTCTGCTCTGGGATGCACGGGGCTCGGCGACAGATGGCTTAGCTTCTGCGGCACGTACTTCCCCTCTGCCATCTCCCAGGGGAGGCTGTCTCTCAGCCTGGTGGGCAGTTCAGAGCGTTTCGCTGACATGGTTAGCTTAGACATCAAGGTGTGACAGAGGGGTACTCCTCTGCCCTGAGGAACCAAACGAGTCTCCCGCTAGTGGGTGTGCAGCTCCCCTTCCTGTCAGTGGGTTTATGGGCCCAGGACCAGAGGCTGGCTGAGAAGTGAGCAGCCTCCCTGAGGTTTCGCAGATACTGCCGCAGGTTCAGACATATGGACGTCACTTTGACCCGTCTGTGGAGAAGTGATGGTGAGGAGAAATTAGTTAGTTCCTTACGTGTTTTCTGCACAAATTTAAACGAGGTAGTTTCTCATCATATCAGCTGACCTGAGAACACTGGCCTATTTTGTGACTAGCCGTTGTAAGCCATTAATGCTTCTGACTTCGTTTCAAAACAACGTAGTCTTTTAAGTCAGAGCTCTGCCTGCGCAAAGACTGCAGGATCCAGCCCATTGTGTGACAAAACGGAACCTGCCCATGGGAGCGCAGATGACCTCTGTGCTGAAACCACAGACGTGAGAACACCGCCCCCCACCCCCCCGGAAAGACAAACATGGTGAGACCTACATTGGTGCTGGGAGGATTAATTCGTTAGCTGCTGAGCCACAGTGCAGACCGCAGGCTTGCTTCTGCTCCCGACCTTGCCACAGAGCCTAGATGCCGGCTTCTGACCTGGTTTGAACCCGACTCTTCTGTTTGCCTGTGTCTGCAGCTTGGTGCCTGACCCTGACTCCCTGGTATCCAGACTCCAGCTTGGTAACTGAGTCATTGCCTGCCCACGACCCAGCCCTGATAGGGACAGGCAGGACGGATGCAAACTCTCAGCCATTAGCGCTGGAAGGGGAAGGAAATGATTGATGATTTTTCTGCACAGAGACAAGATTTGGTTCCATGTCAGATTTTAAGAATGGTCCTGATGCAGTGATTTCTGAATAAACTAATAATGGTTCCAAGCTAAAGCCCTTTAGAGGACTAAGGGAAAGGTTTGCTTTGTGCTAATCCATAGTTTCTGAAAGCCTGTCACAAAGCCACCCTCAATAAGAACAGATCTGACAATCGTAGCTCTCCAAACCTGACAGTTTCAGCAGTTAGACAGTTGAAATGTCACACTGGTGTATGCACTGGGAGGTATATTGACACACATGCTGTGAGAGAACAGGCTTGTATTGCTGCAGTCTAGACAATTGATGCCTATTCCACGGGTCTCATAAAGTTCTGTTTTCCACTGTGTATTCATCACAGCAGGAACTTAACAAATACAGCCGTTAGATAGTCCCTCCCGAAATTCATGCCTGTATTTCAGTCAAGGAGTTCTGAGGCCCAGAATCGAAGACAGACTGCTTTGTCACCAGAGCCGAGCTGTGTCATGCCCAGCACTTCACCATCCCGGTGTTCTGGGCGAGTATTTTTCATGAGCTTGGGATCATGAATTCTCACCCACTGAGTTTCACTTTGAGTTTCTGGTTCATTTTCCCCCCCCCCCCCGCCAGCTTTAAATCAAAGCAGCTGAGTGTCACCATATTTCCATTTCACATGTTTTTGAGCCAAAAACAATGAGCACAATTTTTTTCCTAGATATATTTACTAAAAATGTCCATGTCTCTAGAGGTCCCAGGACCCAGCTCAGCTTTTCCTCTACTCTGTGAGGTGGCAGGGACTGTGGTTAGCAAAGCCTCCCAGACTCCCAATATCCTGCAAGATGGCTGGCCATCCCCTTACCTGGTCTGTTCTGCCTCCATTCCCGCACCATCCATGGAGATCCAGTTGGGCAGAGGGGTGCTCCTCTGCAGCTCCTTCCCACCGGGCACCTGTTGGGGCTGAGAAGCGACTGTCCCATAACAAGAAGAACGAGGTGTCTTTGGCACCTTAGAGACTAACAAATGTATTTGGGCATAAGCTTTCGTGGGCTAGAACCCACTTCATCAGTTTTATGGGTTCTAGCCCACGAAAGCTTATGCCCAAATAAATGTGTTAGTCTCTAAGGTGCCACAAGGACTCCTCGTTCTTTTTGCTGATACAGACTAACATGGCTGCCCCTCTGAAACCTGTCCCATAACAGTAACTTGCGCTATTATCCCTCCTCCTTGGTCTGCCATGATGTATATCGCCTTGTGGCTTTGCACTCCTGGGTAGCAGAAGTATCTTATACATAAGAACAGCCAGAGTGACTCAGACCAGCGGTCCATCTAGCCCACTGTCCTGTCTTCTGACAGTGACCAGTGCCAGATGCTTAACAGAGAATGAACACAACAATGCTATTAGCGAGTGATCCATCCCCTGTCCTCCACTCCCAGCTTCTGGCAGTCAGAGGTTTGTGGACACCCTAAGCATGAGCTTACGTCCTGACCATCTTAACGAACAGCCATTGACGGACCTGTCCTCCATGAACTTATCTAGTTCTTGTTTGAACCAAGTTATAGTTTTGGCTTTCACAACATCCCCTGTCAATGAGTTCCACAGGTGGACTGTGCATTGTGTGAATAAATACTTTCTTGTTTATTTTTAAACCTGCTGCCTAGTAATTTTATCGAGTGACCTCAAGTTCTTGTGTTATGTGAAGGGGGTAAATAACAGTTCCTTATTCATTTTTCTCCACACCAGTCATGATTTTATAGACCTCCATCATATCTCTCTTTGTTCATTTTTTTTAGCAGAACAGTTCGTCTTTTTAATCTCCCCTTTTATGGAAGCTGTTCCATACCCCTAATCATTTTTGTTGCCTTTCTCTGCACTTTTTCCAATTCCAATATATCTTTTTTGAAATGGGGTGTCCAGAACTGCACACAGTATTCCAGATGTGGGTGTACAGTAAATTTATATAGTGGCATTTTGATATTTTCTGTCTTATTGTCTATCCCCTTTCTAATGGTTCCTAGCGTTTTGCCATTGCCACTGCACACTGAGTGGATGTTTTCAGAGAAGTATCTACGATGACTCCAAGATCTCTCTTGAGTGGTAACCGCTAATTTTAACCCTATCTATAGTTGGGATTATGTTTTCTAATGGGCATTACTTTGCATTTATCAGCATTGAAAGTCATCTGCCATTTTGTTGCCCAGTCACCCAGTTTTGTGAGATCCCTTTGTAACTCTTTGCAGTCAGCTTGGGACTTGACTATTTTGAGTAATTTTGTATCATCTGCAATTTTTTTCTTCATCTCCAGTGTGGGGACCTGGCTGCCACCAGCATCAGAGTTTCTCTAACTGCCAGTGGCCATAGCATCCTGCCCCCTCTTCTTTCCTTACTTTCTGTTCAGTCCTCCCCCTCTCTGACACGTGGAGGCAGAACTGCGTGGTCGGTGATAGACCATGACGAGGAAGACCTGCCTCCTGATCCAATTTGCTCTGGCTACAATGGCATCCCCTGCGGAGTGCGTCATGAGTGGTATTTTGTGCCTGAGGGGCCACATCTGCTGCTGCTTAGCTTCACTTTCTGGGTGCAGGTGTTTTGTGCCCATCTCAGACCTCAGAGGAGCTGACATGATGGAGCTCTAGCCTTAAGAACAACAACAATCTGTCACTCTGGCCTTCCCCTGTGCCCTGAGCTGGGGGAGGGCTGGACCTGAACATACCGATCATGATGTGCTGCCTGCAGCCAGCTCTGTGGGAGACAGACTCTTCTGGAGCAAGGGCACCAGTTGCATTAAAGATTGATTTGAAAAATGTGGTCTTGTTTCATGGAATCAATATTCCCTGATGCTGCAATACGGCTGATTTAGATTTGGAACAAGGAATTTTGCCTCAAGCAAAAAACCAGAAAACAAAAAAGCCCTCAACTCTCTGCCTCTCTTCCTGTCTACCAGGGAATAGGGACTCTGGATCAAGACATAAAGGTCTAGAACATTTAGTCTGTTTATGATTTTGCAAATTAATTACACATCTCAGTTAAATCCAGATCCTTCTCCCTCCCCTCACCCCCACATACCCCAACCTTTCTCTCCGTTGTGGTGTTACTTTCCTGGATATAACGTGTGGCCTACAGTTTTACATCTAAGAAATAATTCTTTAGACATTTAGGCAGAACAGTCGTTTCTGGTGATATGCCCAGCGTCTAAGAAAGAAGAGCAATCACTGCTGACAATGAGCACCTCTCTCAGATCTAATTCCTGTTCATTCAGACAGATAGAACTAGCAAGACCATCCGCAATAGCACTGTCTAGTCACTTCCATTAATGTTGCACTATTTACATGGCTGAAATGGCATCATGATTTTCTCTTTTTGTTTTTTTCCTAAAGGAACAATGTTAGACTTTAATGACGCTTGTGGAGGCCTTTCATATATCAACTACGGGTTAGTTAAAGCTCTACTCTTGATATTTTGGCTGGATTTCTAAATTTTCTCCTTTTAGTAATCCACAATGTTAAAACAAACCCTGCTGGAACTTTGGTTACTCCCACAGATAGCAAAGGGAATTCTTATTCAATATACCTGTGTGTGCGTGTACGCTGTGTGCAACAGTGGCTTTCTGGTTGCTGAGGTTTGTAGTTTGATTATTCATGAGATTAAATAATTATTGTTAAGTGCCCCGTGACAGAGTGCCATAGACATTTTTAGATAATGAGTAAAAATGAGCTGGCAGTGCTGACTGTGCTGACGCATCAGAACTGTGCTTTGATTCTACTTTGTGGAAAGCCTGGACTGAGGAATGGCCAATTAATACAAAACCATTTAATTAAAATGTCATCTTCACGTTAGCCAGGAGAAGCCTCCACGGGCAGGATTTACCAAATGAATTGTTTGCTAGGGAGCGGTACGGCTGCTGAAAATAAGTAGAAAGCACCCACAAGTGAGCTGCTGCTTTAGCGGCTGGTCCTGAACCAGAGAGCTAGGATCTCAATCCTGTGAGTGCCTGACACGGGCAGGGGCCCTGTGTCTTCACTGGGGCTCCGAGTGGGCACAGGAGTCTGCTCACGCAGTGTCT
The DNA here is from genome assembly GCF_020497125.1 of Mauremys mutica. Taxonomy (NCBI): domain Eukaryota; kingdom Metazoa; phylum Chordata; order Testudines; family Geoemydidae; genus Mauremys; species Mauremys mutica. Next base: position 1,723,018 of record NC_059080.1, read on the forward strand.
GTTGGAGGTTGAGGGGGCAGGGGACTAGGCAGACAGCTGCCAGACCAGAGGGCTAGGTGAAGGGATGTGGCACCCAGTGTTTTAACCGTATCCAGCTAGGCTCCAGTCCTACAAATGGACCCATGGGGATGGACCCTTCAATGGGACTCCACCCACGGGCAGGTTTCTCTGCTTTCAGATCCTGATGCAGGATCGGGCCTCTGGTTTTTTAAACATCCAGCTATTTTCTGTTCTGAGGAGCTCTTCCTTGGCACCCATACAGTGCAGTGGGCTGCTCAGGGAATGGTTCAGGGTAGAATTTGGTAGTCGCCTTTTCAGTTTCCCAAAATTAAGAGTCCTCCAGCCCCACACGTTTGCAGAAGTTAGGAGTTTTTTGTTTTTTTAAATTTTTTTCCTGTTCCACTTTGGTTTAATTTAGACCTCTTGAGAAATGCATGGCTGTTAGTTTCTTGCACACATCGGTCCATCCCCGGGGATCCTATTGCACATTCTATTTAGCTAGCATCTGCCTGTTTGAATGAAATGTTATTTTATGTGGAATTCAGTGTTCTGTTACCAGGAACAGGAAAACTGCAAATAATTCTTTCCCTCCTGACAATCCTGATGTTACCAACTGTATTACTTATTTGCCCTTACCGTCTGGTACCTGTCAGAATTATATTCAAATCCAGAACAGATAGCAGACCTATCCACGTTCCGGTGCTTATAATTGTAGATTTCAGAGTAGCAGCCGTGTTAGTCTGTATCCGCAAAAAGAACAGGAGTACTTGTGGCACCGAAGAAGTGGGATGTAGCCCACGAAAGCTTATGCTCAAATAAATTTGTTAGTCTCTAGGTGCCACAAGTGCTCCTATAATTCTAGAGGCAGATGATGAAATACATGGTTGTAGGTATAACTTATGTTCCCCAGTCCTGCATAGCCATATGAATGAGACACTGTGTTGCTTTGTACAATTCTTCAACAACAAGCAGCTGTAAGGCTTGGAAGTATACAAAGACTTTATCTGAGGTCTCTAATTGGTTCTGGTTATTAACCTTTGGCTAAAAGTTGTCCTACTGGAAATTCCAGCTGGCAGCAGTTGGCCAACTGGCTTTTGAAGTCGAACAATGGGTCTTTTGTTGACTGGTTCTTGGGGCTAGTGGCCCACTACTGGAAATTGGTAACAGAAGAAACCAGCAGAGGCTCTGAAACTGGTAAAGAACTGCCAAAGGTTTTAAAAGATGTCTCCAGGAGTTTCTACTCAGGAAGACAAGCAATTTTTTCTAGGTTATTTTTGTTCTTTTTTTTTTTTTTTTTTTTGGTTTCCCTGACCTGTTTTTTCCATCTGTATGTCTCAGAGCAAATTTTAAGACTCTGGCCTGCACCCCAGTTTTCCAATCTTTGCTAGAAAATTGCTGAATGCATTAGAATTTTCCTTGGGATCTTCCCTGGGCTAGATGCTGGAATCACTGGTGAAATTACCTGGTCTGTGCTATGCAAGTTGATCAGAATGGTCCCTTTTAGCCTTAAAATCTTCAAACCCATGAATTTCCAGTCCAAGCATATGTCTTCTCTAATGACGGATTCTGCATTTTTTTTCCATGTCCTTTTTTGGGTCATGTCACAGACAATGGCACTTTTGTCACCTGGACAATCCAATATAGTTCTGTCATCATTTAGTTCCCTTTTCTGTTTACAGTGGTGCTGCATGTATGTAGGTATACTTGCAAAGTGCTCTGGGATCTTTCAACCTGAAAGAAGTTGTTATGAAGGTAAAGATCTTATTTTATTAAAAATAATTGCAGAATCCTTTCACTTGTACACTTCAAGAAAAGCAAATTTCAGCTCTCAAATTTAGCAGGAAAAGGTATAAAATACATTACAAAAACAAAGCCAATGTAGCAATACTATAGCTGCCAAACACTGTGCTGTATGGGTAATAATGCTCCCCGTTGAGAACTGAATCACACTTTTTTAGCATAGAGTATAATTAATGTTTTTCACACAGTATACAATGGGGGAACTTAATTGTAATGGGCCACCAGTTACACCATGGCTGTTACACTGGGGTGACGGAGTAGGATTCCAATTTCCATGACAACAGAGCACACAAATATTCTTAGTTCCATAACCATACAGCTAAATAGTATTTGAATTAGGTGAAAGGAAGCCATATATCTGTAAACCTTGATGGGAGACTAGTATTAGGTGCCACAAGAAGATACTGTTGCCCCTGCAGACACCTCTAGAGGGAAAGGATCCATAGTCCCTTGGAGGAGGCCAATGCATACCCTGTAAAAGATCACTGTACGTATCAATATCATGCTAACCAAATCACACTAGAATACATGGGTTATCATAATAAATAGTAACATATAATTTATTATCAGACTTGACAATTTCATTAAAGATAATTAAATACTAATGGAGCTGTAATACTCACATATAGTAACGAAGACACTAAACTAAAAAATGATGCAAGTCAAGGGAGCTTCCGACAAAACGTCTGGTTTAAAAAAAGTCCATTGTAGGGCTTTTCTATGACGCTTCCTCTAGTTCCTTCACAGGTGTTCCCTGCTATGGCAGATCTTTTAGAAGTGTGTGCATTTTATCTTCCAAATGGATCTGATTTGCAGAGAAACAGACATTTTCTGCAAGATATTAATTCCCCTTTATAACAGAACATGCCAAATGTTAAGCTGGACATTTTGATCAAGGCACAAAGTTTTAGGTGATCACAATTTTGCATTGTTCGCAAGGGCTTAATACCAACTAATTAAGTGCTGGATAGTGGAGAATGATCAACTCTCCTGACTGTGAGTCATAAAGGTAGCAATTTACATTTGGATTGAGATGGAATAGCCAGAATGCCCCTTTCATTGCTGTCTTTCTCAGGCAGTGTGAGTGGGTGGGAAATGCAAAAACAAAGGAAGCCATGCCAATGGTTTGCTCAGCCATTTCTCTGTGTTCTACGGCATGCCTGCACACTGGGATAGTCCACATGGCTAACTTGCCAAAATAAACACTTTATTTCTTATCAGCCTGCATTTAAAAAAAAATTGTCTCTGGAAGGGTTCTTGTATTATGGGACTTGTCTTTAAAAAAACAAAAACCTAAATAGCCTAGTGCTGTCTGTTACATCTGTTGGTGTGTTTTCGGCAACTGTGGCTTCATGAAGAAAACTTTGGATTGGGGCCATGTGATATGGGATGGGAGAGCATTCCAGCCAGAAACTGCAAAGGAGAGAGCAGACCACTGGTAGAGAAATCAGTGAGGCGAGCTCTCCACTCAGCCTCCTGTTGAGCCTTGTCCTCTGAGCTGTAAAACAGAGAAGCAGATGTGTAGTCTAAGAATTTTTCCAGAATACTCTGTAAGCAAATGAGACATTGTAACGTGGCTTCTCTGGATTGCATTCCCAGCCTACCACGGTTCCTCTACCAGCATTCACTATATTTCTTTTCTGTGTGTTAAATTTAGCAGAGCAGGCACTAAGCCATTTCTCAGTTGTCGCTGTTGTAGCATGTGTACCTTGATATGCATTTCCGCGTGAAAATATTCTCCCACTGGCCCAGATGTTGAATGCATTTCTATGGACCCCAGGTACTTAGGGATACTGGAGAGGATCTTTTTGGCATTCGAAGGAAGAGAGAGAGAAATAGACACTGCTGCTCATCTTGGGGCAAATGAGAAAAGGCCAGAGCTGCCATTATGTTGTTACTTTTTGAAATCAGCTCAATCCGCTGCAGACAAATGTTGTAATCTCTGAAATGCCACCTAGATGTTAAGTATCAGGGAGTAGCCGGGTTAGCCTGCATCCACAAAAACAACAAGGAGTCCAGTGGCACCTTAAAGACGAACAGATTTATTTGGGCATAAGCTTTCGTGGGTAAAAAACCACTTCAGATGCATCCCACGAAAGCTTATGCCTAAATAAATCTGTTCGTCTTTAAGGTGCCACCGGACTCCTTGTTGTTTTTCTAGATGTTAAGGCAATTGAAGCCCTGGCAATACTGACAGTATGATAATGGTGGTCTTTCTTTTCTGTCTTGCTTGTTAATGACCCATCTGAACTGAATAGCTGTGGGAAAGTGCTGACAGTAGGGGAAAGATGTAGGTAACCTGAGAATCGAATACAGATTGGACATAAAATTCCAAAAGACAGAGGTGAGATGGGATTTTCTGGTTTTACTGCTCCTCTGAAATTCATTGTGCTATAGAATTCTACTTACTTGTGAACTCCAGTGAAAGTATTTAGACAGGCTGACATATGAGTAGATAATTGGTACAGTATTTTTCTGGTTTTGATTAAATGACTGAATTGTCCACGGACTTCTATGTAATGCTACTGCTGGACAGAGACTAATGTTCCATTTTGCAGGAAATTCTGCAATTTCAGAATGTCTTCGCTTTTGAAATGGAATGAAAACAAAAAAAATTCTGTTTCCCAGGATGTGAAATTTTAAAAAAAAGTGTGTTTTGAGTTGATTGAAATGTTTAATTCAGATAAAGAATGAAACATTTCATTCTGATTTCATATTTTTTAAAAATTTATTATATAATTTAAAGAACAAAAGAAGCAAAGTTGTTTTAAACCAATCAGACCTTTCATTTCAACCTCATCAGAATGCTCCAGTCTCTTTTTTTCCCCCCTGCAAGTGAAATTTTGTTGAAATAGACAGATTTCCATGGAACATTTCACTCTTGATGGATCAACATTTTCTGATGAAAAAGTGTTTCATCAAAGTCTTTGACAATCATCTCTAGTTTATCAACATAGTAGTTTGTAGATTGTGCTGGATGAGAGCATAATCCCAACTACACATATAAAATGATGGGGTCTAAATTAGCTGTTACCACTCAAGAAAGAGATCTTGGAGTCATTGTGGATAGTTCTCTGATAACATTCACTCAATGAGCAGTGGCAGTCAAAAAAGCACACAGAATGTTGGGAATCATTAAGAAAGGGATAGATAATAAGACAGAAAATGTCATGTTGCCTCTCTATAAATCCACGGTACGCCCACACCTTGAATACTGTGTGCAGATGTGGTCGCCCCATCTCAAAAAAGATATATTGGAATTGGGAAAGGTTAGGTTCCAAAAAGGGCAACAAAAATGATTAGGGGTATGGAACAGCTTCTTTATGAGGAGAGATTAATAAGACTGGGACTTTTCAGTTTGGAAAAGAGACAACTAAGGGGGAGATATGACTGAGGTCGATACAGTCATGACTGGTGTGGAGAAAGTAAATAAGGAAGTGTTATTCCTTCTCATAACACAAGAACTAGTGGTCACCAAATGAAATTAATAGGCAGCAGGTTTAAAACAAACAAAAGGAAGTGCTTCTTCACACAATGCACAGTCAACCTGTGGAACTCCTTGCCAGAGGATGTTGTGAAGGCCAAGACTATAACAGGGTTCAAAAAAGAACTAGGTAAGTCCATGGAGGACAGATCCATCAATGACTGTTAGCCAGGATGGGCAGGGATGGGTCCCTAGCCTCTGTTTGCCAGAAGCTGGGAATGGGCGACAGGGGATGGATCACTTGATGATTCCCTGTTTTGTTCCTTCCCTCTGGGGCACCTGGTATTGGCCACTGTCGGTAGACAGGATACTGGGCTAGATGGACCTTTGGTCTGACCCAGTATGGCCATTTTTATGGTCTTATGAGAGCACACACAGTAAAGCTGTTAAATGGAAGAAAACAGCTCTTGGCTAATCTCCTTGCACAAAAGAACCTGAAGTGCTGCTTTTCTCTCTCTCTCTCTGGTTTGCCAGGAGTACATACCACCAGCCCACAATCCCCTTTTACAAGAGGAGCTATTAATTTCATTCCTCAGCGCTGATGAAGGGAAGGGTCCATCCCTTTAAGTGTATTTGTATGGCACCTTTGCGGTTTATAGCAAACCAGCTTGCACTGCATGAAGGGATTCAGAGTACAGTAACTGAGATCCTACACCTGGGACCAGCTCCTCAGCTGCTGTACATCAGCCTGGCTCCATTGCAGTCACTGAAGCTGCACTGATTTACACTAGCTGAAGATGTTTTCTTTGAATGTTAACTGAAAATACTGTTTGCCATGGTGTTGTAGCCGTGTTGGTCCCAGGATCTTAGAGAGACAATGTGGGTGAGGTAATATCCTTTACTGGACCAACTTGTGTTGGTGGAAGCTTTTGAGTTTCACAGAGATCTCCTTCAGGCTCCTTTGGAAAATCTCAGTAATAATAGGGTATGTCTACCCTGCTGTCACCCACCTGCGGCTGACGTGGGCTTGTGGGGCTTGGCTGGGGGGCTGTCACATTGCCATGTAGATGTTCCTGCTTGGACCTGGAGCCCCGCAAGGGGCTTACGTGCGGATATGACAGCGGGAGGGTCACAGAGCCCAGGCTGCTGCCCAAGCACAAACATCTACAGAGCAGTTTATAGCTCCTTGTGCCGGAGTCAGCAGAGCGGGGCCAGACGCAGGTGTTGAATCGCAGTGTAGGCACATCGTCCCAGGGAGCAGCAGCCAGTCTTGGAGCCCAGGTTGACAGACTCAACCTCTTGCTGCTCAGGCTCTGAAGCCCATTCCCCTCGCTCGGCTGCAGAGTGCAAGCCGCAACGTCTACCCTGCTCTTTGTAGCTAGAGCTCAGTGAGGCCAGATCTGTCAACCCGGGCTCTGAGCCTTGCTGCCACAGGCTGCTCCCATTATGTAGATACACTCCCAGTTCCCCTGTGCCTCAGTTCGGCAGCTGTAAAGTGGGGACAGATTAAAGACTCTGAAGCATGCACATACTTAGGGCAATGGGAGCTGTAGAAGTAAGCACCTGAGGGCTTACCTACACTTACAAATTTGCAGCGCTGCAGCAGGGTGTGAAAACACACCCTCTCCAGCGCTGCAAATTGCGGTGCTGCAAAGCGCCAGTGTGGTCAAAGCCCCAGCGCTGGGAGCACGGCTCCCAGCGCTGTACGTTATTCCCCACAGGGAGGTGGAGTACGGACAGCGCTGGGAGAGCTCTCTCCCAGCGCTGGCGCTTTGACTACACTTAGCGCTTCAAAGCGCTGCCACGGCAGCGCTTTGAAGTGCTAAGTGTAGCCACAGCCTCAGACAGATAGAACTCCCCTAGGCTCCTTGGAGAAGCCCGACCTAAAGGTGTAACCCACACTCAGTTGCAGACGTGTTCATGGCTTTACAATGTGTGAGTAATTCTCCCTGCTGGAAAGCACCTTTCTCCCACACTTCATCGTCAGAGAATGTCAGCGTGTCACCTGCAGGTATTTCACTAAGTGCGGTGATTGATTTGAGATTGAGTAGAAGACTGAGAGCACAGATCTGAACGTGGTCAAATCAGATCTGGATCTGAACACTGTATCTCACAACTGGACCCAAAGCCCAGATCAGAAAGCCTTGATTTCAGAGGAAGTGCCTGTCCAGATCTGATCATCCCCATGCAGCCCCTGTAGCTATGACACTGCAGCCCATGGCTGCTAGAAACCAGTTAAGCTGCTCTAAGACAGTGTGAGTTTTGTACAGGTATGAAAAATATAGGCTTAAATGGGAGACAAATGGCAATACAAAGTAAACTGTTGATCTTCTTCGGCTTCTTAAAATATGTCATGTGCATCACATATCAATCACCTGTGCCTTGCAGTCCTGTCTCTGTAGGATTGAGAGAGAGTGCGTGTGTAAAAACAACCAAACACTGCTTACTGGAGAAGCAAAGGGAAAGGGCATATGGGAGCTCCTGACAATCTGCTGAAATAACAAAACAAGAAGGCCATTCTGTGAGTGAAACGGTGAGCCCGATCCTCAATTGGCATATATTAGTGTAGCCCAAATCCACCAGCTGTGAGCCAGGCCCATTACATATAAAGGAGGAGATCTCAAGGACCCTATGCTGCATTCCCAAAATGCTCACTGATTTTTAGCACCCGTGTTCCCCAAACTCAAACAATACATCACTGCGAATGCAAGCTCTGTGGGGTAGGAGCGTGCTGGATGCTGTGTTCTGTAACATGCCAAGATCACTGGTAGTGCTTGACTAGTAATAAATTGTATCTTGGAAGGGGTCTAATTCTCGGGGCTTGTACACTGCAGTGTACATTACAAAGCACACAGGCTGTACCGCACTGCATTGGCTTTCATTGTACTTTATATTCAAGCTGCACTGTTATAAAAAGTCTTTGATGGCTCCAGTCTAAAAAAACCTTCAGTGCTATGCAGTCGTATCCTATAGATATATTATTGTCGCTAGTGAAGACCAGAAATCATTGCCCCTACTGCCAGCCAAATGGTTTCTCTACTACCTCATACGGGAAATAGGAAGCAATATTCCTAAGCACCAAGAAGATTAAATGGAACTCTTCTAACCAGTGATACATCCAGCTCTAATTGCGAAGCAACAGGCATTACTGCATGCAGGTCAGAGCTACCTGCCCTTTCATTTTACAAAAATACAACCATCCTTCCCCATGCCCCCCCAAACCCCTCAACACCCTGCCCCCCCCAAAACGCCGAGTTTGTTTTGCTTCCCCCCCGACAGCCCTCTCTCTCTAGGTATGTGTAAGTACCTTAGAGAAATAGAGTGCCTGATTCTGCTCTTATGCATAGGTGCAACTTCACTGACTTCAGTGGAAATACACTGGTGTAAATCAGGAATAAGTGAGAACAAATCAGGCCACAATGTATAGTATTTAATTACATACACAAAATAAGGTTCACTCAGAAATCAAATGTAGATGCTGCCTGTAAATAGAAAGATCTATGTTTTAATTAAGAAAATTTAAGGTCTCTCTTTGTTAAACAAATAGTAGAAAAAGCAAGCAATGGTAGACAACAATAAAGTATCTGGCATCTTTTCTTGATTGCACTAAACCTTTTTCTGCACTTTGAATAGGAATAAAAACAGAAACATTGTGGACAATAGTCCACAACAGAACAATCAGCCTAAATAACTAGATTTTAAAACGCTCATATCATAAATGTTGAAAAGGCCTTCAGAGTTTTGTAACTTTGTGCTAATTCAGCTTTTAGTATTTCTTTCCTGCTTATGCATCCTTTTTTATTCCAAGTCCCTTCGTACTGCTGTGAGGGAAATAAAATGTCAAATGTAAAGCATATTACTACCAGTTTGCAGCAGTGCTTTTAGATGGTGCTTATAATGAAGCTTGTACGCATCACTCTCCTTCATTAGTTTTATTCTTATACCTAAGACTCTATAAAGAATAAAACTACTTTGACTTTTTATTCAACAACTATTTGCTAAATGTTTTGATGGATTTCTGATCAAAAGACGGCCTGGGTTAAGTTGAAGCTGCATAGCAAGGCAGGATGAGAACGGAACGCTTGGCTTTTGGGAAGGGCATGCTGGGTGGAGGAGAGCGTGCAAGGAGCTGCCTCTTCCCTTTTTCCTGCCAGCGCACCTGTGAAGGACTTGGGCATCGTCTGCATGTGGCGCTTGCTATTGTTGGAGGCTCTGACTAATGGAAGTGTGGCCTGTTAGCTTATCGTAGGCAACCCCCCAGTCCTCCCCCATGCAGGCTGCAATAGGCAACAGCCCCTGGGGGGAACGCATGTGATTTCTTTCTGGAACCACAACAAGGAGCACATACTCTCCAGTCCAGGCTCCCTGTGCCTTAGGCAGGAAGAGTCACAGCTCCTCTTGTAGGGTTACCCTTCCATTTCCCCCATCCATCCATCCACCCACCTTATCAGTGCTGTTCCCCGCTTGGCCACAGGGGTCACTGTTGAGTAACAGACCGAATGCATTTCCTTCGATGGGAAAAAGTGACTGGCCTCTACAGGATCTCCAGCTTCTAGCAGCCTGAGGAGTGAGCGGGTGGGACAGGGGGGAGGTAGGAAAGCCCGGGAGTTTCCTAGTGTGGTTTCCAGCAGGTCGTTCCATCAGGATAAGGCATTTTGTTTTCTCTTCCTCTCCCCAGCAGAGCATCTGAGGGTTTAGCCCCACAACTCACTGAGATGTGAAGATGCGCCCTGCCTTGTTTATTTAGTTGGACGCACGTGTTGAAGGCCTAGAACGTAGTCACAGGCCATGCAGGGGGCTCTCCTTAAGCACACACCCCTGTGGTCTCTGGCTGTGCCCCTCCCAGCCAGAAGAGAGGAAGGCCCCTCACTCTGGCGCTCCTCGTCGGTCCCTTTTGCGCCAGAGTCAGGAGTCTAGAATCTGACTGACTCAATCCAGACCCCATGCGCAGTGCCTTTCCTTGGCATAATGGCTGCCTGAGCGCTCTACTCCATCGTTCCGTGAGGGCGCAAAGTGTTGGGAAAGTTTTCACTGATGGATGCGAAAGATAGAAATCACTTGCTGTCTCTTACTGACGAACATATGCATAAAAATAGAGGAAGCCAAACTGATGTTGCTTACACATTTGTTTGAGTCCTGATGCAACCTGGTGTGTTACTTTAAACCAAAAATTGCTGCTGCAAATCAATTTTTGTTCAATTTACGGTACATTTGTTGTAGCTGAACTACAAAGATGTACAAAGTTTCCTGGTGTGATTTAAGAGAGAAGACATTTTGAACAGGGAGATAGTGATTTTTGCATCATAATTTGTCAAAACAACACTCCCTCCTCCGAATAATCCAAACAAACTTTAAAAAAAATTCCCCTGAAAAAACCATGAACACTGGAAATCCTGAATATCTGGTATAACTTGACATTCTGGAACATAAAAATGAAGTCATTCATAGTTAGCTCATCCATGCTGCATTACATAATGGTGCATTTTATAACTTTAAGCACAAGTGAAGAAATCTGCTGATGTCACTTATACTTGTCACTGATTGTTACATGAGATCAGAAATAGTATCCTGAAAAGAACTGTCAGTAGGCTGAAGTTTACCGTATTACAGGGGGACTGCGTGCTGCCTTAAGGCACCCAGAACAAGTGGGACTTTAGTGAGGTAAAGATAGGTCTTTGCGGGGCTGGGGGTAGCACACTGTCCACTTCTTTTTCTCTTGCAACTTTAAGAAAAAATTGTGAAGTCATTTCTGCTTCCCAGCTGCAGTTTGCATAGGCTGAGCTGGCAGGGGAGGGCGTGAAGACTCAACAGTGGCAGTCCAGTTGCACAGAATCCCACCAAACACTGCAATAACATCTGCTACCCCCTCTTGGAGTGACTGGGGGAGAGCAGGCCCCCCTCCCCTGAACAGTGCGTGAGAATGCTGCTGTCAGCTGCTAGGAGTGCAGGAGACTAGGAAGGGGGTTGCATTGTTAGTGCAGAGGTGAACCGACCATGTACACACCAGTACCATGCGCACACACACACAGTCAACACCCTGGAAAGAACCAGAGAAATAATGTCCCTCTTGGGTACTCTGGCCCCTCCTGGCACCACTGGAGCCGCCGTTGATAACCCTCTGGGCATGCTGTGAAGCCCAGCTTTTCTCTCCTTCCCAGGCTAGCGAGGAAGGAGTGGGAGGAGGGCTGCGTGATCCTATCCATGGACAGTCCTTCTGTGTGTATTACTCTATGGGGTAGGCACCTGGAGCTTACGATGGTGCCTGTAGCTGTATTTTGTAAATGTGAAGAAGCAATTACACGAACTCCATTGAATACATTACCGAAGCTGCTCTAGAGTACTGACCGACTTGCCGAAACCATCCTGCCCCCTCTCTGTGCACTGACCCTGAGCCAGCCAAGCACTCGGGATATTTGCAAAGGCGCAGAGGAGTGCTGGGTACCCAACTCCCAGGGGTTCCTTTTGGAAATCTTTCTCCCTTAAGTTTGTGCTTAAGCTTTAGACAGGTGAATCATGTAATTGAAATCAGTGGAACTACTCATGTTTAAGTGTAAGTGCTTTGCTGGATTGGGGCCAGAGTGTGCAGCACCATGAAGCACCACGACCCTCCTGCATAAAACCTGTCACCATTGATTGTAGATTACCAGGGCACAGTTTGCATGGCTTGTAAGAATTTAGCTGTTTCCATAATTAGATCCCTTATTTTTAGGAGGGTTTAAAATGGACAAGTTTGCTGTAGACTTAACCTTGGCATAAGAAACCTTGCAAAAGTGCAGTTACTTTTGTCCAAACTAATGGTCTGATTCTGATCTCACAGTGGTGTAAATCAGGAGTAACTGCCCTGAAGTCAGTAGTTATGCTGATATAAACTTGGAGTGAATGAGATCAGTAGTGTTCTTTTAGCTTTGAGTTATAAAAATACAAAATATGACACCTCATCTATGCAAGACTCATGACTGTTCTGGCTGGGAAGTGGTGCCACCTTCCCAGCTCCCGTTCCTGCTGGCCTCCCATTTTTCATAGCACACTCTCTTTCATTTGCTCTTTGCATGTGCTTTATGCTGCTCCCTGCCTTTTGGAATTGAGTGGACAATAAATCAATATGAGCAACTGCCATGTATTGCAGTAATAAAACTATTTACCCAGCTCCCTTGAAGGATTCCTCAAGGAACAGGCTCTATCGACCATGAAGAAATGAATATGTTTTTTCATTCATCTAATGTTCTTATCTCTGGGGAAATGAGCTGTCATGTAAAGTGGCTAGAAGGGTTATATTTAGTGATAGGTTAGATTTCAATTGTTTGGTTCAGTTAAGCAACTGTAAGTTTGGATGCAGTTCTAACCCTTACACAAATTATGCAGACCTCTCTGGTCTGCCGTACTGGTCTGGAGATGTCATGAGAACTGTCTGTCTTGCGATGTTGCTGGTATCGTCTGTTCCCAGTCCTGGAAGTAACTTGAAAATAGTCTGTCTTGTGATATTTCCAGACCTCTGCTTTCCAGCTTCATCTCAAAGCAAAGTCCAGCTGTGGTTTGATTTAAGGGGTAAATGAAGGTTTGAGCCCATCCCTGGTAATGTTATCACTGGCCCATCGGATTTTGGACAGTGATAATGTACAATTATCTATTCCTGCAACAGGAAAAGAACAGTTTAATTTCTATAGAAACTGACCCTAACATCTGGACAGATTGCTCTACGACTTTGTTGGAAGTTAGTAAACTCAGTTGATGCCTGCTGAGGTTTTTGAAGCAGGGCAAGGAAAGGACAGCCAACTTTGGGGATGCTGTTGGAGCCGAAAGGCCAGCCAGGATCTTTAAAGCCTTTTGTAAATGTTCAGGAATACTTTTTTGATCTTATAAAATGCATAACTTCTGTTCTTCTGCCCCAGCAGCAGTTCTGGCCTCTGACATCCATTGGAACCAGGATATTGTCAGTGCTCTGGACAGAGAATGTTATATAAAAGGAATGTAAATGGCTTCCAAAGCTTGCGATTGTACGTTTTGGTATCAGATCTCTCTCCCCCCACCTCTGTTAGAGTTACTTAGTGCACAGCTCTCTGTGGGTGGATATTAAGGGCCCGATCCTCAACTGGAGTAAATCCATGTAGCTCCATTGAGGTCAGTGGAATAATGCCAGTTTACACCAGCTGAGGCTCTGGCTGTCTGTTTATGATATGATATAAAACAATAGTAACAGTCCAAAGCTTTTTTCAACCTTCCATCTAGACAGACACATGGAGAGTCTCCAAGGACCTTGAGTGTTCTTACAAAGTAGACGGTAGGGTTCATTTCAGTCACGTTGGACAGTACAGCAACATTAAGATACAATTTCTTGTATTCTGTCTCCAAACCTACCCACAATGGCTATTCACTGGGATGAATCTAATACAGAACCCTTTGAGGAGGTAAAACAAAAAACCCAGCTTAATGTCAGAGCAGGTTCCAACACAGAAAGCTCTTTCCTATTGTACTGTGGGGAGCTGAAAAATCATTCTGGTCATCCAGTTACTCATTTAGACCATGTCATGTTAATATTCATTGTTATTAGGAAAATTCAATTTCTAGTCATATGTTGACTTTTCTATTACTATGGTAGAATAAACATTAATACAGAATAATCGTAATGTAGTAGAGCTTTCTTAGTGGCATAACGCTGCTGCCCAGCCTGGTTTACGTTCAGCCCGGCCTTTGGAAGTAAGGCGATAATGTTTATGAGCAGATTAACTCACAGTAGAGCTGTATAGGATCAGACTGTTGGTAAGGGCTTTTTAAACATTTCTCTGAGCCCAAACTAGGTCTGGAATTCCCAGGCCTGAGCCTTTGGCCTGCCAGCGAGAAGGGAGCTGAACAGATTGAATGGAGCCAGGCTCTGTACCGTTAGCTAAGCAGCAGTGGTCCCAGGATGACCATAAAGCTGGGTATTGCCACTCTACATTCATCTTTTATTAAACACCTTGGATAAATTATTCTGAGGCCTTTTTGGACTAGCCCTCAGGTTAGAACTCGTCACACATTCCTCTAGAAGAATAAACCTTAGTTATGAGATTCATCATTTAAAATGTTTTCTCTTTCCCAGGTGTGATCGGAACACTTGTTATCAGCATGCCCTGGGCAATGCATGGGCATTGATTTGCTGTTATCTTTTAATACACGTTGTTAGGATTGTTTATCTTTGAGTTTCAGAGGCCTCTTTCCCTCTGCAGCTCCTCGCCAAGGGGGTGAGGACAATCCAGTCCACCCATGGGAGAGCAGAGTGCTCAGAGGGTCAGGCCCTGCAGGGGTATCCCAGGTCTCTCTTGAGGAGCAGTGAGCATGGTAGTGTGTGCACATGCCTCCCAGAAACGACTCTTTCCAGTGACTAACCAGCTTGCTGCCACCTGAAAGCTGGAGGAGTTCCTCTTTGACGTGATCGGAGCCTGTGTTTTTGGTGCGGCAGGTGTGCATCTGTGACTGTGGTTCATTAGCGTTATCACTTCCTGCTGGTTTCCTTGAGGGCATTGCCACAGATGATGGCCGTCCCCCATCTTGCCTTAAGCTGCCCTCTCGCTGCCTTTGGAAGGGCCCGCAGGGGACTGGAAGTGGGATGCTGTGGGTGCCACAAGGATTCCTCATTGTTTTTGCTGATACAGACTAATACAGCTACCCCTCTGAAACCTGTTCCCTCTTCTGTGCCTCGTCCACCTGGCTCAACCAGGCTTATAAAAGTGGAGGTGAACTGACTCGGGCGGGGGTTAGCCATCAGTTATAACAAGGGCTGCACATACCGTATGTGGTGTGCACAGGTGTGGCCAGTGTGATGATTCTGCTTTCTGTGTACTGCAGCTTTCCCTGTTTGCGGGGGGTTGATTCAGTGTGGCTGCTAAAGTGAACAATACAGTTCCCCACGCTCCCTTTGTGTAACACTCTGTCTGTGTCTTTGCTGGTCCATCAGTCTGATATACCAGGCATCCAGACAGAACGTACTGGGTTAGCTCTTTGTGTTGGTGACGAAAAACGCAGCCCTTCCATGCAGGGTGTCCAGGAAAGGTAAATGAGAATCTACCCTGACAGCAGCTGCCTAAGACGGGCTTGACAGTAAGATAACCCCTGATGTTTTCATCTGATCTGACAATTACATCAAAAGGAGTGGTTTTTCCTAGAGCTGAGAAAACATGACAAATAGAAGTATAAAATGAGCCATTAAATATATTGGGAGCCTGCCTTTTTAAAGATTGTCCTCTAACAATAATGATTCTTATACATGGTCACAGCGTCAGCTCTGGGTTTCACCTTTACTATTCTAGATTGAGGATTTTTCTTGCAAATTTTTCAAAATCAAGCTGGCTGAAAGGATTTCATGTTTTCAGTGGTGCAGCAGCAGAATGCTAGCTGAATTGCCTTTTGAGCAGAAGCAGAAAGTAAGAAATTTCAAAATAAAAAAAAGTGTATTAATTTTGATTAATTGCCAACATATCTAGATAATTTGTTATTCTGTGACTTGACAGCATCTTATGGGCCAGGTGTATCTGTGAGGGGAAGCCCTGAGCTGGGGGCTTCGGTGCCCAGTGAGCTAGCCAACATCAACCTGTTGTGCACTCCAGCCTTAACCGGCCTGCTCCGTAGGGGCCAGACAAGGCAGTGGCCCCGTGAAGTGCTCACTATTTGATGGTCAGAAGGAGCATTTCCTGCGCTCCGCTGAGCACAGGGACTGCAAGGTAACTGGCCCTTGCCAGGAACACTCACATGAGTGAAGGCTCCTTAGGACTAGGGCTGGACGGAAAACGAGAATTCCTTGTCCAGGCTTTGCACCACATTGGGAGGAAACAGAGCCCTTTCAACAAAAAATGAGAGAGAGAGAAACCAATCCAAGAATAGCCAATAGCCTGGTGGTTTGGGCACGCCCTGGGATTCCGGAGACCCAGGTGAGTGCCAGCACCCACGCGGTTGGCCTGTTTGTCTCCTATTGGAGCTGTTGTGCTTTGTATAAATAATTGTAGTCACATGCCGGGGGGAGGAGAGCCAGAGACCGACTGGCTCTATAGTCTGGTTGTTAGGGCACTCGCCTGGGACGGGGGAGACCCAGATTCAAGTCACAGCTTTGTCATCTCAACCACTGGGCTATAGAATCAGTCTCTCTCGCTGGCCCAATGGATTGTGAATTATTTGTACAAAGTGGAACAGCCCCAATGACCAAGATTGAGACAGGCCCCCCACAGAGTGGCCTGGGGATTAGGGCCCTGACCCTGGATGTTGGAGACCCATGTTTAAGTCCATGTGCAGAATCAAGAGGAGCAGGAATTGGAACCTGGCTCTCCCATATCTCAGGTGTGGGTCCCGGCGATTGGCTATTCTGTGGGTGAGTGTCTGTCTCCTCCTTCCAGAAATGCTATCCTGGGCACAAGAAATCTTCCTCAACAAAAGTTTCCTTGAAACTGATCACATTTCTGCAAAAAGGTTTGGTTTTGATGAATCCACATTTTCTGAGGGGAAAAATATTTGGTTGAAAAATTCCTGACCAGCGCTATGACTCCTCACCAGTGCAGGTGCAGAAGGGCCAGTCACAATGCAGGCCAATGTATTCAAAATGTGCAGACAAATCCTAGTGCAAATTGTTGAACAAAACTCATTGTGCCAAATTAATGCATTCAGAACCTAATCCAAAAACTGGCACTTGCATTTCACTGGTAACAAAGGGCACGAGAAGCATATTGTTAATTCTAGTGTTGGTAGCTATGAAACTGTGACGCCTTTTGTTTTCTGTGTACTGCACCTGTGAGCTTCTTAGCACTCTAGCGGTGCACAACTTTTGTTCTTGTCGCTCGGGACAGGCCATCAGAGGAGACGCACAATCTCTGCTGTCTCCTGCAGACTATACTTGCCTTCTTCTTTGGCTTGTTGTTCCCCCAATAAAAAATAACGGCCATTCTGGCCTGAAAGTGTGTGTTTGCTCTTTGTACATGGGGAGAATTATAGCCAGTGGTCTGCTGTTTTTAATAGAGACTGTGCCTTTCTATACATAGTGGCATTCTGTACAGCAAAATGAATGCCCCAGGAGGGGTCACAGAGCTTTCCCGTCTGGGTGAATGGAAGTTCTCACCACCTACTGTCGGCTCTGATGGGTAGTGTTGTGGTGGAGCTCCCTTCCTCGTAGGCTGTTCAAAACTCCCTGTCCTTGCCTTGGGGAGACGAGCCCTCTGCACAGGGAGGAATACATTCAGGAATCACTCCAGCGCGCAGAGCTATTTCAGCACCTGTGTCACAGAACCACAATACTGTATAACAACCTCCTGCACTTGGAAATCAGGAGTCAGAGCCCAAAAGATCACAAGACTTGTTTGTTTGTTTTTTTAAAGTGGGGTTTTTTTTCTTTGCCTTCTGTTTTTTGAGTCTTTAGGCTGCACTTGAAGCACATTTTCAAGCTTTTCTCGGCAACCATGAGGGCTGGAAACTTTCTTTTTAAAATGAAAACGGAGGTTCTTGCCCAATCACGTGCCTCCAGGAGTGAGAGATTTAGGAAAACAACCAAATAGCATGAGACTTGCCGTAAAGCCACGAGAATTGGCAAGGCTGACCGTGTCATTGACTGGGACGGCGACTGTGAGTGTAATAAAGTCAGTGCCTCACAAAGGAACTCTAACTCTCTCAGCAAACAGACAATCCCATCTGCCCCTCCAGCCTCTGTCCTTTACTTCTGACCATTGCACCTTTGGGCAATGACTGAGTCTTGCCTGCAGTGAGAACCTGTGGTGGCCACGCTCCTAGCCTGCTCCATGGGCCATCAACTAGACCTGAGCTCAGGGCCCTGGCTTACTGCATCCCTACACTGTCCAGCAGCCCTACATATCTACTCAAATGTCATCCCCACGCTCCAGTGGGAGGAAGTCTGGAAGCAGGACATAGGGTGGAGAGGCCAGCAGCTTGCCCTGTCTGCCCCTCCTAGCCAATCAGGGCTGGGAGCAGGTCCGACCTGACTGTTCTGCAGCTGGCATGTGGAGTGACAAGTGGCCTTTGGGCAGTGAGTTTGATGGTGGTGGTGCTTAGTTCGTTTCCCCATCTGTGAAGTGCATTAAGGACACCTGCCCACCTCTGCAAAGTGCTTTGACATTTGTGGATGGAAAGGGCTAAGTACTGTGATGAGGTGTCTCTTCCAAAGGGCCAGCCTGCTATAGGGTTTTTTAATCATATCTTTTCACAATGTATTCTGCAATCTCTATCAGACCTGAACTGGTCCTAAAAGCCAGTCTCTCACTTAACGTACGTTGTCAAATAAATTGGTTTTAGCAGGGCAGATTCAATTAGAGGCCCTAACTTTGAAATACATTTTTGAGAAAATTATAAAGCAACAGTTAAATGAGAAGGCAAAGTTAGTGGAATGGCCTGACAGAGATTAATGACATATTTTGGGGTTGGCTATATTTCAAGCAATTTAGTGTGAAATTTAAAAGCTGCAGTACAGTTGTATCCTTTCCACAGTTTGATAAAAATACCACCCACCATATCAAGACACTGCAAATCATTTACTTATCAAGAATGGGTCTACTAAAAAATACACAAGTAAGAAATGCAAATTGTAAGTTAAAGTATTTTTAAAACCATAAATGCACGGTATTGGCAGTCTGTCGAAATGGACAGATTGTCAACATTGCAAATGCCAGAGTCAGATGGGAACTGGGTTTAGAATTCTCTTTTCTATTCTGCAGTCCTCACTCTAGTATCTGAGCCCCTCCCCCCCCGCCGCCCCAAGTCATGCATTAAACATGTGACACACACCTGTTGTGTGTTTTCTCATCCTCCCCCCAGCTGGAGAAGTGTGTTCAGGGGAGTGTCTTGTGGAATTTGTTGTTATATTCGTAGGTCAGACCACAAGGGGCCACCATGATCATTTGACCTCCCCCATAACACAGGCCATAGGAATTTGAATTAATTCTTATTTGAACTAGAGCAGATGTTTCAGAAAAACATCCAGTCTTGATTTAAAGATGTCAAGTGATGGAGAATCCATCACAACTTTTGGTAAGTTGTTCCATTGGTTAATTACCATTGCTGTTAAAAATTTGCACCCTCTTTCTAGTCTGAATTTGTCTACCTTCAACTTCCAGCCACTAGATCTTGTTAGACCTTTGGCAGCTATATTGAAAAGCCTTCTATGACCAAGTTTATGTTCACCATGTATATATTTATAGACTGTGATTAAGACCCTTTGTTAAACTAACCAGATCGAGTTTCTTGAATCTATCACTGTAAGGCATTTTCTAATCCTTTAATCATTTTTCATGGCTTTTCTCTGAAGCTTCTCCAGTTTTTCAAAATCCATCTCGAATCGTGGAGACAAGAACTGAACACATTATTCCAGCAGTGGTCACACTAGTGTCACATAGACAGGGGCGGCTCTAGCAATTGCACCACCCCAAGCAGGGCGACACGCCGCGGGGGGCGCTCTGGCGGTCGCCAGTCCCGTGACTCCGGTGGACCTCCTGCAGACGTGCCTGCGGAGGATCCGTTGGTCCCGTGGCTCCGGTGGAGCATCCACAGGCACGCCTGCGGGAGGTCCACCCGAGCTGTGGGACCAGCGGACCCTCCGCAGGCATGCCTGCGGGAGGTCCACCCGAGCCGCGGGACCAGCGGACCCTCCGCAGTCATATCTGCAGCAGGTCCACTGGAGCCGCCGGACGACCGGACCCTCCGCAGGCACACCTGCGGGAGGTCCACCGGAGCCGCCTGCCGCCCTCCCGGCGACATGCCGCCCCAAGCGCGCGCTTGGCGCGCTGGGGTCTAGAGTCGGCCCTGCACATAGAGGCTATATAACCTCTTTCCTCCTACTTGAGATTCCCCTTGTTATGCATCCAAGGATTGCATTAACCCTTTGATCACAGCATTGCACTGGGAATTTATGTTCAGCTGATTATCCACCATGACTGCCAAGTTCTTTTCAGAGTCACTGTTTCCTAGGATAGAGTACCCCATCCTGTAAATATGACCTACATTCCTTTTTCCTAGATGTACACATTTACATCTGGCCATATTAAAATGCATATTGCTTGCTTGCACACAACTTATCAAGCAATGCAGATCATTCTGTATTAGTGACCTGTCCTCTTTGTTATTTACCACTCCCCTGATTGTTGGGTCACCTGCAAACTTTATCACTAATGAATTTTATGGTTTCTTCCAGGTCATTAAATGAAAATGTTTAATAGCATAGGGCTAAGAAACAATCCCTATGGGACCCCACTAGAAACGTACTTGATGATTTCCCGTTTACAGTTTTGTCTTGAGACCTGTCAGTTAGCCAGTTTTTAATCGATTTAATGTGTGCCATGTTAATTTTATATTGGTCTAGGTTTTTAATTAAGATGTTATGCGGTACCAAGTCAAATGCCTTACAGAAGACTAAGTATATTATACCAACACTGATATGTTTATCAGCCAAGCTTGTAATTTTATAACAAAAATCTCAAATTAGTTTAATAGGATCTGTTTTCCCTAAACTCATGTAGATTTGCTTTAATTATATTACTGTCCTTTAATTCTTTGTTAATTGAGTCTCATATCAGCCATTCTGTTATCTTGCCAGGGATCGATGTCATGCTGATGGGCCTACAATTATCTGGGTCATCCCATTTACCCTTTTAAAACATTAACATAACATTAGCCTTCTTGCAGTTGTCTATAACTTCCCCAGTGCTCCAAGATGTATTGAAAAATCTGCATTAAATCTCCAGTGAGCTTCTTGACCAGTTCTTTTAAAATTCTTAGATGCAATTTATCTGAAACTGCTAAATTATACGCATGTTGCTATATGTTTATATTAGAGAAGCTAGGTTAAAGAAATTTTGCCTTGAACTTGAAGCAGAAGGAGGTGTGGTTTGGGATGGTCCTTGGTTCCTGGGGGAGTTGGTTCCACAGTCTTGAGTTGCCCCCAGCAAAAATTCTGTCTCCTGCATGGATATGCTTTGTCCTTATTGTGGAGAGTTCCATTGTGCCAGAGGAGGGGAATTGTTGATGATGGTCTTCAGCCTTTTAGATACTCTGGGCCTAGGCCACTGAGTATTGGAAGATAAACATTGAAACCTAGAACTTCACTCAGAATTCTGCGGGAAGCTGAGTAGGGAGCAGAGGACAGGTTTGATGCGATTGCAGTAGCATGTGTTGCTGAGGAGCTGCACTGCAGCATATGTACCAGCTGGAGTTTGCTGACGGCTGCAAACCCAAGTCTGGTGCACTGCTGTAGTCCAAACAAGAGCTGAGGAAGGTATATATAATGTTCTTGATTCAGATATGTCAGACTCACCAGCTGTTTTAGTACTGACGCTTTTGACATTAGAACCTATCTAGAGAGGGGACACCTGGTTGATAATTGTACTAATGGCAGCAAAGTGAGTCAAACTATGATACAGGATAGACAATCCGCTGAGGTGGAATGATTATCATTGCCTCGGGTGTCTTTCTAGGAGAAGTCCAATTGTAGATTGGTTAAACAGGTCCCCCTCATGTTCTGGAAACCTTTCTGAATTATATACACAAAGTGTTTTCTGCTCTTGAGAAATACTTGAAATCCGTTGTCGTTCTGTGCTTGTGAGGTACTAGGGTTATGTTTGTAAGTGGGCAGTGCTATTGAACTGAGGAGGAGTAAGTGTGTGTACGAGTGTGAAGAGCTGATGCCTAAGGTCTCAATGCTGCAAAGCATTACTGAGCCTGTGCTCAGTCTTTCAAAGCTCATGAGTGATGCCACTGACTTCATGATCTTTCTTCCTTGCTTTCTTTGCTCGTGTGAGCAAGGTTGCAGGATTCAGCGTGAGGATTTTTCTTGGAGCTGTTCACTTGTTTCTTTTCTTTTTGCTGCAGGAGATGGTAGGTTCCTTAAATGGAGTGGGCACTATCAAAACCTTTACAAGTTAGCTTTTGCAAGTAGGCGCCTCACTGTGCAATTCCCTATAGATGTTGGAGGGAATGCTCTGAATGTGTGGTAATGTTAATGACTTACGAAGGCCATGGCAAAGATATTAATCATGGCCTCCTGTCATTGTCTGCATGGAGATTTGGATTTGGCTTGCTGGCTTTTCCCCACCCCCGTCTCAAAATAATTTGTCTCAACTGTTGTTTTGACAAAAAATTCTTAGGGCAAGTTTCTACCCCCTCACCCTGCATCACCTCCTATAGTAGCCTTCTCTGCAGGGATTCCTATCGATATCAATGGGCTACATTCATTGTGAGAGTCTAAATCAAAGCCCATTGAGTAGGTCTTTTGACTCGGTGGGCTTTGGCTCAGACCTTAAAGTACCACTGAACATGAGGAAGTGGGATGGAACGTGATCCTTAATGGAAAGTATTGCTCAAAAACATGTGCGCTTACAAAGCCCTCTGAATTCTGGAAAATAAAATGTAAAGTTCTGATCTTGTGAGTCTTCTGATCAACGCTCCTCAGAAGTAGGGATCTCTTCTAAAGGGGACATGGTAAAAGTGCACACAACAATGAAGTAAATCGGGAGTTCCTGTTTGCTGGGTCTCATAACGCATGGCCACAAGAAATTAAAAGGTGAGAGATTCAAAAGTGACCAGAGGAAATACTTTTTTACACAGTGTGTAATTTGACCGTGGAACTCACTGCCACAAGAGACCACCGAGACCACCAATTTAGCAATATTCAAAATGGATTGGGCATTTATTTAGATAAAAAGAATGTCCTGAGTTTAAACAGTTATTGATAACAACAATTCTGGAAGGATATTAAACCTCCTGCTTCAGGGTTTAAACCAATTTCTAACTCTTAGGGATTAGGATGAGAGCCAGCATGAGGGGCAGATTCCTGCATCTGACTATTGTGTGGTTCTTACAACTCCTGAAACATCTGGTGCTAGCCACTGTCAGAAATAGGACAGTGGACATCAGCTCTGATCCAGTCTGGCAATTCCTGTGTTCCTCAGTAGTACCATTCTGTCCTGTTGAGATCCTTTGGGTGTAGCTGAAAGAAGTAATGAAAGCTTTAGGAGAGGGAAGGTACCATTTTCTCTAGGGTTTGTTTGTGTGGTAATGGAGCTCTGAAACTGTCCCAGAGACATTCCTGAAATACCTTAGCTATTTCAAAATATATATCCTTTGCAAAATGCCAACAAGGCTGAGAAAACATCTTAACTCCAGAATATTGAATAGAATGTTTTCTGAAACAGTAAAACATTAATTTTTTTTTTGCAACCATGCTTTCTGAAACTTTTTTTTTAAAAACATTTTCTCAGATGCCATCTTCTATAGCAAGTCGCATCCTGTGGTGGTTTTTAATTATTAAACCCTAAAAAATCATGACATCTAATGAGAGCGCCAAGGAAGCCCTACAATGCTGTACTGCTATAATACATCTGAAATACTTTCTCCTTGAAACCAGTCTGGGACTAGGGGTTTGGATTGTGTGAGATTGGCAGGTCTAGGCCCTTTGCATGACAATGTCAGAGTACGTCTGGTTAAAAAGCTGGTTCATTTCTGTTTCAGAACACTTAGAAGCTTACACATTTTTTCTTTAGAAATTTATCCATATTAATATGGGTCAATATATTATATTAATGGGTTACATTCACAAAGGATAATTAACATCCATTAGATAAGCAAAAGGTTGTGGTGATTTTTCATCTACTTTAATGTGACTATTGGACACTAGCTGGCACTAATTAATGATAATTAAATATATTTTCAAAAGAATGGGCTGAAATATTGCTTCCCATCCACAGTAGTTATTTCTAACACTTGTAAACAGTAGTTCCACATAATCTAGTATTTAGAAAAGATCCCTTAGTTTTCTCTCCTCTTCTTAGTTTTCTTTCCAGGGGTCTGATCTTAAGATCTACCTCAACCTGGCATGGCTTTTGCATAAGCAATTTGCACCCACAAATAATTCTACCCACCGTTTGAGTCTAAATTGAACGAACAGGTAGGTAGGCTTCTCACTGCAAATATTTGTACCAGAAGTACACTAAGGGTGGAATTATTTGCAGATGCAAAATTGTGCCTGTAAATCTGGAGTCCATCTGTGAAAAACAGTTCCTGAAGCATTAAAATCTCCCCTCACCAGAAGTGAACAATCAGGCTTGTTTCTGTGAAGGGAGAGTGCAGTTGTCACCAGCCTGTCACAGCTTCATGGGCATGAGGAGTGTGTCGCACTAATTAACCACATGGCAGATGCATGCTTTAGCAGTACATTTCTATTTCCTGGTTGTACTGAGGTTTAAGGGAAGCGGGCATCTCTGCACTTACCTTTCTCAATGCCCAATGGACAGGAGAAGACAAAGATCTCTGCCACTTACCCTTGCAAAAAGTGGCTATGGAAATGCAAAAGAAATGGTTCCTCATCATGGCAGAAGCCACAGCAATGGCTTCCTGCACACTATTTCTGCTGAACAGAACCTCAGGTTTGAAAAATTCCTACTGAGCATGGTCCTTGGTTAATTGTCATCAGAGCTATTCCCTCACTGGGATCTAAATGCAATGATACTAGTATAAAAAGGTGCCTTCTGTTGGTATAGCTGCATCCACAGGAAGGCTTCCTGCATCCACAGGAAGGCTTCTGTTGGTATAGCTGCATCCACAGGAAGGCTCTGTACTGCTTCAACAGTACTGGTTTCAAACCTAGGTAGTTTAAATGGTACAGAAACGGTGTCCAGACAAACCCATAATGAAGCACTGGGGGGGATGGCGTGATGTGTGTAAAAGCAAAATGCAATGACATGGATACAAGGTTAATGATGTCAATGCAAGGCCATGCGGATCCCTGCGGTGCTGCTATGGATGCAGAGATGATGTCACAGTTCAGAGAAGTGCTACATCAGGTGGAAAGGGCTCCTTTGAAGTTTTTGTGTCCCTTGTCCTCCTTTAGGGCACAGCTCTTTGGCCTCCAGCATATAGAAACTCAACTCCAAGGACCAAATCCTACCATCTTTGCTTAGGTTTTGCTCAGTACAGATGTGGGCCACTGCCAGTCTTTCCTTAGGACTTGCTCTGACGTCGGTGGAGTGTTACCTGTTTAAAACAAGGATCTTGAGATTCAGCCAAGTCTGACTCGCTGGCTGATGGGCAGAACAACACTAACAAGGAGAGCAAGGGAGGGAAGGGAGTAGGAGTCTGGGAGTAGGAGCAGCAGAAGGTCCCTAAAAGTGGCGGGGGAACCGACGCCCGAACCATGGCCCCACCGCATCCACACAGTCCTTCTCCCCAAACTCCTACCCCTGCCCCCACACTGCCCCTTCCTCCCAAGACTCTGCCCCCACTTGCTCCTCTCTGCCCCCTCCTTCCCCCCCATTGCTGGTAAAAAGGGGAGAGCAAACGCCCACCCCCGATCTGGCCTTGGTGAGGCGCAGCGTGAGAAATGTTTCTGTGATGGGTGGCTATAAACTGTGGCATGTGAGGAGGAGGGTGGGTCGGAAGCCATGCAGGGTGGCAGGGTGTAGAGGAGAAAGAGGGATGAAAGACAGGACAGCCCGGGGAAGAGGAGGATGATACAGAGCGAGAGCACAGCAGAAGAGTGAAAGGAGAAAATGGGGAGAATCAGAAACCTGCTGGTGCCCAGAGAATTCATCATTTAAAGAGACACGTTTTCTGCTAGCACTTGAGAGGTGTCACTTCCCACAGTAAATCACTAGGGCTGCTGTTTTATTAACCAACCAGCAAACCGTTCCCTTCCCCCCGCCACTAGTCTGGGCTCGTCACACTGAAATGGACACGTCTGCTTCTTTGGCTGGATTCTTTGTCTACTCCTCACAATCATTTTGAATGGTATGAAGAAAGCAGATGTCAGAGTTCTCCTCTTGTGCGAGAAAGGAAGATTTTTAAGTCCTCCCCGCAAGGCTTTTAGTTCAGTTTCACAGCCGTATGCTGTGACCCAGGAGAGACTTCACAGCTACAGCTTCAGCAACTGTGCTCCTCCAGTGCTGCATAAATATCCCGATTAAAATACTGTCAAACAGCAAGGGACTCTAAGCTGATTTATAAATGGACATTTATCTACTACAGCAACTGCATTAGCTTTTCTTCTTTGGAGGGAGGATTGCGTCTCTGAATATTTGCCTGCCTTGGCAGCGTGTTCAGCCCTGACCTGTAGGGACCAACTTCAAGTGCAGAGAGAGTAGTTCCTTCTTCTTGCCCGTCCAATCCTTGACCTCTTTGCTAATAACATTGACAGGAGTATAGACTGTGATGGCACCTTTTGTGCTGCAAATAGCCGTGCACTATGACCCGCACTAAGTCTGCCAAATCGGAGTTAGATGATACGACTTCTGGTCAGTACTGACACAGACGAGATTTGAACAAGTGACCTACAACTGTATTCCAGCTACAGCCGGGTATTTGCCTCTGAATATTTGTGCGTCTGAAGCAAACACATTCATTGTGGAGCTGTCCCTGCTCCTTTTGTGTTTGCTTTCCACAGACACTCTACAAATGTCACTGAACGATTTGGAATAAAGACTGTGTCTGAGAAAAGTGCACGGGGCTCAAGGATGTTTCACAATCAGAAAGAAAGGCTAATTGAATGTGTTGGACTGGTTCATGAATCATTCGCTCTGCTTTAATTCCAGATACATAGGGATTTTGCAATGCTAACATAAATGTTTGGAGTGGGAGGAACTTAGAAATGGGAGAACTGCGTTTGTCCGCCCAGTTTTGAACTATTGTCCATTTTTAGAATCGAATTCAAACTGACATTTATTGATGTCATGAAATTATTTATATGAGAGTTTCTTACTTTTAGTTCCAATAAAGGACTGAAAAAGCAAAACCCATGCGAAAGCTTGTACTTGTGGAATTTCTAACAAGGTCTGGGAACAGAAGTGCTGAAAATCTTGTGAGAAATCCTGTTTGCCCAAAATTGCAAATTCCAAGGCAGAATGATGAACTGTTTGAGGTTCTCCAATCCCCCGTTATTAAAGGTTAAATAATTTAAGATTCAGGCTCCTAGAATGACATTAGGTTACAGGACTGATCCTAGCTTGTTTATAATCACCAAGAATTGTCGTATTAAATACCAAGAAAGCTCTGCTTAGTGTGACTTGCACTGACTAAGCTGAATGCCAGGGATGCTTTCTTTTGAGTAACCAAATCCTTCATTGTTGTTAACCTTCATAGGCTGTGGTCTACTCTGCCTCTGACATGAAAGTGCAATATACTGAAGCAAATAAAACTGAAACTGAATACACAGTAGTGGTTTTGCAAATTGACATTCCCCTGAGCTGCGGAAGTGGAGGCTCTTGGAGCCCATGTCTTTCTCCCAAAGAAATGTCCGGTCTGTAATAGCATGAACACATCAGCGGTTCATGTTGGTCTGTTCAGAGTACAGATGTACACTGTCCTGCAGATGGCACGTGGCGGGGTTGCTCCCAGAAAAGGCGTGGAAGCTAGAGGGGAAGGAGGAGTTCTTGCTTCCTTACTCATTGGCAGCATGCTATGGAAAAAGACTCAGCCCACTGATCGGCTGCAATGTGCTTCTTAAAGGCCAGGCTGAAGAAGTAGTAATAATAATTATGATTATCATAATCCCTAGCGCTCACGGAACACTTTCCATCCATAAATCTCAACGTGCCTTTCAAAGGAGATCAATGTCAACGTTATAGTGTGAAAACAGCCGGGGGATTGCCGTTGTTTAAAACAGGCTGGGATGGGACGGGATGGAACCCTGCTGCTGAACTGTCAGGTCTCTTACTGTTGTTTCGTTAAATTGGGAGAACTACTACGCTACCATCATGTTAATGGAAGTGTTTTCATAGAGAGAAATATTCATTCCCTGCTCTCCTGGGTCAGTAAAATGCCCTCTGTCCCCCTGGCTGGCAAGGCCACCTGTTAAGTCTCCAGTCAGTTAACAGAGATCTGAGCTACTGACTCTTGCCCTTCTCTCCCCTCCCTCCTGTCTTCCCCCCACAGTGATAGAAGTGCAGAGTCAGTGGGTTGAGCAGCCTCGGGTGCAGATTGAGGGCTGGTCTTTGCTACCGGGGAGATGGAGGCTGCTGCTATCGATGCAGCGCGGGCCAATTTAGTGGGTCTAGTGAAGACCGGCTATATCGTCAACAGAGTGCTCTCTGGTCAACTCCAGTACTCCAGCTCCCTGAGAAGAGTGAGGGAAGTCGACCGGAGAGCATCTCCGTCGATGCCATGCAGTGAAGACACTGGGTTAAGTCAACGTACGCTAAGTTACTCATGTAGCTGGAGTAGCGTAACAGGTCAACTTACCCCGGCAGTGAAGACAAGCCCAAAGGGTGCTCTTGAGCTGTTGCTTGGTAGGGGTGTGCAGGTCTGGTTTGCACTCTGTCTCTGAGAAGATGCCATTGCATTGCTGTTTGAGTAACTCTTTTGTCCGGCTCAAAACAACTTTAGACTTAGACTCCACATCCTACCTTCTCCGTCAGATGTGAGTGAAAGGTTGTTGGATTTGGTCCTTACTTCAAAGCGTGGTCTTGGGATTTCTTTCCCCAGAATATTTTAATGAGTAAGAAAGGCTTCTATTTATTAAGTAGTGAATCATAGAATCATAGAGCAATGAAGTTTGAAGGGAGTCATCTAGTCTAGCCCCCTGCCAAGATGCAGGATATGTTGTGTCTAACACATCCAAGACAGATGGCTATCCAGCCTCCTTTTGAAAACCCCTAGCGAATGAGATTCCACAACCTCCTGAGGCATCTGTCCCATTGTCCTGCTGTTCTTACAGTGAGGCAGTTTTTCCTGAGATTTAATCTAAATCTGCTGTGCTGTAGCTTGAAGCCGTTGCCTCTTGTCCTGCCCTCTGTGGCCAGAGAGGAGAACTTTTCTCCATCTTTCTCATGGCAGCCTTTCAAGTATTTGAAGACCACTATCATGTCCACTCTCAATCCCCTCTTTTCCTAACTAAACGTACCCAGTTCCTTCAGCCTTGCTCATATGGCTGCATTCCATCTCTCTGCAACTTTTTGTGCTCAGCTCTGGAATCTTTCCAGTTTCTCTACATCCTTTTTATACCGTGGTGACCAAAATTGGACACAGTACTCCAGACAACCATTGCTGAGTAGAGTGGTACTATCACCTCCCATGACTTGCATGCTATGGCTCTGTTAATGCACATTTGCTTTTTTTTTGCTTTTTTTTGCAATAGCATCGCATTGTTGACTCACGTTGAGGATGTGATCCACCAGAATTCCCAGATCTTTTTCAGCCATGCTGCTGCCAAGCCAGCTATCCCCCATTCTGTAATTGTGCATTTGTTTTTTCTTCCTTCAGTGTAGTACCTCATATTTGTCTTTGTGGAATTTCATTTTGTTGTCTATAGCCCAGTTCTCCCATTTATCAAGAGCTCTCTGAATTTTAGCTCTATCCTCCAAAGTGTTTGCAACCCCTCTTAGCTTTGTGTCATCTGCAAATTTGATTAGTATGCTCTCTATATCTACATCCACGTAATAAATAAAGATATTAAATAACATTGGACCCAGAACAGATCCCTGTAGAACCCCACTTGAGACATCTATCCAATCTAACATCATTCCATTAATAGTTACTCTTAGCTTGCAGTTGTTTAACCAATTATGTATCCACTTAATGGTATTTCTACCGAGCCCACATTTTTCCAACTTACTTATGAGAATGTCATGTGGGATTGTGTCAAAAGCCGTGGAGAAGGTATACCTTGCAGAAGCCAGGTATATTATGTCCACTGCATTCCCCCATCCACCAAGCCAGTTATCTTGTCAAAGATGGAAATTAATTGGTTTGGCATGATTTGTTCGTGGTAAATCCATGCTGGCTGCTAGTGACCAGGTATTTGCACATGGAATGTTGTATACGTTGCTCTAGTAGCTTCCCAGGTCTCAAGGTCAGGCTGACCAGTCTATAGTTCCCCCGCTCCTCCTTCCCCCCTTGTTAAAGATGATGGGCACTATGTGAGCCCTTCTCCAGTTTTCCGGGACCTCTCCTGTAATCCCTGAGTTTGTAAATATTATTGCCAATGGCTCTGAGATTTCTTCAGTGTATTCCTTCAGTGCTTTGGGTGAATAGCATCAAGCCCCACTGACTTGAATTTATTCAAATTAGTCAGAAGATCTCTGACACGTTCTTTACTTATCCTGAGCCTCGAGTATTATATCTTTTAGGAACTGCCAGCACTGTTCGACTCCTTTTCTTCCTAATTGGTCTCTCCATGGGACTTTGCCTACTCTTTCTCTGAGTTGGTTGAAATCTGCCTTTTTGAAGTCCAGTGACCTTGTTTTGCTGTTTTCATGTCCTCTTTTCCATAGGATCTTGAATTCTATTAGATCATGATCACTTCCTCCCAAGTTCAACCACCTTCACATCTAATTCATCCCTGGTAGTCCCCTACACATGCTAAGAACTTGCAGGACATACTATGTTTTGCTGTATTAGTCTTCCAACAGATATCAGGGAAGTTAAAATCCCCCATTAAGGTTTTTAAGGTCAGGCTTGACAAAGCCCTGGCTGGGGTGATTTTGTTGGGGTTGGTCCTGCTTTGAGCAGGGGGTTGGACTAGATACCTCCTGAGGTCCCTTCCAACCCTGAGATTCTATGATTCTATGATTAATACTAGCTCATGTGTGTTAGCTTATCTTGTTACCTGATTGAATATTAGAATATTAATTTGAATATTAATATTATTTAATATTCGTTTTAATAATGAATAGAAGAGCTGGACTCAGGTGGCTGACTGAGTTTTGGAAATTTAAGTCATATTTTGTCCTGCTGCTGGCAAAAGCAAACTCCCCATAAGTTTTGATTTTGGATTTAGGACTTAGAGGTATATGGAGAATTTTACATTGATGCACCAGCTTTTGTGACATTTTCGTGCTAACATAATCTCCTTTTGCCCTTAAAATAATTCTTCTCCTGCTTCTAGGGTGATGAGGGAATTAAATAGGTTGCAAACCTCAAGTTCAACATTATAAATCTTCAGACTGTTGAAGGCCCTGACAGATAGTCAGCAGGTCAGTTAGCGCTTGTATAGTTGCAGGCTCGCCAGTCAGCCTTCATCATTGCCATGGTGGCACTGTTCAGATTTGATTCTGGCAAGTCAAAGTTTCAGGATTTGGATGACTTCCCAAATGCTGCCAGATGCTGTCTGCCAGAACAATAACCCTCTTGCAAGGGCAGCTCTTGTGAGATTGCTGCCCCACTTGATTGTCCTTTCCCCATGCATCACCTACTTCTGCCATTGTTGGGAAGGAGAGCCTCCTTCCTCCTCATCTTCCTGGGCCATTTGCAGTGCCAGCTGTCATCCGTCTCTCCCACACGTTCCGAACCTATGGAATGGGAGCTGCTGCATCCCATCTATAGGGTTTTTTCTGTGGGGCTCTAGATACTCCACCCACATTCCTGCAGAAGCCTGCAGTCATCATGCGGTTGCTAGGGAACCATGCACTCCTGTCTTCTGAGGCTGCAGGGTAGTGATGAGCAGAGATGTGTCTTTCCCTACTGAATTGGAGGGTGGCTAACAACCCCAGCCTTCCGCCGAGGTCCCTTGAGGGGTCCTGGTAGCATTCCTCCAAAAGAGAGGGATCCATACCCCAGAAGAGCCCCTCAGGAAGAAAGGCATGGGAAGTCACCAGGCCTCAATCTCTGACAAATGCTCTGAGAAGTGAGAGAGGACAAAACTGGGCTTGTAGGATACAGAAGAGAGGGAGAAGGCTGGATGATACCATCAGGGTATGAGAGAGAGGTGGGACTATGAGAGGTCTGGGTAGGGTTGTGCAGCAAGACCAGAGATGAGCTCGTTTCTGAAACCAGAGCCTCAAACTGGCTTTGTGGAAATAGAGTCAAGATCCAGAAGGTGGGCTCAGGTCTGAGGATCAAATCCAGGCACTCCCGTGCTTGGAGGGGCTTTGAGTCTGAGATGTCATTTTGGATCAGGCTCTAATTAAAGGGACAATGCCATCCTAAAATTTCTACTTGTAAAATCTTTTCCTCGTTCGTTATGCTAAGAGCGGAATCTTGACGAGCTCCCAGGATGATTTGTCTTCAGATCAGACTTGTAATTCTCCAGATTCCCTAAACTACCTTCTGTTCAGAGTTCAGGGGTCTGTTGGGACGTCTTGGTACTTGCTGTTCACGTGCCGCAGAATGGTGGCACCTTTGTGCTCTGGAAGCCACACATGCTCGCCCAGGTTCACTCTATTGAACAGCACTGGCAGTGTCCCTTTGGAGATGGAAAGGACTCAACAAAGGGCTAAGGGTTGCAGTTATCCAGTCTCTTGATGGGTGGTTAGTAAACAGCTATAAACATATTTGACCCCACCTATACTTAGGCAGTTGCCCCATAAATGAAGGTACCCAAATTATTATGAGGAAAACCATATGGTATCTCTAAGCTTGAAACTGCTCTCACACAGGGAAATGCAAAATGCTGTATCTTTTGTAGAACTAGCAACTGCACATGCATATGCATAAATTATGTGGAAACTGATTTTGCAAGAGACAATGTGATGAACACACACATATTGAAGACCATGCTCAGTCCCTTTTCAGTTCTACAGGTAGTTTTGGAAAATATCAGAAAATGATTCCAGGTTAATGGCTTCTTAAACTAACCCCTAAGCCGTTTACTCTGTCAGCAATTTCTAATCCACGTGGATAACAATGCAACATATATTAGCCAATGAAGTGAGTCTGATCTGAGACTTTATGAGGAATTTAATAATTTAGTGTTATAACTTAACTATTTGAAATATTTAAATATTCGGAGTGCATTTCTGGCATTTAATACTCACATGCCTAATAGTCAATTGTTCATTCAAATGTACTAGGGAATACTGAATAGGGCTCATTATCATATTAATATAGAAAATATATTGGGGTAATTATGCACTTCCTCATTCAGCATGAATTTCAGTCTTTTTAGGTGGAGAGTGAGCAAGGGAGAACAGTATCAGAGGGATAGCCGTGTTAGTCTGGATCTGTAAAAGCAGCAAAGAGTCCTGTGGCACCTTATAGACTAACAGACGTATTGGAGCATGAGCTTTCGTGGGTGAATACCCACTTCGTCAGATGCATGTCGGAGAACACTATTTTCTTGTGCATCATTAAGCAGTCATCGGATAAGAGGGAAGTTCCTTTCATGGATCAGTGGTTAAAAGATAGGAAAGAAAGGATAGGCAGCAGGTTGAAAAGAAACAAAAGGAAGTAATGATCTGGAGGATGCCATGGACTGCACCCTCAGCAAGTTTGCAGATGACACTAAACTGGGAGGAGTGGTTGATACGCTGGAGGGCAGGGATAAGATACAGAGGGACCTAGACAAATTAGAGGACTGGGCCAAAAGAAACCTGATGAGGTTCAACAAGGACAAGTGCAGAGTCCTGCACTTAAGACAGAAGAATCCCATTCACTGCTACAGACTAGGGACCAAGTGGCTAGGCAGCAGTTCTGCAGAAAAGGACCTAGGTGTTACAGTGGACGAGAAGCTAGATATGAGTCGACAGTGTGGCCTTGTTGCCAAGAAGGCTAATGGCATTTTGGGCTGTGTAGTGAGGCGGTGTGGCTCCCCGCCGCCCCGGAGTGGGAAGAGCCCATCCGGAGGCTGGAGTGGGTGGAGCTAGGGAAGTATAAAGGCTTTATAAAGTATAAAGTATAAAGTATATACCCGGAAGTATAAAGGCTCGCCCTCAGAGCTCAGTAGGGGCCCAGCCGCTGGAGAGGCCAGACGTCTCTAGCCTAGCCCGCGACTGGGAAAACACCGCAGCCCAAGGCGGCCGCCAGGACTGGCCGGGCCTGCCCTGCGCCCGCTACCCGGAGGAGTTGCCGGGCCTGCCGCTCGTCCACTACCCCGAGGAACCTATGGTGCTGGACCCTCCAAGGACAACACCCTGACCCAGGTACCATACGAGGGGAGTCTGGAAGCAGCCCGGGGGCAGCTGACCCTAGTCTGGCTGCAGCACTGCCAGAGCCCATGTCGATGTGTTGCGGCCAGGATCCCACTGACTCGGCAGCAGGTCTTGTGCGGCTGCCAGGGCCCCGGGCTGGGACGCCGTGGAGTGGGTGGGCCTGTGTCCCCCCTGCCCCCCAACTCTTGGGTGTCAGTCTCCCCCTTACCCCAGACCTGAGGAGGCTGGAGCCTACTGCTACTGCTCAGCCCTGCCTGAGGGCCTGAGCCTTTTGACTCCTTGTTGCCCTGCCCTGACCCAGGGCCTGGGCTTATTGCTACTGTTTATAGTGCCAGTGCTCAGCTCCGGCCCGAGGGCCTGCGCACCTCACCCAGTGTTTCCAAAGAGGATGGATCTAGACTGTTCTCAGTGGTACCGGATGACAGAACAAGGAGCAATAGTCTCAAGTTGCGGTGGGGGAGGTTTAGGTTGGATATTAGGAAAAACTTTTTCACTCAGAGAGTGGTGAAGTACTGGGATGGGTTACCTAAGGAGGTGGTGGAATGTCCTTCCTTAGAGGTTTTTAAGGTCAGACTTGACAAAGCCCTGGCTGGGATGATTTAGTTGGGGATTGGTTCTGCTTTGAGAAGGGGGTTGGACTAGATGACCTCCAACCCTGATATTCTATGATTCTATGAAGTATTTCTTCACACAACATACAGTCAACCTGTGGAACTCATTGCCAGGGGATGTTGTGAAGGGCAAAAGTATAATTGGATTAAAAAATGAATTTGATAAGTTCATGGAGGATAGGTCCATCAATGGCTAGTAGCCAAGATAATCAGGGATGCAACCCCATGCTCTGGATGTCTGTAAACCTCTGACTGCCAGAATTTGAGGCTGGACGACAGTGGATGGATCACACACTAATTGCCCTGTTCTGTTCATTACCTCTGAAGCATCTGGCACTGGGCACTGTTGGAAGACAGGATACTGAGTTAGATGATCCACTGGTCTGACCCAGTATGGGCATTCTTCTGTTCTCAAGGGGCAGGTTTGCGGATCATAGAATAGATACTCCTTTGCTAAGAAGAGAACTGTTTCCTCGTGTCTGTGGAGACTAAAGCTAGATTTCAGTCCCAGACATGTAGCAGACCCTCCCCAGTTCTTGGAATCATTTGCCATATGCTGTTACCTCAGTAAGAAATATATAACAACCAGAGGCTGGGGTCTGTATTTGTACAAGCACAACGGCAGATTTCTGAAAGTTAAACAGTACGGGGATGTAGACGGTATTTGGGAATATAATAGGGTCCATACTTTACAGCCCTCAGGAAAGCCCTATGGCCTGTGTCATAGAGGAGGTCAGACTAGACGATCACAGTGGTCTCTTCTATCCTTAAAATCTAGGAATCTATGAAAGTCTCCTGTAAAAATTTCCAACTATCTCAGCAAGGTTTAATATTCTGGATTTCGATACCTATTCATCTTATTGAAAACCTTGTTATTTTATCTTATGTATGTCTGAGCTGTACAAAGTTTACAGATTATGAAGGATTTATGACACATGCCTGCTTGGCCTTAATGTCCCACTAATGAAAATGGCTTCTGCAGTGCTGTGGGCTCCATCTGAATATTTGGAAGCACTAGACAGCTGGGTGGCTGTTAATATCACACAGTGCTGCTGAAATGAGGTTGCAGACTTCATGCCTTCCAGAATGTTTGGCACAGTGCGATTCTCAAACAGGCACTGAGGAGGTACCTGACCTAGTGAAGAATGTTAACAAACCTGATTCTTTTGTACAACCCAGAATCCATTTGAGACTCGATTATAACTCTAGTGGATTTCTCTACAAAGTCCCAACAGTTCTCACGGCTCTTTAATTAGGCCAAATCCTGCAATCTTCGCCTGGCATTTACTCAGGACAAACCTGCATTTAGAGTCAACTGAAAGATTTAACCCACAGACATTTTTTAATCAATTAATATTCGGGATGAGGAGGAAGAATTGTCTTTTGGAATTCGGCTGGCTCAGAAAGAGGGTTGTATTGTATTTCAAGCTGCCATAGCAACTTTAGTGGCAGGAATAATGAGTGCAATGAGTACAGAAATCTCCCAATTATTCTAACAGTGACATTAAAAATAAAATTGAACAGTATCTGCCTTCACTTCTGAGACCACATTTCAAATCAACTAATATCCCCGGAACTTGGAAAATCAGAAGGCTCTAGCCCTCTTGTTTTGCCCCACTCAGGTTCATTTGGAAATTTGTACAGGTGTAGCCTTTTATTTTATTTAAAGTGAGTTTTATAACATGGTATTACGTCACTGTGGGTTCAGCACTCGTGGTTACAGTTTCAAGCTCAACAGAGTGAAAGTCATCTCTGCTACTTGCTTCAGAGTTAGAGTCTCTAGGAACACACAAAGACCAAGGGTAGTGACCACACATACATTCACCAGTACAAAGTCTAGTCTATTTTATAAGTTTTATTAAAGCTACAATTAAAGTTATGATTACCCAAGCATATAGGAATTCTATACAGACCTATGCACAAGTTACAAATACAATTATACTCACATCATTAATAACAGTGTTAGGGTCAGATGGGTCTCTCATGGCTTGATCATCAGTAGAGGGATGGTTCCTGCTGGAGTCTCCCAGAGAGAGCTCAGTTTTCCCATTCTGGGCATCCCCTTTTTATAATGTGA
Organism: Mauremys mutica; assembly: GCF_020497125.1. Taxonomy (NCBI): domain Eukaryota; kingdom Metazoa; phylum Chordata; order Testudines; family Geoemydidae; genus Mauremys; species Mauremys mutica. Next base: position 1,759,735 of record NC_059080.1, read on the forward strand.
TTCTGTCTACACCTACATTCTGCACATGCCCATAAAACTGACAACGCTTTTTTCTCTTATTGGTCTGTATCCCATGGAAACTTAAGGGACCCCAATTTTCTATAGGCTGTGTACGTTCCCTTTGTTCTCATTAGCATTAATGCACAACCTGTACCCTGTGGTTAAGACACATGTCTGAGACAGATGCACCTTTATGGTATTTTTATGATCTAATATTAATCTTCTGGGTGATTTTGTGCAATATTATCACTTGTCTCCAAGGCCTAAAATAGCTAAGCTAAAGTCTTGCAGGCCTCAACCTATAGGTCTTGCGTTTCAGCTTTTCTTACCCATGTCTAACATTTGGTTCCTCTAAATACTGATCAATCTTATATTTTTATAATCCTACAAATTAACTCTAATTAACATACAATGAATATATGTAACATAAATTGATTAATCAGAACTTCACACAATAAATGGATACTAAACTAAAATCATTGGCTACACAGGAGACTTTCATAGATTCCTAGATTCCAAGGCCAGAAGGGACCATTGTGATCATCTAGTCTGACCTCCTGTATGACATGGGCTATAGGGCTTCCCTGAATTAATTCTTGCTTCAAGTCAAATAGTTATGGGTTGAACTAGAACATATCTTTTAAAATAACATCCAGTCTTTATTTAAAAATTTTCAGTGATGAAGAATCCACCACGCCTTTTGGTAAATTGTTCCCATGGTTAATTACCCTCAGTGTTAAAAAACTGCACCCTATTTCTAGTCTGAATTTGTCTAGATTCAATTTCCAGTGATTGGATCTCATTATACCTTTGTCTGCTAGATTGAAGAGCCCTCTATTATCAAATTTCTATTCCCCATGTAGATTTATAGACAGTGATCAAATAACCTCTTAACCTTCTCTGTGTTAAACTAAGTAGATGAGCTCCTTGAGTTTATCACTATAAGGCATGTTTTCCAATCATTTAATCACTTTTTATTGTCTTTCTCTGAACCCTCTCCAATGTATCAATATCCCCTGAACTGTGGGCACTAGAACTGGACACGGGATTCCAGCAGTGGATGAACCAGTGCCAAATCTAGATTTCTTTTACTATTGGGTCAGAAGTCATTGGTGGAGAGGGTCAGCTCCCTCCTGTCCCTTCCTGGGGCTATGCTCCAGTAGTCTTTACATTTTAACCATGTTAACTGTGTGCTTAATTTGCTTGCAATAAGTGACATGCTGCATCACTTTCGAAAGCATGTGACGTGCTACCCAGGAATTCTTATCTGCATATGTCAGTGTGCACTGATGGTCATTACTTCCTCGTGACATTAACATGAGCGATGAGTGTTTCCCATTTGACATATAAAGAGGGTATTGGTTAAGAAAAAGTCTGTTACTATAAACAAGATTAGGAAGATCGGGGGGAGGGATAGTTCAGTGGTTTGAGTATTGGCCTGTTAAACCCAGGGTTGTGAGTTCAATCCTTGAGGGGGCTACTTAGGAATCTGGGGCAAAATCAGTACTTGGTCCTGCTAGTGAAGGTAGGAGGCCAGACTCTGTGAGATAGGAATATGCCCACAGTCTGGAGAGACAGGTTTTAATTAATGCAGCTAGGACCCTGGCTACAGCATGAATCTGGAGAATCCTACACAGGCTGCAGTGCTGCTTAGTAGGACAAAGAGGGTTAATTTCATATTTTAATACATTTCTGTGTCACAGAACTTTGAAGTCTTGACTGGTCACAGTAGCACGGGAACATTTTAAATAGTGGGTGTGCTTAAAGTCAGCCCCCTTACCCCTGTCCCCCCTTCCCTCCCTTCTCCCCCCCCCAAGGTTGGGCCAGGAGCAGGGCTGTGTCTCCAGGAGGGGGGACCCGGGCGGGGTAAGGGGGCCGAGGCTGTGGCCACAGCTGGGGGCAGGCATGGGAGAGGCAGCTGAGAGCCCAGTGTGTAGAGGGGGAGCTGGGACCCATGTAAAATGTTAGGGTGCTGCAGCACCCTCCGCACCCCTAGTTCCCACACCTGTGACTGATCACATCTCCTCTCTGCCCAAACTATTGTGATCTAATGTGACTGATTATTCCTTAATCACCTGTTGGAGGTTTCTGAGTCTCCAGATGGGTACTTCCCACTGTGGTTTTACAATCTGAATGGCGAACTTCAGTAAATGTGTAAAATCTCTGGGTTTTAATTAGGAAATTTTATGGCAAAACTGAAGCACTAAGTTGTGCACTTTTTTGTGGCGTTTAAAAAACATTTTCAATTTCAGTTTGACATAATCGGAAGAAATGTCTCATGTTTTACAGAGCGTTCTCAGCAATTATCAATAAAAACTAATTTTTAAAAAACCTGTGTAATAGAAGAGGTTTTAAACAATGTAAGTAAAGCTGTCTTTTTAAAAACCTACTCCCCAGGTGGATTGGCAAGTGCACTGAGCTCTAAGCAACTCTGGCAAACTCCTAGACTGTTATCAGTTTGATTGGCATTGTCAATATATTATTTCCTCTATATATTTTTAAAAGTCTTTGTTTGGACTATATTTAATTTTGAATTTGAAATCTGATAATTAATGGTTTTCTCCAATGCATTTTAATCTTCAAGGCTGTTTTGTGTCTTCAGTCAGGTGAATTCATATTTCAGTAAAGGCCAGTCCAAAAAATAAATCTCATTTGGACAACAGATTGCTGGTTTTCCCTTTGATCCTGCTGCTCAGCCTCTGCAAACCTGGCTCTATGTTGTCCTCATTGTACATGCTGTGTGTATCTTTATTACATACACAGCGCATGCAATGTGGACATAATGGAGATCAATATACAGCTGATGAATTTTAAGGAGATTATGATTTATGTTTCATAGAAATATTTTAATTTGTTTTTGCAAATTCCTCACTGGGAGGATTCATTGTGTGTGTGACGGGGTCTCAAAACTACACTGCAAGTGAAATTCACTCTTGTATAGAGGGCTAGCACAAGGTCTGTGTAACATTTAATTCTTACTGAAATCCTCAAAATGATATTTAAGTGGGATTTAAATGGAGCCGAGGCCTTGTGCTCTGCACTGAGGTGCATTTCATCCTGTGTACATATTTCACCCGCTGCTGCTGTAATTCACTCTGAGCTATTCACTGGTTTTGGTCTCTGTACCATACTTCATCTCTAATAGATCTGGTCACATTTTCTCATTCAAAACTTTGTAAATGAAAAATCACCTTTTGAAATATAAAATGAAAATGTTGGAATCTTTTCAGGGTTCAAAAAAGAACTAGATAAGTTCACGGAAGACAAGTCTATCAATGGCTGTTAGCCAGCCTGGGCAGGGATGGTGTCCCCAGCCTCTGTTTGCCAGGAGGTAGGAATGAGCGACAGGGGATGGGTCACTTGATGATTCCCTGTTAGGTTCACTCCCTCTGGGGCACCTGGCGTTGGCCACTGTCGGTAGACAGGATACTGGGCTAGACGGACCTTTGGTCTGACCCAGTACAGCCGTTCTTATGTTCTCAAGGAACTTAAGGAAAGAAGATAAACACAAGAAATAGTATTTTTCAATTTACTTCATACAAATACTATAGTGCAATCCCTTTATCACGAAAGTGCAACTTACAAATGTAGAATTGGTTTTTGCATAACTGCAAAACCAAAACAACGTAAAACTTTAGAGCTTACAAGTTCTCTTAGTTCTACTTGTTGTTCAGCCAATGGCTCAGACAAACAAGTTTATGTACATTTATGGGAGATAATGCTGCCTGCTTCTGATTTACAATGTCACCTGAAAGTGAGAACGGGCATTTGCATTGCACTGTTGTAGCCTGTATTGCAAGATATTTACATACCAGATATGCTAAACATTCGCACGCCTCTTCATGACTTGACTTGTAGATTGCACAAGCTTTTGTCTTTTTTTACAGAACAAATATTTGTAATAAAAATCATATAAAGTGAGCACGCCATACTTTGTATTCTGCATTGTAACTGAAATCAAAATATTTGAAAATTTAGAAAAAAATCCAAAATATTTATAATAAATTTAAGTTGGTACTCTATGATTAACAGTGCAATTAAAACTGTGATTAACCTCAATTACTTTTTTAATGTCATGATTAATCATGATTAATTTTTTAATCATTTGACAGCCCTAACAAAAATGTTTTGATTTTCAACTTCTGTATTTTGTAAAAAATAATGTTAATATTTTTAATGAAGATAGGATGTTTAATTATTATTTTTAAGAAAACATACCATTTTTGATCAGTTCTAAATCACTGAGTTCCTGGATAGACTCAAACCTAACATGAACAAACATTGGGCCAGATTTTCAGAAGCAGGCCTACATTTCTGCACCATCAACTGGCAATTTTGCACCTGAAAATCACTAGTTCAAAGGCTAATTTGGGCAGATTATCCCCACAAGTATTGAAAAATCCTGAATTGCACGCAAAATTATTGTAAGTGAAAACTTTCTACCTGCAGTTTTTGTAGTGGATGCAGTAACAAAAATGGAGGCCCACTTCTTTTTTGGTCCTCTTACTATTTTTTTTATTTGTTGTATACATTTAATGTGAGCCTCTATTATGGTGTTTTTATACAATTTCCTGGCGGCTTGCAGGCATTTCACTCTTGTGACCGTTACACGTGTTCAGTGATATGTAGATTAGAGGATATGAATTAGATTCTTACAGTCTCAAAGTTAAATGAACCAACTGTATTCAGATATGTGAAAAAAGGTGTCAGATCATAGTGGTTTAGGGCACTACTCTGTTTTGTATGTGTTGCATAAATGGCGATGGTATGGTATAGTGGTGTGACTCTCATTAAACAATAATCTGTATGATCTGATATTTTATGGAACTTGAACATCTAGTTTTTACTTATGGAAAACGCTCTGACAATCTGTGTGAGAGATGGCATAGAGCCATTTAGATCTGATACTGTGTGCAGGGACATCCTTGTAAATAAAAAATGAACTTCTGCTGGCTAGGGAAAGCGGTGATAGGGTAGTGGTCAAATTAAATGTTGAGGTGTCAGCTCGGCAGCCTCATCTGATTATCTGCACCTGAGGCTACAGAAATCTCATTAAAGCCCTGTTATTAGATGATGAAAAATGCATCCCTGTCTCAGTGACATGTTTGAGGAGGCAAAAAATGTTCCCCTAGTGCCGGTGCAGTGCGGTGAGAATTAATTTACTTGGCTTGCTTATATCTTTTCTGAGGAGATAGTGGGGGCAAAGCCTGTCAGATGTTTACCTCTTCTTCCTGGTGCTGAGGAACCTCCACTCGCTCTGCCTTCAGACCCTTAGTGCGAACTCCAACAGACGGGCTCCGGTTCACTCCGGGGTTGCCCTCGGCTGATTTAGTTTTGTGGATTTTATTACTTGATCCTAAACCAGTATTTCTATTTATCCAATTATTCAATATGTCCAACTGCATAATAGATCATACAGACTCCAGTGTCTTGAACAAGAAAACAATTTTCTAAGAGCATTAGCGAGAATTACTTTTGTTTTTACGAGGTGCCACTGTTGCATACGTTACAATTTTTAATGTGTTTTTTCCAATCATTATCTCTATCATTGCCACAAGACAATTGCTCCACATTCTTATTTGGTTTCTTTGATGCTTGTAATGGAAAGAAAATTTCAAACTCAGACAGCTTTTAACAAAAGGATGTCCCATTCCCCAGTCTAATACATGCTAAAGAATATGATTAAGATGCCATGCTGTTAACTTAAATAATTACAAAAGACACTTTTGGCTGTGAGGATAAGTTGCCATCTCTGCGGGTTAATAGTTTTGAGTAGATTGCTGCTATAATTTCTTCTGTCATTTTTACAACTAGATGTCTTGCTATTCTGTGCACATGTGTATGCGTTTCTCTAGCAGTTTCACTGGTCATACAAGCTATAGCTGTGGTTGCAAAACTGTTTTTATTCTAACCAGCTTCTTTTACAAAAGCATGTAGCTTTTGGAAACGCGTTTTGGCAAACAAGGCTTTTTGTACTATGGTGATTTTAGAAAATTTGTGTGAAATCTCTTCAATTGTTTTTGGAGTTCATGAAACAGATTGAAAACATATACATTCATTTTCCTTATTTTTCTCCCTTCTACAAAGATAACTTAAAAGCCGCTGAACTTTGAAAGGTCCCAACTGTATGTGTGCTTATAACGAGCACACATTTTGCTGAGTGTGAAAATAATGGTTATCAGACAAGGAAGTTGAGAACATTTGGAGCTGCCGGACCAAGCGTGTGCAGCAGAAAATGTAATTAAGCCGTGAGCTGGAGAACTTTAAAATAGATGTGCTCATGCCAGCAGAGGTAATTAACTTGCTGATTTTTGGTTACAGACATTTACAAGCTCAGCTGAGGATTGCAGAGTCACACCAACAAGTTTACTAGCTTTGGAGCAAAGGGCGATAGAGTGGCTTCACTCTGAAGGAGGAAGTGGTTAAGGGAAGCCTGCCAAAACTGCAGCTGTCAGCTCCCAGGGGCCAAAGCGGACCTATCCGGTGCTGGGATGTGGCCAGGATTTATCCAGGATTAATTCTGTTTGTGCTGAGAATATCAGTCTTTGACCAGAGAGCACGGACTCTCCCAGGTTCCCTGTGAAATGAGTTGACAAGTTGCAGCAAAAGAAAAAAGTGACCAAGAGATCTGGATGAACGTTGAGGGCTTAGAGCAGCGTGGCAGTATTTTGGTGGAAGAGTTTTTCTCACTCCTCCCTGGGATAAGGCAGAAGTTATTGCTGTGGCACAAAGCCATATGCAGAAACAGCTGTTCTGGCATCACACAGTTTTGTGAGGCTGTGGGGTGGGAGTATCAAGAAGCCGTTTTCCAAGTCCATCCTGTCATATGACTCCATATAATAACCTGTATGTTCTGGAGTCCCATGCAGTGTGTCATGGCTTTGTGCACCAGTCTGATTCCTCTCTCGACTGTGGGAGCAGCAGACATGTAGCTCATTTCCAGAGCCACTGCAACAGCTCTGTTCCTTCCCATTTTTGGAGCCCCTCGTTATGCCAATAGCGTCTCTCAGCCCGCCATAATTTTCAAAACATTTAGTAGGCCATAGTGATTCCATCCTATAGTGAGATTGTGCCTGTCTCCTTTAACATTTTCACTTGACTAGAGGTGGTTGCAAAATGGGAAGTATTTTCTGTGGGGGAGGGGGGAATGCCAAGAAATGGAAATGTTTTGATTTTTGAAACATTTTTGAACAAATTGTTCAGTTTTTTGGTGTTTAACCCATTTTTAAAAGAAAACTGAACTTTCCAATTTTCTGTCTCAGCTTTTTGTCAACAAACCTGGAAAATTTTGAATGAAATGCAAAAATGTTCATTTTTTTAAATGAAAAAAAAGGGGAAGAAGTTTAAATGGGCAATTTTGGATCAGCTCTCATCTTTATTCAGTTCTCCAGAATCAGCTTCATTCACCTGGGTTCCACTGTACTTCCCGAAGCGCTAAGGCCCAGATAGTAACGTACTTAGGCATTGCTGTGCTCAGTATAACAATGCCTGACTGATTTAGGAACCTAAATCTCCTTTTCAAAAGGAGGTTAGGCACTTAGGAGCCTAAATCCTGTTTGAAAATGAAATTTGGGTTCCTAAATCAGTTGGGCATTGTGACGCTGCGTGCAGGAATGCTTAAATATGTTTAATAATCCAGGCCTAATATCTTTTCTCTAGTATTTTGAACAGTGGGGTATGCTATATCGCCCTCTCAGCTACAAGCTTTAAATAAACTAAGCAGTGAATCAATTCCTCTGCAGCACTGGAATTATGCAGGTGGTCTCAGATTGTTAGGGGAATGAAAACAAATACCACACTTACTGTCAATTTAATAGTCTATCAGCAACAGAAAATAAACAGGTTTGCTTCACAGTATAAGTAAAACTCCTGGCAAAGTGTTTTGCTCTCTCTGTGGTCATTGTCAAGTTGGGGTTTTTTTTAAATACTTTCCCTTTTTTACCAGTACCTCTGTGATCTTTGTTCTCTGCCCAGCAGCTTTGCCAAGTTTGTGTTTATTTTCAGATGTCATTTAGGGCAGCGCTAGTGTTCATTGTCCAAGGCAAATAATGAAATAGCATTTTGTTGATTCTTTTGAGTACCCCTGCTCATTGCTAGATTTTGTCATCCACACTGGCTCTAACTGCTATTAGGCGTTTGGAGGTGTCCCACGGTGAGATTCTAGCTACTAGTCTGGATAGGTTTGCAACCCTCAACTCTCCATAATTAAAGATTATGTCACATGATGAAACCTCCAGGAATACATCCAACCACAATTGGCAACCCAAAGTCTGGGCTGTGTTGAAATATTGATTTAAATAAAAGTAATTCAGTCTCCAGGCAGTGCTGATCAATGTACTTTAGTTCTATCCCGGGCTAGCAAGAAAGATGCGCTGCAGCATCTTTTTTAGATTGCGGTGAGTCAGGGATCTCTGAAAGGACAGTGTCGGCAGACTCCACTGTTTTCTGTGATATAGGAAGATGGAAGAAACGGTGGAGACTTGGCTAGAAGACTTGAGAGAGAGGTGGAGAGAGACCAGTTGCTTGGAGTCAAGGGCTTCAGTAAATGTGGAGCCCTCAGGCTGCTAGAGAGGAATTGTTGCAACTCTACTGTATGTGGCCACCAGTGGGTGGGTTTTAGTCTAGCTGCACAACAGCTGATGTGTCCTGTGGTAAGATCACCTTTTACTCCAGGGCAGTAATTACTCTTTAAATATTTTACAGTTTTGTAGCTCAAATGTCCAGCGTTGTATTCCTCGTGAGGGCAGCGTGTCGCACCCCCGCCTCTGCCACGAACACAGGCCGCACGGAGACCACCTTGCTTGTAAACACCCCTGTGTCGTTTATTTACAGTGTTTGAATCCCTCCACCAATCTACGCAGTGTCTCCAGGCCTTTACGCCCTGTATCTCAACTTTCTAGCCTGTTCCCCCAAAGCTGCCTCTACCCAGGGACCTCCTTTCTCAGGCTCTCCTGGCCTTCTGTTCCTCTCCTCCTCTCTTCCTCCCACCCCTCCCTTCCTGTCTCCTTTTATACAATTTCCCTTGTAATGGGCTACATTGCTCATGGACTCTCCAGCCCCTGTCTGGCCTGGTAATCGGGTACATCTCTGGTCAATCTAGGGTGACCAGATGTCCCAATATTATAGGGACAGTCCCAATATTTGGGGCTTTTTCTCATATAGGCTCTTATTACCTCCCCCCCAACCCCATCCCGATTTTTCACACTTGCTGTTTGGTCACCCTTGTTCAATCAGGCCTTCCCCAGGGGTACGGCTAGTGACTGGTGTGCTGGCTCAGGCGCTCAGCACGCTGTCACCGTGGCTTCTGGTGTTACTGACTACCATCGGTGGGGTGGAGTGCTCCCAGAAGTGGAACTCTGACCCCAGCAGAAGTGGGTTGCAGATCGATGGCAGCTATTGGAAAGTTGGGTGAGGAGGGCCACGCACCCGACGTTTCTGCCGGAGTGGAATGGAAATAGAGCAGAATGCAAATGGGTTGTGTAGGCAGCATAGTGTGAACTACCTGGGGCAAAAGAGACCACATTGTGTAGCGGTTACTCAGTACTGCCTGAATGGAAAGTAACTACAAAGACCTCAAAGATGAATGGAAACAACCATTTGGGCATATAATATGTGAAAACCACAAGTGGTGTTAAGGGTCAATAGCTCTGAGTATGGCCCTGCTGGGGGAAATCTAGACACAGACCTGGCCGTGTTACACCTGTGCCTTCTCCTGTTGTGACATGTTTGAAAAGTGCTATAAGCAATAGTGGGACTATCAGACCCTGGCTTGTCTCTGATTTTGGAAGACTAGCAAGATCTTTGGTGGGCCTGAACTCCACAGCCATCCTCAGCTGGTGTAAATTGTCACAGCTACATTGAAGTCAGTGGCACTATGACAATTTGCACCAGCTGAGGATCTGACCCGAGTCTTACACATGGGTATAGAGTCTCTTTCTGTGCATAAACAAGCAATAAAGGGCTCAAGCAAAATGTGGTGTTCACTTTAATCTTTGTAGTACTTTAATGGTAGCTAACAATGCCATCAAGCCATCCCTTTCTCTGTACACTGTCATTTTATTTTGATGAGATGTTTGATCTGTTTCACTTCCAACCTTGTTTACTAGATCCCTTAAAATGTCCTTAAGCCACTCACTGACAGGACGTGAACTGTACAGGCAAAACAGTTCAGTAATCAAGTCAAAAGCCACAGAAAAGGAGTGACTAGGAATACAGCTCACAGGCAGATTATAGTATGCTGTGCTCCCATGCCACAGATAGCCCCAGCACTGGTTAGGGTACACATACCGTGCTGCCTCTGCTCACAGAGCCATTTCATAAATCTTCACTCTGCGTCATGCTGTGTTCTTGTTTAATGAATAGGGAAAATAGCCATCACCACCGAGTGATCAGGGAATGGCTCTGTGTGCAGCACTGCTCTCATGAGCTTCGAACCTGGGATTGTTCCTGTCATTGGTCCTAGCAAAGAAAAAAAGACTAATCCAAAATCCTTCAACAGCCGTGAGCCTGAAAACAGTCTTCTCAGGGAAGAAACACATATTACTCTTGAATGACTGAACTAATGAAATTCCCAGTTGGGCTGATTTAATTTGAACTACGTTATGTAGCTTGATTTGGAAAGAATATCAATTAGAGCAATGTAAGGCTGGAAATCCCAAAACATGAATAAGATCAAGAGCTTTCGTGCAAACTATCATAGAGGATTCATTGTGACATATAGTGTGTGTGTGTGTGTGTGAGAGAGAGAGAGAGAGAAGGATTTAACTACAAGGGTACCACCATTATGGAGTCATGTACCGAGTCCCAAGTTACTACCTTAAAAGTGTACCCCATGCTTTCCAGAGGAAAATTGGGGAAATACACTCATTTGGCATGCAGTTACTTGTGTGTCTGTAGAAGAAACTGCAGAGGTTGTCAATGACTGCTCTGTTCAACACTGACTTAAAAGTCCAGTAGTCCAGGATTTTCCTCATAGTCTCCGGGAATCCATCTGTTCCAATCATGGCTCCAGGCGGCACCACATACAGTAGACCAAAGTCCAGCTCAATTTACTGATAATGCCGCTTCTACAATTACTCCACACCCTAATTTCCTTGCCTGCCATTCATAGACAGGGGAAGGGGGTCTAGCATTGCAAAGGAGGAAGCAGTGTTTTACTGCCACACTAGTGAGGTTAGAATCTGAACTCCCTGGGGCAGCAGGAGTTTGGAGCATCACAGAGGTGAGGTATTTGCATCTCAGGGGGAAGGAGTGACTAATGCTGAGCCTGATTTACATCTTAATTATAGAGTAATTGTAATAGCAATTGTATAGACTACTTTGACTTTTATTTCTTGGGCTCAGCTTGAATTAAGCAGCCATCTTTTAACAATTTTTAAATGACATTGTAAATTTTTTTTGCGATTCTGATTCCTCCATTGACTTCCTGCTTGGGGAGGCTGAAAAGTAACAGCTTGAAGCTTTGCAGCTTTGCCTGTGCTGCTGGATGCCCCATTCAACATTGGGGTCAAAGTGGCAGCGTCTGGAGCAGAGGGATGTTTGGCAAGAGAGGCGAAATCATTGAAAGGAACAATATTGCATGGCCGAAACCCTCATGTGCACTGAAGCTTGTTCTCTTCCCTGCTTTTTGATTGGGTTTCTGCTAAGTCTTTGCTGCATGGTTTGGGAGTGGCGCAAGAGGTGACCTAGCCAACAATTACACGGAACTGTATGAATAGTGTTGTTTGCTGGACTACATCTGAAGATGGGCAGTGTTGTTAACTAGCTAAGACTGTCACAGGTATGCTGGTCCTGCTAATGGTGCTTTTATGGAGCCTTAGAGCAGTAGTTGGAAATCTTATTTTCTTATTTCCTGCTGGGAGGCATTAAAACAGCTCCTGATTTTTCAAACATGAATCAAAAGCAGGGTTTCTCAAACTGGGGTCACCGCTTGTGTAGGGAAAGGCCCTGGTGGGCCGGGCCAGTCCGCAGGTCCAGCTGATCGCGGCTCCCAGTGGCCACGGATCGCTGCTCCAGGCCAATGGGAGCTGATGGAAGTGGCGCAGGCCGAGGGACTTACTGGCCGCCACTTCCAGCAGCTCTCATTGGCCCGGAGCAGCGATCCGCGGCCACTGGGAGCCGCGATTGGCTGGACCTGCAGACAGGGCAGGTAAACAAACCGGCCCAGTCCGCCAGGGGCTTTCCCTACAGAAGCGGCGAGCCCCAGTTTGAGAAACCCTGATCAAAAGGCAACCTAAAAGAGAGAGATGATGACGTTGGTGGTTTGAGCAGCAGAGAGTCCTGTGGCACCTTATAGACTAACAGACGTTTTGGAGCATGAGCTTTCGTGGGTGAATACCCACTTCGTCGGATGCATGTAGTGGAAATTTCCAGGGGCAGGTGGTGGTTTGTTGCACCCAGGGATCCTACCCCGGCTTCCTCTTTCCCTGTGTTAAGACAGGCCAATGTCATGACAGACCTCGCTCCAGGTTGAGATGCTGCCTGGGCCCTACATCGTGGCATTTGGAGTTTTTAGGGGCCTTTCATATGGGCCAATTTGGGGGTAGGGAAATTAAGACCACCTGCCTGAGGAGGTGCTGAGCAATTCCTGCTTTATAGCAGGGTTTGAAGGTCACTGACTGCACTCTGCGAATGCTTCAGAGTGTACTGAAACTGGCATGCCCAGGCACAGACACTCAGGTCTGTTATGTTGCTCTTTGGAGTGAAAATTGCCCCCAGAAATTTGCTCAGACTGATCCTCAAATTTGCGGTCCAGGAGTTTGGACAGAGACCAGTGGCTACTCCACATTACTCAGAAGCGTTCTAGCTTCCTTAGCACCTGCAATGGGTGCTGAAGGGTGTAATCCTGCCCCACCGATACTCAGCACTGTAACCAGGGCATAAATGAGGAAGCAAAGGGAAGAGGAAAGGAAGCAAGGAGTCTGATTGTGGTGTGTTTGCTCTCTGCTGGATCCCTTCCCAGCCTAGACACACTGCCTGGTAACTAACCTTGGGCTGAAAGCGCAGCCAGGTGTAGGTGTCCAAGACACTGAGGAAATGTAGGATGGCTTCAGACAAAGAAACCTCAGTGAAAATCACTAGCCTATGTACTGAAATTTCACAACAGCTCATAACTTTGTGAGCTGAGCCACAAAGAACATCCTCCTGCTGCTCCAGTTTGGACCAGAATTCCCAGCTGTCTAGTCAGCTTTTCGATATGTTGATTCTGTAAAGAACCTGCTGCCCCTGATACAGCCCAGCGTGGTGGAGGGATGGACATACGTGTTGGAGAGGAAAGGAGGACAGAAGCTCTGAGTCTGTCTCAGTGCTCCTGAGATTTGGCTCATGTGAATCTGGATGAAGCTTGCTGTGCTACTGCCTGGGACTGGAATGGTTTTGCTCCAGAATAGAGTTTTTTAACCTTTGATGTATCCTATGCTGACAGCCGTCCTGCTGCGACACCTGCAGATGTGTCTCGAACTGGTATCGAATAGCTTCTGAGTCTCCAGTGCAATGAAGGGTCTCTTCAGGTGGCTGTGCCATTTCTTGCAGAAATAATCTTCCGAGGACTGTGAAGTGGAGTGAGCCTGGATGATTGGTGAGCACTTCCTGTCCCTGCGTTCTGGCCAGTGCTGCTGCTCTAGCAGGCTGTGCATTTGTGTGACTGAGCCCTGGGGTCTGCCTTTTCCAATAGATCTGTAGTTTGTCTTATGCAGTAAAACGTATTCGCATCTGCTCTTCTTGGGGGATTAGAAGTGAATTGTCCCAGTGCTGGGTGCTGCCCTGGGGGAGGCGTCCCGTCCATGTGATGCTGAAGCCATGGAGTGTTCTGCCAGGAGAGGGCAGCTTTAAATTTCAGCCAGAGCTTCCTACGAGAAGCTCAGCGGAGGTACCTCATGGGAGCCCGGGATTTAGTCCAGGCTTTACGAGGTGGGGGTGTGAGAACATACTGGGATAATCTTTTAATGTGGAGTATTTTTAGATTCAGGCTTTAATCCTGTAATACTTGAGATTTTCCATCGGTAATTTGCAATTTCTAAACTCATAAAATAGTTTTATTTTTCTTTGTTTTCGTAACTCTTCATTGCCTGGCAGGGCTTTCTCCCTCTAAGCAGTCCCTGGGAATGGAGAATGCCTGTTGTGTTTGATAGTATTCCTCAACGCCCCCTTGTTCAGAGGCCTGCTGTGATCCTTGGAGAGGGCATTAGCAAGGACATTAGGGCTTGTCTACATGAGAAGGCAGCATCGGTCTTCGCTAGAAGTGTGATTTTAAACCAGTTTGGTTACCAAGGGCTGCAAAAGGCCGTGTGGACAGTTTCATTTTGGTTTATTTCAGTTTAGCTTAAATTGATCAGGAATTGGTTTAAATTAAACTGAAATAAGCCAGTCTTAAACCCAGTATGAGTGTCCAAAAAGGGGTTTGCTCTGGTTTAATTTAAATGGGTTTGAAAACCCATTTAAATTAAATGGATACAACTTTCTTGTGTAGACAGGGTGATAATAGAACTAGATAAGATGAAAGTCACTTTTTGTTCCTTCTTAAATACATATCACGGCCTCAAAACTGCTGTTGTGTTTTGTGTGAATATGTCCATGCGTGTGTCTACATATGTGTGTGGTATCATGGTTTTCAGTTATATTCTTTGTTTGCAAATATTGAGAACCACCAAATACCGGCGGAGGGAATGCAGCTAACTGCACACTACCAGCATATTGTCTGTGCTCTAGCAGCGAGCAGTGTGGTTTGCCTTCCAGATAGTATTTTGTCATCACGTCACCGTGTGCGGCTCTGGTGGATGAGAGGGGCACTGAGAGAAGTCTCAGAGCTGAGTTCCCGACTTTCTCATTTATTTCCGTTTGTGCTTTTTTAATACCTTCCCCCACTGTTGGTGGTAAATGGCATTTTTTTATTATTTGAACTATGTATTTGTATAACCAGCTTTCATCTTTCCGTCTCCTTTTTTCATGTCTGCTTTTCGACATCATTTAGTCTTGATCTGGAGTATACTCGTCATCGGGGCAGTCCCATTGACTTCCCTCACTAGTACCAATGCAGGTTTTTATTTCTGTGTTCCAGTATCACACAGAGGTCCCAGTCCCTTCCAGCTCCATTGTGGAAGGGGAAGGGAGATCAGGGGAGGGGAATGTGTGCTTCCACAGAGATGCTGTGAGCACAAGCAGCTGCTTTTTGGAGTCAAAGTTTTGTTTTAAGATACAAATAAATAAGAAATAATGAATGTTGTCAGCAATCCCTGCGGGTCATCTGCCCGGGCGTTATCCACTGGCAATGGGATGAGACTGGCAGGAAGACGCACACCCAACGAATGTTTGCCGCATTGGATTCTTACCGAGTAGCTACTGACAGTATGTTTCAGAGTAGAGAATGTCTGTGCAGTTCTGCTTCTCACACAGCGATCCATGAAGCAGGTCTTGGGTGCTTAAAAGATCCGAGGGGGAGTATGTGTGGCTTTTGGAGGTCTTAATTCTATGGGGCGGGGGTGTTTAGGGCTGCCTGAAATTTTTTTACCAAAAATAATACCCCATCAGAAAATGCAATTTTGTTAAATTAGAAAATGTTGATTTTTGACAAAAAAAAATCAATTTTCATTAGTAAAATCTAAGCTAAATTTTTCAATTTAAATCCACATGTTAAAACCAGTTGATTTTTTGTTTGTTTGCAATTTTGTTTCAAAACTACCTTGTTTCAAATGGACATTTCAACATAAGTTGTTGTTTTAAGTCAAAATGCTGATGTGAAAGGAATTTTTTCTTTTAGAAACAGCATTCTGTAACAAATTTTCATTTCAGTGGGAAATGTTTAAACTTTTTGTTTTGCATTTCTGAATGATTTTTTTTCTGAACTATTTTCTGTGAAAATTTTTGACATTTTGACTTTTCATCTCAATTTGGGATGAAAATAAATATTGAAATTTCCCATGGCATAGGAATATGTCTTCTGCCTAGCACCTGTATCTATATCTCTCTCTATATAGTTGATCCTTGGCCTGAACAGTTAGCCAATATTCGGCGCCTTGCCAGGCTGCTTCCATTAGGAGTAGAAATTGATGTGAGTCGGGTATTTCTTCGGTGCAATCCTGTTTCTTTACAGAAAATGTCCACAAAGTCCTGCTTCCCCAAACACAGTAGGAACAACAATGGCAGGCAGTTTCCTTTCATTGTTTCCACACCTGTGCCTTTCAAGCCAGTACTCTGCCCAAAAGCCATTCTCTCTTGGCTTCCTCCCAGGGTCACAATCACACTGCGTCTCTTGCTGCCTGCTTCCTTTCTAGTTTCATCTGTACACACTCGCACAGCTGCGTCCAAATGAATGCCCCTGACCTTACATTTGCAATCAAGCCACATGGCTCTGATTCTACATAAACCTTCTCGAATTGGTCTGTGCCTTGGTCAGTGGCTTCCAGTATTTCAGCTATGACTAAACAAATGGGTATTTAGTTGCTCTCTCATTTAGCCTGAATGAAAAGGGGCTAGCAGGCCCATCAGCTTTGATGAAGCTGTGATTGCCAACAGATCAGACACTCTTGCTATATTACCAAAATTTTGTGACAAACAGAAAATTCTCTTGATTTTCCTGTAAGAAATATTATGTCTTATGAGATGAGACTAAAGTAAAGTTGCAGGCCGTGTCGTTTCCTGAGCTAGAAAGCAGAGGTTAATCATTTTTAGGTTACAATTTGTTTCAGCTCCAGCAATGCCTGCAAGGCACTATTGACTCAGGCCATGGCTGTAGCTGGATTGCATCTCGGCTGGGGATGGCAGTCCACCAGAGCACTGCCCCAGGGCTTTAGTTAGTGCGGAACATAAATCTATCTAAACATAAAACACAGAGCTAGAGAAGCACCTTAGACTACTTCCAGGTCCTTCTATTTGCACTGACCTGCTCTTGTTGGGTTGCTTGTATTCCTTTGTTCACCCTACGCATGGTGACACAGCAGATTAATAGTTATCTCCTGTATGGGGGTAGGTCCCTTACCTCCTGCGTTTGTTGGTAGCCACATCATTGATCACAGGGATTCATCTGTCTTACAGTGCAATACTTTTAAAAGAACCATGTACATTAAAATGCTTATCTGTTTTGGAAATGTGTTTCCTGCTTCCGAAGTGGCAGTTTTCTGTAAGTGTGAGTGGCCTGAGGAGTGGGCTAGTCAGTGAGGGTCAGTTGTAAGATTTTTTTTTAATAGACAGAAAACCCCTGTGAGGTTCTGTTTTGCTGTGGAATAAATAAATAACCAAAAATTAACATGATCCTAAGTCTGAGGCCTAAGAGCACAACTCGGTAAATATAGTATTAAACCTCTTGCAAAGTGGGCTCCTGTTTGCCAAGCCTACTGGTCATCCTCTTCAATTAATCAGCTCTCCAGACAATGCTGGACCGCCCACTGCAGCTCCTAAATGTTTCCCGTTAGACTAGACAGCTGAACCTAAGCAGCAGTGCATTGACTCAGGCCCCTCCGCACTGCTGCCAGGCAGTCCTCCTACAAAGGAAGGTAATTTAAATAATTTATCATGAGGCGCGCTGTGTGTTTCTGCCATGCTTGCCTTTCAGGGGCACAGAGTGGTCCTTCCTGCAGCATCTGAATCACCTTTTCTCCCCAAAGATTTGTCCCGCTCCTCCTAGAACCGATGAGGAGTTCACAGCTTCAGGGCTGTGGCGCGCTTCTTGTCATTAGGAGCCTCTCTTGTGTGAGCAGTTTGTATTCTGATCCCCTCATCAGCTTCAGCGCCCGAGCTCCTGCTTGTGAAGGAATGAGTGCTGGCCCTCAGGGCTGCCCACCAGCGCTGGTGTGCTGAATGAGATGGGCGGGGCGCCTAGTAATGGCCCTTCTGCCCTTCCTCCGTCCTCCTCTTTCTTCTCTTCTTTTTCTTCCCTTCCTCTTTTCTTTCTGTTTTAAAACATCTTGTCTCAGCCTCTGACACTGAGCCCCCTCTGGCTGCAGAGGCGGAATGTGTCACGTACTGGCAAGAGCCACTCTTTGTAGAAGGGCCAAGTCAGAATGGCACCCCGCTGGCAGACAGGCTCCCCGTCTCGGGGCTGGTGGGGAGAGCCAAGTCTCAGCTCTAAGAACAAACAAATATCAGTACATCCTGTCTGCTCTCCACAGTGCTTGTGTGGGGGGGGGGGAGAGAGAGAGGCCTCCCTTTGGCCGTGTTCCTGTATCACTATCAGCAATCTCTTCCTTTCCGTCCTAGGACAATCCCAACTCTTCAGTAGTTACTGCTTTTCTGCTCCAGGTCATCTTTCTGCTTCATTCCCCCCCCCCCTCCCAAACTCTGGGGCAGATATCTTCTGTGTCCTTTCAGTCTCAATACAATGCCCACTGTCTGCACGATGAAAAGGGAGCAGTGCTCCAGGTGTGAGGGTTCCCTCCTGGTGTAATGGCTGGCTGCGTTGTGCAGATTTGCGACTACCCCACCATGCTGCACATCCACTGTTGAGTCTCCTGTCAGACTCTGCGGGAGAAATGGCATGTATTCCAGCCCCACTGAGCAGGCCATGGCTGGGGGGCTGCAGTTATACCTTTCAGTATCGGATAGGATGGGAGAGCATAGAAAGGGAGCAAACTGGTGGGGTGGAAAAGCATTTGGCAGGAGGCCTGGAGGAACAATGGAGAGGACTGAAAGAACAGTTCTGGGCAGGGCTGGCTCCAGGCACCAGCGAAGGAAGCAGGTGCTTGGGGCGGCTAATACAAAGGGGCGGCACTCCATCCGTGATTGGGGCGGTGGGAATTTGGCGGCGGGTCCCTCAGACCTTCTCTTCCTCTTTGAGCTGCCGCTGAAGTGCCGCCAAAGAGGAAGAGAGGGAGGGAAGGACCTGCTGCCGAAGAATGGAGCGGCGCGATCGAGCTGCTGCTGAAGTGCCGCCGATTAGCTTTTGGGTTTTTTCGCCGCTTGGGGCGGCAGAAAACCCGAAGCCAGCCTTGGTTCTAGGATTGGACCTGATTGGGTCATGGGCAAATAATCATTCTGAAGAAAGGGTTCAAATATTGACTCCACAACACTGTCAAAGGCAAAGAGAGCAGAGAGAGCAGGGCAGATCCAAATCTGTTTTGCTGTTGCAGGCCACTTGTCCACCCCGCAGTCCCCGGCTTTGGGAAGTTCTGATCCTGTACGTGTGCTCAAGATGTTTGTTGTCTGTGTGTTGCCAAGACACTGCGGAGAATGACCCTAGTAGATTATCGCCCAGGCCTTGTCAGAGCACAGTCCAAGGCAGTGTTCGCCATTCAAGGAATCAGTCTTGACTCGCCCAGGTGGTGTGAGGCGCTGCAGTTATTTGTTACGCCCAAAGTCTAGTGAAAGCTGCCCTGGTACTCAGACGGCAGGGTGCCCTGGGTGTTGGCAGAGGGTGACTTTTTTTTTTAAACAGTGACCATTTTATCCCATTGTTCATGATTTTAGCATATCGAATTTCTGTTTGTAGTTTTGGTCCATCATTTTGCACTTTACACTGGAAAACAAAGGGCATTACCTGTGAGCTGAATCAGTCTGGCTCTGACTGTCTGTCCCCTCGTGTCATTGTAAAACATTTTAAATCATCACTTTTCTGTTCCTGCCTGGTAAAAAGGCCCTGTTTCTGGCCTGACACCAATGCCAGTCAGGCGTGACTGCATGAACTCAGTGGCGCTACAATGGTAAAAAACTGACGTGAGTGGAGAATCAGGCATTGTAAGCTCAGTTCTTTAGAATACAGTCATTCATTTATGGATGTGCTGGGGCGAAGGATTTATTTCCTTCTCTGTCCTTATTAACTTTCTCCTGTTGGTTTCGCCTTAATTTAATTCTCTTTCCTTATTGGGCCTACAGTCCCTTCTTTCTTTATTGTTGCCTTGTCCTTTGCAAGTATGTTTTACATAAGAAACAATGTTATAGACAATTAGATTCTAGTATCCTTTTATGCTTTTGACACTGATATGCTAAAGTTTCCTTTGTCAGCTTTTTTTTTTGTCCTTGAATGCCTCTAAAAAACCCACCCTAATGTAACGTCTTCGTCTGCTTTCATTTCATGTTATGAATTTAAAATGCAATGGCTACATACCAGAGGACTGGACAAAAATGGCTGTCCTGCTCCAAAGGGTACTTGGTGCCAGTACATTCTGAGTGCCAGTGAGAGTTACATGTTCAGAAGAGATGTAATACACATAATTTAAATATTTCGCCCATATTTGAATATATTTGTAGTGTCTGATCGACTGGGTTAGCAAAATAAAGACAGATGGCAATGAATTAATTCCAACACATCATCATTACAATGCAGCCATTCTAACTTCTCTGTTGCACTCATCCAACTGGAGCTTCCCCATTTAAATGTCCTCTGCCACTTGCAATAGCATCCTGTGTAAGGACGCAGTAAGAACTGCAGCTTGAGCATGAATTAAGAATTCGTGTTAGATATTACAGATATAACAGAATTTCCATTGCATCAGGAAATGAATAGTAAATGAAGAGAGGAATTGACTGGAATTAAACTGTACATTCACAATCATAATGTGTGAGAGTCCCACCCCACTGTCCTGAAGACAGTGGGGGGCAGGATTGGCCTCATATTATCAGTTGAATTTTAAATAAACTCCCTTTACATCCTAAATTGACATAACTGATGCATAATCAGTACTTAATTTATGCCAGGGCTGAGCCACAGCACCTCTAGGCTCAGCCGTTCAGAGCCCCGGCACCTCTGGGCCTGGCCGTTCAGAGCCCCGGCACCTCTGAGCTTGCTGCATCAGTTATGAATGTAAAAAAATTGCTTGAGCCCCAGCACCTCTTTCCTTACAAATTAAGCGCTGTGCATAATGTTATGTCTCTGGAACAGGGAAAACACTGGCATCAGTTAGCACTCTGAACAGCAAAACCAGATAACTTTCCTACTCTGCTTGTTGTCACAAACTCACTAGCAAGTGAGTAAAGCTCGGCTGTGTGTTGCAGAGCAGTTCCAATCACACACCCGTCTGGACTCTGCCAGTGTGCTGTTCCCATCACTTATCATGTACCTGAAGACTCGGCAAACGTACGGCCCACATTCTGGTCGAGTGTGCTTATAGTCCATTGTTAGCTAGTTTGGAGTTTCAGAAGCTCCTCAATTGCTTAGGTGCCTCTGAAAATCCCACCCCAAATAAGTAAATTTCTGTGCTAACATTTTTATCTTTACACAATGTTTGTACTGTCTAATAACGTCACTTGCTATATTAACAGCATCCTCAGGACTCCAAGAATTGCTCTTAACCATATGCTCATTCTGTGTCCCAGCTGTCTGTCCACCTAATCTCTGTCATTTTTCAAAGGCACCTGTCACCCACGTTCTTTTAATCAGAGAAAGTATTAAAGTATATATGCACAAAATTACTGGGAGCCCTTCAGCAGAGATATGTGTGTATGAACAAATACACAGAAACCTCACTGGCATTCTAACAATCTCTGTAATTAAAATCTTACTTCATCAGTGGAAGATCTCTGCTCAGAAAAGCTGAATGAGTACAGAACTTGTTCTATGCTCATGCCTTGCTGTATGAATGTGAAGTATTATTGATTGGCATTAGTATAAATTTGAGATGATGTAGGTCCAGAATGTAATAGCATGAATTTTTCTTCCTCAGCGTTTGGCACCCGAGTTATAATAATAATTGGAGATATACCAATCTCCTAGAACTGGAAGGGACCTTGAAAGGTCATCAAGTCCAGCCCCCTGCCTTCACTAGCAGGGCCAATTTTTGCCCCAGATCCTTAAGTGGCCTCCTCAAGAATTGAACTCACAACCCTGGGTTTAGCAGGCCAATGCTCAAACCACTGAGCTATCCCTCTGAGTTCAGAGCTTATAAGCAGGGAAACCACATTCGGTTTCTGTATGTGCTGTGCCTCTATGTGGCTGAAACACTCTCCACCTGTGTAAACCTGAGCAATGGGCTCTGTGTGGACAAAGTGCAGAGGAGTAGGGGCGGTGAGGCCAGTAAGCAAGTCTCCTGCACAGTTCTTCCTTCTTGTGCACTCCTGCATCCCTTGCTGCTGCCTCAGGACTATTCAGAAGACCATTAACGTCCATAATGGATAAACCACAAGTTACAACTGGAGCTCTGATGGTGTCAGAGCCATTTAGAGGGGAATAAACAAACCCTTTAGGGTATAAAACATTAGCTATAACATTGACATTCTGCTTAGTTATACCTTAACCAATCATTTCACTGAAATTTAACTAACCAATCCTAACATATTGTAACATGGCTATTTAACCAATTATATCCCACTACTTTAATTGGTGTACACCCAACAAAATTAATTATACAGCAGACAGAAACTATCTCAGAACCAGACAGAGATTATACAGACAAACAATAGGGAAGTGGAGACTACAGTGATAGAACAACACAGAAATGAGGATTTCACATCCCAGCTATTGATAAGTGAGTTCTTGCCAGACAGGATGCTATCAAACTAAGTTTCCTTTTACATCTTCTAGGCTCTTCCCTTTCTCGGAGGTGACAGGAATATCAGGACAGGATTGTATTCCGAACAGCCCAATAGCCCCTTATTTCAGAGTGACTAGTTTGGAATGTGAGGATGTGACCATACGCTTCCCAGTTTATGGTTGGCCTCTGCTGCTTAGCTGAAGGCTTTAGCCTAAGAACCAGGCCTCAGACTGTCACAGTAAGAGAAGGCCCTTACACCGGCAGACAGTGATTTTGATTCTTTCTTTTATACCTCTATAACTAGCTAAGTGATAAGAATACACCTACATTCTTAAAATAGAGGCCTTTGCAGTCAGGCCTGAATATCTATATCCTAACACACGTATCTGCTGAAGACCAGCTGTAGTGGCCTGGTTCCATCCTAAAATGTTAATGCTGTTATAGAATCATAGAATATCAGGGTTGGAAGGGACCTCAGGAAGTATCTAGTGCAACCCTCTGCTCAAAGCAGGACCAACCCCAACTAAATCATCCCAGCCAGGGCTATGTCAAGCCGGGCCTTAAAAACCTCTAAGGATGGAGATTCCACCACCACCCTAGGGAACCCATTCCAGTGCTTCACCACCCTCCTAGTGAAAAAGTTTTTCCTAATATCCAACCTAAACCTCCCCCTCTGCAACTTGAGACCATTGCTCCTTGTTCTGTCATCTGCCACCACTGACAACAGCTGAGCTCCATCCTCTTTGGAACCCCCCTTCAGGTAGTTGAAAGCAGCTATCAAATCCCCCCTCACTCTTCTCTTCTGCAGACTAAATAAGCCCAGTTCCCTCAGCCTCTCCTCAGAAGTCACAGAGCATACGATAAAGTGAGAAGGATACATTTTCCCTGTGGAAAAATTCTCTGGCTCAGAGAAGAACCTTACACGACTCAGTGTGACTGGTACCATGGCAATGGCGGTATGTTTCCCTGGCATCCTGGCAGTGTTTGTGTTACTACTGGCAGCAAAGGGACTGTCAGATGTTTCACTTGATAATCCGGTGGGACCATGTGGGACTTTGCTGGCAGCATTGTCCATGAACAGAGGACCATGTTGGCAGTAGCACTTCCACTGTCGCATGCTTTTCTGGCACTGACCAGGATTCCGAATACGTGTGTGCTCTGTGGGAATACAAGTCTGGAAGCCTGGGGATGGGTAGGACGAACATGCATCGCACTTTACTCTGTGTTGAAGCACTCACTAATTCCCTTTGTGCCCTGGTTAGGTCAGTGTTGTTATCCCTGTTTTACAGGTGAGCAGGGGCGGCTCTAGACATTTCGCTGCCCCAAGCACGGCGGCATGCCGCGGGGGGCGCTCTGCCGGTCGCCGGTCCCACGCCTCCGGTGGACCTCCCGCAGGTGTGCCTGTGGAGGGTCCGTTGGTCCCGCGGGACCACCGGAGCCGCGGGACCAGCGGATCCTCCGCAGGCATGCCGGTGGAGGCTGACTGCCTGCCGCCCTCCCGGCGACAGCAGAGTGCCCCCCGCGGCATGCCGCCCCAAGCACGCGCTTGGCTTGCTGGGGCCTGCAGCTGCCCCTGCAGGTGAGGACACTGAGACACTGTGAGGTTAAGAGACTTGCCCACACCTAAACAGCAAGTCGGTGTCAGAGCCTAGAGTTCCTGGCCTCATGCTTACTCCATTAGGCCTCAAAACTGGGTGCCATGAAACAATCCTACTGAGTAAGTTACATGCCAGATACTGTGGCCTTCCAGGGCTTGCCACTCTCATCATCACTACAGCTGCTTGAGCTCTCATTTTTTGCCGCCTTTGCAGAAGACTTTTTCCTTAATGCCTGAAAAAGTAGACCCGGCTTAGAGATTTAAATCCATGTGCCCAGGTGGGAGAGCGTTGACTAGGAAAGATACTGAAAGGCCACAGCATAGGACAAGGCATTGAGAATTTACTCTTTTATATCCACTCGGTGAAGAATATTCCCAAACAGAATGATGCACAGAGCTGTCTCCTAATGATGCGTCACCTGGTGATGATTCACAACCCTGAGCAATGCCAGGCTCATAGTAAATTATTTCTTTTTTTATTAAACAAGCATTTAAAAATATCTGTTTAGAATTTCAGCCCCAAGGTCATGTTTGCCAGCTGTATTTCTGCCACACACAGGCTCTTGCGCTGTTTGCTCCTTCTCACCCCCCATCCAAACCACATACACACTTTTTTGCTTTTCATTTAATATAATTTCTTATGGGCCCTTCTAGGCAGGGGACTCTGTCTTGATGAATTGGCAGTCAGGGTGATAAAGATAAATTTTCTGACTCCTGTTTAGTTCTGCATCCATAAACTGAAATGTTCTCTCTTCCCTGATCACAGAAAACCACTTATGCAAAGAAGGTAAAAATATCTAGTGAGGTAAAGTGCCACATGCTAAAAATACAGGACTGTGCTATGAGGAGGCAGTGAGATATGGGTGGGCAGAGGGGGAGACAGACATATATTAGAATAAAAAGTGGTATTTTTTTAGGAATAAACTGAAATCTGAAAACAATCAAAGAAATGAATAAAAAGAGCCTCATGGAGAAGCACGGGCAGAATTTAACTTAAGTGATAGGAGCGGAAAAGAAAAGAAATCAGTGCTTCACTGGAAGCAAGGCCAGTGGGAATTCAGAGCCCACAACTAATTCTGCATTCTGGCTCTGATCCCTGCTAGCCTGGCTTATCTGAGCAGCCCCACTGAAGTCAGTGCTCGGACATGCACAAAAACCCAAGTTGATAAACACTTGCAGATCTGGACTGATTTTTTTCACGGAACCAGAGCTGCACCCTCCTCGCATACCTAGCCTGGCCAGCCCTGTCCCCTACAGCATAGGGATCCCCTCTCCTCAACTGCTCTGTGGCAGTGAGGATGATGCCCTCTTCTGGAGCCAATCTTCAAAGTGAGCCAGGTGCCCACAACTCCAGGGGAGTGTTCAGGGAGGCCACTGGTCCACACTCCAGACCAGGTCTTTGGGGTGCTGGCCATAGGACAGGGAGACAGGGTGGGTCTCAGGAAATCGAAGAAGGTTTAAGGAGGGGAGGAGTGCCCAGTTGCTGGAGGTAAGTGGGCATTTCTGTGGGCCTGGGCCGATGGGAGTGCCTAGAGGGTTCCGTTGCAGGCTTGGCTTGGTTCTGTGAATGGCACAATGGGTTTGTCCACTCCTCCTCTGTGCTCAGCTGCACCAGTTATACCGACGGCTGTTCCTGCTTGTGGAGGTAAAAAGCCCCGACTCTCCTCCGCTGCAGATTGGCTGTGGCCACCAGTCTGGGGCTTTCGCTCTTTCCTTGGTTTTTATTTTAGTGAAAGATGGGCAAATAAAACCTGCATTGGGCAGGCAGGAGAGAGGACAGCAGCCCAGTAAATGTACAAATGTAGCGCTCTGCTGCCCTGGGCCTGCACATGTGATTCTCAAGGAGGCAAGCAGCAGCTCCTGACTTTTTATTACTTGTGTAGTTTATGGAAGTGATAAAAGTACTGATGGCTTTTGTTTGCCACTGCTATCGTGTAAATAAGGTGTGGGTGTGCCTGGACTGGCCGGAGAGCCTCTGGGTGTCTGTCGCTACTATTCCCCTGGTTTGATCCATGGCACGTTATGTGGCATTCTGACCTTAGCTCATCTCTGCTTCATGCCAGGGAAGTTTTTTCATTCTGTCTTTTCTGTGTTTTTATTCTCGCTCTCATTATCCTTCCTCTTGGTCCACCCTGAGCTCTTGCCAGCCCCATCAGCTGCCGACCATGGAGACATTTTGGGAGAAAGCTTTGGCAGAGTGGGTCTTGCACGGTCAGGCTGTGGCACAGTCTCATCTCTGGCCAGGGTCTTAGTGCTGGGGACACTGGGTAAAGATTTAAAAAAACCCAGACTGGCTGAGGAGTCTAAGCCCCATTTTCAAAAATGACTAAAGTCCCATCGACATTCAGAGATGTGCAGGCTCCTGAGTGCCTAAATCACATCTGAAAATGGGACTTAGGCTCCTGCATCACTTAGGCACAACCTATGGAACCTCACAATGAGCTAATCGCAGCTGTTGTCCTTCCTGGACATGTACCTTGTTTTAGCCAGTCTATTTGTAAACGTCCCAAGTGATGAGCCTTCCCCCACCTCCCAAGGGAGGCTGCTCCACATCCTAATACAGCTGCTCTCACGGTCATTTTCCAGATATTCATGTTAAATCTCCCCATGCTAAATACCATCTTATTGCACTTGGTTCTATCATAAATGCTGAGAGTTGGTACAGTAACTATTATCCCTATTTCACATATGGAGGAGCTGTGACAGCGAGATTAAGTGACCTGCTCAAGGCCAGGGAGGGTGTCAATGACTCAGTTAGGACTAGAACTCGGGAGTTGCTAACTCTGAGTCGTATGCTTGGGCCACACCTCTCTCCACTGAGTGGAACCCTCCCAGAGGCCACCTTTGGCTAACCTGTACCTGAACAGTGGCCCATGTGAGATCTGACTGATATCCCATACACCGAGTGAGAATAGGTTGGTGTGAGTATGTCAGAACTATTAATATCCCTAGCCGTACTGCAGAATTTCCCTTACAGGAGTTATGTGGTTTATTTAGATTATATTTATATATAAGTGCTTACCCAGGATGTGTGAAAGATTTAGAGAAAAGCATGACTTTGCCGGGAGATAAAAATGTATCCACTGAGAAATCCTGACTCATACAGTGAAGAGAGAGAAAAACTTTGGTGAAGGGCCAAATGCATGACTCATGGTACTGAGTTTGTTATGTACTTGATTTTACAAAGCGTTTCCCTTTGGGAGTGAGCATATGTTTTTCTCTTTGGAGACAAGAATTACTTTGTCAGACAGATCCGACCTCTTTCTTGACTTGCCCAACAGATTTTTTTTTTTTTGGCTGCTGGGTTTAATAGGTACTGACTGGAAGAAGGTCCATATCACCACATTTGCACCAAATAGCATTTAGGGGTGGCCAGACCTGGATCTGAAATTTATACCCGAGGTTGATTTTTTGTTTGTTTTGAGGTTGTTCTAGGCTTCCCCCCATAAATGTATGTATTCTTGATGTTAAAAGGTGTGTAAATGTTTTATGAATGACCTTCCAATAATAATGATTATTAAGAATATATATAGAGAGACAGCTACAGGCAGGACCCTGTAAATAAACTAGATTGCACCAAAGAAATACTTGACCCCTATCA
Organism: Mauremys mutica; assembly: GCF_020497125.1. Classification (NCBI taxonomy): domain Eukaryota; kingdom Metazoa; phylum Chordata; order Testudines; family Geoemydidae; genus Mauremys; species Mauremys mutica. The sequence goes on from NC_059080.1 coordinate 1,787,327, forward strand.
TCCATTTCTTACCTTAATGCAGGGGTCGGCAACCTTTCAGAAGTGATTATTCTCTCTAATCTAAGGTTTCACATGCCAGTGATACATTTTAACATTTTTAGAAGGTCTCTCTCTATAAGTCTATAATATATAACTGAACTATTGTTGTATGTAAAGTAAATAAGGTTTTTAAAATGTTTAAGAAGCTTCATTTAAAATTAAATTAAAATGAAGAGCCCCCCGAACGGGTGGCCAGGACCCGGCAGTGTGAGTGCCGCTGAAAATCAGCTCACGTGCCGCCTTCGGCACACGTGCCATAGGTTTCCTACCCCTGCCCTAATGGAAACAACCATGCAAGGCCTCTACTATTGGCTATCTGCTCAGGGTGAAGGGGCAACAGTATATATATCAAATGCCTCATGCTGGCCTAGAGATGAGCATATTAGTTCAACTAATATTATAAACCACTCTGCCCACGGCTCATTTTTTTGAAAGAAACTCTGGTGCCTGATCAGCAGCTCTTCTGGAATCATAATACTGTTAACATCACAATGGGAGCTGACTAAGAGTTTATTGCTAATTAATTGGTGTGAAGCCAAGCTATATCTAATGCTTATGTCCTGATGTTGATAATTTCCAGGGAGTTGGCCAAACCACATGACTGTTATTATGAATGACTTAACTACCCAAGGTGTAAAAGGAACTTATTGCAAACCTTAGGCTCTTTTAGAAAAGAATTGTTACTTGCTTGGGAAACTAGCTGAATCTATCTGCTGAAATTTGTGGTGTTCAGCCTTCTGCAGAGATTGGATTTGATTTGCTCTACTCTTCTTTCCTGCCATACATTTCTGTATCCCCTTAGATATGGCTCTGTGCCTAGCTCAGCTGTCTAGTATTGTAAGGCCTTTGTGTGGAGAGACAAAGCCAGACAGCTTGAGCCCTCTGCATGGGTGTGTGAATGAGTCCTCATGAATGGAAGGTGGCTCAGAAGGCCCCATAGTGTAATTTCCGGGCACACACACACCCAGAGACACGTGCTGCATCCTGCAGACAATTCCCTGAAATTGTGGGGCATGCAGGAAGAGGTGGCTGCGGACAGGCCCTGGGGATCAGATATTGTTCTCCCTCTGACCCTGCAGAGTTATCCAGAAAAGTTAATCCAGGACTTTCTCACACCAGCTTCCGGGGAAGTTTGTCTGCAGGAGGACCCAATGTAAGCTGAGGAAGGATGTCGGGATTCATCCCTCGGAGAGGGACAAAGGAATCAACAGAGGAGAGGGCAGAGTTAAAGCTGGAGAACCTGGCCACACGGTCAGAGAGGGCAGCAGCAGAGCCACCCTTTCACCTCACCTATCTATTGAGCTCTTTTGTTGTTTAAGTTAATGCCGCTGAGACCAAGCCATGCCCCGCCTTCAGGAACAGGAAGTGCTGCTGCTGCTGCTGCCAGCAGTCCTATCCCCCTACGCTTGGTCTGTTAGGAGAGCACCCTGCCTGCTGGCAAGGCAGCTGGAGCGCAGAGGCCAAGCAATGATGGATTTGGATTGGATGAGCAGTCTGCATGCTGTAGCAAGTGTCATCCCCCGGGCCAGCAGTGAAGCACTCACATGGCCTTACACTTGATCACACCTCGGATGTTAACGTGTCAAAGCCAGAGTGCCTACATGAGAACACTACGATCATGGAGACTTGTGGCTGCCAAGAAGACAATTAGCATGTTGCTGGCACACTGGGAAACTTGGAACACAAGATGTGGTTGAGAAATAATTGGCTCATGGTTGCTTAACTGGCGGGTATGGCAGGCACCTCGATGTATCAAAAAGGAAATAAAAAAGAATGAGGCAGATCCCCAGCTGCTGTAGCTTGCTGTAATGTGGTTATAGCAGATGAACCAAAGACCACAGAGAAAAGGCCCATGGCGCAAGCAGATAATGTTTGCTGGGCCTAATTGATCCCTGGTTTAAGCCCATTGAAGGCAATGGTTTTCTATCAGAAATAAAGCCAGCCCGTGGTGTTTGATTGTAGAGAATAAAAGCTAGACCCTGGCAATTAGCCATTTCCTAACCCTAGTAAAAGCCCCTTGAAATGTGTATAGAGACCATTACTGATGAGTGGAATTATTCTTTCAGCAGCCTGTTAGTCTAAAAGCTTTCAGCCTAAATCTGTGTCTCAGCTATTTGGCACAATCCAAAGACTTTTGTCCATGAATTAGACGGAGGCTGCGTTGCAGCTAAGTAATAATTAATAACAATAATAATAATAATACTTTACATCCAGAGATCTCAAAGTGCATTATATGGGAGTAAGAACCACCACCCCGTTTGTAGAGAGGGAAATTGTAGCACAGACAGAGGTCATGTAGAGAGCTGGGAATCTAAATAATTTTTTCTGGCTCTCTGTTTGATTCCCTATCCACGGTACCCTGCTGTCTCAGTCATAGAAACCAACTGACGCTCTATAATCAGAATAGCTTGAGTGAAATCTCAGCTATCGATTTTTAGCAAAAACCAGACCAGAAATGCTGAAGCTTATGGTCTAAAGCTATTCAGGGTACCAATGCAAAGTACAAGTTACTCTATTTCTGAAATGGGCAGGAAGCACGCTGGCCATGGCGGTGGCTGTGCTTATTTTGGGGATTGATTCTTTTTTTTTTTTTTTTTTTTTTTACTTATAAACATAATTTGAGTATAGATAACAGTAAACACAAAAATCTAATACCAGTTAAAATCTTTTTCAACGTGATCCTGGTTTTGTTTTATTCCCAGACCTGTGGGGTGATTTTTTGCTGTCTGCTCATAGATGTGTATTAGTGGGTTTCACAAACCGTGCCGTGTAAAGGATGCAGTTTGTCAGAGGCAATCCGGAACAGAGCCTTTGAGCCCACATGAAGTTCACTGGGACTCTGCATGGACAGAGGGTTATGTGCACACAGATCTGATTGCCAGATTAGGGCCTCCTATTCTTTGAAGTTGTCTTACAATTTTGCTAATGAATTCAAAATAGTTGGCAATGCCTTAGGTACAGTCATTTCTGCTTCCGAGGATCCGTCTCAATTCATTCTTACTTACAAGTAACCAAGGTAACACAACATTCCATGGTAAGTAATAGAGTGCTTTTAATTGTTTCACACACTTCAGAGTTCCCGTGCCTATGGTACTGAAATAGTTCATTACAATCTGTCCTGAAGTTTTTTTTAGAGGGGGCTTCTGTTTTTAAGGGAGCTGGAAATTATGTTACATTTCTAAATTTTGAAATGCAAACTGAAAACCTTGGTTAAAAGGCTAAATATTTGCGTATTAGGAAATAAGTCTAACAAGAGGAGAAAGAACAGGAATTATCTGGGTTAAAGCAAAGTAATATGTTACTCCCTTTAAACCATAGTAAACACCTCCCACATATTTGATCCCACACCCTGAAATGCTTTGGCCTCTAAAGTGGTGTTACCTAGAACAACGTCTAGGTGAGAATAAAATAATTCATTTCTGTAAATTGCAAACTCAGTCAAATTCTGTGTTTGAGTCTAAATGAACCTGCAGAACTTTGTGTTTTAATGAAAGCAGCCTTTAATAAGGCTCACAAGTCAGCAGGGACCCCACCTGGGTATGGCTATATCAGCTCACAGCATACATAACGCTAATCGGTTTTAGTTAAAAGGTAACATGCTGATAGCTTAATTTCACAGTTGAATTTTTTTAATTATCTCTGGAGGTTGATTTTGGCTTTTCAATTTTGGCCATTAGGCAGCAAGAAACTTCAAATTGAATATGCTTCGGGTCTTTTTAAACACTCGGAGTCTATTTTTACCAACAAGAGGCAGCGCTAACTTGTCCTAAGGTAAAGGAAAGAGAATCAGTAAATTCACTGAAAGTTTGCAGAGCAGCCCTGACATTGACATGACTTACTAAGATTATAACTGCAAAAATAGATTACCTATCCACCTGCATGTCTGAGGGAACGTAAAAGCTAATAGCCAAACATAACTCAGTTTATTTGTCTTCTATTTCTCCTAAGCTACTTTTACTCTTCACTGTTAAGGAGTTAACTTGAAACTTAAACATCAGTCCCTCCCCACAAGTCTGGTTTCTGTCTCAGCTGAAATAACTATTTTGGAAGGTGATGATTTTTCACGAGCAGGTCAATGGTATTGCAGGCTCTGGCTGCTCGTTATGCTGTGACATGTAAGAACACAGCATATGGACAGAAAATACCATGCATATTGGGTGGAATCCTTGCCACTCCAAATTCCCTTCATCAATGCTGTCTCTAGTAATTAGGGTAAAATTCTCTCTCACCATTAGGTCTTAAGTCTCTGTGGTCATCCTGGGCTCTTTGTTAAGTTACAAGCATTGATTTTGTCCCTTGAATTAGGCTGAGGCTGTGTGACAACTAAATAATAAAAGCCCTAATATTTTTCATCCATACATCTGAAAGGGTGTAAGGAAGGAGGGTTACAGAAGGCTTAAGTAGAAGTTAAATAGCAAATGAACCTTGTGCTGGCCCACTACATAGGAGTGAACTTTTCCCCAAAAAGCATAGTAATAAAAAGTGCCTTTCGTATTTTCACATTTTCATTTTAGCTGCTATTACAGTAATATGTATATTGGCCTGTCCTGCAATACAAGAACAAATGGATACAGTGAAACTGAAAAGCAGAGCATTCAAAGGAGTTACAAGGCATACTTTTAAAATGCCAGCAATGCCCCTCTGCCATGTACATTGGCCAAACCGGACAGTCTCTACGCAAAAGAATAAATGGACACAAATCTGACATCAGGAATCATAACATTCAAAAACCAGTGGGAGAACACTTCAACCTGTCTAACCACTCAGTGACAGACTTGAAGGTGGCAATTTTGCAACAAAAAAACTTCAAAAACAGACTCCAAAGAGAGACTGCTGAACTCAAATTAATATGCAAATTAGATACAATTAACTCAGGCTTAAACAGAGACTGGGAATGGTTGGGTCATTACACTAATTGAATCTATTTCCCTATGTTAAGTTCTCCTCACACTTTCTATGGGTCATCTTAATTATCACTTCAAAAGGTTTTTTTTCTCCTGCTGATGATAGCTCATCTCAATTGATTAGACTCTTCCTGTTGGTATGCATACTTCCACCTTTTCATGTTCTCTGTATGTATAAATATCTCCTGTCTGTGGGCTTGGCTACACTTGCAGATGTGCAGCACTGGGAGTTAAAGCTGTCTTCGTACAGCTGTGTAGGGAAAGTGCTGGAGTGTGGCCACACTGACAGCTACCAGCGCTGCAGTGTGGCCACATTTGCAGCATTTGCAGCGCTGTTGGGAGTGGTGCATTATGGGCAGCTATCCCACAGAGCACCTCATCCCATTTTGGCGCCGTGGGTTGTGGGAAGGGGACGGAAGGATGCGGGTCATTCCGCTTCCTGTCCCAACGCCCCGTGATGCATCGCTTCACATCCCAGCAGTCACCGTTTTTCCGTCCACGTTTGGCGCCATTGTGACTCTCCCAACGGTTTCTGTGCAGTGTGATTTCTGTGGGAAATGAAGCCCGAGCTGCTGAGGAATATGCTGATGAGTCTTGCCAGCACATCACGTTTGGCAGTTGAGCTATTCCTTCAGCTCCAAAGTGACAGTGAGGAGTCCGATGACGATGATATTGAGTCGCCTGACGCATATGACACTAAATTGCCGCTTATGGGCTCGGGAAACAAGCACTGAGTGGTGGGATCACATCATCATGGAAGTCTGGGATGATGAGCAGTGGCTGCAGAACTTTCGGATGAGAAAAGCCACTTTCATGGGACTGTGTGCTGAGCTCGCCCCCAACCTGCGGCGCAAGGACACGAGATTGAGAGCTGCCCTGCCGGTGGAGAAGTGGGTGGCTATTGCAATCTGGAAGCTGGCAACTCCAGACAGCTACCGGTCGGTCGGGAACCAGTTTGGAGTGGGAAAGTCGACCGTTGGAATCGTGTTGATGCAAGTTTGCAGGGCCATTAATCGCATCCTGCTAAGAAGAACCGTGACTCTGGGGAACGTGCAGGACATTGTGGATGGCTTTGCACAAATGGGTTTCCCTAACTGTGGAGGGGTGATAGATGGGATGCATATTCCTATTCTGGCACCACCCCACCTAGCATCCGAGTACGTTAATCGGAAGGGGTATTTCTCTATGGTTCTGCAGGTGTTTGTGGATCACCGTGGGCGTTTCATTGACATTTACACAGCCTGGCCTGGAAAGGTGCATGATGCACGCATCTTTCGGAACAGTGGCCTGTTCAGGAAGATGCAGGCCGGGACTTTTTTCCCAGACCGGAAGATCACAGTAGGGGACGTCGAAATGCCCATTGTGATCCTTGGAGACCCCGCTTACCCGTTAATGCCTTGGCTCATGAAACCGTATATAGGGAAGCTTGACAGGAGCAAGGACCGGTTCAACTACAGGCTGAGCCGGTGCCGAATGACTGTGGAGTGTGCTTTTGGCCGTTTAAAAGCTCGCTGGTGATCTCTGTATGGGAAGCTAGACTTGGGGGAAAGCAGCATCCCCGCGGTTATATCCGCGTGCTGTACCCTCCATAATATTTGTGAAGGGAAGGGTGAAACATTCAGTCAGGCATGGACCACCGAGGTTCAAGTCCTGGAGGCTGAATTTGCACAGCCAGAGAGCAGGGCTACTAGAGAGGCCCAGCACAGGGCTGCAAGGATTAGGGATGCCTTGAGGGAAGAATTTGAGGCTGAAAACCAACAGTAATGTTTGCTGCCTTGCATGGGAGTGAAGTGCAGTGGTTACAATGTTAGTAGGAATCTGTGTTTCCTAAGCTGATTTGCAGTGCCTGTTTCTTTCCTGGGCTACGGTATCTTTCACTTTCTGCAATAATAAAGACTGTTTTCAAAGCCAAGAATTCATTTACTGAAAAGAAAATAACTTCCTTGACAGACACACAACATTTTGGGAACCTAAAAGGGTGGGGGGTGGGGTGGTGGACTGTACAGTCACAGGTTTGAATATGTCCTGTCTGGAGTGCTGTGCAATGACTGCTGCACTTCAGGCTGGCTATACTGCATGGTGCTGGGAGTTGAGTGCAGAGGGTAAGGGTCGTAGTTCTCAGGGCTGGCTGGTGAACGTACAGGTGTTGGGGGCAGCTGGTGGTGGTAAGAACCTGGATGCTGGGAAAGGGGGTTTGGAGCTGACATTGGGGCACAAGGGAAAGAGCTTTGGGACGGGGGGAGGGGCCAGCACGGTAGTGCTCCCCCTGCATGGCTACGAGTGACTGGATAGAGTCCGCTTGGCGCGCCAGGATGCTTAGCAGCTGCTTTGTGCTTTTCTTCCTGGCCGCTGCGTTTCTCTGGCGGATCCTGCTTTCCCTTTCCCTCCAGTCCTGCACTTTTTTCCTCCAGTCCTGCACTTTCTTACTCTCTCTGGCAGACTGATCCATAACCGCTTTCAGCATGTCGTCTTTGCTTTTTCGCGGCTTCTTCCTGAGGTTTTGTAGCCTCTGAGCAGTCGATGATACGGGCAGTCCAGTAGTCAAGGATACTTTTCGAAAGGCAAAAATGGCAACAGTTAACAGAGGCAGCATTGTTTATAATCTCATCCAGACAGTTATTCCCACACAGTGAAGGAGTTTACAGTCTTCACTTTAGCATACTTTTCCCATCCCAAACAGAGCGCACATAACCCACTGGAGACACGAAATGGTGAGTAAGGGGGACTGATTGCTTCAGGGCTGTGCAGGGGTTTCTGTGCATTGGGGACAGCAAACGGGGCATCTGCACTGAACACTCTCCCAACATTTTCCACAGGAGTTGATCCTGGAAGATATCTCGCTGCTGCGGGTCACCTGGGAAGAGCAGGAGGGTCTTCTACAGCAATGCGGATTCTGCCCTGGCCCCTATGCAGCTTGCCTGTGTGCAGCAATGGTCCCCCTACCCCTCGCGGCACAGTGGCGCGGACAGTAGCCTGACTGGGACAAGGACCACAGTGGCTCTCCCTATAAACTTGTGCAAGCGCATTGCCCACACTCTGGCTGAAACTTTTGAAGAGATTACCGAGGCCGATTACCGCGACGTGATAGACCACATCAATGGGCTATTCCACATCTAGGCTGGCATGCATATAGCCTTAACCCCCCCTCCTCTCCCGAAACATTTCCATCCTGAAAATAAAAGCCGCTTACCGGTAACCCGCTCCTCTGCTTGTCCTTCACCAAGTACTGGCTGCTGCGACTGGCTACCTTCCTCCTGGCTTGAGAAGAGCTCCTGGCTGCATGCCCACTCTGGGACTCCGGGGTGTCTCCCCCCACCCCAGTACCCTCACTCTCGGTTTCCTCCCCCCCTCCCCCTCTTTCTCCTCCTCCTCCCGCTCTGAAGTGTCCATCGTGGTCCTCGGATTGGCAGTGGGGTCACCCCCAAGTATCGCGTCCATCTCCTTGTAAAAACGGCAGGTCGTGGGGGCAGCACCGGAGCAGCAGTTTCCCTCGCAGGCTTTGCAATAGGCACTCCACAGCTGCTTCACTTTAATCCTGCACTGCAGTGTGTCCCGGTCATGGCCCCTTTCCAGCATGGCCTTTGATACCTGGCCAAAGGTATTGTAATTCCTACGGCTGGAGCGCAGCTGGGACTGCACAGCTTCCTCCCCACAAACACTGATGAGGTCCAGTAACTCGCCATTGCTCCATGCTGGGGCTTGTTTGGCGCGTGGAGCCATGGTCACCTGGAAAGATTCACTGATTGCACTCCACACCTGGCTGAGCAAACAGGAAGGGGATTTTTAAAATTCCCGGGGCATTTAAAGGGCGGGTCACCTGAGGCCAGGGCAGTAGAGTTCAAACTGATGAGCAGAGTGGCTGAACAGGTATTCTGGGATATCTCCTTGTCATAGGTCTCACCCCCACTTAGAGCTGTTGGGTTCCAAAATGGGGACCTGCCTTGGCTCCCCTAAACTAAAATCCTAGTTTAGATCTGGTAAAAGCTGCCACCACCCAATAAGGTACATGTATTGGGACACAGTCCTTCCCCAAAATCCTTGGGGATCCCAAGAGCCCCAAATCCATGGAATTCTTACACCCAGGAGAAATAAACTATTCCCCCCTGCTTCCTCCCCCATCCTTTTTCCTAGGAGAGACACCGGGATGCACTACAGAGGGATGCTTCCCTCCTTCCCTTTCCCTGAGAATCCACCCAAGGAAAGATCAACCAAGTCCTTTACAGAAAAGATTTATTAAAGACTAAAAAGAAAGTAATTGTCTCTGTAACCAAGATGGAACAATACACAGGGTCTAAACTTATCAATCTCTGGAGAGAATCCCCCCTCCTTTCTTTCTCAGTAAAAGCAATAACAGTACAGAATTAAAGAAATTCTATAGCAAAACACAGAATTGCAAATACAGAAATAAAAGTATAAGAATACTAGTTCCTTGCTAATACTCACTAGCTTGAATAGAAGAATTTATTGCAGAAACCTGGGAGGACTTGATTAAGATGTCTGGACTTCCTCAACTCCCAAGAGAGACTCTCTAAGAAAACAAAGAACAGGAAAAAAAACTTCCCTCCACCGGGATTTGAAAATATCTTGTCCCTCATTGGTCCTCTGGTCAGGTGTCCACAGGTACTGCTTGTTAACCCTTTACAGGTAGAAAAAAAACCTTAACCCTTAACTAACTGTTTATGACACTCCTAATACCCTGCAGGCCAATAACAGTGCTTTTGGTGGCCACACTGGCGAAGCAGCGCTGCATCACCAGCGCTGCAATAGTTATACCCGAGGCAGAGCAGGAGTACAGCCAGGCCTGCAGCCAGGGAGATGCAGTGCTGTATGTGCCTTGCAAGTGTGGACAGTGAGTAAGTTGCAGCGCTGTAGACCCACCACCAGCGCTGCAACTCTCCAGTGTAGCCAAGTGTTCCATTCTATGCATCCGAAGAAGTGAGCTGTAGCTCACGAAAGCTCATGCTGAAATAAATGTGTTAGTCTCTAAGGTGCCACAAGTACTCCTGTTCTTTTTGCAGATACAGACTAACACGGCTGCTACTCTGAAACCTTTTAAAATGATGCAAGCTGTCAGTCTGCACGATTCAAGGTACAAACTGATGACAAGGAGGGACTTTGAAGGCAATCAGCCACCTCAGGGCTGCCTAATTGCAAAAGGTGGGAGACAAAGTGATCTCCTCTTGAATTGTGTCTGAAAAATACAGTGAAATGCTCAGACTCATTCAGATTTGCTTATTTCTTTCTATGCTAAATAAATAGGAAATATCAGTGCTCTGGCCAGGAATGGTCTCTCTCAGGACATGCTAACATTAACAGAAATAATAAACATTAATGTTTGGTTTCTTGTCTGGGAAGTTGGATATGTAAAGAGAGTCTGCTGTTAGTGTTCCCTATGCATGGAGTTTATCCAGGGCTTCAGTGATGCTAATGTAGATGTTTGCAGACTTTTCCAGACCCAAAGCCGTGTTTCTCCCTGGCTTCCTACACCGAGCAGAAAAATAAAACATTTGGGGTTAACTCCTGGGACCTGCATGGTGCCTGGGTGAACCACAGTATGAGAGACCCTGGGAAGCTTCACATCTTGCCCCTTAAAAGACTTTCCATCTGCTTTCCTGGCTGGTTCTGGAAGTAAGACCACTCATCCCTGGTGCTAGAGGCAGACCGTTCTGCTGGTAATCCTGGAGATGAAGCCTAGGGTAGCTCTCAAGACCTCCATCTGCAGTCCTATCAGTGCCTTGGGTGCCTAGCATCAGCAAGCAGACTATGGCTCTGTGCACAGGTGTCTGAGCATCTTTAGCCCTCGCTGTCTGTACTTCAGCGAGTGCCAGAAGGGTGAAAGCTGTACATTACTAACAGTCCAAATCCAGGCATCCACCCTTTCAGTTAAAATTGAATGAAGAAACCACCTCAGTTTTAGAGATGGAAACCAAGAACATTTCAGAATCCTGAGCCTGAGAAGCATTTCGAACAGAAGAGATGTCAGGGGATGGATAAATTTTCATTATTTTTTTTTTTGTTCCAAAATCTTCAGGTGACTTCCCAGCACTAGACCTCAGGTCCCTGCACAGTTTGATTAGCACTCAGCACTTCTGTGTAGACAGAAGGATCATAAGCAGAAGGGTTTGAAGAGCAAAGACAAACCTAAGCAAAGTGTTAAGCACTCCGCTGCACTACAGTTTTATTAAGTTTCTAAAGATTTCTAGAGAATAAGTGTTAGAAGTAATGATATTTAGTCTATGCATTGACTCAAGGCTGAGCATTGTGGTTATGAGACCTGGAATCCATCATAGCTAAAGATGTTAATCTGTTTAGACAATATTTTGTTTCCAGCAGCAACTGAATAACAGCTAAAGTTATACTTAAGAGTCTTAGAACATCTGTTAAAAGGGCCCTGTGGGGTTCCTGGTAAACACAGGCAAGTTTATTTTAACTCCTTCTCCAAGTCTAGCTTTCCTTTGGAGAACTGACCTTAAACATTCGGTAGTCCGGAAAGAGGTGCATAACCAAGCTGCACAAGGAGGAGAGAATTGCCCCCCTGTACCCCAGAGAAAATTGAGCAGGTACTACAGTCCCTGGAAGTAGCCATTGTCCACTCTTTGTTGCAGAAGTATCCAGAGTTGTTTGCTGGATGTCCTGACGTTTTTTAAAGAACCAGGAAGCAAGTGTCTGGCTGTCAAGAGAAAACTAGGCTAGACTTAATCTACTGCAGAGGAAATGTACTGTGGTAAAAACTAATTTTTCATTTTGGACTAGTCTGCTCTAGAAATATTAGATGTACATGCATTAAAAGGCAGGCTAGGGAACTTCTTTTGTTCATGAGAAGGTGTGTCACAGATGGGACATAATAAGAGACCACCACCCCCTTTATGTAGAAACAAAGTCGAGATGCTTTCCATATCGAAAGCCAGGGCCGGTGCAACCCATTAGGTGACCTAGGCGGTCGCCTACGGTGCTAGCATTTGGGGGGAGGCATTTCGGGTCCTTCTGCGGCGACCGCATCTTCGGCCGCCCTGGTCGTCATCGGCATTTAGGCGGAGGGATCTGGGCCGGGGGGCACGGAGAGGGCTGCCTGCAGCAAGTAAGGGGGGTGCAGCACGCAGGGGAACCGCTCCCCACCCCAGCTCACCTATTCTCTGCCTCCTCCCTGAGCACGCCGCCCCGCTCTGCTTCTCTCCCTCCCAGGCTTGCGGCGCCAAACAGCTGATTGGCACTGCAAGCCTGGGAGGCGGGAGAAGTGGAGCGGCGACGGCGTGCTCAGGGAGGAGGCGGAGCAGAGGGGAGCTGGGGCGGAGAGCTGCCGCACGGCTCCCCGAGCCAGGAGGAGCTTCCGCCGGGGGTGGCGGGGGAGCGCCTCAGGGCGGGGGGTGAGTGTGGGGGGGTGGCACAAGGTGGAAGTTTCGCCTAGGGCGCGAAACAGCCTTGCACCCGCCCTGTGGAAAGCTACAAATGCCTGGTGCAATTTATGTCTGACAGTCACACCACAGAGTTTTCCTTAAATACAAAACAAAATGCCCAGTAAACTAGGTGGAAACAAGTCAGAGTGGATGATGAATCAGCAATAAAAATGTGCTAGTCATGTTAGTGGGAAGTACCACCTAAGTGCCCAGTTCACTTCCTGGACTAGGGAGTGCAACTGTGGATGTGGTGAGGGAAAAGAGATAAGAGGAGGATGGCTTTCCAGGGACCAAGGTGTTCCTAAAGCTGTGACATCTGTGGCAAACCCTGCAGCTGGCCTGGTTTGCCAGCTGCAAACTCCAGAAGAATGTGAAATACATAAGAAGATTTCCCTGGAGAGGTGCAGTGGGGAGAGGTGATGCTCTCTCTGAAGCCCTGCCCATTGCAGTTGAGGGTTGAGATTTCTCAGATCCAATTCTTTAAAAGTCCTGGACAACCCCAGGTCAATCTAGCAGGCCAGGCATGCCTGATCTGTGTGTGTGGTGAGGGGCTTTGGATGGGGGAGAGTGCAGAGAGCTTGGTGTGGACCTTCTCACGTGGTCCAGGCCAAGTGTTCCAGGCAGTTTTTTCTCTTTTTGAAAAGTTCAGGAGTTTCACAGGCACCCCCTCACTGGCCTGTTTCAGAGGTGCTTGATGAGAGCCGTGAAGCTCCCCAAACCTCCAGCTTGAGCACTTTTGCCCATGCTTAGTTCTTTCTATTTTAATCGTATTTTTGAGGCCATTGCCTGAGGTCCATACTTAGTAATATGTAGTCCTTAGACATGTAAAAAAACCCTGACATCAGTGGTAGTTTGCCTGTAGAAGAATTGAGTTAAAACTATGGGCCTCAGTGTTTGGACCAGAGTCACTCTAAGCAACTGTTTTATTAGCAAGCTGGCAATGGTTAATTTAGATCTATTCTACTAATCCAATATAAACTCGAGAGCATGAGTTCTTCTGGTCCCTGGATTCCCTCGGTTTTTGCCTTTGGCTTTACTGTATGGCTGCTGCACTTTTATATAGGTAGGAAATTCAAATTCCATGTGGTGTTAGGGTTCTTGCTCGTGTGACAGATCTGTGGTCCGACATGGTACATTTGATAACCCATATATAAAATAATGTGCTTTTGCTGTCTTCAGTGAACGAGTATTACCTATTCCAAATGCCAAAGACAACTTGTTTTTGTGGTCCTTGATCCTTCTCTTATGATCTTCTAAGTTTCTAAGGTGCAGCTAGTTCCCTTTGAATGCCTGCTGATGCAATACTGTCTCTGCCTATTATTAATTGGCCTACTCTTAGTTGTCAACCAAACAGAAGCATGACTGTGGGGGTGAGAAGGTTGTTGAGCAAACATGAAAATGCAGGAACATGGCCATGTTCTCAAGTTTTTGTTCACTTTTTTGCTGTGCCAAATGCTGGGGCACTGCTGTGCTGTGTGGATATCTTCAAAAAGCAGCCGTTTGCTGGCTTTAGAGAGATATGGGTTACTTGATTTGCTTTGGAAGAGGAACTGAATAGAAAATCCACAGCACAGTAACATACATGTTTTCGTTACTTTTCTCCTATCACCTCTCCTTGTCAGATTTCTGTTTTTCCTCTGGGATTTCCCTTTCTGCAGTGTGCTGTAGGGGCTAAAGCTTGAACAACCAGTGAATTGACTAGACAGAGGCTCTGCTTTCTGGGTAATTATTACTTGATACTATACCAATACTTGACAGCTTTGACTTTCCTGGCTGAAGTTGTACCGTGGCAGTAAGGTTTCTGAGCTGTTTTTCTTCAAGCATTACTTTGTGTCTGTAACGTATTGTCTGGGTAATGTATACTGTGGGTGATGGCGTAAGGGCTGTCTATACTGGCAGGCAGATGCTCAATAAATAATATTTTGTTATTTTTCTCCCATTTGTTAAATAATTTCTGACTTAGCTAGAGATTGGTGGGAACGTATTGGTTTATCATAAATACAACCAAGAAAAGAGCAATCATTTTGCCATATGCCTGCCAATAATATCCAGAAGTACAGTGAATTACTGTATGTTAAAACATCATGATTGTGTGGTGATTGTGCCCAGTGGTATCTGAGCACCCCAGTATTTTCCTGTCTATAGGACAAGGAATAACTGGAACCTCTGATGCACTTTATGGTACCTCTGGGAATGTCTGATATTTTAGTAGGATGTTGTAAATGTCCAAGAACAAGCAGACTCTGTGACTGCTGATACTTTGTGGACTGACGATGGTGGTTGTTAGATTTTGCTTTATTGTGTTTCTACCTGATCTGGGGTTGCCACCAATAGAGTTTTTTTAAGGGTTCATTCCAGTTTTGATGAGTAAACTTCATGTTCTCCAGGTTTAGCTTGCATGAACTTAAGAGGTTCTGAAATAACATTTGGGTCTTAGAAATGTCCTCGTATCACACCTTGATGGTGTTTGATACAACCTCATTACATGACTGTGCAGTATTCTAACTAACATTGTAGCTTTGCGACATGACATTCTGATGCATAGTTTTTACCCATTGCATAAACTCAGGTAAGTAGCAGTCCTGTGCCTACTTCAGCCAAATAGGACATATCCCTGAGATTGAGCCCCTTAGACTTGCCTTAAATTACTTTATAACAATTTTTTTTTATTTCTTGCTGCCCATGTTTATAATTTTACCCTTTTAAAATCCTTTATTAACTTTAATTTTTCCTTCCTAAGCTTTGCAAACTTGTATTCTGTTACATGAGCTTCTTTGGCAGGTTTTCCCAGCCGCAGTTTTAATTTATATCTTCTTTCTGAATACTAGATGTAGTGAATCTTGGACTATTTCCAAGCTCTTTTGAAAATTCATATTTTCCTAGAGGCATAATTTCAGAAGTTCATAGTGACTAATAAGTACTGCATGCTAAACACTCCAAAAGTCAGGATGCTGCACGTACTTTCCAATACAGTAAGTTCTAACTTGCTAATTGTCAACCGTTAGTGATTTCTAGCTAAGTTCTGAGCAGCTTTAAACTTCAGCAATATTTACTGAACTATAGAGAAATTTTTGCTCTCACATATTTAAGAAACTGAACTCTCCAACTTGTGACTTATCACTGCAGAATATCCTAATTAAATTTATTGGAACACTTGCACTTCAGTAATGCATTGGGAAAGCCAATGTGACTGGAAATTTACCCGCTATAGGAGAACATTCTGAATTAAGTTGTCAAAGCTGTGCAGATGGGCTTAGCTGTTATGCCCCATTGATGCAGACGGGATTGTGTCATTTCCCAATAGTTATCCAGTAAATGTAACCCTCCTATGCATACTGATGTTCAGTTTCCCAGTGGTTTATTTTGTTCTCTGCAATTTTCTATGAAAAAATATTTGTCATCATTATAGAAGCATACAGTAACATTACTAGAAGTGTACTTTGGAACTCTGAGACTGCACATTTTGTCTGGGAAATTATCCGTAGCAGAGTGCAAGTAGCAATTGCCACTTTCTTCATGGGGATTACTTAGATGCTGAAATTTAAACATGTGGGTAAGTGCTTTTCTGGACTGAACCAGAGTATCCAGCACCCCCCTGCCAGATCAAACCTGTAATGAGAAATGAATGTGACTGTATTGTTACTGGAGTGTGTCTTGAATCTGCTCCTACTTTAAAACTGCATAATGTTCCTGAACAATGTATGTTGGAGACTGAGAGTTGTATAGAAGGAAGTGACAGAATTTAGCAACCTGCTTTGACTGGTCTATACAGGAGTGCTGCTTTGGGGCAAGCTGCATGGGTTGCCACTCAGAGCAAAAGTCATCCTTTTTACTAGGAAAACTTTTGTTTTTATTGGTTATGTTTCTGTTAAGGGTGAACTTCAAAGGGTTGAGTTCAGATAATCTGTGAACTTTATTGATCTAGAAAACAGGCGGGACATCTCACAAGAGCAGCGTTTTTAGTGTTATTTCTAGGTCTCCTTAATTCTGGTTGAGTCAGAAGAAGAGAGAGAGTCATTTTTCTTGTGCTTTGGTACTTGTCCTCCTGGTTGTGGCTGAAAAAATAGGTTCACCAAACTTTTTGAACCACGGCAGTGGTTCCTTTTGGGTGAATTTGGTTCTTGCTCGATACAAACCAGTTTTTTCCTGCCTAGAGATGTGTACACAAGAGCAGTCTGGTGAAATTGTGGCTAGTCCTAAGTGATTGTGCAAAGAGCATAAAGGGTGGAGAAAACCTTGGTGCTTACACTCCTGTCACACAATGCCCTGCAGGTGTGTATGCCCAGCCGCGGTAAAGGGGCAGATGCTCTGCCCCCGTTTTGAACCAGCCAAGAGAACCGAGTCATCACAAGAGGAGGTGCGTACTGCACCTCTTTGAAGGGGGTGTCAGTTCCCACTGGGGCGCACACACACATTTGTGAGTTCTAGCAGTGTTCTGGCTCAGTTAGTAAGAGAGCCTCTAGGTCCTGTCACTGGGCAGCAGGACCTCTGTCCTCTCCCCAGTGGGACCAGTAAAGTCAAGAACTTCACCAAGTTCCACGTAAAATACAGATACTTTCTGCTGCTATTATAGAAATGTATCCAGCCGAGTTTGAAGTCATGCTGACTCGGGCTCTTTTGACTTTTGTGCTTGATATTGGGTTTGATTTGGGGTTGGAGCACTCCCTGTGCTTAACCCTGATCCCTTGTTTTTGGGGCCATGGCAATTATATGTGACAATCATGCAACTGAATTAGCTGGAAAGGTGGTGAGACCCTTAGGTTTCCAAGAGGGAGTCCAAAAAGGCCCTAATCGTTAATACCAGCCATAATGGTCCGTTCTGGCCTGGCAGTCTGTGAAAATAAAGCACACTGAAAATCATCAAACAAATGGAAAAGAGGAAATCATAAATATTAATTGACTAATGAGAGGTGGGTGTGGATAACTTGTGGTGTGTGTTATGTCTGATCCAAATAGGTTCCTTATTGATTTACGAAGGGGAATAAACAGCCTTAGCAAAATAGGTAAATTGGTTGGTGTTCCAAACACCGAAGGAATAATTAAAAGGTATCTGAAGAACGTAGAAACAAAGCCAGAAAACTACGAGTTTCACTCTGTGAAACAACAAGACAATGGACCTGGGGATGGAAATTCAAAAAAGACATAGAATAGTACTGAGGAAGAGGAAAATTAGTAAAGATGTAGGAGGCCTAGGGTTGATAAAGAACTAACCATTAGACATGAGTTTGCAACATGATAATGCAGAAGAAACACCAACTGTAATTTTTAGTCTGTGGTTCCAAGAGGCCTCCAAGAAGGGGGAGGGATCGCTCAGTGGTTTGAGCATTGGCCTGCTAAACCCAGGGTTGTGAGTTCAATCCTTGAGGGGACCACTTAGGGATCTGGGGCGAAATCAGTACTTGGTCCTGCTAGTGAGGGCAGGGGGCTGGACTTGATGACCTTTCGGGGTCCCTTCCAGCTCTATGAGATAGGATATCTCCATATATCCTGGAAGAGAGTTAGAACTGTCCCCTGTTGTCTGGTGTCTCCAGCACTGGGCACAGCATTAGGAAGGCAGTGGGAAGATGAAGGGAGTTGAGAGAAAAGAAACAAAAATGAAGGTCTGGAGAAGATGATTTATGAGACCAGATTAAATCCACTGCATATGTATGAGTGAGCAAAGTGACAATGAAGGAGCAACCAGTAAACACCAACGTGGGGGAAGTTATTTAGGATGATGCATGAGGTGAAGGAATGTAGAGAAAATACAAGCTTAGTATCAGGAGAAAAGCTCCCTGACAGGGAGATGCATTAGGCTCAGGTTGTGGAGTAGTCTTCTAGGAAAAGGGCCTGAAGCCCCATTGGTCAGCGTAACTAAAACTGGGCTAGAGAAAACACTAGTAAATATTCCTGGGAACACACCTGCCTTGGGAAGGAGATGGGCTGGATGACCCAGTAGGTAGCTGCCTCCTGTAATGTCTACAATTATCATGCTGCATGACCCGCAATCTGGGACTGAACAAATATGAATAACTGACATGTGTTACTAGGGGCGTGAAGTACAGTTTGATGTTACCATAGATACCTGTGATACTATACGAGTGGTAAACTAATGTGAGTTAGCTCTATGTGACATGACTGTGACACACTGATGTGGTGTGTGACTTGAATTTCCTCTTTGTATAAACAAGTTGGACCCTTTGTGGCATGATTATGGGAATTTGTTACCAGCATGTCAGTCTCACAAGATGTAGAAGGTTCTGCTTGGAAGCAAAATGCAGGAAATAACTGAGAACCCATGGAACCAAAAAGGAAAATCAGATTTGCCAAATAACTGCCAGCTGAAATCTGCTGACTTTCCCAGAACTGCTCAGAGGCCTACAGTTTTGGTATCATTCACATTTTCGTACACGTCACTAACATATGTCAAATGAATTAACACACACATTGCTATTCAGCTTGGTTGGCACTAGCAATTCAATGTGCTGAATAAAGATGGTTGTCTGACATCAACTATATGTGGAAAAAATATAAATGTTTTATTTCCTCATACCTAATTGAAAACCTTTCTTTTAAAAAAAATTAAATTAAACATCAGTTAGGAAGACAGAAATAAAAGAGCAGGATCTATTTCCACCATTTTATAAGGCAGTTTCAAAGGGGTAAACCAGTGGCAGATCAGTTATATGCACTGGTTAGGAATATGGATTGTGTTGCCATCGTTTTGCATGTATTTCCTTATGCTTAGATGATTTACTGTAGCTCCATGAAGGGAAAAAACATTGCTTTGTTCTATTTTTTAAATTAAAATAATAAAGAGTCTCTTCTGGATGATAGTTCAATTTATTTGTCTGCAAAGTTTTGTGTGTTTAATAATGTGTCCATTGTCTTCAATAGTGCAGATTTGTGACGGAGGGCAAGTGCGAGTGTGTTCAGGATAATAAGGATATGGACCGGAACACTTTGGCGCGGGTATATGCTAATGTGAATTGTTTGGGTCCCATGTAGTCTGTGCCACTGTGATCATCCAAAGAAACGTTACCATGGGGTTAAGGAAGGGAAACAAACAAACAAATAAAAAAATTGGGAGGGAAGGGGGAAGAAGAAGTAAATGAAACCTCCTCCTGACTTAGACCAGAGCCGCAACATTATTGCCAAAAGCAAGTTTCCTACAGGCTCTGCAGACACGGAGGCCCCAGCTGGTCCTGTGACTAGATGGAACAGGGCTTCAGTTCTGGGAAACACCTTCCAGTCCAAGTCTGTCACAATGACCAAACTCTCACTGTGATTTGACCGCTGTAAAGATCAAAGCAGAGACCAAACCCTTGTGAGTTAGAACCAAAGGTCACATTTTTTGCTCATTGTCACAACTTTAAAAAAATAAAATAAAATAAAAAGCCAGAAGACTGACTGGCTCCTTTTGACCCTGACTAAGGCCACTGAGCAGTTCTGGGAAAGTCAGCAGATTTCAGTCCTGCTGCTCTCTCCATGTGACATCTTTCCTCATACCACAAAATATCTTCCCTGACTTCCCTGTTCCTTCTGCATCCAATGTAGACTGCTTTACCTATGGAAAGGGAAAGACTCCTGCCATGACATCTCTCTTGTTGAGTTGCTAGCAGAGAACTAGAGGTCACAATATATACAGTACAGTTGTATGTCCTCCCATCATCACTCCAGCTGGGTAAGCAGTAGTGGCTGCAGCTGTCTTTACATGGACACTAACTTTTGTGCACATTCCTACTTTACAGTTGCATTACAACCCTAACTACCGGTTATGAAAAAGTATGTATTTTCCCTATGCAATTTTGCACTTTGTTGCTCCTAACTGTTCCTACAAAAGGGAATTGTTTAAAAATAACCCCTTGTCCCTGTAAGGGTGCTTCTCCAGAAGGCAGAGTGCTCAATGGAAGCTTTCAATTTCCAGGGCAGAGAGATCTCGCTGTTATTCCCATTCATTCCAATAAATTGTATTGGACTCTTTATATTTATTGCCTCATTTTATAACATTGAACTAATTTTTAATTTTAATAACACAAGCTGTAATCTTTCTTAGGTTGTTTGGAAGTCAGAAACGCCATGAGCATCTTCCTGAATGCTATACTCGTTCCCGTATTCATCTGCATTATTGGTGTGTCAATTGCAGTTTCAGAACGGAACACTGACAACTTGAGCCAATAATAAACATTAATTTCCCAATGTCCTTGCCTCCTACAGTACATGGTTTTTATGTAATAGCCCTTGATGAAGCTGGTGAATGTGTCCTATAGTGAAGGGCTTTGGGATCCTCACATAAAAGATGCTGTAGGCTTATCTCTCCTCCTACAGCAAAGCTTCAGAGGCAGATTTCTTCTGTGCTGTGCTCTAGTCATGGGGATATGTTTTAACCTTTTGCAGACTGCAGACATATGGAATATGCTGGATACACAGAAAGAAACAGTGCAGCCCACGGGGAAGGGAAGAGATCAGATTACTACTTACAATTCTGGAATAGACTGTCCCTCAAACAACGGCTTGGTAGGATGTGTCTGAATGCTCAGTCCATGCATTATTTTGAACTCCTTCCATCTGTATATTGCGCTAGAGGCCAGATGCATTATGCATTGTATGTGGAATCTGGGCCCCACCGAAGTCAACAGTGGAAAGACTCATTGACTTCAGTGGGGGCATGATTTCACCAAGTATGTTTATTTCCTCCATTCACAACTGTAGCAGAGAAGAAAAGACAATAGGAGGAGGATGCGCCCACAGTAGAGGTCCAATCTGCAGTCCCCCATCACAGAGCTCGGCTCCCAAATCCGAATCCGCTACATTTTAGTCTTTGTTGGAACCATGAGAAGAGTTCACTGAGATATTTCCTTCCACCTTGAGTCTAGGCAAATGGCCTGTTTGGTAATGTAAAGCAATGTTCTGCCTCTCCCAAGTCCTGCCACAGGACTGTGAAGTAAACAATTATGATTATGTGTTTGTGTTATCATAACACCGACAAGCCCCAGTCATGGGCCACGACCCCGTTTCTCATGTAGGTGGCCAGCTCTGTGCTTCTGGCCCTGAGTCACACCTGGAATGTTGTGTGCCAGCAAAAGCCCCATCTGGAGAACTCTGTACTGACAGTGAATTCAATGAGCAGTGAAAACCAGATTTTTCCCGACATTGCCAGTTAGTCAAAACTTTCTTTCTCTCTCTTTTTTTTTTCTTTAAATTTCCAAAAGTTTTCTGGGAGTATAACTGGGAGTTTACTCAGGGATTGAGACATGGAACCTTGAATCATGATGTTGATCCCCATAGACACCCAAATAAAGAAGAGCTGTGTGTGAAAGAGTGAAAAAAAGCAGGCTGGAAAACAAGAGTCACCCTGGGACCCAAGCATGCAGGGAGAACCATAGAACGACATTCAATTTTTTTTAAAATTTGCACTGCTGCACTGGCACCAGCCAGTTTTGTTGCTCGCTTAGGTGAAGTGAAATTGAACAATGGCTGTTCTATGGGGCGTGAGAGAGCACAATCTGCTTTCTGAACAGTGCAAACGTTGCTGATGATGATTATTAACTTAGTGAGTCTGTAACTTCCCTTTTTTGAGAAAATACATGTATTTGATCTAAGCTCTTTCTGTTTCTCTTCTACAGCCTTAGAAATGTTTTATTGCCATTGTCTTCCAGCTCTGCTTACTTTGTTCACTCTGTTATGGTCCAGATGAGTGACCCAAGGGAATGGCCATGATGTTGCTTCTCTGATGATACTATATGTGACCTTCCTGATTAGACTAATGGGCAGTACATCTGACACTAAGCCACTCTGCCTTCCACCGACTCTGACCTTGATCTAGCCTCTGTTCTCAGAGGCTGGTGGCTCTGTTTCTGAGGCTGGGGTTCACTTATTAAAATTCTGCCATCCAGAGTGCACAGCTTAGTAATATTACCTAGTATGGCCCCAAACAAGAACCAGTTTTCTTTCTTTCTGGTTTTTTTTTTAAGGTTTTGACTGGGTGGAAAAATATTTCTCCATCTGTTACTTTCTGTTCTACTAGTGATCTCTCCAGTGGGCTCACGGGTGGGTTTTGCCTTCCTCTATATGCAGCACTAGCGTTTTCAGACAGCAGCCAGAAGAGGTAAGATCTTACCTGGACAAAGGCAGAGGGTGAAAGATGCCATGTCTCATAACCATGTTCCCAGAGTGCTCTGCCTAACCTTCCAAAAGGGCGGGTGACAAGAAAGAACCTACGAGGGCTCCTCTTTGAGGACCTTCAGGTGGATAAGCAGTTCCCTTGCACTACCTTTCTGAAAAGGAGCGAACCCAGTGAAGACTCAGTGGCTCAGGCCACACCTGCAAAATGTTGTATGTGAGTCAACAGTGCCTTGGGATCAAGAGATGATGACAGAGCCAATGGAACCAGCATGAGCACTTCACCCTGGTCCTTTCCTGAAGGGAGATTATCATCCATCAGTATTTGAAGCACCACTGTTGTTAAAGTTGGCACATCACCATCTTTTCAGATGCCTATCCTGACCCAAAGGGAGGCTTGAGACAGCTGGTAACAGATGAGGTTACTAACATCCCGGGAGAGGTTTTTGAGCAAAGGCATGGCAAGTCTGGAATCATGTCCTCGGTGATGGAAGTTTTTATCATTTGGTCAGTGATGGGCCCAGGGGCTTTTTTTTGGTTTCCAGCGGCAGTGAAGGCCGTGGGTCCATGTCATGGCGATTGATTGCAACTTCCTAAGCACACCCGGAACCTTAGTACTGAGAAAGGCCCAAGTAGAGCAGGTGAGGAGTTTCTCCCTTCCTGCTATTCCATGGAAGCACTCAGACTGGCCTGCTACTGATTGGTCTCATCCGAGAAGGTGTAAATTAATTCTGTAAACTAACTCAGCTCCCAGGCTGACAAAATCCAGGTTAATCAGATTTTGTTACGGAGACAAGAAAATGTTTCTCAGTCCATTGCTTCTTTTGTATCATTTACCTTTGTAGTTTACATGCAATACATATTGCCTGGCATTTCAACTGCAGCAAATTTGGACATCAAAATACTGTTTCTGTTTTCTTCTGCAAGCCCCCAAAACTTCTGTCCTTCAGCGACAGGGCCGCTACTCAGATATTCCAGCATATGCTAAACTTTTGACATCAGTGACATCTTTGATTTAAAGCTGGAGCTCATAATCTCCCTGTTTTGAAAAGGTAAGTCTGGTTAGCTCTGAAAGGTATTGCTCAGCAGTGAATAAATCCTGATGTCTCCAGTTCCGTGCAAGCTGGGATGTCTCAGCGGGAGCGCGGAGTCTGCAACCTCAGGGCTGCAAATCCAAGAATCTGCTAAAAGAATAAAAAAGGTAATTTAAATGTAAAAATGTGCTGAAATGTTAACTGATGCTAGTTATTTACATGTTCTGCTGCACCTGGTAATGTTGGGTTGTTCTATTTTCTAAATGATTCTGTTAAAGTGTCTAATATGTAGTGAAATAAGGCTTTAAAGACCAGAGGGAACAGATGCTGGTTTATTATATTAATTTTAATGACCAAAATCAATACCTACGGTAAATTACGTACAACCAAGGAATGAAATAAAATCCATCAATAATATATTGTAGAGCACATTTTTACTTGAAGCAGCCATCTTTGTTTGAAAAGTAGAGGTAAACCCATTTCAAATGTTATCTTTATGACTGAATTTTGATTAGCTTCCAGCCCATTTGAACTGTTGGAAGTAGCTTCTCCCTGCCTCCACCCCTGGATTGATGTTACAGAATGCAGTATTTCAGCCTGCTTTTTCTGGGGCCCTGAATTAAGGCTGTGATGGAATACACCCCTGTATTCACACCTTACATGCTAGTGTAATAATCTTTGTACAAGGCATGCCTTGTAAACTTTGAAAACTCACAATTTACTAGTCATTATTGTCGAAGGTAAAATATGTGTGGCAACACTGTATGTGACGTTATATGATTTCCCTGTATGATGTTATTGACGTGTTCCAAACCTCACAGCCCCGCCCAAGCAGATATTGGCAAATACACCTGTCTTGAACAAAGGAGTGTATGTTTGCCTTAATTTTCATTTAAGCAGTAAACAAAGTCGTCAAGCAGGAAGGGAAAACAAAGGGAGCTCAAACAGGTGGAAAAAACAGCAGGGAACATATTTCGACACAAACTCTTTGTCTCCCAGATCCCAGCTGGAAATGTTTTTCACGAGGTGGACTGAAATTATAAACAGAAGGGGCAAACAAGAGACCCCCCTCCCCCGCACTCTCTTTGCCCATCACATTCTCTGCACCCAAGATGGCAAAAGGAAACAGCTGTTGCACTTTGGGGGAGGGGTTCTGACCTGAAGAGTTTGATCAGTAACCTGGCTGGAAGCATGTGGGAAGAAATTTTGCTAGAATCTAATATAGTTTTATCTACTATAGTAAGTGTTTTATCTTTATTTTTCTTGTAACCATTTCTGACTTTTATGCCTCCTTACTTGTACTCACTTGAAATCTATCTCTTTGTGGCTAATAAACTTGTTTCACTGTTTTATCTAATCCAGTGTGTTGAAATTGAAGTGTTTGGGTAATGCTACTTAAAAGAAGATGGGATATTATTCTCTTAAAAGAATAATGGACTTAAAATAGTCGCACTGTCCAGGCCAGGGCTGGGCATACAGGATGTGCATTTCTGGGGGAAGATCCGGGACTGGGGTGTGTTGGGGTCACCCTGCAATGTAACACAGGCTGGTGAGAGGCAGGGTGTAGCTGGCAGGCTGCAGTTACACACAGATACTCAGGATGTGGCTGGTATGCTGGAGGCTGTTTGTGAGGAGCCCAGGTGGGAGCTACAGCAGTAACGCATTGTGAGGCACCCAAGGATTCAGGGCAGGGGTGATGCAGCCCCCCCCACTGATCTGGATTGTGCCCTGGTATGTCACAAAGGCTTTAGGAGGAGTTGTGATTCTTCATTCTTGGTGACACTTTAGTTCCTAAACCATTTCATTGTTATGGTTCTCTCTGAACCACTTGATTTTTGGTTTCACATTTCACGGTGCTGTATGGTAATAGTATAGGTATCCAGGAGATCATGAAAATGGATATGAAAAAGCCAACCAGATACAAAAGTCAATAAGGCAACAAATCAGTCAGCTGCATTGTTAGAAATTAAAATAATAGCCCCCTATCCTGCATCAGAATCAGCTAGAATAGACCCTAAACTCCTTTGCAGTTGCACTGACTTCAGTGGAAAGGTGCAGTGATCCACTCTAGCTAATCCCAATCTAGCTACAGTTTAAAAAAATGAGAACTATGAATGGAAAACATCACAGCTAAAAATTCCTTGTTGATACTAACTGTGGGATGTCTCTCTCAAGGGCTGATTGGAATTATTTCATATCTTTGCCATGGCACAGATGTAATGTTGTCCACCAATGACAAGAATTATTTCCATAAAGATTCCCTGCCATGTTGTGCTTTCTGAAGCACTCTCAATGGCAGTAGATAATAGTGACTCATAACAGACGCAGTGAAGGAAAGAGCAGCTCATTTTAGCTTCTCTACCAAAAACATGGATCACATTTTGCTATTAAGAGAAAAAATGTCCAGCCAAGTGCAGATATGGGAATGTGGAAATAAAAGGGGAGTCAAATCCCTCTTCTCATTGAGCTCTGTGAATAGCACGTGATCATGATTTTAAAGAAAATGAACATGTAAGCAGCAAGTTGTCCCTCCTGTAGTAGATAAAAGCTTTACAAAGATCGAGGAAGAGAGATTTAAGGAATGTCTTAGCCTCCTTTTGTTTCCCTGGCTCTCCTTCAGGCTCTGAACTATCTCAAATAGACTCCAAATGTTTATAACTTATTTCGGTTGGAAGGTAAATCACTAAATCTCTTGGTGTTTCTTCCTTTGCCTTGCCTCAGTCTAAGACACGGCACCCGCAGGTTCAAGGCATTCTCTTAATTTATACTTGTTGACAAGCCCCTAACACATTTCCCCATCATTTTTCTAAGTCGCATACATCAACTGCATGTGAAACTGAGCATATGTTACGTTCCTTGGAGAATAACTAACAGCTACAGTGTTAGTCAAGAGGCTTTCCAAAGAACACACGTGATGGGGTCTGGGAGGTGCTGACCACTCTGCAATTCCACTGATCAGCACCTGGCATGTTTGGGGAGTGGCCCCCTAGAAACGAAGCTGCCTCAGCAGAGTGCTGCATTTCAGTGGATTTCAGTGCTGTGGTCCTGCTGGTAGGTAGGAACCATGCTGCCTGCCAGTGCAGCGCTCCTTACCGCCATGGCAGGGCAATGTGTGCTGTGTTTTAATTAGCATCCTTGGAACAGCGGGTCATGATGGAGAAGGTGACTTGTAGGGGAAGGCTGGTTAGGATTGATTGATGGCCACCATCCATTTTGTGTTTTATTTCATTTACCCATATTGGCTGGTGATCAGTGGCTGTTCTTTCCCCTTGCCTTGTCCTTTGCTTCTGTAATGTGCCTGACATATTTATAGTTATAGTTTTGCGGTAGCTGGATGGATGGTGGGTTCTGGTCGTATTTTTGTACTGCCAAATATAATCCTAGAAATGCACAAATGCGTTACTTGGTTCTAAATCAGCTTGGTGTGAAAGCCAGGTGGTTGTGCATAAATTTTGCATTAAAAATATGAAATTGCCACAAATACATTTAGCAGCCGAGCCAAATCTCACCCACTGACTCCCCTAAGGCGAGGAAGAGTCTTCCTGGATGAGCAGGACCCGTCCAGCGACTTCAGCAGGGATCCAAAACTTTTTTTTCAGTAAATTTCTAGCCCTTCTGCTTGCAAATAAAACCTTAAAAATAGACGGTGAGCCAATGATACGCAGCCCGGCAGTGAGAGCATTGCTGCTGCCCCATGGTGCAGCCTTAGCGGAGCCCAACTCAGGAGCTCTGCCAACCCTGCAGCCTTTCCCCATTGGCAGCCCCAGTGGTTCCCTGCCCAGGTTCGGGGAGGAGAACAGCAGATTCACTGCTCCTGCTCCGCCTCCAGCAGCTCCCATGGCCCCTCCCTAAGCTAGGAGGGAGCAAATCCAGCCTGGGGCAAATTGGCTTGATGAAAGCATTCAAACTATCGTATATGGACCAGTCAGCCTAGAAATCTTACACTGCCTGAGTAGCGAGTTGTGACTATCTATTATTATTTGTTTTGTGGTCTGTGAGACATTAGTTGTGCTGGTTTCAGTCTGCGCCTTGTTGGACAAGTGTCTGCATTACACTGCACACTCACCAGCAGCCACACACCACACAACAAAAACACTAACCCAGGAACCTATCCTTGCAACAAAGCCCGTTGCCAACTCTGTCCACATATCTATTCAAGTGACACCATCATAGGACCTAATCACATCAGCCACGCTATCGGGCTTGTTCACCTGCACATCTGCCAATGTGATATATGCCATCATGTGCCAGCAGTGCCCCTCTGCCATGTACATTGGCCGAACCGGACAGTCTCTACGCAAAAGAATAAATGGACACAAATCTGACATCAGGAATCATAACATTCAAAAACCTGTAGGAGAACACTTCAACCTCTCTGGCCACTCAGTAACAGACTTAAAGAGGGTAATTTTGCAACAGGAAAGCTTCAAAAGCAGACTCCAATGAGAAACTGGTGAACTAGAATTAATTTGCAAACTAGATACCATTAACTTAGGCTTGAATAGAGACTGGGAGTGGCAGGGTCATTACACAAATGGAATCTATTTCCCCATGTTAAGTATCCTCACACCTTCTTGTCAACTGTCTGGAATGGGCCGTCTTGATTATCACTAAAAGTTTTTTTTCTCCTGCTGATAATAGCTCATCTTAATTAATTAGCTTCTTAGAGTTGGTATGGCAACTTTCACCTTTTCATTTTCTCTGTATGTACATATATCTCCTCACTATATGTTCCATTCTATGCATCTGATGAAGTGGGCTGTAGCCCACAAAAGCTTATGCTCAAATAAATTTGTTAGTCTCTAAGGTGCCACAAGTACTCCTGTTCTTTTTACAAAAATCACAGCTATTGGCAGCCAAGGTCAAGGTCATTAATGAAAGTATTGAATAGTACCAGACCTAGGAGGGACCCTGGCGGGACCACACTAGGTAAACCTTCTCTGTTTGATGTGGGAACCATGGGTAACCAGTCTTTGAGTACAGTCTTTCAGCAAGTTGTGCACTCACCTTATAATAATTTCCCTAGTTTTCTTATGAGAATGTAATGAGGAACTGTGTCAAAAGCCTTATTAAAGTCAAGATACATCACATCTATTGCTTCATGCCCATCCTCTACAACAGGAACCCTGTCAAAGAAGGAAATTAGGTTGGTTTGACATGATATGTTCTTGACAAATCCATGCTGACTATTCCTTATAACTCTGTTGCCCTTTAGGTGCTTACAAATTGATTGTTTAATAATTTGTTCCAGGATCTTTCCAGACATCATTGTTGGACTGACTGGTCTATAATTCTCTGGCTTCTCTTTGTTCCCCTTTTTAAAGATAGGTCTCGTGTTTGCCATCCTCCCATCCTCTGGGACCTTATCCGCCCTCCTGAGTTCTCAAAGATAATTGCTAATGGGTCTGCGATTGCTTCAGCTAGTTCCTTAAGTACCATAGGAGGAATTTCATCAGGCCCTGCCAACTTGAGTACATTTAACTTATCTAATAAATAGTCTAGATGGACCATTGATCTAACCCTGTAAAGCTGTTCTTAGGATATGAGAGAGATCTATGAAATCATGACTGGTTCAGAGAAAGTGAATAAGGAAGTGTTATTTACCCCTTAACATAACACACAAACCAAGGATCATCCAGTGAAATTAACGGGCAGCAGTTTTAAAACAAACAAAAGGAAGTACTACTGTCATCCTGTAGTCATATCTGATCTAACTTGTGCTTGGCTGCCCTGGCCCTGTGTAGCCTGATGGATAGATTATGAATAAAATTCCAAGTTACCACTATGATGGCTGATAGGTTCTTGTCCCAAGATCAGGCCCAGTATGATTAGAATGATTACGTAGTTGGGAACCCCGATGTGCACATGTGCAGCACTCACACTATAGGAACTCTTCTATAGCTCCAAATAAATAATTTATTAATACATTTAGCAAAGCCCCACATGCTCTAACTCAGTAAGTTAGAGAGAGATAATACAGACTGTACATCTGAACATCCATGCTCACACCATCCCTTGCACAACAACCTGAACTGTTAAGCATTATCTTCCTCATTGCTGTCACCTTCTTCATCCTCCTCAGTGGCCATCATTCTGGCCCCTCCCAAGGGCTACATCTCTGTCTCCTACTGCCCTAGGATGACACTTTTATAATATGTTACACTGACGTTACCATGTCTAATGCATATTCAATAGGGGGGTTCCTTGTATGTATTTCCTTCTCTTACCAATGTTAAGATATCCTTCTTCTATTGGTTAGTGTATTTATGATTTCACCCCATTATCATATACATCAGTTCATTGTCATGGCACTCTTGCCGTTGGATGTTCTGACCAAAACCTTCCAGAAGCCGGTGTCAGTTCATGTTCTGTGGTTGGCTGATGTCATTATGGACAAAATACCTCCCTACGCTCTACTTCCAGATCCCCCAAATTTGTGTGTTACCCAAGTTTATCTGTGCCAAAGTTCATAGGCCTCAAGCCTCATGCTAACTGCTGAAGCCAATGACTTACAGAATACAATACATATTATATAATACATACTATACTTACAGGATACAAAGCAGAATATAAGACAAAGCAGTGACTATAATAGAAGTAAGCTCGCCCACTGGACTCACAACTGTTACCTTGTCATTCCTCTGTTAGTCTGTTTGTTCACCTGTTGCATCCTAGACCGCCAGCACCCTGGGCCAGGGAGTCTGTGAGTTATTTGTTTTGTGTGCTGCGTAGTACAATGAGGCGCAGATCCCTGGTAAGGTGTCTGAAGCATCAATAATAAATAACAGCAGTTGTAACATTCTGGCAGCCAGGGATCACTGAGGCACAGGGACAAAAGCCAGCCCCCTTTTCGTGCCTCAGATGCCCTCTCCACAGCAGCTCTGTGTTATCCAGAGACTCCCTTTACCCCAGGGAAATTCTTTGATGAAGCCCTCTTCATAGTTTCTTTATGTGCAAACAACTGTAGTGGAGCCCTATACTCGTACCCTTGATGCCTTGCATAGTGCGTACAGCAAATGTTCACCAGCAGTGTGCTTTGTCTTTTGAGTTCCGTTTATTCAGTATGTGGAGAGCACAGTCAGGACAGTTCTTCCGGGAATCAGGTACATTAGTATGCCTTGCTCGACCTCTGAAATTGTAATTACTGAGCTCACAGAGAATGCTTTTTCCTTTCTGCATATGCATAAGTTATTGAATGGAACCGAAACCATTTATGCCTCTCTTTGGGGCAGGCTGTGGCAAGTAGGTGTTTGGGAGCAAAGCTGAGGTCAGAAACTGGAGGGTCCGACACCGCATGCACTTCCATGCCCTCAAATGGAAATAGGAGTTATTTCGTGTATCAGAGCCTAGGATGCTGTTTAAAATCAATACCTTTGAATGCTCAGTAATGAAAGGGAAATGCATTCGCTGCACATTAGGCGAATGCCTATGAAGATTTCAATTATGCTATGCAAGGATTAGAGCTTCATGGAAGAGTTCTTCTGTATTAAAATTGGCTGTAAACTCAGCAGGCTTAACACGGTGTGGAATCCTGCCACCAGCCATCCGATTGCCTGCCCAGTGTGAGACTCAGGAAGCAAGGACGCAAAGGGCTAGAGAAAAAAAATCTTTATAATTTAGGTCCATCGACACTAATGATTAGATTGTGTGGATACAATGCAATTACCTTATGTCACCCCTATGGAACGCCGGGTAACGGCCCCATGAATTTTGACATTATCCTAAACAAGAGCATTAAATATCTTGACCTGTAGCTGTAGATGTCAACATAATTATTTATGATTTATAGCACAATTGGATTAGATGGCACAGTGCTTAAAATGCAAGCGGCAGCTGATGGCCTATCTGCATGAGGGCTCCCCAGGTGGCTAACACCACACTGGGGTAGCTAACCCAGTTTTAGCAGTGCTGGAGGAGGAGGTTTGCAGAATTTTTATAGGGTAGAAGAGACTAAAGGTGAATAAGGTAGAGTCCTTCTCCTTACAGGTACCCCCTCCCCCCAGGGGAAATGCCATCTTGGGCATATATCCGTATATGCGGGGACAGTCAAACTTCGATAACGTCATTTTTCAGGAACTTGAAGCCTTCAGCAAGTGCAATAGGAAGAGATTTGACCTGTGTTTTGAAGCCAGAACTGGGTAGACCAGACAGAAAGGTGATTATCTGTATCACATCAGAGCCTAGAGAGCCCATTTTGCTAGGCCCCGAACAGACACACACTGTCCTAAGGTTTTCCAGTCTAAACAGAAAAGCCAGCTACAGGGTGGGAGGGGAACTGGAGGCACAGAGAAGTGAAGTGACTTGCCCACCTGATGAAGGAATAGCATTCAGGTCTCCTGGCCCCCCATCCAGTTTGCAATCCACTAATGAATAATGGTGCAGGAAACAAGTGAAACACCTATTTAACCGCCTGACATCTTTGTGGCACGTGGAAATCTCAGAATCCTAAAGTGAAAGATTATTCTTTTTAGTCCAATCCAACACAACCTGCACACTAAAATAGGCAAGATCCTGTGTTTTATATGCACTTTTGCCAATGCGGGAAGTTATGCACCCTATCACAAACTCACATTGTGCCCCGGCAGAGAAATGCTTTCAGACATATACTAGGAGACCAGAAAAAGAAAAGCTGGAAGGTGAAATGTTTATTGATACAAAACCCTCAAAGGGTGAAACCAATTTAAAAAATGCTCTGTGTTTCTTAAAAAACAATATAGGCATCCAAAAGGATAATTTGCTATGGATTGTAGGCAAGGCATTACTTTGGGGGCTTTTGATAAATCAGGCATTCAAACTGCAAATAAACAGAGCACAAGATAGAAGCATGAAGTTGAATGAAATTAAGAAGCTTGAAACAACTGCATTAAAATGCTGTTCTAGAAAATGTATAAAGAAGTGGTTATCACTGGGGACTCTGAGGTACTACACAGCTAACGGTAAGTATGAAAAAGGTAATTCACAAAACTGATTAAAAACAGTTAAACAAATGCAACATAGACAGCTTCCCTCCACTCTCAAAATACACCACCCTCTCATTTCAGCCACCTATCTCTTGTTTTTCTTCCTTTTTAACTTCCTTTAATAATCTGTTTTGGAAGAAAAACTTATATTAAAGTTATGGCCTGGATTATGATGCATTTCCCCGCCTTTGGGTACATTTGAGGTATTAGAGTCAAAGAGTTGAAGGCCAGAAGGGACAGCCAAAGCATCTAGGCTGACCGCCTGCACAGGCCGCCAACACCCGCACCCTAAACCCGACAACCGAAATTAAACCCAAGTATCACAGCCCTCAGGAGACTAACCTAATATGTGCCTCAGGGTGAGAATAGGAGGGACAGAGGCACACTGGTGCCTGAGGCCTCTGGAATGTCAGGAACAGGTTTAAGTGAGATCCACCCAGATAATCCTGGCAAGGATCCTGTACTCCATGCTGCAGAGGAAGGCGAAACCCCCCAGAGGTTACTGCCAGTCTGACCAGTTAGTTCTTTGACATTTACACACTCAGTTCTGGTGATCTCAATGCCTGATGATCTCAATGGAGCTGCACCTGGGATGAATTTGGCCCTCTGTCTAGGGTGGCCAGATGTCTGGTTTTCAACAGGAAAGTCCAGTTGAAAAGGGGAACCTGGCGGTGTCCAGTCAGATCTACTGACCGGACACCCAAAGTCCAGTTACTGGAAATGGGGACGCACCGAGTCATCACCCGTGGCCCCTACTCAGCTGAGGCCACCTGCATCGGGTGGCTGCAGCTCCCAGCCCCAGCTCTGCAAGTGAAGTGCTCCCAACCGGGACAGGGAGAGAGAGGGGGAAGAGCAGTGAGTGCCTGGGGCAGGGGGAAAGAGGAGTGAATGGGGAAGAGGGGCCTCAGGAGGAAGGGGTGGGGTAGGGCGGGACCTTGGAGGGTGAGGCAGGGCAGGGGAGGTTCTGGCATTCCTGGTCAAGTGTCTGGTTTTTATATATTACAAAGTTGGCAACCCTACCACTATGCGATGCTTCTGATAGATAGATCTCTCTCCAGCTGAAAATGCAGAGTCAATAAAAAAACAAGTATATTTTTTAAAAAGGAAGTGTACGTTTCTATTTAATCTGGAACACCTAGTTCAGGATCACTTTCTTTTGCCAGGTTTACTTTATATTTGATTAATTCTAGAAGATGGATTTTGACATTTAAAGTACGTGTAATAAAAAGAGAATAATGACATAGCAGGGATTACAGAGAAATATTTGCTCTTGAAAATGGAAATGGATCTTGAATAGAGGTTGCATCATATCTAAGAATAAAAGTAAAAAAGGGAATGTGAATGAGTGATTGTGTTGGGGATGAATAGTCTTATAGAGTGACAGAGGAATAAGTAGGAGCAGGGACCTTGGAAATTCTAAAGCAATAAACTAAAGGAGTTTTAAAAATAGATTTGTATTATGTGCTTATTATAGTCTCTACGTGTTCAGTCTGAGAAGGGCTACTGGGATGATCAGAGGAATGGAGAATCTATGATACAAAAGGAGACTTAAAGAGCTTGGCTTGTTTAGCCTAACCAAATGAAGGCTGAGGGGAGATATGATTGCTCTCTCTAAATGCAGCAGAGAGATAAACACCAGGCAGGGAGAGGAGTTATTTAAGTTATGGGCCAATGTAGACACAAGAACAAAGGGATATAAACTGGCCATCAATAAGTTTAGGCTTGAAATTAGAAAAAGGTTTCTAACCATCAGAGAAGTGACGTTCGGGAACAGTGTGGACAAAAATCCTAACTTGTTTTAAGACTGATCTTGATACGTTTATGGAGTGGATGGTACGGTGAGACTGCCTACAATGGCATCTGGCCCATTGGCTACTAGCAAACATTTCCAGTGGCCAGATAAGGGACACTAGATGGGAAGGGCTCTGAGTTAGTACAGAGAATTCTTTCCCAGATGTCTGACTGGTGGGTCTCACTCACACGCCCAGGGTCTAACTGATCACCATATTTGGATTTGAGAAGGAATTTTCCCCTAGGTCAGATTGACAGAGACTTGGGGGGCTTTTGCTTTCCTTTTCAGCGTGCGGCATGGTCACTTGCTGATTTGAACCAGAATAAATGGAGGATTCACCGTAACTTGAAGTCTTTGAGTACTTCAGTAACTGAGCCAGAGGATTATGGGCTTATTACCGGAGTGGGTTGGTGGGGTGGGATTCTGTGGCCAGCGATATGCAGGAGGTCAGATTAGATCACGTTGGTTCCTTCTTGCCTTAAAGTCCATAAGTCTGTGTTTTGTTAGAAAGCACATGAATTGCATAGCAGAGTTACCAGTTAACCAATGGACTCCATGCCCAGTTCAAGGGCTTGTATCTCAAACCTCTCTCGACTAGGCCCTCATGCAGAAGCCTCTATAGAAAGCTGAGCCACAGAGTGTGTCCAGACGTGGCCTAAATCTGACCAGCATGGGGAGCAAGGTTTTAGTGTGCGGCCCACACAGTAAACAATCCGCTTCCAGCCTCAATCCCTGTTTAAATATGGGGACTGTGCGCTCAGCTGATTGACTGTCAGGAAAGACCATGTTCAGAGAAGAAAGGACCAGTGTTGAATAAGGGCTGAACTATGTGATAGGAGGCTAGCCTATAATAAGTAAAGGATCTTCCCAAATACCCTTCAGGCATGAGAACTACGTAACTCATCTGCTAACGGAAGATCTGGGTGACTAGAGTGGGATTTTCAACCTCTCTGATACCGGATGAGAACACATTTAAGAGGCTAGGCAGAGACCATGATGGGTGCAGTATCTTGCTTTTTGAATTAATGTATCATAGTCAAGTTAAGAATGGCTCTTGTCTTTATTTGACTGCAACTGGTCACTGATTTAGGGTACACACATTAAAAATAGCTAAGCCATTAGGGATAAATGATTAAATACATTTTACTTGACCCATCAGATGTGATTATTCCTAATAAAATTAAACCCAGAGACTCTCTAGTGGTTGTGTTTCAGGGAAAGGGTTGGGAGAGTAATTCAGATCAATGCAATACAGAGAGATAATGGAGAGTACTTTTTATGTCAATTACAGCAAATAGTCCTAGACCGATCTTCCATGCTGAGGTGAGAGCAGTTTCACATGCTTAACGTTAAGTACTTTTTAGTGAGGTGTCAATAATTTCTCGCTCTCAAGTGGATTGACAGGACACTTGCACTTTGGGTTTTCTGGTTTCTAAGCAGGAACATGCAGTTAAATTCCTCTTCCTAGTTTCCAAGTCTTTGGGATAGACTGTACTGAGGATTTAAAATGTCACACCGAGTGCTGTTGCCATTAACATGTATACCAATTGCTATCATTCCTTAGATCTGCATAGTCTGTTTCTGTATCGTTAAGGGCAGTAATCCACCCGAGCTGTCTGTGGGGTTTCTGAGAGGTATTGGTAGCCATCTCAAGTCTGTTTAAAGTACTGGTACCATGCTTTTCTCCTAGCTACTTACTGATTATGTTGCTCTGTCTTTCAGTGATAGTTGACAGAGCAGGAACAGTAGAGGCTGCTTGCATATCACACTCTGTTCAGTTTTCAGCTGATGAGGCTCAACCAGCAGTACAAGGCACGTGCTGGGGAACTCGGCAATAGTTTTAGTGAGAATGATGGATGGATTCTCTTCATTGTGTTTCAGCCTGAGATCTTTTCCAAAACGGATCCATTACTGGATAAAAGATGCAATTAGAACTAGGGATGATGCTTTATTTTTAAACTCCATTTAACAAATAATATACATTGTGTATAGAAAATTACCGAGCTGGTAAGTTGTTTGCTCCTTTCCAGTATGCAGCACAATGCAGTGCCAAACAAACACAGTGCTGGTGTGTTAATGAAGCAGGTAGCAGTGAGAAGCCCAAGGAAGACGCAGTGAAAGAAGTTCACTGCCAATGCCCACCAGGCACAAACTTTAAATGAACTAATGAAAATAGGGTTGAAGTGGGAAAAGAGTGGGACTGCATTGCACGGGGAGCTATCAGTGCCTAATGTGCGCAGACAGCACAACATCAGGTACCAAAAAACAATATAGGTTCTCCTTAAAAACAAGGTTGTTAAGCGTGAATAAAAGAATGTCACAAAAGCAACCCGTATAAATACAATGGTGGATTTTTATTATAAGGTATAAAAAACTCTTCTGCTATAGTGCATCTATACCTCCCATCAACCTGAATTATTCTGCTTTGGTTGTTTGCTGTATTAATCCTGCTGTTTTCTTGTAAATGTGCTATATTATTTCTTTCCCCACCTTCCTCCCGCACTGTTCAAATGCCTTTTGTTATTCCTGACTAGAACTAAAGTGTTGCTTTTATTTTGCATAAAGGTTGGCAAATCACACACTCCAAGTCAGGAAATTACAAAAGCTAAATGCTGTTCCCAACCCTTTAACTCAGCAATGCTGCATGTATGCCAGTATTTCTCTATTCCTCATTTCACCGGTACGCGTAGCTCTGAAAGTATTATCGGCTGTGCCCCATAGGTACAGGGTGTAGTGGGAGGAGCACGTCTCACCATCCTGCTGCAAACTGAAGGGAGGGTTGGCTTTCTGTCTAATCCAGCAGCCACTCTTGGGTTTCTGGAGCCCCTATCACCATGTATCTACACGCTGAGGGAGTTCTAAACCTGCCCCAAAGGCGCTCACCCTCTCTCTAGATACTGCCATATCGTCCCTGCTGGCAGTGCTGTCTGTGGCTGAAAAGCACTTCCTGGGTTTCATTGGAGTGCTGAGATTGGACAATCTGATGGTGCTGGCAGCGTTGTAGCCGTGTTGGTCCCAGGACATTAGAGAGATGAGGTGGGTGAGGTACGTATCTTTTATTGGACCAACTTCTGCTGGCGAGATAGTGCTACGGCCTCACACTCCTGTCTTTCTCTCCCTTGTTACTGAGATTTTGCCCTTACAAACTAAAGGAGAAATTGACTGACAGGCTACCCAGGAGAGCAGTGACCTTACAGTATGGAAAGTGCAGAAAGAAGCCAAAAAGGGTAGAGAATTCCCCCCCCCCCCCCCCCCCCCCCCCCCCCCCCCCCCCCCCCCGCACCAACACACACACAGCATCTCTCCCACTTACAGTGATATTAGGGGTACTTGCAACAAGACAAGGTAAAATATGTTCCGACAGAAATGGGATTTTTCAGTCCCTTAACAAAAAATGCCCTTTGGATGGATCTCTGAGTCCAGCAGTGTCCAGCCTTTCAGCCCAAGGACGGACTATTTTATTTCAAACAAGCCAGACCACTGGGCGCAAGTTAGAGCAGCCCGAGGTGGCTCTGTCTGTGCTGTGGCTGGGGATTATCCGGTCTAAGCATCTCCATTCCCCACCCCCCACCTCCTGGGCTGCTGTTGGGAAGGGAACCATCCTTTGCTAGAGGCGCCCTGGCTCAAGTTAAACTGTCCCGCTCTCTGGGAGAAGGAAGCCGGCAGACCTGCTCTCTCCTCTTTCTCCTGCAATGGAGCAGGTGGCCGGTGGAGGTGCTACTGGGGTAGGGGGTGCAGTGGGGGTGCAGGAACTCCTGCCTCCGACGCAGAGGAAGGGGCCTGATGCAAACTCCTCCACTGGGAAGTGCCAAGGTGCAGCGTGCGGAGCACGTTTTCAGCTCCCAAGCCAGTACACGTTTTCTTCTTCGCACAGGCACCCTTGAGGGCCCCGGTTTGGGGCCCATCTCTCTGCCTTAGGGTGCAGTGCTGCAGATAGACAGGCTGAATGTTCTGCAAGGCCACGCCAACACAGCCCGTAACTTTGCAGTGACGGGAAGTCATAGTCACGGGGAGGGAAGTGTAGCCCTAATGTTACAGCCTGGGTTTATAAGGACAATGGACTTGGGTCACTTGTTTTTCCTGTCACCTTTTCTAGCAATTAGTTTGAACCCATTCTCCATTTAGCTCATTTTAATGACATGGCTGGTGAGCTGTGACTGAATCCCCCGGCTGGGCTGCACAGGGGATTCATTGTCCTGTGTCAGTGCCGGGATGACAAAGCTGCAGAGGGAGAGGAGGGGACAAGGCGTACAGGGGCAGAGTGACTAGAAATCAGTGGAGAGGCAAATACAATAGACACAGGGAGCAGGGATGTGGGAGAGGTAGAAAGGGAGCTAAGTTCAAAGGCATAAGCGGGTCAGAGACGTAGGACAGGATCTGTGCGGCAAAGGAAAGCAGCTAGAGATGAGTGGGTGCTTCTCAGATGCTGTGTTGGTAGGCTGTCTGGGGTAGTAATAGTTATTGTACAGAGAACAGGACTTCTTTGGAGCTGTTCCATTTAGTCCTTCAGAAACACTGTACTTAGGAGCAAAGTGATAACTAATCAATCATCAAAAGGGTTTTTTTCCTTCCCCTTTTTATAAGCTAGAGTATTCTGTGGTAGCATGTGATGAGTTGCTAAACAAGCGAAAACAAATGAACATATTGTAATGAGATGAACAGTCTCCAGTTGAGAAGCATTTTAAATAAAATTAGGTGCATGCTTTCCCTCTGGGATACAGACACATGGCTCAATTGCCATTTTATTAACGTTATGGGATTGCTGTTTCATATGTGAGCATTTGCCCTAGGGTGCTTTTGAACAGTGAATTCACCCAGTCAGCTGTACAGGACAAGTATCTGGTTGGGCCACAGCTAGAGTACATCTTTAAATGAAATACCTGCAGAGTGCTATGGAGGGCTACAGCAATCGGCGGTTACTCTTTCAAAGTGCTCAGGTTTGCTGCAAAAGCAAGATGATGATGACAGTGATATAAATTTAGAAGGACAGTGTGGTCAGATCACAGAGTGAAAAGAAAATACTGAGAAGATGCAGAAAATTGGTCCAGCTGCAAGTTTCCACTATAAAACACTGTCTGTGCAGTTAATTTATGCACAGGATAACAAGTTGGAAAAGAATCAGTTCAGAGTCCTTTCATTGTTTTCCAGATGAGGTTACACAGAGGTCTCAGTGATGTTTCATTTATATTCCAAAATTCAGGGAAATTACTAGTATGCAAAATGTCTAGAATTCATTCTCTGGAAGGTTGCTTTCTAAACTGGCCACCAAGCAACCATTCTACAGAGAGCTCATTTCTAGGATGCATCCTTTTTGGAAACAGATTTCAGAGTGGTAGCCCTGTTAGTCTGTATCAGCAAAAAGAATGAGGAGTCCTTGTGGCAAGGACTCATCCTGTTTGGAAAGTTCTTCAAAAAATTCTCTCTCTCTCTTTCTCATTGTTTTCAAGACAGTATTGCTCCACTGTTGCAATTTTCCCATCTCGGGTCTTCTAGTTCATTAATTAAACCTTTATTAAATGTTTAACTGAACAAGACAATTCACTACTTAAAAACTATTCATCTCGGCCCCAAGGCTGCCATCTGGCAAATAACTAGCCACAAGCAATACAGCTATAGTACCTGAAACTGATCTCAATTGATTGTAGTCAGCCTTTAACTGGAAAGTTTGAAGCCTACATTTAAGAGAGTAGAATAAAAGGCTCATCATGATAGGATAAGATGAGAGAGCAGAAGCTAAACACAAATGGACTAAATTAAATGGAAACATTAAATAGAAATTCTGGTACTAAATCCACTGAATTGAATCAGTGCAGAAAGGTTTCTCCTATACACCTCAACAATAAGCTAATAATTTGCCTCTTACTGGCGCTCTCACTCAAGGATCTCAGAACACTTTACAGATGTTTACTGAATGATCCAATTTGCAACACACCCACGAGGCAAGCGAGTCATCACCTATTCCCGCCTTGAAATCCAGCCATTTCAGGATGCAGCACAGTGCTGTATTAATTATTAAGAGGGTGGTGCCTATTGGTCCAAACCAAGATTGTGCCCCATTTGTGCTAGGTGTTGTATACACACAAAGTAAACCCACCCACCCCCCAAACAGCTTACAAAATAGAGGAAGGAAGATCTTATCCCCATGTTACAAAGAGGGGCCAGAGGCACAGAGATATTATGTGATTTGCCCAGAGTCATGCACTGAGTCTGTGATAGCCTAGAAATTAAGCCCTGGTATTCCAAGTCCCAGTGTAGTGCCTGAACTGCCAGACCAGCCAGACCATATCAACATTACACAATAGTTTGGGACAGAAAATGAAGAAGAATATGTTTTTGTACAGTGCTTTACACAGAGGGGTCCCAGTTCTGGTTCTGGTTGAATTCTGGTTAATTTTCGGAGTTAGAATTTGACCAGGATGCTAGGGGTTACCATCCGGCTTTGTTTGTGGGCTCTTGGGACAGGAATCGCCTCCTTCATCTGTGTCTATCCAGCACCTAGAATTGTGGGGCTCCAGTGCTTGGCTTTGCTCCTTGGCACTGCTGCTCTGCAAGCAAAAATAATACTCTTATGCTTACAAAACTGTCATGGGATTTTTAATGGATGAAATGATCAGAACCTTGGGTTCTGTCAGAAGACAGCACCTACAATGGCATACCGCTGCCTAGCACAAGGCTGACTCATTGGCGAGAATGTCACGGGCTGAGTTGCAAACATCACTCCCTGCACTGCTTCCCTAGTGCAGGCCTGGCCCTGCTTAGCAAAAGGTTCTCCTCCAGGTGGATGAGAAGTAGTAAAAACCCCACATGTTATGAGTTGAATTCTGGGAAATAATACTGACATTAAGAGGAAATATTTTAAACAGCACTTAAATATTGTTTGTGGTTCTGGTCAGTTTGTTTGAGAGAAAAAACCTGTTAGCCAGGATGAAAGAGGCACCTTGTTTGGCCCCCAGATTGAAAGCTGTGACAAAACCCTACGCCTCAGAAATAATGAAAGAGTCGATAGTGTCTCCATTCAGATGTGATGTGTACAGTGGGCCCAGCCCAAAGGCAAATATCCCATCGATGTCATTGGGAGCCTTACGTGAGTAAAAACTGCAGGAGAAGCCTGGAGAGGAGCAGTGTGGACACCAGTTACAATGTGCAATTTGCAAGAGTGACTAGAAAAGAGGGGCAGAGTGTCAGTTCAAGAACAAGTGCCAGGAAGGGCCTTTTCACGCTGAGATAAAATGTTGAGGAATAACCCTACCAGCCAAGGCTGCCAAGGGGAAAAAGAAATAAGTCTCACGAATGGAACCGTTGTAAAAGCATCGTGGGCATGGTATAATACAGAAAGCAGAATGGCCCTGTTGGACGTTCTCCCGAGCAGAGTGTTACCAGGAGTTCCTATGGTGTAAATACGGCTCAAAGGATATGTTTGATTTTACATAGACAAGTCTTGAAAACTGCTTTTGCTTTAGTTTCCACAAGGTAAAATTGTCATAAACATTTCAAACCCACATTTTCCAAAGAGGCTACTGATCTTGGTTGGCTTAATTTCTGCATAGCCAATGCCACATACTTTGGACCTGATTTCCAGTAGCACTGACCATTCATGGCTCATATGTTGCCTTCAGTTGGAAATACAGCCTGAGGTACCTCCAGCTGGATGGTAAGTGAGTCACTTTAGACAATTTTATCTTGAATTTCCTTGTGTCCCCCTTACTCTGCATACTCCTATCTCTGATACTGAATCATGTCTCTTGTTTTATGGTCACCATTTGTCCTCCAGGACTAAACTGCTTCTACAGGCAGTTCATTGCCACTCTTTAATCAGTTGAAGGATGAAGGTTGTTCAGAGACATGAAACAACCTGGGGGCTAATTTTTAAAAAATATATATACTAACAAATGCAAATCTCTGAACCAGAGGGAAAGTTGTGCCTCAGAAGTGGCCTCAGACTCACCTTTGGTGCTGTAATTTTTCTTTCCAGGATGCTATCTCATTATCTAAGCCCCAACAGTAAGTCGTAAATTCTATTCCATTTCTGCAATTACAAGCTGTGTGTATATACCACATCTATAGAAGCAGAAAACATTAAAATAAATCTGTGGTTTATGCAGTCTCAGCAGGAATTGCTAATCTCCCTTTTCCTGTATTTTATTTGTTTATTTATTGAAAGCTTATCTTGCAAATGGAACCTTTTAAGCCTGGAAATTTACTGGGTGAAACACTACCCTTCTTTTCTGACCTCCGCTTCATGTTCTGTGCAGGTGTTTGGCAGTCCATTAGCTGCTTAATGCTTCCATATGGATTTTAAAAGTCCAACACATAAAGTGCTAAAGGTAGGGAAAATTCCATTGCCGAAAGACCAAAGATCAAACTACTCTTGTTTTGGTGTCATAGAATCTTTATTGAAGCAACCTTTTTTGTTTATTTTTTTGATTTATTAAAATGTGCCTTTCTGGGTCTCTGTTTACACAAACAACAATTTAAATACAAACCACAAAAGAGAGACTCAACAAACCAAAATGACAACCCAGCCCCACAGCCGGTCCCCAAAAATGAGCTGGGCCTCTGGGCACAACCAAAGTACCAATAAATAATAATAATATTGGTTTC
The DNA here is from genome assembly GCF_020497125.1 of Mauremys mutica. Classification (NCBI taxonomy): domain Eukaryota; kingdom Metazoa; phylum Chordata; order Testudines; family Geoemydidae; genus Mauremys; species Mauremys mutica. The sequence goes on from NC_059080.1 coordinate 1,830,152, forward strand.
CTGAGATGCAAAGTAAATGCTGATTGGAAAATGCTTTTTTTCTTCATGGAAAATTTCAACAAATCCATTTTTTTCATTTTCATCATAAGTTTCAATAGAAAATGTCTGCTTTAGGTCAAAAAACTGAAAATCCCAAATCAGGGCATTTTTTGGACTGGACATTTTTCAGCTGAAAATATAACTGTCTGATAGAAACTAGAAGATGTTTGAGTAAACCAGGCACCTTAATGTAAAGTTTCATTTAATCCCCCTCATATTAGCTTTCCAGGGGATCCTGCCCATCCGTTCCCTGAGGGAGTCAACACTTTCCCGCTGTCTAACGAGTACTTCTCACCCATATTCTGTCCTTTGAAGCTGCTTTTAATTTTTCCCATTACCTGCTGGTGGGGAACTTGCTGCCCCATCATTTTGAATCACATTCTATTATTTATTGTTGCGTTCATGGTTTCTGTGCCTTCTCTACATTCCAGACCTCACTTGGGAATTCTCCTTGGGAATAAGTTCAGTTCAGCAATCCACTGCCACTTTTGTTTGAATTCCTTTTCCCTCTGTGGCTCTGAGGGACGTTTTTGTTAGCATTCCACTCACTTTTTTCCAGTGGTTGCTGAAGGGTGAAGGGTGCAGATTTCCAATCCTGGGACTCAACTGGAAAGAGATTTTCTAAGTCGTAATTGGGTTTTTAAAAAGGCAGTCTTCTGAAATATTTCAGATGAGTTAACAGTTCAAATGTGATTATAAATCATAATGCTGCTCCTTTGTTTTCAGTCATTGGAAAAACTCAACCAAAAAATAAGGCTTGGTTAATTCTCAAATTACTGCTAAATGCCTCGAGTGGCATAGTAATCACAATTCGTGCTCCTTTTCCTCAGACCCACAATGGCCACAAGTAATTTCTTGGTATGCATATACAGTATTATTTCCAAGAATTAGACGGTTATGTTTTCTAGATGTGCCTGTGGGTTTTACCTTTGCTTTCACAACAGTAAGTGTTCACCTCGCTGGCTTTCTGGAGTAATCGCTTTCATGATCTCTAGATGCACACTGTGTAGCCAGCAAAACCGCACACCCTTCTAGCTCTATGTAATACATTCTACAGACTGTAACATCATGAGGCTTAACACAGATTAAAAAGATGCAGTTCTTTGTTGTGATCCATACCATGAAAAGTAACCCAAACAACATGTTAAAATGAGTGTGCATGAAAAAGAGAGAGACAAGGTGGGTGAGGTAATGTCTTTTATTGGACTAACTTCCATTGGCGGAAAGTACAAGATTTTGAGCTTCACAGAGCTCTTCTTCAGATCTGGGGAAGGAAACCGGTGTGTCTGGAGCTAAATACAAGTTGGGACAGATTGTTAAGCATAAGGGGTTTACACATGCTGTAGGAGACCACTTAAAATGAAGTAGTCAATTAAGGTTTAGCAGGCAGAAGGGTGTTTTGAAATTATTTCAATGAACATAAAACCATTGTCTCTTGAGTCGATGCTAGTGTAGGAATGTTCTAGAGAGAGTTTGGTGGATGAGTAGTGGTTGTTGAAGTTGTGAACGTCTACTCTACAATGCATGAAAAGTCATTGCACAGCGAGTTAGATACAAATGGAGCAGCAAACATAACATTTACCTTGTGTTATTGTACGTTTCTAGGTAATTTTAGAAGGGCTGAGGTTCAGCTTCCCCTTTTCCACCTGAAAAATCTGCATCTGCATCTTTGCACTAGGAAGATGAATTGCAGCCACATATCTTAGTATTTCTGTCTCTTCGGACCTGATCTGCAGTCATCAGGTGCAAAAAAACCAGATGCATGTTTTGCAGGTGCAAAATGAAAGCTACTCTTTTGAAAATGTAGCCCATACTATCTGCTTAACTAGGAATTCAGGATTGTGTTGAAGGAAGATTATGCATGCAAATATATTTAGCACCTGCTAAAACAGATCACCTCAGCTTAGTAATAGCTTCCCAACACCCTGATAAAATGCTCTGCAAATTTTTCCTGCGTTTCCTTTTCCTTTGTTGCCGCATATCAGCATGCTTATGTACAATTAGTAGATTTCTCCCTTCTAAATCAGCTTTCTGTTCTGGCTGCCTGCATACTTCAATGATGTCACACAATTAGCTGTGCAGAAAACTTGGCCATTTCAGTTTGTGATTGTCTTCTTTTCAGTTTCAGTTTATGTGGCTTTCCCTCCCATCCCACCACGAAATGTGCTTTGAATTTTGGGTTCAAAGAAATGTCAGCCAAACTTTTGTCTTGTTTTGAGTTGACTTCAAGTGAAGCCAGAAGGCTTTGCAGAGTTTCCATCTGTGATCATAAGTTGCCTGGAACAGCCCTGATTCCTGAAGTTCAGCAAACTTAGCCTGAGCTAAGTGTAAGAAACAAATCAAAATCTTTTTCAGTAGAAAGTTTTGTCACAGCCCGAGCCAAAATGCCGGTTTGGTGATGTGCAGTGTTGCTGTAGCTATGTCAGTCCCAAGATATTAGAGAGACAAGTTGGGTCAAGTAATATCTTTTATTGGACCAACTTCTTTATTGGTGAGGGAGACAAACTTTCAAGCTACACAGAGCTCTTCTTCAGGTCTGGGAAAGCTACTCAGAGCATCACGGCTAAACACAAGTTTGAAAAGAGAGTTTAGCACAAGTAGTTGGTGATGGCAGTTTTCTGCTCTGGAAACACCAGGATTTGTGTTTTAGGTACAGCACACGCTGTATGATAAGTTGGCTCCAAACTTTTTAAAGGATGCCAAGACCTACAATTATGAAAAAGAACTTTACTCAGGCTAGAATGTAATTGCTGGTGTGCTGACCACACTTCTTACCATGTTGATCAGTATTGCCTCATTGTTTCCTTGCAATCCCCTGTTCGTCTGGGTCCATCTGATTTCTTTTGTCTTGTTCTTAAACTGGAAGCTCTTTGGGGCAAGGACCATCTGTCGTTCAGTGTCTCTACAGTGCCTAGCACAATGGGGTCCTGGGCCGTGACTAGGACTTCTAGCTGCCATGGTAACAATACTAACACTAATAACGACATTGCTTCCTAGAACTAAGGAACACGTGGTTACTGGCCAAGGTTTCCCCCTACCAGAACAAGGTTGAAAAAATTGGCCTTTTTATGCAGTGAATAGTTTTTGGCGTGTAGATTATGTCCTTTTCAGCTCTGTTTAATGTGTGGAGCAGACAAATGCCTTGTTGCTTCCCTACAAAAACCTGATAAAGACTAAGACACTATTTTATATGTATTGTTCAGCAGCAGAGCAGAGTTATAGTCCTGGAGCTGTTACATTTCGCCTGCCCTACAGAGTGAACGCTAGAGCTGGGCGGAGAAAGATACCTCATTTCAGGGAGGAGTTCGATGTTTTGAAATTTGGTTTTGTTCCAATTTGGGCCAAAACCAAAAATTTCAAAATTCTCTGCCAAAGGAATACAGCCCCAGCTCTGCGGCCATCTGCGCAGTGGGCTGTCCCAGCGCCACAGACCCTGGAAACTCTGAGATCCCCAATTCAGAGGCTGCCCCATAGCCATGGCCCCTGGAAACCTGGTTCCTGTCTCCAAAGCATTTTGGCATAGGCTGCCAAGGAGCTGGGCGGGCAAGCTGGCAGGGAGCCAAGGAGATTTCGGACCCTGCCTAGGTTCTGTTAGAATTTTGTCAAAATCAAACTGTATCTGCAAATTCTTTCAAAACCATGTTTGATCAGAATTTCTCTCACCAGCTCTCATGAATCCTATTGAGTTCCTGAACAAAAGGCGCTCCTCGCTGGGAGTACAGGTGGGATTTGGAAACTCCAGAATTGTGGAAGTGGGAAGTGAAGCTGGCAGGGATCCCACTTGTTAAGCAGGGCTGAGACAGGAGAACTAATATTCAACTCCTCCACAGTAGATTACAGATAGCTGGGGAGAATATCAAGACATGAAATTCAGGGGCTCCACCGTCCAGTACTATAATAGCCTTTCATTGTAGCAAGGAGAGATCAGTGGGAGCCGGACTCTTTAAGTCAGTGGTGTACAGCACATGCTGGTTGTAATGGATGGATTTGTGCTTTCATTTTCTGCCCATTATATGCAATGTCTGTTACCTCCAGTGACTATGGGCAGAGTGACAAGAGTGTGAGCACAGGTTCCGAGAGGAAGAATCTATTATAAAATTTAATTTGATCCCCAAATCCTGACTAACAATTGACTTTTGGGTAGTTGGAGCCCCAGAGATTGGTTCTTTATTTTGTAAAGACTTTTACTGCCGACAGTGTGACACACCATTTCCACCTGCATGTGAAGGCTCTGGACAATAAGCAAGCAGATGATTTTGACTGAGTGTGTTAACTGCTATAAATAGATAAATGCTGGTATCCTTCAGGGTATTTAACCGGAAAAAAAAGACTTTCACAGTCCTAGACAATAATCCTGTAGAAAAATTGTGGTCCCTGACCTACTCGTGCTAAATCACATCCCTGCAAAACACACTGTAGCTCTAACTTCCCATTCTCCGTGCACTGACAAGCCCAGAAATTAGTGTTGTAACTGGAGGTTCTTTCTATAAGGAACCAATGAAAACTCTTAAACGTAGAATCTTTTATTTTAAAATAAGATTCTCTGAAACATCTTCAAAAGCTCTTAAGTGACTTAGGAGCCCAAGCCTCATTAACTTTCAGTGACACTTGGGCTTAAAAGTGCCTATGTCATTTTTGAAAATTGGATTTAGGACCAAATTTTAAAGATATTTAGGAGACTGCGTTGATTTCAGTGGGAGTTAGGAATCTCAAAACCTTTAAAAATCTGGCCCTAATCATTCAGGGTCCAGAGCAGATGGCAGAATCCCTCCCCAAATGTTTTCCTGTGTTAGCGAAAGTTAATGAATCTAAAACTGGGAATTCAGTTACATCTATGGGTCAGTGGAACAAACGTGTCTTTCAAGGAGGTTCTGTTTCACAGTGTCAAATCCAAGATCCAGTTTTGACCCAACTCTCATTTAAACTCACATATTTTGAAATGTATCTAAAAGGTTAGAAGTGTAGCTATTCATAGACATTGTTCTAGCATTTGTACTGACATCATAGTGTGTTAATTAATTGGTAAGCCATCGTCTCTGTCCTAACTAAAGACAGCGTGATAAGTGTTTTTACTTTGTTGACAGGCCTGCAAATTCATTGCATAACTGGATGATCAATCAGATAATATTACTCTGAAATATGAAAAGAGGTTAGTGTTGTAATGGTTTTTTCAATGTAAACATAAAGAGGCAAACTCTCCTCCCAAGGTGGACATGCCTGTCTCCCATTGAAAGCAGTGAATCTGGTCTCTGTGGGCAGTTCTCAGCCTCTTGGTGATGGTGGTGATGTAGCTGAAAAACACCATCATTTGCGATGTAAACTAGTTTCCAGTAACCATTAAACTAGCAGAATGAGAGCAGTCATCCCTTCTAAACATCAACCATGTTGCTTTAATGCAAAGTTAAATGTTAAAGTGCTTCTCCTGATTGTTAAGCACCATGAAAGCTGGCTGGGAACTGGTTTGCAGCATCTGAGCTGATTCTGGGCTTCTGTGCTGTACTTGTGGGAATGTCACATTTCAATAATAGAGCTGCCTCCAGCAAGAAGCTCAGAAATTCCTATTTGAATCAGAAACCTTCATTTCAAACATAATAAATGATGTAGAGTGGGAAGTGATTGTGTCCATGTGAACCTACAGACTGCTCCCTTGAGCAAAACAGGCTCAAGTGTGTAACTCAGGTACCACTAAGCTGCTTGACTGACTTGCTCATACCTGTAGCCAAGCCGAAAGCATAGGCAAGATCTGAGCCAAATGGGTGAACTGCAGCCATTGAAGTTTGGAGGATATGCAGAGTGTGCACATTTCCTCAGGCACCTCAGAGCACTTTGCTCCCACACATACTGAGGAGTGACCTAGGACATAACCAGCTAGGTCATAACAGAGAGGAGCCAGGCTGACCCTTGCAGTCCCATCATGTTGTTAATTATGTGGGTGCCTCAACAATCAGATTCTTTCGTTTTGGTATAATTCAGAACTAGAGGGTGGTATTTTCAAAGCTGTTCAGCACTGGCCAGACTCTGTTTGCAGGGCAGGGACCAGAGTTAAGCTAATGCTGAGCACTTCTGAAAATCCCACTCTCAGTGCATAGGTTGCTTGTGGGTGTGGTTTCTGCTATACATGATGTGCGTACAATAGGACTTCTGTTTTTGCCGGTGGGTACTTTCCACCTTCCAGTTTCACTGTACATGTGCCTGCCACCTACTGGTGGCTCGTGAGTGCTGAGCAACCCCTATTGTTGTCATGGAGTCGGCGCCTATGCTGTAATTGGCCAAATTCAGAACTGGAGAGATAAATTCAGCCTCCCCACCCCCGCTTCATCTCCATTCAGTTATGGGAATCCAGTTTGGAATCCAGTGGTGTCTAATGTGAAAAATAATCTGGTGAGAAATCCCCTGGTGAGTGGGTGTGGTTGGTATTAATTAGTGACTGGCAGGAGTGTTGCAGATGCTGGTAGGAAAGCTTCTCAGTGGCCCAGCAGACAGTGATGATGGGTGGGCAGCTAAAACCCAAAGGACCAGGGCAGAAAGAGAGAGGTAACCCTTATAGTTGCCTGACTGAGGAAACCTATAAATCATCCCACAGTCCAGGACACCGTAGCCCCTCACGTGGGAGGGGAAAAAATCTGTATAAGCTTGCATGAAGAACAGGGTTAACTTACAGCTAAGGGGCTGGGCTTTACCCTCGTTTTCTGAGTCATTTTCCCCAGTGGGTACCTTCACCAACAACTTCATTGTCAGTGCCATGAGTTCAGGGGATGAAGATCTTGGTTCCCCTCTCATTCACAGTCTTTCAGCCCAGTGTGCACCCACTTTGTGGTAATTTAATCTAGATCACATGTCCCCAGTTTGCTTATGAGAATGTCATGAGAGACTGTGTCAAAAACCTTACTGAAATCAAGATCTATCACATGTACTGCTTTGTCTCTATCCACCAGGCCAGTAACCCTGGGTTGTTCTTGACAAATCAATGCTAGCTATTCCTTAGAACCCTATTATCCTCTGGGTGATTACAAACTGATTGTTTCATCATTTGTTTCATGAACTTCCCAGGTATTGAAGTTAGGCTAACTGGTCTATAATTCCTCGAGTCCTCCCCTGTTTTAAAGATATGGATTATGTTTGCCCTTCTCCAGTCCTCTGGTACCTCACCTGTTGTCCATGAGTTCTCAAAGATGATTGCTAACTGTTTTGAGATTGCTTCAGCTAGTTCCTAAAGTACCCTAGGATGAATTTCATCATGTTTGTTTTCAATATGTTTTCACTATTTGAGGTTGGGGGTGGGGGTGTAAAGCAAAAGCAAAGCAAATTTTGCAGATTATTTTTGAATGATACCAAGAAGATTTTCATGCTGTAAAATACTCGCATATTGGTCCCACTGATTTTTCCTTTGATTTGTATCTTTCAAATTGGTGGCACAGAATAGAAGTCTTAACTCTCATCTTTTCCTCTCCTGGGACACACACAAGTAAAACAGAGGGAGGAAAGCAGCTTGGATACCAAGGTGCTTGGAGATTAGGAACCTGTTCTTTCGCTGACATTTCTTTACCTTTATCCATCTTTCATTAACGTTAATGACAGTGCACCCCAAGGGACACCTAGGTTCCTTGTGTTCCCACTACAGATCTTTATAAAATTGCTTGTATCTGTTTGTGGAGATTTTTTTTTAAGAGCCTTAAAAGTAATAACTAGACTCCTAGAGAGGAATATACATGAGTAGGACCCGGTTCCCCTATCCCCTCCCACCCTGCCCCGCACACATTTGTATTTCACTGAGACTTCAACCACTGAAGCTTGATCCCGCCTTCATGTGCTGTGACACAAGCCTACATAGCTGAGACAAAATGCTGCCATTACATAACTAATGTGACTTGTACCATCTTCAAGCTGTATGTGGGTGGATGCACATGGGGGGGGAGGAAGGGGGAGCTATGGATTATGTAAAAAAAGGCATTGCTGTATGTGCCAAAATGAGTAAGTTACTCATATTGCCTATTAAACAACTAAACCTAGTCCCCCTTCCCTACCCACTCTCCTCCCCCAATTTCTAATAACTATAATCCAATAATGTAAATGACATGAGTTGAAAGGAAGTAGGAACTGGCTTAATTCTATCACTTGTCAAACATATGATCACTTATCCCATTGAAAATTACATTGTAAATCAGCCACGTATTATTTTTGGTTCCATATAATAATTTAATGGCAAGTTAAAAGTTTTGGGCACGAGCACTGTGTATATGACTGTGTGTCATTAACTTGAATTATATGGTCAGAAACTGATTGGTTGCTTTAAATGAACGTTCTATAGCAAACTGAATGGAAATTGCAAATAGACCAGTTAACTGCGATCAATTAGTGTTGACAGTGGGAAGTTGATAATTTTGTATCTGATGTAATTACCGAACTTTATTGCAAATACATCATGTTGGCTGGGATACACCAATGGTAGCATAACTGATTAAATTTGACATCTAGGTAATAGCTCATACCGAAAGGTAATTTTAATTCTGATTTCTTTGTCAGGGCCATCAATTTGATGCTAAAACAGCAAATGAATTGGTCCTATATCACAGGCTGAATACAGTTGAGTTACACAATATTAGGAAAACAGCTAATTATAAGGGCCAGATTTTTAAAGACATTTAGGCACCTAACGATGCACATCCGTGCTAGTGGGGTTTTGCAATGGCTGGTCAGCACCGTTGTTCGTGGGAGTCAGGCATTGGGACACTTTTGAAAAAGCCATTTGGCACCTAGCTGTGTTAGCCCTGGCCCTGAGTTATCTGCCACATGCCAGATGGAGGGCAGTCCCTAGTATATGAAATAATTCTGTTTTCATGCTGCTCGTGGGGCCAGCATTAGAAAGGTATTTAGGTGCCTAAAGATGCAGATAGGTGCTTTGTGGGTTTGACATAAACACCTAGACTCAGATATTTTAACAGTATTTAGGCCTTGGTCCACTAGCATTGCAAGGCCTAAAGGATTTAGACTGCTACGTCCCATTTTCAAAAGTGACTTGGGCACTTAGAGACTAAATCTCATTGCAAGTCAATGGGAATTAGGAGCCTAATTTGCTTTAGGCACTTTTGTGACCCCCACTAAGTGCCTTTCTTCATCATTAGGTACATAAATGCCTTTGTAACACTAGCTTTTTGGGACTCATCCACCAGAAAGAATCCCAGTAACCTGGTTATTGAAGGTCATTATTCAAAATTGTGTCTGAGACACTCTATCTCAAACTCAGTCTTATTCCCAGAGTAGGCTGGAATCCTACTTACTCTGTGGTGGGTAGCTTAGAGATATAAGGCTACATGGACATCCAGAGGATATTCTCAGAATGACATGGTAAGATTATAGATCATTCAAAATTATACCAGTGCATCTGCCAGACATTTTAAGGCACTTTCTTCTTCTCTTGTTATCAGTGCCTACTGCTCTAGATAATAAATCCATGTAATTAAATTATACATTTTTAAAACTTTTGTTCTGAATTATTGATTGGCACATAACCTGCTTTGCAAAATATATTCCTCTTAACTTCTGGACTCATTCAGAGATATGTGTCACAAGTCTTTCTGAAATTCAGCACTTGGACTGGCCAGTCTTTGCTTCAATTAACTAGAGAGAGCAAGTGTCATTACCCCTTGGTTTGCAAGTTTAGCCGTTGTCCTATGTAGGGCCTGCAATTTTCTCATCCCCTCATTTGTATTTGAGTTCTACAGGATACAATGTAGGGCCCAGTTCTGAAGTCCTTCCATGGACAAAATTCACATTAGCTTAAGTGACAAACCCTAGAGAAGATATGGCAGAGGGAGACTGTTTTCTTTTGGTCCTTTTTGCAGGATCCTTTGTTCCCACTCTATACAGGGGTATGTCCATACTACCCACCCGGGTCGGCGGGTAGCGATTGACTTCTCGGAGTTCGATATATCGCGTCTCATCTAGACGTGATATATCGAACTCCGAACGCGCTCCCGTCGACTCCGGAACTCCACCACCGCGAGTGTAGACCCAGTGTAGACCAGGCCAGGAGACTGCAGCAGTAGGAATTAATACAAAGCTGGGTGCATCTTTCTTTCCTACCCAGTGTTGGAAATCTTTTAGGTCATATTCAAATGGCTCCTTTAAACTCTCTTGCAATCACTCCATCTGCTTGTCAGCAGTGTGCTACTGACTCATTCCGACGTCTGGCTATGGACGTCATCCTGAGCTACTTTTGCTTTCCAGTGTGTGAATGTTCCAATCTTTCTGATTTGAAATTTAAAATAAAACCATGATGCTGATGCCATTTCTTATTGATGAGAAGTAAATGAGCAGCAAAGATGACACACGTTGGCTTTCCGACTCATTCTCCATTTTGTTACACATATTGACCTTACGTGCCTGTCAACTGAAAGTTATCTAAAAATGTCTGTTTCATAGCTTCACTCCTGAGAGTCTGAATTATTCAGCAGATATTTTACTGTATCAACATATTCTTATCATTACATTGAATTTAATTCCAGTTCAAAATTAAAATGCAAGTTCACACTTCGTGTTTGCAGGAAAATAGATAATTGTGTTAACAGTTGCTCAGGAATTTTTTAAAATCCAGTGAGTCGGTGAGCGGTATAAATAGTAATCTCTAAGAGCCCCTCAACTGTATTACGTGCAGTAGCTGAGATGATTGTTGAACTGTGGAGAAGAGGAACAAACAGCATGAGAATGACAAATGCTTCCTGCCTGCGGTTTTAGAATGATGTGCATTTTAGTCCGGTGAGCTTTAGGGTCAGACCAGCAGCACTCGTTCCCATTCTCATCACCTAGAATGTAATGACTGCCATATATTTACAGCCAATAGCTACTTTCAAGGAGTGACCGTGATGTCATGGAACCAGTCACCCGTTTCGTTTTGCCCAGGACATTTCCTAGATACTTTGTCTGACTGTATCATTACTTTCTGTTGACATAATGGAAAGTGAAAGGTGAATTTTTCTCTCTCTGTTGCCTTTGGTGCCCTTGACTTCTGCATTTCAGGAAGGAATTTTCCTGAAACAGAAACTACCACAGTAACATAAAGAGCCACATGTGATCCTGCTGCTGCTGCTATCATTAACTGTGTGGGTGCCAGACGTATCCAGGGCCTATTACATTCTAAAGGCTAAAGTCTACAGTCAGGGAGAGCTACAAAATAATACCAACAGCAGGAGACTTGCTACATTAAAGTGACCAGAGTGCCAGAGGTATGGAGTGCTTATGTTCTCATTGGCTTCAACTGGAACTGCAGAGGTTCATGTTTGAGAAGCAGGGTAATGAACACCCATCCAAATTCTACATGGATCTAGCTGTGAAAAAGGGTTCCAGAGACACAGGGTAAGTGTTCATACCAAAGCTAATCCTGTGTCCTGGGAAAGGTGTACTTTGGGTCAAAGGACCTTTGTTCCACCTGCCAAACACAGAAGAGGCTAGTAGTAGTAATGTGATACCTTTACTCATCACAAAATGTTGACAGGTGTTCACACCTACTTCTGCCCTTTTAAAAACTGGAACCCTAATGGAATTACATGCCCAATTTATTCCAATTTTTTTATTCCATTTACACAAAATTATGTTTCTTCATACTCTTTGATGTTTGTTGGAAATTGACTATTGATTTATGATGTATTGCAGGCCTCTTAATTTTAGTAAAGTTTTTGAAGGGCAGAAAAATATATTTTAGCAAAACATACAACACAGACTACCAACACACACATCTTCCCTCCACTTTCCCAAAACAAATAAACATAGATTCAAACCAACGTGTACAGTCTTACAGATAAATCACCTTAAACTCACATTCAGATTGGTTTTCTATTATTTTGTAAGTAAGTCACACACATGGCTCTCAGTTGTGGCTGCTAACTAACAAATTGAAATAGAACTGTAGAGACCCTTTTGAAACTCCCCCAAACTCCTAAGAGAAGTTCTATGAGCAAAAAGATGTTTTTTTCTGAAATCTTTAGAGCAGGTTCAGCAGTTGTGGCACTAGGCAACACAGGTATCTACTTTGTATAAAACACAGAGAAACCATCTTAATTACTTTCTAGAGGACATGTAGCAAAGCACTGCACACACCCAAAGGACACAGCACTATCCACCGTCTCTGTCCTCCTTCCGAAAATAATTATGCATACATTTCATCCAAATTGTGTGCTATTTATAGACAACCCACATTCAGCATATATTCAGACTGGTTTTATATCATTTTCTCAATAAGTCACACATACGTTAGGGACTCTACAAATCAAGCCAATTGCTAAATTAACATATGTTATGTGAAGTGTAGTTGTTTCATAGACTTTATTTAGTAATGTATAATTTCATACAAACACTTTCCTCTGAAACTGAGGGAAATGCTTGATTTGTGTGTGTGTGTTTGTGTGTGTGTGTGTGTGTATGTGTGTATTCACACTAATCCTTAACACTTTCTTATTAACACTATTCCTTTGTCATTATAGCTTTGTATAATTGTTCAATAGACTTTCTTTAGAATTGTACTACCTGCGGGCATGAATACATACATATAGAAACACTTCTGTATTTTTCTGTCATTAAGCCTTTTGGCATATATTTAAGTTATTTAGAATTGTACTAGCAGTTTTATAAAATTATTTAATGACTTGATTTAGAAATGTATTAACTGCATAAAAAGAATATTTTCCTCTAAAAATGAGGAAAAGGCTTGATATCTCTATTTAGATTGTATCCACTTACCCTTTATTCTTCGGTTATTAAAACTTTGGACAATTATTTAATTACTTTATTTAGAAATGTACTAACCGCATGAAAATATTTTCTTCTAAAATGAGGAAAATACATGATACATATTAACACTTTATTTCTCTGTCATTAAGACTTTTTACAATTGTTTAATTCACTTTTTTCAGAAATGTTCTAACTTCATAAAAATCACTTTTTTCTAAAAATGAGGAAAATTCATGGGGTGTGCGTGTGCGTGTGTGTACATGTTAACACTTCTGTTGTTTCTTTGTCCTTAAAGCTTAGCACAGTTGTTAAATAGACATTATTTATAATTATACTAACTACATAAACAGCAGATATTCCCAGGGCCACCTATAGGATTCAGGGGGCCGGGGGCAAAGCGGGGGAGCTGCGGTGCTTGTACTCACCCGGCAGCGGTCCGGGTCTTCGGCGGCATTTCGGCAGCAGGGGCCCTTCAGTCGCTCCGCATCTTCAGCAGCACTGAAGGGCCCCCCGCCGCCGAAATGCCGCCTAAGACCCAGATCGCCATCGGGCCAGGGCTCGCAGGGCATTTTGGCGGCAGGGGGGCCTTCAGTCGCTCTGCGTCTTCAGCAGCACTGAAGGGCCCCCTGCTGCTGAAACGCCGCTGAAGACCTGGAGTGACTGAAGGGCCCCCCGCCGCCGAAATGCCACCTAAGACCCAGATTGCCATCGGGCCAGGGCTCGCAGGGCATTTTGGCGGCAGGGGGGCCTTCAGTCGCTCCACGTCTTTGGCAGCACTGAAGGGCCCCCCGCCGCCGAAATGCCGCCAAAGACCCGGAACGCCGCCGGACCAGGGCTTGTGGGGCCACTGCGAGGCCCAGGGCCTGGGGCAACTTGCTCCCCCCCCCCCCCCGGGCGGCCCTGGATATTGCTCTGAAACTGAGAAAAAGACATTAAATCTATATTCATGTATTGATTTGTAATGATTCCAGTATTAAATATAATTTGTAAACATTTTATTTTTTCCCAAAATTGCCAAAGGCACCAAAAATGTCTATGTCCATACGTGCTACTCAGGACCTCCATAAATGGTAGAAGGAGGGTGGGATATAAGGTGGCAGAAGTGTGTGGAAACCTGTCAAAATATTTGGTGAGTAAAGGTACAGAGTTATTATTACTCAGGCTCTTGGTTATTCTGTAACCTGAATTGATACAGAATGAGCCTAAAACACTCAAGGCCTGTTCCAAAGCATGTGACAATCAATGAAATGCCATGCTGGACCAGAGGGCTTTGGATCAACTCCACGGAACTCAAATAGAGTTACCCCGGGGATTAAAATAGCCTCTATCTTCCCAATTGGGTCACGGCAAAGCTTTCTAGGAATGTCAGGCGTTGCACAAAGACCAAAGATCAGCCGACCAGAGCCATCACCTAACCAAACGCCATGCAAAATCCACTGGATTTCAGATTTCCAAACTCAGCTAAGGTATTTAAATGAACCTGAGATGGTTTCTGGTGTTGCATCTAAATCAGTGGTTTCAAATTAATTTCAGTTTGGGTTTGGTTGACTTCAGAGCAATCCTCACTGAAGTAAAATTACAGGAAATGTAGTGTGAATTCCTGGACGTCAAAACTGCCAAATGACTATTTTGGAATTTTTTCTCATGGAGAGGTTTTATCTTGTCTTTGGAACTATCAATATGGCAGTCTGAGCAACAGGGAGGTAGATTTCCTTTAAATAGCAGGAAATGTTTGGAAGGAGCATATACATGTGTCTTAAACAGCTGACAGTGAAAATCCATTTATATATTTGACTGTCATATTTGAAATAGGCAATTTGTGTTGTATTGGTTAGTAAAAGTTATATAACCCATCCAGTCAGTGAACAGAAGCCATAAAATTAACCAACTGGCCACATTTAGAAATGTGAATATTATGTATTTGTCATAAACTGTTTCAAAGCGTCTCATGCAAGGGGAATTTTTTTGCAAAGAAATTCAAGCATAATGATGAATAAATGTGACACCTTTGTGATCTGCTCCTGAACAGTTTGCAAGCAGGAAAAAGCTCAATTCGATAAATAAATTATTCGTCGCTAATTGTGTCTTCAACCCCCACACCCTTAGATTGCCTCTTAGTTTCAGGTCTGAAGGAATCCCAAATCGAAATTCAGTCAGTCCTTTCAAATCACGCCAGGTTTTTCATCAAAACCATGCATTTTGTGTGAGGCAGAGGGGCTCTTTGCAGGCCATGTACAGGTCAGTGTAGAGGAAGTCATGGGAAGGGGCTACCATAACAGAGCTACATTGAATTGGCTTTAAAGGCCTAAAACTTTACTGCGGGGAGGATGTAGGGGGCAGAAGGACATGGCAGCCTATAAATTGGAGTAGTGACCTTCTAAAGACTGAACTTCATGTGGAGTGAATTCCAGTCTCCTGCATAGGAGAATTTTCCCACAAAACCCCCAATTGCTCAGGGTCTGGATGTCACCTTCAGGGAGTCACGGCAGCTGGATGTTCTGGTGAGCTTCGCCGCCTTGTGCTTTTTTCATTTCACTGTGTGCTTTTTGCCTTTCTTTGTCTCATTTTGGCTTTAGGAAATAACGTTGGGAACTGTCAACCCTCCCCCATCTCTCTCTCATGTAGTTTCTCACGCCTGACCCACTCTTACTCTGTCTTTTCAGATAGCACTAGTTTGAAGCCAGGGTTGAAAGAATATCACTCAGATTAGATCTTGCATATCAAAAGCCATTTCATGTCTCTAGAAATTTCATATAGCAATTGTCTTGGCAGGAGTACTGAAACCGACAATCTGGCTCGCCCTTTGTCCCTGTTCACAAGGACTGGAGCAGAGATGAGAGAAACATTTTGTTCACAATGGCCAGAGTTGTACCTGAGTCCTGCAAGGTCTTGATATGCAACAACAATTTTGTGAACTTCAGATCACTTGAGACTCGGCCTGTATAAAAAACCTGTCATTCAATATACCAGTCTTCAGGTTTTATCAGTTTTCTGCCTTCCAGGAAACTCGCATTCTGCACTTCACTCGTGCAGAAAGGAATAAATGTTGCAAAATGCTGAAAAAATGTATTTCCTATTGAAGGTACACGTATTGCCAGAGCTTAGCCTAGTGCAATACACTCTTTTTGCATAAGTTGATTTAAATTTTACAGTAGTTGCTGCTATTGCAGTTTTAATACTAGTATTTGCTAATGTAATAAAAATATGGTGCTATACAGTAATATTGAGAACTGCAATTTGAATGTAAAATGTACATCTAATCTAGGATGAATACTGTCCATTGACTCATAAGGGAAGTATTTTTCTTGATTTCCTTTCCTCACTCCCCCAATAATTCGCACATGGGGAAGGCTTTTTGGGTGCGTCCTTCTGAGATAGTATCATATGTTGATCTGAGGACTGCCCAAAGAAATTGTAATAATATACCAGAGCTATTTCAGTGCCAGACCAGCTCTGATAAAAGCGCATGGTTACTGGATACCTATGCTGACAATTCATTCTAAAATGGTATCACATTTGGAGATTTTCTTTACATTTATATGGAAGGTGTATTGACTGAATCACTATTAAAACTATTTTTCTAAAGCTGATATTACCACATATTTTAAAAAGCCACATAGCGCCAAGGGGCAGATGTAAATAGATGTACACCATTTGGATGTTAGGACTGTGAGTTTCAGGCAATGAGAATGGAGGTATTGATCAAGCAAATATTTCAGACCATTGTTGGCATGAGATTTTTCTTCAGTACCTAACCAGAAAGTAAATCAAAAACTGGTTCAGAACCAGCATAGATGTTTCAGCTTCCCATGTTTCAAAGCCTGTACTCAGAAAGATAAGTACAGACAATGAGCTAGCCACGAATGGTGATACTACTGTACTCACCAGGCTGCAGAGACTGGTGGCTTGACTAACAATGTGGAAACATGGATTTCAGATCAAAGGCTGGAGTAGAGCGTTAGGAGGTAGAACTGCTGAAAGATAAGTAGAAGCACTTTTTAATTTTAAAACTTGGTAGCAGTTGCAGTGCATTTGATGGAATGGACTGAGTTCCAAATTTTGTTTAAATCAGCTTGAGGAATGATTGCAAGGCAAATGAAGATATTTAAATCTTCAAATGAGAAAGTATCAAGCTCAGGGGTATATGAGTATATGCCCAAGGACAGACAATTAATTGCTTGAACAAGCATCTTGCACTTCAATACAAGGTCAGGTTGAAGTAGTGGAGGCATGAAAATGGTTCCCAGGGTGCTCACCATGGCATGAAGATTAGGTTTCCCTGAGGATGAACTCATTGCAATGCAGAATAGTGTGCCAACATCTAGCCTGTGGTTAATGCCTTGCCTAGCTGAATACATCACATACGTTAACACCACTTCAAGGTAAAAACCTCTCTATCTCAACCTGGTAGGCTGTTGTGGGTTTAATATTAAAGGAGTGTTTAAGTGGATGCTGATCCTCTTGGTACAGTGGCAGCCACAGGGACCATTAACCTTTGGAACAAAGTACCAAGGGAAATTTTGCATTCTTTTTCTTTTGATATCTGCACAGTAAGAACTGATGACTTTCTGGAGGATGCTTTAGTGAAACACAAATTACTGGGCTCAATACAGGGGTAACTGGATGAAATTCTATGGCATGCATTACACGGGAGTTCAGACTAGATGACCTAATGGTCCCCACTAGCCTTAACATCTATGAATATCCTTATTGAGCAATCTGCCTTGCCAAGCCAGAATGGAGACATGTTTGGGAATGAAATCAAAATAAGAGTTTTCTTTCCAGATAAAGTCTTTCCTGTGGTAGTTATGACTGGATGGAGTGCTCAGGATCTAGGCGTGAGTTTCCAGAACTGGTGAAAGACTTTCTCTATAGCGAGCTCTCTCCTTTGAAAGTCACTTCCTGTGCCGGTCTGCCAGAGCACATGCATGGTGACCTTCAGGATGCAAAGATAAAACATCTTGACATGAGTTACCTTTTTTATTCATTTTGCTGCTGTTTGAGTGTGAACGGTTTGGCTATGACTTTATTGCAGACTGTAATATTCACATTAACTCTTAACCTTGCATTTTCTGGGTGGCTTTGTGTAGATTTTGAAAGTCATTATACGGTGCTGGGTTTCGGATTCATTTTTTGACACCGGACCATGAAAATCTCCAGTTTTTGGAAACTTTTCAGTTTTGTTTCTGATTTTTGCATATTTCTGATAGGAAGGGCTGGTTTCCACCCCCAAGAGCATATCAGCCAGTACATACCCAGGCCAGACATTTCATAGCACACACAGTAACACCTTGGATCTCAGCAAGGGTAGGAGGACCTTTGAGGTGTCACTGTGGAAAGCCTGTGCAGAGGAGAATCCTGTCTGAGCAGAATTAGAGTTCAGCATTTGGCTCAGTGGGCGGATTGCAAATAGATACAATAAAATCAACACAAATCAATAAGGACTTTGTTCTGATTTGAGGCATCCAAAGATCTCCTTTAGTCTCTGTTGATGAACTACATGAGTGTCCTTTCAGAGATCAAGGCGAGACAAGGATGAGAGTAGACAGCATACAGCCATACGTTCTCAGATCCAGCCTAGAAAGCGTGATCCAGATACACAAGGGATGCAGTGTCTGGGATTTGGTTTTTTAGAAAAATAAGTGGCTGAATTTACTAGGCATATGACGTTAGGAATGAGCATGCGAGCGTGCAGTCAGTTTTATTGATGGTAAGATATCACCGTGAATAAATGCAGTCACTGTAACAGAACTCTAAGTTGTGTCATTAGCATGGAAACAACACAGTGGTGTGATTTATTTTCTATAATGGCATTTGCTGGTTGCTGTGTATTCCTTGTGATACTTGCTGAGAATTACTGAAAGTAATGAAAACATCATCGCCAGGGTATTTGTCCAGAGATCTGTGAAATATATGGCTTTGGCTCATGCTATTATTTAATAATTATAGATGGATTTGGGTGTACAGAGCAGTTTAGAGATCTAAGACAGCAGCTGCCTGGCCCATGAAGCATGCATTCCAAATCATACAAATTCAGTAGGGATGACAAAGGCCGGGTTCAGTATGCGGGTGTGTATTAGAGCTAGGGTGACCAGACGTCCCCATATTTAGTTGTTTGTCCCGGGTCCCGACTGATGTTTGGTCAGGATACTATTTGTCCCAATATTTCGCACTCCAGGGTTATTTTTTGCTCCGCCGGCGGCACTCTGGTTTGTTTTGGGTTTTTTTGCTCCACTGGTGGCCCCTCCCCCGCAGGTGTCCCTATATTTTGTTCCTCTCATCTGGTCACCCTAATTAGAGCAGTGTTTCTCAACCTTTTTGATACCAGGGACCAGCTTGCTTCCTTCCTAAACTGTGTCAGGGAGATCTCAGGGAAACCGGCACCGGTCCACATACGGGTCGTTGAGAAACACTGTATTAGAGCATCTTCGTTCCAAGTCCTTTCCAGCACAGGTTAATTGTAAACTTATTTTAGCAGATTATGCTGCATGTGAACCAAAACCATCCTAAATCCTTCTCGATAGTGCACACCAATCCCTGTCAGGATTTAAAATACTCATGCAGGGTATGCTTTTCACATAGTGTGTCTGTCTGCTCTAGAAAATTGCCCTTTAAATATACAGGATCTTTTGATTTCCTGTTTCAAGTAACACAGGTACTGTGGTAGCAGCATTTGGACCAGCAGTTAATATGTACCAACTTAGCAATCACAGATTGCTATTGTCATTAACCTCCATGCTTCCATGTGAATGGGACCTCCTCTCCTATGCAGTCAGGGGAAAATGCATCTTCTTTAAAAGGAGGGAATCAGTCAAAGGAGAGGTAACTTCTCCCAGTAAAAGCACTAGCAGCAGCAGCTTCCAAACACTAGCGCTAAGGGTGGGCAGTTTCATGGACTTCCTTACTCTCATGTAATTGTCTGTTCATTATAAAACTAAAGCAGTCTGCACCGTTATTATTTGTAAGTGTATGGAGACAGTGTTCAAAATATACAAAGAGCATTCCAAACACAGAAGTAGACCCTCCCCAGAGAGTGTATGATCTAAAGGTGAAATCAGTATGTAATTTCAATAGGCTTCCACATTGTGTCTCTAGTCTTATGCAGGTGATCTCTGTAATTAAAGCATCTGTAAAATCATCTGCTTTCTGACTTTCATATGTTCATCTATGTGGAAATTGAGAACTAGAGAATGCTTATTAGCAGCTTTGGACAACTGGTTTTTGAGGGAGACATCTTGTCTAAAAGTAATTGACTTATTGACTTCAGCTATATCATTTGTAAATACAAAAATTGTGGTCTTCTGATCCAGCTAGGTGTTTTTAAATTTTACTCTGTATCTTCACCTATTTTAGGTTAATGTATGCGTGCGGTTTTAGCAGTACTGTGGGGTCTTAGGAAGGAAAGGGTGATGAAAGACACTAAGTCATAAAGGTCATGAGGGACAGATTGAAACACTGGGTCTATAGATATATATCAATAAATACCAGGTAAATTAGCTCCAGCCAGCTGCCAGGCTCTGGGATGCTTGCTAGGGGGCCTGAAAGCCTTATCTCCAGCTGGAGTGCTCAGGTCTTCCAGGCTTCCTTCTGCAGAGCAGCCAGTGCTATCAGCAATCAGAAGGCCTTAGCTGGCAGGAAAGCAGGCAGGTTTCTATTGGAAGCCTGCCCGTGATTCAGTGGAAGTTTGTCGAAATTGGACCTTTTCTGCAAACCATTTGGGTTTTGATGAATCGACATTTTCTGATGAAAAGCTATTTCACTGGAAGATTCCCGCTCAGCTCTACATGTGGCCTTTGATTTCTTGTGAAGAGGCTGGCGGAGCCGTATGTGAGGGAAGGGACTTACTGTGCCTGCACTGAATGAACTACATGTGTGTTGCTGAGAACACTGGCAGGCCAGCTTTAATGATGGTATCTTCGCAGTCTGGGGGAGTTTGAGATGGGGAGGAAGGCTCATAACGCCCAGCAGAGTGCTAAAACCGTGTCAGTTCAGGCTGTTAGATGGGAGGTTTTGGAGAATCCTGGCCCAACACGTGCAGAAAGGAGCTCGGAGCTGGTAGAAAAGGTTGTGACCAAACCCAGAAATCTTTACTCTCAGGCTTCTGTGGAAGGACGGCAAGACTTAGCCCAGATATTTTTTTATCTTCCTTTTTGTTAAAATGGCCCAGTGCTGCCAAAGCACATAAAAATGATGGGCGACCGTCAACCTCGGAGTGAAATATCAGACACTCAGGGACGGATTTTCAGCTGGTGTCAATCAGAATACCTCTGTTGTCTCCAGTGGAGTTATGCTGGTTTCCAACAGATGAGAATTTGACCCCAAATCTTCAGATGGGTAGAAATGTACCAGCTCTCGTCTAAACCCAGAGCAGCAAAATAGAGCATAGGGAGCGGGGAGAAAACTGCAAGTCATTTACATCAGTTCAAAGTTACCATTATCTGCAACCAGTTGACCATTTGTTCTGCTTGTTCAGCTAACTGTACTGAGGGATCAATGGCCAAACAAATAAATATATGGATCTAGCTGGAAGCCACCAGTCCAGCATAGAGGGAAAACACCCCTGTCTGTCAAGGCTGGAAAATAGCGCCCACATCACCCTGAAACGGAAAGGGAAGGAGAACAACATGGTACCAAACCACAGTCATGAGCACAACACGAACACTTGGGCCTTGACTTAGTCCCTGATACAGCAGAATCGAAGGCCTTGGAGTCTGTCCTTGGGATTTTTATTTTAAGCTGGTGAAATTTAGGAAGGAACGCAACCCCTGAACACACACGCAAGGGAAAGGACCTGCTCTTAATATCAGGCTAACGTGGGTGGAGTTTGGGTGTTAAGCAGCGCAAGAGTTTTCCAGAAAGGATGGGTGGTCTAAGCAGATGCCATTTCGCGCTCACTTTTGATTGCCCTCAGCTGCTCCTTGTAGCTTCCAAAGGGCTAAGGATGTGCGTCGCGCAGTTCAGTTCCCTCTCAGCAGTCAGACACAGAGGAACTAAGATAGGCAGTCTGAATTCACAAGCCACGAACTTTGATTTCACTCTGTGATGAAATCCTGAAGGCTACTAGCCATCCTGTTGTTGTTGGGATCACAGTAATGCTTACAGGCCACACCTGAGATTAGCACTCCATTGTGTTAGGTGCTGAGCAAATGAAGGGGAGACCCTGCCCCAAGGAGGGGAAGTGATTTGTCCAAGGTCACATAGCAGGTCAGTGGCTGATCTGGGAACAAAACCCAGGGCTTCTGATTTCCAGTTCAGAGCCCTACCCATTGGAGCACGTTGCCTTCCAGCAGCACTGTGCCGGACCTGTGTACATTTCAGAGTTCCATAAAGACTAGAGCAGGAAATAGACAAAGGAAAATGACTGCTCTGTGAATGTCATTCCATCACTTCTGCTGATACGGAGTTTGTCTCATTGCTGAGAACTGTTCATGCTGAATAAGAAACGGTTCCTTTGTCAGCCTGACAATATATGAAAGGAGCTCCATGAATAATAATACATGAAGGTGCCTTGCAATAAATGAATCTTCTCTAAGTTCATAACTACAGGAAAATTAAAATAGAAAAGAGACTGCAGTAAGCTCCTTTGTGACATGCTGCATTGCATTACTACAATCCGTGTTACTTGCTGAAGCAGTACCACAGTGCTAAGTAATAATTATTGCAGTCTTGACACTCATGCAAAGCCAGCCCTTAAGGGGCACTTTCTGGACTTGTTTACGTTGGTATAAACTGAGAAGGGTTTCAGTGGTGTTTCCTTCAATTTACACTGGTCTAAAATCTTCCAAATTTATTATGAGTCTCATTATATTTGGTATTTTTCTTAAAGCATCAGTTCCTGGAGTTATGTGATTACATGAGAATATCAATTTCCCTTTTGAAAAAAGGGAGGTGCAGAGAAAAATGTACAAACAGTTCAGGGCTCAGAACCCAGAGGTCAAGTAAACAGAACCCAGAGTGTATTGTTTTAATATCTCATGATTTCTAAGGCAAGCTCATGATTTTGGGGACCTGACTCATGATATTGGAACACTTGGGGTTGGCATTCTGACTATGGCTATGCCTAAGAGAGTGGTCTGGGCCATGACGAAAGTGGAATGACAGGGTCGGGCCAGATGGCTACAGGAGTGTGTTAGAAGGCAGATATATTAGTCCCAGATTAAGTAGATCCCTTTTCCCTGGGTAAGGTTCCAGAACAAGAAGGAACTTGCTGGAACCAATTAAGGCAGACAGTCTAATTAGGACACCTGGCGCCAATTAAGAAGAAACTGCTAGAATCAATTAGGACAGGCTGGCTAATCAGGGCACCTGAGTTTAAAAAGGACCTCACTTCAGTTTGTGATGTGCATGCGTGTTGCTGGGAGCAAGAGGCACTAGGAGCTGAGAGTGAGAAGGTGTATTGCTGGAGGACTGAGGAGTACAAGCGTTATCAGACACCAGGAGAAAGGTCCTGTGGTGAAGATAAAGAAGGTGTTGGGAGGAGGCCACGAGGAAGTAGCCCAGGGAGTTGCAGCTGTCGCACAGCTGTTCCAGGAGGCACTCTAGACAGCTACAGTCCACAGGGCCCTGGGCTGGAACCCGGAGTAGAGGGCGGGCCCAGATTCCCCCCAAACCTCCCAGCTCCTCATCAGACACAGGAGGAACTGACAGGGACTGTGGGTTCTACCAGAGGGGAAGGTCTCTGGGCTGTATCCTGACCCACATGGTGAATCTCTGAGGCGAGCAAATCCACCAATAAGTGCAGGACCCACCAAGAGAGAGGAGGAACTTTGTCACAATACATACTGGCTAGGTAACAGTGTTTTTTTCCAGCATTCAGCATTCTATCCTGGGCCTGTTCTGACACCATGATGATGATGACAGTCTTTGCTCCTGTAGTGGCTTCATCAGAGAGCCTCACAACACATCTGTGAGATAGAGAACTATTAAATCTTCAGATAGGGAAACTGAGGCATGGAGCTATTAAAGTGACACCAACTTAACACATAAGAACATAACATAAGAATGGCCAGACTGGGTCAGACCAAAGGTCCATCTAGCCCAGTGTCCTGTCTGCTGAGGTATTGCAAACCCGGCCATAATAAACAAAAGATCTGTGATAATGTACTGCAGCATCACCAGGTGTGGGGGCCATGATATTCAGATGGGGCTAGTGATTTTGAGTGGCCAGTTTGAGACATCTTAAAGGGGCCTGGTTTCTGGAAGTGCTGAGTCGTAAACCTCTGAAAATCAGGCTCCTATAAGGGTATGTCCAACTGAGGGCCCAGACTCGCTAGTCGCTTTGGAAAACCTCGGCCCGTATTTTCATTTAAAGAGGGCACTACAAAAGTGTTTGTTTGGTTTTTTTGCCTAGTGGGTCATTGTATCTTCATTTGGGCATGTCGCAGGGTACGCCTGCCCTGTAGCGCCCCCTCCTGGCCAGTGTGGTTCAGGTGCAGCCCAGGTGTTCAAAAAAATTCCTCCTTCTGGGTCCAGTTTATTAAGTCCTCCACAAAGTCTTTCAAAAGAAAAGTCAGACTTACCAAGCCTTCACCCCAGTTTCAGCTGGGCCCAGCCCATTCCCTGGGGGTCTGCCCTCTCTTTAAGAATTTCTTTCTTTCATCCCAGTCCCAAATGGGGCCCAGCCCTGCCTCCCTGCACATCTGTCTCCCTGCTTTCCCAGCACCACTGCCTGGAGTTGGGCCTTCCCACCTGGTGTCTTCTCCCTGCTGACTCAGGGCCCTGCAAGAGCCTTCTGACCCCTGCAATGTCTGCAGGCATCTGCCAACAACCTACAACTGCCTCCCCTTTCATAAGGCCCAGGTGCTTTCCTTTAGTGTCAGTCTAAGGGCACTGTACCCTGCCCCCTCGGAGAGCCAGTTACCCTATGACAGGGTGCCCCAGTTGTTTTGGGGGTTCCGGTTCCTCGGCTTTCTGATTTTCCTTGCCTTTGTCCTGAGCAGATGCCCTTCTATTCCAGCGTGGTCCCAGTGCAGATTAGCAGATGATTTGCTTAAAGCGGAAGGATCTCGGCCATGCTGCCATCACTGGTGAGGTCTCTCAAGCTCCGGGGCTTGTCTACATGGGGAGTTCAGATGAATTGCCTAAAGGTGTGAAGTTAATGGGCATAAATTAAAGTGCATTAAACCCCCATGTGAGTGTCTCATTGAGAAGTAAAGTGGCCTTAGCTCACTGTAGCTTAATCCCCCCAATTGAATCCTTAATCAGTCTCTTGAGTATTTCCACACTATCTAGTCCTGCCATAAAAGCAGATTATCCTGAATTCCGGGCCTCTTGCTGCATGGCTTCAGAATTAAAGCTAGCAAAACTCCAGCTGGTTTTATGGCATTGCTGGCAAGGTCACTGGCTATGTGGAAGTAAACGAGTGAGTCAGACACGGCGGACTGCAGAAATGTCTGTTCTTGGATGTGTCTAAAGAAGGAAGCAGCAGGCACATTGTCATTTGGCAGCCCTCCTGTGCTTATGGGTTTGAGGAGGGGTCTCTGAAGTGTCTTTGTCTTTCTCACCTAGCTAATTGTTCTGAGGTTTTTGCATATGACCTACCCCTGCCTGTTGCACTGGGTGTGTTAGCAATGGGAAGGGGTTATTCAAAGGATTTGACCCATCGGTGTCCTCTGGTTGGACTATGTTTCTGTGTATTTAAAATGTTACTGTCACAGTATACTGTAAGTAATTCTGTGCAGCCACTATTGTGGGGTTTACACACCTCAGCTGAGTAAAGTATTGATTTGCAGTTTAAAGGCCTGGTTCCGGGGGTGTCCGAAGAATACATCTAACATAAATGATGCAAATAGTTTTGCAGAATGTCCAAGAAGTTACACGGGAAATGATGTGAATAGGAAGCAACACAGAGAGACTTACAATCTCGTCACACTGCTAATAGAAAGCCAAGCAGTTCTGTGCTGAAATAAATCAGTTGGTGGCGAGTGGCAGGCAGGTAGGGGAGCCAGACTACATGCGGGTCTTTTTCTAGGTCAGGCAGGTTTCTGCAGAATGTGGTGTAGCCGGTGTTATTTCCCTGGCAAGCCAGGTTAATTTTGTGTTGGT
The DNA here is from genome assembly GCF_020497125.1 of Mauremys mutica. Lineage (NCBI taxonomy): Eukaryota > Metazoa > Chordata > Testudines > Geoemydidae > Mauremys > Mauremys mutica. The sequence continues at coordinate 1,855,958 of NC_059080.1, forward strand.
GTTTTCATTTGGGTTCAAGGTTGGCTGTTTTGCTTTGTGTTCTTCTGTATGGTGTGTGCAATTGCTGTGCCCATCTTTCCTTACACCAGCCCTGGGATTTGCAGATTTGGACTGTAGTTTGATCTCTGTCTCTTATTTCTTGGGTTTTGTCTAGTCCCATCTGAAACCAAGGCCAGTCTCTGTGGTGAGACACGACCTAGCAGCCCCCCGGAGATGTAAGGGAGTGTGGCACTTACACAGGATGGGGAATCCCTGCCTATGTCCCTCACTGTGCAGTGCCAAAGTTTTCTCTAGGGTAGATCCTTAGAGCTGGGAGAGGCAGCTGTGGTTTAGTGGCACTAGATGGCGGAGCAACTGCTGCTGTCTTCTCCAGTCACCTTTTGGAAATAATTCTTCTGCTTCTTCTGCACCTCTTGCTCCTATGGGCTCATCTCGTGCTCAGCCCTGGGTGGCACAGTACCCTCTGTGCAGTGTCCCTCTGGAGTCCAGACAGGGATTGCGCCTCTTCCTCCGGGGCTGCCTGCACTTTCTCCCCAGCCACGGCTGGCCGAGGTGTGAGGAGCCGAGTGCTGGAGGAGCACTGTGGTTCGTTTGGTGCTGCCACTAGATGCTCCAGCTTGCCTCCACTTTCACCGTTAGACAGGATTGCGGTGCAGGTGTGGTGGTGAAATAATTTCCCTACCCTCCAAACAAAGGATTCTGCATAACTCTAGTGGGTAAGCAGCTCATTAATAAACCGGAAATTATCTGTGCATAAATGTTTACAGTGCCCTGACCATGCCGTTGCGCTCCTTACGCTTTATGAAAATGTGCTTGAGTGTGAATATGATGTAACTGGAATATGCTTTGTGCAAAAGGTATCTTGTAAGGTATCATTACAAAGCGTATAATCTACTGAGTGTGTTCATCCTATTTGTATGAATGTATCATCTTGTATCTGAAATTAGGAATAGGGAATATAACTCTGAGGGCCTATTGTAATTATGCAAAGTGTGGGCCATTGATGGTGGTTTGGAATCTTGTTGGCTCCCATTGACCAGGACAATTGGTTGTAAATGGCTCTGTTTACTTGTAAGGCTTCCTGTGTTCCTCTAAGTCAAGCCAGGAAGAATGGAGGCTTGGGGTCTCACAGGACATGTGACCAGGTCACCTGGTACTGGAATCCATCTTAATCCTGGTGCTTTTCCATTGAGGAGCAGGGGTGGGGACCCAGAGAGACAAAAGATTCCCACCTTGTGCCAAAGCCATAAAAGGGGGTGGAACAGAACAAGGGGGGCTGCAGTCATGAGAAATCCCCTAGTTACCACCTGAGCTGGAACTAACAAGAACTGTACCGGGGAAAGGATTGGGCCCAGACTAAGGAGTCTAGTCTGTGAAAAAAGCTTATTGGAACATCTCTGAGGGTGAGATTTACCTGTAATCAGTTTCTTAATGTGCTTTTTGGTTTATTTTTCTTGGTAACTTCCTTTGTTCTGTCTGTTATTACTTGAAAACACTTAATTCCTACTTTTTATACTTAATAAAATCACTTTTGTTTATTAATTATCCCAGAGTAAGTGATTAATACCTGAGGGGGCAAACAGCTGTGAGTATCTCTCTATCAGTGTTATAGAGGGTGGACAATTTATGAGTTTACCCTGTATAAGCTTTATACACAAAACAATGGATTTATTTGGGGTTTGGATCCCATTGGGAGCTGGGTGTCTGGGTGCTGGAGATAGGTGACTTGCTGAGCAGTTTTTGATTAAAGTCGGCAGCTTTGGGTATGTGTTGCAACAGATTAACGTGTCTGGCTCAACAAGGCAGGGTTCTGGAGTCCCAAGCTGGCAGTGGAAAACGGGCTCAGAGATAGTTTCAGCACGTTAAGTGACAGTCCCAAGGGGTCTCTGTGACCAAACTGTCACACTGGTGACCTACATGCAGAAGCTTCAAATGGCATTCTGGAATTAGGTGGATTGGTACATAACATTCAGCAATATCACAATGCCTTCTCATTTGAGTTGATTAGTCTCTAGCTAACATAACCTTTATGTTGAAATGATCCCAATTCACATTGTCAGTTAAAATAAAAGCCAACTTAGCTTTCAGGTTTGAGCCTCTCAGTTGGCTACAGAAAATGTGTTTAGTAGAAGACCATGAGATGACACTTTGAGAGATAAAATCAAACTTTATTTGAAAGAAAAATGATTAGTTAAGGAAACAGACCTGCAGTTCCCACTTACACTATGCTACAGTTATATTTACACTCCAAGATGAAATGATGTTTCAATGGGAGGTCAGTCTACTGACAGAGGACTGACTTTTAACCCTGGAACCTAATAATACCAGTTTGCTACTAATTGGAGCTCTCCTGACATCTAGCAAGGCTACTCCTTTTATAACCACTATAATACTAATTAACATTAAACTGTCCCTTACCATAATTATTTCCACCACCTCCCTATTGGCTCTTGAGATTGCACATTATTTAAATTAACATCTATATCAGTGTCCTTCCTATATTATCAACATAGATAGCTTTAAAAAATCACAGTTCTCAAAACACTCATTAAAAACCTTGCTCAAAGGAGTTATACCCAAAACATAGCAGCAACATTACTATGGAACATGTCTTTGCTAACGCCTATTTTCCCAGCTTGCTGCCTCCAACTTATCTCTAACTTCTGCTCACACTAGCATGCTCAGCTTCCCATACACCTTTACGTTTAGGCTTAAGCCTAATTTCTACTTAACATATTTTATAGGCTACACTACTCAGCCTTAAATGCAAGTGCGGGAAAGCTGGATTAATACATTCATCCATCCTAATGCAGCAACACAACAAACATAACCACCAGTAGGGCACGTCATCTACAGGCATGCAGGAGTGAAATTAGGAAGGCCAAATCACACTTGGAGTTGCAGCTAGCCGGAGATGTTAGGAGTAACAAGAAGGGTTTCTTCAGGTATGTTAGCAACAAGAAGAAAGTCAAGGAAAGTGTGGGCCCCTTACTGAATGAGGGAGGGAACCTAGTGACAGAGGATGTGGAGAAAGCTAGTGTACTCAATGCTTTTTTTGCCTCTGTCTTCACAGACAAGGTCAGCTCCCAGACAGCTGCACTCTGCAGCACGGTATGGGGAGGAGGTGACCAGCTCTCTGTGGAGAAAGAAGTAGTTCGGGGCTATTTAGGAAAGCTGGACGAGCACAAGTCCATGGGGCCGGATGCACTGCATCCGAGGGTGCTAAAGGAGTTGGCCGATGAGATTGCAGAGCCATTGGCCATTATCTTTGAAAAATCATGGCGATCGGGGGAGGTCCTGGATGACTGGAAAAAGGCTAATGTAGTGCCCATCTTTAAAAAAGGGAAGAAGGAAGATCCAGGGAACTACAGGCCAGTCAATCTCACCTCAGTCCCTGGAAAAATCATGGAACAGGTCCTCAAGGAATCAATTCTGAACCACTTAAAAGAGGGGAAAGTGATCAGGAACAGTCAGCATGGATTCACCAAGGGCAAGTCATGCCTGACTAACCTAATTGCCTTCTATGAGGAGATAACTGGCTCTGTGGATGAGGGGAAAGCAGTGGATGTGCTATTTCTGGACTTTAGCAAAGCTTTTGATACACAGTATTCTTGCCGGCAAGTTAAAGAAGTATGGGCTGGATGAATGGACGGTAAGGTGGATAGAAAACTGGCTAGATGGTCGGGTTCAACGGGTAGTGATCAATGGTTCCATGTCTAGTTGGCAGCCGGTATCAAGTGGAGTGCCCCACGGGTCGGTGCTGGGGCTGGTTTTGCTCAATATCTTCATTAACGATCTGGAGGATGGTGTGGACTGCACCCTTAACAAGTTTGCAGATGACACTAAACTGGGAGGAGTGGTTGATACGCTGGAGGGTAGGGATAGGATACAGAGGGACCTAGACAAATTAGAGGATTGGGCCAAAAGAAATATGATGAGGTTCAACAAGGACAAGTGCAGAGTCCTGCACTTAGGACGGAAGAATCCCATGCACTGCTACAGACTAGGGATCGAATGGCTGGGCAGCAGTTCTGCAGAAATGGACCTAGGGGTTACGGTGGATGAAAAGCTGAATATGAGTCAACAATGTGCCCTTGTTGCCAAGAAGGCTAATGGCATTTTGGGTTGTATAAGTAGGGGCATTTCCAGCAGATCGAGGGACGTGATCATTCCCCTCTACTCAGCACTGGTGAGGCCTCATCTGGAGTACTGTGTCCAGTTTTGGGCCCCACACTACAAGAAGGATGTGGATAAATTGGAGAGAGTCCAGCGGAGGGCAACAAAAATGATTAGGGGTCTGGAGCACATGACTTATGAGGAGAGGCTGAGGGAACTGGGATTGTTTAGTCTGCAGAAGAGAAGAATGAGGGGGGATTTGATAGCTGCTTTCAACTACCTGAAAGGGGGTTCCAAAGAGGATGGATCTAGACTGTTCTCAGTAGTAGAAGATAACAGAACAAGGAGTAATGGTCTCAAGTTGCAGAGGAGGAGGTTTAGGTTGGACATTAGGAAAAACTTTTTCACTAGTAGGGTGGTGAAGAACTGGAATGGGTTACCTAGGGAGGTGGTGGAATCTCCTTTCTTAGAGGTTTTTAAGGTCAGGCTTGACAAAGCCCTGGCTGGGATGATTTAGTTGGGGATTGGTCCTGCTTTGAGCAGGGGGTTGGACTAGATGACCTCCTGAGGTCCCTTCCAACCCTGAGATTCTATGATTCTAGGTTAGAGCAGGCCATTGGGATCCAGGACTTAATGAGTTCTGGAGGTGCAATGTGCTATTGAAATGCAAAATATTGTCATCTCTCTTAGCAGGAACCAGGCACTCTCAAATATGGACCCCATTTTAATAGAGAGATTTCCTGGAGGACTACTGGATTTCATGGAGCTGCAAGCATGCAGCATTTCTGTGGCACCTACAGCAATTACAGTACTTACATAGAAAGGTAACATTGGGAAAGTACTTAGTGTGGACTTAGCTGTCTTCAAATGCAAATTAGCACCTGGGAATGAGAAGCAGAGGAGCCAGCACAGAGCGAGCAGTGGTCTGTCTGGAGACGCAGGGAGAGTTCCATGGACGAGCCGTGTTCCACAGGCCACACTTGGAGAACCGCTGTTAGAACATGTTGGGTTCTCCTCTGATCAGAATGTGAATTTCTTCTTCATGTAAATCCTGATATCTGGAAAAACTGGAATACTTTGGGATGTTTATTTAGGAACCTTCTCTACTTTCAGTTAATTAGCTGTTAGAAAATATGTTAATACCAACATAAACATGATTTAAAGATAAATATGCTTGTTTTGTTCTGAATTAAATCCTTCTTTTGACCCTCTCAGTCTTAAGAGCTAGAGATTCTAATGTACATAAATCTGGGCGGAGGAGAGGGAAAGCAAACCGCATTAGTTGTAATAGAAGGGTATCTGTGGAACACGGATGAGGTGCTGATCACACAGGACCAGATCCTCAACTGGTGTAAATCCTCACAAATGGAACTACAATGACTTGCACCAGTTGAGGATCTGGGCCTTGAACTAAATGTGTTCTTCCTTCCCAGGTCGCTAAAGGAGAAACTGTGAAATATGCCACTTTACAGAGAGTTTTACAGGCTGTGCTAGCTTTTTATTAATTTTATGTTCCATTAGTAGTCGCATCACATAAAAGATGATCACTTTCTCCCGGATAGGCTTGTAATATATGGCTGTACCTCAGTCATAAATACTCGTAGAAAGGAGAGCAAGAGACCAGTAAAGAAAGCAAATCACCGTTGCTGTGCCCTTTTGGGTAATATCAGTGTGAAAAAGAAAACAGATTATCACTGGGCTGGTCTCTTCTCCATACGAGGCCCAAGTAAATAAAACAGAAAAGAACAAATTAGACATGGGTGTAGTATGTGACTCTGCGATGAAATTCTAATGAGGAAGCCGGTGTGCACTTGATACTTTCAGATCAGAACAGTCAGTGCTGAGTAATGTAGCTAAGATTTGGTTGTGTGACAAAGGAGAGCTGCTGTATTTCAGCGTTTTACTATCCGAGGTGTCTACTGGAATTTGAATTGAATTTCTTCTGGTGTCTTGGCTTGGAACTTATCATTTTCTTTTTGTAGCTTGATCCTTAATTGTCAGATGGATTGAATTGTACCATGCAAGGTCTTGTGGCTGGAAGAGTTTGGTGAGATGCAGAAGGGATGCCTTTCTCAATGTATTTAATTGAGGAATGCTGATGCTATTGCTTTGTAATATTTTCTAGAAACTTTCCTGCCAGTAGTAATTATTCAGTTCTAGACTTGATGGATTATTTATTTTATTATGCTTTGAAAACAGTGTTATCTTTGATCTTCGTTACTTTCACCATCTTATCACCATGAACTTAGGTTGATGAGCTGGTTAAGGGCGTAGCACTGGCATGATAAGATTTGCTTTGCTTGGGAGACAAAAAACAAAACCAAACCAAAAACCAGTTAATGTTTATCAACATTTACAAAATTCCATGGCTATATTCAATTTCAAACAGCAGAGGGAGATTGTTTTATAATGCTATTTCCTGGGTAAATGACATTATAGAATTTCTTTGATTACACATCTTTTGGTTTTTGAAAATATACAATTTATTTTGGATGCTGGATCGTAATGAGCTTGCTGGCATCTCATCAGATTATTTCCAGCTGGCAACAAGCCCTGGGCCATGATTAAAGTTTGTTTTTCATTTTTGGTTGTTTCCAGTTGCTTTACTCTATGATTAGTCCAACGCTGAGATGAGAAGACACTTTGCTGTACCTTAGAACCTGACCATCTTTTGCTACGATCTTTCCAGCTCCCCCAGACTGGGTCAGCACTTGGATGAGGGAGCTGCGGGGAACAGCACCTACCTCCAGGCCACAGGAAGTCCTATGTTGACAATTTGGTGGATGCTGCTGCTCTCCGAGCTGGTTTTGAGCCAGTGGTCAGAGGCTGTGCTAGGGGACATGCTGTCTTTTGGGTAGTTTGTCTTTTGAAAATGAGGTTCACTGGACAGATATCTACTGCTGCCATTGCACAAGGATGGTAAGTTCCCAGCTGTGGAGCAGAGACCATCCTTTTTGTGCATAGATTTTCACTTTCTCACGTGAAAGGGGTTTAGGCAGCTGGTCCCTTTACTTCACCACTCCTCCATCCCTAGGCCTGCAGAGTGGACAGAGCCAACAAGGATCTATTAGGGCTGCATTGACATTTGAGTGAAAACCCCTCTGTGAGGCAGAAGTTTCCTTTATGTGGCAAGGAGAGGATTCATGGGAAGTCACAGGTTGGCTTCACTGGAGCCCAGCACTACAAGGAAGTCAAAGGGTGTGGGCTGCGAGTCCTAGAGCTGGGCCAGAGGAGCAGGGCCTCTGTGCCTTCAGCAGATCTCCTCAGTTTCTCTGGGGCAGGGGGATATAGCCCCAGCAATTGCAGTGCTCTCACTATCAAAACTGGCAGCCAGACATACAAGTGTCTCTGAGAACCAGCCGTTTTATACAGACAGACAGTGGCATTCACAAATGAAGCCATCTGAATGAAATGTATTGTTATGTTTGTTTGGTCCTTCCAGATTAAGCTCAAGGGTTTTCAAATAATCATGTATCAGAAAACGTATTTTAAAAAGCCTTCGCCCGATGAAATTAGCAACTAAAACATCATCCTTCCAATTCTTTCACAGCAAGGACATTACAAATAAAGCCCTGGTGGAGGCTAACGCAACAATGAATTCCATGAGATGGGATTCAGATGAGATCTTTGAGGATTAATCCCTTTAATTCAAACATTTACAGCAGCTGTAGCTCTTTCCATTGGGGATTTAAACCTTGCTGCTCCAGAACTGGCATGCAGACTGCAAACTCAGCGTGCGTTACAGAAGACAAAAATGGAGATTAATTATAAATCGTGCTGGGTACAAAACAATATTATTCTGAAACTTTAGGGAACTATTATATACTGTGTGAAGGTTGTAGAGGTTGGTGTGTGGTCTTACAAAGAAATGTATATGGGTGATTAGGCAGCTCAGACAGGCTGTACTTTTCTGGTATATGGTTAAGTTGCTAACTCACTCTTAGTTTCCTTCTTTTCAAAAGTTCTTCAGTGTGAACAATAAACAGTCATTCCTCATTGAAGGTTTTCATGAATCTGCACTTACTGATACTGATTACTATATAGAGACTAGGCAAAGCAACAAGGTTTTATCATACTGTGATCTGGAGATTGTACGAAACATTTACTACATAATAGTCGAAGTGTGTGACTCATGAGGACTACACATTGCAATAATGTTTCTGTTACTTCTTGGGTGCTACCTTTACATCCTCCCTAGGTCACAAGTGAACATGAGTTTGATTGTCTCATTCTAGATGTTGGTGGATATTCATTCACATAAGATCTCCACATAGTTTGCACAGCTGAGCATGGTTGTCTATGGAGACTCTCAAGGCTACAATATTAGGGCTTGATCCAAAGTCCATGGAAGTGAACGGGAGCCTTTCCACTGATTTCAGTGAGTCTGGCTCAGACCATTAGTAGGTCATCAGGGTGGTGTATTTTTAGAGTTTTTATAGAACGTTACATATCTCCTGTCTCCTGTCTCCATTGCTCCTGGATCGTGCAAATCCCACTCTTACAGTCTTTTCAGGCATTGCACTTACTTCTTGTCAGGTCTGTTTTCTGACTGCTTTTAAAGCCTCGTTCTTCCTTTTTGAAACACTTTGATGTTCTCATCTGTCTGACAAGCTGTAGTACGGGCGTAGTCTTCATTAATGCAATTCTCTAGGAGGTATCCACCAATGTTAAATAAGTCTTTAAAACTTTGAATAAAGTTCTAGTTTTCGTCATGAATAAAGTTTTACCTCTGCAGTTATTTTTACCTTGAAATAATATTCATATTAGCATCTAGGAATTGTTTTCTCCTGGGAAGTAGTAATACGATCGTAGGACAAAGTGCCTAACTAAAAGAGGATTTTATGCTACTTTGTGTGCGGGGAGGGGTGTTTGCAAGAATAAATGTCTTGCAATTTGAAAAAGGTCATTTAAACAAACTAAGCATTGGATACTTTGGAGACATATGATTATAAGTTGTTTTCTGATCTGGGTTTAGGATTTTTCTCTAACTTTTGTGTGTTAAATTTTTCATTGAGGTGGAGTCAAATTTAAAATTATGAAAAATATGAGATAGATTAAAAGACAGAACCGAAGGGCTTTTGAGCAAATTATGTCAGATAATGTGGAGCTCAGGAACCCTAAATTAAGGAACTTGGCTGCCACAGAGTATAACAACTGGGAACAGCAGATTTCAATTCTTGACTATAGTGATGCGACTAATTCATTGCAATTTCATGTCTGAGCTTGGCGTTTCAGAGGCATAATGTAATATGCCATGAGTGTATCAGTCCCTTGAGGCAATAACAAGGGACCATACATGGGAGGAACAGGTTAGAAAATGGAAATTTACACTGAATATCTGAAAACACGTCCCAAATGGCCTGCGGAATTGGGAAGTAGGAAGTGCCCCATTGCTTGGGGACATTTAGGACCATTATGGAAAACAAACTGGTATTCTGTAGGTTGCAATCCCAGCCAGGCAGGGGAATGGACTTTGAGCTAATAAAATCATAGCTGCTGGAGCTGGAGAGCTCTGCCTGGCTATGGGTACATCCCCTTAGCATGAACGGAAGTTGGTACATTCATCAAGGAGCATGTAGACTCTGAAGTCTTTCTAACTGATTTCAGAGGTACTTTTCTCGAGTCTCCCAATGTTTTGTACGTCCATAACCGCTTTCCTGGCAGTGATAATGCTGTGAGCCCGTAGCCAGTTTAAGGTGTTGGACATAAGCCTTATCAGAATGAGATTTCTTTCTGAAAAGACAAAATAGCAATTTGTGCAAAAAGAAACTATAGGAAATTATAATATTGCTAGAACACAGGAACTTACGATTGCATTTAATCCACTAACTGCACAGTGGATTTTTAAAACTCCTGAGTGCTCTCCCATCCTGTTGGAGTAGGCAAACAATCTACAATAATTTCATTAGACTAATGTGTTGATTCTTTTCCATTTTTGAGAGCAGAAAACTTCATGCCATTGGGTAAAATTCACTCCTGTGCACAGAGCCAGTGCCAGGGCTATGCGTGCCTGACATTCCACTCGGCTTTATGTAAGCTCTCTTCCCAGAGGTAAATTTTATCCATTAAGTGTATGCCCTACCGCTTCTAATGCAGGACTCATTCTCTAGCCAGATTCTGGCTCTTTGATCTCAAACTGCAGGAAAAGCCACTCCATTTAATAGGTGTAACCAGTGTACGAGTTGTGTGTCAGAATTTAATTTGAAGTCTAATCCTAATACTAAAAATCTCTCCAAATCCTTGATACTATACTGTGAAATAAATGTTTAAAATCCACCCTGAGAACAAATAACCTTAATTTTTAATGCACCTATTCTGTAATATTTGATGTCTGTTGGAGACATTTGCTAGGCCTTAGGTAATTCTTTTTTCCACCGATTACATTATAACATTAGAGATGTGGTTTGGAATTAGCATATGGCCATGCTGGAAATGGATTTATTAGCAATGAGGTATTGCCAAACATTGAAAAACCATGAGCCAGAACTCCCAACATCATGAGATTTGCTTAGAAATGATGGTAATAAATATTTTGGGTTCTTCTAATTTACTTTCTCTTTTTTTGAATATTTAGGATTCTTGTTTTCATGTTTCTCTGTGCAGCCATGAGGACTAGATGTTTTCTTTTTAAATTAAGATTGTGATTCTCACATAATCCCTGACTCCAGGAGCGGAGGCATTAAGAAAAACACCAAATATTGCAAGACTGATGATGAAGTTGCAAGAATTGGCAATGCTATTGCATTAGACCTAAAATTAAACCCTTACACAAATCTAACGGTTCTGTAATTCTTATGGTTATCATCAAGGCTCCATTTGAGCAACTCCTATCCAGCTGCTTTTCTCCTTGGCTAGGAGATCAGCTTTCTATCCCTTAGGTACTTCTACAGCCCCATTTTCATGGTGTCTGAGCACCTCACAGTCTTGTATCGAGTCATCCTGACGCACCCTGGCGCAGCAGGGATGTGCTATTATCCCCATTTTCCGGAATAGACTAAGACCAAGGTCACACAAGAAGTCTGTGGTGGAGCAGAGAATTGAAACTCAGTCTCCAAAGTCCCAGGCTAGTGCCCTAACCATGTTTCCTTACTTACTTCTGCCACATTTTGAAGACGCTCTACCTGATTCTCTACTGCCCTGTACCAATGGGTCAGGTGGAAAGGTCAGGACACCCCTGTGAGGCCCTGGGGAACGTTCACAGGAAAGTTTGTTTTAATCTCTCTTCAGCTGGATAATTCAGTCCCCATGTTTAACCTGCCTTGGGTACAGCTAAGTAAATAGATTTCCTCTGCCCTCCACCCCGGCCCTCCAGCTGTTTTTGTCTCGTAAGCAGGTTAGAAGTTTTATTTAACATACTCAGCTGGGACGGGAATTACTGCTGCAGGAGCATCTGTCCCTTCCCTGCACTGCTCCCTGAGCGCACCTTATCCAACACAGTGTACAGTGGCCATATCCCCATGTTTGAAGGAGATGCTGGTTTAGGGAGATGCTGGTTTAGGGGAAAGTCCCTTTGCTTTTCTTGGATTCAGGCTGGAAGTTCCTGGCATCATGAACATTTTTAGATGTGATGATTCAGTATCAAAAGCAGGGCTGTGGGTTGGTCAGAAATGTCTTCTGATAGCAGAGAGATGCTGCTTCCCCTGCATGCATATGGAGTCTCCCCAGCGCACTCACCATGGGACTCCCTGCAGGACACCTGGAGTGTCCGGGCTCCAGCATTTTACTTGCAAATCAGTTTGAAGACATTTTTTTAAAACCTCATCATCATAAATGAATAATTGTCATTTCACTGCCAAGAATAAAGCTCTACTCAGAGATAGACAAGTATATGGGAAATCATATGCAAAACTGAATCCAAGACTAGCCCCATGCCTTGGATATTATTTGTTACTTTGCATTTCTACAGCACTTTCTGTTAGATGATCCCAAAGCACTTTATGAACATCAGTGAATTACAGTTCCATGGACCCCTCTGAGCAGACCAGTACAAGACCAAAATACATGGTAGAGCCTTGGTGATGCCCAGGCTGTGACCTGCGGACTCCTCTGAAGTAGGGTAGATGTGTCTCCATTTGCAGGTGAAGAACTGAGGCACAGACTTGAAGTGGCTTTTCCAAGGTTCCACAGGATGGACTAACATGTGGCTGAGCTAGGATGGATCTCTTGAGTTCTAGTCCTGCTCTCTTCTGGCACTGCTGCTCCCTTCTCCCGCTTTCTGCACTCTCCTCTGGCCGGGGTGAGGTAGACATGGTGCTGATGCCCCTCTTCACCACATGCTCATTTTGATACTTGGAGAAAGGTTCTTGTAAATGAAGCTGTGAACATGTCTCCTTTTCTCCACGAGGAGGGAATATTTATACTGCAACTCTGGGACAACTCTAGACTAGGGATGTCTCCCAAGGAAGCCTCGGGCCAAACTCAGTAGTGATGCAAAAAGTGATGTAAGTCAGGAAATAGCTGCAAGTGATTCAGTGAGGGAACTTGCCCAGTTTGCCTAGCCGTGGGCAACCCAGTGGGTGCACCCAGCGCGCTGGGGGTTGTAGCAGGTAACACAAATAACAGGAGGGCTGAAGATAGCGTAGGAGGGCCAGTCCCAGGCTGCTGCACAGCCCCTGGTTTAAAAGAGCCCTCGTGAGTAAGGTGCAGATGCTCCTGCTGCTGCGGAGTTTGCGGCCGGTGTTCAGTACGGCAGGATTCTCTTTCTAAGGGAGCCCGCCCTCGCCCTTGCCTTTCGCATACGTTCCAGTCATTCTTCATGCACACGGTCACCACGCAGTTCCATCATTGACATCCGTTTTCTAACCCTCAGTCACCCCCGGGGCCCGATTCTCCCATTACGCCAGTTTTACACTGTGTAGCTGTGTGAGCTGCAGTGGAGTAACTGGTGTAAAACTGCTGGAGTGCAATGGAGGGTCAGACCTCATGAGTCACAGACACCGCCGTTGCTCCACTGTTGAATTTGCCTCTTTCTCCAATTGACACCTTGTCTTCCCTTGTCTGCCTTTTAGAGAAAGTCCAAAATAAAGACACATCTGCCAGGCATGGGATCTTTCAGGGCTTCCTTCCCTGGCCACCTTTCCTGGACAAAGTGTCAAGAAAGGTGGAATAAACTTAAAACTGATCAAATGTAACCGCCAGTTAAGTGTGCTTAGTTTGTTAAAGAGATGTCTAAATGTTCCAGTTGTTTTAACATGACTTCATTTGTAATACCTGACTACTAGCATGTGTATATTTCAAGTACATAATGAAAGTGAAGTTTCATTTAGCATGGAGATGGAATTGTTTCTGACTAAAGAAGCTGTTTTAGCTCACAGAATAATGAGATTCTTTCCCCCAGGATCATCTAACACAATGTGACAACACAAATACTATTCACTATTATCCAGCCTCCTCTGTCGTCTGTGCCTGCATTCGTACGCACATCACATGCTGGGCTGCATGGATAACTGAAGCTGCTTTTTCTCCATTCCTGATCTTTAAAAGCTCTGCTGCAGATGAGTCAACTAGAGGAGGAGTCTTTTCAATGTTACCCACATGCTGAACAGCACCACTGTAAATCGTTGTGTACAACAGATAAGCAAAATGAGTATCACCCTCACCTCTAATAGTTAAATGTCAGCACACGTGACCACAAGGAGAGACATTGTCTAGTGGTCAGAGCATTGGGCTGGCAGCCGGCAGCTCTTGAGCTGTAATCCCGGCTCTGACAGACTGGCTCTGTGACGAGGGGTAAGTCACGTAGCCCTGTCTGTGGAATGGCGCTCACCGTTCCGAACTGGCTCGCAGAAGGGCTGTGTGACCCACTCACTCAGTTGGTATTTAGAAAGCAAGGAGTAGTATTACTGAAGCATTTAAACTCCACCATATACTTGGTTCTACACTCAGTGCCCAAACCTCCAAGCACATGTGCATCTACATGTGGCACTGGTGGATGCTGTACAATTATTTCCAGTCATTTGTGGGATTTCTTGTGTGTTTTCTTGAAGCATCGAGTCCAGGATACTAGACAAGATAGGCCCTTGGTCTGATCCTATTTGGCAATCTGCATGCTTGTGTTATGGACCAGTTATTGAACACGCTATAGGGTATAATCCTCCTGTTTCCAAAATGAAGTTCCTTTAATATCAAGCAACCTTCCAAGTAATGCTTTGGAATGATTTAGGAATGAGCTTTCCCTAACCTCATCTCTGTTTGGTGCATGGGTAGATGAGACCTTTCAGGAAAAGGAGATGGTTTCTTGTTATTAAGAAAGAAATTCCCTTTTTCAGACAAGGCAGATTTAGCATAACAGAACCCTTCATTAACCTTCTCACTTAAGGAGGAAGTAGATGACTGCACTAAAAATTATTATGAGTAATGTATTGAGTAACTGACTGCTAATTACATGGAAGAGAAAGGAGACGTTTCCCCAAGACAGATAGAGATGGCGTTTGCATTGGCCCTGTTGGCCATGCAAAGAATTGCAATAAAGATGGAAATCACAGAAGGAGAAATCTGAAAGGTGCTGCAGAACTGTTGAGGATTTATTATGCCTGTGATTAACTATGGAGAATGTGCTAGCCTGTGCCATGTTGAAATTAAACACGGCATTAGATGAGAACCAGAGAGCGAAGAGTTATTTAGATGTGTTGGAGAGCACTTTGGCATATGTTTTTATTGGTTGAGAAATTGCTTAATGTTTGACTTTTTATTCTGCTCCTTTCTATTTTATTTCCTGAAAGTGTTTTAGGGCCAGACTTTCAATAGCTACCATTAAATCGGCACACCAAGAGTTCCCCACATAAATTGCCCACTTTTTAGTGTGGCAAACACCTATTTGTTCATGCCTCTGGACAGCTGAGACACTTGATGAATCGCTGTAATGATGTGATATTTGGGCATGCTAATTTAGAGGCAGATTGAGGTTTCAATTCAGATATCGTCCTATTTTATATTCGTCCAAGTCACTTTCACTATTCACTAGAAAAATTATTGTTCCAGGGTAAATTTTGCTATTTCTCTTTTCTAAACCAAAATGCAAAAAATCCATCACCCCTACAGACACCTGAGAATTAGTTTTGAATGCATCTAGTCATTTTTGCATGGAAATGAACATCAAATCTATTGTCATTTATGAATTAACTAGATTTTAATTTAATTCTATGGAGGTGAAAGTCTAGTTTATAAACCCCATATGAGACCACTCAAGGAGGAGATTCTGGAGTTGTCATAGATATTTCTCTGAGAACATCTGCTCAATGTGCAGTCAAAAAAGTTAATAGAATGTTAGGAACTATTAGGTAAGGCATTGATAATAAGAGAGAAAATATCATAATGCCACTATATAAATCCATGGTACGCCCACATTTTGAGTGCTGCGTGCAGTTCTGGTCACCTTATCTCAAAAAAAGATATATTAGAATTGGACAAAGTACAGAGAAGGGCACCAAAAATGATTAAAGGTATGGAACAGCTTCCATTTGAAGAGAGATTAAAGACTGGGGGCTGTTCAGCCTGGAAAAGCGATGACTAAGGGCCATGTGATAAAGTCTATAAATCATGACTGGTGTGGAGAAAGTGAATAAGGAAGTGTTATTTACCCCTTCACTTAACACAGGAACCAGGGGTCACACAATAAAGTCAATAGGCAGCAGTTTAAAAACAAACAAAAGGAAGTACTTCTTCACACAACGCACAGTCACCCCATGGAACTCCTTGCCAGGGGATGTTGTGAAGGCCAAAACTATAACTGGGTTCACAAAACAATTAGCTAAGTTCGTGGAGGACAGGTCCATCAATGGCCATTAGCCAAAATGGTCAGTGACAAAACCTCATGCTCCAGGTGTCCATAAACCTCCAACAACCAGAAGCTGGGACCAGATGACAGGGGAAGGATCACTCCATGATTGCCTGTTCTGTTCATTCCCTCTGGAGCACCTGGCATTGGCCACTGTTGGGAGACAGGATATTGGGTTAGTTGGACCCTTGGTTCTAGGACATCAGCGAGACTACTTGCAAGCTTCAGTTAAAACACATGCTTAAGTGCATTGCTGGATCAGGGCTAGAGTGCTTGGGAATGTATCATACTGACCCCGAGAGAGCTTTTGTCCTGTGAGGGTATTTTGTGTTTGACATCAGTGGTTGAAAGGAGCCTCTTTCTTTGTGATTAAATTACCACTGTTGCCATGGAACACATAATCTGACTGTGTACTTAATGGAGAGACAAGGTGGGGGAGGGAATATCTTTTATTGGACTAACTTCTGTTGGTGACAGAGACAAGCTTTCAGCCACACACAGCTCTTCCTCAGGTCTGTTTACCTAATGCCAGGCCTGAGCAGTGGGATGTTACTTTCCAGCATCTGAAGCAGGGATCTTCTGTACCTGCCCCTACCCATACTGTTCATCATGAAGTCCCCAGTCGTCTCCTGCAGCAGTTAAAACTATGGGTTGGCACCAAACCAGCTCAGGGAGAGAGAATTTAATCAGGGGGGAAATTATTAAAAGTACTAAAGAGTTCGTATTCTCTCTCTCTCTCTCTCTCTCCATTTCATTTCAATATTTAGCTCAGCTATTTGGTAATCGTGAGTCCCCTCCCCCAGTCAGACCCATGGGCTGAGCCAAAGGGAGGAAAACACCATAAGGATTCTTCTCCCATGTCTGCCTGTCAGTTTCTTCCACGTTCAAATCACGGGTAAGTGCGGTGCTTCACCCCGGGCTCGCTCTCCAGCCTGCAGCGGGCACATGCAATTGGAATGAAGGAAGGGAAACAGAAAAGGCCAAAGCTGCCTTCTGTTTATACCAGAGAAGCCAAACTGAACCAAGACAGAAGTGCTGATTTCCACACAGTGTGGTGTGGTTTGTGGGCACAGTTTGCCTGCTGCTGGGAAAAGACCCGTGGTTCTCACTCCCTCCGAGTCTGAGCACTGAGTTCTCATTTGAAAAAGTTCGTTTTTCCAAGGAGACTCTCTCTCAAGCTTGGCGTAGCTTGGCCTATATAGCTTTAAACACACCCTTTTACGAGGGAGAAAATGAGGCCACTCTATCGCATTCATTTGGAAAATTTAGTTTTTCCGCTCCAAAATCTTGAACTTTGCCATTGTAACGACAAACCTGGTGACGGGGGGAGTAGGCAGAATGAGGTGAATGCTGCTTTCCCCCACATCATGTGGGGGTCATCCCAGGCACCCATAGCTGATTTCCACCCCACCTTCGGCCTTGGGGCAGGTGGAGGAGGCATGAGTGGAGGGCTCGGTGGACTGGCTGGCCTCAGCTGGTAGATGGTCCCGATGGGACTGTTGCCACTGGCATACATCAGGGCAGCCCAGAGACTATGCCGCGGGTGGGGTGGAGCCAAGAAGAGAATTGTGGAGCTGTAACTTGTATCCGGCTGGCTGCCTGTCTCTGCAGTGTTGGATGTGGAGCAGAGGTTAGACATTAAAACAAACAAAACCCACTGGTGGGGAACTCTTACTTTGTAGGGAGGCACCCTGACGCCAAGGAGGAGGCACTATAGAAAATCCTCTTTCATTGTTAGTGGAGCAAGAAAGTAAGGAACTTGCTACCACATCACAGGGTAGTAGCCCTTGTTCTTCCTGGGTTATTCCTTCCCAAGATCTATAACTGTTACATGTTTCTCCATTGCTATGCAACAATTAATTACATTAGTTCACTAAACCTATCATTAAACAACTGCAATCTATGATAATAGCTGCTTCTCTAATTAAATACCCATAATGTTCCTATCCTCACTCCTGCGCTTGGGCCTTTAATTTGTCAATATTCAGTCCTCTTTTCATCCTTGCATTTCCCTCTGTTTTGCTAATGTAATCCCCAGGCATGGGAATTGCCTCTGATGCAGGGACAAGTCAGACTGTCTGTTGTGTGGGGAAATTGGAAATGTGGTGTATGTGTGTGGGGCTGGCTCTTTCTGCTCAAGGAGTGAGGAAAGCACATGCTCCTCATCACCAGCCACTGTAACACATCCACACTGCTACACATAAGGAGCAGTTTGTGTGGAAAACTATTAAAACTGCACAGCTCTCACTTTGAATGCTCAGGGCTTCCTGGTCCTGCTTGCAGGCGCTGGGGCTCCGTAGGGAAGAATGTGAGGAGCAGCAGTCAGTTTGCAGCCAGTCAGCCTAGAGTAAGGGGAGGTGAGCTGTGCGTCTCTGTTCCAGGGAGCAACCTGCTTTGTCTCTCTTTCCTTTATTATTCTGAATTCGAAGAGATCAAGTAGTGTTACACCGCGACCTTCTAGCAGGAGTATTCTGTGTTTTATTTCTCTAACTTCTCAGTTTCTATGCTCTGAGACAGAACAGTTTGTATCCTTCTTGATGTCCACATTTCTGCCACATCTTGTGTTGATGCTACACAGGAATGGTCACTTCATTGTTGCTGTTACCCCTTCATTCTGGCCTGTGCAGTTGCAGATAAGCTTCATTTCATGTTTCAGTAAAAGCCAACCTTTTTGATGCAGAAATGTGTGGATCAGGCTAGTCTTGCTCTGTAGCAGTGGACCCCATTTTAGGGGTCAAATCTGGCACCTTTGAAGCCAGTGGGAGGTTTCGTATTGATCTGGATAGTGCTGGTACAGTCCTACCGTGAATTTGGTTGTAATGAAATGTCACTTACATTGCAGGGGAGTGGCTGGCTTCACTCCATTGCAAGGGAATTTTGCTCCTTTTCTATTGGGGAAATTTCAGCACATGATAAACCAGTTGCACTGTACAAATCCCCAGGGGAAGGATCCCCAACCAGAGAGGTGTAAGTGCTGTATTCCAAGGAGACTCTCTCTGAAACGTGGCATTGCTTGGCCTATGTAGCTTTAAACACACAGTTTTATGAGGAAGAAAATGAGGCCACTCTATCACCAGCGCATTCTGATAGCAATGCTGTAGGCCAGGATCATCTGCACTGAATTCAGCTAACAGATTTATGGAGCTGAATTCGAGTATGCCATGTATACATGCTGAAACAGATATATTATTCCTTTTGATCTGTTGTCTTTACACAGCACGAATGGAGTCGACTGGTCTGATTTAAAGTTCGTGCCCTCATGAAAGAGGCAAACAGTTCTCTTTAAACACTCTGCCAACCTAGATTTTCTAGAGAATAATGTGGAGTTGTCACAGGCAGTATTTCGTTTTAGAGCAATTTGATGGTTCGCAAGTCTCTTCAGTAACATCTGGAAGAAATCCAAACAGCACTGACTCATAGGTTCAGGGTTTTGTCTGTGGAGAAGAAGTGCAGAAAAATTATATGTAAAGTGATAATAAAGATAAAAGAACCTGAAAAGGCTCTTTTCTGTCAGACTCTAAAACAGAGTCAAGAAGTGATGATTTTTCAAAGTTTAACATGAGTCTGAGCATTAGAATAGGCGGCTCCCTCAGGATTTGAAATCAAATACAGTGTTGAACCCTGCCTGTGACAGCAGCTTACAAAAATGCATATTAATCAATTGTACATAATTTGAGATGCACCAACACTAGCCTGCTAGTACAGTCGCTTTGAACATTTACACTTTTTTATGAGAACATCAGCTTAATTCTTCATTAAGATCACTAAGCAGATGCAGATTTTATTTAATTTAAATATTTATAGAATTTGCTTAATCTTTCAAAATGGATTAGACTTTGAATGAGGAAGCTAATATCACCTGGGTGATAATTTGTCTGCTGAATCCACTTAAGAAACCAATCAGGAATTAGTTAAAAAGTTACTGGAGTTGAGAAATATTGTCTAAAGTTGTGCATACTACTGGGACTCCAAAAGCAAACCTCCTTCGACGGAGGGAATATATTTCTCAAACACTCTCCTGCAACAGGTTATTTTTACAAATACTACATTTCATCTCTGCTTTTCGGGCATTGCTATTCTACTCCCGATACTGTATACAGCAGACCCGGGACATATGGCACCAAAGAGAGGGAAAAGATACTGAGCGTACGCCCCAGTTCTGCAAACACGTGCATGCTTCCGTTGACGCGTGTGACTAGTCTCACTGACGTCAATGGGACCGTTCTTAAAAGTTAAGAATGTATGTAGGTGTTTGCAGAAGAGGAGAGGAGCCTAAGCCCAAACCATATTGAGAATACTGTGAGCTGCAATGGAGATGTTGCCTCCAAGATGCATCACAATCTGCACTTGGCCCAATATTGCGCTAGGATTCTATCAGCTACAGACAGCACTTTCCACTGGCGTCAAGGACAATTTTGCTAAAACCTGACAGCTCAATATGACCCTTTATATATACGAATCAGTCTGTACCTTTATTTTAAAGGGACAGCACCAATTTCAGATCTAGTCCCTTTTGAACAATAAGCTGAAGGTATTTTCAGGTCCTACACCTACTCTGGACAATTTTTACAGTTTTATTATCCCATTTTCCTATTGTTCTCTCTGTTGTTCTGGCTCTGTTGCTGCAAGAGACCCATACAAGTAGCAGAGGCATCGGACTGACTCTGCGGGGAAGCCGGGAAGCCGGCTGTACATACAGTGCTGTCAAATGCACAAAGGAGACAAACTGAACTAATGGAAAAACATCACTCCTTAGTGATGCGGAACCTGCGGCAGCACGCCTCCCAGGCCAGGTCGATGGACTCAGATTAGCGGGGCTCACGCTGCTTCTCTAAAATAGCTGTGTAGACGTGACCCAGGAGGTTACACTCATAGAATCAGAGAATATCAGGGTTGGAAGGGACCTCAGGAGCTCATCTAGTCCAACCCCCTGCTCAAAGCAGGACCAACCCCAACTAAATCATCCCAGCCAGACTTAGTTCAGTTTGGTTACTTTGTGCATTTGACAGCACCTTGAAATTGCAGCTTGGGCTGGTGCTCAGGCTTCGAAGCCCAACTTTCCTCACTAAGCTTCAGAGCCCAAGCTCCAGCCCAAGCCGTAAGTTCAAAGCTTTTCCTACATAGCTACTGTTAGAGCGCGGGCGCAAGCCTGGGTGGGAGACGGGCTCCTGCAGGCTCCAGAGCGCTGTGTAGACGTGCCCTTAGTAGTACACTTAGGTTAGGTGTTGCTTGTAGCAGGGCCGTGTGAGAATGAGTTCAGACAGGAAGGGGATGGGGAAGCAGACAGCATCCCTCTAACTTGGAGGCACAATTCATGGCTGCTCTGCGGTAATCTGTACTATCCCCAAAGCACCTCCACCTTCCCCATGAGTTTAATTATTTATTTCTCTCGCTCGACTCTGTCAGCAGCAAGAGACGTCACTCTCTGTTTCCGTGAATGGGTTAATCCCCCCTATGCACTGAGAACACTGGTCCCTTCTGGCCTTAAACTCGATGGCCTGGAGTGTCCGGGTCTTACCACTTTGTGTCATGCCGCTGGAGATTCCCCCCGGGATGGAAATCCCACGTCTGACCGGGGCACGGAGGGAAGGGGCCTTAGGAGGAGAGGGGAAGGCTTGTGGCCCAAAGAGAAACTGACATAAGGGCCCTGAGAGACCCGAGGAGCAAACTAACAGTGCCCCTCTGCAGCTTTAACTTCCACTGGGGCTGGGTGGCTGAGTCAGGAAGCTGTGACTGGTTCCTTTGCCACAGGGAAGGAGCAAACTCTGTGAATCTATGAAAGTTCAAGAAGGGAGATCGACATTCAGGGCCCAGTGCTGGTCCCAGAGAAGCAAATTGCCAAACTTCTATTCATTTCAGTAGAAGCAAGACCAAGCTTTCAGGTTGCTTCTTCCATTTTTCTCAGGGGCAATTTTGATCACTCTCCTCCCCAATGGGAGAGGCTTCCTCTTCTGGCTGCACTATCAGACAGCCAAGAACAAGGTGACTAGGCCCTCCACATCTCAGTACGAATGAAACAAATCTCCTGGTTTGGATTTTTTTTTTCAAGCAACTATGGGTTTAATTTTGCAAAATGCAAAATAATCTGAGCCCTTGAATGCAGCAGAACTGGGTTCTGACCCTCTTGCGAGTGTATTTTGTGCTATGTTTGTTTTTTAGTTTTGCTACAAAATGTTCATTAAATGAAACCCAAGTACAGTATTTTACAGATTTTTTTTCTGAGTATCTTATAAATTGCCAAACTACCTTTCACTGATTTTTGCTCCATAGCACTAGGTCTGTGTATAGGCCAATGCCTTTTCTGCCTTTGCTTTACACTCCTACTACGTTGTGTGACTGGCTTTAGAGCTCTTCTCTTGTCTGTTTTGTGCATGATGTTTCAGGTTGGAACACTGGCTGCATTTGTTTGTTTTTTCTTAGCATCCTTACATTTCACTTCTTGCTTACCTGCATGCTCTATTTGGTTGGTCCATAGATCTAATCTGTCTCAATCCTTGTGAATTCTTCTACTTCCCCCTAGCTGTCTCTTCCCAGCAGATTTAATACTTTTGGAAATTGTACTCCTGAAAAGCATCTTCTATAAGCTACAAGGGAGAGTCCTCTGGCAATGCTGATCTTTAAGGAACAATACTTGTTACTTATTTTAACCCCGAAACATCCCATTTGATTGACACAATCTGTTTTCTATTCTTAGGCAAACTTTTATGTATTTTCGTCTATCTTAGGGTTTATATTTCTGCTCATAGCTTCTTACGTCTTCCATGTAAAATCAATAGCAGTGTTCCTACTGGACTTCATGGCATCTCTGGCACGTCTCCATTTGTGGGATCAGGCCTCTGCTCGGGACAGGATTTGGGGGGAGGGATTGTTTGGAAGTGGTTGGGGCAGGACGGGGTGTCAGTATTAGGGGTTAGGGGCAGGCGAGGGTGTCAGTATTGTGCATTTAATTCCTGTGAGGGTGGAAAGGCCATTTCAAAGTGGCAGGTTTTTCATCATTTCCCAAAGACAGTCAGAATCTGGATTCACCCCGTCTCCTCTGGAAAGTCTCTCCACAGCCACATCCTCTCAGATTCATTGACGAGTCTAGAGTCCATATTGGGGTAGACGAACACTGCTTTCAATTTCTCTCTCTCTCTCTCTCTCTCTCTCTCTCTTTTTTTTTTAAAGGTCACCCTGGCAGTATTTTAATTCATCACATCGTATGGAATCCCACTGCGGCCCACGCACAGACCAAGAGTGCCACCAAAGAGATGCTGTTGAAGGTGGGTTAGCAAGAGAGTGAGTCAGTACTTAGAGTAACCTTTGTGCCCTTCGTTTGCTGTACGCCAGCACAAGATCCGTATCGTTACAGCTACTGCAGTGGCAAAACTTCTAGTTCACAGCATGCTGCCATCTGTGCCTGAGTCATGATGACTCTTAGCAAAGAGTAATGGACAGCATTATCTAGGGTAGGATGTGATAAAAAAGCATTAATTCCATATCCAAGTATACGTCCCCCTGCCTCAAACCCCCAGTTGAACTGAGGCGATGTAATCAAACACGAGCTACATAGACCACTCCAGACAATAACAATGCCCTCTCAACAAAGAACAAACTCACGCTCCTGTGAGAAAAGCTTCGCTGGTGGTAAGTAAATCCTGCCTGTCACAACCAAGGGGAGAAAAATGCCTTTCCTTCGTGTGATAGCAGTGTCGCCCAGAAAGAGGGTGATTGCAAGGTGGTGTGGTGGCTTGCTTGGGAAAATGACGGTTTGGCCATTCTTGTGTTTAAGCTCACTCACAAACCACACACTGACTCCTGAGTCCTCAAATGGATAACAGAGTCCAGCAGAGCAAGTCTGACAGGGGCCAGTGCAAGAAGTGGTGGGATGTCATAAAGGAAGACATGTTCGCATGGGTGTGATAGAGGATCTGGTGTTGGGCAGAGCACTTTGGAGGGAGAGGACCCCATGAGATGGGATTAACACAAGAAGCAAGAAGAGCTCATATCTGAGCAGGCCAGTGTATTCCGGTTGGGTTGCTGTTAAGGAACTGGTTAGAAATGTTTACTGGATTAAAGACTTCATTAGCATTTATTGCTTTTGATTCCTTGCAACTTTTAATTAACCCCAATGTCTCTCATGTCTCTTATGATTTTACATTGACTTGTGCTTTGCCCACCTAACGTGTTTTCACTCAGCTACAGGTACTTTGCACTTGTACACAGCTAGAGTGGTTTGCTATACGTCCATTTCAGCTGGCCTGAAAAGCTCGTTAGAGTCTGGGGGGTGAGCTGGGTGAGCACAGCTGCCAGGGCTGCTCGCTGGGAGAAGAAAGGCACATACAGATGTTGAGAAAGAAAATAACTTCGCATTCAGTGCACGAGACCTGTCTCTGAACTGACTATTATGTTTGGGAAAAGTTTTCAGCCTAGAAATTCAAAATGTTTTATCACAGTAGGTCCAACGCCAGCCTCCCATTCTTGGGAGCCTTTCTTCTTCCTCTAAATGAATGAACCTCATCTGTGCCTCCTCTCCTGAAATACTGCATTGAAAATGGCTTTTAAGCTGATGATCAGCACTGCTGGCGACTGCAGCGCCCAGCATCTGGGAAAGGGACTTTCCCCCTTGCCTTCTAATCCTCTCCCAGGAGAGTAATACAACAGACAAAAATTGGGGTGTGGAGGATAAGGATTGTGCCCCCTAGAGGTCTGCGCAGGTCTCTCTCCTCCCACATGGCAGCAGACCTTGTGGTGTCCTGCTGATGTTCTTGGGGTCTGCACGGGGTGAGGGCCGGGACCGGATGTGTGGGGAAGGAGTGGGTGGAGCAGGGAGAACGCACATCATCCCCTTGTGGCCTGCAGAGTTTACCAGGGAAAGGTTGTCTTTTGAGCGTGGAGATGGGGGAGGGGAGAAACTCCCTTTAAGGGAGATCCCCAGGGTAGCCGTGGCCAGGGGCAGTCCCTGGGCAGGGAGTGGGGTCACCAGGAGCACAGAGCCAATGCAGAGGCTCTGGGCTTCCCACTGTGGGCAGGGGAAGGAAATCCTGTTCTCCTGACAGAGCCCTAGGGGGAACCCACCCACCCCGTGGCAGGAAGGAGATCAATGAATTAATTTTTCTCTGTGTGTGTGGGAACCTCCTGCTCAGTGTGGGTTGTTCGTCTCCGCCCTGTGCCTGATCCATAGAGGATGTGAGGCCGGGAGAGTCCCAGCTCCAGAGCCTGGTTCTTTAGCTGAAGCTGTTGAAACTTGTGCTTTCAGTCCTGGAGGTCCCTAGTGGGTTGGCTGAGTGGGCAGCTGTTCGCCATGATTTACAACCTACCCTTCTAAACTCAGCACCAGCCAGAGCTGTTTTTTCTAATCATACACCACTGTCAGGTGTCTCTTTCCATACGTCTTTTCATTATTTTGGTGGAAGCAAGATACTGTTAAAGTTTGTGAAGACACATTTTAACAGCATGTGCACACTGGCCTGACAGCTCCCGGGTTTCTTTTCCTCTAGACTAGACAAGTTTCATCCTAGTTTATATGAAGAAGTTGATCTTGACAGAACTGGTAGCCTCATGTGCCTGCCCTTTGCTTTTCATTCTAGTGCTGAGGTTAAAATACTCTGGGATGTGGGGGGGTGGCTTGTAAATGGACCTGCAGTGCTTCCAGCCTTCCTGTAGCACAGATCAGTTCTTTATTGTTTTTACTAGTAGTGGGTAGAGACCCCCGCTGAGACGGGGACCCCACTGTGCTAGGTGCAGCACAAACAATCACCAGGAGACGGTCTCTGCCCCGGAGAGCTTGCAGTCGAAGGGGACAGGACAAACGAAGAGTTGAGAGGAAGAGACAGAACGTAGAAGCAAAGTGAACAATGTCATGGTTTGCAGATCACATATTAGTGCCATGATTTTTATTGTGTTGGTTGGTTTCTTTCTCTCCCCTGCCGCGTTCAGGAGCCGGAGATGGAGAGCCTGTGGGAGAAGCTGGGAATAGCTAGGTGCTGTCCAACGTTATTGGCTAATATTGATCCCACTTGGTGGTGGTTGGCTGGAAGCCTGAGTGCAGCTGCAGAGTATTTGACTGTTGTTTGCTGAGAGGAGGGATGGCCGGAGGAAAATATCCAGTAACAATGTACGGGGGGAATGGAGGTACATTGGGCACGGTTCCGAATAAGCCCGGAGGCCCTGAGAGTGGGTGCTGAGGGCGGAGTTCTGCCGTGGCTAGCCTCGGACCTCCACTGCCCCTTCTCCCCAGGAGAGACCTGACATTTTTCTTTAAATTAGCCTGCCAAAGTCTTATTTCCTCCTTTGTCCTAAATGTGTCAACCCTCTCCCCTCCTCCCCTCCCCAAATTACACCTGCCTGCTGACCAGGAGAGCTAGTAGTCAGTCCTGGGCCAGTCAGTAATGGAAAGTCTCATATCTTGCTGCCTTGCTTTTACATGGCAAGGGTGGTCAACCAGCAGCCGATGTGACAGGCCTCAAGGAGCCATTGACTCTGAGTTTAGGCACAATTACCTGCCTCTTTCTCTCCCATCTCCCTGCGATAGTGGATGTGAAACCGGAAAGTCAGACCAGTGACTGAGCGGCAGGGGATGAGGCTGGCAGTAGCACTGCAAGTGTTCGGCCATGTTTGCTGCTGAGCGCTCTCAGCATGGAAGGGGCGGAGTAGGACGGCGCGTAACATCGATACGCCGGAGAGGTTTGCTCTATCAGCTTTTACTTGCTTTACAAAAGCTTGCAGAGGCTGCATGTGGGTAAATCATGGCAGGGACTATTTGTCTTCATTTAAAATGCCTCTTCTGGAGCCTCGTCAATGTTTAATGCATTAGCCCTTAAACTCCAGAGACCTGAGTTCAGGTGTGGGATAGGACACACAGGAACACAGGCCTGATAGCTGTTCTGTGCAGGCAGAGACCAAGGAGTGCAGGGCTGGCCTGCCAGGACATCTAGTGGGACCAAGGCCTTAGGTGTATTCCTAGCACTGGGTGATCCAGGAACTTTGGCTGGTTACCAAAAACTTAGTGGCACTTCCAGACTTCCTTCTGGCATCCCTCACACTGTGGGTGTTCATACAGTCCTCAGCTCTCACATCGCAGGAACCATCTCCCACTCCATGCCTTGCTGTTCCAGAAATGCTCTGTAAAAGAGAGATCTCTCTATATATGTAAATAGCAAGTGAATAGATAAGGTGCCAGGAGACCATGTGGTGATATTCCTGGGTTTTGTAGGACCAAGAAAACTAGCTGCTGTCCACTGCAAGGGCTTCGTGTGTGCAGCTGGTAACAGTGGCTGTGGTGTCACGCTGGGTAATGGAGCGGGGAAACAAGCCGGAGAGTTTTGTTCTGGGGCTGTGCATTCTCAAAGTATCACAATGTGTCTCTGCTTTCCACTGGGAAGCCCTGACTGGCCCCTTCATGGTAGAGAAGCAAATATAAAGTTGGACCTTGTGACTTTTGTCGAGAATTTTCTGCTGGCATTTTCCAAACTGTTCTTGATGGTGATGTACAGAGAAAGAGGCAGTAGTGCAGTGACCTGGCTGTGGTAAAGGTGGCTCTCTCTTCCCTCAGCACTCTGTAGGTGTATCTCATGTTAACATAACTGAGAGCTGTGCAGTTTTATTAGCCTTCTTCCAGACAGACATTATAGAGATTCAGCAGCAGCAGATGTGTGGGGAATTGCAGCATAAGAATCCAGGTGCTCACAAGTCTGGACAACGATGTAACCCTTTGTTACTGGCAGATTTTAATAGTTTTTTGTGGCTTAGAAAGGGACACCAATGGTTAAGTATTTACAGTAGAAATCCATTATTTTGACTGTGGCCAAAGTTGTAACCTAGCTATGAAAATGTGTTCAGGAGTGACATTTACCATAAAGCTTACTGGGGAGCATTGTTATTCCCTCTGACGATCCCAGTAACAGGTGTGGTTTTGTGCTGCTATCAGGAGACAAATAGCTGTCCTCAGCCATGGGGTGGTTGTCTGTCAGCACCAGCAGAGCTGTTCCTGGTTGTGTGTTGGTTGGAAACCTGATGAACTGTACTTGTGGCTATCCTGAATAGTTGCTTATGCACACATATCAACTGTTACATGGTTCCCAGAGGCAGTGCCTTCAGAGGCATATCACTGCTTCTGGAACTCTGATACCAATCAAAATTTGGAGAAGCTGTCTTGCTCCCCCCACAAGATGTTTGCTTGATTGGGTGAGACCAGTACGGTTGTCCATGTGCCCACTCTGCTTGTGGCTCTGCTCGATACGTGCCCCGGGATAGCCAGACGTTGCCAACGGAGAGCCTGAGCCAGAGGTAAAGTGGGATTTCATGCAAAGCTATTGATGCCTGAAAGTGCTAACAGCTTTCAATAATTGCTGTTGTTGACAAGTTCTTCCTTCGTGTTCTGTAACTATTAAAATCTGCTGAGATCTGGGGTAGTTTACAGTTTTTCTGTGCAGATCCAGATTGTGAACATAAGGGTTGTGTCAAGTATATTAAATAATTAATGTAAAGGCAGAAGTTCCTTTCCATCCATATACTGTGGGTAGAATGCATATCTGCTGACTCAGCACCGCCTGTTACTGACGGGCTCAGCTCCTGCAGGAGCTAAATGTTAACTTTCTGCCTGCCAACTCCACCACATGGGACCAAATTGCTCTTAGGAACAGCTGCTGCCTTGCTGCTGCTGATTCCAAAGAGACATCAGCATTTTGTCTGATGACTTAATCAACATGTCAGTCTCCCCAGACCTATTTCTGGATTCAAATATGGGTATGAAATTATGTGGTTTTTTTAAAAACCAGGTTAAAAGATGTAACTAGGATTAAGTTTCTTGAGTTGAAAAAATGCCTAACAAATCCAAACCCAAACCCTATCCCTGATTTGTCTTGAACCCAAATTCCAAACCCCAGCCAGAACCTAATCAAGATCTGAACACCCCCTCCCTGCCCCATTTTTACTTTAATCAAAACCATCCCAGGCAATGAGTTTTGTGTTATGGAATGAAGAATGGTTCATGTTTTCTGAGAACTTGGCCCAGTTTCCTCAAAAGATTTATGGGCCTGACTTTTGTGTGTTTGGGGGAAGTTTTGCACATCTGTATGTGTTTTGTTCACTGTGTGTTGCATTTTTAATGTGAATAAAAGGTGACCAAAACAGAAAATAACAGCAGTACCAACCAAATCAACATCAGTTGGACAGCTACCTTTCCAAAGAAACATTGGGGTGACTCTTTAAAGTGCGGGCCTCAGAGCACCGGCTAGAGGGAGCTTGAATGCACATACTGCAGCTTTCCGTGTGCAGTTCTGTTAGCGCACCTCAGTTCTGTTCTGCAAGCCTTCTCTCTTCTAGTCTTGGACATTTCTTGAGCAGACAGTGGTTGAAGAAATCTGCACTAGGGATTAGGCTGGGTCAATCTGTCGTGAAGTTGCAATTCTGAAAAATATTGATGCTCTGTCTAGCACCATGGCCAAAAAACCCAAGAATCGCCAGAAGGAGCTTGTGGGAATGATAAACAAACATGGCACCTTGTCCCCAGCAGAAGCCCCAGAAGACTCAATTACAATTCTTTAACTGGTCTGTTGGTTCCCTATCAGAACCAACAGAAAGCAGTTGAATTTTTCATCTGGCATTTTCCATGCCAGTACATAGGCTGAAGTTACTGAGAGGAAGATTGGTGAATAATAATGAATACATACATTGCTTATTAGTGTGCTGATCTCCGCTGCCTCTCTGACCTTTTCTCTATTATTCTTCTCAGACTTGTGCATATTTTTGCACCTGGAGGTTGCTCCTTGGTACGAAGTTTGCCACATTACACTGAACCCTGGGGACAACAAACATTTTTTCCAGGGAAAATAGAACCAAAGTGGGAATGTCAGTATGTGTGATCCCATCCCTTATTCCCAGACCATACAGGCAGTAATGAGTTTCACCAGTGACTTTAGTGTCATTAACTCTAATGAGGTTTAACAGAATTGGATTTTGATTTTCTATAATTTCAATGGATAATATCAATGTTTATTTTTAAGCAATTTTTTTAGGTTTTTATATATTTATATTTTCACAGTTGTGTGAGATTATGAGGGGGGGGGGTGTCAGACCATGATTACTGAATGATGCTGTGATTCAAAAAGTTAAAGCTTTATAACCATTAAAAGACAAATCGTAAGCATCATATGTCAAAATATACAAAGTAAATATCCATAAATCAAACTGGAAGCAGCATTTTTCTTACTTAGCCTTTCTGTAGGTTTTGATGAAAATATTTTGTTGTCAGTCTGTGTGTGGACGGTGAAATCGATGTGTACCGACATTTACTGATGAAAATCTAACCCTTCCAAACCTAACTATGGAGCACACAGAGTGAGGTGGAGCTGAATGGCACAAAGAGGCGATACAGGCCCTGCCCTCAAGTAACGTATGTCAAGTAGACCAGATCTTCAGTGGGAAGGGAGGGTACTTAGCTCTTCCCAAGATCAGGCTCTCAGTACTGTATGCAGTAACCTGGGCAACAGTAGAGTTTGCTGAGTATCCCAGCCAGTAAATTTGATTGGTTGGCACAGTGTGACTTCTGACTTGTGCTGCCACAGACCAAAGGAGAACTAAGGATCTGCAATTCCTCCCTTTTCCGCCCTCTAACAAGCACTTATGAGAACACTCAAATTTTCTAGCACACCCATGATTTACAAAGCTTTTATTTCTTTGAAAATGTGCAGTGTTCTTTCAGGAGAAGTTTGGCTCTGTTAGAAGGGTGGTCGCTATGGGACATAAGCAAGTTCAATTAACGTAATTGCTTAGGAGTAGGTATCAAATGAAATATGTATCATGGATGAAGGCTGATTGAAGCACTAGAAAATCTTATACTCTCCAGTGACTTACAGTTTTGGTTCTAAGTGGAACAGGGCAAAACATTTATTGCTAAATGTCTGTAGGAAAAAACTTAGAATATCAGGATTGGAAGGGACCTCAGGAGGTCATCTAGTCCAACCTCTTGCTCAAAGCAGGACCAATCCCCAAACAGATTTTTGCCCCAGATCCCTAAGTGGCCCCCTCAAGGATTGATCTCGCAACCCTGGGTTTAGCAGGCCAATGCTCAAACCACTGGGCTATCCCTCCTGCTTGTTTTAAAGCTCACATAACTTATGCAAAATTGCATGGAGGTAGCTTTTGTTTGACATGTATGTAAGGGAGGCAGCATTGTCTAGTGAACTGAGCAGGGCTTGGGAGCCAAGAACTCCTGGCTTCTGTTCTGTTGTGAATAGGATTTGGGGGATTTCCAGGAAATGGGTTATCCAGAATGATTCTTGCAAATTGTTGGAAAGGGAAGGAAAGAAGGGGAAAACTCTGGGTAGGAGTAAGGGAATGTAGCTGCCAAACACTATAAAACTGAAAATATCCAATACCTGGTACAGTGTGAAAGGTTAGCTAGGAGATACTGGGACATGATGCTAATCAGTCTGGCTGGAGCAGAGGAGGGAGTTTTACAATGCATATCACTGAATTTAAATGACCCTTTTGCTGGAGGTGTTCTGATAAATGTTGCATGGACCCAGTTCAAAGTGTCGACAAAATCAAATTTTCATCACAACCTCTGGTTTCTGCAGTACTAGCTGGTGCTGCACACTTTAATGCATCTAATTAATTCACTTGATTAATTTGCTAGTAACTACCTGCCATGAAAAAAAAGATTCTGTTAATATTATTCACCGCTGCCTTTGGGGCAGTAATTAGGTTAAGTAATGTGTTTAATTTCCAATGCTTTTTAAAATAAAATAAAATTTTAAGAGAATGCACCATAAAATTAGATTTTTGTAAGCCCCTTATCTTCAGCTCCCAAGACACCATTTATCCCTATATCCAACTGCATAAGTCAACATGCAACCAAAATGAAGGGGTGGATTCTAACTGGATGTAACTCTTTTTTTACTAGATTGGCTTCTAATCTTGCTCACTCTCTTCTTATATTACTGTAATTCCATTGCATTCAGTAGAGTTGCTCCTAATTTACACCATTCTTACTGAGATAAGAATCAGACCTGCTACATTTATCCTAAATATCTTGATACACAGGTTGTTCTGTGT
This sequence comes from Mauremys mutica, assembly GCF_020497125.1. Lineage (NCBI taxonomy): Eukaryota > Metazoa > Chordata > Testudines > Geoemydidae > Mauremys > Mauremys mutica. Next base: position 1,887,888 of record NC_059080.1, read on the forward strand.
GTCCCAGAATAGAAAACAATCGGAGACAATCTGCCATGCTTACTCACCTAAATAATCGCTTACTCTGGGAATAGCCCCAGTGAAATCAACATCAGTTCAGCAGATGATTCCTAATCCTGAATTTCACAACCTTTAATTAGTCCACACTGGTATTCAAACCACCAAAATATGTGGTACTTCAGTAGCATATTGATTGTCACAAAGAAAAGTTCTGAGGTTTCTGCTGAACTGACAGCTGGCTGATATAAAGTTAATGTCTAGTTACTATATTAGCAGCAAAGCGTCCTGTGGCACCTTATAGACTCTCAGATGTATTGGAGCATGAGCTTTCGTGGGTGAATACCCACTTCATCGGATGCACCCACGAAAGCTCATGCTCCAATACGTCTGTTAGTCTATAAGGCGCCACAGGACTCTGCTGCTTTTACAGATCCAGACTAACACAGCTACCCCTCTGATACTAGTTACTATATTGTATTGTTGAATAAAAGCAGCTATACGTTAGGGAAAATGGGTACAGATTGCATAAGGGAAAATGAGTTAAATCATTGTGAGCCGTCTGTGTACACCAGCAGTCTGCACTTATCCTCAAACAAACACATTACCCCAACTTTCTGACATTTTCACCACAATGTACTGTGGATGTAAGTGCCTGCTAAATAATAACTATTGTATTCATCCTGGAGGTGGGCGCTTCATTTTTACTCCAGATGTTATGAGGGAAAAAATCTGTGAAGGAAACAAGAAATTAGATAAAATAGTGAGATTGCTGCCTCTCCTGACCCTGCACCCATTGCTCACTCGTGTGCTATACACTGCCTTTGACACGGTGCAGAGTCTCTCTGTATCTTACAAAGAAGACTCGACGAACATTGCCAACTCTTTGAGCTGATGACACTGGCTCTTTGTTTACAATACAGTTTGTGGTGTTTGGAACAGGAATTAGGCCATTGTTGTTTCTCTGACAGTGGTTGTTTCTAGATCATCAAAGGAAGGTATAAAACCCTCCTAACAGATAATTATTCAGCAACCTGCCCTTGGAGGGAGGTTTCCTCCAGCCATAGGCAATTAGTAGTTGGTTTGTGGCCTGAAGCATGAGGGTTCTTCTGTGTTATCATCAGCCAAGAGAAAACATTAGAAGTTCTCTGCCTCAGTAATGGCCTGTGCCAATGGATACCACATTTTACACTGGTGCGTGCAAGAATATTCTCTTCTATCAGTTTTACAGGTTACCTTTTAATTTCACTTAGGCCCAGGTTCTCACTTACCCTAACGCCACTTCACACACCTCTGGTACCATAAAGGAGTGTTCAAGTGGGTATAAATGTAAGGGTTTGCCTACACTTGGACATTTGCTGAAATAGCTATTCTGGAATAATTAGTGATTTGGGTATAAGCCCCATTTGGACACCTTTGTTCCAGAATAAGAATGCTTTTTTCCAGTTTAGCTTAATCCCTTTTAAAATCCCTTTAAGACTGTGTTTGGAAGGGAGCTAGTATAATGAGTGTCTGTCCCTTTGTTCTTGTATTATGAGAGAGAACGGATAAAGTGACCAAATGACCGTCTCAATCCCATTCTTTATTTTATGTACCTCCATCCTGTCCATCTCTTCTTTGTCTCTATTCTGAAGAGCGCTGGTCTGTTAAACCTCTCCTCATGCTGCGTCTCTCTGTTGTCATTTTTCTCACCCTTCTCTGGACTGGGGTGAAACACTCAAACGCTATGATTGTTAGCATGGTATAAAAGTACAGCTGGCTGGTGGATAGACTGGAAGAAGGTAGCAGAATCATCCCATCTGACAGCTGCAGAAAACAATGGTTTCAAATAAAAACAAAAGCATTAACAAAAGATGCACATAAATATGTATAATTGTGCGGAGTGTCTGTATGTCAGTGAAAAGAATTTAATCAAGACTGAACAAACATATTTCATGCCAGACCTTCCTAAACTTCCAGCAGCTCTTTTCCTGAAGCCTGTCAGAATGGCCATGTGATTTATGCCACTGTAATGCTGATTCATCATTACTTTATAAGTGATAAAAGGCATCCAGGTGCCATTACAAATATCTACTTTGTTCTGATGCCTATATATCTCTTTATATATTGCTTTCAGTCCAGCCCAGCTAGTTAGTTCCAATATAGCGTACCCTTCAGCATCAAAGACAGTAAATATATAAATGTAACATTACCATAGACATGTAGTTTGCACAGGTAAAAATATAGGGACCACTGTGTTAAGAAAGACCATGTCAGTTGCAAGATCAGATTAATAGATTTTAAGGCCAGGAGGGACCATTGTAATCATCTCGTCTGGCCCCCTGCAGGACACAGGCCAAAGAGTTTCACCCCTGCCCAATAACTTGTGGTTCTAGATGAGAATCATGCCCCTTCCCTTTCCATATATTCACTGTCAGTGTTCAGATTTTGATAAATACTGAAGGATGGATACTCCTTTTAGTTTGTCTATCTTTCTGAGAGCCGCCAAGACAACTTGTTGATGCTCTGAAGGCGTTTTGGGGCAGATGCATTTCCTCCAGCAGCATCATGCTTTTTCTTTAGCAGATATACCCCCCCACACTTTTTGCTTTTGCTGAGCAGGTTAGCCCATCACTTCCCGGTTGTTAGTTTTAGCTTTCGCAGCATTATGAGCATTACAGTGTCCTCCTGAGACATTACAAGTGCCTTCAGTTTGCATTGCAAATGGCTCCTGATTAGTTAAATCAGGTGCTAAGATGTATGGGGAAGTAAAGAATTGTAGCTTGATCCAGAACATGTTGACAGACAGAAGCAAGAATTGATTCATGCGATAAATGTTTCCATAACTTTACTCTTAGGTTTCTTTTCTCTTCCCTTCAACTTCCCTCAGTTAGTGCTTATGAAATGGAAGGAGAATGCAGGAATTGCTACTAAAAATACATTAGATGAGCAATTAGGATATCAAAATCTATCGACTTTTTTATCTATAGTGTCTTCCAGGGGAAGAGCTATAAAGTAAAGCAGGTTTATCACTTTCAGCCTGGTCAGAGTGATGGTCCCTGGCGGAAGCCAAGGGTGATTCCTGAAGCTGGTTTCTGTTGAACTTCCCTGCAAATGGAGGTAGTTTGAAAGTCTGCAGAGAAGTGTTGTTTGTGGCAGGGCAAGAGACCTGTTAAACTAAAAGAGTAACGGATGTGCCTTGCTCCTTTTCTTGTAACGTCATCGTCTCCTGCCTTTTTGTGCCATTTTGTCCTTCAGATCATTATCTTACACCTAAATGTGATTGGAACTGTCATTTAGCAACTGGTTTGTTTCTGTAGTCGTGTTCCAGCATAATTTTGGGTCTCAGAGAAGCAGAGCATTGCACCTGAGATCGGTAAATATGGCATTACCCAAAAACAGCCAGCGTGTGCTTGCGATTAGAAGTTCATTTAATTGGTCTAGTGTTTTACAGGCATGTTGTTTTCTCCTTTTCTTTCTTACTGTGATATAAAGATTGAATCATGTTTTAAAATGAAATATGAATCCTGCTGGACTGTAAACATGATTAATGTGCCTCATGACATTATTATGACCTGATAATTCCACAGACCTTTGTCTTAGTGCTTCTGGCATGTAGTGTAATGAGCGGAGCTGATAAGCCTCAAGTAAGTTTTGCTGATTGGCGCTAAATTAATATAAAGGCCTGAACCAGATCTGGGCATTACTTTTTTCTCTTTCTTGGTAAATGTGGTAATGTTGGACTCAGCTTTGGTTCTCAGCTCCTCAAAAACACACTTCAGATCTTTGGATTAAACTTGTTTACTCCACTGTATTAGTGAGTCAGAGATCTGCTGGAGAGGAAGGAGCCATTTGCTGACTATCCTTTGTTCAGTAAAGATTTTAAATACGTTACTATCTGATATCATCTAACCTGAACTGTGCTCACAGGTCTTTGAAGTTGGATCAGGCCTTTGGAGAAACTATTCTCAAATGTTATTTGTATTTATATTATCCAGAGTAGTTCTTTATACATTGCTACAGGACCATAGAAATGTAGGCCTGGAAGGGACCTTGAGAAGTCATCTAGTCCAGCCCCCTGCACTGACACGGGACCAAGTAAACCTAGGCCGTCTGACACAGGGATTTGTATAATTTGTTCTTAAAAGCCTCCAATGACAGGGATTCTATAACCTTCCTTGGACGCACATTCCAAAGTTTAACTACTCTTAGAGTTGGAAAATCTTTCCTTAGCCAACCTAAATCTCTCCCTTAAGCCTAGTACTTCCTGCCCTACCTTCATTGGACATGGAGACCAATGGATCACTGTCCCCTTTATAAGAGCCCTTATCAGGTCTCCTCTCAGTCTTCTTTTCTCAAGACTAAACTTGCCAAAAAATTTTAACCTTTCCTCATAGGTCAAGTTTTCTAATCTTTCATGTTTGTTGCTCTCCTCTGGACTGTCTCCAGTTTATCCACATCTTTCCTAAACTGTGGTGACCAAAACATGACGCTATACTTCAACTGAGGCCTCACCAGTGCTGAATAGATTGGAACAATTAACTTTTATGTCTTAGATACAACACTCCTGTCAATAGACTGCAGAATATTAACCTTTTTTGCAACTGCATCCCACACTGTTGGCTCATAGAATCAGAATATCAGGGTTGGAAGGGACCTCAGGAGGTATCTAGTCCAACCCCCTGCTCAAAGCAGGACCAATTCCCAACTAAATCATCCCAGCCAGGGCTTTGTCAAGCCTGACCTTAAAAACCTCTAAGGAAGGAGATTCCACCACCTCCCTAGGTAACCCATTCCAGTGCTTCACCACCCTCCGAGTGAAAAAGTTTTTCCTAATGTCCAACCTAAACCTCCCCCACTGCAACTTGAGATCATTACTCCTTGTTCTGTCATCTGCTACCACTGAGAACAGTCTAGATCCATCCTCTTTGGAACCTCCTTTCAGGTAGTTGAAAGCAGCTATCAAATCCCCCCTCATTCTTCTCTTCTGCAGACTAAACAATCCCAGTTCCCTCAGCCATATTCAATTTGTGATCCATTATAACTCCTAGATCCTTTTCTGCTGCACTGCTGTCTGTCCAGTTTTTCCCTATTTTGTACTTGTGCATTTGTTTGTTTTTTTCCTTTTTAAGTGCAGTACTTTGTTCTGGTCTTTATTGAATTACATCTTTTTGGTTTTGGACCAATTCTCCAATTTGTCAAGGTGAAATCAACAAGGTGAATTTCAATGAAGATAGTAACTAATGATCATTGAAGCAATAGGGTTGCACTAAACATGATGTGATCCAGTGTTGCCAATTCTCACAATTATATCACGAATCTCACAATATTTTGTGCTTTTCTTGTAGTCCCAGCTCCTGGAGTTATGTAATTTATGTTACAGCTTATTTTACAGCTTAGTTTTCTTTAATGAAATTTTCTAGCCATCTTAATTGTGGAGAAAGCATGAAAATGCTATGACACCAGAAAACAAATAAAAATAAACCCAAAATAGCTATTTTTAAACGCATTAATCTTTAAGCAAATCTCATGATATTATGGGGCTGACTTGTGAATTTTTTTTAACCCTTGGAGTTGGCCAGAATGTTGTTCTGGAAATTGTGGTGGAAGCTTCCCGTCTTGTTTCAGGGAAGAGAATGAGATCCAGGAATTCTAGAGTAAGAGACTATGGATACATCTACACTTGGAGCTGGGGTGTGTGATTCCCAACCGGCATCAACATACTTGCACTAGCTCTCATCAAGCTAGCATGGGCATAGTCTCACTGCCCAAAGGGCAAACCCATCTGGACCCCAAGGGTACGTACTCGGGCAGCTAACTAGTGCTGCTGCTCACCTCTGCCTGTGCTACCCTAGCTACATGACTATTTTTAGCATGCTACGTTGATGAGAGCTACCATGAGCATGTCTATGCTAACTAGGAATCCCATCCCTAGCTTCGAGAGTAGGCGTAACCTGAGAGTCTAGAGTAGGAAACTCCTAGGGTGTGTTCTTGACTCTGCCAAGAGTCTCTGACTTTATACTCTCTGCTCTCTGACTTTATACATATTGCTAAATCTTGGTTTATCCCTCTGTAAAACGGGTATCATAGTGTCATAAGACTTAATGTTTGGAAGACCTGGGATGAAAGGTGTAAATACTTGCCGTGAGGAAGTCTAGCTATATTCAAAGGATGTAATTAATGTATCTATGATTTGGAATGGTAGGAAAGTTAAAACTATTGGCAAGGGAACTGGCTCAGCTAAAGTAAGAACTTGTCTGAACCTTAGTCCAATTTCACATTGATCCAGACCTGAATCTGTTTTGTGATTGGAAAAAAGCCAGTTAGCTTTTCTTTTCTTTTCTTTTCTTTTCTTTTTTCCCTTCCACCTCTCCAGTTCCTAGTTCTGGCCAAGTCTGGTATATGATTGCCAACATACTGCAAAAAATACTGCTGCTCTCAAGCCTGACCTGAAGCCGGAAGTGCTGAGTATCTCAAGAGATGCTTTTGGGGTGAGATTCCTAACCCAGTTTTGCAGATTGAAGAGATGTAATTAGCTCAGACTAAGCATATGGAGCCAGATCTTCAGAGAGTGTAAATCAGCTGAGACTCTGGTCCAGGAACTTTTGGGGTACATCTGAACCTCTTGAAGTTTGCCCACCGCATGACAGCTCTCCTTGGATTTTGTTTCTGATTGAGAGACAATGGCCTTCTCTCTGTGTAGCAGATGTGGAAGTTGGTAAGGGAGCTGTGGTGCTGGGCAGCACTCTCATAGTTGACCTCATGGGTGTTCGGACTTGAGACAAGCAGAGACCACACTGCGCTGCCCACTAACACAGAAAAATTCTGAGTCAGGTCTTTGGCAGACACCTCACTGGGGGTGTGATTGGAAACTGAACACAAATGAATGTATTCGTTCAGTTTGCTGAAATCCCTTTGCGGATGTATTGCCAAATAAATTGGGGTTAGAAAAAAAGTTCATTTAAAAAAATAGCATTTTATTAATGTTTTTAATATTAAGATGTGGGCTGGTTCAAACCCCAAAGCACTGAGCTCTTTGTAATCAGCTGAACATGAGCTGTGCAGGGGTTAAAGAAACAGAGGCTGTTCAGCAAAGAGTGAAAAGCATAAATTTACTGCAGGGAGAAATAACGTTCAAGCACCCGTGATGGTGCCCATCTTGACTGAAATAGCAGGGATGCAGTGGGAGACCTCCCGAGCTAAAAGCACAGACTTTTACAGCTTGAGCTAAGGAGCTATGGCTCCTGCAGCGGCGGCTCTGTTAACTTACATCCTCTGCAGAGAGGGGGACCCATGAGACACACCCAGCAGTGGGTTACACATCTACAATCTGAGCACAGCTATTTTAGAATAAAATAAACTTCAACAGGAAGTGGGATCTGCTTCAGAAATGCCGTGTTCTGCATCAGAGATTCATAGAAGGGACCCGTGTGATCATCTGGTCCGACCACCAGCAGAACACAGGCCATAGGACTTCCCTGAGTAACCCTCCCAGTGAGGGGAATTATTTTTCCCTACAAAGAGGTTTTTTGAGGGCCATAAGATGCGGTTGAATGTAGAGCATACAGTATGTTATTTCCTGTTGTACAAGAAGATTGTCTTTTTAGTAACGTGCATTTTTTAAAGGAATTCTTTAATGTGACTTCTAAAGTCTCAGGAATCTAAAGCTTGCAAAAGAATGTCGCTCACAGTAAGATGACACTGTTAGGGATTGCATCAAATGAACTGGCATTAGGTTCCTTGGTAATAACAATCAGAGTCCTTAGAGACGAGTAATCAATTATATGGGCCAAATCTCACCTCGGCGACATAGATGCACTGCTCGTTAATATCACATTTGGAGACACCTCTCAAAACTGCAGTGACTCAGAAGCCCAGCACGACTCTCCTTTGGAGGTGGGTGGAAGTGAAATGCTGGCCCTCTGCTGTGCCGAACGATGATGAACAAAGGGCTGCAGAGCATGGAACGCTTCTGTCTCAAAGGGCCAGTCTAGACTAGGAATAAAAAGTGTTTCTTTTCTTTAAGTGTTGCCTAACGCATTTTAATTAACTCCTTTTTAAATAGCACTTAGAACTTAATGTAGTGATTCACACACCACCTTGCACTACTAAAAATGTGTCGCATTGACCTGGATCGGCTAACACTCGTTTAATGGTGTTAAATCAGGTCTAGACTAGGTATGCAGAGGTGGTTAAAATATATTAACATGTTACCTAGCACGTTTTTTTACAAAAACTTTATTTCCTTAGTCTAGTCAGGGCCAAATGGGAAAAAAAAACACAGCGAGAAAAGTACTAAAGAAATAAAATAAAATTAATTAAACCCAGAAAATCACTTTCACACATGGATGTCAGTTACCCATGTTATAACTACATAGTCAGAGAAATTTCGTGTTGGCATCCTTATGCCGGTTCACAAAATTCATATCATTTTCCTGTAGTCTTCTTTATTCTCTTGTGACTTTGCCTTCATTACCTTACATTTTGGTGTATTTGCAAATTCGATCAATATGCTCATTATCCAGGTCATTTAAAATATTAAATTATACTACTCCCAGTATTGCCTTTGAAAATGTTAAGATTTAGCTTAATTTCCGAGACGCCATTTTATTCAGTAACATAATTTGCTTTTTCTAGCTTTAATTCACTTTTGAATTAAAAGGATATGTCTAGATAAAAGCATTTTCTTGCCAATTTGAGCTCCCTTATTAATAATATGTCATATCTTGATCAGTGATTAATATGTAGGGAATTAGTCACTGACTTAACTATCTTAATGTTTGAACAAAGAGAGGAATTTGTTTTTGTAAATGAGCATATAATTCTGAACAAAATTGATTTAACTGATCTGATCAATGGTTGGTGAAATGGGCATCTTGAATTTATTCTGATTTCTTAGAATCTGGTTTTAGCATGTACTTGTAAGGAAAAATGAATGAGAGAGAGCATTGGGAACATACAGATTGGTAGAAGAATAATCTGAGATGACAAAAGGAATCTAAGATTTAAGGCCGCCTCGCCATGCTCTGTCCAGAGTGAAACCCACAATAACACTACATGTGCTTGGTTTCTATGTTTGTTACAAACTTGAAATTCAGCTCGGGTTCAGCTCCTGCAAGATTCTTGAGCATACTGAGCAAGCCTAGGCTGACTTTGGAGTTTGAATAAGAACATAAGAACGGCCCTACTGGGTCAGACCAAAGGTCCATCTAGCCCAATATCCTGTCTACCGACAGTGGCCAATGCCAGGTGCCCCAAAAGTAATGAACAGAGCAGGTAGTCATCAAGTGATCCATCCCATCGCCCATTCCCAGCTTCTGGCAAACAGGCTAAGAACACCATCCCTGCTCAACCTGGCTAATAGCCATGGATTTATATGATATTTTCTGTCTTATTATCTATCCCTTTCTTAATGATTCCCAACATTTTGTTCGCTTTTTTGACTGCCGCTGCACATTGAGTGGATGTTTGCAGAGAATTATCCACAATGACTCCAAGATCTCTTTCTTGAGTGTTAACAGTTAATTTAGACTCCCATTATTTTATATGTATAGTTGGATTATGTTTTCCAGTGTGGATTACTTTGCATTTATTAACATTGAATTTCATCTGACATTTTGTTGCCCCATCACCTAGTTCTGAGAGATCCTTCCGTAATTCTTCGCAGTCTGCCTGGGACTTAACTATCTTGAGTAGTTTTGTATCATCTGCAAATTTTGCCGCCTCACTGTTTACCCCTTTTTCCAGTTTGTTTATGAATATGTTGAATAGGACTGGGCCCAGTACAGACCTCTGGGGGACACCACTATTTACCTCTCTCCATTCTGAAAACTGACTATTTATTTTCTATCTTTTAACTAGTTACCAGTCCATGAGAGCACCTCCCTTCTTATCCCATGACATCAGAATGAATGGATAATTAATAGCCTTTGATGGTTTTTAGCCTTTCATGAAGCCATATGAAACTTTGGGTTCACCTGGAGATTTATTGGCTTGTCCAAACCCCAAATTCAAAGTGAATCTTTGAAGAATGGAGGGCGGTTGAGAGGAGACAAAGCTAGAAGGCATCAAAATTCAAGGGCATGTTCACATGTAAAGTAGAACCCTCTGAGTTCGGCACTGCTCTGTCCTCAGTTCAATGTATATAACACAGCCCATACTGTGGCTCTGCAGCCATTTGATCTAAGGCATTAGCTTGCTGGTACTAACTGTTCTTTTGTATGCAAGACCCCAGAGGTTCTCAAACTGTTGTCCATGGACCGCTGTGGGCTGTGAAGGGCTGGTTGCTCACATGGTGCTGGCTCCTGTTCCTAGTTTCCATCTGCTAGATTGCATTAAACGATGCTAAAACACATTAAACGCTTTCCTAATGTGAGTTTTCCACATAAGCAATTACAGTTGCCTCAGGGCTAACTTTCAATGAACACCAGAGCTGGTGGTCCACGCAGTGAGGTGTCTGTGAGAGAAGCTCTCTTATAAGATGTACTCCATGCTGTGGAAAAATCTGAGCACCCCTGTGCTAGGCTCTGGAACAATCCACGCTGATGAAAAAGTTCCTGGAATAGAGAGGCTGCTCAGCTCTGTGGTGATGTAGCTGTCTTCAAATTGCAGCAGTTAGGAGACTAGGATGGCTCCTTTCTCACTTCCTCACTTCCTCTCTGCCCAGGTCTATTGACCCTCTGCTACATTATAGGATAAAATTCAATAAGGACAAAAAACAGTCAGTTGCACACACACAAAATGGGAACTGACTGCCTAGGAAGCAGCACTGTGGAAAGAGGTCTGGGGGTCATGGTGGATCACAAGCTAAATATGAATCAACAGTGTAACACTGTGGCAAAAAAAAGCGAACATCCTTCTGGGGTGTATTAGAAGGAACATTGTAAGCGAGACACAAGAAGTCATTCTTCTGCTCTACTCTGCGCAGATTAGGCCTCAACTGGAGTATTGTGTTCAGTTCTGGGTGCCACGTTTCAGGAAAGATGTGGAGAAAGTCCAGAGAAGAGCAACAAAAATGATTAAAGGTCTAGAAAACATGACCTATGAGGGGAGATTTTAAATATTGGGTTTGTTTAGTCTGGAGAAGAGAAGACTGAGAGGAGACATGATAACAGTTTTCAAGTACATAAAAGGTTGTTACAAGGAGGAGGGAGGTAAATTGTTCTTAACCTCGGAGGATAGCACAAGAAGCAATGGGCTTAAATTGCAGCAAGGGAGGTCTAGGTTGGACATTAGGAAAAACTTCCTAGCTGTCAGGGTGGTGAAGCATTGGAATAAATTGCCTAGGGAGGTCGTGGAATCTCCATCATTGGAGATTTTTAAGAGCAGGTTAGACAAACACCTGTCAGGGATGCTCTTAATAATACTGAGCCCTGCTGTGAGTGCCGAGGACTGGACTAGATGACCTCTTGGGGTCCCTTCCAGTCCTACAGTTCTTTGCTTATACACAAATTGCTCTCACGTGAGTGAAAAGCTGTGTTCTTGCTACTGATGGTTGGGCTGGATGTCCAGATACAAACAGAAAGACAGTGGATATTTACATGTTCTTGCCCTTATAAGTAACCAGTTTTCTGCTGCTGTTTCAGCCTCGAACAACTTCTGCAGGCAGGGAGTGAATATTTCATTCAAAAGATATTTCACCAACGTGCACAAAGCAGAGTGTGAGTCTGCTGACCACTCACTGGGAATTCGTTGGTATGTCCCAGAATACAGTTCTGTTCAAGGGCAGGATTCAAGACCAGCTTGTGGGTCGGAGTCCTCTCACCCCCATGTGAGTGAGTACTTCTTAAAGCAGAACTCCCGCTGCAGAACATTGCCCGTTCTGCTCTTCCCGTGAAAAGGCGAGGCCACTGCTTCACTGAGATTCCACTGCAGGCCTGGGACCCTCAGGACCTCTCCGATCTGACTGATTCTCTGGCTGGGGAGGGGAAGTGGAATCCTAAAGGGAGGTTCTGCTCCCAGAAGCAGCTCTCAGAGTGGGTTTCATGACTGTGATATGTAGGCTTTGGCGAGTTAGGAAAATGTGCAGTGATATCTGAGGGGCAGCACCTTCCCACCTGTCTCCATGTGGATGGTGTGATCTCCCTAGGGACTGTTACACACACACACACACACACACACACGCACACACACCCCATCACGTAGCATTTTTAACAACCCAGAGTCAAAAGTCACATTTCCAACCTGGTGAAAACTTGGCCTCACTTTGGTTCCATAAAATGGGGATGCATAAATGATAAAAAGACAGAGAAGCAGGATGCATTCCTGAAATGAACCTGGCTATAAACAATGGAAACAGTTTTGAATACAAAGTGGGATAGATAAATGATCAAGTAGTGTCATGTACTTAAGTCATGGAGGATGTTGTGCTCATTACCATTTATTTCAGAGATACTTACAATGATGAGAATGGTTCCCACCTCCTCGCTCTCATTCACAGTGCATGAACAGACAGCAGATGGAGGAATACTTGTTGAAACTTAATATTGTGTTTTGTAACTTGCATGCAATCCATAGCCTCTTTTCTTGTCTATATTCAAATAGACAGTCCACAGCCCAGAGCCATTAAAGTGATTCATAATGAGTTTTATAGAACTCTATATGCAATTATAAACCTGAAAACAATTTTTAGGAAACATCCAGTACATTTAAAATAAGGAAAAAACAATAGATAACAGAACCAATTTTATGCACAATTAATCATGGAGGCCAGGGCAGTAGACAATACAGTACATGAAGCTACTGATTCTATAAATATGCCGGTCACACTCAGAAGCACCAGAAAGCAAATTAACAAAGCATAAAGCCCCAATGTTCACCTGGCTCTATTATGACCTTTAAACCTCTGTGTACAAGTGGTTGTAGGTAGAATTAGCCCATTTGTATTTCGCTACCCAATTTGTGCACTCATGTACTTGTTTGCACTCCCAATAAATGTGGGGACAATGCTTTGTGGGTACAGTGTTTTGTGTGCAGATTTAGGCTTACACCCCGCAAGGATGCAGAGACTTGTACCAGCATATCCTACCACATGATTGGGACCTTCCAGTCAGTTCTTAGCCCAGTGTGTCAACTACACTTAGAGGTGCAGGGCCCAGAGTTCAGACCTGAGCAACTGAGTTTTCCAGCTGTGCATTTATAACTCAAATACCCCTTTTAGTCACCTAATTACCAAGATTAGCACCAAAATGCCCAGTAGGTTCCCAGATTTGAAAACTGGGCTTCCTCTCTTCTCCAGAAACTTCTTTGATTGGCACCTTTGCAGCGTCACTAGCAAGTCCATTTTTTCAAAGGACTCCAGCAGAAATCATTTCAGTCCAGTATCTCAGATACACGGCACCTAACTGCAGAAATAGGAAGAACAGTTACCAATACCAGCCTATCCAGGACACTGTCCACAAATTAACCCCTAATTTTTTTCCCCAGTGCACATCATAGAATTCAAGATCAGAAGGGACCATTATGATCATCTAGTGATCTAGTCACCACATCATCAAACCAACAAGTCCTTGCATGAATAATAAGGGTAGAGCAGTCGGGATATCTACCGACCACCTGACCAGGCTGGGGATGGTGGCTGTGAAATGCTCGGGAAGATTAGAGAGGCTCTAGAAACCAAAAACCCAATTAAAATGGGGGATTTTAACTATCCCATATTGACTGGGTACATGTCACCTCAGGACATGATGAAGAGATACAATTTCTAGACACCGTTAATGACTGCTTCTTGGAGCAACTGGTCCTGGAACCCACAAGGGGAGAGGCAATTCTCCTAAGTGGCGCACAGAATCTGGTCCAAGAGGTGAATATAGCTGAACCGCTTGGTAATAATGACCATAATGTAATTAAATGTAACATTCATGTAGAGGTAAAATACTAAAGAAGCCCACCACAACCTATCCTGGAAAATGAGAGGCAGGCCCCCAACCTGAAGCAAATACTCATAGGCAACTTCACACCACACAACAGAAACACTAACCCAGGAACCAATCCCTGCAACAAACCCTGCTGCCTACTCTGCCCCCATATCTACTCTAGTGACACCATCAGAGGACCCAACCACATCAGCCACACCATCAGGGGCTCATTCACCTGCACATCTACCAATGTGATATATGCCATCATGTGCCAGCAGTGCCCCTCTGCCATGTACATTGGCCAAACCGAACAGTCTCTATGTAAAAGAATAAATGGACACAAATCAGGCATCAGGAATGGTAACATACAAAAGCCAGTAGGAGAACACTTCAACCTCCCTGGACATTCAATAACAGACTTAAAAGTAGACATCCTTCAACAAAAAAACTTCAAAAACAGACTTCAAAGAGAAACTCCAGAGCTACAATTCATTTGCAAACTTAACACCATTAATTTGGGCTTGAATAGGGACTGGGAGTGGTTGGCTCACTACAAAAGCAATTTTCTCCTCATCACCCTGACTAAATTGGCCTTGTCAGCACTGGTTCTCCCTTCTCTTCATGTGTCAGTATATTTATGCCTGCATCTATAATTTTCACTCCATGCACCTGTACAAGTGGGTTTTTTACCTACGAAAGCTTATGCCCAAATAAATCTGTTCATCTTTAAGGTGCCACCCGACCCCTAATTATAGTAACCAATCTATCGCTTAATCAGCCTCTGTATCAGGTGACTGGAAGCTGGCTAATGTAATGCCGATTTAAAAAACAAAACAACTCCAGAAGGGATCCTGGCAATTACAGGCCAGTTAGCCTAACTTCAGTACCAGGCAAATTGGCTGAAACTATGGTACAGAACAGGATTATCAGACACCTAGAGCAATACAATATGTTGGTAAAGAAGCAACATGGCTTTTGTAAGAAGAAACCAGGCTTAAATCTGTTACAATTCCTTAAGGGTGTCAACAAAATGTGGACAACGGTGATCTGGTTAATATAGTGTAACTGGACTTTCAGAAAGCCTTTGACAAAGTCCCACACCAAAGGCATTTACGCAAAGTAAGCTGTCATGGGATAAAAGGGAAGGTCCTCTCAAGGATCAGTAACTGGTTAAAAGATAGGGAACATAGGGTAGGAATTAATGGTCAGTTTTCACAATGGAAAAACGTAAATAGTAGCATCCTCCAAGGATCTGTACTGGGGCCTGGGCTGTTCAACATATTTATAAATGATTTGCAAAAGGGGGTAAACAGTGAGGTGACAGAATTTGCAGATGATACAAAAGTACTTAAGATAGTTAAGTCCAAAGCAAACTGCAGTGTTACAAAGTGATCACACTAAACTGAGTGACTGGGCAACAAAATGGCAGATGAAATTCAGTGTTGATAAATGCAAAGTAATGCACACTAGAAAAAATAATCCTTAACTACACATACGAAATGATGAGGTCTAGATTAGCAGTTACCACTCACGGAGAAATCTTGAAGTCATTGTGGATAATTCTCTGTAAACATCTGCTCAATCTGCAATGGTGGTCAAAAAAGCAAACAGAACGTTAGGAACCATTAGGAAAGGGATAGATAAAACAGAAGATATAATGTGCTATATAAATCTATATACAACCACACCTGAAATATTGTGTGCAGTTCTGGTCGCCCCATCTCAAAAAAGAATTTGAAAAAGTACTGAGAAAGACCACAAAATTGATTAAGGGTATGGAACAGCTTCCCTATGAGGAGAGATTAAAAAGACTGGGACTGTTCAGCTAAGAAAAGAGATGACTAGATAGAGGGGTTATGATAGAGGTCTATAAAGTCATAAATGTTGTGGCGAAATCAGAACTTAAAGGACTTAACAGTACTCTGAATTCCTGAGCAAGGGGCGGGGCCTCAACCAGAAGGGGCATGGTCCCAACCGGAAGAGGGGGGCCTTTAGATCCCCACGCCCTTTAAATCCAGATTTAAAGGGCCCTGGCTCCGGCTGCAGTAGTGGCGGCTGGGAGCCCCGGGCCCTTTAAATCACTGCCAGAGCTACCAGCTGCAGGGCCCATTTAAAGAGCCCAGGGCTCTGGCCGCTGCTACTGCAGCAGAGCCCTGGGCCCTTTAAATCGCTGCCTGAGCCTTGCTGCCGGAGCCCCGCGGTAGCAGCGGCGACGGGGGCTCCGGTGGTGATTTAAAGGGCCAGGGGCTCCCAGCAGCTGCTACCACAGCGGAGTCCAGGGCCCTTTAAATCGCCGCCTGGGGAAGCCAGTCTGATACGGCGTACCGGTTCTTGCCGGTATGCGGTACCAGGGCGTATCGGCTTACTTTCACCTCTGGCCGAAATTGAATAGGGAAGTGTTCACACACAAACCAGGGATCACCCAATGAAATTAATAGGCATCAGGTTTAAAATAAACAGAAGGAAGTATTTCTTTACCCAATGCACAGTCAACCTGTGGAACTCCTTGCCAGGGGATGTTGTCAAGGCCAAAACTATAATTGGATTCAAAAAAGAATTCCATCCGTTCTTGGAGGATAAGTCCGTCAATGGCTATTAACCAAGAAGGTCAGGGACACAAGCACATGCTCTGGGTGTCCCTAGGCCTCTGAGTGCCAGAAGCTGGGACTGGATGGCAGGGGATGGATCACTCGATAATTGCCCTGGTCTGATCATTCCCTCTGAACCATCTGACACTGGCCGCTGTCGGAAGACAGGATATTGGGCTAGCTGGACCACTGGCCTGACCCAGGCTGGCTGGTCTTATGATGAACACCTACATAACTCAGTTAAAAGTAAAAAATCTGAGAAAGCATTTAGGTCCTTATGACTTGTTAGAAATTTTTTTGTAAAACTTTTAAATCAACCTTAAAAGCCCCTGAAGTTACCTTCTCTGCAGTACATCTACAGCTCCTTTGATTTTTCACCATGTCGCAAGGGCATATCCTGGACATGCAGAGATCCTAACTGTGCACATGTAGATGAGTCATTGCCTGTCAGCAAGGATCCTTCCTTATAGACCTGCCTTTAATGAGCGCTGGCAAAATCCCAGAAATAAAAGCAGAAGTTAGAGAACTTTTCTCTTGTGGAGAAGATGTTACAACAGCAGTGTTATATGTGAGTTGCTGGGGAAGAATTCTCTGACAGAATAGGTGTATTCAGATTATAAAGGTGGCCTTCCATATTTTGGTGGTAAGGAGAACTATGGGTAACTATCAAAATAAGGTGGTATCCAGTTTAAACTATAAAATGCTTTTTCAAAAAAAAAAAAACAAACAAACCCCATAACATGTTCTGCATAACCGGCAGCAATAGTTTTTCCGGGTAAGTTCTACGCTGAAGGGTTCTTTGCAGACCTTGTATGTAATGCTGACCTCACCAGCTCTCCAGAGCACCAAGAATGAGCTTGGGCTGTTAGCTGGCTATGCTGTGGGCACAGAGATAATATACAGCAAGAGGATGCCTCAAAACTAGCAGTTTGTCTTGGCTTGTCTAGTGTTTTTAGTCAGTGTTAGAGACAGACAGACCTGCAAATGGTTTGGAGCAGATCTGAGGAAACTCTGCAAAATTCAGTTCATGACAAAGGCTCCTGAACTGAAGCAAGCAGTTTGGTTCTCAGGAAACAGAAGTAGCTAGGTCCCGGCTAGAAGCTAATCTACCACTGTAGGTTCATTAGGAGGCTGGATTTTGACCAACTTGAGTGCTCCAAAGGAACCCATTACAGCTATCTGCTCTTTCCTCACTCAATAAGCCCTAGGACCAATCATTGTCTTGTCTTAGATATTTTCAGTAGGATTCTTGTAGGCCAGCTGGGTCTGTCTGCTTTCCAATACTCCGTCTATTTTGACCAGACTTTCATGATTATGAGCTGAGGTTTGTGATCAAAGCTCTGAACTCAAATGCAGGTTAATTTCCAATGCTTTTTTGGTCTCAGTGGAACATTATATGCTGCTCTAGACCCAGCTTTCAGGTTCAGTTGGGATATGCATAGAAAAATCCAGATGCTTATCGTGAAGTCATGGAAATGCAGGGCTGGAAGAGGCCTTGAGAGGTCATCTAGTCCAGCCTGTGCTGCAGCAGGACCAAGTACGGGTACACCTGGGCATTCCTGAAAGGAGTTAGTCTAACCTGTTCTTAAAACCTTCCAGTGACGGTGGTTCCACAACCTTTCTTGGTAGTCTGTTCCAGTGCTTAACTGGATGGCTCTGGTGCCCTTGTCCTGGACTGGAGCTAGTGGGGCCAGCCTGCAGCCAGGCACTCCAGGCAGCTGGAGCCGGTGCTCTCGCCGCCCGCCCGCCCACCCACCCGGCGGTCAGGGGGGCATGCTGCCCGCTTGCCTGCCTACCCGGCACTGCAGGGCTGGGTGGGGAGACTCTGGGCTCCAGCAAGGGGAGAGGGTGGGAGGGGCGGGGCCCCGGGCAGAAGGGGTGGGCCAGCCAGGAGCTAACCTCCCCAAGCCCGAGGTTCACCCACCACCCATGCTGCTTCCCCATTGCATACATTAAAGACTATCTCCAGTTTTGTTGTGGAGTTTAGTAGCAATGCGGAATCTTGCTTCTTCCATTCTGTTTTGAAGGTGTGTCAGAACTGAAGTTCTTCGAGACATTGAAGGGTGGCATGCTGATGAGATTGATCTGGCAACCTTTGTCGCTTAGTTCCTTCTGTTTGCAGCTTTTGTTTCTGTTCTCCTCTGGGGCTAGTTGACTTCTGACACCAGATCATGTGCACTTTCTACACAGTAGATTGCTGGGTGGCTACTAGCAATTCAAGCTTCTGTACCTACCATGGATTGGCCACAGAGCTTCCATCCTAGAGAGAGACACCAGGTGTGTTCACTCTCAGATCCTTTAAATTATTGCCAGGAATGGCAGTGGTGAGCTAAAGTATGTTACATATGACACATCTAGTGCCTGAACGGTATAACCGTTTAACCCTCCATCACAAGGCCAATAACCCTGTCATAGAAGGATATTAAGTTGGTTTGACATCATTTGTGCTTGACAGATACTTGTTGGCTATTCCTTATCACCCTATTATCCTCTAGGTGCTCACAAATTGATTGTTTGATAATTGGTTCCAGTATATTTCCAGGCATAGGGATCTCTTGAGCCTTCCAAACTAGGCTGGGGATCTTACAAGAACAAGATATCTTTTGAGACTTCTGCTGGAAACTGGGACTGAAGAGGAAATAATTCACTTCCAAACTGCTCCCGTTGAACTCCAGAAATGGGTGCTGGGGCTTATATTGTGTTCTAACCAGGATCACCCATGCCTAATATGTGTAGTTACACAGTAAGAGACAATATCAACACCACTGCATTTCCAGTATAACTCTCTGTAAAAAGAGTTTAATTTTATTTGATAAGGATGCAAGTAGCAGAAAATACTCAAGAAGCAGAGCCTGGGTCTCTGTTAGCTGTTCACGCATACCAGCTCCCTGACTCTGAACCATGTCTGAAAATGATTTCTCTGTAAAATGGAAAATCTTAATTATTTCTTTAGGCACAAATTAATCAAACTTCCAGTCCTGAGGAGTGTGAAAATGATAGACCCTGCCAGGTGAACTGAACTCAGATCCAGATCCCACGCAGCTCTGTGACCGCAGATACACATATAATGTGTCCAATGTTCATGTAGTATATGGGCAGTGCTAAGAGAAGAAACATTTCACATTATACATAAAATACCCCTGGCTGGACATCTAGTGACAAATGTCAACGTGAGAACTGGCATACGTGGCTGGTAAAGTGAACATGGCTCTTGAAACATTTGGCCTTCAGTGTTCACTCTTTGCCAGAAGAAGCCTCACCAGCAAGAAAAAAGACTGAACATAAGAACAGCCGTACTGGGTCAGACCAAAGGTCCATCTAGCCCAGTACCCTGTCTTCCGACAGTGGCCAGTGCCCGGTGCCTCAGAGGGAATGAACAGAACAGGGAATCATCAAGTGATCCATCCCATCACCCATTCCCCTGCTTCTGCTACTGTTCCTATGAACATTACACGTAAGGAGATGAATGTTTGCCTCCCAGCATTTCACTGGCATGAGTCACAGAAGCAGAGCTGCAGCCAGGCAAACATAAAAATCAGTGGGTCTAAATGAACTTTTCAAAAGTTCTGACAATGTTTAGGTGAACAGTAACTAATTTTTTTTTAAATCAGGCAATTATTAGAGAACAATAACATTGTTAGGCTGACTGGGCTATCCACTGAGGGGCTGTCAATCATTTTTGTTATGAAAGACACAGTACTTAGAGGCTGTCAGTCATGTCTGTTTGTAAGAGCCAGAGAACTTTAGGAACTGTTGCACCTGAATTTACCAAATGCAAAAATACAACAGATGCAGATTGATCATTCCGTTTATAAGGAGGCTTTTGCATGAGTTTTTATTATTATTCCTCTCTCAAACTCTTTTCAACACTGGGAGCTTGGAAGGGCTCATTTTTCAGCCATGAGCTTTTATGCCACATAAAAATAAGTGGGTTAAGCTTACAGTGTCTGCTTCAGCCAAAACTCAGCTTTGCTAGACTCCTTTGCTGGAAAGTGGAAGCGCTAAAGATTTGTTTTTGCAGGCCCAATCCGAGAGAGCTGGTGCTAGAGTGGGGCTGTTTTCTGAAGAGTCCCACAGACTGACACATAGTTATAGGCTTGTAGAAAATATGTATTGAAGAATATCAGGGGACCCCTTCAGCCTGCTTTGGGAATTCTACAGATGACTTAACGTGGAAGTAAATTCACCTGTGGCTGATATGAGAAACGGCCTTCAGGAAAGGAGCTATAGCTTGATGATTCTATTTTAAAGAAGACCCCTGAACACGTGAACTCTTCTGTTTTAAATATACATGAAGAACAGTTGACTGGTTTTTTAATTGAAACAAATTTTAGAAAGAGGGACTCCCATGTCAGCTTTCCCGGTGACGTCCTACGGCTGAGCTACTCCAACCTGATCATCTTTAGAATTCACTATGTGGCCCTGGGGGGGAGTTTAAAATGTCCAAGAACGTCTCCATCAGCTGCCTGGTTTTCCATGCTTTTCCCCCTTTTTAACAGGCCTCCAGTGTCAAACTGAACCTGTCTCCTTGGTGGATTAACCGGGGCTGGAGCCAATCCACGACCTTGCATGTCTACTAATACTGCAGTTGGTTGGAACATAGGGGTGAAATCCTGCCCCAGTGAAGTCAGTGGGAATTTTGCCATTGATGTCAATGGGGCCCGGATAGAACTCATGATATTTTGACAGTGTCTGTGCTCTAATGATCGTTCACTGAGCTACGTATCCTCAACCCATACCCTAAAATTGCCCAGCCAATGCACATATGTACATCTGTGCATGAGAAAGGGTGTTGAGTGTTGTCGATCATCTCACGGGCTATCTGGTGACCCAAGCCCAGTACAAGTATCTGTTTGTACGTGCGATATCGGAGAGAGGTTTTTAAAATGCCTCCATAGTTAATACATTGTGGATTTGTATTACTTTGCTAAACTTCCATCGAAGCATGGAGATCGCTTCATTGTATCCTGTATGCTATATACTAAATAAAATTTTGTTTCAAGTTGGCCGAAATATTTCATTTTGGTTTCTTTAACCTTTGAAAAAATGAAATTAAAGTAATATTCAAAACAAAAAGTCATTTTGAATCAAAATATCAAAACATTTCATTTAAAAAATGGCAAAATGAAATGTTTCAGGGGTTGGGGGGATTTTTTCTTCTGTGGTGCATTTTTTTTTTAACCAAAACAAGTTGGTGAATTTGATGCAATTTCATGAAATGTTTTGGTCGACTTGAGTCAACTTATTTTTCACCAAAAAATTCATTGTCCAAAAACCTTTTCCTGGTGCGAGCTGCGTGGAGCCCTGAGGAGCACCGGGGAGCATGTGCTTCCCCCAGTGCTGTCCCCTGTGGCCAGGGAGTGCACAGTGTGCACCAGCATCTCTCTCCGGCTCCGTGGCCACATCCTGTTCTCCAGCACGAAGGGAGCACAGGGTCTGCGGCTGTGAGCTGCCCTGTGTATCTCCTCGTCCCTGCGTGGCTGTGCAGGGCCTCTATCCTTTCTGTAATTTACACCTGCAGGAAGTTTCCCATTTACTGGGCAGGGATGGTACCAGTTCTCTGGCTTCCACCAGTCACCAGCGGCGCTTGTTATTTAACGTCAGTAGTTATTAGCATTCTATTACTGCCCCGCTGTACAGACACATAGCGAGAGACCCTCCCTGCTCTGAAGAGCTGACAGTCTCAATAGACCAGACAGACACAGGCTGGGAGGGGAAACAGAGTCCTGGAGAGAAGTGGCTTGTGAACGGCCATGCAGCAGGAACAGAACCTAGGCTCCTGACTCCCGAGGCAGTGCAAACCACCCCCTGGGCCACATGGTCTTTCCGTAGTAATGTGCCCAGGTACCATGGTGACAGTCATAATCCAAAAAGAGAAATAGCTGCACTTCCTCACTTGCTAGCTAATTCAGTGCATTTTGAAAGCAAATGTTAATAAACTCAAGTGCTTAATGAGTTTCTAGTGAAAAGATCAAATTATACTCTTCAAACATGGAGCTAGAATTTGGTCTAATTAGAAGAAATATGTTTTTCCTGTGTGGGGCAGTTGCTGAAGTGACAGTCTGGAGACTGTTGTGACAGCATTCGCAGAGATGGGCGCTAGCCAAATAGCGGCACTTCTTTGGTGTCTCGCATAGTGCAGTCGTTCTTCCAAGTGAATAATTATGCGGTGTTCTTGCCGCAGTTCATTAGGTGAAGAAAAACAATGCACTTGTGTTCCATGCGGAGCCTGTTCACACGTTTCAATCTGAACATGATGGAGGGAAGAATTTGGATCCAGACAGCAAATTTTCCCTTCCCTCACCCCTTCTTCCCCCCAGAAAGGATAACCTAATAATAAACAACAACCATTCTCTTCATTCCTGTTACTCAGACTAACCCATCGCAAGTGATGCAAGCAAAAGGAATTGTTACATTGCTTGGTTTTATCAGCGTTGTCAAGATTAAGCAGAGACAAGGTGGGTGAGGAGCCCTTCCATTGGTGAGAGAGACAAGGGGCATGTCTACACTACCCGCCGGATCGGGTAGCGTAACGATCGGTTTATCGGGGATCGATATATTGCGCCTCGTCTAGACGCGATATATCGATCCCCGAACGCGCTCCCGTCGACTCCGGAACTCCACCAGAGTGAGTGGCTGTAGCGAAGTCGACAGGGGAGCCGCAGCTGTCGATCCCGCGCCGTGAGGATGGGAGGTAAGTCGGAATAAGATACTTCAACTTCAGCTATGCTATTCACGTGGCTGAAGTTGCGTATCTTACATCGACCCTGCCCCCTAGTGTAGACCAGGCCAAGCTCTTCTTCAGCTCAGTGTAAGCTTGAAGGCTTGTCTCTCTCCCCAACAGAGGTTGGTCTGATAAAAGCGATTCCCTCACCCACCGTGTCTCTCTAATATCCTGGGACCAACATGGCTACAGCGCTGCCTACAAGAACAAGGAGAGTCATTTCTGTAAATGTAGTTAAGGAACAATGTTTATGGCACAAGACTAGCTAAGACAATAAACAGCTTTTGCTAACGATTAAACCACTGAAGCAAAGCTGAGCCATTTAATAACCACAGAAGCCAGCTATGCCTTGTACATGCCTTTGCCTTGATATTGTTGTTCTCTGACCAGACCAAACAAGATTCAGCAAACCACCTTTAAGAGAAAGCAAACACCGGGGGGCTGTGGAGTTATGGAGGGAACGGTGCAGGCTTGGGTCCAGTCTTGCGGAATTTCCTCTGACGTCAATGAGAGTGCTATGCACACAGCAGTTGCAGTATCGAGGCTATAGTCTCTATTCCCAGTAGTTTACAGCTTTCCAAGACATTGTCCCCCAGGGTCTGATGTGGAGAGATTGTTTTGTGGGTGGGGGAGGGAAGGAAATGGTTAAAGAAAACCCAGTCTGTCATTTTTGAGTAATCTGAGCATGAAAACGCCAGACTGCACCCAGAGTTATTTATGTTTGCAAATATGGGAGCTTTGGCATGCCTATCTCAGCTAAGAGCATGAGGGAGAAATGGGGAAGAAACCAGACTACCCAAAAACTTGCAAAAATGGTTACCTAAAGAATGTGAATGTGCCCCAACTTTTAAACACCCCCTTTTCCTCTGAATTGTGGGTGGCATGTAGGTTCCGCGAGAGCCCCAGCCCAGTTTCTGCATGTAAACTGTGCTTTCCCTGCTTATACAGAGAAATGACTAAGGAGCTACTTATTACTGAGACCATCTAGTGAAGTGGAAAGCCAGGGTACATTACCCTTTGGGAGGGTTACATGATACTTCAGAGAAATCACAGTTCATATCTTCCCAGAACCTCCATGCAGTGCTGTGAAGTGTGTGGGGTGGCTCGGGATGAGCACGCAGGTCATGTTCCGCTTTCACTGTCCACGTGCAGGAATTATTCTCACTTGAACAAATGTGAAGCTTCCAGAAGCACGAGTGGGAGTTCCTGGGGCAAAGCAGTGAAAGCTGAGGAGGGCAAAGGAAACAGCTGTTGTTTCTGCAAGTCCTCGCCAACGTATTGCCTCCAGTTCAGCAACAGGCAGTAGATGTGGAGCAGCTGGCATGGGGGTGATGTGAGAGAGCATTCATGTTACAGGTAGAGGGCCTGATCCTAACGTGACACCACTGAGACTCAGGAGGCACAGCACTGCAGCTAATGCTCCTTCCCAGCAGTGGGGCCAGAATCAGACCCTCGGTGCACCGAGGGCAGGGGTGGCCAGTGTCCTTACAAACAGCATGCACCGAAATATATTTCAGTTAATGGCTTCCAACCCCGCCTGGCACCAGTGAGATGTGAAGTCAATACAGGTTTCAATGGCAAACCACTTTAGAAGCTCTGAGATAATGTCTGCCTGGGAGTGTCTACAGCTTGTGGCATTTTGGTGACTTATAACTGCACGCATTAGGGCAGATTCAAGCATCATTTCAACTCCACAAAGTACCCTTACGGAGAGGGATTCCCCACGCGGGTGGCCTCTAGCTATCATACACAGCTCTAGGAGGACAGGGCGTGTCGGGGGAGGGAAGGCTGTGTCTGAGTGCATGAACGTCGGACTGTTCACTCCACAAAACTGGAATGCCAGGTTGTGCTGTTACCGGCTGATGTATGCGTGTTTTGGAGACTGCCTGCCTTATAGCGAGGTGCACCAGAGCAAACACACTTCATGCTGCTGGGTTTTTTAATGTTATTTTCTAAATAAAACTTCCATAACAAGAAAGGAAGCAGAAATATATTTGTAAAGGTCTCTCATCTCCTAGTGCCTTCTCCTGGAAGAATGCTTTGGGGGTGTGTATAATATAGATATTCTGTTTTTTCAGTGCCCTTCACTCTCTGTCTTTATAATCATGTGGAGCAAAACTACACAATCAGCTCTGCTTTGCTCACTTAGGGGAAAATGTGATCAGGCAATATAGCTTATTAGTTTAAAAAGTGCAATCTCATCTGCTTTATTTTGTCAGCCGTTTGATGCTAATGCAAGAGGCTATTCTTGACAGGCCTGGAAGACAGGAGGTTAGTACATGTGCGTGTGTACATACTTATAATTCATTTTTCTCTCCCATCGGTCAAAGTTAGCTTTCTGTTGTGATGCTGGCAAGGAAGATTAGAGTCTGTTTTAGCCACGTCTAATCTGAGGCATTCTCTCTGTCCTGCTAGGGAAGTGTGCTCACTTAAGCACTGAAGTTGCATCATGAGGCAAAAAGAGAATGAACAACAATGATTAGAATGGATATAGCACTTCCCATTAATTGTGGGGATTTATGAAAATGTGCCTGTTTCTCCCTCTTGCTTCAGGCCCCTTGGACGCGCCACTGGTGGAAAGGGGGCATGTACCCTGCAGATCTGGTGTCAGGGGGCCTCATTGAAAGGGAAGGCGCCTGTGACTGCCTGCCTGCTGCTGATTGGTTGAAAAGGCAGGTGGTAGCTGGGCTTCATAAGGCAGAGCGAGGGGACAGGAAGGAGGCGGGTAAGAGCTTCCCGGAAAAGGAGACTTGGGAACAGCCGGGGAGTGCTGCTGGAGACAGAGAAAAGCAGCTGGGGAGCAGCTTCAGCGAGAGAGGAGGAGCTCCTGAGAGGCCGGAGGAAGCAGCTGGGGTGCTGGTTGAGCTGGGGCTGAGTGGTTGGGGGCTCCTTCAGAAAGGAGTGGCCTGAGTGTAGAGAGAGCACAAAGGGGTCAGTAACTCCACTGACTCTGCGGGGGAGAGAGCAGGAAGAAGTGGGGGAGGACTGAAACCTTGTGCTGTGCTGTGGATAAATGAAGCCAGCGCACAGAAGAAAGACCATGTTTGAAGCTACTGTATATTAATAAACCAGTCCCTAAGAAGGGGTGTTGTTATGTGACTCATGCTTGGGTGGACATATTTAGGAGCTCCTGGGTGAAGGGAAACTGAGACTAGGTGTGCCCAATCACCTGAGGCCTGGAGGGGGCGCTATAGAGCAGGCACACCTGTGTACACCTGGGGATCCCTATCTTCACTTGCTAGAACCTCTCCTTTTGGCTGTGGGCAGCCCTGATCTAACTTACCCCAGAGGCTAAACCAGTTCATCTGCAGCCCATGCTCAGATAATCACAGCTGTGTCATTAAGCTGCCTTTGCCTAATGCTGCAGGTCCTGCCTCAGGCATAGTTTGGCCAGACATTAGAATCGGGGCCTTTCTGTAGCTCCTCATAGCACCCATGTTGGGTAGGGAGGTAACTGCTTTTCTACCCATTTTACGAATAGAGAAACTGAGATGCACATGGGCTAGGGAACATGTCCAAAGCTGTAGGTGGGAGCCAGGATTATAGCCCAGGATTTTCCTTCTCCCAGCTCTGAACTCAATGTGTTGGAAAACCCAGAGCTGCCTCTCCATGGCCTGGCACCTTGTATGGTTAATACAGCTGTGCAGAATGAGTGGTAAGTGGAGGAAAAATGCTGTTAAACCAGAAGGGCAGCATTTCACACTTACTCTGCATTCACCCTAGTGTCATTTAAAATCCCTACATGTGAGGCTGTGGAGAATCAGACCCATTGTTTCTCAGGTTCCAGGCAGGACTAAGTATTATCTAGACCATCCCTGACAGGTGTTTGTCTAACCTGCTCTTAAAAATCTCCAGTGACGGAGATTCCACAACCTCCCTAGGCAATTTATTCCAGTGCTTAACCACCCTGAGGCCTGGTCTACACTAAGGGCGGGGGTTGAACTAGGGTACGCAAGTTCAGCTACGCGAATAGCGCAGCTGATAGCTGAACTCGAAGTACCCTAGTTCGACTTACTTACCCATCCAGACGCGGCGGGGTCGAACTCCGCGGCTCCAAGGTCGACTCCGCCACCGCCGTTCGTGGTGGTGGAGTTCCGGAGTCGACCGGAGCGCGCGGGGAGTTCGAACTATCGCGTCTTGATTAGACGCGATAGTTCGAACTCGGAGAAGTCGAACTCTCCGCGTCGACCCGCGCGGTGAGTATGGACCTGCCCTGACAGTTAGGAAGTTTTTCCTAATGTTCAACCTAAACCGCCCTTGCTGCAATTTAAGCCCATTGCTTCTTGTGCTATCCTCAGAGGTTAAGAAGAACAAGTTTTCTCCCTCCTCCTTGTAACAATCTTTCATGTACTTGAAAACTGTCATCATGTCCCCTCTCAGTCTTCTCTTCTCCAGACTAAACCAACCCAGTTTTTTTCATTCTTCCCTCACAGGTCATGTTTTCTAGACCTTTAATCATTTGTGTTGCTCTTCTCTGGACTTTCTCCAGTTGTCCACATCTTTCCTGAAATGTGGCACCCAGAACTGGACACACTACTCCAGTTGAGACCTAATCGGCACAGAGTAGAATGGAAGAATTACTTCTCATGTCTTGCTTACAACACTCCTGCTAATACAGCCCAGAATGATGTTTGCTTTTTTTGGATTAGTGTTACACTGTTGACTCATATTTAGCTTGTGATCCACTATGACCCCCAGATCCCTTTCCGCAGTACTCCCCACTCGTAGGCCGTCATTTCCCATTTTGTATGTGTGCAACTGATTGTTCCTTCCTAAGTGGAGTACTTTGCATTTGTCCTTATTGAATTTCATCCTGTTTTCTTCAAACCATTTCTCCAGTTTGTCCAGATCATTTTGAATTTTAATCCTATCTTCCAAAGCACTTGCAACCCCTCCCAGCTTGGTATTGTCTGCAAACTTTATAAGTGTACTCTCCATGCTATTATCTAAATCACTGATGAAGATATTAAACAGAATTGGACCCAGAACCGATCCCTGCAGGACCCCACTCGTTATGCTCTTCCAGCTTGACTGTGAACCACTGATAACTACTGTCTGGGAATGGTTTTCCAAACAGTTTTGCACCCACCTTATAGTAGCTCCATGTAGCATGTATTTCTCTAGTTTGTTTATGAGGTCAAGCCAGACAGTATCAAAAGCCTTACTAAAGTCAAGCTATACCACATGTACTGCTTCCCACATCCGCAAGGCTTGTTACCCTGTCAATGAAAGCTACCAGGTCGGTTTGACACCATTTGTTCTTGACAAATCCACGCTGACTGTTACTTATCACCTTATTATCTCCTAAGTGTTCTCAGATTGATTGTTTAATTATTTGCTCCATTATCCTTCCGGGTACAGACGTTAAGCTGACTGGTCTGTAATTCCCGGGTTGTCCTTATTTCCCTTTTTATAGCTGGGCACTAGATTTGCCCTGTTCCAGTCCTCTGGAATCTCTCCTGTCTTCCATGACTTTTCGAAGATAATCGTTAATGGCTCAGCTACCTCCTCGCTCAGCTCCTTGAGTGTTCTAGGAGGCATTTCATCAGGCCCTGGTGACTTGAAAACATCTAACTTGTCTAAGTGATTTTTAACTTGTTCTTTCCCTATTTTAGCCTCTGATCCTACCTCATTTTCACTGGCTTTTCACTTAAAATGCTCTGGTAGCAGAGCTGTGCCCTGTAGCTCTCCAATGTAGATGGTACCTACACTTAAGAAATCTTCCGTCAACCTAGTGCTGTCTACATGGGGACTTAGGATGGCTTAACTGTGCTGCTCAGGTGTGGATTTATCACACCCCTGACCAACATAGTTAAACCAATGTCTTTTTCTAGCATAGATCTGACCTTACACTAGCAAAGGTGGGTGGGATGCCTTGCACATAATACTCTGGAGAAGGGCAGCTTTCTTTCAGATATTGAGGCTTGATGGCTGTAATTGTGATCTGGCTGTGTTTGCAAGTGGGGCTCTTTTAGCATTTTAAACTCTCGTTTCAGCTTTCTGACTGCAGCGTTGCCAACCCCAAGCATTCCAAAGTCAGGAGTTAGGTGCCTGGGATGGGGTTCACAGACCCTTCGTTAAGACGAAAGGATGGAGCAGTAGTGGCCAAGAAAGCCCTGCCCCTCAGCAGCTGGAGAGCATGCTCCATATGGAGGAGCTGCGTAAAATGGGACTCTGGCAGTCAAGCAGGGGGAGAGTGAAGGAGAAGCTGTTGATCGGAAGGAAGCCAGCTAGTGTCTTCTGGGAAACAGGAATCCACAGGGAATGACCTGGACTTTGGTAGGGCTCAATCAAGCAGCCAGGGGCCTGACCCCTTTTTCTCTCCCGGACAAAGGGGAATCACTGAACCCTGCAAAGGATGCTGGGAAGCCCCAACTGGCTGAATCCTTGTTTGAACAACCCTGGATGAGGAGGGAAGCAGAGGGCTGTGACCCCAAACTGAGGAGAACAACAGGGGAGCGGGACAGGAAGTGGCCCAGGCTATGCTGGTCTGGGGTATCAGCTAGAAGGGATGGAAACAAACCCTGTCTCCTCTTGGGCCCTGGGATGGGACCTGGTGGAGAGGGAGGGCCCAGGTCCTGCTACCCTTCCCTTCCCTATGGCCCTAGTCCAACTGGGGGGAACCCAAAGAGGGACAGACTGTAACTTTTCCACCAGGCCCCCAGGTTGTCCCACAAGACCCCCCCAGAGCTTTGGAGACTGAGCTGTGGCCTGTCTACCAGGCCAGCTGGCCCCTAAGTGAATCCCGCTACAGTGCCTCAAAATCATGAGATTTTTAAAAATGCTCCATTCTGGGTTATTTGTGTTTGCTTTCTGGTTTTTGTGACTGTAGGAGGTCATGTTTTCCAGCTTTTCTCTGTAGCCACAAGGACTAGAAATCTACCTTTTTTAACATAAAAGCTGAGATTCTCACAAAATCACCTGACTCAAGGAGATGGGGCTTTAGAAGACATAAAATATGGGAAGACATGATAAAATGATGAGAGTTGGCAATGTTGTGCTTTTCTTTTATTTTCAAGCTGAATGAAAGCAGGAGTCCAAATAACTCTCGCTGGCATTACGAGGCATACCTGGAAGCTCCATTTGTGGTAAAAAAGAATCCACTTGACATCAAATAATAAATAGTATGTCGCAGCAAAAATACTATATTTGAAGGAGTCTGTTAGAATTTCTCACTGCAGTGTCATTCAAAAGACAAATGTTGTGGCATTGTAATTTCATCTTCATTCTAAAGTGCTGGGTGTTCTTCTGTTCTGCTCTGGAGAGGTTTGTATCCTGCCCTCATCCTGCAGTACCTGAGTGCTTCCCAGTTGTGCATCAATGGGAGTAAGAGCTGCCGTGTGTTGTTCTTTGTCTCTCCCACCCGGCCCTGGGGGAGAGTTGTGTGGGCATTGGAGTGTTTTGCTTGGAGAGGGTTTTTGAAGGGTTTGTAGTTATTGTTTTAAATATACATAGCTCTGTCAATGAACTAGGTACTAGACCATCAGTCGTCCTCTAGAATTAAGCCCCAATCGTCCTGCTCCCTGCAGCACAGTTGTAGCTGGTGTTGTGTAAGCTCACAAGTGCTTTTGAACCTGAGTGCTAAATTTGTACTTTTCTCTAAGACATGAAGAGGTACAATTTTATCTCATTGCTGCACATGGAATATGATCAACGTCTGTGATATCAGTGGACTCCGCTGATGACGCTGTGTGGGAGCAAGGTGGGGGATGCAGTGTCCTGATTTTTGAATGAATCAGTTGGCCTGATACAGAGTAAAGTTTCAGAGTGTTTCATGGCTTCCGCAGGTTTAAACGCTGCAGTGAGTTGTTGATATTTTTGGCTGAATAGAGCCCTTTTAAATCAGAATGACTACAATGTCCCTTTTATGTAACAAGTATAAAACACATGCCTTTCAGTCCCCAAAATGAAGCTGAACAATATAGAAGCATCAAATATCAAAAACTCAGTTGGCACTGTTATGCCTTTTGAATCCTCAATGAAGTTACAATCTCTGGGTATTTTTTTTTCTCCTAACTTCTGCACTTGAACAATGTCTGTCCTCCTACACAGTCATGCTGGGGAGGTGACAGGAGGATTACATTCACATTTCTTTGCTTTCAGAGCATTTTTGCTCTGTCTCAAAAACACAGAATTACACTGCTGGTCTTGGGATCCAGCAGTTGGCACATCCATGGGAAATGGAGATAGACATTTCAGAAAAGCGAAGCTTCTGTGCAGCACGTCTTGAGCTATGCCGCCTTCTCTGCATCCTGAGGAGAACTGGACGGTCTCCCTAGAAGCAGGTTAACTGTCCACATGCATTGAACTATGGATGTGGACTGTTCTTTTCCATTATACGCAGCACCAATTCATTCCTTACAAACAGAATCTCCTGTAAAACCTACTATTTAAAATAAATTGAAAACACGATGTTGGTAACCAAGATAGTTCTCTTATTAAATATAACAATAGTAACAAAAATAATGGTATATGTTTGACTTAAACCAAGAAAAGAATGGAAGTTTGAAGTTAAAGGACTAAGACAATACTGCTGTGAGTGCAGGGGACTGGACTAGATGACCTCTCAAGGTCCCTTCCAGTCCTAGGATTCATTTCCCCTGGCAACCAACAGTGAAAGGAAAAAAACAGTGAAAGGAAAAAAACACAAAAAACTTTTGCAAAATATTTGCTGATAGAAAAAATTTCAGAGGAAACTGCATTTTAACTCAAAATCGTGCATTTTTTCAGAGTTTTCCATTTTGAGGAAAAAAGTTTGCACAGCTCTGTTACCATGGCTACAATATGGGGTTTAAAAAATATATTTGCAAATAATTTACATAGAAAAATAATGTTCCTGTGTTAATCCTATCCAGGTTCTGTACAGTCTCTGTAACTGGATAAATAATCTGGAACAATCCCCTTTGGAAAACAAGACATTCTGTGGAGTGGTTGATTACAAATTCTTGGTGTGCAATAGAGAGTGAGGAGAGAAGAGACGTAAGGTAGACTTTTAGACTGATTGTAAAACATCCCTATGGGAAATCTTGGAACCCTTCCAAAAACTGTAACATTCGCTAAAGGTTTTAAAAGCTTCCAATAAAAACATTAGCACTTTCTTTTAAAACTTCTAAAATGAATAGCACTCAAAAGATCTCGTGAGGAAGGAACAAAAACAGACCTAGGCAGTAGCTTAGAGGGATTACAACTCCTAAGGTTTACACTTCATTTCTTCTTACTGCCGCAGGCCATGAGTCTTTACTGACGAGTTAATGCAGAGTGTTATCTTATGGAAGAAAACAAAATCCAAAGGGAAGTATATGGACTAAATACATACTACGATGTATGTTCCCTTCCCATGACCTGTCTGTCTGCTCTTAGACTGTGGGTTACCTGGGCGAGGACTCCCCCCGCTTGCATGTTCCCTTCCCATGACCTGTCTGTCTGCTCTTAGACTGTGGGTTACCTGGGCGAGGACTCCCCCTGCTTGCATGTTCCCTTCCCATGACCTGTCTGTCTGCTCTTAGACTGTGGGTTATCTGGGCAAGGACTCCCCCGCTTGCATGTTCCCTTCCCATGACCTGTCTGTCTGCTCTTAGACTGTGGGTTACCTGGGCGAGGACTCCCCCTGCTTGCATGTTCCCTTCCCATGACCTGTCTGTCTGCTCTTAGACTGTGGGTTACCTGGGCGAGGACTCCCCCGCTTGCATGTTCCCTTCCCATGACCTGTCTGTCTGCTCTTAGACTGTGGGTTATCTGGGCGAGGACTCCCCCGCTTGCATGTTCCCTTCCCATGACCTGTCTGTCTGCTCTTAGACTGTGGGTTATCTGGGCAAGGACTCCCCCGCTTGCATGTTCCCTTCCCATGACCTGTCTGTCTGCTCTTAGACTGTGGGTTATCTGGGCGAGGACTCCCCCCGCTTGCATGTTCCCTTCCCATGACCTGTCTGTCTGCTCTTAGACTGTGGGTTACCTGGGCGAGGACTCCCCCCGCTTGCATGTTCCCTTCCCATGACCTGTCTGTCTGCTCTTAGACTGTGGGTTACCTGGGCGAGGACTCCCCCCGCTTGCATGTTCCCTTCCCATGACCTGTCTGTCTGCTCTTAGACTGTGGGTTACCTGGGCGAGGACTCCCCCCGCTTGCATGTTCCCTTCCCATGACCTGTCTGTCTGCTCTTAGACTGTGGGTTACCTAGGCGAGGACTCCCCCAGCTTGCATGTTCCCTTCCCATGACCTGTCTGTCTGCTCTTAGACTGTGGGCTACCTGGGCGAGGACTCCCCCCGCTTGCATGTTCCCTTCCCATGACCTGTCTGTCTGCTCTTAGACTGTGGGTTACCTGGGCGAGGACTCCCCCCGCTTGCATGTTCCCTTCCCATGACCTGTCTGTCTGCTCTTAGACTGTGGGTTACCTAGGCGAGGACTCCCCCAGCTTGCATGTTCCCTTCCCATGACCTGTCTGTCTGCTCTTAGACTGTGGGCTACCTGGGCGAGGACTCCCCCCGCTTGCATGTTCCCTTCCCATGACCTGTCTGTCTGCTCTTAGACTGTGGGCTACCTGGGCGAGGACTCCCCCCGCTTGCATGTTCCCTTCCCATGACCTGTCTGTCTGCTCTTAGACTGTGGGTTACCTGGGCGAGGACTCCCCCAGCTTGCATGTTCCCTTCCCATGACCTGTCTGTCTGCTCTTAGACTGTGGGCTACCTGGGCGAGGACTCCCCCCGCTTGCATGTTCCCTTCCCATGACCTGTCTGTCTGCCCTTAGACTGTGGGTTACCTGGGCGAGGACTCCCCCCGCTTGCATGTTCCCTTCCCATGACCTGTCTGTCTGCTCTTAGACTGTGGGTTATCTGGGCGAGGACTCCCCCCACTTGCATGTTCCCTTCCTATGACCTGTCTGTCTGCCCTTAGACTGTGGGTTACCATTTTGGCCCTCTGGGTATTTGAACCAGAGACATCTAGAGCTAATAGCACAAGTGTGTTCCCCTTCAGATAAAGAGCCATGGTTGCTAGCTAAAATCTGCAACAGACTGTCATCCGGATTGGGCACAGAGTGGGATGTGTAAGACACGATGACAAGTGGGTTGCACAGTCTCAGGCGGCATTTATGTGTAGAAAACTGTGGGCATCACTCTGGCTTCTGCTTCTGAAAACATAGTCGCATATTGTTGTGCAATATACCTTAGGAGAGAGGGTTTCAGGTACTTCTGATCCAGCTAGCACCAGGAATCACTGGAAATCTCGGAAGAAATTCACTTTGGGTGAAATTTGTAAACCGAGGAGGTTTGAGTAAACATTAGATAAGCATCAAAACCAAGCCACATCTACAAGTCTTTTAAGGTCCATCCATCACATTGAATTGCGTCTTTCTAAATCAACTTTTGGTTCTTTGTCTTTTTATTCGAACACCAGGTCACTGCAGAGGACGCTGAGATTTGAAACAATAGCGGGATGGCAGAATCTAGCTGCTAAAAGTAGAGGCCAAGTTTTTCAGAAATGACTCGCAATTTCGGGTGTCTCAATTTTTGGGCGTTCACCTTTGAGGTACTTTTTATGGTCCTGATTTTCAGAAGATGGGTGCTTAATGCTTCTGAACACCAGGCATCTTTACAACATCTCAGGTTAGTCAATGTCCTCACAAAGATGACTTGTTTGATGACTTGTGCAGTCAGCTGTATCTTTATCACTGATCTAATTTTAGTTCATTCAGCAGTGTGAGTTTTTTGCTGAATTTGAGGCCTAACATGAAAAGCAGTTTTGTGTAGGGAAATTGTATGTTGTGATTGGAGATGGGGCTTGTGCCACTGGACTTCAGCACCACCCACCCAGGTTCAGGATTTTGTGGATATCTGGGTTCTGGATAGTTCCGTGTGTTTGTCTTCCCCATCTCTACGTATTGATCACAGGCTGGGCCATCCAAATTATTAGTCTGCCCAGTTTTACTTTAGAGAATTCTGATGCAGCAGGCTAATTTATGGTCTACGAGTGATATTCACATGCACTAATTAATCCCGATATTGGGGCTGAGCAGACTGCTGAGGGCTGTGAGCAGAATATCTGAGGAGAAGCTCTGAATTTATGAGCACTCCGTGCTCTGTGCCTGTCTCACAAACAGCCTGGAGTGGACAGACACTTTCTTCAGCTGGGTAGAACTCAGTTACTCAGGCTCTATGTGTTTGTTACTAGGTTGAGTTTATATGTAAATTTCCCTCTAGCACAGAATGTGTATGAGAGAGAAGACAATGCCGGTTTAATTCAAAAATAAGATGAGATTTTTTTGGCCCAGTCCCACATGGAAGTCTATTATGCCTTGTAATTAATGTAAATAATATGATATTTCATGTCTAGAATATCTACAATGTATTGAATTGTGGATTTGTGAAAGTTACACAACCTGGTGTAAAGGTGCTTAAGTTGCTACTCATGTGGCCTGCTGCTGCCAGACCGCTATGACTGTGATTATTTAATTTATATTAGTTGTTTAGCATTTTGGAAAATTAAACTGTAGGATACAATCCATGGAAGTCAAGAGGAGTTAGGCATTGTCAAATATTGGACTGTGGGTGGAGATTTTGATAGCAGTATTTCTAATTCTGATCTCCTAATAGATAGGAGCCTTAACTTTAGCTAAAGTAGGCAGAGAGTGGAGAGTGAGACAGGAAGTCAGGACTGTTGAGTTCTATTCCTCGGCTTTTCTTTTGATTTGATTCATAGATTTTAAGACCAGCTAGGCTGATCTCCTGAATAACAGGGCATAAAAGCTCACCCAGTAATTTCTGCATCAAGCCTAGAACATCTTTTAGGGAGACACCAAATGTTGCTTTAAAGAGTTCAAGAAATGGAGAATCCTGCATGTCCATTACATTCAAACACATGCTTATCTCTCTGTCACACTAACCATAAACGGTGAAATTCTGGCTCTTCTGAAGTCAGAGACAAAATTCCCATTGGCTTCAATAAGCCCAGGAGTTCACCCAAATGTGTTCACAGCACTACTAAAACCAATGAGAGTCAAAAGCCATAGGACTAATGAACCCATACGCTGGAAACAGCTGGACTCATTTCCCTCCTTGGAAGCTGCATGAGCTTTGCCTGGCTGCTGGTAGAATGGCTTTTCCCACCCCAAAATGTACTTTACACAGCAAAAGATAAAACCCCGTTTTTCCCTAGACAATAGATAGTGTGTTACCTCCATAACTTTGAGCTTTTCACATTGATATCACCTGGCTGACAAAACGTCAGCAATTTAGTAATCATTTTCAGGAGAAAATTGACTCGATTAAGGTTCCGTTGCCATTGTTTCAGCAGTTAAAGTGCAGACGCTGCCTGATTTGTATCGAAGCTGTTTTGATAGTTTCATTATTGTTCTTTATTTGAGTTTATTAAAAGTGCATTTGACCACCTGTCTCTTGACACTCTGCCTGACATCAGTTATGGAAGAAAATATTGATCCTGTTGCATCAATCGTTCATACAAACTAGAGCTTGTCTTTGATTTGCACTATTATTTCAACTACCCAGAATACAGTAATTGTTCATCCTCTTGAAAAGGGTTGTCTAATGCTCCTGTCAATTTTTATCTAATTTCTAACTTTCTATTCTAGGAATAAGTTCTTTTTAAAAAGAAAATGGCAAATTAGTGGCTTTGGGATTATTTTGAATGGAATGCATTCTAAATGCTAGTTTGTCTGTTCAAACTGTCAGTTGGGACACAGGTTGTTTTACTCTGCATTAGTCTCCCCAGCCTTGATCTCCCTTTATTTTCTTCTTTCAGCCTCTATACTATGCCTCTATCCTATTTTCTAGCCTTTGCCATAAAATGCCACTGAACAGTCGTTGCTTTACTGTTTCGCAGCACCGAACACCGCAAGGCTGCCTTCCCTTCCTCGCTGTATTTTGAGCACGTTTGTGCTGGAAATGCCATGAGGTTGGCATTCGCACTCTGTTGCAGCCATTTTGTATTCAAGTCTTATCTGGGATAGAATCCAAATTAGATCTGATCTTTATTTCTGCATATATTCATAAAGAGAACAAAATTAGCACAAATCACTTTCATGTTTGCTAAGCAAACCAATGCCAAATAATTTTGAACTGTGAAACTGATCCCTAGAGTTCTGTGAAAAGTAAAAAAACCTGAATTAAAAGAGATTATATTGGGGATTAGTTCAGCTGGTAAATGCAGGGGCCAGAGAGCGAGAAGTGAAGGAGAAACCAAGACATGCGTAGTTAAAGCTGGCAACGTATCCATGATTCACGTTTTTATGATAAAATAAAGTTAATATTCAGTCTTTTTTTATTTCCTGGGTTTCAGCTATTATTGCCTTAGTCTTTCTATTGTTTAAGCGAAGTGTTTGCAGCCACATAGTGGCCTGTCCTGCATTCTTGGGAATGGGAATGGGAAGGCACGGAGTGCTCTCTGAAGGCATGTGTTCACGGCAGAGTTACCTGATCAGCGCCTGGATTAGCCTAGCTCGAGTGTGAGTGAGTTGCTGGGTCTCCATTGGTGCTGCACTCACTTCAGTGTGCGGCTGAGACTTCTGAAAGCACATCTCATCATTCTTTGTGCTGCAGTCAATTGAGTTCTTTCCCAGTGAATTGTGGGAGAACTTGACTGTCCTTCTGGTCCCCTGGGGGTGGGGGAATCTGAGGAAGCGTTGGAGGATGATCTGCACCCGAGTGGGTTAGCTTGTGTCTACTCTGCAAGGTGAGCAGGTTATCAGCCCAAATATAAGCCGCTCTTGGGCTTTAGGCTGTATTCCAGGACAGGCCAGCTAGACCGGCTGTAAAGCACCATCATGCTCAGATAAGGGAGTTCTGTGTGTGGATCCCAGCCAGGTTCGGGGCGACACCTGAATGAGAGCCTGAGTTAACTCTGCTGTGAAGACAAGCCGTGAACGAAGCCCATCCCTGGAGCTGTAAGGTTTTGGGGATGCTCTCTGGTTCCAGGTGAGGGGTACGTGCACCAGACACCACTAGCGTTCCATGTCTCAGGGGTTGCAGGATAGAAAAGGGGAGCAGCCTTGGGGAAAAGTGGACCTGGCATGCCAATTACCCAGCTCCTCACAGCTGGCCCCTGGAAATGGCACAAAACCTGGACTCTGCAGGCATGTGAATTGTTCTAGCTACAGAGCTGAATACGTCTGCATGCAGCATGATACAACAGTTCTGTGCTGCGGGTGGATTCCCCTGTGCAAGGGGAATCTGCAGCTGATCATGTAGGCTGACTAGAAGCCTGTTTTGTACTACCAGAATGGAGCTAAGCAGCCTTAATAGAGGTCTCCAAAGATTCAGGCTCTGATTGCATTTTGCGAGAAGGTGCAGTTTGCTCAGATTTTTGTCCAAACCTGTCTGTCTCAAGTTACTCAGCTGTGTTAAGGAACACATCTCTACCACATTTAATATGTATTATTGCTAATAATACTTAACACTTGTGTAGTGTTTTTCATCTTTAAAGAACCCCTTTTGCACATTTAGTGGGCACTGTCATCTTAAGTATCACACTTCCATCTCTCGTTATTCAGTTTGTTTGCTTTGTGCATTTGCTAGCCCAGTCAGTCAGTCAGTCAGTCAGGGTCCAATGGATTAAAAGCTGGCTAACTGATAGATCTCAAAATGTAATTATAAACAAGGAATCATCATTGAATGGTGTATTTCTAGTGGTGTTCCTCAGAGATCAATTCTTGGCCCTACGCTATTTAATGTTCTTATCAATGACCTGAAAGAAAACATAAAATCATCACTGACATAAAAATTGGGGGAGTGGTACATCATGAAGGGGGCATGTCAGTGGTACAGAGCAATTTGGATCACTTGGTAAGTTGGGCTCAAGCAAACAATATTAATTTAATACAGCTAAATGTAAGTGTATACATCTAGGAACAAAGAATGTAGGCCATACTTAGACAATGGAGGGACTCTATTCTTGGAAACAACGACACTGAAAAAGGTTTGTGGGTTGTGGTGGATAATTGACCATGAACATGAGCTCCCAATGCAACGCTGTGGTCTAAAGGATTAATGCGATCCTTGGATGCATAAACAAGGGACTCTCGTATAGGAGTAGAGAGGTTAATTTACCTCTGTATTTGGCAGTGGTGCAACCGCTGCTGGAATCCTGTGTCTAGTTCTGGTATCCACAATTCAAGAAAGATGTTGATAAATTGGAGTGGGTTTAAAGAAGAGCCATGAGAATGATTAAAGAATTAGAAAAACCTGCCTTATAGTGATAGACTCAAGGATCTCAATCTATTTAACGTAACAAAGAGAAGGTTAAGGGGTGACTTGATTACAGTGTGTTGGTATCTTCATGGGGAATAAATATTTTATAATGGTCTCTTCAGGCTAGAAGAAAAAGGCATAACATGATCCAATGCCTGTAAGGTGAAGCTAGACAAATGTAGACTGGACATAAGGCATAAAGTTTTAACAATAAGAGTAATAAATCATTTGAACAACTTATTAAAGTTTGTGGGGGAATCTCCATCACTGACAATGTTTAAATCAAGATTGGCAGTTATTCTAAGAGCTCTGTGCTAGGAACTGGTTTGGGGCAGGTCTCTGGCCTGCGTTATACAGGCGGTCAAACTAGATGATCACAACAGTAATTTTTGGCCTTGTAATCTGTGAATCTCTAAGGGCCCTCTGCTGTTTGTTTTGGTCTTTTACACAGGAAAAAGGGAGCTGTTTTCTTTTTAAACAAATTGGAAAACGTGATTGTAAAACCACCAAAACTGGCAGAGGAAGTCAGGGACAAGTACAGGGCAAGGAATGACTTGAAGCTCACTTTTGTAATTAACCAGATTCCCAAATTCACGATGTTCCTTTAATTACTCTTCACAGCATCCATGTGGGGGAAGTAAATTTAGTTGAATTATTCTTTCTATTCTGCTGGTTGGGAACTAGAGGCAAACAAATTGATTTGCCCAACGCCGTAGAAGAGTCAGTGATGGAACTGGGATTAGAACTCGGGATTATGTGACACCCTGAGTCCCGTGTTCAGACCATGAGAACAGGTTTCTCTCTACTCTTTCAAACTGAAGTCATTTTTCATGTGTATTATACAGCCTGAGCACAAAGCAAGTGTCATGCCCCTCCCACCCACCCCCAAAACATCATGTGGTTTTGCCTGCTGCATAATTTCAGATGACCATACTGGGATATATTTCTGTCACTGAATTTTTATATTGAGTTTCTTCTCATTGCCTATTATGAAGCTATAGGTATGAAAACAGAAACATTTCCCATTATATTTAGCTTCCTTCTCTTCCTTTTGCCTGACTCATCTACTGATGTCATATGCAATAGTTTGTCATTGCAATTTGCTTCAATGGAAATTATTACAGCAAATAATACATATGTGTGTGTGTGTGTGGTGTGTTGTGTGGTTCCACTCATCGCAATTACCATTTTACATAATATAGCATTGTTACATCCCTGCCCAGATGTGCTTACGTGTCTGTTATGTCATAGCAGTGGGCTTCTTTCTTTTTGCTTTGGGCATATGACTCTTTCACAGATGATATGTGTGAAAATTGTCAAATAGTTTTAAGATTAAATGATCACTGTAAGTGAAGAGCCTGGTTCTAATCTCATTCACGACGGACCTGATTTTCCATTATGAATCAGGAGTGACTACA
Organism: Mauremys mutica; assembly: GCF_020497125.1. Taxonomy (NCBI): domain Eukaryota; kingdom Metazoa; phylum Chordata; order Testudines; family Geoemydidae; genus Mauremys; species Mauremys mutica. The sequence goes on from NC_059080.1 coordinate 1,928,645, forward strand.
CTGAAATCGGTGTATTTACACTGACATGAGGCGAATCAGACTCATTAGCTTTAAGGAAGCCATTCTTGGTTTACACTGGTGGAAATGAGATGAAAATTTCTGTCCGGGTTGTTTGTGAGCAGCAGCCGGAGACAGGAGGCATTCCAAATTAAAGCATCTTCTCTCATGAGGGATGATAGAATTAAAAAACAGTGCTGTCAAATGCACAATACTTTGTTAGAAAATGGAACAGATGGAAAAACACTTGCTGCTGAGGATTACACTCGTTCAAAAGGGTGGATGAGATACAGATACACAATTACCACAAGTGCAAATAGCCAGGTCTCCTGCTTGAGCTTAATGACAATTATAAGCAAATTACATTGAACAGGAAGTGGTAGCAACCTGAACTGAAATTAGATAACGACAGGGAAAACTAGGTAAAAAGCTCAGGAACTCTGACTGCTAATGATTTTGTAATATAATTTATTGTATTAAGAAAATCCGTCGTAGGAGAACTTAGGTAATACTAGAGCTGGTTGAAACTTGGTAATTTCCAAGAAAAAAAATTGAAAGCAAAAAACAAAATAGTTATGTCACTAAAGTGATTTTTTTTCATGCCGGGTTTCATTTACTTTTTTTTTTAATGAACCAAAGCTAAACGAAAAATGGAGGTTCTTCAGTCTCAGTTCAATTTCCTACTCCCCCCTTTTCTTCCACTGGAAAAGGAGGGAAAGGAAAGAACACCAAAAGGAGGAAAACCATAATATAACAAAAATGATTTGTATGTTTACTGAAAATCGTTACCAAATTGATATGGTTTGGTCAAAAAGCCACTTTTGTTGGGGTGGGGGGGAATACCATGAAAGCGTTCAACTGGCTCTAGTAATAGTGAAAATGGAAAGAACATTGGTGACATACTGTGTAACTGAGTAATGAAAATATATCCAGATGGAAATGGGCAGTGAGACACGGAAGGAGTCGGTCGAAGATGGAAAGAGAGGAAGTGAACTTTAGGAGGAAAAAGATAAAAGGAAGTAAAGATCATCTGGGACTTCTGCAGGAAGCCTGTGTTTCAGGGAGAGCCGTTGAGCAGGGTGGTGAAATCTGGGTGTGGGGATGAAGAACTCTTGCAGGTTTGGGGGGAAGGGCTGCAGTGGCATCTTTAAGCTGTAATATGAGGTACACACGTTCATGGAACAGTTAATGAGCAGGAAACCAATCGATGATGAGCGCTGTGTAGAGGGGGAGCTGTGCGCCTCCTCCCATTACGTCGCGGTGGGAAGAGAAGAGGAAGAAGTGGGACAGACAGAGCGGAGGAGGGGACTGGGGCAGAGGTGGGGAGCAGAGGCAATGGTAGGGGGGCTGCAATAGGACTAGGTATTCCTCAGGGCAGAGCGGAGGAGGGAGGAAAAGCTGAGCGTGTGGGGTGATGTGATGGGAAGAAACTGGGGCATGTAAGAGAAGAGAGGGCAGAATTAGAAACACGGGGCTGGGAAGGGACGGGGTTACAGGGACAGCCGGGGGGGCTGAGGCCACGCATGGGAACAGGGCGACAAGTTCCCCATTGCTGCTCTGTGTTCCAGACCCAGCTAACCCCACCATATGCTACAAAACCATCACACCGGCTGTGCAGCAGCAGCAGCAGATTTTATACATGTGACTTGCCCCCATGCCTGAGGGCAAGATCAAGCCCTTAGGGCATAACATGTTTTCGGGAGACAAAGGCAACAATGAGACTTTCACACACATAGCAGGTATGTACCTTGCTGCGTATATTTTGGTGTATCCTGCTCTGTCCCTGTTTCCTGAGCTCTTCCCAGGTCCTGCTGTGATGTATTTGTACCACATCTTGCTGGTTTTCCTCTTTGTTTCCTCATCCTATATTGTGATTGCCTTTGCATCAAAGAAAGTTGAGTCCTGGCCCTTCCATTGCGCCAGGCTGCTCCAGCATGCACATTCCTGCTGATAAAACCAACTTGGCAAAGCCTCCACGGTGTTTGTTTAATGAGTTTTAGTCAGCCGACATTTCTCATTTCTCTGGGTAATAGTCAATCTAATTCCATCTTCTTAACTATTGTTTGCTTCATGTTAGCAGTGTTAGGTATCTGAACAGATTTCGTCTGGCATTGTTGTGCTCTTGATAAGAAGAACTATATTGTGTCGGACTTTGGGTTAATCATCAGACTATGCTTTCAGAGAGTGGAATTTGGAAGTTGAAGGAATTAAGGTGCTTGAAGAAATGTACTTTAATGTCATGTTAAAAACACAGTTTAAGAACAAATGTGGGGAATGCTTTGAATGAAAAGATGAAACATGATCTAGCGTGCCTACATGAAAGAAACAGAATATTGAAAATACCCAGTTCTTAAAACAGAGTCTGCTCTTTCTTCTCAATTTATTAAAATCAAGAATGTGAAGGACGTAAAGACTAGATCTGTAATGTTCCTGTCTAACATTGTCCTTTTGGCCTTCACTATTAGACCAGGAGTTAAGGATTCCTTTTCCATCTGTCTCTTAGGACTTCCTTTAGTATTGTAGTAACCAAGTGCTAGGTAGTTAAAATCAAAGCAGCGCTGGCTTTCTGCATTTGCAGTGACACTGATCCATCTGGACCTGAAGGGGTATGAATCTCCCAGAATAAACTGCCTTGACTTTTTTAAAGACTCTCATGCCATATTATTACAGTTCTTAGTTTTTAATATCACCAAGCAATTCTCTGGCTTACCTTTCCTCAGATGGCTGCTTCAGCTAACATCCAAAGGGCCACACTCTTGCCTTCTTTACTAACTATCCGTAAGGCCCAAAGACGTACCAAGAGAGCATTAGATGGGAGAAGAGCCAGGGAATGCTGAAGCTGAAGGCATTGGGGTTGGATGTGTGCCAGTGAGGGCAGAGTCTAGCTCTAGTTCTATTTTCCATGGCCATTGTCCCAGAAGAGAGAAGAAATATTAATATCCCAATGATAATCTCATCTCAATTATTTTATATTAACAACAAAGGCCATGAAATCTGCAGAGCTGTTCCCTTCCTCCCACCTGCAAGTGACAAGGAGAGCTGATTACTTTGCAACTCAGAAAATATAATATATAGTATTATGAGAAAATGTAATTAATTGTTGTTTCCCCAATATATATATATATATTTTGGCCATGGTCACATTGAAAACAACGCTGAGAAGAAAGTGGCTCCAGAAGGAAAGCGACATTGATCCATTTCCTCCCTTAAATGATTTCCAAAGCCGCTGCACGTAATTTACATAAAAATCAGCTCTCTCTTTTTGCCTCTGGGAGCTGAGCCCGTAATAAACAACAGCCTGAAGATGTGCCGCATGCCTCCCCATCAGAATAGCAAGCACTCAAGAGGCAGACTGCGGGTAATATAGCCAAGTAGGATGCTTGTGGGTCGCCGTTTTTGGCAGAAGTTAAAAAAAAATCCAGTGAACTATTTATCCCTAAAAGTCTAGAGTCTGTAGCACAGGTGGATGTGCCCTCACTCCTCAGACTGTGTGGCCAGTGCAGCAATGGAGCTATGCAACCAGGGTGCAAATAATTAGTGGGCAATGTGACAAGCTCCCGGCAATAATCCTGCGTGCTCCCTTAGGAAAACTTCCCATCAGACACTGTCATACAGATCCAGACTAACACGGCTACCCCTCTGATACTTGTCATAAAAATGTGGGGAAGGGATTTTAGAAACTCTCTGCAGCCATGAAAACTGAATCAGCTCTGTGTAAATGTTGATGGAAAGTCTGTAGGAGCATTTTAAGAGCCTCGGTGGAGCCAAGGGGTAAATGTCTGAGCCTGGACCAGAGGAATGCTGCTTCGATGGTATCATGCCCTCCCGCCTTAGAGTCATACCAACGCTCCTCCCCCGCTGGCAAGGGGGGGTGCATAAGGGCTAGTGTCTGTTATTGACCCTTCAGACCCTGAGCAGAAGTTAATGGTGCTTGAAGTTGGTCAGTCCTGTATCCACAATATTAGACCAGTTACCGCAGGGCAGTGTAATTCCACACACATGCAGAGCCAGCCTCTTAGGAGAGCTGTAATTAGCAATCAGCAGTTACTGGCTCTCAGCCCCAAATTCATGTCCCTAGACCACAACTGCCCCTGTAAGAGAGTCACATCTGATGGAAAGGTGTCTCTCGCATTGCACTGAGGCTGGCATTTTAGCCGTTCAGTAGTCGTCTTTAGCCGGTTGTTGCTGCAGATTCTAATGGTTTGCTGATTCTTACAGCTACTGTTGTCATGCAGTACAATAGAGGGAAATATAATAACCCCTTTCTTCTTTCAATAATATCTCTTCTCCTGTTTAATGTCATCTGCTCTGAAAGCGTGCATTTTTGTGAATAACACTAACTTTTAGTCATAGAAGATTTACTTCATTACTAGAGTTTAATTACATTTATGGAAAAACTGTGAGCAATTTTACAGTTCATTAGACAAATTCTTTGTTGTGGCTGCCTTTTTATTTTCTTCTCCCTACTTATCTGATTTCTTTAAAGAAGTCCAAGCAATACCTAAAACTGGGGAGGATTAACATAAGCCCTATTATCACCCTGCAGTCACAGCAGGCTGAAAACAACCATCAAACATTTTGTAGTTTAAAATAAACACCTCTGCAAGGACTTGAATTAGAGAAATCCATGTGACAGTGCATTCAAATGTAAGGTACAGCAGAGAGAAATAAGGAATATGAGTAACAAGTTCCTCTTATCTAAATAAAAGATGCATCAAGAGTTGGCATTAAAACAATTAGAATGTAGAGAAACCTAAGTGCAACTGTGACAGCATTAATGTACATGAGTGACTGTACAGCACTAGAGGTGCAACACAGGACTCAGCTATATATATTCTGGGCATCTGAAACAACATTAATTGAGAACAGAAACTGTTACAATCAAGTGCACGTGTGTAGGAAGTGCCAGAGAGAACATGTGACACCATTATTCTTTCTACCTAGGTTCCTAATCTTTCCAAGAAGAAAAACAACAAAGAGCTCCATTAGTTTGCGAGGGGAAATAGCTTTCTGGCTGCAAGAGTAGCTAAAAGGTCTTCAGCACTGAACAGCATTCATACACCACAACAAGAACATCTGTTTACAGCCAGCAATGTGGAAATCGTTATTTTAAGGCTTCATGCCAAACAGAATAACTAATTTGTGGATTTTAACTTAAATAAAGACCTGAATGTAGGATGTTTTTTCTTAGTTAGCATGGAATCCTTGGCACAAACAAAGGCTGGTTAGGATGACATGAATCGAGGTTAGATTTTGATAGGGTTATTAGGTGGGATCTATTTCTAAGCTTTATTTTTGAGGAGACACTGTGCAGCTTCCTACAAGTGATTATGGTGGATCTGAGGCCTCACCTTATCTAGCAATAATTATTTTTCAAAACAATAAGTGGTTGTAGATGAAGAACATGTATGTTCACAAATTCAGATAACGAGCCTTTTTGGGTAGCATTCGAACTGAAATCACCAGAATACTGTCCCAGTAAAATCGATTCAGTTACCTACCATTGACTACGCCATCAGAGAAGAAATACGTCCTCACGACTATCCTTAAAGGTTGATGTTCTCATTCGGAATTTTTTTTTTGAACTGGAAGTAATTTAACCATCTAAAGTCTCCTGGCAGGCTGCAATCTCTTAGAAATTTAGCTGAGAGTCTTAGAGACTTGTAGCAGTGAAAAGTAACAGAATTCAAGTTCTAGAAGTTAAGACATCGGAATCCAGTGGCCATGGGAACATATGGCCCATGTTATGCACAAAGTTATGGCACAGTTGAGAGGATACAGAAAACCAATTCCCTAGATTATATTTTTGAACATTTAAGATTATTTTAGTCACATGCCCTTTCCCTGTTTCTTCAGATAGTGAATGAGTGATGTTTCAAAATTGGGATAATTTGTGAAAGCACAGAAAATTGGAGTGGAGATCAAAAAAAAATGGCCCAAACAGAAATATGTTGAACAGATCTCTTGCTCGATGCAAAAACTGAGGAACTGGTTTTATGAAATGATAGATGAATCCTCACTATCCTTCCCTAAAATATGTGTGTATGTGTATATTCTGGTTTATGCTTTTATATTTTATATACACAGATTAGAGCACCAGCAAGCTGCTTATCCTAAATATGAGCTATGCCAGTCAAACTCTTCAGGTTCTTTTTTACAAATCTGGGTTTCATGTAACCTCACTCCAGGTGGCAGGCATTTATATTGGCCTCTCAGAGGACAAGAGACACAAGAAACTAATAGTTTTTGAGGGCTTGAACATTTTTGTGGACTCCCGGAACAGATAGCGCAAGAGCTGGTTTCCGGCCCAAGACACAGTAGCTGGGGAGCTGCAGCATTCAGCTTTTGGAGACAGGAAAAAAAGATGGATTGTCTAATGGCAGAAGAGTGTGAGGGAGTCAGAGCTGAACAGAAAAAAAAATGAAATGTGCTTTTTAATATGGCAGCACTGAGAGTAAAGCTTTGGGATGAAAAACTAACACAGAAGATTCCCTAAGGAGATTATCTGAAAAATGTACCATGACTGTGTCTGCTAAAGATAAGGAGGGACTTGAAAGTAGGAGCTTGACCATAGGCCGACAATTCCATTTCATGCCAACTTTCAAGGTTTCCAAATGTGTTTTTGTTCCACATTGGAATAAAAACAAAACCCTTCCACAAAACTAGCAGTGTGTGTCTCTAGCCCAGTGCTTAGGGTGCTGGCCTGGGAGGGAGAGAGCTGTGACCAAACCCTTGCTCAGCCTGATTCAGAGAAGAGCTTTTTCATTCCGAATCAAGTAGAGCAGGACTTGAGCCTTGGTCTCACCTATCCCAGTACCTTAACTTCCCAGCTATACCTGTCTCTCATTCGCCTGCCCCCTACCCAAAAGCCTTCCTGATTAAAGTTGCATGGAAACCGATACCTCTCTACGAAAGGGTTTTGGCTTCAGGGAAACACCATGTTCTGCCAACATGAAACAAAAATGTCCCACCCGGCTGTACTTGAGTGAGAGTCACTCCAGTGGCAGCATGACGGGGGTCCCTGCAGTCACAAAGAGAGGAGAAGGCTCACAGAGGCCTTGAATCAGGAAAGCTGATTAACTTTAAGCATTTGCTTACGTCCTGTTGACTTCAATGGGACTGAAGTACATGGTTACGTGCTGTCTTCACTAGGGATGCTGTCCTGAATCAGTCCGGACAGCTCACAAGCCAAGTGGTTTTTTGCAAACCATCACAATTTAGTGTATCATATCAGATATACTCTTCTGGCGTGAAATTCTCCCCCCACACAAAGGGTCAGTACAAAGCCTCTGCAGCACTTAAGGCAAACGGAATGGTGTCCTTGACATGGCTCTCTGTACGGGGGTGAATGTCAAGCCACGGTGACTAGCCTATAGAACAGAGATGTAATTAAATTGTTAGCAGATTTGTTCTGCTAGATAATGTGTGCAAAAAAAAAGAGAGGGTAACAATGCTCAGTTTAGTAAACATCAGTGGCAGTAAGTTAGATAAGACCCTGAGTCATAACACTGCACTGATCATATATTTGAGCTGAGTAGCGCATTTACCACTTGTGATCTTTAAGGACCTGATTAGGATAGGTGCTGAGTATGTGTTTGGGGTGTTCCACATTCCTCAGGTTGAGGAACTAAAGGAGAGAGAGAGAGACCCTAGTCCGGCCTACTGAGGATAGATGAAGCTGTTTTCTGTGAGTTTTTGTTTTGAAGGCACCCCTGTCATTGAAAATAAATTAGTGTCGTATTGACACAGTATTAGGGAAGATAGAGAGAGGGAAATTAATGCTATTTGTTCTGGGGAGGAATTATGGTGATTCATAATTATGACCCGAAGAAATATAATTAACTGATCCTAGGTTTAAGCTAATCTGTTTTTCTCTTGCAAGCGAATAATGATTTTTTTTTGTTTACTGTGCATGTCATTAAATAATACGTTGCTGCACCAGAAAGAAAAAAAAACAATTGATAAAAAGTTTTCTTCAGTGAAGAGTCCCTGAAATTCTGCTCAGTGTTCTTTACATTGATTGTCTGCTGTACCTTCTGTGAGAACTGCTACTATCTTCCTGACTACGTTGGTGGCACTGAACAACTTGGAGGATGTGCCGAGTATCTACTATGAAAGGATACACCCTAGTTTCTCGGCCCCAATTCAGAAAACCCTCAAGAGAACACTTAGGCATAAAGTTGCATCTTGGGTCCTTGGTTAGTTTTCGGATTTGTCTACACGAATGTTTAGTTTGCTGAAGTTGGGGTGTGAATATACTCTGCACTAGCCTGGTGTGGATTAACTGCCCATGTGGACCCTGCTGATGTGCATTAACAGTTCTTTAATGTGCTTTGATCTAGTCCATTTCATAGAAAAATATTGAAAATTTATCATGAGAGAGCTGTTTTCCTTCAGAGCAAATAAGGGTCTGCAAATCTTTGCTAAGCTATCAAGGTGGAGATGGAGTTAAAGACAAATATATCAACATCTAAGGAAAAAATAATATTGATCCCAAGAAAGTTTGAATTACTTTATTTTCTTTTCGTGGCAGAGCATCAATGGCAGACCTTCCTGAAAGGCACAGCGTCCCTACTAAAGCCCCAGTACTGCAGGCTGAGGCACATACTTAACTTTAGCTTTCCCTGACTCTGTCTCCCAGAACCTCTCTGATGTGCAGCCTTCCAAACCCTCACTTGAAATAATTCAGGCATTCTCAATAGAATACAAACAAAAACGTTACTCTAGCTTCGGTACACAAGGGATCAGGCTTCAAAGATTAAAGAATTCTAGTGTTTGTCACTCACCCACTTCCACCAAAAAGAAGAATGGCACAGAACAGAATTTGCTCTGTTGATGTCTAAACAATTATTTTAAGAAATAATGGTAATTTATTGATCTGTAATTGGCAATAGGCCTCAAAATCTAGCATCTTCCCTTTGATGTTAACTCAGCAAAATCTGTGATAGGTGCGAAGTTTTAGTTTAAAGTTATGGAGATAATTTTTAAATTATATGTAAAATTAATTAATAAAATATTAATTATTTTATGCAATAGTGATATGCTTAGAAGACTGTAGCTGAAGGAATTAGTCAGAGGCCTTTCACCTCATGATTACTAAAAGATACAGCAGGAAAATAATGTGATGGCTTCAACCCAGAAACCAATTTTTAAATTTTTGTTTTATATAAAAAAAATTAACCTAATTTCTAGGTGCTGAATGATGTTGGCTGATTTTCCATATGAAGCTCAGCCTTCAGCCCCACTATACAATTAAGGTTTATGTATTATGCAAAATGAACTTATGTTAAGACAACACAGGAGACTTTCCACCTATGTTCTGAGACCTGCAGTAAAGCTCTGTGTAGGCTCAAAAGCTTGTCTCTCTCATCAACACAAGTTGGTCCAATAAATACTCCTAGGAGAATTCTGTGCCAAAAAAATAAAAATTATGCACACAATATTTTAAAATTCTGCATATTTGATTTGTCAAAATAGCACAATATAATCCTGCCCATATCAATTATTTTGGTAATTTATTTCAATATACCTGTCAGCAAGTATGTCTGTAACAACACAGACAACAAAAAAGATTCATGAGATGTTTTTTGACAAATAGATTCCTTACTAGGTATATTAATACAGAACTCTGAGTAATAATTCATTTAAACTACAATGTAGAGCTGTATTTCCCACATACCTCAGAAGCAGAAGCAAAATCTTGGGGGCAGTCGGTGGTAATGGAGGAGCTGAGGGAGTGGGAAGTAATTTCTTGGGAGTGAACCTGGAAGGTCATTGGGTGTGGCTGGGAGAAGTATGGAACAGGGTATTTGGGGGGAGGGATTGTTAGGGAGTTGGGGAGCCTTCCCATGCAGACCCTGGCTGACCCCTAACCTCTCTCATTCAGTCAGGCACATCTGCCCTGCCCCACGTGTCCCTGCAACCCCACTCTCATTCAGCCCCTGGCTCAGTGCTGTCACCCCCCTAGCTTCTGTGCTCTTGCCCCACTCTATATGACTCCAAAAACACGGAGCATATTTTAGGTCCCTTGGTGTTATAATAGTTCAGTGCATTTCCTTCTGTTTTGTTAGAACCTCTATGCTACAGTACTAATGACTTCTCCCTTGTCCCTGTTAATAATAGCCAGGCTAATGGGCCAAGTTTAAAAGAAACAATTCCATGTTTCTCAGCAAAACTGGAAGTTGGAGAGTGGGATTAATTGTTTACCCTTCCAATCCTAAATCCAACCTTAATTCAGTTCCTGAATTTCATAGCCAAATTGTTCTGTTGCTGTAATTATGTGTACAGTTCTAACTGCTGACACATACAGAGAAGCAGAATGCTGAGAAGACGAGCTGGATTTAAGAGTGTTCAATTATTTTTCTTTATAGGAAATTAGAATATATTTCCACCAGATTTGGAAAACACACTTTGCATACAAAGTGGCTCACTAAGGCTCTATCTCTGTGTGTGCAATCAGCTCATTTGCAGCAAGAAGGCGAGTAGGGAAGTCTGCTTTCTTCGGGTCTTTCTGATAAACGGTTTTCTCCTGTTTGTAATCATTTTATTTAATGCAAATTGTATTTGGTGGGGAATCAAACATGGCTCTGTGCGCTCAAGGTTTCACAGCACATTAGTGTCTGAAGAACGGAGGCTTCATTTTGAAAACTGAAAGTGAGGAAAGAGTGAGTGAGTGATTTTTTTCTTGTTGTCTACTCCAGTGTAGCCTCAGAGTGTGCCTATAGCAGCCTCCCTGCTGTGCTGTAATATTAGTCATGGAAGAATTGTCTTCTGGATGTGTGGTTGGACATACCACCTAGTTGCCCTTTGTGGCCATCCCAACCTGCTGCCCTGATGAGACCTTTTGCTTCAGGAAACCCATGGGAGAGCTGCCTGCTGGAGGATGTCTGCCTGAATTCCTTTGTATTCAAGGCCTGTTGGAAGATTTTCTCATTCAGTCTGTAAAGATTGATTTATCTTCCTCTTTTCATGAAATCTTCCTCAGTTTATAACTCCTGTTGTGGATGTAAGAACGGCTGGTATCTCTGTGCCGTTGGGCTGGGATAATGTTAGGGCCCAAGATAATTAATGTGATGGGATCTTTTATAAAATTGGAAATTGGGAAAAATAATACTGAGTTTCTGTCTCTTTGCTTCTCATTTTTAACTTCTCTTTAAGACGTCTCCTCCCTGGGAAATTTTAATTCAGCCTCTGACATCATTTCCACCCAAGTTATTCATTTCCAGCATGACGTTGTTTGGCTGCTTCCATTCTAAAATATTGCCTTTTGCGTATTATTCTGATACCTTCCAGAGTGAGACCTCATTTTGTAACAGCCTTCTTGCTATCATGTGCCCTGGATGTCATGAGAACATCTGCACGTGTCTTCTTCATAATCTCACGTTGGTTGTACGGCTCTGTTTAACCTGGTGCAGTTCTTGCTTTCTAATCATTTTCAGGGGTGTTTCTTTGCTCTCTCAGTGGAGTGATTGACTGAACTTTAATCGGATCATGTGACACACGGTAGCAGCAATAAACATGGCCCATTTATTATCAGAGTGAAATTAGGGGCAGTTCCGGCTTCCTTTCCTAGCGTGAGTGTGTTATTGAAGTCATGAGAATCGCGTGTTTAGAACCGACAGGTGTCCTCCTTGCTCTTGCAGCAGCCTCGGGGAGCACAGGCAGGGATGGGGGCCCCATTCCTTTAGACCAGTCAGACTGAGGCTTGGGAGCTGCAAGTGGCTGCGGCTCTTCGCAGCACATGCTATTAAAACACTGTGTGACTTCATTCTTAACCCATCTATGTTATTAACCAGTCAGGATGCTTTTACTATGGTATTAACCAATTGTGGAACACTTGGTCCGTCATTTTGCTGTGAGAATAATAGAGAGAGAGAGAGTAAATGGAAGAATGATTCACACCCCCGTGGCGTCTGTGGGCACTGTTGATCGCTAATTTGGCTCCTCAAGCACTGAGGTCTGAGTATCGCTGTTCTAGACAATGCTCAAAGAACTAACAGAGGTGGTGTTGGGGAAACCCTGGAGGTGCTTGTTTGAAAGTTGAGTTGTTACTGAGGGCACGACAGTGAATAATCCTGCTGTGTATTACATGGCCTCCGATCAAATTCATGCGACAGTATAGAGGGCTTAGTCCTGTAAGACACTAGTCCTAAATCCTTACACAGCCAATCCAGCTCCCATTAAAGTCAGTGGAAAGAGACACATTTATTTCATTAGGAGTTGGATTGGGTCCTAAGTGCTTAAAATGAGGTACCTACATTAGCACTTCCAGGACTGGGATCAGAGTGCTCAGCACCTTGCAGGATCGAGCCCCAAATCATCAATGGGACTGGTACAATTCCTAGTACAAGAAATGGTTCCCCCCCGTGAAGCCCAGGCTCTTTGACCTTGTTGTTGTTGTTCTGGAGATCTGGGTTCTAATGTTCCAGTGAGACCTGTCAACGTTCCTGGGGTTTTGTGCTGCTGGTAGATTTCTGTGACATTCTGAAGATCTCATTAACACTGCAAAGAACCCCATAGAGTTTGGTGGAGTCACCAGGCTACTTTCCAGGGGGGCTATTGTTTTTTATTAATTTACTCAAATAATTGGAAAAAAATTCTTTTTTCAACATGTTGAGCAAGTTTAATTTAGGAGTGTTAATAGTTGTAGCACATAATGTATCAACACTTGTTGCATCAGGAGTCCCGTCTTGCCATCAGTCCCATGTGCACAGTTCTCATTGGTTTCAGTGCTGTGCGTATGTATCTGATGAAAGGCCCCTGAATTTCTGATCAGGAGATTCCTGTTAACTTTAATGGGGGCGAGTCACAGAGCAAAACTTCATGCCCTGCTTTAAGACAGTCCGAGTGGCATGTCATTCACTAGTGCTCCCTTAGCAGAAGGAAAGCAGTTTGTAGTCAGCTCTATTTTCATTTATCATTTTAATGTGAATGTTGTGGAAGTATTTTGCAATTTACTGGTAAGTCACTGGTGATTTTTTAAGAGCATTACAGTTGAGTAAATAAGTGGTTACCGGTGATTTATCACTTTAGTTGCATGTGCAGATGCACTACTATTTTCTGTGCAAATTTCACAGATGTCTCCCTAACTCTGAGGTCTGGAGATCTTTGGAATTAATTAGCTCTAGTTCAGAAGCAAACCTGGGTTCGTTATACACTCTGCTCATTTGAGAACTGCTTTTCCATGTGAAACCCATTAGTAAGTAACCCAAGCCACTGTGAATGCTAAACATTTTATTGTAAGACTCGGAGCACGTCTTTTTTACATAACATTTAATTTAATCCGGTAAATTACCTTTAGCTTTTTGATCCTAGGATAGCAAAGTGATGGATCATATACAAACAATATGGTAGAGAGTCTTTTCTGTCCATATTTTTTAAATGATGACGTAAGATCACTTGCATGTTGTTGGTTATGACAAGAAGCTGAAAAATGTGCTAAAACCAGCATATTTCCTTTTGATGCTGCTTAGTGCTCTTCTTTCATAGTTTCTTCCCATTGCTGATTGTGAAATTTTGCATTTCATTAGAGGCCTGGCTCCTACACAGTGGATGGCAAAATTGCCATTGGTTTCATTGGTGCAAGATCAGAGGTCAAAACAATTGAGTCATTAAGGCCCCGATTCAGCTAAGCATAGGGAGCATGCTGAAGTGCCTGTTTAACTAGGGCCTAAGAAAAAGTTATTGGGATCAATGCAGGAGTTCCCAGGTAAAACTCTCTGCCCTGTCTCAGAGCAGCAGCCGTGTGAGTCTGTATCCGCAAAGAGAACAAGGAGTCCTTGTGTCACCTTAGAGACTAACACATTTATTTGAGCAGAAGCTGTCGTGGGCTACAGCTCACTTCATCGGATGCATGGAGTGGAAATACAGTAGGAAGATAGATATACGCAGAGAACATGAAAAAATGGGGGTTGCCATAACAACTATAACAAGAGTAATCAATTAAGGTGGGCTATTATCAGCAGGAGAAAAAAAATCTTTTGTAGTGATAATCAGTATGGCAACACCCATTTTTCATGTTCTCTTTGTGTATATATCTTCCTACAGTATTTTCCACGGCATGCATCCGATGAAGTGGGTTTTAGCCCATGAAAGCTTATGCCCAAATAAATGTGTTAGTCTCTAAGGTGCCACAAGGACTCCTTGTTCTTTTCTCTGCCCTGTGTTATACAGGAGGTCAGAGTAGCTGATCCAATGGCCCCTTCTGGCCTTAAACGATTTATGAAAAAATAATCTGTCAATTGAAAAAACAGATTTTTAGAAACTCTAAATTGAAAACAAATATCCATGACAAAGCGGCTGAGCAGCTCTGACATCTTAGGGCTATGGCTCAGCTTGCATCTGTAAGGTGAACAGGATTTGAGCCACTGAATTCATTGTGTGCTTGCCTCCTGCACACAAAGACACTCGGCGGGATGAAGGCAAGTGTAAAAATACTGGTCTAGTTTAGCAGAGGTTTGTCTTTCCTCCCCCTTTGGTTTTTAATTGTTTGTTTATTTGGAAAGATTGGCAGCAATGGTGTCAGATAAGAATATATGTCAGGTTTGATTTACTATGCACTTGTCAAACTAAACACAAAGTATAGTCTCCTTTATTATGGCAGGAGTAATCATTTTGGTCCTAGTGTTTTAAATGTCACCTGCGCTTCATCTCTGAGCATACAAGCTCTGTGCAAATACTTCCATTGAAGATTATAGTTTATATTGCGCTTTCGCCATGCTATCAGCATTTGTTGGAGTTTCTAGCATCGTACAATTGCTACTGTATATGAGGTTGAAGATCTGTGAAGTGGCTATCAACTGAAACATGTCTCGCTCTTCAGACTTGCTTTTGCTGGTTTCACAAAACATTTAATTAGCGATAATCAGCTTTTAACCAGCCAGAACACACTGATGTGATTTTTCCCCTACATAATTATAGGCATGGTCTGTCCCCATAAGATAAATTACTTGCAGTCTGGAGAACATTCTATCCAGCAGGAGGAGAGAGGAGGAGAATGTCATTTGCATGGGGATGTAGAGCATTTTGCATGTACTGTGATTTCAGTGAAAAAGAAGGTGCCTTTTTCTTTTCTTTGCAGAATGCTGGACATGAAAATGAGTTGAACATTATGAAATCTCCTGTCCCTCTGGGTTGCCAATCAGTGGTCATCTAACATCATCTCAGAGGAAAACCAGAAGAGCTCCACTCTAACTTCTGTAAGGTTTAGTCCATTATGGAAGATCAAACAATTTTCTGGCGCTGGTTTTGTGAAATTCGGCTGCTGCCTTGGAGCCTCCATTTGAAAAAGAAATTAACATTGAGGAACAATTAAAGAGGAAAATCAGCTCCAGAGAATGAGCACTATAAGTGGTACTGGGATATTAGTCAGCTTAACAACGGTGTCTGTCACGCTAGATTTTAGTTTGCACGGTGGTCTGATGGCTTGGCCCTTAAGCAACAATTTGACTCTGAATCAGAGTTTGCCCACGTCCGACCCTCTTAATGCCTCTGAGTGGGGAGAAGTCTCTCGTATGTCCATGAGGGAGAAGAACTGGCCAGCCCTCCTGATTTTGGTTATCATTCTGCTGACTATTGGTGGAAACATCCTTGTAATTATGGCTGTCTCCTTGGAGAAAAAGCTACAGAATGCCACAAACTACTTCCTAATGTCCTTGGCGGTGGCAGATATGTTGGTGGGGATCCTAGTCATGCCCGTTTCCCTCGTTACAATTCTATACGGTAAGTGACTTCCATTTTCTCCCCCGTTCAACTGAACATAGGTGACAGCAGGTCGGTATCAGTGGCTACCATGAATTGCTGTGCACAGTTTGTACCCATTGCATGAATAACCAGAGGAGTAGAACGCTAGAGGAAATAATGGGCTTTACTGTTCTCTCTCTAGTTTTACTGGGGGAATGGGTGCTCCTTTGGAAACTGTATTTGGCCCCAGGCTGTCAGGATAGGAGCGATCTCCAAAAAACCTTTAAGTGATGATCTCTTTTACCGAGGCCAGCTATAAGGAACTGCTTGGATGGAGAATATTTTTCCTTCCCAGAGGATATGCTGTAAATCATTCTGGTAAAACCCAGAATAGAGAGAAGTAGCTAGAAAATAACAGCAGTGCCTCACCAACAGCTCCAGCTCATTTGTCTCATGGCAAGACAAAAGAGGCTTTAAATCAGAGTCAGATCTTAAGAAGGTCTGAGTGCCGTGAACGTGCATTGATTTCAATAGGGTTTGAAGGCACTCTGCATCTCACAGGAGTGGGACCCAGTGCAGGAAGAAGTGTAGCTGCTTTCAAAGAACTGACTGTAACAAAACACACATTGGGCCACATCCAGCTTTATATGCCACAAAAACACTAGATCAATGATTTCTAGCTGTCATACACCAAAGAATAGCTCTGTACTCGGGTGCAGCAACAGGGTTCTGGAATGACATCTCACCATAATGGCTGGTCTGTCTCCCATCCCTTCTCCAGTGGGTGACAGGGTCAGTGTGGCAATTCCATTGCATCCTAATCAGGATCTGATACCCCATTACCACTTCTCCCTGGTGGAGGCTCCTCCTAACCTACTGAACTCCCTCCCAAGGATTGTAAAACAAACACCGACACTGTCCAGAACATTTCGAGGTGGGAGCCTCTGCCCTTTTCGGACGGAGTACAGCATTGGTGCATGTCCGTAGTCAGGCTGTGAACATCCCCAGCCATGCTTCTCCTTTGGGATCCCTGTTATCAATCTGTCTCCCTTCTGAGTGCCCTGACAGCTGCAGTCAGAACCGGTAACTCCTCTAAAAACACCCTTAAATGTAGGATAAAAATGTGCCATCCCCACAGTGAACACTAGACAAACCCTTGAATACTAGAGGCAGAACAGACTGTAGTGGGGTGCAGCGTTATTTCAATATACACCCCACCAGGAAGGATTTGCCAGGAACTTGCTTAGATCAACTCTCCAATGAGCTGCTTGGTGCATTTTTGGTGCTATTCTTTATGTAGCCTTGGCCACATCATTCCCTTCACTAGACAGTCTCACGTTCACCTCACTGCATCTGCTTCCCTGAAGTGGGAGCAATCGCCCAAACTGATCTGTTCCCGGGAGGCAGGGTGATCTGTCGGATGAGGCACCGGACGAGGCGCTTTGATGCATGGCTTCCACTCCCAGCTGTGCCCCGCCTCTCTATGTGCCTTTCAGCAAGTTGTTCCACCGCTGCCCCAGTTTCCTATCAGTAGAACAAAGGGAATGACGCCCTCCATTTTCAAGTGCTTTGAGATCTACGGGTGAGCAGCACTATGTAACCGCTAAGAATTATCGCTGTAATATTGACTTGACTACTGTAGTGTGGGGGGGTGGGCAAGGAAATTATTCTGCACTATGGTAAAATATTGGCTTTCTGAGGGCTTGTACCCTCTGTCACTTATGTTGGTATAAAGTTACGTTTCTCCAGGGTGTGAATAAACCACGTATGTTACACTGACCTAAGCACTGGTGTGGACAGCTCTCCCGCCGACATAGCTAGTGCCTCTTGTGGAGGTGGTTTTAGCCTCTGTAATGCTTCTAGTGCAGACTAGCCCTAAGCATAACCACTGTGAGCATCCCGTAGGGGTAATATCCACCTATGTCCTTTTCTGTGTGTGACTGGAAGTTTGGCTCTGTTTTTCTGAGGCTTGGTATTGAGACTCAGAATTCCTCGAGTGTTCCAAGGGGTTCACATTTACCTCTTTGCAGCAAGGAAAGACATGTGCAGTCATTTCTCAGGGCTCTTTTTTCTGATTTTTTTTAAATGCCGTAATAGTAATAGTTCTCAGAAACAAACAATGCAGATACGAATCCATGCTGGTTACTTAACTTAAGAGTTTGATTAGTGGTTGATTTACTGGCCTGTAAAGTTAAAAATAGGGATATTTATGTGACTTCTTCATTTGACTGAACCACTGCATGAGATAGCGTTTTAATTTTTAAATGCACTGACCAACTGCACAGGTTTCTAAGCTATATGCGTCATGTCAGCAGTGAATGAAATCACTGTATCATTTGTGTATGGATTTCATGGCTTGACTTTCTAGCTGTTCAAAATCTTATGCATAAAGCCTTTTATTTGCAGTTGTCTGTCTAGCCTCAAATTGGACTTTTGTGATAGTTGCACAGAACCTGTATTTTATTTTCAGTAATTCCTGAGTTTAGATTTCAGTTGCTATTTACGCTTCCTGTAATGCTCAGAATCGCCTGGCGAAAAATGGAACTGTCTCTGAAATTACAAGGAGCGTACATCTATTTTGACTTCATGCAAACTTCTCTTGAGGGTGTAAGAAATAGTACTGGAATGTGCCATATTTCCTGTAGCTTGAAATGGGAGCACTTAAACACTGCATGATTGCACTGACCTTGTGCTTGCATAATTCAGAGTCGCCCACCCCCATGGCTTAACAGAAGGTATATGTATGGAAGTGAACTTCCTAATGAAATATCTTCAGCAGTTTTCAAAACACATGGAAATAGATTTTTCTGTTAGGCCAAGAGAGCAATTACTTGAACTCACTTAAATAGAAAACATCCAGTTTGTGCATGCTGCATTTTAGAGGCTTTTACCTCATTCCCTTTCCTTTAGTGCTGGATCTGCCTGGCAGGTGCCCTGTGCCACAGAGCAGAGTCCCACCACCCAAGCTTTACCCAGGAATTACTGGGCAGCAGTGCACTGGGGGAGCATGTTCAGGTAACAGGGCTGGTTCAGGCACATTGGAGGAACCTGCGGATCTTCTTGATCGGGGTCTCCTGACAAAATCATTTTTCCCATCCCACTTGTAATTCAAACTGCACAAATAGGCAGGCTGGGACAGCAGCCGTGGAGGTGGAGGGAAGGCCTGAAGGAACCCCTGCTAGCAGCAGTAGGGAATCAGGCCAATGCAAAGGAAGAGTCGATCTTCACACACACACGAGTCCCCTTCTGCTTGTGTCCCCTCGCCGGGAGGAGGAAGGGAGGAAGGAGATTGCTCACAATGCTGTGCTGCTCATGGGCATGGCCAAGCATCAGAAGGCTGGTGTAATCTGGGGGAGACTGCAATGAATCTTAGCCCTCAGTGTGAGAGCAGAAAAGCACGATGCCAGCACCGAGCAACCCCCCTGCATGTACTGTCAAATGGTGTGTGCAGAGGCATGAGCATTACACCCTGATCCTGACCGGGGCTGGTGGGCACTACCACAGTGCTTATAATAAACGATCCATTGTCGAGCGGATGGAAGCGACTTTAAAAGATTGTTTAACTCTGAGCATAACACAACCGTCTGGCCTACTGACTAAAGCTTTTATTGAACCACAGATCCATTCAGGTTTAAAATTTAAAAAGTATTTTCCTCTTTCGCCCGTAGCTTGGGCATTTAGACTGAGATGCCTAGAGACAACTTTTTTCTCTCATTGGTAGCATTTTTGGAGCCATGGTCTTTGGCACAGTCCCCACCTTTGTTTACCCAGTATCTCAGATATTTCCCACAGCTAAAAGGAGCTCTCAGGACCAAACCTGCCTAATTTCATCCTCCAAGACCATAGAAATACAGCAGTGAAAAACAGAGAGATGGAATCTGTGAATCAGAAGGCAAACAAGGTGCTTGGTGCAGAAGACGGGTGAGCTGGACGCCTCTGGTGTGTGCTGGGTAAAGCTGTGCACTGGAGTTTAGAGTCTGATCTTGACACTGCCACGAAGGAGCATGAGATTGTAACTGCAGCCTAGAACTTGGCTTACCTCAGACGGCCTGTTTCCAGTTATGCAGCCACCAGTGCTCAGAATCTGGCTTCGATCTACAGAAAGCATCTCGCTTGTCTTGAGCACAAAGTAGGGGTCAGGGAGGCAGCACAGAAGGGATGCTCGCCCATGCTCTGCCCACCAAACAAGCCCCAACCACATGTGTCACCAAAACAAGACACTGCTTAGGGAAGGTTGTTCAAACTGTGCTGTGCGAGCTTGTGGCGCTCCCTGTGCTTGGCTGCCCTTGTTACTTGAATGTTCCCATGGGCTCTGACAGGCTCCTATGGCTCAACTCCTTCTTGGCCCAGGATAAAAACCA
Source organism: Mauremys mutica (assembly GCF_020497125.1). NCBI lineage: Eukaryota > Metazoa > Chordata > Testudines > Geoemydidae > Mauremys > Mauremys mutica. The sequence goes on from NC_059080.1 coordinate 1,948,684, forward strand.
TAACTGCTGCCATCTCCCAAATGCCACCCACGTGTGGTACCGAAACGAGCCCTTATTCACAGTCACTCGTGCTGAGGGTGACCCTTCCCCTCCTGTCTCATACGAGGAATGAAAGAGTTAACAATATCGTTAACATTTAAATCATTGCGTCTGGGCATCTGAGTTCACCCCTCACTGAGGTGAACAGGGCAGTTTGCATGTCTCAGAGTGACTGCGCCAAGCTCTCTGCAGACTCAGCTAGATGTCTCTGCCTCGGGTATGCTTGATTCACATTTCTGAGGTTTTCTTTGCAACCATAACAATTGGAGACTTACCCTTTTGTAATCAAATGAAAGCTTGTTCTGGAGAAGAAGACAGCAGTTTGCTCCATCGTGGTCCCAGTATGCCATACTGCACCCACAAGCGCATCCAGCCCCTGGCACAAACCTCAGCCTCACACGCTCCGTGTTTCACAATTTTCACTTTATTATTCCTGAGGTCTTGGAGGCAGGGATTAGGTAGGTTTGGGCGGAAGATCAACCTCAACAAAAGATTTCTTTTTTTTCTTTCTTTTTTTATACAAGATTTTCCCCCGGAGACTTTATTTTCAAGGATACCATATACTGCATGGTGTAGAGTGTGAGAGCAAACAGAAAAAACTAAACCCACCCTCTAAAAGCCAGCAATAGAGCAGCGCTCCCACAGAGGTTCTTCTGCCTCCAGCCATCAGGAAGCTGCTTTCATGGAGACCCCAGCTTTCCTCAGAATGCCTGGTTGGGACTTTTGTCTCAACCTGTATCCTTACTACAGGAAGAAACTCCCCTCTTGCTGTGTTCAAATGGGGCCTCTGCACCCTGTGAGCTGGGGGAACGTCGTTTTGTAACAGAATGTAGCACAGCTCCCCTACAGCGCATCAGCAACTACCGAGAGGTAGTAAGATGCCTGATTAGGTAAACCCACTGGTGATCTTTTCTCAGGGTATGTCTTGGCAAGTATGTTCCTCTTCAGTCAGGATCAGTTTGTCCCTGGGGTCTCTCCAGTGATTTCTGTGGAGTTGCACTAGAAATGCATTTGGCCCTCAATCTGTTTTCTGTAACTGAGAAGTTGCTATCTCAATGTGTGATCATTCAAATTCCATTTATATAACAGCCTTTAATTGTAAAGGCATATGATTCAGAGAGGCAGAAAAAATCTACGTGGCATTAACAAGCCAGATAAACCCCATTTTCTTTGCAGCACTTGTGCATCAGATTCATAGATTCCAAGGCTAGAAGGAAGCCTTGTGATTATCTAGTCTGACCTCCTGCATGGCACTGGCTGGAGAACTTCCCCAAATTAATTCCTAGAGCAGATCTAGCACATGCAGCCGCTTGTGAGTGCAGCTTAACTAATTTAGAAAAATGAAGGCTGAAAATTGCATCTCCAGGTGCAGTGAAATGGAACAAACTTCCTTAATTTGAGTTGTTATTATTTGACATGAGGACATTAAAGTCAGGTATATAACCTTTAAAGTCAAGGATAGGAGGTGAGCATTTCCTTCCTGAAAAACTTGCCAGCAAACTCCAGCTCTGCAACATTGGCTCTCACTTTGTACTGCTCAATTTCCTTCTGTTCCTTTTCATTATCACTGCACCCCTCTTCTTCCTCTCCTTTTCTTTTCTGGGTCATTACGGAAGGTGGATAGCGAACCTCTGCAGACTTGGAAAGGCTGTGGGGGAGGAGGGAAGGGGGAAGATCTGGGCAATTCTGTCTGAAGCATCTGAAACAAATGTTCAGTGTTAAAATAACATGAAAAGATTTTCTGGAAACCACTGAAGACAGGATGTTCATCACTCTGACCTCGGCTCATGCTGTTGGGCTTTGAAATGGGAATACCTATCATTCATCCAGTAAGATCTCACAGTGCGCTCAGCTCCTGAAATACATTTCTGTAAGCAACAAAGGGGGTTAGATAGTTAAAGGTGGCCTGGAACCCTTTGCTTTCAACTTCCTGGCACTGATGGTTTGCGTCTTACCCTTACCAAACATTCTGTAACTCTGCGCTGGAATTGTCAGAGTGGATCTGGCCAATGGCCTGTCCAGGCCAGTGTGCTCTCTCCCACAGCGGGTACCACCGGCGCCTTTGGGAGAAGGCATTACGCTGCCATAAGGAACAGTTATGCTGTAACCTGGAAGTAGGGGGAGTTTCTTCTTAACCCCAGCAGTCAGAGGTTGGCTGATGCCATTTTCATCCCAGCTAGTGTGGCTACAACTGACTTTTGGATTATTTTTATAAATGCTTAATCCTCTTTTTTTTTTTAATCATGCTGAACTCTTGGCCTCAATATTATCTAGTGGCGGCGAGTGCTACAGGTTAATTATGCATTGGGTAAAATGTATTTCCTGTTCTCAGTTTTAAATGTGTTGCCTTTTAATTTCATTGAGTGGTCAATTGCAATGTCCTATTGATTTCTTCTAGAACAGGCATTATTTTATATGCCTCTGTCAGATTTCTTCTCATATGTCTCTTCTTTAAAGTGCGTAGCCCAAGCTTTCCAGGTCTCTGATTTATTTTATTTGCCCTTCTCCAGAGCTTTGCCATTTCTGTGATATCCTTTTTAAAACAGGGTCACCAAAAATGAGCACAACATTCCAAGTGAGGATGTTCACTCATCAAGTGGGTAATTCACTAGACTTTTCTTAATCAACCTAACCACTTGTTTGCCTCTGTGACCTCCATGCCCATTGAACCGATCTTTACACTGAGCTGGCTGAAGCTTTGGCTGAAGAGGAATTAATTTAAGAGTGATTAAACAATTGTTATGCAGGCCAACCATTTGAAAACCAGCACTTAACACACTGGGCGAAAGGTTTTTTGAAGTCTCCTGCCTTTCCAGTGCATCCTCTGTTCTACCCTACCCCGCTCCTGCTCCTGTCCGGGGTGATGTTTGCTGTTTTAACATAGCAGCAGGAAGCTTGTCTGTTATCTGTCTGTAAAGAGCCATATATAACTGTGGCACTATATAAATAAAGAAAATGATGCCTAATAATAATGGATATATATTCCTTTCAGTGACTGCATCAGATGGGACTTTCTGCTGGGAAGTATGACAAAATCACTCTCATTGAGTGATACAGCATTATTTATGGATGAAATTTCTCCTCTCTATCTTCCTACTTACTTTGAGTGCGTTATCACACAATGCTAAGCTTCATAGGGCTTATTTGGGGCATACGTTTTGTGTTGGTCCCTTGCAAAGGGGTGAATTTCACCCAGTTGTGAAGCTAATGAAACAGTTGCACAGGCTTGGAGAAAGTTTGCCTGCAGTGTATAGGATCCAAGATGGGCCATGCAGCCCTGTTCTTGGGTTGTCAGCCAGGTTTTGGTTTTGCAAAATGAAAACAAGCATAGTTGGGGTGCAGTCCCTATTGTCCCAGAAATACCAGTGTTCAGTGGAGAAAGGGTGCAGGGGGCTTCATCCAATCCCCTCCAGTGCAGATACATACAGATCTAGACAGTCTTATTTACTATATATTTGTTTAGCTCTAGGATACTATACCTAGTCATGGCAGGTTTCCCTTTAAACAGCTCTTCCTTTCCCACAACAGATGCAAGCTGTCCGTTCTCTGTACTATATCTTAGCTGTGATATTTTAACTTGCCAGTTACGTGAGAACATAAGGAAGCAAAGGCACAAGGTGCTGGAATGTATTTTTTCGGTAGTTCTGTGCTAGTCTCTCCAATTGCCCCTTTTGCCAGCCTTGGCCAAAGAACGTCCTTCTTCTGCACGACCCTGACTTCCTGACAAGAAACCCAGCCCTAAGGATTTATTTCAAGTCCGTGGTGTTGGTGACATCATTAGATCCTAGCTCTAGCTGTTCCACCAGGCTCAGTTTCATGGTTCAATCTCCCCCTCCCTCCATGCCCAGTGATAGTTTATCACTGTGATTTATTCACCAGTTTTGGCCACTCTCATCACTAGATGACTTCAGATCCAGTTGGCTACAGTACCCCCTTCGATGGCAGGCCATTGGAGCTGATTGGTCATTCCTGAGCTGCAGGCTGTCCACATGGCTGAACCCCTCCTTGGCTAGCTGAATCTCCCTCTTCTGGGCTCTCTAGGGATGCTCTCCTTTTAATAGTAACTGTAGCTGAGTTTCTGGAGTTAGCTGTATTGTGCTGAAGGACGTCCTGGTCCCAGGGACAGCAATGCTCTACCTCTGCCATCAAGTCTTTCCTGCTGTGCTTAGTCTGCTGGTTTCTGCAGAATTTCTTCTTCTTTAGATCTCCGTCACTCTGTCTCTTCCATCCGTTCAAACTTCATTCCTTTTCCCTTTAAAATGGCCTGCCCTAGTTCTCTCCTTTGCCAGGAGAGACCACCTGCTAGGCAGCAGCAGTGAATACTCCCATTTACTCTGCCAGGACCAAGGCTCTGTCAGGTGATCATGTTCTGCTACAGCATCAAAATGTATTTGTCCCAATGGAACGGTGACGACAGCTGCTCCTTCACCCCAGGAGCTACAGATGTCACCAGAATAGTTTTAAGGTCATCTTCCTATCGGTAAGCACACTGCTTCCTTTACCAGTAGCAAGGCTTATCCTTCCCATAGGAGAGACCCTCTTACCAACTCTACAGGGCATGACCCAGCATCCTCCTAATATCTAGCTTAGCTCCTCAGCCGGCATCGGGAGGAACCTGACCTCCTAAAAGGTTTCACCCATTCTTGCTTGTCTTGACAAATCATAATTACTAGTTAACCATTACTATGCATGGCTTTGGACCAACATGTGCTCAGTGCCTCTTCTCAGACCTCTGTACCTCCTCTAGCCCTGAAGGGAGGTGCCCTGGGATTTGACTGTCCATTTTGTAGAAGCAAAAGACAAACAAGAAAATAGGTTTGCTTGGTAGGATTGGATACAGTAGTGCCAAGTCCGGTGGCAACAATGACTTGTAGTAACCACAGCGTATCCTAAGCATCACATATGGTACCACTGACTGACCATTAGCTATTATGCGCTGTTGGTGGCGGAGCTGGCCGGGCATCCTGTGGAGTATGCGGTGTGCCCCTAGTGAGTAGCCACACATTCTGTGCCTAGCGTATACAGTATTTAAATACCTTCAGCAATGCATCTTCCACAGCTGTCCTTATGGCCACGTGGCGGGTTCTCTTGCGTTAACCACACCATTAACAAATGGTGTTGCTTCCTCTGAGCCAGGTTCCCACAGTTCCGTTGGTCGGTCTTGCCTCCATTTTCTGAAGTGCTGTACGAGGGATCTCGTTTGGCTGTTACATGTTAGACCTCTGCATTCAGCATCTTCCATGCCATTGTTTGACTTGGCAGCCTCAGCGCCCCGAAGCTCGTACTGACGTTCCAGACGGCTGAAGAGTGGGCAGCACTCGCTGCCCGTGATATCTCCCGTCGTCTGTCCCTTCACCAGCTCACTCTCACGGTCCTTACCGCTAACAGCTTGATTCAAGACTTTGGGAAGATTCTGACCGTTCTGATTCAGACCAACAGGCTTTTTTTGCCTCCTGATTTGAATGGGTGAATCTAAAGCCCACAGTGAGGAGTTACTTTCCACACTGCTACCAAAGTATCAATTGATGTGATACATAAAAATGAAAGAAAGGGAGTGCAGCATTGTAGCGTTTAAAAACCAAAGCAGACCCACCATTTCCCGTGAGAGAACATGCAGGCAAATGTTATGGTGTAAACCAGCTTTTCTAAGGAAGCTGGGAAGTTAGGTCAGATTGGGCTTACAGTGGAAAGCTAAGTGTGTACGTTCTCATCACTATCGTTGTCACCATGGCATCACCACCTTACATACGTACATGGAAGATGGAGAAAAGATCTCACCACTTCCTGCGATGACAGCACAGACTTCCTGGTGTCTGGGATTTCGGGAAATCTCCTTGAGTGACCATTAGTAGCAGGAATTTGTTGCCATCTATCTTGTTTTCAGGATGCTAAAGGGCAAGAAATGGATAAACATACAAACACTTGGGTAGGTTTTACGTTCTACGTGGCAGATGGTCGCATACAGCCTAGTACCAGGGAGCCGGGAAATATACTAGCTGTGGTTCTAATAACACAGCACGTTCAATTCTTGTGCAGTGCTTCTACTGGTGATAACTTGGAGTCGTGTCCATGGACTGACGGGCAGTTCTACCTTAGGAGCATAATGCTGCTTTAAGACACGATTGCCAAGCCTCAATTGTGTAATGTGTCAATCTCTGAAGTGTGCATTTTCTACTTGTGCAGAGTTTACAGGGGGCATCTGTTGCAAATACAGCCATGTGTTCATTCAAAGCTGATAATAGGCTGTTCTAAATCTGTAAAATATCTGTAGGTAATCGGGAAGGGACCCCAAACAACACCTGAAATAAGATATTCAGTTGATGAGAAATTAAAGTTACTTATGGATTTCCACATCAACTCTCTCAGAGCCAGTGATACATTTTAGTTTGCAGAGTAGGTCCATTTTCTCAATTTTCATCTAACAAAGTAGATTAAGCACATTTTACTTCAGGCATATCTGGGAAATTGAATAGACACTCTCCAAAGGCTTTTGCATAGATTTTATTTCTAAAAAATATGAAGTTGTAAGTATCAAAAATGGATTACAAACGAAGTGGTGGCAGGATGCATCAGGCCTGACCTTTTGCCAATTAGTCAGTGCTCTGACATATTTATCTATTAGCCCTTCTTGAATGTCTTGGACTAATAGACAAGTTCTCTTTGACAGCCTAGAATGTCTGCTGTGGCATGTAATTCCTAAAGGACTAAATAAATTAGTTTGCTAATTAATAAATATGTAGAGGGGGGAAAGTAGATGAGAAATTAACACTTTGTTTAGTCTTGATGGACAAATTTGTGATCTTGTAGCTAATAGATATCAAACTAAACTGTGAGGGCATCGGCCGCTCTGTGTGCATTGTGGCTTTTGATAATTGGCGGAGATCCTCATTGACTAGCATTAGCTTGGGAAAAATATGACCTTGCTAGGTGACTATCGTGTCTGGTAATTACAAGAAAGAAAGAAGTGTTGTGTATCTGAATGCATTCTTGTCCCTAAGATTAACCCAACTCTCACAGGAATTGTTCCTAGTATAAATAACTGGGAAAGTTGTCACAAATGCCAAGAGAAAGGAAAGATACCTTTGGCTCTGATAAATCCAAACCAATTGGGGACCAATTGTTACTAGCAGGTGGCCTGAGAGCAGTGACCAGCACACTGTACTGTGACTACAGGAGTCCACGTTTTAGAGCTCTTCCTTGGGTTTTAGAAGACAATATAAACGAGACGTCCAGGAGGGCTAGTATTAGAGGCAGTGTGTGTTAGCACCAACTGCTGGAGCACCCAGATGATGATGATGATGAGCTGTAATTATTATCATTATTTATATGGTGACACAGATGCTCCTGGCACTTGTTGCAGATTTATCTGTGTGTTCCCTCAGCAGAAAGAAGAAATTAGAAACAGCTCTTGGATCAAGCAACCCATTCAGCCACCGAGTTTTGCCTGATCTTGTCTCGCTCGTTCTATTGTGGCATTGGCTACTCAGGATGGAAACCCTGCTGGTAGACAGGGTTGGGCAAGACTAGCGTTGGCTATTGTTGAACGAGTTACTTGGCACTAGAGAACTAATGTAATGCCTGAGAAGGTAGGTGCTGCCCCAGAATCCCCCTTTCACCCCAGGGAAACAGCCCCAAAAGACAAGTGATGGGACACATTAAATAAAGAAGCAATACATTACGGCTGGAATACCTTACCTAGATGTCTCCACATTTTGCATATGCAAATATCTTCCAGCTGTGCTAACATGGACCACAGACCTTGAGGATGCTTGACATTTTCTGAAACGGCAGCACAGAACAACATGCTGCCTAAACAGCAGGGGCTATACACCATGTGAATTCACTGATAATTTACAGTAATTACTCTATCCATTATATGTAGTATTAACTGTGGCCAGCCAGCCTTGAACATGTGGGTCAGAATTGTGTGTAAGAAGGGTGTAGGAAAAAGTAACAGTATGAAACACTTTGGTGTGTACATTCATTGTATTTAATTGTAAGGAGCCGGAGGTTTCAGCCATGAGTGTCAAGTGCAGGTCAAAGAGAATGAGTCTCAAAAAAATTAACAGTGAAATAGCCGCCTGCAAGCCAGCAAGCTATGCTTACTCCAGCTGGTAGACATTTGGTCTATGGAAGTTCAGAGACAGCAAAACCTGGATGTCAACGAGACAGTTATACAGGAATGAGAGCAGTGTTTTGGGGTCTGCAGGCTCAGCTGGGTATCGTGGCTCTGGAGTGAGAACAAGTCAAAATAGGGTCAGGAAGAAATAGGAGTAAAATAGCGCTGGGGCTGGATCCTGAGGCATTATTGGGTGTGATGGAAGTCTGAGGGATTTTGATATGAATATCACATGTAGCACCTGGTGTTTTCATCGTGCTGCACAGTCATTTACTAATTACTCCTCACCGGGGCTCGGTGAGGTATGAAATATTAACGTGGTTAGCATCGCGAGAAAGGTAAACTCTAATCCCGCTAAGGCGATGCCTTACAAGGCAGTGACATGATGCAAGAGGTAGAAGACAAACATTCCAAACTACCTGATACAGTCATAAACATCTGTGAATTTGATTTGGGGAACAATTTCCATTTTTGTCACTGCCTTTGATAGTGAAAATCACATAGTTATGAATCATTGTAGAAATCCTTAAAAATGGGTAGTTTCACAGGAGACATGGATTTTTGTAGTGAAGAGACAATTTTATGCCTGCAGAAAGTATGGTTAACTTTTTTTCTGTGTGAAAACATCCAGATTAGAATGAAAAATATTTGAACATGCAAAAATGGTATAGCTAATTATGAGGCTATTTCAGACAGCCCTAGTAAAGACTAAATTCACAGGTCTAAGCAAAGTCGGGGTGAACATGGGCATGGAGCCCCAGTAGCTGAAGAAGAAGGTGATAATAAGAATCAAGGTGAATATTCAACTGACCAAGGCTCAAACGCCACCTCAGTTGATAAAACAAAAATTGGGGTGAGAGAGTGTAACAGCTTCCAGTGTGACCTAAATAAACAACCACAGTGAGCAGCACAAGGGAAAAGGCACGATACTTCCAGGGCACGGGCTGGGAAGAGACCAGTGGTGAGAAGAATGGAAAACAGCAGCAGCCCATCCACTCCTGCTGTAGCAAACAGGAGCACATAATAACTAGGAGTGGTCAGACGGGCAAGCCTCATTCAGCATCCGTGAGTCACTCCCCTGCCCCAAAATCACACGTGCGTAACTGGGGCAAATGAAGGTGCATTTACAAGGCAACAAATGTGAGGCTGTCGCAGTCCCAGCTCCCCAGCAGCACTCGGACCCAAAGGGCTCTCAGCTCACACACTGAGCTGCCCATGAGGTAACCGATCAGAGGGAAGAATTTGGCTCTGCATTTAGAAAGAAGAGGCGCTGTGGAGACAGCTCTAGAAGCTGAAGTACAGGCCACAGATTCCTACCCGGACTCCCCCCATTTGCTTCACCATCTAGAAACGATACCACAGAAACCGGGGGAGAAGATGGTTCTCTTACACTGTTGAATAAAACGGCAACGCTGGTCACATTGATTTCTCCGATATTTCCTGTATGACTCTGTCTGTGAGGTTATCAGCTCCATATTTTTGCCTCCTTTCTGTTAATTTTTAATCATTGTGTTTAGTTCCTAGTACTGGATTATCACAGTGCAGACAGACTTGCAGCTAGTGCAGAATGGGTAACTCACAGGTGATACAGTGCACTTTGAAGTAAAGATCTTAGCCTCACCACAGTGATTTCTGGTTTTGATAGAATTCTCCTGTCACGTCTCATACCCTATTTCCTATGTTCTGTTCCCCTCGTGCTGTGTACACACCAAAATCCAAAGAGAATCAAGAATATTACAGGAAACCTGACAAAGGATACACTTGATTGCATTAAATCTACTCACCATAACCATGGCTGCAGTCAAATCATGTAATGTGTCTAAGCTGGCTGGGATCTCCCAGGGTACATATAGCTTTGGAGCCTCCTGTGGTCCTGTGTTTGTTTCCTTGGGTCGAATGTCGTATCGGCCGAAGTCGCCATCCTGATTGCTCTTGTCATCTGGATACCTACCCGGCCCTTCAACACTAGTGATTTTCACGCACTGCTCTTTCTTCTCTAGGGTTAGGTCTGGGGTTTTCCTAGTCGGCTTGAGACTGCAAGAGAGGAAAGGTGAGGTGAGAGCGGCACACAGGGAGGAAGTGGAAATCTCCAGGCTTCTCCGTGAAGAGCTGCTGATGGGTTATCGATAAGAGAATTCAAGATACAAGCAACATCATTGGCATGAGCTTGAGATTCTGGCCTGGGAAGAAAAGGTAGCATCAGGTTTGCAAACCGAGGCTTCCGTTCTCTCCATGTCTCCTCGAGTTGCACCTTCTGAAATAATCCAAGGGATGGAAAGCCATTTCGGTTAGGGCTTAGAAAGCACTGTCCTGGAGAGGCAGGTCTGGCAGGATGAGGGACTGTATGCTGCTGGCTGATTAGCAGAGCTCCTGGGCCTTGTCTAGGGTCTGCCTCTAGGATTGCTTAACGGATGGATGAGGCTGGTGGAGCTGGAGCCTGATCTGCCTACGTTTAAGGAGCCACTCTAGCTTGGTGTCTCAGGCCCAGGCTGACAGGAGCGGGAAGCACCGCAGAACAGCATCTCTCACGAGCAGCACTATCCACCCAGGGCTGTGAACTGTGTCTCTATGAGCAGATGCCATTACCAAAGCACCAGATGTTAGACTTGTCACCGTTGCTTTGCCCAGGTAAGGCGCTGGCTCTGGTGCCTAATGTGCTTTCTCACTAACTGAGAAACGTTCTGTGTGTGGCTGCAGCTGTTAGGGATGCTTTTATACAGAGTGTCACTCTTTGTAAGCATGCTCCCTGCAAAAATGCAGATTTCCCTGGAGCCTTGGATTTCTTGGTAAATGTCTCCGGATTTATCTTTCAAGGCCCACTGTAAATTTTCTACACAGAAGCCCTTCTCTCACTCCACAGAACAAAACCCATTCGTCCTTTAGCAGAACTTATTGGGAGCAGACAAAAGCAACAGCCAGTTTCTGGGTCTGCAGCATGAAGCAGCTTTATCAATGCAGGAGGGGTAGGACAGTCATTGCAGCCCCAGGGGAATGTTTCAAGCTGTCAAAACAAGGCAGTTGCGTGGCTTGCTGGGAGTTTGGTAGCTGAGTGGAGCCCAAAGCATAGGTTTGAGTTGTATCATGTAGGGATTCAGACTGTCCATATCCCATAGAAAAGGTGGGAGAATAGCCCTCTTACTCTGCGACGTTTACATAGATGCTTCATCCATTCTTGTAACAAATCAGACATGCCGTGGATCATAGACTGTTGTCTGTGCTAACACTTCCAGCTGGTTTTGGCTGGCAGCATGGCTTGAATCTCTGGTTTAATCCGTGCAGGCAGGACTTACTCCAGTTAGGCCCCATTCCGGAGTAGGTTCTCTGCTGTGTATAATAAGCAGAGTCCAATGTCACAGCAAGCAAGATGGAACATTAACACAACGACATAAACAACCCCAATTACCAGGGGATCTTACTAATACAGTGATATAAATCTGACCTAAATTGCCATCTGTTGCGTAAGGCCAGATGCATTAACTGGACATAAACAACTGGTTGTAATCAATGTGCAATTCTCCCTTCTGGACTTCTGGTAAGGCTTCGTTAACTTTAATTAAAGGAATCAAGCTTATATTGCACGAGGAGCACCTTTCTCTGCCCTTTCTTTTGAGAACGATCACTGTTGTCATTCTCCTTCAGTACGTGTGCTGGAAGTTAGTAACCTCTGAAGACATTTCCCCATGCTGTTCTGCTGGTGAAGCATCCGTTTTTACTAAGTGTACTCAATAGTCCACTGAGTGCTGCACGCTGGAGTGTCTCCTTCATTGGACATGCATGTGCCTCAAGTACAACGGCTTCCATGATGGAGGAAGTGGTGGCAAATAGAGCCAGTTGGAATATTTCTACAGAAATGAAACGGGTGAAATATTCGAAACGTTTTGCAAAGACGCAGCGTTTTCAGTGAGGTGTGTGTTGGCGGGGGGAAGGGGTGGGGGGGTAGAAAAGAGGAACTCCGACATACATTCTATGTAGCCTTGCGGTCAGGGCGCTGGGCTGTGGGAGCCCTAGGTTCAAGTCCCTCCTCTGCCTGAGTCAGCATCATCTGGGATGAAAAGCTTTGCTCTGAATCAGGCAGAGCAAAGATGCCAATGCAGACTAATTTCCTCACCAGCGAGACACCTTCACCCTTTCTCTGGCTCCACCAACCCTGGGTGAAAGCAGGAACACCAGACATTGCAACAATTCTGTTTTCAAGCTTTTGCTCTAGCAGCAAATGCCCTCTGAGCAGTGTAAATAAGTCAAATCTAGTCCCCAGAACACAGGTGCAAGACGGGAGGATCTGCAGAGTCGGAGTGGGAAGGGAGCTGCTCTAACCCTGCCGAGCAGCAGCCGCCTGCCCCAGCATGCTCCTCACCTGTAGGGGACGTGACGGGTGGATCAATTGATCTCTGCTGACGGAGGAGAGTAGTTGCTAGTTCTCTCTGCCTGGGGGTGGGGATGGCTTGAGGGGACACACAAGGGATGGCGTTCAGCAAGAGGCAATTAACAGCTGCTTTACAGAAGAAGGGCGTGCATGGGAACATCATTCTAAGACTGGCTATTGAATGGGTAGTGGCTTTGGCCCAGTGGTTTTGTGCCAGTCCCTTGCTACTCTAGCGATCCCGATCATCCAGTTGTGACCTGCCCCATAGAGCAATGAGTTTACTGGACTCTGCAGGCCATATGTTGCTGTCAGGTGCAGATGCAGACTGGCTACTCGTTGCTATGGGATCGCCTGCCTTTGTCTTGTTATTTCTTTTATGTGTGTCTTTCTTTTCTGTGCACTGACTGTGTTTCGTTTGTTCTCTCCTATTCTTGTACTCTCTGATCTGTTGGGTAACCTCCCTGTGCAATTAAGACCATTGAATCAACAAAGCCCACCTGATTAAATATGCTTGGCGTGATAAGCTTCTAGAGAGATGTTTTTGGCATCCCTTGCGGTAATAGGGGAAGGTTTATATGGATGTTTTCCCAGAATTGCTGAACTGTTCATTGATCTCAAACGTATTCTGCGGTTGCAGATCTATCTGATGTCTGCTCTGTTGTGTTACCTTGTTGTGGTATGTTTCATTGAATAACAGGGTTTCCCCCCCCCAAAAAAAAAGTCAATTGGTGCTCTATGTAAACATCCCAGAGCAGCTAAGGATTAGGAGCAAAAATGCCAGAAATATCACAGGGGCCTGAGCCAGCCTCCTAGCCACTTTGTGCTGTCTGCATTCCCTACGTGTTAACATGGACCTGAAATCAGGCTGCTGCCGGAATGAGTGCACTGCCCCATGCAGCCATCCATGGCGATGGCTTGGGCCAGCTGAGCATGGTCAGCCACAGCAGGTGCTTGAGAGAATAAGGAGGATCATACCCCATTGCCATAAGCTCTGCCTCTGAAATCCCCTTCCATGGCTGTGGCTGATGGAGAACTCAACGGCAGTGGGTTCCACAGGCTGTAGAGCCGTACCATTCCCCCAACTGGCCATGGCTTTTCACACATGCGCAGCCTGAGGTCTGAATGTAGCCACGTGTGTCTGACAACTGGAAACTAGTGCAGTGCCTTCCCTTCAGGTGCAATCTGTTGATGATAGATCGTGGGTCTGAACAATCCAGCTGCATCTGGCCCTGTTATTCTGAGGACCACAGGGTACTGCCAGTTTGAAAGACTCACTGACCGAGCTTTGCTTTTGTCAGAGAGCCATGATTGTGGCAGATGGATGCTGCAGAATCTTTCTCTGTGGGGCTGCCAGCTTTCTTAACCAATGGCACGGGTAGCAGAAAAGCCCAAACAAGGTTGTGCAAAACTGGAAAATGCTGCACAGGAGCATGAATCCATGTTCAGATTAACAGAGGCATGTTGAGCAGAAAAGAGATTGTCCTATTTTTCTACCTCAGAAGAAAAGACGTTAGAGGGTAGAGGACACCCGTGATCTTCTTTTCTAAAGGTAAGATGCGCTTTGTCACCTCTTTTGTTTCCATCAGTAGTAAAAGGCTGCAGTCCCTTACAGCGCCTGCTGATGGGATTTGCTGTGCGCTACGCAGGTGGGGAAAGGGATGGTTGCCTGAGAAGCACACAGGGTGAAACCCCAGAGCCCACTGAACTCAATGAGAGTGTCACTGTGGACGTCAGCGAGGCCACGATTTCATGCAGAGCACTGCAGGTTTGCTCTGACATCTCCAGTTCTCTCTGCTCTTCCTCTGCATAATAATGGCTGCTCATCGCACCATGATCCTAACAAAGCACCTCTCATCTAGATGGCTCCCAAATACACTACAAGCATTAGGATATGTCTGCAGTGCACAAAAGGTGTGTTCTAATTGCTAACCCAAGTTAAAAGCAGAGTTGCCTTGTCTCCACTGCTATTTTAACCCACATTGGCTAATGCAAGTTAAGGACACGCCACTTCTTTGCAGTGTAGACTTATCCTTACTGACAGCAGAGTATGGACAGGCAAGCACTTCCCCACCACTGCAGTGCAGCACTGCTTAGCAATGCAGAGCAACACCACACACTGCAGGCAACTGTCCAGCTGAAATTATATGGCACAGGTAGGTGGGGAGCATGAGCTGGAGTGTGTCCAGAACAGCTGATCTAACACTACATGAGTAGGAAGCATTCAGCTCAAACCTTAAATGTGCTGTACTCACCGTCAGCTTAGGGCCTGATGCTGCAAAGACTTAGTACAGGCCGAAATGTGCCTATGCAGTGTGAGTAACAGCAAGTTCTAGCAATGGGACTGCTCCCAGTGCATGGACTTAAGCACGTGCTTAAGTCTTTGCAGGAGCAGAGTCAGTTTGAAGACACAGAATGGTTTCACTGGAAGTTGGTTGGGTGAAAGCTGCTTATGAACTTCTTTGCACTAATATTGTGGGGCTGCTGGTCCCTGATGAATTTCTCATTTGAGCAGCTGCTGGGAGAGGTCACAGAAGGGTAAATACATGGTATTTCATCTGGGTCCCTGATTGGCTGAGCCTACCCTTTGGGGCCAGGATGGACAGCAGGAATCCATTTCACTTGATTTTTCAAAGAGAGGAGTTGTGCTCTAGCATAAAATATTAAACGGTTAAATGGTTAATCAATAAGTATTAGTCTTACCATTAATATATTACAGTTAAAGTTTAAAACAGATTGGCAGCACCCCGACTACAGACCCCATTGTGTGGGGCCAGGTGATAGCCCTGGACCCCAGCCCCAGCCCCTGACCCCTGTCATGTTAACGATTAAACCGTTAACCGATATAATTTTAACAGTTTAAACAGGTACTTTTTTAAACAATAGCTACATTCCTAGTAACAACATGATGCAGATGGGAAAGTGAGATCGCAGAGTGTAATCCTGTCCTGTCTGCGTGTCTGTCCACGGACCGCACCTCGCGTGCCACGTCATTATTTTAATTCTGTCAGTACCAAACAATAGTGTTCTGATGATGGGGGCTGGTAGCAAAGCCATCACTAAGGTTGTACCAAAGAAATAATACACAGGCCCTCTGCATCGGATCACTGTTATGCCTTTGCCAGGGGACGGTTCCCTGTTTCCAAGTCCTGACTCAGCCCATACCATCGTGCCCTGCATCTCTCAGGGCCAGTTTTCTTTCTGGTCTGCTGGCGTTGCACGGCCAGCGTCTGTGTGTGTTTAGTTGTTTTATTTCAGCGTATAGCAACAAGACGTGCCCGTGCTGGCGCTCGGAGATGCAGGACAGATTATTAAAGTGACAGAAGCAAAATGCATCTCAGTCAGCCTCACCCATCTGTCAAGCAGCAACTCTGAACAGAAAATCCTTATCCCTCGGCGCAGAAAACAGCACTGTCTGGGTGCCCTAACTTTTCTGTCGGGAGGAAAGAATGGGCCCTCCACATGCCCTGAGAGTCAACAAAGCTGGGCTGTTTCGGACGGGCCGAGAGCCCCGGGGCCCTTAGGGAGAAAGCCTGGCCAGCTGTCCCTCTCTGCCCATTGAGGGGGATATGGCATCACCACCTCCATGATCACACCGGTGGCAGTGCCCCAGAGGGAGAACGGTGGGGTCAGTCACGTCAGTTGTCCCCAGGCCATTTAGGGAGGGTAGTTTAAACCAGACACCTTGCCGTGTACCCAGAGACTGGCTGGGGACCAGTGCAGGTCCCAGAGCACTGATGTCATTTGCTCAGTGGTGCCGGGGCCAGGGGGGCCAGGGGGGCCTGGCCCATCCACTTTTTGCCAGAGCAGACCTCACCCCCTTCCCCTCCCCTTCCCCCCAAGCCCCCACCCCCTGGCCAGGCCCGAATGGAGCCTGGCCAGGGAGCCCGGCAGTTGTGGGAGCCCTGCAGACCTTCCACCTGCCCTCCTCACATTCCAAGCAGCACAGTGAGATGGCACCTTGTGGTCAGGCATCTTTATTCCCTTGCCCCAGCCTTCAAACTGATGGAACAAGGGTTGGCACCTGTCTCCTCTTCCTGGGTGGAGTAGGGAGCGGGGACAACCAACAAAGTCTTTGTCCTGTGATGTTTCACAATGGCTCATTTGGATTCAATGAGCCTTCTTGTGTGCAGGCCCAGGGCGTGACTGTAATGAATGCTGCTGTCCTGTTTGGTGAGTTACACAGTTACAGAGGTTTACAATGCAAACACTCAATATAACTTTATACCACCGGCGACAGATGTTCTAAGTGAGATCAATCCATGTACCATCCTACAAGCATTTCATCAAGTCTAAACACATTCTTATCAACTTAACATCTCTTGTAACCATGCCGCCATACAGGTGAGCCAGACTGCTTCCTGCTGTGCATCTGTCTGTGTTCAGTGAGGGCTAGGAGCCTTGGCATGTGCTGCCCCCTGGCCTGTCAGCGTCACAAATATCATTCATTAAGCAGCAGTTTTTTCAAATATAGCCACTGAAGTTTTGCTTGCAAATATATATGCATGTATGCGTAGGCAGGTGAGAGTTGCACATGCAGATGGACTGTACATGCGTGAGTGTTAGAATGAAGAACACTGCATCGCTGCTGTTTTTTAAGTTTCTTTTTAAAATATAATTCATTGATTAGGTCTAAGCATCCTGATTTTTAAGACTTTAATGATCTATCCAGAGCATTAAAAATAAGGGTGTCTCACTTGTTAAACTGGATACTTTGCTTCCACACCCCTGGACAATAGCTGTTTTTACAAGTTATTTAGTGGTTCGTATACATGAATTCGAGGTGCTTGATCAAAGCACTGGAGCCTAACAAACATGAAGTGTTCCATTGTGTGTTTAGTTGCATTTCAATTTTACATGAGCCCTGTTGTCAATTTGAATAAAACACAATGTTGTCAATGCAGCATCCTAGTGCCTTCTTTGTTTACAGATCTGTGACGTTAAATATGAATTAGAATGCATGAATTCTTTATTTACTTTTTATGCTGGTATTTTGGCATTTTCCATTCCAGTAAGCACCATATGGGTGCATTCCCTCATTGTCATTAACATTAGGGGGTTTGTTAAAAAGAAATAAAAACATGCACATACTGTAGCAAAACAAAAATCAATAAAGGATAATAAACCAACATAAAACTAGCAGTCGAAAGTATTTAGACAGCACAGATTTGGGAGGGAGGGGGGAAGCATTATTAGTTGATGTTCAACTGCTCCGAAGAAGAAATTGTCAGTTAGTGATGTGTCTCGCTGAAATAGTAATTAAAACGAAAAAAAAGGTGTTATAGTTCTTTGGTTATTTTCACTGGCCTTTTTTTTCCCCTAGAGACGAAAGTAATAGCCAGACTGGAATTGCAAACACTTTGCAAAAATCAAGCTTATTTGTAGAGTAAACCATTTTGAAGTATGTGTTTAACTCCTATAACGTCTAGATCGTCTAACTGGCTGTGCATGCAGCTTCACATGCTCGATTTCAGGGTATGTCAGCTACTAGCAGTTTTACACATTAGTCCCTCTAACCTTGCCCCATTGCAGGCTTCCCCGAAATCCTGCTTTAAGACCACTGGATCCTACATGGCTGCAGTGCAGAGGACTGAAGGGTCTTCAGCAGCTATTTATAGTCACTTTTCTGAGTAGAATTGCAATAGGGAGCTCTTGGGTCAAATCCTAAATCACATCCTTGCACTGCAAAGCAGCCTTATAGCTGCCCTAACTGGTGCAGTGTGATCCGCCCTGATCATCTCACCCCGGGGTATGGGAAGTGGCATCTACTCTGGCCTTGGGGTTTAGAGCACAGATGTGGCCATGCCAGCCACAGCATTGCCAGAGGAGCACCCTGAACTGATTCCATCAGCCCCCCTCGCCCGCCCCCAATACCCTGTGAATCAATCCTCGTTTCTTCTACAGTCTGTCCTGTCAATGCCCCTGCCACTGCTCCCAGAAGCTGCCTGAGCAAAGGAGGAAATCTCAGTGCACCACTTATCCAGGGTGAATAATTTCTTGCTCAGTTCTATCACTCTATGCTCATCTCAGCAGCCTGAATATGGGGCAGGAAGCTAGCCTGTCGCCTGGACTTCTCAGCATTTGCCAACATGCTGTGTTATAATTTCAGAAACTGCTTAGACTCCCGGTCTGTTGCAAGGCTTAACATTGGGCGTCTTTTCCCCCACTGGCTCCAGCGGCAGATACTGAAGTACTTTAGCGTTAGTGCAGAGGGGATTCATGATGGTCAGCTGTACTTCTGCATATCTGACTTTGTTTAATTTTGTGTAACTTAAAGAGAATTTCACCCTTTCCTGTGTAGGAGTTAGAGTCCTGTGCAGGTGCCTCCCAGCCATCAGTAATCTTGTCCAATCTCCTCCTTGGTAAATTTGGGTAAACTCGATTGTGTGCAAAAAAAAAAAAAGATAGGAAAATGATGAAAATACAGTCTGCTTCCTTCTTTGTAAGAAGCTTTTCTTGGTTTTCTTAATGAGATTACTGTCATAATAAAAGCAGCAAAGAGTCCTGTGGCACCTTGTAGACTAACAGACGTTTTGGAGCATGAGCTTTCAGCTTTCGGCTCATGCTCCAATACGTCTGTTAGTCTATAAGATGCCACAGAACTCGTTGCTGCTTTTACAGATCCAGACTAACACGGCTCCCCCTCTGATACATGTAACAATAAAGACACTTCACAAAGCTAGAAGAGAAGGGGTAAAGAGGCGAGGGGACCATTTCTGGCAATGACAAGAAAACCACATCAGTGTTATATGCTGCTCTGGATTGTTTTGTGAAGCCTAAATGACATTTCCAGGATCAAGTAAGTGAACTCATGGTTTGGAGGTTTTCTGCTGCTACTTGGTCACATTTGTCTCGACGTTAGATGGTGACTTTGATGTCGCATTCCCGTTTGCATGACATTTCTCTGGACAGCTGTTAGAAAGATGTTTGTGAACAGGTTAGCATGTGTTGCTGGACTAACAGGTAAGGTGCTGGAGATTGATACTAAAACCCCAAATCTGATTAAAAGTTAATGAGCCCTATGACTTTCGTAGAGCAGACATAAAAGCCTACCAATGTCTGTTTGACCGGACCAGCATATGTTTGATTGTGATAACTGGTTCACTTTAGTTTGGTTGGTGTCCACAGTACCTGGTGCATGATAAACACAGATATCTAAGCTGAAGAGGAGGAGAACCACGTACCTGAACTGGTATGTGTCTGTAACAAACCATGGCTTCAGAGAGATTCCACAGTCTTCAGCGAGGACTGAACCAGTGATCTTCAGCAGGGAAAGCATGAGCCCTGGTCAGCTGAACTAGAGGAGGAGGCTGTAGGTGCGTAGTAGGCTGTTACAGTCACTGGGTGCAGCTGCTATGGGGGACAGTCCATTGAAATACCATAGGCTGCTTGGAGAATTGTATTAAGGATTGCAACTGCTGCCGCCTAGTGATGGCTGGGGAATCTCTGAGACATTCCTAGCATTCTGTCCTCTCCTGGATCCCCTGCATTCTGGAAGTGGGTATCAGAACTAGGTGTGCAGAGGATTGCATGTGGATGTGAATGTGGAAAATCCTCTCTTGAGCTGATTAAGTTACAGCTAAAGAAGTGCCGAAGGCAGCCGCCAGTTAAAAGATTAACATGCTCTTCTTCCCCGAGAGAGCAGAGGCATTGGGAGTTAAATACCTCTACATTGTGGGTTGAATATGTGCCCTGCTGGCAGGAGCTGTGTTGTGGGGATCCAAGCACCATTGACTCTACACCTATATCCGAGCCATTCTGCAAGAGGGGTAGCGTGTGCCCCAGCATGCTCACGAGCCAGCCGGGGAGCTGCCCCAGAGCTGGCAGGCACAGTGCCTTCAGCCCATGGCGTTCTGACAGTGCCCCTCCCTAGCATTCTCCAGCACGAGGTGGGAATGGTGCTTTGCTTCTGTGCGGGGGCGAAGGTGGAGCCCTTTGCCTCTTCCCCACAACTGTCTGGCAGAAATAAAGACTGATCATGCTGGAGAAGCATAACACATCTCCGCCTGCGAGAGGTCTCCGCTGCCCCAGACCATCTGCCTAGACTTGGGCATTCTTAAGTCTTCAGATGTCAAACCTCAAAACACTGATTCTACTGGTGATCAGATAAATTCTTCATTCAAATGTGGCTTGAAATTGGCTCAAGGCAGGAATATTGGCACATGGGCCCTCCACCTCAACGCTGTAGCCACTAAATCCCTATGCAGTCAGCCGAGCAGCACACAAGTAGTTTTCCCAGGGTGTGCCAAAGTGGGAACTGAATGCTGCCCTTAAGGCTGTTAATACTTACGCTAAGAGTCAAGGACATGCAGTACCAGAACCATCTCTCACTCTCTCTCTCGTTACAGAAACCCCTGGCCAGGAGGGGATTTTTATGCATTACTGGCAGTGCATCCAATTATCATAAGAAAGTTTTGCTCCTGCTCAGCCTGGCTGGCTGCCTGAATGGAAATCTTCCCGCCACACTCCCTGGTGCATAATTAGGCAAATTAACTTTAATAGGAAAAGGCACTCTGGAGAGCAGAAGGAAAAGTTCAGGTACAAGCTTGCTGCCTCTCTCCTCTTTGCTTGTACCACTTCTTGTGCAGTAATTTCTTTACTGCCCTCCTCTCTCCATAACCTTCACTGCTTAATCCCCTGTTTTCTTCCTCTCAGCCAAGCTGGTTCCCTCCAGGTCGTTATGAAGAGAGGTGTCCTGGGAACGGTGGTGTGAACTTCTCCTCTTCTCTCTTTAGAAAATGTAAAAGTTTGTGAACTCAGTGCTGGGGAAGGTGCTCAGCTGAGGCCGTCTTTCATCCGTAGAAGTAGCGCAGGATGCGCAACATCTGGGTAGTCTTCCCACGCTACCTCACTACTGTATTTTGACGTGCTTCTCAAGGGACCACGTCTAGGGCTGTGAGGAAGGGTGGGCCTCCAGTGGCTTCTGTGCCAAAATTGTTAACAAATAGGTGGCGGGAAATTTGTGATGTGAACGCCTGTCTGAATGAAGGCTGTCACACAGGCCTCTCATCAGGTATTAGATGGTAACAATGTACCATTGGTAAAAGTTTGTGCCGGGCTGTGCATCCTGGCCTGAAGGTTAAACCCAAGAGCTCTCATCATTTTTGTTTTATACGTTAGATCTAGGAACAAATCCATTTTTTCATGCCCCTCAGTGCATTCTGGTTTTGGCCAAGCCTGGTGTCAGATATACCAATATATTGTGAGTCTGCTACTCTGTTGTTCTCATCAAATTTCCTACCTAACCAGAAATTACAAGAAGTTTCATGAGAGAATCTGTCTTGTGAGATTCCATCTCAGTCTGTAGATCAAAGAGGCTCAGAAAAGTTTCCAAACTTCATAAAGTTTGTTAATTGATCCACAGCAATAAAATACCCAGTTTTATTACAACTTCTCAGATGTGGGAGTCCACAGACTAGACAAGTTTGTAACTAGAGCTTGAATTTTGTCATGCTCTGTGAGTACTTTGATTTCCATTCTTTACTCATATTAACAAACTGGCAATAAGCCCTCTGCTCCCACTGTGCTGAAGATATCAGCACAGTGCAATTGTTATCCATGACCAATCCATTTTCACCTTTTGAAGTATAATGTTTTTGAGAATAGTCCTCTTGATGTATGATGGGCTCTTTGTGATAAAAGTCCTTTCCCATCCCAAATCAGGAGACCACACAGGAACAGCAAGAGCGGTAGAAGATCAAAGTGCTATTTAAACACTGGAACCACATGACAGACTTTTCCACTCCTTCCTTTTTCTAATCTGTCCTGCTTGTGCACGAGGAAGAAGATTACAAATACCTCTGTAGTGTCCATATATATGAATTGGGGGCAGTCTCCTTAAGGAGGCAAAATCACCTGAAGGTAACATCCTGTGGTTGTTTTGGTTCTGAACATTGAGTTCTCCCTTTGTGCTATTTAAAACAATAGGGCTTCATCCATACGTGAACATATATTTGAGCCTCGTTCCGCCTCTGGTGCTGTATAACTCTGGGGACATTGCAGCTTCTCTATGAAATGTAATGACCTCGTGCTGTACCACGTTCTCTCACAGGGGACTCCTGCCCATGATTCCAGGTGAGTGAGGAGTACTCGGTATTCAGCCAGCCAGAACTGATCGAGCCACTCAGTTCTTTGGTGACAGCTCACAGCCAGGAAGAAAATTACTGCAGCTTGGCAGGGAGTTAGACTAGATGACCCTTGTGGTCCCTTCTTACTCTGTGGTTCTATGATTCTACCAGGGGTCAGGACTGCAGGATGATGGCACCAGAGTGGCTTGGTGACGGTCTTTTAAATCCTTCCGAGTGCAAAGATTAAAATCATCGTGGGTGCCTTTGTGCACCTGTTTCAGAACCATGTACATGTTACAGGGTACAAGTGCTGCAGGACAAAGGCACGCTAGTGTCAGTTTGTCTGAGTCTCATGTAGAGCTTTTGATAGCAGGTATCTAGGCAGTACCAATAACAAATTCTATACGACTTCCTTTAACATTCTGTCATTTGATTTGACAAGTTAGCCGTCTCCTTGGAAAAGCCACATGTAGTGAATGTGGTCCATTAGTGTCCAAAAGATGCAGGAATTCAGCACTGTAGTTATGTCTGTCAGCTGTGCAGAACCAGACAATAGAGGGCAAGCATGTTAGGGGTCAGAATTATGCAAGGTTTGCTGGCTGAAGAGGGATTTCAGTGATGGATGAGTCTTATGCTGTCCCTCTGCATTGGGCTTCCACCCAAGAGGGAGCAGAACTCAGGGTACGTTTATACTTACCGCGTGGGTCGACGCGGCGAGTTCGACTTCTCGGAGTTCGAACTATCGCGTCTGATCTAGACGCGATAGTTCGAACTCCGGAAGCGCCGCGGTCGACTCCGGTACTCCACCGCGGCAGGAGGAGTTGGCGGAGTCGACCTTGGAGCCGCGGAGTTCGCTTCCGCGGCGTCTGGACGGGTAAGTCATTCGAACTAGGGTAGTTTGAATTCAGCTACGTTATTCACGTAGCTGAATTCGCGTACCCTAGTTCGACCCCGGGGCTGTGTGTAGACCAGGGCTTAGATTGCACAGCTGGCTATCCTGATCAGACTCAGCGCAGAACATGCGTTCTGGAGCCAGCGCAAGCTGGTAGCCCCTTTTACACAAACTGGCATCTACTGTGTGAGACAGTAGAGAGTCCAGCTTTCACGTTGCAGTTAGAATGGGCTGAATTGTCTCCTACCCTGGTTTGAGGGAGACCATCTATGGAAGCTGGAGGGCAGAACTGGTGGCAAACAGCTGCACCTGAATGGCAAATAATGAGTATATTGTAATTTTGATTAAGCAAGTGGGAAATGGATCGCCCTAAAT
Organism: Mauremys mutica; assembly: GCF_020497125.1. Taxonomy (NCBI): domain Eukaryota; kingdom Metazoa; phylum Chordata; order Testudines; family Geoemydidae; genus Mauremys; species Mauremys mutica. Next base: position 1,972,536 of record NC_059080.1, read on the forward strand.
CTGCCCGTGTGTAAACCCTCTCTCCGTTCCCTGGCGTAACCAGCCCATGCAGGGAACGCGCCCGTGGACTTGGTGTTACAAAGCAAGAGAAGTGGGAGTTGTTTCTGGGGGTGGCGTGGCTGCGGCAGGGTGCCACTGGAGTCTCAGCCGGGAGAGCTCGGCCCTGCACTGAGCATTCCTGCCGAGCCAGCGGGTGAAAATCAGTCTGCCCCGTGCGGCACGTAGTGGCTGCTGCTGCCCTCAGCTCTGGAGGCGAGTCACAGCGAGTGGCCCACCTGGCACCCCCTCATTCAGCAACACAATGCGCTTTTGAGATGGGAGGCTGAGTTGTCCGTCTGACATCTCTGCTTGTGGTAGCTTTGGGGGCTGACAGGCGCTGTGGGGCATGCGGGGCAGATTCTGCTGTCCATGCTCACGTGGAGCAGTGTTTACTCCCACGGGTAGTAGCATGAGTAAAGGTGGCAGGATCTGGCCCTCCAACTTCACACATTTTGGGTCAGAGACTGACTTTTCATTTGTTTGAAGCCCTCCTCCCCCCGGCACAATGGGGCCTGATTCTGCCGGTGGCCTGTGAGCGCTGCTGCAATATACATAATAGGGCGATATGGCAGGATCCCTTGCTATGAAGCTGCGCACGTCTGGCTGTGCATATGCACGCGACAGGAAGCAGAATTCTGAGTGGAACCGCAGGGAGGGGAGGAGCTGGGGAAGGGCCCCTGGAGAGTTGCCCCAGGAGAGGGGCTCAGACACATCCCGAGCCAGGTTATTTCTCAAACACTGTGAAAGGTTTGAGCTGAAGGAGTGAGCGAAGTGTCAGGTCAGCTCATGGCTCCGCTGAATTTTTTTGCCCAGCCCTAGTTTTACAGTGTTGACGTCATTACAAAGACAATTATGAGCAACAGCCCTTTAAGGTGGGAGAGTGAGTGGGAACATTGTGGGAATCCTTGCGCGGTAGTTCTGGAAGCTCAGAAAGTGGCCTGTCTCTCTTTCCAATGCATGTGTCACAGGCACTATTAGAAGGGTCAGCAGATCATTACAGCAGAACATGGACTTGACTAGAATTGTATGCATTCTTAGGGTGATCTAGAATGTCTTTTATTAGAAATTTGGATTTGCTTGCATTTTGGTTGGAGTAACTAGAATCCATTTAGAAAAGGTAATAATCGTCTGGCTTTGATTTCCTTGCTATTAGCTAAGTCAACAATACCCATTAACAAAGGATTCCACTGAGTAAGCTGGCTGAGGTGTTCTCTCTGTATCACACAAGTTCAGACACCTTTAGTGAAAGCTTCCTTACCTGAGACTGTCACCAGGAAATTCCAAACTGGGACTTCTTGCGTCATGACAAAGGCTTCTGGTTCTTCCATTTGTGACCACACCACCACGCGCACACTTTTATAGGAGAGCTCTTTAAATGAGTGTATGTAAACAGTTAATGGACAAGGTGCCAACAAATGGCACTCAGGAATAAGTAGCCTAGATCCTGGGTTTTCTAGGACCAATAAAACCTCTTGCTCCGTGAGCGAGAAAGGGCTGAAATAAAAAGTAGACACATTTCAGTGTGACAGGGATGCTAGATCTATTTCCTCCACAGTCATCATTTCCTGCTGTTTTCAGGGGAGCTGTCAGTCCAGCTGGGCAGACTTTTACAAAGACTAGCTGGCTTTTAACCTTGTCATCAGACAAGTGAAATGTCACTAACTTGACGATGGCTTATCATCTCTCACAGAATCCACACTATGAAATACCCTGGACAGTATGATATAGGGTTAACTCACTGCTTTATTTTTATAGGTCAGAAGTCAGCAAAGCATTTAAGCCTAGGCTTAGCTTAACTTTCCAGCCAAGTTATTGGGACATAAGCATGTGCATCGGTGTTGCACTGAATCAGGGCCATAGCAATGACTAGGGTTGTGTTACACTTCTAATAATGAACAGCACTGTCTGTAGTATGTATTTTATTATATGTTTATATTGCGTATACGTAACTATAACCGGGCACACCTGCTCTCGTTAAAGCTGCAGAAAAGCGTCCCTTATTATAGAGATGAATCTTTACATTATTTGCAAGTCTATGAGGAAACACAAGGTCTAAACATTGTTGCACTTCAAACTATAGCACTTTTGTTCCCCCCGCTCCACATCCCCACCTTCAGCTCCAGCGTTCTTTTGACCTTGTCTCCCGGGATTCAAACCTACGTGGAAGGAAATGAACAGCTAGCTCAGAGGATAAGTAGATTAAATCAATGAGCTATTGCTAATTAAGGGTTCACTCGTGGAAGATGCTGATCACTCTGGCCCCGATCCAGCAATGCTCTTAAGTACAGGCTTGATTTTAAGCTTAAAGTTAATCACGGGCTTAAGTGCTTTGCAGAATAGAAACCTTAACCAGCCAGTTGTTGGTATTATACATAACCTTGTATACCTAATCCTCTTAATGGCACTTTAACAAAAAGGGACTTTGGTGACTCAAGGATAACAAATGAATCCCTATACTCTGACTATGCAGTTACACTGAATTAAACGTAGCCATACTGAAGGCAGCCCTGTCCATTGTAGCAAGATTGAAAAGATCATTTATTGTGCTGTTTCCAGGTGTACTGACAGATTTTCAGTTTCTCAATATTCTTTTTCATACATAGAAATGTGTTTTAAAAATTAGTCATCTGCAAACCCATGAGTTATGAGGCAATGGAAGACTGTTGCCTAAAGTGCAAATCACTAAATCTACTGCTAACATCACAATTACAATAAAATCTACTGAATAAATTCATACTAAAAATTACACACTTCAGGATGGAGCCATAAGCTTCTGTCAGAGTGATGTTGTGCGAGCTTGCTACCTGCAAAAACCTTTATTCAACAGAACAGATATACCCGAGGCAGCAGTCCTACAAGATTTCCAAGCATCACTCTGCCCTGGAAAGATAACTTCTAGGGCTGTGAATGTAATTCTCTTCCCATGACCATTCCATTCTCAGCCTCCCTGTTGAGGCTGCCACTTGTGATGTGGACTCTTGTCCGCTCAGAATTAAAGTGAGACGACCAATTAATTTCATGTAGGCCATCAAAGAGCTGTCAGGATGACACTGACTTTTGATCACCACTGTCCTGTGCTGAACTCAAACTCATGACCTAGAAAAAGTATGAAAGACACAGACAAAAGATTCCCGCCTTGTGCCAAAGCTATACAAGGGGGTGGAGCAGGACAAAGGATGCTGTCAGTCATGAGAAAACCCCTGCTTACCACCTGAGATGTCTAACAAAGACTGTACCAGGGGAAAGAATTGGGCCCAGACTAGGAAGGAGTCTAGTCTGTGAAAGAAGCTTATTGGAACATCTTTGAGGGTAAGATTTACCTGTAATCAATTTCTTAATGTATTAGGCTTAGACTTGTGAGTTTGTTTTATTTTGCTTTTGTGACTTACTTTGTTCTGTCTGTTATTACTTGAAACCACTTAATTCCTACTTTTTATACTTAATAAAATCACTTTTGTTTATTGATAAACTTTTATTTTGCTTTTGTGACTTACTTTGTTCTGTCTGTTATTACTTGAAACCACTTAATTCCTACTTTTTATACTTAATAAAATCACTTTTGTTTATTGAGTAAGTGATTAATACCTGGGAGAGCAAACAGCTGTGCATATCTCTCTATCAGTGTTATAGAGGGCAGACAATTTATGAATTTACCCTGTATAAGCTTTATATAGAGTAAAACAGATTTATTTGGGGTTTGGATCCTGTTGGGACCTGGGTGTCTGGGTGCTGGAGACAGGTAACTTGCTGAGCTGTTTTTAGTTAAAGTCTGCAGCTTTGGGGGTGTGGACCGGACCCTGGGTCCGTGTTGCAGCAAGCTAGTGTGTCTGGCTCACAAGACAGGGCTCTGGAAGTCCTGGGCTCAAAGGTAGTTTCAGCACATCAGTTGACAGTCCCAAGGTGATCTCTGTGACCAAACCCATCACAATGGACTGTCTGCTGAGAATGAGCAAGCCCTCGGACCACTACCCCTTCCTACTTTTCCACGTGGGCACCAATGATATTGCCAAGAATGACCATGAGCAGGTCACTGCAGACTATGTGGCTCTGGGAAGAAGGATAAAGGAGTTTGAGGCACAAGTTGTGTTCTCGTCCATCCTCCCTGTTGAAGGAAAAGGCCCAGGTAGGGACCATCGAATTGTGGAGGTAAATGCATGGTGCACAGGTGGTGTCGGAGAGAGGGCTTTGGATACTTCGACTGTGGGGTGTTGTTCCAGGAAGAAGGATTGCTAGGAAGAGATGGGGTCCACCTAACGAAGAGCATCTTTGCAGGCAGGCTGGCTAACCTAGTGAGGAGGGCTTTAAACTAGGTTAGCTGGGGGATGGAGACCTAAGCCCTGAGGTAAGTGGGGAAGTGGGATACCAGGACGAAACACAAGGAGGAGAGTGCAAAAGGGGAGGCCTCCTGATCCATACTGAGCAAGTAGGGCAATCGGCTAGTTATCTTAGGTGCCTGTACACGAATGCAAGAAGCCTGGGAAACAAGCAAGAAGAACTGGAAGTCCTGGCACAGTCAAGGAACTATGATGTGATTGGAATAAGAGAGACTTGGTGGGATAACTCACATGACTGGAGCACTGTCATGGATGGATATAAACTGTTCAGGAAGGACAGGTGGGGAGAAAAGGTGGAGGAGTTGCACTGTGTGTAAGAGAGCAGTATGATTGCTCAGAGCTCCAGTATGAAACTGGAGGAGAGTCTCTGGGTTAAGTTTAGAGGCAAGAGCAACAAGGGTGATGTTGTGGTAGGCATCTGCTATAGACCACCAGACCAGGAGGAGGAGGTAGATGAGGCTTTCTTCGGACAACTAACTGAAGTTTCCAGATCACAAGCCCTGGTTCTTATGGGGGACTTCTATTACCCTGACATTGGCTGGGAGAGCAATACAGCGGTGCACAGACAATCCAGGAAGTTTTTGGAGAGTGTTGGGGACAACTTCCTGGTGCAAGTGCTGGAGGAACCAACTAGGGGCCAGGCTCCTCTTGACCTGCTGTTCACAAACAGGGAAGAATTGGTAGGGGAAGTAGAAGTGGGTGGCAACGTGGGCAGCAATGACCATGAGATGGTCGAGTTCACGATCCTGACAAAAGGAAGAAAGGAGAGCAGCAGAATACGGACCCCAGACTTCAGAAAAGCAGACTTGGACTCCCTCAGGGAACTGATGGGCAGGATCCCCTGGGAGAATAACATGAGGGGGAAAGGAGTCCAGGAGAGCTGCCTGTATTTTAAAGAAGCCTTATTGAGGACGCAGGAACAAACCATCCCGATGCTCAGAAAGAATAGCAAATATGGCAGGTGACCAGCTTGGCTTAAAGGAGAAACCTTCGGTGAGCTTAAACACGAAAAGGAAGCTTACAAAAAGTGGAAACTTTGACAGATGACTAGGGAGGAGTATAAAAATGTACGTTTTGTTAGACTTGGGGGCCTTTTGTTTTGATAATGTGTTATGAACATCTGCTTTCTGAGTACTGTTTATGGAGATCAATTCTCAGTTTGTGTTAAAATGTATTAAGGGATTTCTTCATACATAGTTAATAATGCAGTTCAATCAATCACATCACTGCTCTACTAATGCGCTGAGCATTCTGGGTTGGAATTCCAGAACACGGCTAAAGACACTTCTGCTGCAAGCTGAGAACAATACTGAGATTTCCAAGGTAGCACTTGTCTCTAACAATGAAGAGAAACATTACTTTTGCATATAGACTCAATGAAGGCAGATCAAGCTCTAGTATACTGATGACTTCTCTAAGTGAATAGACATTACCTCTGGAAATGTAAATGTGTTTCTTCCAATTTCTTTTAAGCAAATAACCTACATTATTAGAAAGAATGTTATGAAATACTGTATCTGACAAAGTCCCTCAATGGGAATGCCTTATCCTTTAAAAATTCTTAAAATGATATCCAGCCATCCGTCCTCTAAATCAAATAATTAATTCAAGTTTGGGTTTAAATTTTCACTCTTCTCAGAAATCCTTTCAAGGCCACAAGTCATTGCCCTGGTGATTAGAAAGCAGAATCTAACACGGGAATTTAAAATTCTGTTATAGATAATATTGTAATGGCCATAATTGCTGGATCTGGTATAAAATCCAGTCATTTATCAATTAGTGGATGCAGCTCGTGAGATGAGAGGCTTGTACTGTAACAGCCAACTCTGCTGCAGTTTGTCAGTCTGAGTCAGAAAGTCCCCGTCAGTGAATTTCCAGGGGACAGTAAACTGTCAGACTGCTCAGCACTCTGTTAGTCTCTGTACTCAGTATTTGTCACAGTGCCTGGAGTGTGTCACTAAGCAGAAAGCTGAAGTTCAAGGCCTTGTGGGATGGTTCCCTTTGGATGAGAAATCGGTGACATGGACTTGGTGTAATCCTTGACGCACTCTGTTTATTTATAGAAATATATACAAAGTCCTGTTTCTCTGAACAGCATTAAGAACACACAACAAACAGGCTTCTGCAGAAATCCACTCTGTCCTGGGCCCAGGAAATGAACATCCCTCTGCTTCCTGGCCAGGGTCACACACAGCTGCTCCTACTTACTCACTACAACTGCTTAAACACACAACCTTGTTACAGGCCTCAACCCCTGAATTTATACCCACGGGACCCCATTAGCTCCATCCTCTGCCCTGGCCCCCTGGCATGCCAGATCTCTCCACAACCCTGTTGAAATGTGGACCATAGGCCCAGAGTTGGTTGCAGTATCCAGTCATGGTCTCACTTAATACCACCTCCTTACTCTTACTCAATATTACCCTGCTCTGGCATCCAGTGATCACATTTTCCCTCCTAGCTACCGCATCGCCTTGGGAGCGCTTGCTCCGTTGGTTACTTAGTGTGATCTCCAAGTCCTTTCCAGATCACCGCTTTTCTAGGATACAGTCCCGAATCCTAGGAGTGTGACCTACATTCAATATTCCTAGATGTCAGATCTTGCATTTGGCTGGGTTAAAACATGTATTGATCAAAGGAACCCATCAAGGGATCCAGATTGGTCTCTATTGCTGTTGTATAACTGCGGTTACTTTTTGTGGTTAGCTAACCAGTTTTTAATCCATTTAATACATTGATTTGTACAGTGCTCATCCGGGACTGAATACCTTACAGAAGTCTAAGGATATTATGTCAACACCATTATCTTTATTAACCAAACTTGTGATCTCATCAAAAACAGTATCAGTTTGTCTGCCAATACCTCTTTTCCATAAAACCATATTGATTGGTATTAATTGTGATACCATCCTTTAATTCTTTACTGATTGTGTCCCTGAAGCAGGCTGGTCACCCCGCTCCTGCCCTGAAGGGGTTAAAGCAGCCCGGGAGAGGGCTGGGGCAGAGAAAAGCTGGGCTGATGGGGAAAGCAGCCACAGCTGTAGCCAGTGCAATCAGGGCCCAGCTGGTCCTTATAAGAGGGCAATGGACCAGAAGCAGGGGGAGTCTCTCTCTAGCGGTAGAGGGAGACAGACCTGGCTGCAGGGAGCTGGAGACAAGGTACCTAGAGTGAAGAAGGGCTGGGGACAGGCTGGGGAGCTCCAGCCTGGAAAGCCCCAGGCTGCGGCCTAGCATTGGGCTAACAGGTACTGGGGTTGCAGAGGCAGCCCAGGGTAGGCCAAGGCAGCAGGTTCAAACCCTCCTTGCCAGTGGTAAGTAGGCTGATAACTGCAGTCTGCCCCAGGGTGCAGGGCTAGACAATGACTGGCAGTAGCCTGATACTGAGGTGAGGTGGGAATAGTGGGTGGGGGGGTCCCTGGGGAGGGGAGACCCTAAGACCGAGGGGTTACTGCCAGAGGCAGCACCCCAGCTAACGGGGCACCGGGTCCAGGAGGGACACGGGGACCAAGCGACAGCGGGACACTGGCCTGCAGAGGATGCTCCAACAGCTGGAAAAGAGCTAATTCCCTGGACAGCCAGCAGGAGGCGCCGCAGGGGTGAGTCCCGCGCCTTTACAGTCCCATATCAACCTTTCCAGGATTTTGCCCGGATGGATAAGATGCCAGTCTAACCAGCTGATACCCGTCCCATTTACGCTTTTTAAATATTGCCATGAAGGGAGCCTTTCTCCAGTCCCCTGGAACTTATTCACTGCTTCAAGCTTCATTTAAAAAATAACATGAATGGTTCCGAGATTTCCTTAGCCAATTCTTTTAATACTCCTAGGCGCAAGTTATCCAATTGTGAGGGTTTAAAAAAGTTTTTTATTAACTTAAGTAGTTGCTGTTTAAGAACATAAAAACGGTCATACTGGGTCAGACCAAAGGTCCCTCTAGCCCAGTATCCTGTCTTCTGACAGTGGTCAATGCCAAGTGCCCCAGAGGGAATGAACAGAACAGGGAATCATCAAGTGATCCATCCCCTGTCTCCCATTCCCAGCTTCTGAGAAACAGAGGCTAGGGATGCCATCCCTCCCCATCCTGACTAATAGCCATTGATGGACCTGTCCTGCATGAACTTATCTAGTTCTTTTTTGAACCCTGTTATAGTCTTGGCCTTCACAACATCCTCTGGCAGAGAGTTCCACAGGTTGACTGCACTGTGTGAAGAAATACTTCCTTTTGTTTGTTTGTTTTAAACCCATTGCCTATTAATTTCATTTGGTGACCCCTAGTTCTTGTGTTATGAGGAGTAAATAATATTTCCTTATCTACTTTCTCCACACCAGTTATGATTTTTAGACCTCTATCATATCCCCCCTTAGTCATCTCTTTTCAAAGCTGAAATGTCCCAGTGTTATTAATCTCTCCTTATATGGAAATTGTTCCATACCCCTAATAATTTTCATTGCCATTTTCTGAACCTTTTCCAATTCCAATATATCTTTTTTGAGATGAGGTGACCACATCTGCATGTTTTCAGAGAACTATCCACAATGACTCCAAGATCTCTTTCGTGAGTGATAACCGCTAATTTAGACCCATCATTTTATATGTATAGTTGGGATTATGTTTTCCAATGTGCATTACTTTGCATTTATCAACATTGAATTTCATCTGCCATTTTGTTGCCCAGCCACCCAGTTTTGAGAGATCCCTTTGTAGCTCTTTGCAGTCTGCTTTGGACTTAACTATCTTGAGTAGTTTTGTATCATCTGCAAATTTTGCTACCTCACTGTTTACCCCTTTTTCCAGATCATTTAGGAATATGTTGAATAGAACTGGGCCCAGTACAGACCCCTGGGGGCCATCACTATTTACCTCTCTCCATTCTGAAAACTGACATTTATTCCTACCCTAGGAATAATTTAGAACCATTTAGCATCCTCTCTAGTTATTGATGAAGTAGAACATATTTCGTTATCACTGTAATACATGAAAACGTCATCCAGCTTCTTTCCAAGTACAGAACAGAATGTATTCTACATCAGGATTGTCAATTTTATCATCTTTAGGGATGTGGGGAGCATTGTTTACTTGTGGAATTGCCGTTGCCATACTGCTAACCCCAGGCATTCAAAAATCCTAAAACAGACCCTAAAACATCATGAGATTTTAAAAAATAATCAATTTTGGGTAATTTTATTCATCATCTTGTTTTTTTGCTCCTTAGGGCATCACATTTTAAAGTTTTTCTCCAAAAACATGAAGGCTAGAAGCTTGTGGGGTTTTTTAATGAAAGCTGAGAGTCTGGTTTAATAGCATGACTCCAGGAGCTTGGTATTTAAGAAAAGAACCATGAGAGTCATGATCAAGTCATGAAAGTTTGCAGCATTGCCCTTGAGTCCTGCTGCTCCTGTAATCAGAACACTTGTCCACCCTGTAAAAAGATCCCAAGTGCGCTCTATTCTGTAAAAGAAGAGGGTAATCATGGAAAATTGCAATGATTAAACAAGATATTTGGCACCTCTCAACTATGATGAAGACTTTTACATATGCTCATTTATATGACTCACAAGATGACAGGGACATTTCTGAATTGGTTGTCTGTGGACATAAGTTAGAAGGAAGTAAATTAGCGAAAGAGAAATACATAGTTTTACATCTAGTGATGTGGTGTTTCAGGCTTACAAATACTTTGCTCTTCAAATAAGAGAGAGGAATGAGAGTCATTAAAGCCTTAAGTTCCCTAGAGAATAATGCAGAGCAGTAATGTTAAAACTGTATGTAATTGCTTTCTATTTTTGTATAGTCTGTGGCAGCTATGAAACTTTAAAGTGAATATCAGAAAGTATGGTTAATAGAAAATGCTTCAATTGCAATATATTACTGCTGCATAAAACATCTTCTGTGCTTTTAACAAGGGAGATAGCACAGGTTTTTTCCCCACACTACATGACTTCTCAGCCTGGAATGTTTTAAAGAATCTGAGAAATGGCAGAATCTGTCTGAAAGTGAAAGTTTAGGAAATAATTTCGTAGGCTTGTGTCCCCTGGGAATTGCACATGGATGAAGACATACTGGACTAAAAGCTGCCCCAGTAACATGTGTGCAAACCGAGTGAAAGCTATAATTGAGTATTGTAGCATTGCCCTCTCATTAAGTAAATGAATCCGAGAGGCTGGTAATCACTAACTGAAAAGGATATATAGCCTCATTTCCCATGGAACCAGGAAAAACCTCTTCTGTATTCTTCCAGCCAACTCTTGGGATAAGTGGCAGGATATGTGGGTTTTATTTGAGTAGTGTATATTCTGGTTTGATTTGGATAACGAGACTCCAGAGAATGATCAAGAAGTGCTTAAAACATGCTACACTCCATCATTAGCACCCCCTGGGACTGCCATGTATATATGGCATACAGTAAACCGTGCTGGGATTCATGCTCATTTCCCCCAGTTTTTTGGGAAGGAACTTCAGGCCCTGTTTGTAGTTGGAGCAGAACATGAATAAATAAGAAGATAAAGCAGGAAGTGATTTAAACAGAGAAATGTGGGAAAATGTGCACTTCTTGCCAAGACAATGAACAGTAAATGGGGTTGCACCTGTCTGTGTATTCTGCAGCACCTCACTCCTGGCCTGGGTTATTGGGCAGCTGAGCCCAAAAGGAAAAAAATAAACTCATTTCATGTGGGGCTTTGAAAGCTGCTTTTTATCCTCCCTGGCTCTGATCTAAGCACAGTGTTTGTTACAAACCCACTCCTACACCTGAGCCTTTCCAAATCCCTCTTTACTGCTGGGAGCGAAGTGGCCACTGGACCTTAAGATGTGTTTCCCACAGAAAATTTCTGAATCTAATTTGATTAATGTTACAAAACTCTTTGTTTTACCGTCTTGTGAACACGTATGTTGTCCCTGGGTCTAATACAGCATTTGGCTCGAGTGTCCCACTGCATGGTCACAGTGATCAGGCTTGGAGCAAAATACAGTACTTGGCAGATTGCTCGAAGAACCGCAGTAACTGTGCGTGTGCAGTAGCCACGCCTCCGAATGAAACACAGTGAGCCAAACTGAGCCCTGGCACAAGCAAGTAGCACTCAGATGATGGTAAGACCTCAATGGAAGCCAGACCCTGCTCACACAAGGGATGAATTTGGTCTGCGATCTCTATTTTCATTTCTTTTCAAATTGCCCAAGCTATTGGATGATATTATAGACGAAGTGATATGCCAGATAGGAGAAGTCACTTTACACACGGCCCCTGCCCGCCTGTCCCCTTTGCTGGTGGATCTAAGAAGTAAGATTAACAGCAGTCTTGCAATAGACAGCTTTTTCTCCAGTCCTCGCCAGAGAGAACGTTAGCAAGTATGCATGGAGGAAGTCTGGATCAAGTAATCCTCTCAGGTGCCCATGCGGAAAGAGTGTGTTTTGCCCATGCTCCGTTGCCTTGGGAACACTTCCTTTTGTAGAGCTAGGTATCCAATTTACCCTTCTGTATGCTAGGCCTTCTCTTCCTTGTCTAGAGAAAAACAGTGAAAAACTCACAGGTTTTTTATTTAGAGTTTGGGTCATTTCCCTCAATTTTGCATCTTCCATGTTTCTTTCCATTTGAAGACTCTGGTGTAATGTGTTTTTTCAAAACAGCAACTCATACAAATCAGAGAGATTCTGTGTTTCATTGTGAATGAATACCAGATGGTATTCTCCCAAGAGTTCTGAAGGAACTCAACTATGAAATTGCAGAACTATTAACTGTGGTTTGTAACCTATCACTTAAATCAGCCTCTATACCAAATGACTAGAAGATAGGTAATGTGGCACCAATTTTTTTAAAGGCTCCCTGAGGCGATCCTGGCAACTCCAGGCTGGTAAACCTGACTTCAATACCAGGCAAATTAGTAACAACTATTGTAAAGAATAGAATTATCAGACACACAGATGAACATGATTTGTTGGGGAAGAGTCCACATGACATTTGTAAAGGGAAATCATGCTTCACCAATCTATTAGAATTCTCTGAGTGGGTCAACAAACATGTGGACAAGGGTGAAGGACTTTCAGAAAGCCTTTGACAAGGTCCCTTACCAAAGGCTCTTAAGGAAAGTAAGCTATCTTGGGATAAGAGGGAATATCCTTTCATGGATAAGTAACTGGTTAAAAGATAGGAAACAAAGGGTAGGAATAAATGGTGAGTTTACACAGTGGAGAGCAGTAAACAGTGGTGTCCCCCAAGGATCTGTACTGGGACGAGTGCTGTTCAACATATTCATAAATTATCTGGAAAAGGGGGCAAACAGTGAGGTTGCAAAGTTTACAGATGATACAAGAGTATTCAAGATAGGTAAGTCCGAAGCAGACTGCAAAGAGTTACAAAAGATCTCACAAAACTTGGTGACTGGGCAACAAAATGGCAGATGAAATTCAGTGTTGATAAATGCAAAGTAATGCACATTGGAAAACATAATCCCAGCTATACATACAAAGTGAATGTCTGAATTAGTTCTTACTCGTCAAGAACGAGATCTTGGAGTCATTGTGGATAGTTCTCTGAAAACATCCACTCAATACGCAGCGGCAGCCAAAAAAGCCAACAGAATGTTAAGAACCATTAGTAAATGGATAGATAATAGGAGATAAAATATCATATTGCCTCTATAAATCCATGATATGATCACACCTTGAAAACTGCGTGCAGATCTGGTCACCCCATCTCAAAAAAGATATATTGGAATTGGAAAAAGTACAGAGAAGGGCAACAAAAATGATGAGGGCTATGGAACAGCTTCCATATGAGGAGAGATTAAAAAGACTGGGAGTCTTCAGTTTGGAAAATAGATGACCAAGGGGGGAGAGGGTATAATAGAAGTCTGTAAAATCATGACTGGTGTGGAAAAAATGAATAAGGAACGATTATTTACTCCTCCTCATAACACAAGAACTAGGGGTTACCCAATGACATTAATAAACTGCAGGTTTAAAACTAACATAAGGAAATTCTTCTTTACACAACGCACAGTCAACCTGTGGAACTCATTGCCAGGGGATGTTGTGAAGGCTAAAAGTATAAGTGGGTTCAAAAAAGAATTAGATAAATTCATGGAGGACAGGTCCATCAATGGCTATTAGCCAAGATGGTCAGGCATGCAACCCTATGCTCTGGGTGTCCCTAAACCTCTGACTGCTAAAAGCTGGGCTTGGATGACAGGGGATGGATCACTCATAAATTGCTCTGTTCTGTTCACTCCTTCTAAAGCATCTGGCACCGGCCACTGTTGGAAGACGAGACAGTGAGTTAGATGGACTATTGGGAGATAGAACTGGTCTGGAATTAGCCATCAAAATGTTATTTCGATGGAAAATGTTGTTTCTGGTCCATATACTCTGTAAGAAAAATTGAAATGAAATATTCCATTTAAGGTGATCTCGATATTAATATGTGTCTACCTGAGCAGCTGTGGTGCCCCCTGGGAGTTGTAGTTCAGGTGCTCCAAGCCTCCATTCTCCCCTAGGGGCTAAATTCCCTGGCTGGACTGTGTCTCCTATGATGCACTGCTGGCTTCACTCTGGCTGAGCGACACTGGTGCATTGTGGAATTACCATGAACATGGTGCATCATGGGAGATGTAGTCTGGCCAAAAAGCCCACCCAACAGGGAAGGATGGGGGCTCGAGACACTGTGTCACCTCACTCAGGTGCAATCCAATGTCAAAACAAGCCTGAACAAAATTTTTAGACATTTCCAAATTCAGCATTTTTTGGAATTTTTATTCTGTACAAAATTTCAGTACTTTGACTTTGTATTCCAATTTGGGGCAGAAACAAATGATGAAATGTCAGAATTGCCCAGGTGACAGAAATTCCAGTTTTCACGCAGCTGTAGAGATGGAGCTGGGAATGAAAGCCAGGTCTCCAGAGGACAAGTCAGGCATCCTTTCTACTCGCCAGCCTCCTGCCAGGGGCAGGTGGACTCCACTGGCACACACATGAGTTGCACACAGCCCAGTGTAATCTTGTTTTTAAGTTCTGTCCTGTTGGGCCTGACCCACAGCCCACTGAAGTCAGCAGGCAGAGTCCCACTGCCATCACTCGGCTTTGAATCAGTCCCTTTGTGCAGCAGGTCAGGCTGGTTTAGCTTTCACTAAAGTGATCTGGGAACCTGGAGGGAGAAACCTCCTCTGTGCACCTGGTGCTGCTGTTCATGATTCAGGCCCACACACTGTGCCCACTCTCACACCAGTGAGGCAGCTATAGAATTCAAGTGCCAGACGCCGGATTGACGACTTCTCCTGGTACAGGTGTTGTCTCTAACACACAGGCCTTCTGCCAATTTCACTGCCCATTTTTGCTTTATTAGTTGTCATCACAAGGATGCCTGTAAATGGAGTTGGATTTTCTCCATTCTGACTGTTGAACTCATGCTGAAGACATGGCTCTGGGAGGTTGAGCTGTCAATACGCCACAACTGAGACTGAGCTGCTGCAGTGAACCAAAGGATACCGAATAGCCCAAGCCATAGAACTCTGAGCCACTTCTGAATGTTCGGGGCTGCCAAAGTGCAGGCTGTTGGGAATCCAGGGAGTTGGTTCTGCCCGTTCTCCAGGAGCAAAATTCAGATTAAAGTGCAAGTTTGGCTTTGGAAACACACTTGTCCGTGCACTGAAGTGTAGAGGTGTTTGGAGCAAGGGATCCAGTTATTATTGACCCACCCATTTGCACGTCTAATAACGGTGTCGTGGCCATTTCTTGAGACTTGCCAGTCAAACGGAAATGAAAAAAGACCAAGTGAGCTGTTAACTTTGGGAAGTACATTATTTCTGGGGAGAAGGCAATATAAGATTATACATTTAAAATAAACAAGTTTCTATTCTCCTTAGTCTGTATCCTTGACCAGTCACATGGCACAGCTACCTTGTACCTCTGATTACATTTCATATGAAATTACAGCTGGAGTCGATTGCTCTTTCTTACCAAGACGACTGGCTTCGTACTCTGGGTGGGTGTTTTTCATATGCACAGTTTTCTTACTGAAAACTAAGTGCTTGTGTGGCTTGGGCATACCTTGTGACCCGTTGTCTGAAGGCCTAGTCAAATGTTCGAAGCAGCCACTGAGCCCCAGACGTCATCAGAGTGACATTTTTAATATCACACAATAACTTAAGGAACACCCTGAGAAAGTGAAGTGTCTCTGCTGACATATAATTGCCACTGCAGCGTAAGCACCTCCTGGGGCCCTGGACTCCTAAAGATGGAAAGGATTAGTCTTCGGGAAGACTAGGGTGCTCGCCTTGCCTTGCGGCCAGCCTGCAGATTTATCCAGAGCTCTGTGCAAAGCCTCTTCTCGGCTGTGGTGTCTGCCCCAGGGCTGGATTTCTGCTGCCCCAGGACTACTGGCCAGGCCTGCAAACAACTGCTGTACCTTTTGCTGCCCCTGTACAATTGCCTGTTCTGCCTCAGGGACAGAGCTGGCCCTAACAGGCACCAATTGTGGGAGCTGAGGGGTTGAAAAAAGAAAAGAGGCACAAAAAGCTTTTTATCATGAAATGATGCAGCAAAATCAGCTGCCGTAGCTCTCTTGACTGAATATAATAAACCTCAGCAGGCAGAGTTCACCCACATGACGTCCGTGTCGTTAATTGTATTGGGCAGGAAGGAGAGTGTTTTGTTAAGCTGCACTGGGGGGCGCTAGGAAGGCCTGCTTCCCAGCTGGGGTGCGCCCAGGTTCCCTGATGATCAGTGCAGCACTGTGCCGGGCGGGGCGAGGGGGGTAACCAGTTGGAATGCAAATATTATTCCCTTACTCTCTGAGCAGAGACTCATGGAAAGATCCATTCATCTGACACCTATTCACCAGTCCCACTTCATCCTCCTCAGCATGCTGTCATGTTCAAATCGTTCCTGATTTCATTCATTAGGCTGCTGGGGTGCTGACACCACTGACTGTCATACTGATCAATAGTGTCTCATTCTTTCCTGGCACTTCCCCATCAGCCTGTCTGTATCAATCCATTGTCTCTTGTCTTTGATCAAAGCTCTTTGGCGCAGGCACTGTCTTTGTGTGTGCAGCACCTAGCACAGTGGAGGCCTGGTCCGAGACTGGGGCTCCTAGGCACAATGTAATACATGCAATAATAATAGTTCTGCAGTTCCTATACTCGTCTCTTACTTAAGTCCATATGAGAAAGGCAGCTCCTAGAAACGCCTACTAAAAAGACTGACAAGGCATTAACTGTGACTGACTATGTGTTAGCCTGGGCCGGCAGCTGCTGGCAAGGGCTTGGGGCTTATATTGAGCTACTGTACCACATGAAGGGGATCAGAGTCTCTCTTTCCAGCATTGTGTAAGCCACCTCCCGGCGTTAACTGGTATTCAGAAAATGATCATTAAAGAGCCAGCAAATCTGAACTGCACTCTGCCAAAGCTTTGACCTCAATTCAGGTTGGTCGCAGAGACATCCAAGGCATGAGCTAGCGCAGGAGGCTTATCATTTGATTGATGGTAAAGGTGCTTAATCCTCTTATAAACTGGGTGAGTCATAAGTTAATCGTGTTCCATTTCATTGGATTTTATATCACACAGACACCTTCAACCACAGCTGTTCCAGCAGCAAGGGCTTTGACCTCACCACCTCTCCGAAGGGTCTCTAGGGTCTGTCTGCACGGCAATATGAGATCCACAGCATGGCTTGGGCTCCTGGGGCTCAGGCTGCGGGGACATTGCTGTGTAGACATTCGGCTGGAGCCGAGGCTCTGGGACACTCCCCTCTTGCGGGGTCCCAGCCTGAGCCTAAACATCTACACAGCAATTTTACTGCTCTGCAGCCCGAGTCAGCTGACCCGGGCCAGCCGCGGGTGTTTAATCGCTGAGTCGCCATAGCCTGAGTGCTTGCTCCTCTAAACTAATTATCCACCACTTCCTGCTTGTTCCAAAAGAAGCCAGACGACTGGATGCCACCGAGCAAGACTCAGGGTGGCCAACTTAGCAGGGCAACGTGTTGGTGTGCAGCCAAGATCTTCCCGGGAGTGAGAATGAACCCAGGCCTCTGATCCCCAGGGAAACGCGGACACACAACAAATGACAAAGACCAGAAATGTGTGCGCTTTCTGCTGTCGGAGCACCGCCTGCTGCTTGTTTCATGGAGTGGTGTCTGGTGTATCCCTGGGGATGGGAAACAGCCATACAGTGAGCTGAGTGAGGACAGCGGTGGTCTCCAGAACGACGGGCGGTTATGTCAATCAGGGCCTTTGGCCTAGGTTAGTTCCCAGTGAATGATACCACAAGTTCATGGAACGTTATGTTAATGGGGCTGGTTTCCAGTAAGGAGGAGGGCAGGCCTGGGGTCAGGTCTCCTGAGTTCTGTCCCAGCTCAGTCACCAATTCAGGATTGTACTTAAGCACATGAGAAATTTCATTTACTTCAGTGGGGCTACGCACACATGCTGAAAATTAGACGTGTGCTTAAGTAACTCCCAGAATTGGAGCCTCACTATTTGGCTTTTGGCCAGTTACTCAGCTAGTCCTTCCCTCAGTTCTTCCACTTGTATGATGGGGCTAATGTATCTTTTTCCCCTCTGACACGTTCTCTTGCTACCTGTTCCTGATCTTCACTTTGCCAATTTTAAATCATTTAATTTGGTTCAACTCACTTCAGATTCCATTAAGTGTAAGGAAACTCCAGGCTCTGTTCTGCTTGGTTACCCATTTAAAAAAGGTTTCAATGAGGTTCTGACCAACCTTCCTGGTTTTCCATTAATGGGAGGCCGGGGGGTAGGTAAGATGTAGCATTGCTTCTACTGAAGAATTGATTCTATAGCTGATTTATTTAATCCTCCCTGGCTGAGATCTAGAACGGGCCCGTGTGCAAATTGCCTGAAATATCAGTGTTCTGAATAATGAACAACTTGCTGTTGATGGCGGATTCCTTATTATTCAAATCTTAGGGCACCTCTCATGGTTGCAGCTGCTGTCGACGCTATTGATTAAATTGTTTTGATAGGTGAGATGGAAGCACAGAGGTTGGCAGGACGTGTCATTGATCTGTTACAATCCATTCTGAGCATTAACGCATGCAGAGTATCATACAAAAATCAATTTTCTCCCAGCCTTAATTTAAATAGCAATGCCCCCTGAGGATCCTTCTGGGGCAGTTTTATTCTCAGGCTATACTTCGCTACTTAGTGAACTGATTAATAATTGTAGACACCCCTATTAGCCATGTGCCAACAGCAGTCAGATGAACCTATCTGCTCAGTTCAGGTTGCTAGTATATTCACGTTTGTAAATCATAATACTTAGCACTTTACAGCTTCAAACCCCTTGGCCAATGCTCCGCTGGGAGGCAGGTAAGTATTATTCAGATACTGCAACAGCCCAAGCTGGGAAGCATGTTTAAAGTTGAATTCAGAGCTAGCGGTACCAGTCAGCTTGTGGAAAAGTTACCTGTAAGCGTGCGGACTCACCCCTGCGGCACCTCCTGCTGGTCTCTGTTGGGAATTAGCTCTCCAGCCGTCAGAGCGCCCTCTGCAGGCCAGTGATCCGCCTTACCGCTGGCCCCATGTCCCTCCCAGGACCCCGGTGCCCCTTTCTCTGGGGTGCTGCCCCCTGGCAGTACCTCCACACTCTGGGGCTCCCCACCCAGGGGAACCCCCACCCCCATCCCCACCTTGCCTCAGTCTTGGCTGCTGCTAGTCACCACTTTAGCCCCCGTTCCCTGGGGCAGACTGCAGTGTCAGCCACTCATCATAGGCAAGAAGGGTTGGACCTGCTGCCTTTGCCTACCCGTGGGCTGCCCCTTTGCAACGCCGGTACCTAATACGCCTCACCAGGCCTGCAGCCTGGGGCTTTCCTAGGCCGGAGCCTCCCCGGCTCCCTTGGCCTGTCCCCAGCCCTGCTCCCCTCCAGGTACCTAGTTAAGCTCCCTGCAGCCAGGCCCTTCTCCTGCTGAATGCAGAGAGAGAGTCTGCTGAGCGCCTGGCTCCCAGCCTTTTTATACAGGCCAGGTGTGGCCCAGCTGCGGCCGCTTCCCCAGTCAGTCCAGCTGTTAGAGCTGCAGCCCTCTCCAGGGCTGCTTTAAGCCCTTCAGGGCAGGAGCGGGCTAAGCACCCCGCTACAGTACCTTACACCCTTTACAGAGAAAGCTTGAAGCAAATACGTACCGGTCCGAGTCCCAGTTGGGAGTGGCACGCTCTGGTCTCAAGCGGATTGAATAGCATGTTGCAATATGCAGCCCTTAGTTTTACGAAAGCATAGGTGAGATGAAAACCAGGGCAATATGGAATCAAGCTGGGACCCAAATGCATTCCCGACTCAACAGTTCAGCATGGTCAGGATTCTGTTGTGTTTAGTGACCAATAACACAGGTCACAGAAAATAGATACCTGGGAAATGCTGAGAATTTGCTGGACATCTTGAGCTAGGGACTGAGAAGATGAGGATGTTGGAGGTGGTTTCCCTGTCATCCACATTCACGCACCCCTTAAAAGTATGTCATTGGCTTAAAATACCAGACCACTTTGATTGTAAATGATGACCTACCTTCCCAAATCATTTTCTTCTCCTTTTCCTTTCATTTCTCTTCTCTGTGTTTCAGATTCTGCTTGGCCTTTGCCTAAACAATTGTGTCCCGTATGGATTTCCCTAGATGTGCTCTTTTCAACTGCCTCTATCATGCATCTCTGTGCCATCTCTCTTGATCGGTATGTAGCAATACGCAATCCCATTGAGCACAGCCGCTTCAATTCCCGCACCAAGGCTATTATGAAAATTGCTGCAGTTTGGACCATATCGATCGGTAAGCAATGTGGCTCACACTCCAACTGTGTCTTAACGAGTAACTCACTTGGTTACACCTCTTTTCCATTGGGATTTTTAAGAGGTTGCACATTTACCTGGGTTGCATGAGTAAATATAATGAGTGGGAAGTAGAAATCTTTTGTTCTGATTGGCTAGTGGTCATACTAAGCAATGCTATCTGAGAACACCACTGCTTCTGATGGTCAAGCATCACCGCATCATACATACCAGTATGCCAGTAAACACCATAAACAGACACAACACAACCGAAAGGGGCAGTAAACTGCTGTGCAAAGAAAGCAGATGGGGAAGGAAAGGGACATTGGAGAAGACTCTGAAAGTAAAACAGCCCACTGTAAAGAGAGGAGCCACTTCAGTAAAAGAAACCCCCTGGTACGATGAGGAGGAAACAAGAGCAAGTGAGTGCCCCAATGGCAGGAGTTCAGATTCCAAGTGAAGGGGGATAGTTTGGGGAAGAAATATTAAAATGTTTCAGTGTTTTGTAGGAAAGAGGAATTTGTGGCAAGAAGAATTGTAGGACAGTTTTCTCTGCTCTGCTATATTGTCTTGCTCGTATAAACAGCAGTTGGGACAAGATTCTAAATGTGACTGGAAGTCCCTTTCCCCCCATTACACCCTGCTGTGCTTGTGGCTTTAAGCTGTGTGCTGCGAGAAAAACATGTACTGTATCTTGGTCCTTGAACTCCTGCAAGGTCTCCTCATCCGGTACCCTCTGCAGTGAGGTATCCTTCACTGGAATGAAGATGATGACATGCGTCTACAATGCTGTAAGTGCTGGCCATGGAGCTACAGAAGATGACAGATAATGATGTTGCATGTTTGAATATATAATTTATAATAATGATTCAGGATCATCGAATAACAGGCTCAAATGGAATTATTTAATCAAAGATTATCAGTCAAAGATTACTACCGCATTATACAGAAAAAAAATCTACGGCACCTCTCTGTATGTAGGGTGAAGAGCTGGGCCCTGTTTCCTTCCTCTGTAAGTGAAGGGATGCTGACAGTTTTCATTCCCAGTCTAACCCCCCAAATCTCTCGCCTTTGATAGGGAGTGAGACAAAGCAGTTTCTTTTCTGAGGGAAAAATTACTTTCCTGAGATGTGTACTGTTTCAGTATCTTATTGTACCTCATTACTTATGGAATTTCTTTATGGTGTCTTAGTTTACATGACTGATAAGCTAAAAGAATTTCTAAATCAATCATTATTATTAAGAGCACCTGTTCTAATAAGCACTTCCTAATGAGTTAAAAACATCCTTCAATGGGTCATAATTTCATAAATCACAGAAAACCTTGCCAACAACATATATTCCTTTTCAGTTACAGAACAAAACTGGATTGTAAGATGCCCCCTATCAATTACCATGTCTTGTTTATTCTAACATACTTCTGTAGTCTCTTCATTAGCTTTGAGTGGTCCCTTCCCTCAATGCCTGGACTATATTAGTAATGTCAGGGGGGAAAGCAGGGAAAAGTTTACACATATTCTATTGTTGAATTTATTTTCCTTACACTCAGTAGGTTCAACTGAAGGACAAAGAACTTTTCAGTTCCAGTAGGTATCGGGCACTAACTATCTAGATACCCGATGTAAAATGGATTTTGGTTAATATCATTCAGTACTAAAGTGATTTGTGAGCCAACACCAGCCAAAGTTGATCACTTTGAACAACACGGCTCTATCTGCTGGATATCTAAGCAGAGCAGGTGTGTTCATGTAAATACACTTTGCTCCTGAAGTCTCTCCCTTCCTCCCCCCAGCTAGTTGCCAGGGGAGAATTCATTCAGATCCTGCTTACATCTAAAAGAATTGCGAGAGTTTAACTTACAGAAATCGTAATAGGTTAATGTTTACTAACAATGGGAAATATACTTTCCAAGTCATGGATGCACCAAGAATACGTATTAGAAGTCCATGTTTGTGTGTGTGCTAGTTCTGCATCAGTTCTCCAAAGAGAGGAAGTCACGTTAATACTCTCTGATGAAATTAGATTGTTTAATAAATGGACTCCTTTAAGAAACTCTTTGCTTTGGTTTCTCTGAGCAGCCTGTTTGTGGCAGGAAACAAAGCTGCCTCGTTTGGTGCATTACAGGCTGTGTGGAGGGGAGTTCACGTGAAGGTGGCGGCCTGTCTGCGGAAGGCAGAGCTGTGACGTGGACTGCATGCCCACACAAAGGACTAGGAACCTCTCCCACACTAAGCAGGCTAACCAGACCTTGGGCCCAAGCACATGGGAGTGAGTGAGGCTGCCTGCTGGAGTCAGGGGCAGGAGTGGGCAAGGCAAGACAGGAAATGGGTGGAGCCTGGTCCCACTACCCTACCAGCGAGGCGGAACCCAGGGAGGAAACGTGACTCAATGGGATGTCTCTAATGCACAGTGTCTCCCAGGCTGCTCCTGGGGTGGGGCAGCTTGTGCACGGCCTCTGCCTCTGCACTGTGCATAGTTACAATCTAACTTGTGCATCGAGAATACTGGGTGGGTGCTGCTGGGTGGGTGTCACTCAAGGTGTTGGTTGGGTCCTGGCTGACTCAGAACCTTTCCTCTCCACCCATGCAGCAGCTGAGCTCAGCCGAGACCATTGGGTACACTGCCACCTGGGCACATCCAGGACATGTCCCCCTGCAACAGGGGGTGGGGAGAAGTCTGGACAACATTGTACTTATTGGTGCCAACAGAGCTGTTTGTGAGAGTGAGCACGATCCCCGGCAGTGTGGGTTTGTGGAATTCTCCCGGGGCCCTGTTCTCCACAACGTCAAAGCTACTCAGATGTAGTAGGGAGTGGTTAGTGGCAGCCTGATCCTCAACCACCTGCCCCCAGAGGAAGTTAGAGCAGGTCTTTTCTAACTTCTCCTGCTGCTGTAAGATCTGTAGCGAACCTCCGGCAACAGGGCTTCTTGCTGTGGAGGAACGTCTGGCTTCTTGGTAGGTATGAGGTTTTCTGTTTCTCTAGCATCACTCACCCAGCGTATTAATAATAGCAACAAAACTGCACGTCCCCCATTTGCTCTGTTCCAGTTGAGACTCAATGCTGCTCTTCTTTATCCATCCCTCGTTCCAGTTTCGGAAGAAGCTTGGTTACACAGCTTGCCTGGCTGGCAATCTCTCAACCTGCCTGTTCGCACGACACCATTTCAGGCTGGCATAAGGACAACTGAGGTCTCTTGCACTGCATGAGAACAAAGTAATTGGCACCTCCTGCACACGTTCTGCATAGCAGGTAGCAGCTGTGACTTCTCTTTGGCATCCTGACATTATGTCTTAATGAGCCGCAGACCTCCACATGTCTTGTTGATGTCGTATTAATTGTGAACATCATGGTTTTTTACCATTTCAAGATGATCCCTTGCCAAGCAAAACTTCTGTGGATTGAAAACATGACAAATAACTAATGAAAAACAAAACACAGTCGAGCGTGTAGTCAAGTAATGGCTGGGGTATGACATGGACTATGTTAAAACAAGATCAGTCTCCATGATTCACATACGATGTTATGCTTTAGGCTTTAGATTGGCATCCTGTTCATCAATGCAATAAAGCATTCACCTTTAAAAAGGATTTCATACCCACATTTAACTGTCTCGGCGTTGCATCTTTTTTTATCACTGAGCTTTATTTATAGGAATATGAAAACTTACACCTAAAGGAACAGATGAAGTACATGCTTATCTCACCTTAAGCGACATTCCACTGTATTTTATAATAGTCTCCTGTTGAGGGTCTGAGCCTTCCATCCTTACTCACGCTGAGTAGAACTTTACTCTGCAAGTTGTTCCAGTGAAGTCATCTTGTAGGCCTCTAGGTAGCATATCAAAGCCCTGTTGATCTCAGTAGGATTATCATGGAGTAGGGTCCTACTCCATCTGGGGAACACTGGCAGAATGGGGTCCCACAGGCTAAAGGCAGTCGTATGCTTTAGTCAGAAGTTTTCCAGAGCAGGTTACATATAAAAGTAAAGGGAAGGCTAGTGGAACTCGATATATTTGCCCTTCATCTTTTCGTGTGTCAGGCTTTTAGAGTAAGTTCACATTACTTGGATTTGATTTGAATTTGTGCCATGAGGTGTCTTTATTAATGTTTGATAACTTTCTCAGCAAGGAATTCTTTATGGTAGGGACGGCTGGATCATGGAAACAGCCCCCATGGACCCTCCCTGCCCTGGGGTGCTACACAAACATGAATCTGTTTGCATACTTGAGCCCTAAGTTAGCAAACAGAGCTGAGGACATGTTACAAGGAAAAATCCGGGAAGAATGTGACTAATGGGCAGGATGACAGATGGGAAGTCTAAATGTGTTACTGGGCCTTTACCCAACTCTTTGAATCAAGGTAGGCTGCCTGGAAATGCTCCTTCTGTGACAGGCACAACAATAGTATTACTGAAAAAGTGAAGTGACTGCATGTTAATGAAAGTGCGTACAGGGCGTTCACACACACACACAGATCTGGGGGAACGCAGTACAGTTATTTCTGTCGTGAGAATGTCTATGGACACCAAGTATCTATTTGACCCTCACTGTGGCCAAAAGTTTTTGCTTGGCTCAGGGGCGGCTCTACCTTTTTGGCCGCCCCAAGCAGTCATGCCCGGGAGGCGCCCCGGAGCCGCGGGAGCAGCGGACGTCCCGCGGGCATGACTGCGGAGGGTCCGCTGGTCGTGCGGCTCGGCTGGACCTCCCACAGCTGCGGACGGTTCGCAGGTCCGGCGGCTCCGCTTGAGCTGCCGCAGTCACGCCTGCGGGAGGTCCAGCCGAGCTGCGGAACGAGCGCCCCCTCCGCAGTCATGTCTGCAGCAGGTCCGGTCGTCCTGGGGCTCCGGTGGACCTCCCGCAGGCATGACTGCGGCAGGTCCGCCGGCCCAGCCTGCCGCCCCCCCGGGAAAGGGCCACCCCACGTGCGTGCTTGCCGCGCTGGGCTCTGGAGCCGGCCCTGGCTCGGCTTCACATGCCGGCTGAGAGTTGTTGTGTTAATTTAGATGGAATAAATGGGCCCAAGGTGTTTATTTCACCCAGTCACTTTCCAACATTAAACAGTGTTAACCAAGGTTTGGGGTTTGGAATACAGAGACCTCAGCCTGCTTAGCACCACGGCAAACACTCCATTACAAATCCTTTCAACCTTTTATTACAGATCCAGAAAAGAAGAAAATACTGTGACAGCCTTTGAAATGTAAAGCGTTGAATCAGGCTTTCCTTTCCACACCTGCCCTTGTTGCCTTCCCCTTTAGCTGCAGAGAGCTCTGGCGAGGAACCTCACTCCTTGTCTGACAGGCTCTTCGGTGGTGATAGCTGTCCCACTGGGAGATGAGAAGAAGGTAGTTGAGATGGGCTGGAACTGTTGTTATTAAGTCTCCATTTCATCCCAGGTGGTGTTTGGGATTCAGCTCGACCTGGCATGGGCGGCGATGTCATCTGGCCCCTCTCTCTGGCCCAGTCTGGTCAGGACATTTCTCAGGATCAGGCTGACATGAAGGCCCGGGGTCCCAGGAGGAAATGCCAGTGGCAGCCATGATTGTGAAGCTCACTCCAGTAGCCTCTGTCTGTTATTCCCTATTTTCCCCTCAAAGTCTCTTTCTTTAAAGACCCCACAAGGGGCGATGGGTGGAACAGCCGATCCCCTTGTTGTTTTGTCCACCTCTTAGGCCTACTTCCAACACCCCAATTTTGGTTCACTGATTTCCAGTCCCACATTTTCTTGTTCATCAAGCCTGACCTTAACGCAGTCCTGGGGGCCTTTTTGTTACGACAAATTTAGTCTGTCTGGCTCCCATCAATATTTGTTATTATCGGTTAGTGTAACATCTCAGGAACTTTCACATACTTTTTACAGTTCAGCTCACAATTAGAGTAAATTTGTAGGCCCAATTATCACATAATTGGCATAAATCAGTGCATCTCCATTAAAGTATTAGATCTTCATCAGTTTGGACCAGCTGAAAATGTGGCTTCAGCTGGTCTCTTGTCTCCAATATTCTGTAATACTGACTACTAATGGAGACCTTCATGGGAATTCTGCACATATAGGACGTGTTCCTCAGCTGCTGTAGATGGGCATAGCGCCATTGTCTACAGTGAGGCTATGCAGACATATCCCAGCTTAAGATCTGGCCCGAAGATAGCAGAATGTTCGAGTCAAGGACTGAGGAGCAGATGCAGGTTCAGAATTTCATCCTAAAAGCTCTGCTCTAATACACTGGCCAATTAAAAAAAAGACGTTGCCCCCACTATGTCTTGGTTGTTCATTAAATCCTCTCACAGACCCTCTCCTTAGTGGGAGCAGCTTGTTTTTGGCTGATTGGCACCCAGTGAAGGAATTCTAACGAGACAGGAAACCTTGTGTCGGCAGAAAACCAAAATAAAACTTAATTCATGAAAATAACAAATGTGGTGCACAGAAAAGAGGTGACAGAAAAGTGAAAGTGGATTGATGTGCTCCTGAGCCTGAAATGACGGGGCTTTGTTAAGCCGTGTGACAGGTCTCTTCTTTGGCGCCCGAAGAGATGATGGAGGTGGCTTTAGCATTGCCAGGTGACTCTGACGCTGTTGTTTGGGGAGTAAGGCTGAGCTTGCGGTTGTGGTACTGGAGTGGGACTCAGGAGATCAGGTTCAATTCCTGCATTGGCTACAGATCCCTTGTGTGACCTTGCAAAGGGCTTTAATATTTCTGTGCCTTAGTTCCCTATCTGTGAAAAACAGATATTCCCTTTCTCCCAGACTGCTGCAGTTAGGGTTCAGACAGGCTTTTTGTTTAAAGCTTGACTCTTCTAAGTGCTCTGAAGTCTACACAGTTACTCAGATTGCCTTGAAAGTTTGTGTGCCTCTTGGAGGTGCAGAATTTGGTCAGAGATCCAAATTTGGGGCTATTTGAACAGGGGGTTCCTGAGATCCAGCCCCCGGGAAAAACCCAGATTTCTGTAAAGTTGACCTTTGGAAATGCATTTTTGCAAAGAGCTAGAGATCAAACCAGGGCTGAGATCACCCACCCCACCAGGGTCTCCCCAGCAGAGCACATGCCACCCACTAGCCTTTGGGAGAAATCAGATCACAATGTTACACTGGCAAGAATTTCTAGGGCTCAAGCACCTCCTGGATTATACGGTGTCTGTGCAGAGAGAGAGCGAGACCAAGAGTTTTCAAAGGCAGCTAAAATTCACAGTTATGCAGCTCTGAGACTGTCCTGGTCATTGAATCTGAGTCCCGCACAGCGACAAGGGAGGTGTGTTGCTCCAAGCTGCCGCTGTTAAAGGAGGTACTTTAGTTTGGGGAAATGGAGTCTGAGAACAGCAGACTATTCACAAGGCACTGAAGTGAATTTTTAAAAGAAAATAGATGACACATGCCAGTGCTAGCTGGAGTGGAGCTGATTCGTGGTGGAAGTCTGGAGAGGGGCTGGGGGCAGTGCAGGGAGAGGGATAAGGGGATGGGTGGTAAGAGAGGGGTTTGGGGGAATGGGGGACACTGGGCAGGGAGACATGAGGGTGAGCGATGAGGGGGCTGGGGGAAATAGGGGTAGAGGCACCACTCAGCTCTACGTTCCCCTCCCACATGTGTGCCATGATCTGGGGGGCCGCAGCTCATCTACAGGGGTCTGAGACCCCCCCACTCCTTAACCTCTGTTACTTGAGCTGGGATCTGGGGGGCTTGTCATTCTCGGAGGAGCCTATCTCCCTCCCTCCCCCACCACCCCACGTGTACAGGATCTGGCAAAGCCCTGCCCCTCTGGGTGTGCAGCTGAGCACAAGCGTGCTGGGCACATGCATGCTGACACTGGGTGAGCAGTGCAGAATGGGCATGCTTGTTGCATATCACAGGCTGTCTCGCCCGGGGAGGGGAGGACGGGAACATGCACTGACGCTGAGTGGAGCAGCGCCCACATCTGCAGACGCTTGTTTCAGGCTGTGTTCATCTCCTTGAGGTGTCCTCATTCACCTGAGAATATCCCCATGTCACCCCTCGCTGAGCCTCCTGTGCTGCAGGGGGATGTGTAGTGCTGTGGGGAAGGAGAGATGTGAGGGGCCAAGCAGGGCACAGAATGCAGCTCCTTTTCAGAAAACTGGGGTGGCTCTAAAAAGCGTCTTTGGGTTCTCTCGGCACGCCTGGGGGAGATAGCTGGAGTTCAAGGCTGGGCCCAGTTGGAAACCTGGGTACACTGCCACATAGGCACATCCAGGACATGTCCCCCCGCAACATGGGGTGGGGAGGAGTCTGGACAAAATAGTACGATGGGCCAGCTGGGAGGGGAGGGACAAGGCTGATTGGTGGGGCTGATTGGTGGGGCTCTGAGGAGGAGAAGGGGATGGGGCAGGATCAATAGTCCACTTGGCTTCCCTGCTAACTACAACTGCTACAGTGACCACTAGCTCCTACCGACAAGTTTTCTTTCTGTTCAAAACACTAGGAAATGAAATGGCAAAAAACTTTGTTAGTGCTCATAGATTCCAAGGCCAGAAGGGACCATTGTGATCATCTAGTCTGACCTCCTGTATAGCACAGGACAGAGATCTGTCCCCAGATAATTATTCCTGGAACAGATATTTTCAAAGAATATCCAATCTTGATTTCAAAATTGCTTTTGACTCAGTTGGGTTTTGTTGTCTGCTCCCAGTGAGAGACTTTGTCTGTGACATTACATTTTCAATGGTACATGTACATTTGGGGATTTTTTATGAGACTATCTCTGGATCAAATAGTGAAATATTTTACAAAGATGTATTTCAGGTCACTTGTGCTTTTGTTTTATAAATTGAGACTATACTGTGAGGAGTGTCTGCCCTCTGTGACTGCTATGGCATCTCAGCAAAATTCAGAGAACTGAGCTGCTGGCTTGAGAATGCCTTAAAAGATGACAAGAAATGGGCATTAAGACAACAACTGTAATTGAATTTGTTGTCCAAAGGGTCTTGCTCCATCTCCCTTTCCTCCTGCTCTCCCTGTGCCAAAGAGGAGGTGCAAAAATCTGAAAGCAGGGGGTGCAGGAAGACTATCCCACTGGTCTTTCCACTGTGTGCTGCTCTGAAATGAGACTTCCCACTCAGATGCCACTCGACTAAAGAGGCATTGAGCACCCCAGTAGTGGGTTGGAAACTGTTGTGTGACCTGTTGCGTGCCAGTCAGCTCCAAGAAAGGAAAAGGCTGCCTTAAAGTCTACTACATAATAGTTATTTATTCGCATTGCTATAGTGCAGGGGTAGGCAACCTATGGCACGCGTGCCGAAGGCGGCACCTGAGCTGATTTTCAGTGGCACTCACATTGCCCGGGTCCTGGCCACTGGTCGGAGGGACGCTGCATTTTAATTTAATTCTAAATGAAGCTTCTTAAACATTTAAAAAACCTTATTTACTTTACATACAACAATGTTAAACTGTATTATCGGCACGCGAAACCTTAAATTAGAGTGACTAAATGAAGACTCGGCACAGCACTTCTGAAAGGTTGCCGATGCCTGGGGGCCCCAATCATGGACCCAGCGCCCCATTGCGCTAGGCACTGCATAAACACAGCACACAAAGATGGACCCTCCCTTGGAGAGCTACAAAGGGTTCTTAGTAAACTTGTACAAATACATTTAGCCAGACCTGGGGAGAATGCTGGGTTAAGAGCGAACCTTTAGCAAAATGGCTGCCAAGTAGGTCAGGCTGGTAAGGCAGGGAGACGACTCGGGACAAGTCCCAGTCTTGCCCTCATAAGTTCTGTTCTTGTGGTCACAGCTTCCACGTGTGATCTACTGGCCATGCCGTGGATGGGGGAGGGAGAGGCAGCCAAAGATAACCCTCAGATTGCAAGGCTGGGGGATGGGGAGGATGGCTGCGGTTGGGAGAAATGGGGGAAGGTGGAATAGAGGAGAAGGGGGATGTCACTTGGCCACTCCCAGAAGGTGAGTCCTGAGTATGGGGCAGATTCAGCGGTGGCCCCTGACTGAGCTACAGAACAGGTATTGGAGTAACCCATCTGGGTGCTATGCCTCTGGCCCTCATCCTGCTCTCAGCCACTGGGCTGTGAATAAGGAATAGCTCCAGGCAAGCACCGGTGCACAAAGACTGGATGAGAGCAGAATTATGCCTGGCAGTGCAGAGCTAGCTGGGCTAACCACTACCTCGAGGGTAGCAGGAGCTGGGGGGTTTCTCCCAACCAAGCAGCTCAGATGGTACCAGGCTGGAGGGAGGCCTGTTCAGGGATGAAGGCGCTTACAGCCCAAAAGAGGTTATCTGTGAATGATGGGGCAATGTTTGGGATACAGGGTGTTTCTTATCTTAACTGAACTGTTTCACCCACTCCCTAATAGAAACCTGCTGTCCTGTTGCTCTGTAACACACTCCTAGAGACTAACCGATGGCGAGCGCTCTCCTGCCCACTCACATCCACAGCATCCATGAGTCAAAGGATCTGCCTCTGCTACCCAGTAAAGTGCTGCGGTATTGGGCCTTGAGACAGACGGGGAGAAAGGAGTACCCCTGTAAAACCTCAAAACCAGGACAGCGAGGGTTGATTAAAGCAAGGAATTTATGCGGAAACATTTGCATATTTTAATCAACTTCTAAAGATCTCTTTGTTTCAGTCTTTGGAAAGCTCCGACGTTCTCCATGCTGCAGTTATCGTGTTCATTGTGCTTTTCTAACCTTTCTTCTTAAAAGGCAATGAATACATGCCCTCCTAGAAATTGGAATCTGTCATAATCCCAGGCTTTCCGAATCATCTGCCATCTCTGACCACTGTGGAGTATCAAGAGAGAGCATACGAAATGGTTAAGAACTGGCTAATGGACAGATTTCAAAAAGTCCTTGTCCATGAGGACTCATCATCAAATGGGGGTGTTTCTAGAGGGGTTCTGCAGGGATCAGTACTAGGCCTGTAATTTTCAGCAGTAATCTCAAACAAAATATAAAATAAAATGTGCAGATGACGCAGACTGGCGTAGTGGTGGTAAACAATGATGAGGACGGGGCAGTCAATCAGAACAATCGGGATCGTTTGGCAAGCAGGGCCCACTCACACACAACGTGGTTTAATATAGCCAAGTGCACAGTTCTACATCTAGGAACAAAGAACTCAGGCCATCCCTACAGAATGGGGGACTGTATCCTGGAAAGAAGGGACTCTGGGAGGGATTATGGGGTCATAGTGGACTGAACATGAGTTCCCAGGGCGATGCTGTGGGTGGGTTGTAGACAGAGGGGGATAGGGAGTCAGAGCAGGGAGGTGATTTTACCTCTGTATATGGCATTGGTGAGACCGATCCTGGAACACTGAGTCCAGGTCCGGTGCCCACATCTGAAAAAGGATGTTGAAAAACTGAAGAGGGACCAGAAGAGAACCACAAAAATTATTCAAGGGCTGGAGAAGATGCCTGTCAGTGAGAGACTTAAAGAGCTCAGTCTGATCACCTATAGAGAGGTGATGATAAGTGTGTCGGTACCTTCCTGGGGAGAAGATGCTGGGTACCAAAGGGCTCTTTACTCTAGCAGAGAAAGGCAGCACAAGAGCACGTGGCTGGAAGCTGAAGCCAGAGAATTTCAAATTACAGACTGGGAACAAATGTTTAACAGAGACGGTGATTAACCATTGGAACAAACTCCCCAGGGAAGTGGTGGACTCTCCATCTCTTGATATTTTCAGATGAAGACAGGCTCCCTTTCTGGAAGACGTGCTTTAATCCAACACTGAGCTCAGTACAGGGGTAAGCAGGTGACATTTAATGGATGTGTTACACAGGTGGTCAGACTAGATGAGCTAATGGTCTCTTCTGGCTTTACAATCTGACTCATTCCTGACCCTGGACATCTCAAGCTCTGAAATAGAGTCTGACACTGGCACCAGTTCTTAAGTCATTTCATTTCCCCTTCTCAGAACGGAGATTTTCCCTTTCCCTGCCATCAAATGGTTCCTGCAACAACTGGCTTTGCTGCATCACAAAATTAGATATTCACCTGTTGTTAAGAAAGATGACTCCGATCAGATGCATCCAGAGTAGAATATACTTGTCAGCCATCAGAATTTAGATATGTTTAAGTTCATTTTAATAGATGTGAAAGTTACAAACGTTTTTAGAAGTGCAACAGGCCTGCCTGACCCATCCTGTTTGCCAACCAATCATTCTTCAGGGTAACAGCATTTCCCAAGAAGAATTCTTTAAAACTTTTTTCACAAACATTTTTCACTTGCAGTTATTGATATCAAAATAGGACTGCAGTTGTTATTTTTCGACAGAGCTATCTGCTTTGACTTAAAATATAAACACAGGATATAAATATATTCCTGCTCCATGCAAGTGTTGCTGAGAAGGGAATTAGGTTCCATAATATACAAAAGCATTGCCTAGTTATGTGACCATAATGACACCCTGAATGTTCATCTAATCACTGTGGGCTAAATCCAACTCTGGTGGAACTCCATTGAACTCAGTGAAGTTGCACCATGCTTGAATTTGGCCCCTTGTTATTTTCTGAATACAGTGGGCTTGTTTCTTACTAACAACTTGTAGCAAAAAATCTATTCAGACATGCACTATCCCGGTTTTATTCTGATATAACTCCATTGACTTCATTTGGATTACTCACGTGTGGAAGGGCTGCAGGATCCGACCCAGTAATTGTTAAATAGCTATGAAGCTACCGAACCAAGAAGCTAAGAAGTTGGTTTTTAGTAGCAGGTTGTTAAATGGACTTGAGAGGGTTAAGGTTGTCATAGTTAAGGTGAGAGAGGAGGCGATTACATTGGTGAAGACATGAGATGATGAGAGCCTGGATGTGAACTTTGGCAGTCTGCAGAGAGAGCGAGATGGCTGGATAATGTAGATGTAGCTCAGGACAATGAAGGACAAGCGTTAGGTATGTGAAGCATTTATAGGCGTCATTGCTTTTCAGCAGAAATTCCCTCACTAACCTACTGGCAAACTGTAAATGTATGATGCTGACAGTACTCAGATGTATTCTTCAGGATTCTGGAGTCGCTTAGCAAAGGCAGGAAAAGAACGCCATGCTTAATAGCACATTTCGCTCTCTGCTTTTAGATAAAGATTTTGGACTTCTAGAACATGACACACACAAGACAATGACAATGGATATGTAATTTATATACAAAGGTCCTGGTATTGCATTATCTCAATCTAAACCATTGATGAGTGCAGAGAGCAAGGGAAACCCCCTTGGCAAATACAGGGATTCCTGTAGTTTTGTCAGCAGACCCAGTAGTTGGGGAAGTTAGAAGATGCACCCTAGTAAAATTTAATGTATTCATTTAAAGTGGGCTTCCCGTCTCAGCCAAAAGCCTTATTTGTGTGCCTCTGACTTCAGCTCTGAGACTGGCCCACTCACAACTGCCTCTCACAACCCCTTCACTGACACTGGGGGGGTGCGGTTCCCTCCTCCCTTTCTGTTCTCACAGGTGTACCTCCCATGGCAGCCTGTACACACCCGTAGCCTGTTGCATTCTGGGTCCTAGGGACAGGAATCAGACAGACACTATTTGATGTATGCCTCATTGTTAGACTTCACAATTGCTTCATTCTAAGGCTTCAGAGAAGACTGCCTGTATAATGACGGCCAGGTATACGATGCAGATAGCCCCTGTGCCTGGAGACACATGGGTTGTGCGGCTTACAGAGACCCCTGCTCTCCCCTAACAAATACAGACAAGAAGCTTGATCCTGAGAGGTGCTGAGCACCCAGAGCTAACACTGTGGTCAGCTCCGCTCAGGATGAGACCAGAAAATAGCATGTGCTTCCCCCAGAGTGCTAGGAAGAACGAGGCTGGTTTTCTCTTACAATCGTTGCAATATTGTTTCACAGATTGGCCACACGAGCTAGCTGGATGTCACTTTCTTGTGTTTGGCCTGGGCCTGCCTCAGAAATTCAGAGTGTCTGTCCTCCACTTCGCCCCAAACCTGGGTGCCGGGCTGAATATAGCAAAGCTCTTTGGTGTCGTAAATAGCCACCTTGTCGACAGCGTCTGCGGGTCGGAATTAACGTCAGAAATAACAGCCCAGGAGCGGAGTTATACTGAAACCTTGGGGAGGTGGTTCATTGCATCGGCGCTGGAGTCCAATATGCCTGCACGATGTTTCGAGACAGCAGGTCTTTCTGTCACTAGAGCCGTGCTGCCACCTAGTGGGGTTGAGCATTACAACAGGGGTTCTTGTTCCTCCTGGGGATACTGGCTTGTCTTTGGAACAGCTGTAGGCACGGGGTGAAATGCGGTGTGTGTGAGGCACGAATCATTTACACACGCTCTCTGGAGTCCTTGTCTGCTTTAGTAACAGTCTGCTTTCGCTCTCTCTTTTCCAGGGATATCCATGCCCATCCCGGTCATAGGATTGCAGGATGACTCCAGGGTGTTTGTGAATGGGAGCTGCATTCTGAATGATGAAAACTTTGTCCTTTTTGGGTCCTTCGTGGCATTCTTTATCCCCCTCATCATCATGGTGATCTCATACTGCCTGACTGTCCAGGTGCTGCAGAAGCAAGCGACGGTGTTCATGTACGGCGAGGTGCCCAAGCAGCGAAGGAGCAGCATGAACTGCCTCAAAAAAGAAAACAACACAGAGAACATCTCGATGCTCCAGAACCACGAGGCGGCCTCCCACTTGAACTCTCCCGCAAATAAGGAAGCCGTGCTCTTTCGGAAAGGGACCATGCAGTCTATCAACAACGAGCGCAGAGCCTCCAAGGTCCTGGGGATTGTCTTCTTTTTGTTTCTTATCCTGTGGTGTCCATTTTTCATCACTAACATCATGTCCGTTCTTTGCAAGGAAGCCTGTGATGGGAGCCTCCTGGGCGAACTCATGGACGTGTTTGTGTGGGTTGGTTACATTTGTTCTGGGATTAACCCCCTGGTATACACACTCTTCAATAAAACCTATCGCAGGGCTTTTGCCAACTACATCTGCTGCCAGTACAAGCCCAGTAAAAAATCAACACTGCAACAAAACCAGTGTCTGAATGTCGCTTCCACGGCTTCGTACGGGAAAGACCTTACTTTAAATAGCTACCGAAATGGCAATGAACTCAACAGCATGGAGTTGGATGAAACTGAGGAGGGCTTAGAAATGCAACCGGGGACTTCAGAGCTGTCGATAAACAGCTGCAATGTTGTAAGCGAAAGGGTGAGCTGTGTGTAATCGAGTCTCACCCGTGGCTCTGCAGCTGAAATATACCTGTGTAAAAATGTATGTGTCAGTCAAAGAACAATGTAAATACTGCATCCTGAACAAAGCTTTTTTTAAAAAAATCATCTTTCCAGCCCAGTGCTTTAAATCCTACATACACTGAGGGGAGGTTTAAAGTTCTATATTTACTGTTCCTACTAGATCAAAAATATCAAGTATTTTGCTTACATCATGGACAAAATGCCGACATTTTCTTCCAGTGTATGAACAAAAATGCTGAATACTTACTCAGGTGGCATTTGCTGGAGTCCAGAGTGGCTCATTCATAGCTATAGATCAACTCCATGGAAATGGACTTGATCAGGAAAACTTTTTTAAGTTGACAGTAAATATACACTTTAAATCCTCACCCATGTTATATGCCATGCAACAGTGCAACACCAAGTCGTAGCAGACTCCTGGAAGGGATCCCTCTGCCAAGCATCGCAGTATTGCAACGGAACGGTTGGCTAAGCAGACTGCTCACTGGGGGGTGCGGGCGGGGTGACTTTTCCCCCTGGAGAGCTGTTTTCACTTCTGATTTCATTTCCAAGTGTGCTGAGATTGGCAGTCACATCCTGGTCCCTAGCAAATGCTTGTTCATGCCACACAACTAGGGAACGTGACTCCAGTGCACTTCTGCAGCCCTGGGCTTTCAGGGCCATTTGACCCTGGGATCCTGAACTCTCATGGCACCATTAAAACCTGCAAACTCTCTTGGCCCTTCCTTTGTAAATAGAGTGTCTCTGACTCTGCCCTGGACCCTAAAAATCACCAGATGCTGAGCTAGCAGTGGGCCAGGCTCTGCTCCGCTTTCTCCTGCCTGTTGTCTGATGGGCATGTGATGGTGGCTCACATCAGAAAGGTGAACGGAGTTTGGCTCAGTGTCTGGCTCTGAAGCAGCTGTTAGCTCCTGTTCAGGTCTTTTACACCACACTAGTGCAGGGCAGAGTTGCAAGCAAAGTCTACTATTTACAGCTCCTAGATCAGCCGAGTGCCCTTCGCTTGCTGCTGGGTCAGGCTGTTTGCTTTGAGTGGCATGTCATTGGGCTCAGGTCATGTGCTTTACCTGGAGAAGTGGGCTTTGGTTTCATTGGGGCTCTCAGCTTCATCTTTCCTAGCCTCTTGCTCTCACCAGTCTGACATTTCCTTGTTCATTCACATGTTCGTTTTCTCGGCAGCCTGAGATGGGCGGTGTCACAGTTCTGGAGAGTCAGCACTGCTTTCTTCTGCGCATCCTGCCACCGCAAACCAGACTTCATGCTTGTGTTGGGAGGGCTGCTGCTTGGACTGTGAGGGCGAAAGAACCCTCCCAGCCCCGTGAGCCCAGGTGCATCAGAGTAAGCGAGGCCATTGCTTGTTCCATCCTGGGAACGGGCTAAGCACCAACCCACCTGGTGTAAACCAACAGTAAGCGACTGGCCCCAGGAGCTACAGTAACTCCTCACTTAACGCTGTAGTTCTGTTCCTGAAAAATGCAACTTTCAGTGAAACAATGTTAAACGAATCCAATTTCCCCTAAGATTTAATGTAAATGCGGGGGGTTAGGTTCCTAGGAAATTTTTGGGGGGCAGACAAAAGGCATTATATACTGTACAGTGCTGTCCTGTACTGTGTTGGGAGGTGCCCCTGGCTTACCCCACACAGGCACAGCCTGCTGCAGGCAAGGACGCTAGGAAGCAGCTTCGCAGCAGCAGTGGCAGCTTCCCTGGAGAAGAACAGGTGCTGACTTTGCCGGGGGATGCTCCACGCCCACCTCTTCCCACCCCCGCTCCACCTCCTCTCCGGAGCATGCAGCGTCCCCGCTCCTTCCTTCCCCTCCCAGAAAGTCCTACGCACCGCCTGTTTGGCCGTGGGGGAAGCATTGGGAGGGAGGGGGAGGAGGCGGAGAAGAGGAACTTGGGCAATGCTCCCTTGTAAAGTCGCAGCTCTTCCACAGAATCCTACAAGCAGTGGACAGAGCAGGCAGCCAAACGACGTTAGAAGGGAGCACTGCACAACTTTAAATGAGCATGTTCCCTAATGGAGCAGCAACGTAACGTTGAAACAACGTTAAGCGGGAGGACGTTAAGTGGGGCGTTTCTGTACGAGGAAGTAGGTGAGGAACTGTGACTCGGGTGAGGTTCTGGCGTGCTGCAGGCTCCGAACTCTGCATCATGCCAGAGCTAGCCTTTAGCAGCTTAGAGCTTCTGTAACTAATTAACAAACCTAACGACATCCCTGTGAAGTAGGTGCCTTTGGCGTGACTGGCAGTCTCTGCTTATGAAAAACCCAAGAATATCAAGGGTGATGCATGTCAAGGATGAGTTGCATTTGCTTAATGTGAACTGGTTTTCATGTTCTTAGGCACCAGCTGGAACCACAAAGGAAGTGCAGAATGGAGCTGTTGCTTTAGTGAAGGGGTTACACTGTTGAATTGCACTTGACAGCAGTTATCTGATTGTGGCCCTTACAGGAATCTGCAGCCACGGCTTGATCCACCACTGCATTACTCCAGTGTGACTCCGGTGCAATCCCACTGAAGTCCCTGGTCCTGATTCGCCTCTCATTCATGTCAGTGTAAATCTGCAGTTCTTCCACTGCCATCAATGGAGTGACACTGGCATAGGACCAGAGTGCCGCTGTGGTGAATCTAGCTCCCGCTTTGCAGGAAGGCAGCATGCATACATGCAGCATGTATTCTGCAGCTACGCAGGGACTGGCCTGGATGTTCAGTATGTCTCCTCGCTCATGTGTCCATTTGTATTTCTACGCAGTCATCGTAGCTGGTAGCATTGGGGCTGGACAATGACACCACTTCCCTCCTCGGGTGGCGGCCCTTTTCGCTAGCTCAGGTTTGACATACTGCACGTGCTGGAGGGGATCAGAACTGTGTGTTTCCTTTTGTTGGGTATTTTTGCAGGGCAAATTCACAGCACATCTTTTCCAAAAATAAATCTCTCTATCTAGATTTTTAAAAAAGCAACCACAGACTTTAAAAGTACTAGCAATAAGTTGAATGATACTAGCTTATAGCACATGTATAAACAGTTCATATGTCATGGCATCCTAGTATTTAGCAGAGTCCACATGCAGGGATCATCCTTGATTAGGAACCTTCCATCCTGTTCATGCAAGTACAGTAGTTATGATACAAAGGGAACCTCCTGCATTTGGATGTAAATACTGAGAATTGAACATAGATGCTACAATACTTTTATAAATGTTTAAAAAAGAGACTTTCACCCTGAGACTTGTACCT
This sequence comes from Mauremys mutica, assembly GCF_020497125.1. Lineage (NCBI taxonomy): Eukaryota > Metazoa > Chordata > Testudines > Geoemydidae > Mauremys > Mauremys mutica. The sequence continues at coordinate 2,011,081 of NC_059080.1, forward strand.
CCGGTGACCATTGCTACTCAGCTGAAACCATTTGGATGTATATTACCTGTTCAGCTAACCGTACGAGAGGACAGTCTTATGACCCCCATGTTCCCTCCCTGCCAGCAGATGGGAACATCTTTGTGAATGGTTGAATGCTGTCACCTCCCAACTTCTTTCTGGTCATTCACCCCCAGGGTTTTGTGATGCTGCTATTAATTTATTAAAGAAACATTGTTGTTTTAATAATTCTTATTTAATTATTTTCACGGTCTTTTGATAAGAAAATATTCACTTGGTTTTCTTCTCTCCTCTGCCCATCCCCAATTAAAATGTACCCTACCCAAAAAACCTAATATCCGCAGAATGTATTTAATTTTTTTCTTCCATTCCTATGGCTGTTGCATAGTAACTTAAGCCAAAACATTAGCTCCTGCAAATGTCTGTACCCGTCCATTCCCCAAAACACAGAAAGCGCAATGAAACCCTGAGGAACATGAACCTCCACTACTGTCAGACGTGAATTACATGAATTTAGGTGATGCCAAAAAAGTGGATTTATTCCTCTATGCTTTAACCAAGATGGACTTGTCCTCAGAACAACCCTGCTTTCCCTAAATTCCAGCAGTTCACTATTGTACTGCGTATCGTACCGATCTGGAGGTGTGTGGTGGACATGTCTGCCAGGAGGAAGGGGTTTAGTTTGGGTCCCCAAATCTCTGCTCAGGTCTGGTTTGCTTTATAAGCACAGTGAGTGATTGCTTTTTTTAACTCTGTTGTTAAGGTAAAACAGCAACAGTTCCTTGGCAATGTTAATGGGGAATAAACGCGCTGATCTTAGCACCTCTCACTTTCCAAAGCAGATAGGAGAGATGCAGACTTTTCTTTGAGCCTGGCCAAATGGGGTGACACTGCAATTGAACAGCTTCGCTGATGAGATTTCAGAAGACTTGGGGACAGAGTTCCTGGGGTCTTGCCTGCCCACTGGTGTGAGACAAGCTTCACCCAGCAGCTTTCACGTTGGCATTGGCTAGATGGGCCCCAATGAGCCCACTTCACGCACACGCCATAGTGTTCAGCTGTGCCACGGGGACAAGAAATGTTAACACAGAAATTCCCTGAATGCCGCCAACCCACCCTTCTGCTCCATGGGTCTGTGGCCCTTCGCTGCTGTCCTGGGCTGCCGTAGTTTGCCAGCATTTTACACAGAGCCTTTCCCGCAGGTCCATCTACACTGGCACTGGAAGTGGACACAGCCATGCTAGCTTGAGCAGGGTCGGACTGGCATGTCTACGAGTTGGCAATTACATCTCCCACTCCAGTGGAGACGTGCCCACGAATTATCTGCGGCCTGTCCCTGCACTTACTCAAGGTTATTAAATGCTCTGACTAGAGCCCACTAATGCTTATTCCGAGCAGGACACTGTATGGTGCTAAGAATTCATGTTACCATCTCAAACGTTTAATGCTTTGGGAGCTAAGGGCCGGGTCATATAAATGTTGATTCACGCAAGAGCGAAGCCGTTACTCAGTGCCATTGTATTCTCAAGAAAAGACATTACGCAGCAAGCAGCCTCTCCCTTATAGAAAGATCCTTCCTGTGAGAGCTTCCGAGGGGGCTTTACATTTTATAACCAAAATCAGCCCCCACTGACGTGCCAAGAGCAGTGACCGTCCCAGGGTGAAGATGGAGCTGTCTCTTGCCACCCCTGCAGAAAAATGTCACCTGGCTGGGCTGTCCGTGATCACTGCAACACCGGGTACATAGTAAAGTTCCTTTCCGAAAACAGTAAAAGGCAGCTCAGGCAGCCTGACCAGCAAAAGTGTAGGCGTGTCATTGTAGCATGTGCCACAGAGATTTTTCATTGCATCAACCTGGAGAAATGGTCTGAAGTAAATAAGATGAAATTCAATGAGGAAAAATGCCAAGTATTCCACTTAGGAAGGAACAGAAAATGGGCAATGACGGCCTTGGAAGGAGCACTGCAGAAAGGGATCGGGAGGAAGGGGGGCAGCGTGGATCACAAGCTAAATATGAGTCAACAGTGTAACACTGTGGCAAAACAAAAAAAAAGCAAACATCATTCTGGGCTGTATTAGCCAGGAGTGTTGTAAGCAAGACATGAGCCATAATTCTTCTGCTCGACTCTGCACTGAATAGGCCTGAACTGGAGCATTGTATCCAGTTCTGGGCACCACAGTTCAGGAAAGATGTGGACAAATTGGAGAAAGTCCAGAGAGAAGCAACAAAAATGAATCAAGGTCTAGAAAACATGATCTATGAGGGCAGATTGAAAAAACTGGGTTGGTTTAGTCTGGAGAAGAGAAGACTGAGAGGGGATGTGATAGCAGTTTTCAAGTACATAAAAGGTTGTAACAAGGAGGAGGGAGAAAAATTGTTCTTCTTAACCTCTGAGGACAGGACAAGAAGCAATGGGCTTAAATTGCAACAAGGGCAGTCTAGGTTGGACATTAGGAAAAACTTCCTAACTGTCAGGGTGGTTAAGCACTGGAATAAATTGCCTAGGGAGGTTGTGGAATCTGCATCATTGGAGATTTTCAAGAGCAGGTTAGACAAACACCTGTCAGGGATGGTCTAGATACTACTTAGTCCTGCCATGAGTGCAGGGGACTGGACTCGATGACCTGTCGAGGTCCCTTCCAGTCCTATGATGCTGATTCTGATGTCATGATTGACACTTTGAAGTATTACGATGATTTCAGCCACACGGAAGCCCGCACCCGGTGTCTGGGGCGGTTTTCTCCTCCTGGCAGACGTCACCCCATCAATAGCTGCATCACTTCCTATTGGCTGCACAGGGATCACCTGATGGCTCTGACTGGGCTGAGCAGCGGCCTCAGATGAGCGATTGCGTGTGACTGTGGAGGAGGTGGGTGCTGTAGCACAACCAGGTACGTGCACAGATTAGACACCCATGTTCTGAGCACTAACATCATGCTGCACCTACTGTCCTGGAAAACTTTGCTTCCTTGGGATGGTGGAAACAACATTGTTACGTCACCTGCTGACTTATGATGTCACTAGTTAAAACGCCCATGGAACTGGGGCTCCAGGTGGCGCTAGAGAGCTGCCAGAAGGCACCCAGAAAAGTATTACAAGTCGTGTAAACACACGTTCCTTGCGAAGGCCACAATTGCTATTAAAGGGTGACATTATGGTAATGCTTGACTCAGTCTATTATTAGTGAGCACGGTTCCCTGGCAGGTTTCACACTCGCCCCACTGGGCCCCGGCCATTTCCAAAGCAAAGATGGATTCTGCAAGCGGGCTGAACAGGACTGGGTTTGCGCTTGTCTCCACGTGGCAGTTAAACTGTGTCTGGCTGCACCCAGTGTTAGCAACGTGTCACGTTCCTAGTGCAGGCAGCACTTCGCAAGCTCGCCACGGTCACTGGCGTCTTACTGCACTGCTGTAGTGACCAGGCTAGAAATTGTTTTAATTCATTTCCTTACGGCAGTTGAGTCCAGTAATGATTGTACCGTTCTGCCAAACGCTGCTGAGGTGCAGCCTTCTCAAAGAACCAAAATCTTCAACGGTAAAACAGTTACAAACGGCGAGACACCTAGGGCCAGCTTTTCAAAGGAATGTAGGTGCATAAAGAAGCAGACAGGTGCCTAGTGACAGGCTTGCAGAAACTCTAATTGCTCTGGGCTGGTGATGATGGTGAAAAATTACTGTGTGCAATGGAGCAAAGAGAAATTTGGGGGGATTGAAATGAAGAGCAGTAAAGGGGGAGTCATTTCCTCTCCTATGGACGGTGCTTAGCTTCCCTTTCCCAAGTACATACGGCTCTCCTGGTATTTAAATCAAACTTTGTCAGTAAGTTAATGGGACGATGGCTGCTGTTTCACTCCTGCCGGAACATGGGGCCGCTGGCCTACCAACACTTGTTTTCATTAGGGAGCGTGAAGAAGGGAATGCTGTCAAACGGAGCAATCATACAATATCACAGAGGAGTAAATTAAATCTGCTGTTCTGAACCTCCCTCTGTGTCAAATGGTAATTAGGTCACAGCTAAACTGGATTACTATTTGAGTGAATTACAACCTTATTATTCAATTGGCTTTCATAGAACCTCTTTGAGGATAGTTTGAACTATTTCAAATGTTTCTCCGAAGGCAATCTGTCACCTAACTCCCGTTAGAATAATGCCTGGTTTGGATTTGTTTCTTTACTTTATAGAGTATTTTACATTTATGTTCAGAAAATTCTCTACTTAAATATTTAACGCCACTTCTTACTGGAGAATTTAACACCTAGCAAAATTGGAGGGTTGTTAACGATTCCATTCATAGGCAACTAAGATTTTAATCAAAGGCACCAGCTCCAGCTCAGTGACAGAGAGCTCCATTGAAGCATTTTGTTGGGAAGGTGTTGCCATATCTCCAACATGTTTCTCCTGGTTGCAAATTTCGTCACACATCACAGTGTTTCCATGGGAGAAGGGAAGTGTAAATTCAGAGCAGAAAGATCTCTGGCCATCTGTCCTGGGGACGCACATTCTATCCATGAGATCAGTACAATCTGGATGCCATAAAATGGCTTCTGAGAAAACCTGGAACTCAAACACCTGTTTTATGACAAACATTCACCTGCCATGTAATACAGAATCATAGAGCCACAAGGTTAGCAGGGACCACAATGGTCATCTAGTCTGCCAAGATGCAGGATTTGTTATGTCTGAACCATTCAAGACAGGTGGTTATCCAGCATCCTTTTGTAAACCTCCAGTGAAGGAGCTTCCACAACCTCTCGAGGCGTCTGCTCCATTGTCCTGCTGTTCTCACAGCTAGGAAGTTTTTCCTGAGATTTAATCTAAATCTGCTGTGCCAGAGGTGTAATATACACCACCATTTACCTCACTGCTGGATGTGGCCCCTTCTTTCTCCAGTGCATTCTTGAAGATTGAGTTATTAATGGGTGTAACCCCAAAATGAGTATTAGGTGCACTGGACTGTGTTGGTCTACGTCCAGGTAATGATAGCGACCCTGAGTCTTCACTCTGTGATGCTGGTAAGTCTGTCTGTCATTAGCAAAGCCGGTGGATGCATGTGCAGAAAAGCAGCTGAGGACTATGAAAGGACAAACCAGACGTGTGTAAACATGAACTGCCAGAAGGAGACAGTTGGCAGGAGGCTGGTTAAACCACTGGTTTATCCTATTTAATCTCTCTTGGGGCTTCGTGTGGCTCCCATTATCACAGCATCGACGTGCTTGTAATGATAATATAATTACTGAATTCAGGTATGTCCTTTAGCCACTGCAAAGTGCCTAAGGCCCTGGTCAAAAGAATAAAAACAAATGCAATAGAACAAACACATTAAATAGCAACCTTTTAACGGCGTAAATGCGCTTCAAGTGCTGCAGTCAGAGCTCTGTTCGTGGACTTGCATTGATGCTGCAAGGGGCTGCCTGGAGCCAAGGGCAGGACTGATGGACCCTGAAACCTTCTCCTTGTTCATTTACACTGAGCCAACTCCGGAAGAAAACTAAGTGCTTGGCGACTCTTTACTAGGCAGGCTAGGTGTCTTTGTTGTGGCTGACAGTAGCATTCGTGTGTCACAGTCACTCAGCGTGAGATGATTTGGGGGCTGATGCAAGGCCTTAATATTTGCGAAGAAGCAATTTTTGCACGTACCATAGGTAGAGCCCCAGAGAATGCGTCCTTGTAATGCCGGCAGGACTCGCCAGCCAGGCAGATGATGTCAGCTCTTTAGAAGCAGACCGATGCTAGTCAAAGTAGATACATATAGAGAAGACGCTTTTACCCAGGCTTTCAATGTTTTATGTTTATCTGACATATGCTCCATCAGGTTCTTGCTCTCCAGTTCAAGGCAGATAAATTGGTCTTTAATGCTCATAGAGTGACTCTAAGCTATTCATGGAGGTGCTGAAGGATTGGCCTGTTTATAGATTTTAACCTTGAAGCATAAACCTTTCTCTAGGAAACTGTGTTGCTAATTATTATTCTAGTTTGCCCTTTCCTTGTGTGAATTCCAGCGAAGTACATTCTGTTGTGTTAGTTCTTTAAATACGTGTAACTGTGTCTGGGGGAGATGAAATGAAATTATCTCAAGCTGTTTTTATTTTATATTTTTATTTTGCCTTTCAAATGAATCCTTCCAGCCACCTGGCATGGCCCACGCTGGGGTGGGATCTCCAACAGCACCACTGGAGTCATGTGTCATCTCCTATTGAGATGCCTAATTCTCTTAGGCACTTCTGAAAATCTCATCCGATGAGCGATCCTGGAAACTGAAGTACACAGTATATAAGAATATAAAAAACACTGCCCTGAAACGCGCCCCAGAATCCCTCAGCACTCCCCAGAACCCGGGGAACGCAGCATTCCTGGAGGATGACAAATCCAGGCTGTGGTGGCACAAGGCAGGGTCCCTCCCAACAAATGCCTGCCCAGCAACCTTGTCCTGTTTATACTGAGAGATCTCCAGCTCACGCACTCATCTCATCTCAGTGGTGACATTGTGGCATCCAGGTGAGAGGTGGCCCCTCGGGGGCTGCTGTTCCACCCAGGCCTGCAAAGCTACTGGGTCTAGCTTCTTTCACAGAAAATGCATCTGCCAGTGCTTCACCGGATTAAATCCCAGAGTGACACTGCAACAAATGACAGGAAACAGCGATGTCTAAACTGTGTCTGATGCACACATGGAAAGTGTTCCACTGCAAAGAGAGGCGATAAGCGGCATGGACAAGAGCGAAAGGGAATGTTATAAAAAAGAGATGGTCGTGTTGCAGAGAGAGCCAGGAAAGTTCACGGAGGTGGCCAGAGATGGTACTCAGCCCAGCACTGGCACAGTTGTGGGGAGGAACAGAAAGGAGACAGATGCAGCTGAGTGGGAGGGGTGATTGGAGAGGGCAGTAAAGAGAGAGACAATCAATAGATGGAGAAAATCTAAAACCATTTTGAACCATCTCCTGCAACGAATGGGGCTCCAGTAGGGATGTCTGACAATGGAGTTGATTGTGGTTGTTACATGAGAGCAGAGGAGAAACATCTTTTTGCATATATCATGGAAAGGACAACGATGGGAAAGGAGTAAAGGTGACAGAAGATAAAAGCACAATTGGGGATTTCAACAGATGTGGTGTCATCAGAAAGCTGTACAGGGGCAATGCTAGTGAATGATGGACCTTTACGGATGCGGAAATTAGTATTGTGATATTAGGTTGATGGGCACTTTGGAAAACTTAAAATAGCATTATGGCAAGTGTCACCAGGTGGCACTGTTACACATAGTCATCCACTTAGCAGGTAAGCAAGTTGTTAGTCGTTGAAGAAATGCTTGTGTTGTTGGAGGTTTGATTGCAAGATTTGCTGTAGTCGAAGCAACTGAAAGCAGCAAGAAGGTTTGCTCTGTGCTAGAATCACTACTTGGTGCAGAGTTGCTGGCCATCAGATCATTAGTGTTGGGCTGAGATTTCTGGAAGTAGGGATTGCCTGCATGCTATTTGATCATCTCATTTCAGGGCTGGTGACATGGGCAAATAAAGCAAATTACACTTAGAATATACACAGCTCACTGATTTCTTCTCCACTGAAAGCTGGCCTGCAAGGCCCTGGGATTCTGCCACTGCTCAGCAGGTGAGCTAGAGCAGGACACCAGTGTCGGAAAAAGTGGCCACAATAAATTAGCTTAGTGAGGACAAGTAGGATGTCCAGCTGCAGACAGTGAGCACGCAGGAGACCTTGGTGGAGGGGGAATGGAGAAGGCTGGATGCTTGTTTCTTTTGGAGTCACTTCCTTCTCTGACGCATGGCGCTGACAGTCACACGGGGGTTGGTCAAGACGGAGAATGGAAGAGCTGTTAAAGGTGTTGTACAAGTGAGGTTCAGCAGCCCACGCTAGCGGGGGGATCACGTTGCAGAGGTGAAGCCACCACCACAGGGGCAGAGTGACTTGACAGGCAAGTGAAGAGCAATGGCAGAAGGAAGCAAGACACCTTTTCATTCAATGCTTCCCAATGTAAGTTACAACGAGGCAGTTTTGCTTGTTAACGCTCAGGGCCCATATCTGATACCACTTACATTGGTGCAAACGCCAGTCTAAACAGCTTTGTCCAGCTGAATGGAGCTGACAGAAGGAGAAATGTCTGTGCCACTGCCTCTGCCTAGGATTTATTAATTGCTTTACCTTTTGAAATGTCTCTGGGATAATAGCTGTTAAAGTAGCGGTTTATTGGTTGGATCCCTTGAGCAATAATTCTACGTCATGCCTGAACGACATTAGCCCCAACAGGAGACCAGCACCTGGAAAGGCAAGAAAATTAATATTGATTTTGGTATAAAGCTTCGGGTGGTCGTTGTTCCACACCCGGTGGTTTTATTTCTCTGCATGTTCATAGGGTGAGTTTGACACACGCCGTTTGCAGAGCTATTGCCACCATTCAAACTGCTCATTTGCAAACTGTTGCCTGGCGCTGTATTTGTTAGGGGCGGGAATCCCATGTGTCTGTTTGCCTCTAAGCCAGGGGTCTCAAACTCAATTTACTTTAGGGCCAGTCCTCAAATCCCACCAGCGGGCCAATAATGTCACTCATGCCGCCCAAACTCCGCCCCCGCCCCCACCTGCCTAAGGCTCGGGGCGGGAGTTTGGGTGGGGGGAGGAGGTCTGGGGTAGAGGGATCTAGCCAGGAGAGAGAGCAACAGCAGGACTAAAGAGAGCTAGACCTGAGTCAGTGACATCAGTGTGACTCCTTCGTTTGGGACGGAAGCGCCTAAAGCTGATTGAGCGCAGGTCGGTAGCACAGAGACCCACGCAGAAATGACTGCACTGGTTTTGGTTCACACCGTTTGTTATTTCAGTGTGTAAATCACCTCTGTGACAGCTGCTGAAATAACTGTATATTTCATCCTCTGAAGCCGCCACAGGAGGTTATCCTAGCGGCAGCAGCAGCAGCTACCCTGGCCATTATTATGGATATTATCATAGCCCCAGGGGCCTATTACGCTAGGTGCTGTACAAACACCAAACAGAGAGCCCTCTGCCCCAGAGAGTTTACAATCTGAGCATAAGCCAAGAGACAACAGATGGGTACAGGCGAACGGGAGGTGTGGGAGGGCACAAGCAACCAATGAAACAACACTGAGCAGCAGCACACAGTGGGCTCAGCATCCCAGCACCCTACAGCATCACTGCAAAGGAGAGCCTTGAGGCGGGATTTGAAGGAGGCTGATGAGTCCGTTTATGGGGTGCTGCCTGGGCCAAAGCACAGAGGTGCTTGTTTGACAATGGCCCAAGTCGGTGCTGAAGGCTGGCATGATGTCACATGTGCTTTTAGGAGGCCTTCAGCATTATCACCACTTGCTGGTCAGTCAGCGGTACTCAGCCTGGCGCCAGGAGAACATACACGGCCCATTCTCTGGGGCCTTGTGTGCCTGGAGCAGAAGCTGAGAGTCGGATATGAACACAACTGTTCCATCGGTGAGAGTTTTCCCCCAGGGGTGAGGTTGGCCCTCGGGCCCGTTGGGGCTGGTGCAGGCATCACCTGCGTGGGGGGGAGTGTGTGTGTGTGTTGGGGGGAGCTGCTTTCTCTTACTGCTTCCTTAGTTGTATTTCCTTACACTCCCCCTGCAGCTGCCCCAGCGTGTGCCCCACACGCACTTTGCACACGCTGGATGCCAGAGGGGTGCAAGGTACGCGCTGCCACTTACAGGCTCACCTAAACCAGTGTGTAACTGTAGCCCTGGTGTGGCTCCATTGACTGTAATGGAGTTACTCCAGATTTACACCAGCCTGAGCCGAGGCTTTCCCTGGGTGTCACTTACACCACTGGTCCGCTCCCCTTGCCGCGAGCATAGAGGCTTCCGTGGGAGATGCTCCCCACCACCCCCGCTTGCTCGAAGCTGCCTTTGTTTATATTTGCCCACAAACTAGAAATTGGTCACATTCCTCCCCAGAAGCCATTGCTAAATAACAATCCTTTATCCATCACCCGCAAGTCGGGTCCGCTCAGCACTGCAAAGCGCGGAGATACCATCTGGCCCTCTCTCCCGCAGGTGTACAGCTGATGCAGTGGACACCCCTACACCCACCCCTGCAGCCGCCGCATCCCAAGGGACTTAGCAGCTCTAGTCCATGCCTGGAGCAGGTTTGGGGCAGAGAATCAAGGAGCTGGGGAGCCCTTACTGAGCAGACCTCAGCTACAGCGGAAAATTTGCCCCCATTTAACTTTAGTGAACTAAATACCAAATTCTGGCCTTGTAGCATGACTGCAGCTCTGCTTTGTTCTCATCATTTGGATTCAAGTACAAATGCTGACACCCAGTGGTCATGCCCGTTTCGCTCCTACAAGAGCTCCCTTTTACCCAGCCCACAGCTCCAGAGGCGTCTGCAATAGAGCGTCTGTCTGCCGCCTTCATTCCCTCACGCACCACCGGCCTGAAAAGCCTCTTGCTCACCGGAGCTGACTTGTTTCAATGGCATTTTTCTCATGGCTCAGGCTCCACAACTCAACCCACTGTAGAGTGGTTCCCTGGGGGCCCAGGGTGACTCAGCCAGGAAAAAGAGGGTCACCGAGGGCTGCCCAGGGTCCAGTGAAAGGTCTGGGCTCTTCTAGCAGCTGCTGTTGCTGTGGTGAGAAACCAGGGCTTGGCCACGGGGTTCTACGCAGGGAAGGCTGTTCAGGTGCTTTTCAGCCCTGCTGTCAGGTGCTGTTAGTATAACGACATTTGCCCCTTCTGCTTTGTTACTTACCAAATGAAGAGCCGTGAGGCAGTGACAGATACCCTGATTTGTTTGTCATTCCCCTGCAGCAAGTGCAGCCTCTTGTTTTCAAGGATTCGACAAGGATTGATGCTCTCCAGGGACAGACCCTTAGGAACAATCATTTCGTGTGGGTTGTGTTTTAATGGTGTCAAGACTTTATCGATCCAAGTAAGAAAAAAGCCATAACCACCGTGGGAGGTTCAGCCGGGGGGATGTCAACACGCCCAGCAGACATGGGGTGATGAAAGACAGAGCCCCTGCCCCCCCATGCCGCACCACCCCAGCCTGTGCTTTGCCAAGTGTTACTGCAGTGGAGACGGCTCTTCGTGGAGTTTGCGCCATGCTGAGGGCATTGTCGCTGAGCTCAGACGAGGGTGACCAGATTTTATAGGGACAGTCCCTATATTTGGGGCTTTCTTTTATATAGGTGCCTCTTACCCCCCCACCTCCTGTCCGATTTGTCTCACTTGCTGTCTGGTCACCCGAGCTCAGACTGACTGAAAGAGCAGCCGCCTGGGGTTACATTCATGGCTAAGGTTGGGGGAGCGGGGAGGTATTTGGCTGGCATGGGTTTTGATCAGGGCTGGCTCCAGGCACCAGCCGACCAAGCAGGTGCTTGGGGCGGCACCTTGGGGCGGGGCGGCGTGCAGGTTTTTTTTGGTTTGGCAGGGTGGCGCTGGACGGTTTTGTTTGTTTTTGTTTCAGCTGGGCGGCGCTCGGAGGGGGGGTGTTTCGGCCATGCTCGGGGGGGCGGGGGGTTTCGGCGGCATGGCGCTCGGGGGTGTTGGCAGCGCGGCGGTAAGGGGGGACAGGGGTTTCCGCAGCACGGTGCTGGGCGGGTTCAGCGGTGCTCAGGGGTTTTGGCGGCACGGCACTGGGGGTGGCAGGGGACTTGGCGGCACAGTGCTGGGGGGGTTGGCGGAACAGCACGGCACTCACGGGGGGGCGTTACGGCGGGGCGGTGCTCACGGGGGGGGGGGTGTTACGACGGGGCGGCACTCTTTTTTTTTTTTTTGCTTGGGGGTGGCAAAAAAGTTAGAGCCGGCTCTGGTTTTGCTTGCCTGCCACGGGGCACAATAATTTTGCTGACTTTATTCTGTTTGGTAAACTGAGCCTACGTGCCATCCTAGGAGGTTCGAGGAAAATGTCGTTCTCAAAAAGTCTGGAAAGTTCCATGAGATTCTACAAAGGTCCAGAACATTCTAGGAGGTTAATGAAAAATGAATCCACATAGGGAATACCTGAACCATGTTACTTCAAACATTCCATTTTCCCTTTCACTAACAACAAAAGCAGCGCCCCCAGCGCGGTGACCCCCAAGCCTGGCACCCCAGGCGGTTGCCTGACCCTAAATCCAGTCCTGCTGCAGCTCTGGGGACGCCATTGGCCAGCCACCGCGTGTGTGAGCCCCCCTCCTTTTCCTGCCCTAGAGACACTGCCCCCTGAGCCCAAGCCCCGAGCCCAGGCCACATTGTCCAATGCCTTTCGTTACAGGGCCTGGGGCTGATATTTCGCTTTGGGCTCTGACTGTTTTGTTTCCCAGTCGGCCTGCCCGGCCAGCGTGGAGAATAGCTCCCTTCTTTGGCAGTTAGACCCCGCGGGCTGAATGGCTGGCGGTCACTGGCCGGGTGTCTGTGGTGGGGGGCGCGTGCGGGAACTGTTGGCCCCTTCAGGGTGGCCAGGTGCCTGGTTTTCGACCGGAAAGTCCAGTCGAAAGGGGGACCTGACAGTGTCTGGTGAGATCTATTGCCCTGACACCCACAGGCCAGTTACTGCAGGCAGGGGAGGGGGCTGGGTCATCACCGGCACCAGCCCCTCCTCAGCCGGGGCTGCCTCCTCCCCGCGTGGTAGACAGACTCCGCAGGAGAGTCCCGCCCGCGCCAGGCAGCGGGGCGGGGAGTGGAGAGGGGAGAAGAGGAACCGATGGGGGCAAGGTAGGTGCTGGAGAGGGGAGAGGCGGAGCCTTGGGGGGAAGATGTGGGGCAGGGGAGGTTCCATTACTGAGGCCCCGACATGCAGCACACAATTATTTCCCTTTCACTGAAAACACGTGTGTCACAGGGCCCTGCGAGTCAGGGCTACCAGCTCTGCCCCGCTCTTGTGCTGTGACTCAGCCCGCACCTCCCTGTGACTCTGTTTCCCTACATGAAAACTGGGCCAGGTAACACCGTATTTACCGACTACCCACAGGCCTTGGGCAGTTTACTAGCTCACAATTATTTCACTGCTGATCGGTTTGACTATCACCGGGGTCCTTCGGTGCAAACGTGCCAAGTATAAATATCAACACTTTCCAAATGGGTCAGGGTAGTGGCCATGCCAGTTCCAGAATCACTGTGCCACCCAGGCACTAGGCGACCCTCCCGTCGGCCCCCCCCTCCCCTGAGCCATAGGGTAGAGGAATGGCTCTTTCAGACGAGGTTAACTCGGTTTTTGGACGCCCATAGGAAGGTGGCTGTCCCGGCTTCCCACCGTTTCCTGGGAAAAGCACCCAGGCAGCAGAGCCATTGATGGCCAAGCACAGAGCGCCGTGCGGCTCTGGGGGTCCTGCTTGCAGGGGGCCATGCTCGTCATACTGGCAGCCCAGGGAGGGGTGCGTGCGCCCGCAGCAGCTGGCTTTGCCCGCAGCGTGTCTGCCCAGGGAATCCAGCTGGGGGGACCAGGCGGACGCTGAAGGAGCCTGGCTGGGAGCAGGTTGATGGAAGATGAGGCCAAACCGCTGTCCGGCTGGAGAGTGGAAGCGCATGGGAGACTGGGGCCAGCGAGAACACACTCAGGAAGCCTGCCCCCTGCCCCGCCTCTTTCGCCAAGGCCCCGCCCCCTGCCCCGCCTCTTTTGCCAAGGCCCCGCCCCCTGCCCCACCTGTCCCCATTTCCCACGCCGCCCCGGCCCTGGCGCTCGCTCCCTCATCCCCCAGGTATCACCGCCGCCTGCAGAGCCGGCAGGGAGGCGCTGATGTGGTGCCTGCCTGGTGGCCCAATTGGGGCACAGCTGGGGGGTGGGGGGGGCTCAGACCCCCCAGAGCAAGGGACTAGGGTGGGGAAATCGGGGCACAGCAGGGAAGATGTGGGGCCCTGGCACAAAGGGCCAGGTGGGGAAACCGAGGTACAGGGGGGTCAGACAGGTCCCCCCCCCATGGCACTGGTTTTGTCTTTGCAGCTCGGTCCCCGGCAGGCTGGGGGCAGGGGGACCTGCTCCCCCAGGCTCCAGCAGCAGCTGCATCTCCCCACCCCACCCCGTGGCAGAGGTAACACCACCAGGTTCTCTTTCCAATCAGACGTTCCGGTCAAACACCTGGCCAGCCTAGTTCGTGCGCATGTGTGTGTGTGTGTGTGTGTGTCTGTCTGTCTGTCTGTCTGTCTGTCCCCTGCCCATCACTGATCAGTAACTCGGCCTGCCAGGTACTACTGGCGCAGTGCACTTGTTTGGGGTGTTACTCAAAGGGCTGAATGGCATCAGCAACCCAGGTTCTGAGCCTGTTCTTTGTACCAGCAGCCATGAGCCTTTTAGCCAAAGGGGACAGAGTGTAACCTTCATCCTGTACTGCAATGCACACAGTGTGTTTGCACACACGCTGGGTGCAAACACACAACGCCTGGTTAATGACAGCCCCACACTGGCCTCTCGCAACCACACTCAACCCCCACCCTGGCCTGCTGGGAGCCCAGAGCTAACCTGCCTGGCTCACGCGGGCCAAACCCGTTCTGTACCATGGCTCCCTGAGGCATCCAGCACAGCTACCCCTGCGTTCTCAGCCGGGGGCACCTGGGCTGCGAGTAATGTGTCTGGGGCCACACTGGTGTAGCCAGGGAAAGGCAGCTCTGCCGGCTGCCACTGAGCGCCGGCTTCCTGCCATCACAGGCAAACAGGGTCTAAGACTCTGAAAACTGGCAGTTTGTGCCTGCTGCCATGTTTGTGCATCAGGATTATACCTGCAGCCTGACTGATGCTGCGTTTTAAGGCACTGGCTGGCTGGCTGGTGTAACCCAGAGGGAAATGGCTGACTGGGTTTGGCAGAGTTGCTGTTATAAAGACAAGTAAAGCCCAGACTGAATTCAAGGCCAGTTTATTAAAAAAAAAAAAAAGGTCATGGACATTACAGCCAAACGTTTCAAACGTGGCTGTCTGTTCCCGGGAGCCTGTAGCCATTTCTGGTGACTGATTGTTAGCCCTTTGGGAAGCCTTGGATTTTGGAGGCGGCCTGATGAGAGCTGCTCCCTGCCCTGTCGCTGGCAAAAAATGATCAGGCCCCGGGGTCATAGTGAGAGAGTGCAGGATAAAAGCAAAATACGTTTATAGCTTTTGGTCCCCGTCATGCAGCAGGAACGATGTGTCACACCAAGCCAGCTGGCTGGCGGGCCTGCCCTGAACCGGCAGCATTTTTCTAGCATAGCATCACTGAAAAGGAACAAGCCCTTCTGGAGTGCCTTGGGCAGGCCCCTTGCAAGGCAGGAGTGAGCACTACCCGCTATGCCTCAGCGCTTCCTCCATTCCCAGCAGTGGGGCTTTCAATTGGTCCCAGCTGCACCTGGGGGTGAGGTTCTCGCTCTCTCTCAGAAGACTTTGCCTATGCTCAGTTTTTCTCCCTGTACTCCACTGGCTAAGACCTCCCTGGCTGGGGACTTTACCCCCTCCAAATGCTAGGGCTGGCCCAGCTCCTCCCCTGCTGCAGCTCCAATCAGCGCCAATGGCACGATGCAGCTTTACACCAGCAGAGACGCTCTTAGTTCTTTGGAGTTTTTCTTTTCACTCAGGCCTTTCAATTCTTCAGTAATGGTTGGTGCATGTCTCTGAATTTGGACACTGCAGAACTACACCAGAGCAGGACACCGCCCCCCCCCCCTTGGGTTTGTTCTAGGTTGTGAGGTACTGCGGGTCGAAGTGCACATCTGAAAATAATACCTTTTAATCACCAGGGTAAAGAGACAACTTGTGCATTTGGAATAAATTCTTATTTTGATTCTGGTCTTTTTTCCCCCCTACTGGAATAACAATAAAGTTTGGAGGTGTTTGGCCACTGATTTTTGTGGCAAGGAAGTTTATTAATTTAGGAAATAAGCCGGCACAGGAGTAAGAAAGCACTAATACAAATATCAAAAATAAATATGGTCCAAGGTAAATGAACAGACCCTGGTAGAACATTGCCATTAAGCAACCTGACAGATGCAGTGGACCTGAAATGAGCCTCAAAGTCCTGTTATGTTTCTTGAACCACTGGGCCAAGCAGCCAACACACCTCACCCCTGTCCCCCAGGTACATAGTTTCTTAGCCTGTTTTATAAGCATTTTTTAAAAAATAAACTTTGCAGTAACACTTGCCTGAGTGAGGTGGCAGCAACATTTAATTAGTGTCATTTCTGTGGTGACTGTCCCAGCAGTCAAGCTGTGCTTTCGGTTAAGTTCGTCTGCCCGCTCCAACCTTCTACAGGTGTTGGGACGTCACCTCAACGTTCGTGTGACAAGGGTAGTTCCCAGCCTTTTTTTCCTGCCATTATAAACATTACCCAATGCTTTGAACACATTCTTCCTCCTCAAGACTTAAACAATCCCATGCGTGTCTTACTCACTAAGGCTCGGCAGAATCTGCATGTCCTGGGGCTGAGTCAGTGTGACTATGTTTATTACTAGCCAAAACGTGCAGGCCAATCATTGAAGAGGCTGGGTGACTATGGGAGAATATGTTGCCACACACAAGTACCACAGCTGTGTGGCCTTGGCCCCTAGCTTAGTGTGCAGGATTACTCACTAGCTGGAGCACTAAGATAATAGCGGCCGGGAGGGCTATTTTGGGTTAACCAAACCAGCCACTATAGCGGCTCGTAATGGCTTGTTGCCAGCTGAAATGACAGTATGTGGGGGAGTGATGGGGGGCTCACACGCACACACCACACCTGCCCCAAAGCCCAGGCAGGTAATCTGATACCAGTCACTTATCCTGGGTCGCTAAAAGAAATTGGCCCCTGCATCTCCCCAGCCCACATAGCATGTCAGGTGCTGCTGTGACACCGCAAACCACAATAATCTGTCCCCAACACACCACTGGTCAGCAGCCCACCAGGCAGCTTGCCAACAGCCTCTCGCTGGCGTGAGCCATTTTTCTTAGTGCAATACCTGTTAATTTGGGCAGTCCCTGGCCAGGATGCCCTGCTTCTCAGAGAGCAGCAACTGCGCACATCTGCAGCAGGCAGGCGCTCTACTGCAGCTATTTTATTTACAGAGCTCGCCACTTACGGGAGGCTTTCAACTTTCCTAATTGTGACCACTAACGAGGCACTGAGTCCTGGGGGGGGGAGGGGGCTGCATCTACCTTAGAGGAGGCGCTACATCAGTTAATTGCTGCATCATCTGGGGTAAGATGCTTCAGGATGCTCCTGAAACAAGAGTGAGGAAGTGGGCCTGGCTCAATGATTGTTTGTTGTGTCAGTTGGGCATTTGTCTCAAAATGTCTTATTGAAAATTAAACATTTCCCATTTGCACATGCAATCTTGCACCTAATTTACATTTTTTTTGCATTTACATTTAATTGCATTGCATGTGCAAGTCATTGGTTATGCACCCAGCAGGCCCTTTGCTTGCACACACACCTGACTGACATGCAGTAACTGTGCACGGATGCACACATCCATCAGGCAGTTTGACACACATTTTTAGTGTGCATGTGTGCTGTCTGAAAATCAGAGTAAAGAATGAGCCAGTGTGCTTTTAAACAAACATTCCCGACAGCATTCACGTGTACTACTCCCTCTGCCAGTGTATTTTAGAAACATCCATGAGCCAAACACTTCTGCATGAGGGGACATGGTGGATTGATACTGAGTGTCTCAGCTCAGGGCTAGCATTTAGTTATTTCTGATTCCATCCCGTGCCCATGTTCACTTTTTCTGTGCTATAGTGTCAAGTCCAGGACTGCTCCCTTCTCTGTTACAAAGGCCCAATCATGGAGTTACAAAGCAAGCATGCACCATACTCAAACCATCGTTTGTCCCCCAGCTGCACTTCCGTCTCCAAGCCCCACCCGCACACAGTTCCCATGGCATGGGGGAGGATGCAAGTTCAGCCCTTTGCCCATAGGACGTTACCATTTTCTGATCGGATGAAGGCAGATGTTGGACTCAGGTTTGTGGTGATTTGAAATTCAACTTTCCAAGCATCAGCTAGTCACTGAGAGGTCCCTCCTTCTTCTGAGCCCTCCTCCCAGGAAACATGTTCACTGAGAGAGTTGTGGAAAGTGAGACCACTCCCACAGCAAGCTCCAGGAGCATCAGTGTAATGTCACTTGTCCATGATCAGCACTGGGCTGTTTTTACTCCACAGGCTTCGTTTAAAGCTGGTCAGACATTTCATCTGCTGGGCAGTCCTTTGCATAAGGCTCTTTCCGATCTAGGAGCCTCTGGGTGCTTTGTAAAGCTGTTTTCCATGTCCAAGTCCTGCAGGACATCCCCTTCCAGCACTTGACAGTGGAGCCTTAGGATTTGTTCCTCCCATGAGCCATCTGCCATGCACTGTATTTGTAAGTACAGCCATTCCCGGCAAAAAAAACTGTTTCAAGGTCTCCTCTTTCACAAATAACTGTGGCATGGTAGATGACATGATTAAATAAATGCAGTTAAATAATGTTCATTGTTTAAAAACGAACAGTGGACTCAAAGAAGGTAGAGAGGGAGCCAGCAGGGAAATATACCGTATGGTGCTCAGCTCACTATGGACGATAGCATCTAGCAACCTTTCCTAGGCTGGTGAGTGTAATCTTGATCTTCCACTGAGTTTCCATCATGTTAACTGTGTTTCCACTCATTCTTATAAACACACACAGCAGCCCTGTCGATATTATTCATCATTGTCTCCACTGCCTCCTTTTTTGCCCTGTTATTTTATCATAAAAAATTATTCTAGCATCAGTCAAAAAACTTCTCTGACCGTTGTGTTGTTGGACTATAGAAGCATACTAAATAGGAGTGGGGAAGTAGAAAAGACTCGTAAGAAGTTCAGGTTTCATGTCTGTTCTTGGGATGACATGCTAAGGGCAATCCATTGGACACAAGCTGCACAACAAGCCCATTTGCAGCGTTAGCATCCCACTGGAGCGTGAAATTTGCCAAGAACCAGAAGTTGGCATGGGTCTTTATTATGGACATCAATAACATGTGCATAATGCAGCAGTAAGTTCCGCTGACAGCTCAGAGGGCATCTCTGGAAATCATTTTGTTCAGGAATTATTCCAAATATAGAGATGTAGGTGATATATTTTTCTCTCCATTTGTTCTTAAAAATATAAAAGGCAAATTAAAAAACAGAAAGATCAACATGTAGGTATGTATAAAAGCCGGGACATCCAAATAATTGCTCTATTTAATAGGCTTCAATTCATCTATTATTAGAGTGACAATATTTCTATAGCTAACTCTTCCTCTGTATTGACACCTGCATGAGTAAAAACAACAGACTATCCATGTGCTTTGAGATTATGTGGTCATAGAGAAAGAGTGATTCTAACCATAGGTTTCATGGGTAATTTGTTTGATACAGATCCTAAGGGATACTTCTGACCCAAAGAACATTTAATTAACTAGGTTGTGGGTAATTAATTTACCAGACCTGCTTCCCTCTGTGCAATCATTAATATGGGAAAATGTCTACCCAACAATGCATGTTAAGAGCTATTGGCATCAAAAGAGTGGAGCAGCACCGCCGCGTGAACTGACATAGTTCCAGTACAGCTCAGACAAATTTACCCTGGGGTTGAAGATCTGGCCCCATGGCTTTGGGCACAGATGCTGGCATTAGTTCCACTGGTGTAAGCTGGGAGTAACTCCATTGGAACAAATGGAAACAGTTGAGAATTCCACTGGGGTAACAGGTAAATGTACTGCACATTGGAAAAAATAACCCCAACTATACATACAATATGATGGGGGCTAATTTAGCTACAACGAGTCAGGAACAAGATCTTGGAGTCATCGTGGATAGTTCTCTGAAGATGTCCATGCAGTGTGCAGAGGCGGTCAAAAAAGCAAACAGGATGCTAGGAGTCATTAAAAAGGGGATAGAGAATAAGACTGAGAATATATTATTGCCCTTATATAAATCCATGGTACGCCCACATCTCGAATACTGTGTACAGATGTGGTGTCCTCACCTCAAAAAAGATATTCTAGCACTAGAAAAGGGCAACTAAAATGATTAGGGGTTTGGAGAGGGTCCCATACGAGAAAAGATTAAAGAGGCTAGGACTCTTCAGCTTGGAAAAGAGAAGACTAAGGGGGGATATGATAGAGGTATATAAAATCATGAGTGATGTTGAGAAAGTGGATAAGGAAAAGTTATTTACTTATTCCCATAATACAAGAATTAGGGGTCACCAAATGAAATTAATAGGCAGCAGGTTTAAAACAAATAAAAGGAAGTTCTTCTTCATGCAGCGCACAGTCAACTTGTGGAACTCCTTACCTCAGGATGTTGTGAAGGCTAGGACTATAACAATGTTTAAAAGGGAACTGGATAAATTCATGGTGGCTAAGTCCATAAATGGCTATTAGCCAGGATGGGTAAGAATGGTGTCCCTAGCCTCTGTTCGTCAGAGGGTGGAGATGGATGGCAGGAGAGAGATCAGGAGAGAGATCACTAGGAAAATCTGATCAGAAGTGTAACTTACATCACTTGAATTTGACCTAGACAGTTAGGAAGAAGATATACCCGCTCACTCCCTGGGCCTTTCTAATTCGTTTTATATCATGAAACCGACACAAAAACTGTCACTCTTATTTCGCCATTTGTGTGCTAAGGAGAGCTATACGTTTATGCACAATAGCGGTGTTGGTTAACAGTAACTGTTACTATTGTATTAAACTTAATAGTCATTGCTAGAGTGTGAAACAAATACTGCATAATGCCAGTCTAAGGCGCAAATTCTGCTCTTAGGTCACTGTCAATGGCGATAGAATTTGACATTATAGCAGTTGTACTTCATTTCATTTCTAACTGTACAAGCTGAAAAAGCTAGACAGACGTATGTAGCCTACAAGTTGCCTTAGCATTTACCTTTTCTTGCGCTGTGCAGCTAATAGAAATATTATGATGACAGTCAGAAAACTTAAGACTACTGCAATGAGGATGAACAGCTGCTTTTCATCTTTTCTGGACACTGCGAAGACAAACCACAAAGCATTAAAGGAATTTCTCCATTCGGCAGTAATTACATTACACTGCAACAAGACTGGAGCCAAGTACAAAATCCCATTTTCTCAGCATATGGGCTAGTGTATTATTAGATTTAACATGCTGCACACGTCCATTAATCCTTGCAAATATTTTAGGTTTAGACACATTATGCCCAGCTATATCCACCAGTGCTGCTCTTTGCTGCACTGAGATTTTATCACCCACTCGCTTCAGGAGGGACCCATCTTTCACAAACCTTGAGGCAGCCAGCCCAGTTCTGATCTCACGCATGCTGGAGAGAGTCTGGGGTGCTACTTTAGATTTGCAGCAGTGTGGTGGAATTGAGGTGATAATGTGTGTTTAGGAAGGGAATTAACGTTTTCACAATTCTTGTTTTAGCTTTTCCAATTGCCAAGGAAAGGAAGCGCCTCCCGCAAAACATTTCCAATCTGAGTAGCCCTGGCAGACAGAGGGGAGATAGAAATGACTGGCATCCCCATGTCACAGATGAGGACGTGAGGCCTAGAGGGGTTACGTGACCTGCCCAAGAATACACAGGAAGCCTGAGGCACAACCAAGGCCTGATTCCGGGGCCCTCGCCAATCATGTGCTGTACAGGGCACTGCTAAGCAGCTTTTTAGAATCAGGACTCAAAACAACTAACCTAATGAAACTGATTTTGAATTCAGTCCAGAAAGTCCCACTGTAACCATGTCGCTCATGTAGCCAGATCACAGAAACAATACGCTTGGTCACCTGCATCCAATGATAACCCAGTGCGGCTTGAAAGTATTAATGTGTAACCCCCTCACCTCCCCAAAAAGCCATCATGCCTCCCTCCTCATCTCACAATCCTTCGTGGTTGCAAAGGCAGCTGGGATTTAGTTCATGGGAAGACCCAATGGGGGTGGTTTGGGTGAGGGATGCTGGTCTCCTTCTCCCCCTCCCAGCGGCTATGAGGTCTCTAGCAGCTCAGCTCTCTCAGCCCCCAGAGCTGAGGCTGGTTCTGAGGCAGGAAGTGAGGAGGCAGCAGCAGAAGGCAGGAGAGGTTCCTAGCAACAATAAGATTTTGCTGACTTCTTCCCCTCTCCCCGTGGACGCAACGCGGGGTGGTCCCCGTTACCACCTCCGCCCCCGAGGGTCACAGCACATGGGCTGGGAAAACAGCAGCCTATTGAGTTCTCACCGCAGCCTGCTAGCAGCCAGTGTGCAGACGGAGGCAGTCTGAGTTCGTGGGCTGAGACACACATTCCAGGGAATGGGGGTGTGATCCTGAGCCCCCCGCAACATGAGCTTAGAGCCAGCTATTCCCCGCAGCCAAGTCTGACCAAAGCCCCACCAGCCTGCTGTCCTGGCTGTTGGAGCGTTCCACTATCCCTGCGGTCATTCAGACCGCGGCTGTCACCGCTAATTAAACCAAGCCCCCCCCCCCCACGTGCTGCTTCCCAGAAGTGGTGTGTCACCACATTTATAAGTGGGTTTACTCGCTAATCTCATGACTGGTGCTGTCCTGGGGTGACCACATGCAGAAATGCCATGGCTGTGGCCCAGCCTGGGAAGTGATTTGCTATGCACGCCTGCTTCATAGCAAGGGGGGGTGCTGTATCCACGTGCTGCCCCTTTGCTTCTCAGAGAAGGACTCATCCTCCTAGAGCCCTCTCCTCCCCAAATCCCCAGCCCCATTTCAGCAACCAGCAATCCCCTCTGTCAGCTAAACCCTTGCCTTCCACACCAAGGTCACGACGCTGGGCACTGCAGATGGTCTCCCTGCTGAGCCGGGAAGGAAACCGGCCCCCAGGATGTGGTTCTCCACAGTCTACTGCTTCCTGAGGCTGCATGGTCCTGTACTCAGAACAAACAATGGCCAATGGACCCATGGACAGCACAGCACCGCCTCTGGCCCTAGTCCCCAAATCCTGCCCCACAGAGACTTGGAAAGCGTTCTCATGGAACTGGGGCATACTCCCTATAGTCAGATCTGCAGAATTAGCCCCTGTCCAGCAAAACTGTTTCAGTTCTGCGGCCAGCAGAGCACTGCGTGGCCACCAAGAGGCATTTCCTGCCTGTAAAATGGGGGTGGGGGGGTGTTTGGTGAAGGTTAAATAGCCCATGTTTGCAATGTGCTTTGAAGATGCAAAACCATCTCTGGGCCAGATCCCCAGCTCTCAGCCCCAAGACAGACCGATAAAGGGGGCCCAACCGCACTAGTTTCTTTTACTGTCTCCTACCGTAGAAACACTCCCGCGTCCATTCACTCCAGAAGCCCTTGTCGGCGCAGAACATGTTTGTTTTCCCTCGTACACGGACGCATGAGACGCGGCTGCGATTGGACTGGGAGAAGGTAAAGGCGGTTTCCACTTGGGTTGAGACAGCCTGAGAAAGAGGTGAACATGCAGAATAAAGAAGGTTGATTGATTATGTGCTACAGGAGTTAGACCAGGTCTCTACACTAGAAACTGACATCAGTATATCTGTGTCGCTCCACACCCCTGAGCTACTCAGTTACACGGGCTAGACAGTGCAAGGGGAGAGCGTCTTCTGTCAATATAGCGACTGCTCCTGCGGACGCTGGTTAACCCCCCCAGGAGGCTGGCTTTGTTTCTTTGAAATGCATTTAGTGATGGCTTTCTACAGACCTAGCATGAGTAAAATGAACAAACTAATCAACCCTCTAAGCCAATTGTACTGGCATGTGAGCCACGGCCACAGTTTATTCTTGCTAATTTGTGGAGCCCTTCGTAAAGTTACCTAACTGGTGGATTATAATTTGCCAGTAAACACAGCCTTACAGGGATTCATTCCAGCAACTCTGGAGCCCATATTGTAACTAACAGGCACGAGGAAAGGGGCTGCACATCAGCGTTAGCGTGTGTTCGTCACCACGTCTTTGAAGAAATTAAAATTATACTTGCCTTGGGCCAAATCCTAAATCCTTGCTCAGGCGAAACGCCCGTGGATTCCACGCAGAGCTTTGCCGGGCGCAGGCTGCAGGCCTGACACCATTCATATTTTGGATGCTTGAATTGGAAAGTTATCCAAGTATCTCCTGGGGCCTCCGGAGAAGCCAGGGCCCCTTTTTGCCCGGGGCAGTGCACAGCACCGTGCCCTGAAGAGACTCCAGTCTATACAGACTGGCCAGAGGAGCTGGGAGGAAGGAAGGACTGTTATCCCCATTTTACGAATGGAAAACTGAGCCCCGGAGAGATGAAGCGACTTGCTTGCGGTAACACGTGGAGTCTGGGTAAACACTCGATTCGAACCCAGATCTCCTAAATCCTGATTAGGGCCACAGCTATAAAACCAGGCCTCACCCAGAAAGAAATGAACATCTGACGGTACAGTCGCCCCTAGAAGTGAGTATATGCTCCTCCTCCCCCAAACAGACGTCTGGTCCCTTTTTAAAGCCTTCGTTCTCGTCTCTCCACGAGCTGGCAATAAGTAGGGTCTGGCATAACAAGCTCTGCCCTCAGGCACCACACAGGGAGGTCGCGTACAAGAGCATCCCTGCCACCCAGTCAAGCACTGAGAAGAGCGTGGTGCAGGCAGCTCTTCACCCGTGGAAGCCGGGGGAGCCGGGCACGCCAGCCTGCTGCCCCTGCCTCCCATCCATTCGAGTCCTGTGCCGGGGCTATTGGCCGAGGTGAAGCTATGGAACAGCCAGAGTCCTGGGGCAGTGAGCTCAGCTGGGGGGAGGAATGACAGGCTTTTACATTCATGCGCAGGCACGATGGAGAACCTGCCAGCCACGTCTCTCTGCCCCTCGCAGATCTTACAATCCAATCCAGAAGGCACAAGATTGGATCTTTTTATATGTCACCTTATATTCCAGCTGTAGAGGTCAGATCCTGCCCTCTGTTACACCACCATACGTCTGGAGCAGGCTCGAGCAAGGTCTCTCTCTGCAGCTGGTCAAACTTTGCCCCAATGCACCTCACTCCTCACCGGCTTTTACAAACTGGTGGCAGCTAATGAGCCTTCCCACCATTCAGTTCAGGGCTGTTCCTTGCCTGCTTCAGCTTCCGGCCCTCCCATCCCATCCTGACAGCAAGGGGATGGAACAGGCTTCACGATGAGCAACCTTCTCACTCATCTTAAACTAAAGCCTGTGTAAGAAAGTTGGTTATCAACCGTGTGTGTGTCGCATACCGTCCAGGGAGCATCAGCATCACCATCATGCTCTGTCAGCTGCACCTCGTAGTCCAGGCAGCGCGGGGGGGTACCCCCAGCAGGAGGGCGCCACTCCACATGAACTTCCTCATAGGGAGAAATGGAAACCGACAGCTTCTCAGGCGGAGACGGTTTGACTGATAAGGAGAGAGACATGATCAGACCTTCCACTGGGGAATCATTGCCGCTTTCAGTCCTGGTTGAACTTCAGCGGCTTCTCCTGAGACGGTACCCAGTGCCCTCTGGCATCCTGACCAGGGCTGGCTCTGGCTTCTTTGCTGCCCCAAGCAAAAAAAACCAAAAAACCTGCGGGGTGGCTGGAGCGGCGAAGCAAATAAACAAATAAACAAACCTGCGGGGCGGCCGGAGCCGGGGTGCAAACTTTCGGCTAGCAGGACTCCCTGCGCTGCAGACGTGCCCCGGGCAGTGATGTGCACACCCCGGCTAGCAGGGGGGAGGGGAGGGAGCAGGGGGGGGAGAGAGAGAAGGGGGGGCGGCCAGGGCTTCCTTCAGCCGGGGCGCTCACCACTCGGCCCCTCTCGCCGCGCCGCTCCGGTCGGCGGGGAGGGAAGGACGCGGGCTGCCAGGCTTGCTGCAGTCCTGGCACTGGCTGGGGCAGACGGAGCGCGCAGCCGGCTCCCAGCAGGGTGCTCCCCTCCTCCGCACTGCCGCCCCCTACAGGGCGGCCGGAGCGGCAAACAAAACAAAAACAAAAACAAAAAAACGGCCGTGCTGCCCTAGGATTGGGCGGAAGCCGCCCCTTAGAATCTGCCGCCCCAAGCACCAGCTTGCTCGACTGGTGCCTGGAGCCGGCCCTGGCCCTGACAACCAGCTGCATGGATGTGGGCTGCCTTGAAGACAGATGTGGGCCATTACATTTAATTCCTAATTGAGAATTAGATTCTGCCTCTGAAACATGGGGTTTGGTACTTAAAAGCTCCTTAATGCATGGCAAGTATTTTGAGATGTTATTGTAGGTGAAATGGCATTGGTCAGCATCACAGTTCAGGGCAACTGGACCTGTATTTCCCTCCAGCCAGGGCACCCGTATTTAGGCTTCTGGCTCTCCAGCCGACACCTCTCTTGGGTGGAGACGTGCGTCTCTCTCCCTCCTGACCAGGGTATTTTCAGGATGCCAAGTTCCTTGCCTACACTGTGAATTCCCCAGCAACATCAGGACTGCTTTAATTTCCTCCTCAGAGACAAGAAAGTGGAGCTGCCATGGTTAAATTACCACGCGGCTCTTTCTCAGCTCATATTCCGAAGGTAAAAG
Organism: Mauremys mutica; assembly: GCF_020497125.1. NCBI lineage: Eukaryota > Metazoa > Chordata > Testudines > Geoemydidae > Mauremys > Mauremys mutica. Next base: position 2,037,406 of record NC_059080.1, read on the forward strand.
CATTACAGAAAACACAATCAAAGAACTATGGGCATGAGAATGAGCTTACCAGACAACACCTCAGTGCCGACAAGGGCGCTAAGCAGCCCCAGGAGGTTTTCCTGCAGTTACCAGGTCATAACCCCTTTGGCTCAGAACAAGAACAGACGGGAACGAGTCATTCCAACTCTTCCCAGCAAAGACTGGACCCTGTCCATTTGCTGGATCAGAACGAAGAGCCAGAGTCAGGTTATTTAACCTAAGTCCTTTCTCTGTCCGTTGGTCACTGGAGAATCCAGTCTGAACCAGTCCATGGGAGCGTCTCGCCAGGTGGTGGTACCGCTTGGACAATATTGCAACCCAAGTGAATTTGCCTAACCACCCTCCACTGTTCTTAATCTCTGGCAGGGTGTGATCCCCTCCCCACGGAATTCTGCACAATGCTTGGCCCACAATGATACATTCATTTAATTCAGTAAGGTTTGTCCAGGATATTGCTGCCATCAGCACATCATCTGTCACTGTGCAAAAGCTTGTAGCAAATCTCCATCTTGCCACTAACTGCACCCGGGTTTGCGTTAGCTTGCTGTTGTGAACCTGGGTGCAGAGATGTCCACACACCAAGGGAACATCCACCCTCTGCCAGAGGCGTTGCCTTCTCTTGTGTACATTTGGGGTCTGAGCGTGATGAGTCATGGCATTTCCTGCCTCCTGGGGGGAAGCGACAGCGTGAGTTCTTCTACTATAGGAATTGCTAATGATTGCTCCCTTCTTAAGTGAGGGTCTATCATGTGCCAGAGAGACTTTTAAGCAGAATTTCACATTAAAATCAATGGCAGTGCATTTGTGAGAGTATCCGCCTTAAAAACCTATGGCATAATACAGTCCATAATACTTAGAGCTTTGGCTTCAGTGGTAAATGTTCCAGGATTTAAGATTATCCTTTGGTCAAACCAGCTTTGTCTCATGAAGTTACATGTTGCAGAACAGCAGCAAGCTTATCTGTGCTCTCTAAAAATAAAGCAATTTCTTGCAATCGCAGAAATTAGAGGTGGAAGAGAACCCTGGTAAGTATGGAAAAGTTGGATAGAAAGAAATAGCTTTCACCAGTAATTTGATATTTTAAAAAGGCTGTTTTTCATCAGAAACAGACTTTCAAATGAAAAACGTTGGCCAGCCTCACTCTGGAGTCATTACGATTGTTCCCAAGCCCAGCAGCATATCAATCAGAAGTGTTGTTAATACCGAAGCGATAAATCAATCCCAGTCACATGCAAACTCCTAGGTAGAAACATTCTAAATTGCCTTCAAATATAATGCTGGCTAAAAGGAGCTAAATTCATAGGTGATGTGTAAAATGGTAAACAAAACCCATTACAGCTCCCTACTCTATTACACAACCTATATCCTGAGGCGTCTCCCCCACCACTCAAATCCTGACTTATCTCACACGCTTTAATGACTTCATCCTCGTGACACTCCGCAGAGGGAGAGAGAGCTCATTGTCCCCATATTACGGACGGGCAAACAGGGCTACAGAGCTACTGAGTAGAGCGCAGAGAGAGGAACTGATTTTTCAGTTTCGCCGTCTGTTAAATAAACCAAATTCAGGTCAACTTGAAACAAATATTTTCAGCAAACCAAAGAGTAAAATTTGTTTTGGGTCAAAATGTTTCTTTTCATTCTCAAGCCTTTTTAAACATTTTTAATTTTTTAAGAAATGTAAGAAATTTTCAGAACAAAAAGTCATTTCAAATTGAAAAATCATAGAATCATAGAATCATAGACTATCAGGGTTGGAAAGTGTTGGGAAAAAAAGGTTTAGGTTTTTTCAGATTGTTTTCAGACTTTTTCCACTCCCCCCAAATAAAAGTAATTTGGCAAATTCAGCACAAATTTGCAAAATGTTTCTGTCAACCTGAATCTGCATTTTTTGGCACAAAATGTTTCGGGCAAAAACTTCTGCCTAGTTCTAATATTATGTGACTTGCCTAAAGTCATACAGGAAGCATCCTCCCTTGGACCAACACATTTGTGTGAGCGTAAGGGAACTTAGCCCGGTGCAATTTCCATGCGACGAGGCCCTACCAAGGGGCAGGCGAGCACATTTGTACTCTCTTCTATTAGCTGTCCAAGCCACACTCCTGTTTTCGGTCCCCCGGGCTGCAGCTCCCTCTAAACTCACTTATGGTTTTAGCCAAAAAGTCTGACAGTAACCGTCATACTGCATCCAGTTGTGTATCTCTTGGTTTTAATAAAAAGCTGAAAGGTCCCTGCACTTTTCTGAATTATCACAAGTTCTATTAAGACACAGAGAAGCTGTTTCTGTTCCAATGGCAATTCTTATTAAATCACCCACAGCCAGTAATATGCCGCATCAGGTATTATCTGCAGAATACCGAATGGAGTCTTTGCTCCCACCAGTATGGACTTCCATCAGGGCTGCCCCATCGTTCTCAGAGTGACGATCATCTGAAGGGCCAGCCAGTAACACAGTCGCTAGGTGAAAGAGGGGGAAACACCTGTCCTGTGAGCAGGAACCCACCTCCCCACTTTCTCCCAGCATCTGCAACAGTCTGTTTCTTTTCACGGTTATTTACAAAAGTCTCCCTTAATATGGCCATTAGGATGGCACTAGGAAACACCTTTGTAGACCAGTTATCACATTTAGGGCCAAATCCAGAGGTCTTGGGGAGAGGATAAGTTCAGGTGACTTACACCTACTTCCAGCATCCTCAATGCGACTGTTAAACCAGTTTAGACAGCCTCAATTGCCACTGTTTACTGAGACATTGAATTTGGCCCTTAGACTGGACTAGAACCAACTGGCTTCTTGTAAGTGAACCTGTAGCTGATTTTTTTAAAATGTGCCCAGCACTTTCCCCATGCTGTCAGCGTCTTTAACGCACACAATAGTTACTGCAAAGTTTGAAGACTTCAGTTCAACACCTAAATTACCCAGTTATTAAGGCTGCCGAGCCAAGACCGTAAAACTACCCCACCAACCCATAAGGGCGAGATCCTCAGCTGGTGCAGAGAAGCGAAGCTTCTTTGCTTTCAGTTCATAGATGTGAAAGTTTTCTAGGGTTGCCAACTTTCTGACCGAACAAAACCAAACACCCTTGCCCCGCCCTGTCCCCGAGGTCTCACCCACTCCATCTCCCCTCCTCCCTCTGCCGCTCTCTCTCACCCACCCACCCTCACTCACTTGCTCATTTTCACGGGGCTGGGGCGGGTCCCTTTTCAACTGGGTGTTCGGTTGAAAACTGGTCATCTGGCAACCCTCTGGCGTCCTGTAAAGCCCAGGGTAGGGAACCCTCCCCCAGTAAATCCTGCAACTACCACAATAATTTGAGGTCGAACTGGAGAAGATCTTGTACCAAGACAGCCAGGCTTGATTTAAAGATGGCCAGTGATGGAGAGTGTACCACATCCTTTGGTAAGCAGTTCCGACAGTTAATTACCATCGTACTTACAAACCACTGAAACCTGGTCCCAAGAAAGCTACTGACTCATCCCAGGAGCTACTAGACCATGTAAGAACCCACCTCTTTCCCCCCGCAAGCCTGCAAAAATAGATGGGTCCGTCGTCATTACCTAGGTTCTGAAGATGGAATGTGAAGTAGGAGGGTCTCAGCTGTGTGGACTCTGAAGAACCATTAACACAGACGTTGAAATCAATATATTCTGCCTGCCTCAGGTTTTGCAAATTGCATCCAGTATTTCTTCCATGAGTCTGAATATAGTCGCTGCATTGCACTGCGTGATCCAGCCCTTCGTACCTATGCATAAGGTAAGAAAATTCTGTTACATGCCATATTTAAAATCAGGGATTTTTAAACTATTTGCACTGTGTTTTATTCTTCAGAAAGGTCTGACAGGTCCTTGACTAAAATAGTATTCATGATCCAATGATTCAGTGAAATAAATATGCGAGATCAATCAAGATCTACACCAGAATGGCCTTTTAAATCATGAGTCACTATTTTATGATCATATAAAATCACCCATAGTATTAAACATGAATCCTTTTTGTTCCCGGGCTGGCTATGGTGAAAAAGCATTTGGAACTGAAAAAGAAGTTGTGTTTCATTTCCTGTTCTACAAGATTGAGGGTTAAAAAATATGGCAACTAATTAATGAGTGAGGCAAGAAGGCAGAAGAAAAGTCTTGTATTTTGATCTGCTCATCTCCAAAGTTTCAGGCTAAACCAAATTAAAAATCTGTTTACAAAGAAGGCCATGACTCAGCCAAAGTCTGGTGAGTAGCACTGCAGCATTCTTGGAAAGGGGCACACCCAGGTTATCGGGTAAGCCATCAAGGAGTCACTCGTGAGGACTGATGAGGTGCCATATGACTGAGTGTTAGAACGTGGAGACTGCAGCTTTTACCATGTGGAGCCGAACATACAGAATGTTCCCTTTTGCAATGAGGTCACACAATGCAGGAAGCTTGCAAAGTAACATGTCCCCTGACACAAGGCAGCGAAGTGCGTCAGTGTGCTGGAAATCCTGGAAGGTCTGGTCACTAAATGGACTCTAAGCCGAAGAGGCACGCGCCCTTTCTTTCCAGCTACTGCACCCTGGGGAGATACTAGTGTAACAACTGCTACCATGGGTCACCGGCAGGGATTCATCCCAGGGTTACGAATCCCAGCCTCTACCAGCACAGCTAGTGGAGGAGCTCCCCCTCAGCCCCTGCGACCAGCTCCTCCAGAGGAAGCATGGCACGTACTGAACCCTGGTGTCCACAACACCGGAGCCAGCAGCTCTGGGGGAGGAAGTGGTGCCTAAACCTGGCAGCTGGGGGTACCTCGTTCTCTGTCACAGTAAGTTCCTGCATGGTTACATTTCCCAAGGAAATCACAGCCTAGTGCAGCATCGGGAATCCCTCCCCTCATCTGTGCCGGGACCATTCCTCCAGCCAGGGCCAAAGCAGGCCTGCACCCTGCTGTGGGCTCACGCCAGGGGGTCTCCTGCTCACTTGGCTGCTTGCACTGCAGGAATGCTGGGCGTTGGCCAGTGCTGCCAGCAGGACGTACATTCCCGGCGGGGAGGGGCCAAGGGCAGGGACACGGAGCTGGCCCTGACCCCTCTGTGTACTGGTTGGTGGCTGTGCCGGCCGGAGGCCTGACTTTGTACACGTGGCCACTGGCACATACCCCTCCCCAGCCCAGCTAGGAGCATTATAGGCTCGGCAGGTGTTGCACCTCTGGGGTTCCCATGGAGATACGCCTCCCCCAATACTTCCTAACACTGAGCTCCAACATGCCACACTCCAGGGAGCGAACCCTCCTTCCTGCCCAGATCCTGGACATGCCACTAGTGGGTCCTTTTCTGCTAGGGCAGGGCTGGTACCCAACTCCCACTTGCTTGGAGTCCTTCCAAGAAGTTTGCAGGAGGACTGAATTTGGCCATTCTGTTCAAAGCCCAGTGAGTGTCCCTGTGCAGAATACATTATCCAGGAAAGGTCCCTCTCTTCACTGGACATTGCTTTATAAATAAACAAACGACTCCTGCAATTTGAAAAATGACCTTGGTGCAGCTGCTGTGTTAACTGGAGCACAGTCCAGCTCCAGGCGTTTGTTTCTGTGATGAGGTTTCCAATTCACGGTCACATTTTTCAAACAGATCTTTGGCATTATTGTTACTAAAACAACTTCTAATCGGTTTTGATGTTTTTTGGCAAAGTTGCTAAAAGCATGTGGAAACCAACAACTGGAAAGATGTCGGTGTCTCATTTGCATGGGGAAAGTAAAAACAATGCCTTACCAGTAATTCACTGGCTCACTTTTGCATTACTTATTACAAACGTGATAGTGTGTTATTAATTTACTTTGATCCAAAAGTCCAACTTTGTTTTTCCTAAAGAAAAGAAGCCTACGTGGCACCCTGCAGCAGGTCAATAGGGTTAACTACACGGAAGAAATCGCTGGACCATGCATGAATTAACGGCACTTGTCTGGATGGGCTGGCACCACTACACTTTAACAGCCCCTAACTTTTGTGGGTTACGCATTCAGGGCCCCAGAGTGGCTGGGGTGCAAAAGAAGACAAAAGCCTGGATGCATTAGGCTGCTCACTAGGACTGGTGAACTCAAGCCAATTCCCACAACAGTCAGATTTACCTGACTTTATGGAGAGCCGAAACGCGTGGCTGACATGCTTTAGTTCTGATGGGAAAGGCAGGGCCTTCAAGGTGCAACACACAAATGCAAAATACACACAGCAGGTGCAGAAAGGGAACCCTCACCAGGAGGCTGCATTTACAAACTAAGGCCGGGGTCTGGATCCGTGTGTGCAGTTCTCTCCATGGCGGATGCCCCGTCTCTGGGGCTAGGTGAGGACGGGGCTCTGCAGACTGCAGGGCGTGGCGCTATGGGTGGCATAGCAGGGACGTGCCCAGACTGAGGTACCTTTCCCCCCGCCCGAACTCAGCTGCAGGAGCAATCAGCATCTCCGCTGAGCCTCTCCATGCTGTGTAACCTCTCTACAGGTGGATCCAGGGTAGCGGCTGACATAGGAGCAGGGGGCAGAGGCAGTGAATCCCCCAATGTCCCTGGTCCTCCGGCTAACCCCCTAGCCATTCTGCAGAGTGGGGGAAGGTAAACCCCACCCACTCTTTTCTGTACTGCCCTCCTCTGTGGGAGGAAGTGACCTCACCTTTAAGAGCTGTCCCAGGTTAGGCAGCCAGAAGGGGCCCCTCTCCAGTCAATTTTGAATCCTGAAAAGTTGAGTCTTTTTTAAGCCATTTGTTTAAGTGTGACTGTGAATCTGAGACAGTTTGTAGCCCCAGGTTCCTCTTTTTTACAAGGCTATGATGGATTTTGTATAAATTGTGCTTTGTGAGATATCGTTTGAAAACTCATAACTTGCTGATCATTACTGTCCTGGTAAAATGTGGGTGGCAACTTTGTATGGAAAGCTATAAGATTCTACTGAATAACATTATTGAGACATTTTCTATGTGTAGAAAAGCAGGCACATACTTCCTCAAAGACAAACTGATGCTTCAGCCAAGTGTCAACAAAATCAAATGGTCTATCACCTGGTTAAGTGGCCATTCTTTGGCAGGAAAAGGGGCATGGGCAAGAAATTTACATTTTGGCAAAGAAACAGCAGGTGGTTCTGGTCCCCAGATATTTTCTGTCTCCTGAACCTCAGCTGGAGATGATTTTCAAAGAAAAAGACAAGTATAAGAAAGGGGAACAGAGGTCTCCAAATACTTCTCCCTTTCTCTCTGCCATGGCATCACCACCACCTGAAGGACAAGGAAATTAATGCTGAAGTGGGGGAGTGGGCCTGACTGGTAGGATTCTATCCAGTAAGACTGCTAAAGCATGTGGTAAGAGACACCTTTGCTTTGCATTCATTTAGCTTGTTAAGTTAGATGTTAAGTGCATTTTACCTTTTATTTTCTTGTAACCAATTCTGACTTTTACACCTCATTATTTGTAATCACGTAAAATCTTTTTGTAGTTAATAAATTTGTTTTCTTGTTTTATCTAAACCAGTGAGAGTTTGGATTGAAATGTTTGGGAAACTCCATTTGGGATAACCAGATTTGTGCATCTCATTTTCTATTAATAAATGACAGATCTTGTGCATCTCATCTTCTATTAATAAATGACAGGAGGTGGCTGGGCAGTACAAGAGGCACATTTCTGGGGGAAAGTCTGGGACTGGGAGTTTGCTGGTGGGGGCTGGAGAATTTAGGGGACACAGCTGTCTGTCAGTCCAGAGTGTCTGGCAGTCCAGACTCTGGGGAATATCACAGAATCTCAGGCAGCAGAATACGAATTCTTCCCTATTAGAGTATTCAGTGCTAACTGTAGGACAGTAATAATGATTTAGAGAGCCGCAGGTTCCAGTCCCAACCCAAACTTTCCCAGGGCCATTGAGACCTGGGGTTTGGTACAGACAAGTTTAGAGACAGGGCTCCAAGCTGCAAGGTTTGGTTCCAGATCCAAAGTTTGGGGAACTTTTGGTTTGGGCACATCTCTGCTAGAATAATTTGATACAAAGGCTGTTTTCAGGAGCTCCAGACCTTGGCTTTCAGGGTTAATGCTTTGTTCCCCATGTCTTGTGCTAACATCTGTGTGTGGCATTTACCTATGAGTCATGTAATGGGGACACCAGCAACGAAAACAGAATTGTGATGGCTGTTTCTTTGTGAGTCTAGTGTGCTGTTTGCCCTGTGAGACTGCTCACCTGGCACCCAAATGCTTCCCCGCCGAGCTGGTACGTACCAATAATATAGCTCATAATGCGCCCCAGGAGGAGCTAGCCAGCCCAGCTGCCAAGTGCATGTGAGGTGCTCCCAATTGTAATAGACACAGTGGAAGTCTCGGATCTGTGACTCCAGCTCTCCTGTTAAAGGAAAAGGAAAGAATGACGTTATTATCTGAAAGGCCCCATTTGGGCTGAGCTGAGAAATAGCCTTGCCAGCCCATGTGGTTTCTCTGCACCATCATGCTGGCTCGTGTAAACAGACCAATCAGGCTAATTCGATAGCAACGTGCCAGAGGGACTCGCTAGCTCGGCAAACACTTCATTTTAAGTGACCCTTTGCATAGCAAACCCTATTTACATGTATTTATTTGCAATGGAAGGGTGAATAAGTGACCCCGGCTTAATTATTCAGAGGTGATTTGTCTGAGCAATTGAGCAGATTTCAGCTAAGAGAGGCAGGGTCACAAAGCAGGAGGCCAGTCCCTGCTTCTGACTCAGTCTATGACATGATGCGTGTTCTCAGACAACTCACTTCACAGCTCTGCAATACTCTGCAAAGGTTTTGCGAGCCGGAGGGGAAAGGCAGCGTGCAGGCGAGACAGTACTATTGATCGCTGATGGGGAAGGTCAGTCGCATTCTCCCCTTCTGGCAGGGCACGGTGGGGGAGATGGAGCCAGAATTCTCCTGTCCAGGGACTGCAGAGAGGATGCATGCATGCACATGTGCGAGCCGGGAGGTCGAGCCAGAGTGCTGCTATCAGGGCACAGGCATGGGATGATGGGGTTTAAGGATGTGTCTACACTGCGATTAAAAACCCGCAGCTGGCCCATGCTGGCCGGCTCAGGCTCGTGGGCCATTTAACTGCCGTGTAGACTTGTTGGCTCTGGCTGCAGTCCAAGCCCAAAAGTCTACAGTGCCATGAAACAGCCCTGAGAGCCCGAGTCAGCTGGCATGGGCCAGCCGGGGGCATCTAACTGCAGTGTAGAGAGACCCTAAGTCCACAACCCTCAAACAATGACCATTTGCTAAGCAAAAAAAATGGCCTAACCTGGCAAAGAACAGTTTTTGCATCTAGTAGCCTGACAGGCTCTGCTGCACCTAATGCACCTCAGGTGATGGAGCTGTACTGGGGCAGCAATAACTTGGTTGTGGAACATTCAGTCAGGTCAACACATTTTTCCAGGAAGGTGAATGGCCTGGAAAGGTTGCGTGGGGACCGGCAGCCTGCGCCTTACCTTTTGGAGGCACCTGGAAGGTAGCGTGAGTCCAGTCGCTCTTCACTTCAGATTCATTCGTACAACGTCCTTCCAGCAGAGTCTGGACCTTTGCTTCAGTTCTCTTGCTGAGATCAAATCCATCGCCATATTTTAATTTCTTAGTAAAAACAACCTGGCGTAAGACACACAACACTGCAATCAACTTTTGGTGTTTATATTGGCTGCAAAGTTTGCTGTGCGTGCTTGTTCTCTACACTGTACTGTGTTATATATACACCATAGGGTTACACACACACACACACACACACACACACACACACAATGTTTCCTGTGGACACAATGCAGATCTTTTACATTCCTACAAAATTTGCCCTGTCCAATGCTTATCCAGCACCCAACATTTCACTCCCCTGCACTTCCCTCTATGGGGATGGATATCCTTCATGGCACTGTAATGGAACACTGAAATTCATCCAATCTAATCCCGTGATCCAACCATTCCCATGGCCTGTCTCAAACAGTAGCCAGCACCAGATATTACAGGGGAAGGTGTGAAAACTCCCAAACAGACAATTCTGGAACAACCTGCCCAGAAGGAAAGATTCTTCCTTAACACAACCAGTGTATGTTGCCCCTTAATCAGTTACTTTCTCGTTTGTATGGGTCTCTCACTGCAGCAGGGGACCATCTTAACGAAGAGACAGGGGTCCCTTTGCAGCATGCAGCGTTTAACAGAGCTGCTGTAGAAAGTGCCAGCGCAGATTAGAAGGACCTAGCAGCAGAAGGAGCTGAGTCACGCAAATCTGTGTTCCCTTTTAACTGATTCTTCATGTGGCAAAGTGCAACCAATCTCCCCAAGTCAGGAGATGGAGCTAGGAATTCCTAGTTTGCTGGGAATTAATCCCACCAAATCTGGGACACAGACAATTTTTTGAGCATTTAATATTTTTCCTGAACTTGGAAAAAATTTTATATCACCAAGTAACTTGAAAACAAATGAAATTTAAATTAAAAAAACAAAAAAGAAAAAGAAATTGAGAAGGATTAAAATGAAAGAGCAAGAAATGGGATTGATTTATTTAAAGAAAAAGAAGAGAAACAGCAGAGCCCGATTCCTGTCCCACCTGCATCACTGCAACGGATGCACACAGCCCCTGCACTTGCACTTTTTTTAGTAGCCCAAGAATATAAAAAAGTCTCTTGAGCCATGTGCTTCTGACCAGCCTCTGAGTAATCTCACTACCCCAGGGCTCTGACGCTCACGCAGCCTTTTACACAAGCTGCTCCCTGTGGGCACATGCTCTGACTTCATCTTTCATTTCTTCTGTGTGCTCGGGGCTGCCAAGAGAGTAAGTTAGTTAATAAGCCCTGTCCGCATCAAGTCTTTTGGCAGGACACTAGGTACCGATATTTCACACGATGATGTTATCTGTCTGTCTTTCTTCCTGATCTGCATTTTACAAGATACTTTTGCTGCTACATCTGCGTCTGCTCCTGCTCTTCTAGGCTGTCTCTTTATTTCTTCTTCATTATCTTTGCTAATTTAGAGAAGTCGGACTGTTTTCTCCAAAGATCTTTTTCTTTCTTCTCTGACTTCCCCCGACCAAAGCGGAGAAACCCAGACACCCACTGGGCAGCACAGCCTGGGGAGGAGGTGACCAGCCCTCTGTGGAGAAAGAAGTGGTTCGGGACTATTTAGAAAAGCTGGACGAGCACAAGTCCATGGAGTGGATGTGCTGCATCTGAGGGCAGGGCCGCCCAGAGGATTCAGGGCACCTGGGGTCTTCGGCGGCAGAGGGCCCCCCCTTCGGTGGTAATTTGGCGGCGGAAGGACCCCCCCCCCACCGCCGAATTGCCGCCAAAGACCGGGAGCGGAAGAAGCTCCAGGGGCCCGGCCCCGCGAGAGTTTTCCGGGGCCCCCGGAGCAAGTGAAGGACCCTGCTCCAGGGGCCCAAAAAAACTCTCATGGGGGCCCCTGCGGGGCCCGGGGCAAATTGCCCCACTTCCGCCCCCCCCCCCCCGGGCAGCCCTGTCCAAGGGTGCTAAAGGAGTTGGCGGATGTGATTGCAGAGCCACTGGCCATTATCTTTGAAAACTCTTGGCGATCGGGGGAGGTCCCAGATGACTGGAAAAAGGCTACTGTAGTGCCCATCTTTAAAAAAGGGAAGAAGGAGGATCCGGGGAACTACAGGCCAGTCAGTCTCACCTCAGTCCCTGGAAAAATCATGGAGCAGGTCCTCAAGGAATCAATTCTGAAGCACTTAGAGGAGAGGAAAGTGATCAGGAACAGTCAGCATGGATTCACCAAGGGCAAGTCATGCCTGACTAACCTAATTGCCTTCTATGAGGAGATAACCGGCTCTGTGGATGAGGGGAAAGCAGTGGATGTGCTATTCCTTGACTTTAGCAAAGTTTTTGATACAGTCTCCCACAGTATTCTTGCCAGCAAGTTAAAGAAGTCTGGGCTGGATGATTGGACGGTAAGGTGGATAGAAAGCTGGCTAGATCGTCGAGCTCAACAGGTAGCGATCAATGGCTCCATGTCTAGTTGGCAGCCGGTATCAAGCGGAGTGCCCCAAGGGTCGGTCCTGGGGCCGGTATTGTTCAATATCTTCATTAATGATCTGGAGGATGCCATGGGCTGCACTCTCAGCAAGTTTGCAGATGACACTAAACTGGGAGGAGTGGTAGATACGCTGGAGGGTAGGGATAGGATACAGAGGAGCCTAGACAAATTAGAGGATTGGGCCCAAAGAAACCTGATGAGGTTCAACAAGGACAAGTGCAGAGTCCTGAACTTAGGACGGAAGAATCCCATTCACTGCTACAGACTAGGGACTAGTATCAGAGGGGGAGCCGTGTTAGTCTGGATCTGTAAAAGCAGCAAAGAGCCCTGTGGCACCTTATAGACTAACAGATGTTTTGGAGCATGAGCTTTCATGGGTGAATGCCCACTTCGGACTAAACGTCTGTTAGTCTATAAGGAAAAACGTTTTCACTCGGAGGGTGGTGAAGCGCTGGAATGGGTTCCCTAGGGAGGTGGTGGAATCTCCTTCCTTAGAGGTTTTTAAGGCCCGGCTTGACAAAGCCCTGGCTGGGATGATTTAGTTGGGGATTGGTCCTGCTTTGAGCAGGGGGTTGGACTAGATGACCTCCTGAGGTTCCCTTCCAACCCTGAGATTCTATGATTCTATGATTCTATGTCCTGTTCTCTAGGGGCCCGCTGAGGTCACTGAAAAGCCTCCCCTTGTCTGCCATGGGTTTTGCAAATGGCCCTACAGAGAATTGTGTCCAACACAATATTGGGTGATTTTTTTTTTGGCACTTCTAAATATCTGACAGTGAGCAATTGGAGTATTGGGTGTCTGTTCCTCTGGGTCCATTACATTTTTACCCATGTGGGAGCCTTATCTCCCTGCCCACGGACAAGTATTTCAACAATCCTCCTTGCAGCAGGCATATCTGCTTCCTCCTTGCTACATTTTAATGAGATAAGATGGGCAATTTTATGTTATGGATGACTTCGGTTCAGACCATCTCTCAGAGATAAATGTAAACAGGAATAAAAGATACCATCATGGGTAAAAGAAATGTTAGAATGTTATGAGAATGAATCAAACGTAATCTCACATTTATAAAGCACTTTTCATCCCGAAGGATCATAGGCACTTTACAGACTCCCAGTTCTGCAGAGACTGAATCCTAGTGCATTGAATACTATGAAATTACTCTTGGCAATCAGTGCTACACCCAGTCGGAAGTGTTTGTAGAAGCAGGTCCCAAAGGTTTTGGCGGCTGCTGTTAAGCTGTAAAATATTTTCATCCTATTCCCAGACTTACGTTTCTACATCATTCATCTGTTTGGTTGACAGTTTGGCCTTGTCAAAGGAAGTTGCTTTAATTACCAGTTGTTTTTTTTTACCAACTTCATACCATTCACTTAAAAAAGGTGTAATCGACAGATGAAACCAAGGGGAAGCAGTAGCAATATCCTATACATCAAGCTATGCTTTAGCTTACCTTCCAATCTGCATCGCCCGTGCTACGGTATTTTAATTTATATTTTATTGTACACTGATCGAGGGTTAGCAGGGAAGGTGGAGGCTGCCATTCTATATAGAGATGGCCTAAAAGTCCAGGATCAATTATCTGAAGATTGCGGGGAGGTTCAACTGAAACAGGAAAAGCAGATGGATAAAATGAGTTGTTTTAGAGAAATTAAAAAAACCAAACAGATGTTTCAAACTCTGATATTGCACAGAAGACAAATGGCCTTTTAGACACAGAATCTCAAAATGCTTTGCACCAAGGTCACTGCACCACCATAAAACTGCCACCGCCTCCAGGATTAAGCATGGGTTTTAACAATGTTCAAAAGCAAGACTCAGCAGTTTAGGATGGGTAATTAAGAATGTTGGATCCATTGAAATGGCAAGGCTTGGCATGGGTAATTGTAACTTGGACAGGGCACCAGTGTTCATAAATCTGTTCCTGTGAAAAACATCACGTTTCTCACACTTCCAGGCTGACTCAGCCACCTCCCAGCACATGTGCGCACAGCCAGGAAAAGACATTTTTGATGTAAAATCAGCCATGTGCACTCAGCTGAGCAGAGCTCTGGTGTCTGAAAATTACACTAGGCTCTTTCCAGCACCAGTAATCCTAGGTTCAAATCAAGAACTTTGGTTGCACCTGTGCAATCTCATGTAGTCAAATGATGCCTTGCAGCCACCTGGGCAGCCCTCTTGCTTTCAGTGAGGTTGCACAGAGGTAATTGCCTTGAATTAGAGGGGTAGCCGTGTTAGTCTGGATCTGTAAAAGCAACAAAGAATCCTGTGGCACCTTATAGACTAACAGACGTTTTGCAGCATGAGCTTTCGTGGGTGAATACCCACTTCTTCAGATGCAAGTAGTGGAAATTTCCAGGGGCAGGTATATATATGCAAGCAAGAAGCAAGCTAGAGATAACGAGGTTAGTTATCTCATCCTCCCTGATTGAACTAACCTCGTTATCTCTAGCTTGCTTCTTGCTTGCATATATATACTTGCCCCTGGAAATTTCCACTACTTGCATCCGACGAAGTGGGTATTCACCCACGAAAGCTCAGGCTGCAAAACGTCTGTTAGTCTATAAGGTGCCACAGGATTCTTTGCTGCTTTTGCCTTGAATTGTTTGCTACATGCTGCTGATGCATAAGAAGGAGAAGACTCCAGCTTGCTCTGCCTTAGTTGGGCTACGAGGCAGCCTCTGCTGAGCTATCTCCACTCGGTGGATACCCTGAAGCAGAGCAGGTAACGGTGCCACCACATGTCCTCATGCACAGGGACTCCTTCCTGGTGCCCAGGTGTAATTTACACCTCTCTGGGCCAGCTCTGGAGAATCTGGCCCCACGGAAGTTTCATGTGGGAGAAGACTGCAACACTGAGTCCCCAAGTCACGTGGCTCAATCACCTGAAGGTATTTATCTTTGAGTGGGGAACAGAAGGGTTTCAGTTCCTCTCTTTTATCATTGGAAGCACACACTGCATTTTGATAGCAAACAAACATTCCTTAGGAGAAGAAACAATTGTGTTGCCAGTTCCCTTCAGGTTGTAAATTAGCCCCATCCACCAGATTAACCTGTTACATTCGGCTTCACTGGGAAATATTGAGGAGTATTTTTCTCGGACACCCAAGGTGCGTTTAGACATTACAGCAACATGTAATAGATGTATTGTACATCAGCACTGGATGCCCCTTCCTGCTTCCACTGAAGTTAATTGCAAAGCCCCCTTTAAGCACAGGAGCCTGTTTGCCCAGTCCAGCAATTGTAAACCCTTCCACAGGGGTCTGCCCGTTTGCAGGGTCAAAGCCATGAAAAGCTAAGATTTAGGGATCATCCTTGTACTGTTTTAGACCTAGCACATTCTGCATCTTGGCAGGGGGGGAATTAGAAGGCCCTTGCAGTCCCTTCTAGCCCTGTGCTCTATAAACAGCTTGGTAAATTTCTGCACACCATTTAATCTGAAGCGAGCATTAGACAATAGCATCATCATGGATGCGCCTTGATTTACCTGAGGTCTGGTGTCCCGAGGAAGCTCTGCAGAACCAGGCTAGGATTATGGTGACAGCACAAATCCACTGGATGTCCATTGGTGTGTAAGACTTCAAAGCTTCCCACTGGGAAGTGTATTATGCCAGAAAAATATCCGCACACGAGAAACCTACAAAATAAGCCAGGTTGAAAACTAGTTGAGGTATAAAACCAGCCACACCGGAGAAGCAGATTTCCCCCTGCCTTGTGAGCACCGGTAACAACCTTACAAGCATTTTATCAATGTAGATGCTAAATGCCAATCACAATGTTATATGCAGTGTGGTTGTAGCCATGTCTGTCAGAGGCTATTAGAGACCCAAGGTGGGGGACGGGATAGCTTTTACTTGACCAACTTCTTTTGGTAAGAGATGAGCTTTCAAGTGTACACAAACCTGAAGACGAGCCCTGTGTGAGCTTGGCTCTCTCACAAGGATTTCTGCAGAAAATGCCCTACATGAATCCCCCACTCAGACAGCAGAGTGGGGCTGGGGCAGGGGCTCCCAGAACAGGAGAGACACCCAGATCCATTCTGCTCCCCCATCCCTCCCCCTTTAGCAGACAACCCCCCCACCCCCAGGAAGTGAGGGATTTTGGAGAAGGGGGCGCAGGCATCACCCAGCTCACCCCGAGACACAAGGCTGATTCCAACGATTTCTTGGAATGGCTACTCCCCTTGGGAACTGGATCCCACATGGCACCAGTGCAAACTGCTTTCAGACCACTGCTGGGGAAAGCCGGCAAGTTCACCTGGATGCCAATGCAGGGGATGGCGTACGGACACTAGTAAGAATTGCTGACGCTGGTACCGGGACTGATGGCAAGGAACCAGTTACTGTGCCAGCAGATGCAAATGCCACTGTAAAGTCAACTGAGGGGCAACATTACAGCAGAGTTTGGAAACCCAAGTTCTTACAGTAAACACCAATTCCACTTTCTTGCAGAATTTGAGAATTTCTCCCAGTCTGAAATTTTCGGCTCCGACAAACGTGACTGGGATTCAGTCTAAGAACAACAGTCTGTTCTTACATAGCTTTCCCTTGGGCGGCTCCTCAGACCGACCAGTGTGAGCCCCCCTTACTGCTCACCAGAACGGACCTGGGCCCGGGCAGGGCTGAAGGTGGCATCCCAGAACCGTTGCTGCCCCATTGTCCGGCGACCTCCCCTACACAGAAAGGAGGTCGGAGGGAGGGAAGTAGAGCAGCCCCATCTCTCTCGACGGAGGGGAGCTCATTCTGGGGGGACAGATGAGAGAGACAGAGAGGAGGGAAGCGTCCCACTCCCCTCACTGATTGGCTGTTTTTCAGTTTTCCCAACCCTCAAGTGGGAAACGGTCGAGTTCGGTTCCCACAGAGCCTGTCGCACCACTGGGCAGGGAGTGGCTGTCCGGCACACCGCTGAGCTGCCACTGACCGTTACCTCAGGCTAGGGTGACCAGACAGCAAGTGTGAAAAATCGGGACGGGGGTGGGGGTAATAGGAGCCTATATAAGAAAAAGACCCCAAAATCAGGACTGTCCCTATCAAATCAGGACATCTGGTCACCCTGCCTCAGGCAGAGGGAAAGTGGACAGCTGATCACTAAGCTCGCTAGCCCATCCCATGGAAAGCGACTGCTGAGACCCAGACCACTCTGCGGTTCCTCGGACCCCCTCAGGCAAGACAGACACCTGCAGCATCGACAGGTGCCTGGCCTGGCGGCTGGCAGGCTAGAGAGCTGACCTAGCAACTAGGGTCAGGGAGACTTTGTGAGTGGTTAAATGAAAGAAAAAAGGGTTTAGGGCAGACTCCATAGATGGCTGCGTATCTATATTTTAACAGTCTAGCCAGAGTCACCTGTATTATAGATCGTATCACTTGTTCTTTGCATTGTCGAGTGTTTATATAAAGCTCATTGGGTGTTTGGTAATTTGAGAACTGTCTGCTCCTTTATGAAGTGAGTACGGTCCCCAGGGATTACCCATTGTTTCCCAGGAGACACCACCAGTAGAGGAGTCCTGACTTCAGCAGGGAGACCCAGATGGACAGAATGAGCCAGGACCCAGGAGGTAAAGCGCACCCCAGAGTCTGCACCCTCAGAGCCACCGGGGGGTGTGGAGAAGGTTACACAGGAATTCATTTACGCTTGCAAACCCTGTGTTTTCCCCATAGGTGTGTAAGGCATTCAGCCCCAAGCCACTTACAGGACAGAGGCATTGAGCAGGTTATTAGAAAGCTGGCAGTCCAGCATCAGAGCAACTTGGGATTTGCCTTCCTAAGGTATCCTTGTTTACAGACTATGAACTAATCACACACTACAGCAGAACTGGTTGACATTGTGATGGGATATGGTAGAAGGATTCACACAAATTTTGTTTGCTCAAGTCTAGCAAAGGAAGGAGAAAAATATACAGAGACTGCATGCTTGGTATGCCTCTAGCAGGAGCTTGCAATGGCATAAAGCCTGGAAGAGTTGGGTCTGTCCTTTTGGTTCTGCTACCACCCAGAAGAATATTGCAGTACCCGGGTATCTGATGGAGTGAGGAGAAACCTCACTGTCTTTAAAAAATATCCAACAAAATGTACTGCAGCCAGAACCCTCACACAGCACAGGTGACCTCCCCTGGAGCAGGCACCAGAGCGCTCCACCCACTGAATGAATGCTGTCCTGCAGACCAGAACCTGGGATTTGTCCTGGAACCACTTTGCAAGGGGCTTCTCTGACTGACAGGCTGCAAACACAGAAAGCCGGCATGTAAATATAAAGCAGGCCCTGGGCAGCTCCAGTTCACCCTCTGCTCAATTTATTTACAGCTGAGTGCCAGAAAGAGATTAGACACTAGAGTAGTAGAGAGAGCAGGAGAGAAGTAAAAGCCTGATGCTAGATTAAGGGATACTGAAGACAGGTGTTAGAAAATATCCTAACAGTACAGAATTCCTACTGTTAAAAACACAGGGTGGAGCGGAAGGAGTCTATAAAATACACATCAAGATCAGTTATAAAGGTAACTTTATTGGTTTCAAAAGTATTACATTCTATATTTCAGTGGTGGGGAAATTATCCTCTATATTCCCTCCTTGTCTCCTAGGGCCATTGTGTGGCTCAGATAGCTTATACTAGTGAAGTGCTCTGACGTGCTTGGATTAAAAGCCTAATATAATTGCAATTTGTGGTTTCTGCTACAATGAAAGAGAACAGAATGGTGCCAGAGAATGCAATGGCAGAGCCAGGAAGCACATACGTTCCAAAATCAAAGACCTTCACATAAATGTTAGTGACCAGCATAAGCCAACAGCCACAGGAATATGAGTGGCTCTAGTTTCTGGATCTAAATGAAGACAACATTGAAATGTACAATTTTTAGTGTGATATCAAGAAATACCCGGAGGATATTTACACACAGTAAATGAGAGCAGTTCGTCTGTAGAAAGTCAAATACGATATATGTGATCACAACATAAAATGCGTCCTGTTGAAAAACGCATCAGACTTGTTATGTGCATATGCTCCAGTACCAGAAAGATCCTTACACTTAGGAGTCAGGTGAGAGACTGGTACAACCTTCCCTGTGAGCAGCACTGATTTGCAGAATTGAGAAAGCCACCAGAAATAATTACACAGGTGAGTTCCATTTCCCAGCTAAAGAATTAAGCACAAACGGCCAACAGGGAACATCTAGTAGATGAGGCAGATTTCAGTAAAAATAATTGCAATTAGTTTGTAACAAATACAGATTAGTAAAATGAGCTACAGCTAAACCAAGACGCACATTAAAACTCAAGGACATTTTAAAACTGCAAAAATTCTTACCTAGAGCCCTGGGGTGTGTTTGACAGCAGAGGCTAAAGCTGGAGTGAGTGTTCTTTCCAGCAGGCAGTTCCTTAGCTGCCGTGGTTAATAATCTGAAGAACTAGGAGGTCTCCACGAGTCAGAGTGCTTTAATCTGTTTCCCTCCGCAAAATTGAGTGACCCATTGTAATGATGTTGCAATAGCCAAAGATCATAGCCTTGACCAGGCTGGCTGTTGGGACAGGAAATCCAGAAACTCCTGGTTTTGTTAAGCCTTGGTGTTAAGCACTGCTATAAATATCCGGGTAAATGCACAGAGATCTTCTGAGTGCTCTGATGATTCACCGTGATGGGAAACACGTCTATAATTTCTCATCTCCAGTTCCCCTTCCCCGGGGCACTGACACACCTCCCCCCCCCCCCCGCATGCTGCCAAGTAACACAGCTCGCCACCCCCCTGGCTGCCCTTCCCCCCCCCATTTGCTTCTCTCCCCTTTCAGGTGATCTGGTCTGAGGCCCCTTCCTATCAGCTGTAGGATCTCAACCAGCCCTGAGCCCTGCATTCACTCTGTGACCCCCCATCGCTCCCTCCAACACCTCCTGGCTTCCTTCCACTAGTCATGGGGGGGGGTTCCTCACAAAAGATCCATAAAGCCACTGCCTCACCCCCCCTCCCCCCCGCTTCAAATCCCTGTGCCCATAAAATCCTGTCCCCTCTGGGGCATGTTTGTGCAGCTAGCAAGCTGGAGCAGCTGTTAGATGCACTCTCATTTCCCTGTTACTTCATCTCCCCCCACCCTGCTCCCTCCCTCTCTTCCATTCACCCAGTTCATCCCCCAGGTACATTCTGTCATGAATCTGCCCTGGTACTTCTGAGGCAGGGACGTCTTTTTATTACTCATTTGTCCTGCCTGTAGCCCTGACCCTGGACTGGGGCCTGGGGACCAGTAATAATCACCCCCTGGACTCAGAAACTCTAGAGCTTCTTGTGTCTCGAGACGCTGCAGAGACCTGTCCAAAGATGCTGCACTATAAATGATCCATTTCCATCTGCGTGAGCTGGAGTGTCCTGGATGAACCAAAACAAATTCAAGGTATTTTTCTGCAACAGTTACGTCTGCGTGTTTCCAGAGTCTCTCAGTCTGGGAACAATAGAGGCTGTTCTAAGGCCAAAATTGCAGCTGGTTTCCCGAGCCTGCCAAACTGGCAGCTTTAGTAGGGACTGCATGTATATTGCAAGGGGTTGGTTATTGTCAGCTACTCAGAGAGCCAGTAAGAAACCAGAATACCTTGAAAAGATTTCACAAAACCACTTCTTTACTGGAATCATGAGGGAGAAAGGACCTCAAATCTCCACCCATTGCTTACTGTATTCTGTTTCCAACGGACCCAGTCCAAATAGCTATACCATTATTCTCTAGCTGGGGTCAGTGGAAGTTTTTTCTGAGTGAGGAGCACAGACCTGACCTGTCAGCACTTATGTTGTTTATCTTTTGCATTTCCCTCTGCCTGAATACTGAAATATAGATACAAAACACCTGCCCCGCTGCTTTACAAGTACTGTTGCCAGGCTGTTGTGTTTGGGGTGAAAGCTCTGTGGGCTGCAGAAAGTTTACATCCAAAATTAATTTTTAATTTCTGAAGACATCCCTAATCACTTGACACCTGCTTGGTCCTGGTGTCCCTTCAGGAGTGCTGTGAAAGGCCGGCACTGAAAAACATCAGCATTGCCACAATCCAAGAAACCTTAAGAAATTTGCAAGCAGGGTTTCCATGAGCCTCAGTGCAAGCAAAACATCTGACCCTACAACCCTGGCTGTCTCCTCACCGGCACCGCCCAGAGGAGAAATCCGGCACAGGGGATTAGGTGACATGGCAACCTGCCAAAGCAGGGGAACACTCCCCGCACAGAGGACAATTGTTTTCACTGGAAGGTGAGAAGAGCCCGGAGCTGCCTATTTGATACTGTACGTTGGCCTGGTCACTGGGACACTCGCCGCACCAGACGGATCCCAGACGACGCTCTGGCTGTCTGCGTGGGCACGGTGAGTTGGCCAGCACCATGACAGGGAGCCTGCTGCCCTCTGGGGAGTTTAACCATCTTCCCTGATTCAGCTGTATGCCGTTCTCTGTCTTTGGCCGAGGTGGTGTCCGTGTCCCTTGCACTTTGCCGCAGTGCAGAGAAGTCTGTTCAAAGGCACTGTGGGGGGGCAAGGCGGGGGCCCTGAGCCACAGGCTGCTGCTGCTGCAGCACAGAGGTGCAGAGCGGGTTCTAGAGCAGGGGTGGGCAAAATTTTTGGCCCGAGAGCCACATCGGGATGGGGAAATTGCCTGCAGGGCCGAGAATGTAGGGCCAGGGAAGGGGTGCGGTGTGCAGGAAGGGGCTCAGGGCAGAGAGTTGGGGTGCAAGAGGGGGTCACAATGCAGGAGGGAGCTCAGGGCAGTGGTGCAGGAGGGGTGTGAGGTGTGGGAGGGAGTGCACAGTGCGGGAGGGGGCTCAGGGCTGGGGGTTAGGGTGCAGGAGGGGTGCAGGGCTGGGGGTTAGGGTGCAGGAGGGGTGCAAGGTGCAGCAGGGGGCTCAGGGCAGGGGGTCGAGGGGCAGGAGGGAGTGCAGGGTGCAGCAGGGGGCTCAGGGCAGGGGTTTTGGGGTGCAGCAGGGGGCTCGAGATAGGGGGTTGGGGTGTGGGGTGCAGGAGGGGTTCGAGGTGAGGGCTCCGGCCTGGCGCCGCTTACCTGGAGCGGCTCCGGAGTGGCAGCAGCGTACAGCGGGGCTAGGACAAGCTCCCTGCCTCCCGCCCCCATCCCCCAGCCCTGGCCCTGGCCCTACGCCGTTCCTGGAAGCGGCCAGCACCATGTCCCTGTGGCCCCTGGGGGAGGGGGGCAGAGGGCTCTCTACACTGGTACCTCCCCCGAAGCTCCCATTGGCTGCGGTTCCCCGTTCCCAGCCAATGGGAGCTGCGGGGGCGGTGTCTGCAGGTGAGGGCAGTGCACGTGGGGCCGGCGGAGGGGGGACTGTGGTGCCATGGGGATGGTAATCCCGGTGGCCGGATCCAAGCCCTGTGGGGCCAGACCCAGCCTGCACACCGTAGTTTGCCCATCCCTGCTGCAGAGCCTGGCACAGCACCCTTGGGACCAGCATGCACGGCATGGCTGGCAGCAGGGCAAGGATTTGTCAGTGGCACATCCTGACGCCCCCGTCTCTCTCACTGGAGTAGGCTGCAGAGAGCTGCTTAGCACACCGGGCAGGGCTGGAGGGAATCCTGCACCTGGGCTCTAGTCTGGGCAAAGAATTTGCTCCTTAATGAACTTCTATAACGACCTGTGTCGCTGCCGTTGCCAGGCCAGCCAAGGGCA
Organism: Mauremys mutica; assembly: GCF_020497125.1. Classification (NCBI taxonomy): domain Eukaryota; kingdom Metazoa; phylum Chordata; order Testudines; family Geoemydidae; genus Mauremys; species Mauremys mutica. The sequence goes on from NC_059080.1 coordinate 2,060,030, forward strand.
CAATGGCTGCAGATCAGCGGCTGCCTTCTCGTTAAAGATGCTGTGTTGGTAGGAGATATGCTAGTTCGTCTAGTCTAGTCGTTAACATGATCTCGTCTGTACGGTGATCTCACCACAGACCTGCCAGCTGACTGTGCAGCAGCAGCAGCTTCCCAGAGCACAGGGGATCTCAGGTTTTCTAGGAAGCTGATTCCAGGTCTGATAACGTGCTCTGGGTGGGGGTGATCGCTAGGAGATGTACAGCACAGCTGAGGAGGCAAGTGTTCAGCTCATGAATTAGGAATTAACAACATGGTGGATAAGGAATTTCTGTGGTCACTGAAATCACTCGGCCTGATCCAAAGCCCTCTGAGGTCAATGGACTCATTGTTAAGGGATGAAAAATACAAAGGAATTGAAAAACACATCCCAAGAGGCGGCTTTTAACCTGAGAGATTCATTCTCTGCAATACAAAGAATGTAATAAAGAGCACCTCCCTTCATGTCTGGTACAGAGGGAGATAACTGGGGTGGATCACATGGGTTTGAGTCATAATAAAACCTCTTGGCCCGTAAGATATATCTACCATCGACAGATACCACAGCGGCCTAACAATTTGGGGAATCTGTCCATGAACAGTTTATGAATTCAGTGTGTGTGTCTCTTGACTGAGCTGCAAGCTGCATTTTGAATATGGAGCTTGTCTGACTTCTCTGTTTACTTCAGATTGGGCTGTAATTTCAGGGGTTAGTGGCCCAGGGCTAACGATGAAGGGTTTAGGGTGACCAGATGTCCTGATTTTATAGGGACAGTCCTGATTTTTGGGCCTTTTTCTTATATAGGAGCCTATTACCCCCCACCTCCCTCCCGATTTTTCACACTTGCTGTCTGGTCACCCTAGAAGGGTTATTAAACCTTGCTGGTCCTCTCTTCAAATAGAAGCACCCTGGCTCCCACCCAGGATAATGGTTGATTAAGGGAGAGATCGCCTGGCAACAAAGTCACCTGCTTGGGATCCAGGGTCACCTGTGGAGGATGATCAGGTCTCCTGACAGAGGAGACTGGGAAGGATGGGAGCTGATCTGTGATCCAGCTGACGGGGGCTGCTGCAGGTGCCTGGGGGAGCTCTGCCTTCCTGAACCCAGATGAACTTCCCAGGGAAGGGGGAGCTGGAACAAAGTCCATTGCACTCAGGGAGTGGCTGTTTTCTAAGTGATCTGCGCGCGCTCTCTTCGGAAAGGCCTAACGGGGTTAGACACCTTTCGCTCTAGCCGGTCCCCCTTTGCTTCTGCTATCACATGTCCCTGAAGAGGTGAAGTGTGAACCCGGAGGCTCGTGTCTTTGGCGCGACTCTGGGGAACATGCACAAGCTGCGGGGAGACTCGGGAGCCTGGGCTAGTTTCGGTGCCCAGGCAATTGGCCTGTGGTGTCCCACTGCCAAGAGGGGTGTCGGACACTAGAGCCGCACCTGGCGTGCATGCCGAGGGACAAGGCCTGAACTCTGCGAAGGGCATGTACTATTCAGCATCACAGCAGCTGAGCAGCCTGGGAAAAGTCCAGCTAGGTGACCTTGACCAGACCGGAGACTCCCTATTTTACACAGCTGAGTTGCCCTGAGTTGCACTAAATGAGCTCCACAGGGAGGGCTGGAACATGAGAAGCAGCAGTTCCCTCCAACTAAGATTCACAAATTGCATCATTTTAAGCAAGTCAATTGCTTGAAACATGAAGGGAGAGTGAATTAAGAGGATGTGATAAGGAGGAGAAATTGTTGCAACAAAAATAATCCTTCCTTGCATTCATAAATCAGACACTTAGGGTCACTGTGAGCCTCAATGAGTCATGGGATGGAATTCAGCTTTTCTAGCAATGGCCAGTCTGAGAGCTTGGTTTTAATGGCATCTCAAGTCAGATGTGCATTTCCATGGGCAGATCATCAAAGAACTGCCGCATTCAGTCCCCAAGATCTTTGCCTATCAATATAAAAACCCTGTTCTCACTGAGGCCTTTGTAAATGGTGGAAGAGGAGTTGTTTAGCTCATCCCTTGGCTCCAGAGAGGCACATTTCCTCTAGTAGACGTTCCCACAGACCCTCTCTTTCACTGCACTCCCTTGGGGTCTGCTCTGAATGGTTCGATGCTCACCCACTGTATCAGAAACAGTAACTAGCTCTGTCATTTTTCTTCTCCTCGACTTTCAATACAAAACTATCTGCGTGAAGAGTTCTTTCTCTGCTCCTCTTGGTGCCATGCCTGCGCTGAAGCTCCAGGGACATCTGCTAGTTCCTTTCTTCACAGCTTCTTAAAGCCTGGTGCAGCGTTCCTGAGAGATTCTCTTTTTGAGCAGCTCTTCCTTTCATAACACACACTTGCTCTCCTCCCCCCACACCCTGCCAGGAGAAAGCTCTACAGCTCCGATTACCCTGGAACTCTCTGGCGCTCCTTTGGCCTGGATGGGAGGGGATGATGTCCCTCAGGGTTTGGGCAAACCCTCCTTTCTGCAGTCTCTGCGTTTGAGCACTGTCTGGCCTGGCACACCCTGCTGCAGTAGGGCTAATTTCATTCCTATTGTCCATGACAGCTCCACCGGCCCCACACCGAGGGCTGGCAGACAGAGTCCTTACTGAACAAGTCAGTGGTTACTGTGCAGAAAGCAATTAACATTCAACAGCTGTGGAGCTCTTTGTAGGTACAATAAATAACTCAGGGCTCAGTTGTGAACTTGGCTCAGAACAGGGAGCCACTGGCCTGTGGAGCTGCCAGGCCTCAGGGGGAGCTCCTGGAGCCATAATGGGTCTCTCCGACCAGTGGGAGGGCAACAGGGAGGTTTTATTCCTACCTCCCGTCAGGGGTGCACTGTGTACTCCTCTCGGTTTGCAGAGAGGGACTGATGACCAATCCCTAGCCCTTCCCTGGGCCTTTGTAGTTAACCAGGAGCAAGCTCAGGAACTGCCACCACCTCCAGCTCCTGCAGTCGGGCACCAGAAGGTGTGAAGGCTTCCTGCACCCAATCCCCCCCTCAATATCTGCATCGGGACCAGCTACAGTCTGACCTGCAGGCAGGGACTTAGCAGCCAGTCTATACCAGCGAGCTTGCAGATTGCGACATGTAACAATCCACAGATGAATCAAACCCATGTGATCCATCCCGGTTATCTCACTCTGTACCAGACATGAAGGGAGGTGCTCTCTGCAAGGCACAAAATAGCAGCCATCCACAGCTGAGTACTTGGGCCATGAAACTAGCCCAGGACTAGTTTTAGGGAAGATTAGAGTTTTCCCACCAAATGCTCTTGGCTATGAACAGACAAATTGATTTAGATCAAATAGAAACAGAAATTTTCACCAAAATTTAATTGACTCCAGCTTGAATTTTTATTATTGCAAATGAAGCCACAAGTACTGCGGGAAAAGCTATGACTGCGGGAATTGTACAATGTGGGTTTCTCTTGAGAATTTCAAATTTAATTTTTCATGCCCTGGGGTTTGGGGAAATCAGGATAAAAATCTGGAGACAAATGTTGCCTTCTGTGCAACCTACTGAAATCTCCTAGGAATCTTATCCTAACCCAGCCAGTGAAATCAGAGGCTAGGTCAGAAGGGGCCATTTGATTCTCTCGTGTGACTCTCCATGTATCACAGGCCATTACATTGCATCCTGTTACCCAACAGCTTGTGTTTGGCTAAAGCATCTGAAAGGCAGCCAGGCTGTGTCTGATGACATCCATCACTTACTTGGGGAGTTTGTGCCAATGGTTAATCACCCTCCCTGTTAAAAATCTGTGTCTTCCAGCCATTGATTCTTGTTCAGCGTTTCTCTGCTAGAGGAAAGAGTCCTTCACTACCCGGCACTTTCTCTCCATGGACATACGTATACATCAGGATCAAGATACCTCTCAATTTTCTTTTTTAATAAACTGAACAGATGGATCTTAAGTCTCTCATTGTCAGACATTTTTTGCAGCCCTTATATCATTTTTGTGTCTCTTTTCTGCACCTTCTCCAGCCTTTCAACATCCTTTTCAAGACGTGGACAGCAGAACTGAATGTACTATTGCAGGATTGGTCTCACCGATGCTGTATACAGAGCTGAAATTAACTCCCTACCCCTCCTCACTGCTACCCTGTCTCTACATCTAAGGAGCAGATGAGTCTTTTTGTCATTGTGTCACAACGGGAGCACCTGTTGAGTTGCTTCTTTAGTATGACCCCTAAATCCTTTTCAGAGCCACTGCTTTCCAGGATCTAGCCCCCTATTCTGTAGGTCTGGCCTACATTCTTTGTTCCTAGAGGCATAACCTTGCATCCAGCTCATGCCGTAAGACTGCCCTGGCCTTCTCATTATTTAGCACTCCACCCATAGGTGTGTCAGCCACAATTTTGTTTTGTGACGTGGTTTTGTGTTTACTTTCAGATCATCGATGAGAATGTTGAATCGTGTCAGCCCTGACAGGGATTCCTACGGACCCCTGCTAGAAATACCCCATTCAGCCTTGGTGAATCCCCATTGACATCTTCGAGCTCTGTCAGTTAGCCAGGTCTTAGTGGGCTCTACTGACAGGGGCCTGCGACCGGGCTCATTTTAAAATCAGAATATTGGGTGATACTTAATCACACACTTTTTACAAAGCCCAAGCAGTTACCTTTAGCCGTCAAAATCAGTAAGGTTTCCCCATCTCCAGTGTTGGTGAAGGTCCCAGCTGGTGGGAAGGAGACCGACGGAGTCATCAGCCAATGAAAGCTCCATGTCCAGCCCAATATTGAACACAGGGGCTCTAGGTCCAGGCTCGGTAGGTAGCAGCATAACGAGCTGCACTGTACTAGCAGGGACATCAAACAGGCTCTGCCTCGCCGAGTGATGCCCCATGCCAGAGCGATTGCAAAGCACCTCCCTGCTCCTCCAGCCCCCCTCACAGGAAATAAAGTGCCACTGCGTCTCCTAGCACCTCTCTGCTGTTACCAGGACTTCTCTCACCTAGCCGCTCCCCCACAGGATTCTGAAATGCACTCACATCCATTGGCAAGGAAGCCCTGCTTCCAGGGCCTCTGCTAATATTCCTGCAGGTCGGCTCCAGCCAGGAGGCGTTGGCTGCGGCTGTTACCTTTGCTCCCTGCACTCAGCCTCGTGACCATTTGTCTTGCCCTGCCTTTGCACTGTCCTGCGACACGCTCTACGAGCTGTGTTCACCTCAATACATGTCCAACACTGAAGAGGCAAATGCAGATTGTTTGAGCTCCTTAACGCTGACCACTCTGGCCAGCCTCGACCAAAGGCAGCAGAGCCCTGAGTTACGGGTGCGCACCTCTGTCACGGGTGGGGAATCTAGCTGACGGATCCTGTGTGTTTTAACCCTCTGGAATCTGAACCGAGTCCACTCCCTGCCCCTTTCTGGGGTGGGCACAGCTCCTCTGTCTAACGCCCCTTCCTCAGTTTAGACCACGCTGCCCAACTGCCCAGCCCTGGACTCTTGATGAACTCCCCCAGACCTTAAACCCGTCCCCCCCGCCCCCAGACTCCCACCCGAGGTGTGAGCCTTGTGTTACAGTGCAACTCTCTTGGGCCGCGGGACAAGGATCAGCATGTAACTCAGCCAGGACTCCAGCCCAGCATTCCTATTTCCTCTGCCCCACTGGAAATACCCACATCTACATCGAGACAATAAACACTGCCCCGCTCCCATTCCCTCACCGCTCCAGGGCATTCCTGGGGCTGGGGTCAGGCCGTCCGGGACCCTGCCGGGTCCTTCTGCTGCAGAGCACGACGTGGGTTCTGAAACACGGGGCCTGCTCCTGCCGCTCGCCTCTGTCCTCGGCAGCCCATCTCCTTCCCCTCTTCTGCCCAAGCTCCCTCGCTCCACCTTTCCCTGCAAGCCCTTTTAGACACCTGTTGTTCTGCCTCTCCACTTCCTCCTCCCTTCAGACAACAGGAGGAAGTATCTTTTCACAGCTTGAGCAAACCACCTGACCATACCTATTGGCCACTCAAAGCACAGTCATTAAAGTAAGAACTACCCATTGTCATCAAACTGGTGTGCACATGTTGCAGATCCTGTCAGCCGTGGGGGAGAAACACTGGCATGGGGACTTCCCATGCTACAGAAATTTCCTAACAACTAGAATTTGTAAGTTGTACCGACTCACTCCCCAAAACCATCACATTCCACGAAAGTCAGTAAGAACTGCTTGTGTGTATCTTGGTGTTACAGCGAGTAGCAGAGCTGTATTGCCAGTTACAGGCTGTTTCTGCCAGTGTACTGTTCTGTTTTGCTGGAGGCTGGCTATTAGTAGTGAGTCAGTTCTCCCCGGAGCTTAGTCCAGCCTATTCCATTGCCTCTCACTGCAAACTGAGATCTGTCGAATTGTTTAATGAACGGATTTAACATCTTCTTGTAAGAGACAGTCGTCTGCATCACACAAGGCTTCTTTCTCGTTTGATGGGTCACTTAGTTACAGGGGCTATATACCATGTTAACTATACCCCATGTAATAATGTGAGTGCGAACAATACATGCAGCATCCAACAAGCATTTTGTAACACACTAAACACATTCCATCTTTATAAAAGCAAGAATGCTCCATGTTAGGCAATCCCCTTTTTACTGGAAAACCGCTCTGCACACCTCAGAGAGGTTCTCTTAGATTCCATCTGAGAGCAATGTAGTAATTCATTTCTGCGGTTCTCTTCTGCGGCACTACGGTAAAGGTCTGCTAGCCAAAGAAACACACTCATCCCCCCTGAAAAGCGCCTGAACCTCTGGGACTGACCCCATGCAAGAACCCTCTCCTTGGGCGTGGCTTTTCAGATTAGGGGGTGAAGGCATCAGCCTTGTATTTCTGAGGCTGGGACTCTGCAAGTGACGCAGTCTGTTCGGAGACTCGCCCTTAAACACCTCCCCCCTGTATTTCTCACTCTGAGTGAGAACTGGGGAAATGGAGCACTTGGATATATGCCAAACCCAGGTACACACCACTGTCCCAAACTGAACTAGCAACCAAGCCACAAAACTTGGTCTGACTCTTTTTTGCAACACACTGAAGTTCAGGGTTTGCATCCACAGTTTTGGCTGGGGTTCACCTGCTCTCCAGACCCGGCTAGTTTGCTTTGGAGGGCTTCATTCTACATTGTGCCCTTCAGGACAAAGTCTGGGCACCAGCCTGGTGCCGTGTGTTGCAATGATTAGATATTACATCAGCAGGTCAGTGCATGCTGAGCATGGGGCCCATGTTTTATCGGACAGGGCACGTGGGGCAGGTTGAAGCCTTGTTCCTGGAGGTGGCGGTTGCTGCTTTCCTGCACTGGTTTATTGGCTGAGTTAATTTATTATTTGTATCTAATTAAATGTTCCATCCTGGGGGGTTGGGGGGGGAGGTGTCAGTATTTGCAGTCCTATGTCTGACTAACCTTTAGGGCATCTACAGCTTGCTGTAGGGTCACTTCTAACATTTGTTTAAATTGAAAACCAGAATACAAATCGGCCATTCAGCACAGCCCACCTACAAAGCCCTGCACTCCTGGAGCCAAGTTACAATTTGAAATGTTGACAAAAATCGTGGGCCCCAGCTCTCTAGCCCATTCTACACTGTGCCCGTCACTGGGCTCTCCCATTCCCTTACAAGCGTGAACGCTCCACGCATCGTGGAGGCAGAGACCCAGGGTTATGGCCCTTGTCCCCAACCAGAGGCAGCTAGGATTAATCTTTTCTGCCTTGTTCCCCTTGCAAAGGAACAGACCTGGATCTGCAGATGGCTTTGCCAGCTTAATTCTGAAGGATACACTGTGCCTCTCATTTCTCTAAAGGGGCATCTTCATTGTAAGCACCACGCTCAGCCTGCCGGCCTGCTCCCTCTCACCTCGGCCCTCAGCGTCCTTGAACTCTACGTTTCAGAGGAATCCCAGCTAGAACTGAAAATAAATAAGCCCCCTCTCCCGTGGAAAGAATTACATTTATAATTAACTAGCTCTGGGGGATAACGGTCTGTAAACCCATCTGAAAAAAGGAACAGAAAAAAATCCCAATTTAGTTTACGTTTTTTCACTTTTGTCAAAATTTCAAAATCAGTAACAATTCGAAGACACTCACTCAGCGTCAGTAGTAAACTATTCGACACATGGTCTCCGAAATAAGCTCTTTCCTCTAATATCTTTGTTATATTATTGGGAGATTTGAGATCCTGGGTGGTTTGTGTCTGACATCCGGTCTGGTAAGTGCTGTATTCAAGCTGCGGCACTTCGGTATAGGCTGAGTGAAGCAATGCAAAGCAAGGATTTCAGCTGGCTTTGAACCATAAAATAAACAACTTGTAATTTGTCACTGTGGTAATTAGCTGTCCATGGCTGGAGGGATTTTTATAGCTCACAGCTGGTTTGGGCTATTGTGTCCCCCTGGGGTGCAACCTGGAGTGTGGAACCGCTGAGCCCTCTGTCCCTCCAACCTGGGCTGCCTCTCACACTGTGATGCCAATGTCAAGCCACAAACCTCTGGCAGACACTGCACTTACACAGACACAGACATCCTCAGGCAGGGACACACCCAACTGTGTTACAGGAATGATCTTCCAGCCACTCATGAACCATCAATAGGGAGGCTCCAGCCAATTGCCCCCAGCGCCCCAACCTTGCACCTCAGAACTGAACCATCATCTCACACTGGTCAGAAGCCTGGCCAGTGCAAACACATTACCCATCTGTCCCTCCCTCAGTGTGGAGAGGGGACACATTAGCCTTGGTAAGCTGAGCTGAGATTTCCCACTGTTTTAGGTCAAATATAAACCAAACAGAACGACAGATTTTATGTGATCAGAAGTAGCAGGCATAGAGATCAAAGTTGGTTACTTAAAAATAGAAATAAATTCACAATCTGAGTTCTACAAACTAAACAGGATTTAAATCAAGCCATGTCCCACCCTGATAGATGGTATAAACAGGTCACAGATCTTCAGTACACAGGCTGGAATTCTCCTCCAGCCTAGCACCACCCTCCCCAGTTCAAAGTCTTGGTCCTCTGGACATGTTTCCAGGTTTTGAGCTGCGGGGGTGGGGGGGGGGGAGGTGAGGCCAAGTGATGATGTCACTTCCCCTCTTTTATAGTTTCTTCTAGCCTGCTGGAAAGATCTTTTGACGTGGGGATCAGGCATTCACTGGTCAAGCATTCTCCATTGTATACATGCTCTCTCTGAGAAGTCTCTGGATGGCTGTTGGGAGAGTGGATTCCCTTTAATGGGCCATCAGCACATCTGGCTCCTTCAGTGTTGTACTGAAAGGCTGGTTGTGGGTGTTCCCAACCTCACAACATATTTCAGTAACACACACAGCAAAACTTCATAACTTCCCAACCAATGACAGCACATACAATGTTCAACAGATCAAGACTTTTAGAATGATACCTCATGAGGCAGACTTTGTGCAAAACATACTCTAATTCCATGACAGTGGTAAAACTCGAGAGACAGCCTCCTTTTGCAAATCCAGCTCTGTAAATTTAAAGATGCAGTAACCCAAATTCCTGCAAACCTGCGATGTATAGCATACTAAGAGTGTGATGGATGTTTGGTTGTTTCTCATGCCCTGGTTAGAAGGTGTCTGTAATGTTACACTACTTTTAATATAAACATCATACATGTGTAATACATTCTCCTCCTTCAGAAATGCCTCCGTCCATCACAAACTATTTCCTAGCAAGCCTGTGTGTATGTGCAGAATTTACACACACAGGTAAACACTAAAGCACTTTCTGAATTAGCCCCATTAAATTCCTCAAGCTGGAAACCTACAGTGTACAGACTCAGTCTACATCTATGCTGCAACACACTTCATTAGGGGAAACTAACAGATTTCAATGTGAGTCATGGGATTTTAAGACCAGGGCATTCAGAATTAGACACATGCACACCAAACACATAGAAGTTCTGCTGACTAATAGCTTCCCGCTACAGGATCCTGCCTTCGCTAGTCCCAGAAGAGTCAGAGAAATGAAGTATCATAAAAAGATTAAATTGATGAAGAGCAACCAAGTTTACACTGAAAGGTTTTTTCAAGGCTCATGAAACTTGGCTGCCTAGAGAGTGCTTCCAGGAACACTATCAGAGAGCACAAGTCAGCCCAGGGCAAAGACTGTAAGAAAGAGAAACAAATATTTTTTCCTTGTATATATGTGACAGGAGTTTACAACCATTGTTCAAGGTATTTCACAGTGGAAATTCCCACCCATCAGTAGTGATGCTGAGGAACTGGATGATTCAAAGGACCAAGTGCCTGTAGAAAGGTCACTTCCAATTGTAAGCGGAGTTCTTTGGGATACATTATTTACATGGGTTCCACCTGGGGTGTGCACTTACCCCATGCACTGGAGATTGGACACTTTAGCTAGCATGGTCAGCTGGTTGCACCTGCCCCTCTGAAGGGTATCAAAAGGGTAGAGTGACCAACCGACCCTCAGTTCCTTTCCACCACTCCTGGCTGCGAGATGGCCCCAGCTGGTAACAAGCCCTCATTGCTCTGAAATCCAAGAATTGCAACTCAAAACTGTGCATCTAACATATCAGTTTAATGGTTTTATTTTACTGGTTTTCTTGGCAGCTGATGGTGGCTGGGTGCTTCGGAGGCCAAAATGAAACACGCAGAGCAGGGACATTCAATCAAACTAGACGATCCTGTGCTTGCTGCCCCATACTGCTACACTCCAGCTCTCCCAGGAAGAGGGACCCCTAATGCCAAATCTCAGCTGAGAAAAACCTGCCTCTCCCATGGAATGTTCATCCTCAGAAGGCGCCACCATGCGCCTTCCATGTGGTCCTCACTGCCGTGACAAACTGCCTCTTTCCTGATCACACACCCAGCTCCTAGACCGGTCAGGCCCTTAAATATCTTCAATTGCACCTCAGAGTGAAGGGGAAGCTGCTGAAGAGACTAGCAGCTGCATTCTGCACTTACTGGAGCCGGCCACGGCTGGATTGGTTGTAGTTAAATCAAGCATGGAAGAGACAGTGGCGTGGCTCACCCTTGTAAAGTTCACATTAGACGCAAGTGTCTGTAAGCTCCTGGCCATATGTAGGCCATAACGTAGCAGCCACTGCTACCGTGGAATCCAGGAGCAGCAATAGGTTGCAAACCATTTAGGGATGGGGACGGCACCTCTGCCCATCTTTCTAACTGCTTCCCAGGCCACAAGCATCATTTCAGTTTGTTCCAGGATGAATCTCGACCAGTCTGGTCTCATCCAGGTGGCTCCTGACTTGTCAGACACCAGTGCCAGGTTTACGATGGCACCAGTGGCACCATGGAGCTGGGCCCATGCTCAGAAGGGGCCCCTGCCTGCTCTGCTTGCACTGCGCCCTGAGATCCCACCAGCCTGCTGGCTCCCCACCCCTGCACCACCCACCACTTGCTCCTCTCCGCCCCCCGGCCCCACCCGCCGGCTCCTCTCTGCCCCCTGGCCAGACCCCAGTGCACCTCCGGCTCCGGGCAGTCCCCGCCTGGGACTGATGCAGACGCTTGGCCAGTCTCGGCGGGGGCTTGGCTGGGCCCCTCCAGGCAGGTGGGTCCTGAGGGATCCCGGCCGGGGCGGCCCGGCCTGGCTGATCGCACCACTCCCGAGGGGCTCCCGGAGCAATTCCCCATCCTGGGACCAGCCCTGGCAGCTCAGCCTGGCAGCCAGTCACCTCCCAGCAGGGCCGGTGAGTGCGGCCGAGAGGCAGGGAGTGGGTCTGTGGGGAGTCTGGGGGCTGCGAGGGAGCGGGGAAGATCTCTGTGTGTTGAGGAACTAGGGAGTGGGGGTTCAGTGTGGGGTGCTGGGCAGTTGTGGGCAGGGCGCTGTGCATTTGTGGCACTTGTGGCACCGAGCAGGAGCCGCAGAACGGTTCTGCGCTCAGTCTCACACGCTGCCCATTAACACTGAATAGGAGCTGTGACGGGAGGGAAACCTGCAGGGTCCCACAAGGGAGGTGATTCGAGGGAGATGAATAATGTCCCACCAACAGCCTCTGACATAGGAATGTAGCTGCAAAGCCACCGAAGGGCCCCACTTTGTCCATTCCTACAAGATCCAGTGGGTGAACCAGCAATACCATCTAGGTAATGGCACCAAAAGCTGCTGAGAGGTGTAAATGAAACACCACGGGCACCTTACCCATGTCCATTGCTATGTCAACCACCAAAGATATCAGTGCAGACCCAGTCTGAACCCGACCATAAAGATAAAAGTGTAAAATCCCAGATTAGCTGGATATTGTTTCCACCTTTCCAGTTGCCTTCAATAGACAGGGAGCTTTCAGACAGGAGGACAACTGGTGAGTTTGTTGGCTTCCAGAGATTTTTTGAGGAAGGGCCTAGCCACCCCTTGTTTATGTGTGATGTCAGCTTGCCTTCCAGAAGACAGCAAAACAATATATTCAACTTTTCCAAAATACTTAGTCTGAAATTCCGTATTTTGGGTTGCTTATAACCTGAAATGCAGCTATAAAAATAATGCTTAAAAAGTAACATCTTGCATTTTTATACACCACCTTTCATTCGAAAAGATCCTTCTCTGCTGTACAGAGAAACATGAATGATAACTATCAGGTGAACCACTTCCTTCACCAGGGTGTAGACAAAAAACTGATACGATTCAGTTTTGCACAATGTCTAATTAACCTGTGCCATTCATTGTCACATGGTATAATTGAGGCCAAAACCTTAGAGATAATAACATTTGCTTTTTTGTTGTATAATAGGAATATTTATAGTTACATTAGATAAGATTATATTTTAAGGATACGGTATAAACCCTCATTCTTAAGGAGTTAAGGCAAACACCATCCACTGTTCGGAAGAAAAATGATATTTGACTACACGGACAGCTGGTCTGCATTATCACCAAAATTCTTGCATTTCCATCTAATACAGGTCAGAGAATACAGGTCAGCAGAATATTATTAACGGAGTTGGATGGGATCAGCACATGTATATTATAGAAAAAAATATAGTCATGGATTATTTGACTATAAATACAATAACCACTATTCAAGGGATATTCCTTGGAAATTAAGTGTTTAGATTACGTGACCCAAAGTCATAGACCAAGCAGTTATTGGCAGTGGCACTTCTATTGCATCACTGGACAAATATTTTGCCTGTGGGGAAAGCACAAAGTTAATCTGCTGTTTCAGTTCTGTCACAGGCCCCAGGCCAAATTCTGATGTGTCCATTTGCACAACAAAGAGTAGCAAAAAGTCTGGGCACCAGAGCACAGTTTACTGACACAGAACGTTCTTTATCTTATCAAAGGCTTCCTCACACTCCCAGATCATGTTTAGTGCTGATGCCTTTGAGACATCTGTCAAAGATGCTCCCAAGGTTGCAAAGGAAGGCATGAAGCAAGAGTAATAATTTGCTAACCCAAGCAATGCCCACACTTCCTCTTTGGCCTTGGGGATCAGAGCTTTTTTAAGGGCCTCTGTCTTGTCCTGAAGGGGCTGGATTTAGCTGTTTCCCAAGAGACACCCGAGATATCTTGTTTCTTGCATGCCAGACTTGCATTTCTGAGGGTTTACTGTGAGCCCAGCCTCCTCCAGCAATTGTAGGACGGAAGCCATATGGACGTAATGTGACCACTAGTCTGGACTCACCACTGTTCTAAAATGGATTTCCATGAGATACCTGCCCTTTTCTCTTTCCTGGATAGAGGATCTCATAATCCATCTGCCCAGCTCCCCAGATGACTTCATCTGGGCCCTGTCATTTGGCCCAGAGTTTGCTTTGTGTGCCAGGGATCAGTCGCAACTCACAATCCCAGGCTGATATGCTGTCTTCCTAACCCCTTTGTGGTAGCTGTGACGTTCCCCTCTGGTGTTATCTGGAGCGGTGATCTGCTAGGTCACTCCAATCTTTGACTCTGGGAGCCAACCTTACCCTGCTCCGCTGTGAGAACCCCCACTCCCGGGCTGTTCACGAACAGCCTCCTGTGTGTTAGCTGCTCCCAGCTATGTGAGTGAGCACTTTTGGCCAGCCACTGCTTGGATTGTGCAACCAAATGACCCTAGCCACTATTTCCAATCCCAGACACAACACTAGGAATCTCCGTCTTGCAGTGTCCAGTTATCCCCGCTGGACGCTGCAAGCTTGTATGAGTTTGTCAATTTAACAAAGAAATTGATATGTACGAGGCTTGTTATCACCGAGGAGAGTCTCTGGCACGCTTCAAAACAAACGCACTGCTTCAGATAATAAATTTGTTTGTTTATTCTAACTACAAAAGATAGATTGTAAGTGATTATAAATCAAAGCATAAGTCAGATTTGGTCAAATGAAATAAAAGCAAAACGCATTCTAAGCTGATCTTAACACTTTCAGTGCCCTTACAGACTTAGATGCTTCTCACCACAGGCTGGCTGGTTGCCATTCAGCCAGGTTCTCCCCTTAGATCAGCGCGTCAGTCGCTTGGTGGTGATGTCTGTAGATGGAGGTGGAAGAGAGAGGAAGAGCCTGGCAAACATCTCTCCCTTTTATCATGTTCTTTCTTCCCTCTTGGCTTCGCTGCCCCCGCCCCCTGTTCAGAGTCAGGTGAGCATCACCTCATTGCAGTCCCAAACTGACTAAGGGAAGGAGGGTGACTCACTTGAGAGTCCAACAAATCATTTGTTGCTGCCTAGGCCAGTGTCCTTTGTTCCTGTAAGGCTGGGGTGGGTTAGTCCCATACTTGCCCTGATGAGGTGTGAACTCTGCTCCTGGAGAGTTTTGCTTGGGCTGGTTTTAAGCCATGAGGACACATTTTCAGCCTCCTAAGTATATACATGAAATTACAACCTATAACATTACTATAACAACAATGCTCAGTGCATCATGAGCCTTCTGAAGACACCCGACATGACAAACTTTGCATTGGATCCCCCACAATAATATTATAAGAATGAACCCGGGGGCGCAGGGTACAGAGCATCACAGTAGTGTCAGGCCTTGGCCTGCTGGGCTCATGGAACATTTTCTCAGACAAATTGTCCCACAACTTCCCACATCTGCGGGACGTAGGGTAGTACATTTTGGGAGCAGGATTGTTGTTCTTCTCAGGCCTCCTTAAAGAGATCAAGGATTCTCTGGTGTGGCTGTCTACACAATAATTCAAAGGGTGGGACCTTTGCCAATGCTTGTGGCACCTCCTTCACTGCAAAGAGAATTAATGATAGCAGCTGGTCCCAAGCTTTGGGGTCTGATTTACAAAAAAGGTTAATGTGTTCTTTAGGGTCTGATGAAATCTTTCCACACACCCAGCTGTCTGCGGGCAATAGACTGAGATTTGACTCTTAAGGAGTTGCCAGATCTCCTGTAGTAAACAGGCAATGAATTTGTTTCCTTGGTCAATGAAGACCTCGGTGGGCAAACCTACCTGGGAAAAGGCCGGTACTAGTTTCTTTGCAATCGTTTGGGTTGTCATGGGGCATAAAGAAATAGTCTCTGGGTAGCGGGTGGCACAGTCTATCACAACTAGGACATACTAGTGTTCCCTTGCACTTTTTTCCCAGGGTACCAGAGGGGCCTGGGTGGCCTCGTTGGGTGCTACTTGCTTGCATTTGGGGCAGGAAGCACAACAGTTATGGCTCTTTGTGGATACCTGTCCAGCAATCTCAGGGTTTTGTCCTTTCCCAGGTGGCCAGAGGAGGGTACTGAGTGAGCCAGTCATAGGACTTCCCTCTTAGCTCCTCATGGGACCAAGAGTTGGAGGTTTGTCAGTCCTGTTTGGCTCCATGCAGCAAGCCATTTTGTATCTCAAAGTGGGGAACTGGGAGGCCTGTGGGTGATGGTACCATTGATCACCACCACCTGGGCATAAGGCTTTCCCAGGGTGTCTCCCTCCCTCTGTCTATGGCTGTCCAGTTTGAATGGTGGGTCATCTTGGCCAAGGGGTTGGGAGTACTCATCTGGGGTGTGAGAGCATTCCTCAGATTCAGTCATTTCTGCAAGACCTCCTTGTAACCAACCTTCCTGGGTTCCCATCATTGTACGCTTGGGAAGGGCTTTTGACCTAGAAAAGCCAGAAGCAAAGTTTGCAATTGGAAAGAGGATGCCCAATTGGTCGGGTACAGACTCAGGGCTACACAGAAGGCCTGAGCAAGGAGATAGTAGAGAGGGGAAATGCTGCCAGTCCGTCTCTGTTATCACTTTCCAGGGTAAGCAACTCTTCATGCCTGCTAATCTGGGTCCTCCCCTACTCAGCAGTACCCAGGAGGTAGGACAGGAGTGGACATCCCCATGGATGCTGGTAATATGCACTGGGTCATCACAGTGGAGGACTATGGGGTCCAGTAGGATTGCCACGACTAGCGTGTGAAAACACCCAGAATCTACAACCTCCTACAATGTTTTCCCGAGTTTTACTGAGCTATGATGCCTGGTAACAGCTGTCAGCTCTGGGATCAGAGGCAACAGAGTTCTCTGATCCCTTGTTTGGATGGCAGCCACCAGGGAGCTGGGGTTATGTTGTCGAACCCAATCTGAATACCAGCTGAAGTGTGCCCAACTATTGTTCTAATACCATAGAACATAATGTCCATCACATTGCAGGATGGAATTCTTCAGACACTGGGCAACAGCCTGTGGTGTGACCTGGGAGCACAAGGCTCCATCCAGAATTGGTTGTGATGGGCCTCTTGACATACCTCTGCCACCTCAAGGATAGCAATCTTTAGACTGTCATAGTCTTTGGACGCCTCATTGTGTAAGGCCCCGTAAGTGACCTGGGCTTCCTTGGACAGGAAAGGTACAAGCTGTGCGGTCTGGGTTTCCTTAGCCCACTGTGGCATACAGCTACCCACTCAAACCGCAGCAGATATGCCTCTGGGTCATCAGCTGGCTCCAGCTTGGAAAGGGCCAGACCAGAGCCTTGTGCTCCACAGACAGATGAGGTGACAATCCGCTGGAGCGCCACCTCTTGAAAGGGACACTCTTGCTGGTGGTGGTGTTGCCGCTGTTGAACCAGCTCAAGAGATAGAGCCTGCTGCTGCCAGGCAGCCCACGAGGCCTCTCCCTTGCTCCTCCAGGAACACCGGAAAGGTTTCAGCCCAGGCCTGCTCTTGTGTCAGAAATCTCACACTTCCAGAACCTGTTACCTCAGGCTTGCCTGAGTCAGTGGAGTGTCTCGTGAAGTGAGCTGCCTTAATTTTACAGCAATCAACTAATATTTAACTCAAGATAGTCACCTGGGCTTTACATTCCATAGCCTAGAACAGGGTTTCTCAAACTGGGGTTGCCGCTTGTGTAGGGAAAGCCCCTGGCGGGCCAGGCCGGTTTGTTTACCTGCCCCGGCCCATCGCAGCTCCCACTGGCTGCCGTTCGCTGCTCCAGGCCAATGGGGGCTGCTGGAAGTGGCGGCCAGTAAGTCTCTCAGCCCGCGCTGCTTCCAGCAGCTCCCATTGGCCTGGAGCAGCGAACGGCAGCCAGTGGGACCCATGATCGTCCGGGGCAGGTAAACAAACCGGCCCGGCCCGCCAGGGGCTTTCCCTACACAAGTGGCGACCCCCAGTTTGAGAAACACTGGCCTAGAACAACAGTCCTTTGGTGGTCTAACTAAAAAGGTGCAGTCACAGTTTGGCCACTGTCCAGACTGGGTTTCTTGGATTAAGACAGAGGAAATCCTTCCTCCCCTGCCACAGCTTCATCCAGAAATGGCTTCTGCCCATTTCCAGCCCTTCTTGTTGCTAGAGGAGGCCCAATTCATATTGGTCCTGCCAGTAGCTGATCCTGGGTGCCCTCTCCTGCAGGTCTGAACTTGCTATTCTTTTTCTCTTTGTTGGGGTGTGCCAAGGTAGTGGGGCCTCTAGTCTGGAGCAGCAAATCCATTACACCCCTGCACAAATCCTAGCAATGTGCATCAGCCATTTAATATTTTATGCTGGGCATATGACTACTTTAAAATGCATTTTTATACTTTTTGTTACTAAATATTACTAAAACAAAAACTTTCAAAATGTTTTCATGGATAGAATCATGAGGTTTTTGTTGTGACCTCTTTAAAAACTGTTCATAAATCAAAGATGTTTATCCAAATGTTTGTATCGGAAGGTGTGTTAATTTGCTTTTCCTTGGCTTGTCATTACGCTTTGATTATAACAAAAACAGTAACATGAGACCTAGGTAACCAAGAACATCCTCCCAAAGAACAAATATTTGAAGAAAGCAGTTTGTCACTAGCCTGTAAACTGATAGTCACTGGATGAACTACTATCTGGTGAATTCTTATGAAGAACACACAGATTAACAAAAATCAGGATCAGCTTCAAAGTGATTCACATGAACAGAAAGGATCAAAGTCACAAAAACATTTATAAATGATTAATTTGACCAGCTTAATTTCAATATGAAAATTAGAAAACAAAATCCACTTAACTCTGGAAGCCTGACAACCAGGAAATCCAAATCAACTAAAAGCCAAACCAACTTGAGGTACAAAAGTTAGTTACAAATTTGCATACATAATTTGGAAGATAAAAGTAGTGTGACCAAGGCCCTGACAATATGTAGTTTAAAAGTTTGGGCAACAGGTAGTGCAGAACTGGGAGGTGGCTGCAGAGGCCATGTTGGAGTGAACCGCCTCCATGCTCATTGGAAAGCCCACCTATGTGGAGCAACAGGTGGCCAACCTCCCTGATCAGCTATTTTTTCTAACTGTGTTGGGGAGGAGCTTTTTCTGTTTGTGCGGGGGCGGGGGGAGAGAGGGTGTCTGGCAAATAGAGTGGCTCGTTCTCGTCCCTCTCACAACACATCCGCAAGAAGCTCCATCAGGAAGTGGCTGCAGCGGTGACAGGCTGCTGAAGTCAGCAATGGCACTCTGCGGAGCTGTTCGGCCGGCTAGCATGGAGCTGGCATGGCAAGATGGCAGTGACTCCTTGGCTGCTAGAGATGCAGATGAGGAGTCATCGCTGCTCGTGGCCAGCTTCTCAGGTCAGCCTGGGCATTCAGCCGCCCCAGACAGGTTATATGAAGTAGAGAAGACCCAGGGAGCCTCGAGTCTCATGCCATAGGAGTAGTACAGGCTGGGGGGCACTCCTTGTGCATGGATGCAATGCAGAGCCGCAGATGGCCAATACAGTGGGTTACTGTTCACTTTTACGTCTTACTCCCCTGCAGGGCTCTGCCACTTTTCATGACATTATGACAATCTTAGAAGTAACTGGAAATTAAGGGAATATACAAATAGATATACAGTAACTCCTCACTTAACATTGTAGTTATGTTCCTGAAAAATGCGACTTTAAGTGAAATGATGTTAAACAAATCCAATTTCCCCACAAGTATTAATGTAAATGGTGTATGTGTGTGTGTGGGGGGGAGGGGAGGGGAGGTTAGGTTCCAGGGGAAATTTTTTTTGCCAGACAAAAGGCGTTATATACATTTTAAACAAGCAATTTAATACAGGTACAAGTTTTAAAACAAAAACAATCTAATACTACAATCACCACTGCTGAGTATGAAGCTTGGTCGAGGTGGAGGAGTCAGAGAGTGCAAGAGGATGGATTGTCTGGCTGCTCCTCTTGCAAGCACAGGCACTGACTTTGCTGGGGGCAGGGGGCTCAACCCTCGGCCCATCCACTCCACCCCTTCCCCCAAGCCCCACCCTTGACCCACCTCTTCTCCCCCACACCTCCTCCCCCTTTATCTTGCACTCTACAGCCTCGCTCCTCCCCCCTCCCTGCTAAACGCCGCCAGCCAGCTGATTGCCGCGGGCAGGAGGTGGGGGAAGGAGTGTTCAGCGGGGTCTACCAGCGGGCGGGAGGCGCTGTGGGGACGGGGAGTGGGGGAGAGGCTGCATAGGGAGGCTGCCAGCTGTGGAGAAAGCAGGCAGCCAAACAACGTAAGAGTGGAGCATTGCACAACTTTAAATGAGCATGTTCCCTAATTGATCAGCGACGTAACGACGAAACGACGTTAACCGGGATGACTAAGTGAGGAGTTCCTGTATTGCAAAAACAGAGCTAAGCAAAACCTACTTTAGCATCCTGATGCATTCAAACTCCAAGTAATTCCTAGGGTTTCTGTGGTGTACTGTACCGGGGACAAGCAGTGGTGTGGGGCCTGTGCATTATCTCAAGGGCACTTACCTGGATTATGAAATTGGGTATTTTCATCTCTTAAAGGACAAGTAGAAAAATTATTTCTTTACAGGGCTGTATTTTGATTGCTGGAGAGTTAAAAAGGGCCATAAAAAGTTACGTCCACTCCATGAATGCCAACATCATGCTGATAAAACCTTTATGGGACACTGTCATATATTCCACCTTATGTGTGTATAAATACATGTCATTTTTGTTATACTAAAGAGATAACCATTTAATAATAAACCCAATGTTAAAATACTGGAAGGACAGACGTTTACTGAGCAGCTGAAAAATACAAATATTCAAATCATTTTATAAATTTATCATATTTTAAAATATCAGTTAAAAAGTTTAAGGAATTACTACATACAGGCTGGTTAATTGTAACATTTTCCTATTAAAATACAAATGAGTTTATAATGATACACATTTAAATCTTTACCGTATTTCTGAAGTTCACAGGTAATTAACATTTTCTAATTCTTTTTACACTATCCGTTATTACCTGCAAGTTATTGTTGTGTTCCCCTACAGAGATGTTTGTCATTCAGTTACAAAGGCAAATGAGTTGAAATGACTTTTTAAATTAGGATATAAAGCTGTCTGATCAGAACATTTATTACTATGAGATTTCCATCCTGACAGAGCCCTCGTTTGAAAATAAAGCAAACGATTACATATGCGGTTTGGGAATAGTTTTGACATGCTGAAATAACATGCAACCTTTTAAAAAAAGAACTCTAAGATTTACAGAAAACACTTCAAACTTTTTAACAGCTATCTGAAATGCTAAATTTGTAGCTAATTATAATACCTTGATCGCTATTTCAATTTAATATAGTCCCACAAATATATTTTGAAGGGGTTTTGTTGGGTTTTTAAAAAATATTTTATGGTCATTCCACAAGTAAAATGTACTGGAATGTTGCGGTTTAAATAGGGATTGTTGTATGATCAATATTCTCAACTGAGTGCACAAAAATCCTCTTTCTGCAACTTCCACAAACTCTTGCTCCTGCACACATTTAGAGGGGGAAATTTTTCAAATGCTAAGGTCAGAATAATGAATCTCAATCGAAAAAATCACAGAACGACGGTTGGAAATTGGGAGACATCAGCTGCTTGTCATGTGACAACTGAAGATAGATTTAAAAAAATAGACTCGTATGTGAATGAGAATGTGTATTACATGACTAGTTAAAAGTCCATCTTGAGATGCACTGGCAACTTCAAACCACAAATGGAGAGAGAAGCTTTCTCTTGCAACAGTCAACCTGATGTGATTAAGGAATCATACATGGAGTGTCATGCATAGATCACAGGGAAGAAAAACAGACTGAGGTCTTGCACAAGAACCACATGAAAACAAAGATTCTTGTGTCACTGCCCATGCTAGTGAGATGTGAACAGAAAGTTGCATCAGTTCATAAATGACATTTGCATTACCAGCTAAGAGGAAAAAGGTATTGCAATAAAGATTCTCTAGAAAATATACTCAGTGTTACAAAGTCCTCTTCCCTTCTCTTCATCAATAGTATTGGCAAGAGCATCTGCCTTTTGCATTGCCTTTAACAGAGGTGGTAATAGAAAAAACAGTAAGTACTGCCCTTGTCTGAACTACATAGCTAGCAGGTGGCATCCTAAAAGCTGGAATAATAGGGACCATTTTTCTTGGGTCCCCTTGGCCTAATAAATTAACCCTCTCTCCACACATCTCTCGAGAGCCCCTGGATGCTGTTTTTCTAGAAACACCTCCACGTGGAGATTGCAGATTGTTAGATTATTAAATCTCCTCTATGCAGTACTGACCTGTCTCCATGACTGTGTGGAAACTGAGTATCAGACTTAACCAAAGAACATTCTATGTTTAAATCTTAAAACCTTGAATTTTTGCTATAAAAGAATTGTTTTAATACCCGCTTACAAGCTTTTTCCACGGGATTTGATCCACTTTCTTTGTCATGCTGTTTCTCAATTTCTACTTCATAATTTCCCAAATCGGGCTTCACAATAGTAGAATGGAAGACCAGGCTCTGCTGCAAGATGCCAAATCTTACATAATGAAAAAAATGTCAAAAACACCCTATGCAAAGGGGAAGCTTTCACACTTTTAGTATTCAGGAACCCTAAGGCCCAGAAAATCTCAGTTTAAAAAAAATTAACTAAAAGCTAAACACAGGCAGAGAAGAGGGTGCCATCAGCACTGAAGTCTTGTATCTTAGATTATGATTTTGTACCATGACAACTAAACATTATGAGTCAGAAAACACACAGATGAGTTGGCCCTCAGATATACAACCAACAGGATGTTTGTTGGTCTTATGTAATATAAATTAGGAATGATTTCACATCAAAAAGTCCTCCCTAGAAGTGAGGACTCTGTCTTCACAGGTTATGAACTGTTGGTCAAGCAAGTCATCACAATCTCCCCTACCCATAAGAAGGTCTTTCAATACACAAAGTATTGTGGCAGAAAAAAGTATATTAATTGTTAAGAGAACAAAAACTGTGATGCAAAAAGTCTTCACTGTTGCCTCTTAAACACGAGTACTGGCCTTTAAAAGAAGCTATGACTAAACAATAGGTAAATCTGAATTTGGTAAGTTATACACAATACGATATAAAAGATTAAAACGAATAACTTGACTACATAGAATTTATGAAACAGTTTGTATTTTATACATAGAATATGTACACTGGTTTTGGACATGTGGGTTTTATCCATGCAAATTCAATACAAAACTATTTACAAAAAATAACAGTAGGATTGTTTTTCAAAGAAACATGTACATGTTGGAAGCTCCAGCAATAATGGAAGTCCTGGAAAAAGAGACGCAAGATACAGTATTGTACACACAGGTGAACTTAAAAGTGAGGAAAAGGGTTTACAAAACATGAAATGCAGAACGAATTGAAACGCAATATCAAATAGTTGTATAATAACTATTTACACAATTTAAGCATCTGCTGCTACATATGTGATCACTTTCCAGATATCTGTCTCAGAATTACTTTGTAAATTTTGCATACATTTACATGTTGCTGATTTGGTTACATTGTGTTTTCTGAGTTTTATAATCACAAAAAAAGGTACAAAACAAAGTATCTGAATACGGACCAAGTGATAGTTTAACATGGTTTTTAAGCAATCACATTTTCTTGGTTCTACAGATTACACAATAGTTCAAAGTTAATTCACATTAATCCCACACTATTCACCAAACAATCCCTTTACAATGTTTGTGTGCACACTACACAAACAGGACTAACATATGCATATACTGTAGCTGCAACACAGAACAGCAGTGACTTGGAAATTCCCACTCTTGTGGCAATGCCCTATCAATGCTTACTACAGTACATGGGCTCAGCAAACAAAACTGTACTAATACTTGCAAATAAAGGCTTGCTCCCGCATGTGCTCTACCAACAGAACTCCCATTGTTCAATGTTAATTCCACGTGGGCAGCAACACGGTCAGGCCCAAAATAAGAACTGCCATTCTGGGCAGACTTTACTGATTTAAAAGGGAAAAAACCCATAAAGCTCCCACACTTTTGTGGTTACCTCCACATATTTGATCTGTCTGGCGTTATGAAAGTACTACACTTCCACCAAGGGGAAAGCCTTAACTTTGTCTTAAGTGCCAACAGGTTGTTTTAAATGGGTTGCTATGTAGCTCAGTTATAAAACACATGGGAAAGCCTAGTTTCCCTGAAGTCAAGGAGAGTTTTCTCACTGATTTCAATGGGGCTAGAATTTCACCCATCGGGAATTAATCTGTATCCGGTTTAATCAGTTCCTCTATTTTAAGACTTGTTAGAAAAGTGAGGGAGAAGTTTTGTAAAGCTTAGCAAGGACTGGCATTCTGATGCATGGAACAGAAGGAAGTTTACTTAAAGAACCTTTGTTTAAAAAAATATTAATTTTAATTTACTTTAAAAGCAATTAGAATATCATTCAGAGTGACTGATGCCATCATGGTTGTTACTGTTTTCTCCTGCCAGCCTTAAAAATAATCTTTAGGTGGCTTTATAAACTAAAGCATATTTTTTTAAAAAAAGATGAGAAATAAAGAAAATGACAGTGAAACATGGTGTAGTATAAAACTATAATTTAAGACTGTTAACAGAAATGCCCTATAGACAATATCTTTTAAAAATTAATCAATACAAAGCTCTATTCTATGAAATAAAAATTAAAATCACTGTCTGGAATTAAACTGAGAAGGAAGCTTCTCTATTTTAATCACAGGGGCAATGTAGAGAAAACAATTTCCACATTAGAAATAAAAGTGTAATGTTTTCTTTTCACATTTATATCAAAATAACTGTACATAAAACTTATTGTGCTTTTTAAAAAAAAAATTCTGTGCATTTTATATACATATTTTCCCCACAGGTGTGCAGACCTCTATAAATGCATTGTGTGTATATTATGCTTAACTGTGTGTTTCACATGTAATGGCCAAGAGTGTTAATAGTATTTCTTTTCATAGGATTACAACTACTGTACAGTGGCTCACAAACTAGAGTCAAGAAGCAATCTTAACTCCAGGGAAATTTCTTCGTTTGCAGCACTGCATGCTCCCCTAACAAGCATTCCTCTCATGAGTCCAATATGCCAGTATTTTTTTTTGAGTGACAATTATTGGAAAACGCCCACTCACACCTTACTTTTCCCAAATAATTATTCTGGTCTTTCCTAAGATTTTCTGCTCTCTATGCAGAGAGGTTACTGTCCCTTCAGATGCTCCACAAAAGAGGATTTGGATTTTCACAGCCACAAAATCCTAGCCCCCTTACTTGTATACAGCAATTGTCTTTGCGGAAATGATCTTGGAGAAGGTAGTGGTTCTACGTCCTGCCCAATGCTCTAGGGAGAGTGGATGTGCACAGAAGGATGGGAAGGGAGCATTCTTTCCTTGATGACTGGGGGGAGAAGGACAGCAGGAAGGGATTCTTGACAGACCTATGAGAGACAGCCAGGGACTTCCTGCAGGACGAGGATAGAGGAACAGAGTCCGTAGCCTCTGGGAAACTGAGAAAGCCAATTCTATACCTACTATAGCCTGTACAGAGAGATGTGGGTCCAGAACTAGGAGCTGATCCTTTCAAACCTAAAACTATACTGTAAATCCAAACCATCTACTTTCTTCCCCCAATTTGCTTCATCAGGCTAACCTGTCTTCTGAATAATCTGGTCTGGGATGAAGCCAGCATACACCCCACTGGAAATTCTATGCCACACAAAAATTGCACATATCCTCTTGTATATGGACAATTAGAATTTGCCTTTACAATTTCAGATCAGAGTGGTGTTCCTTTATTTACATGTGACTTTTTCAAATGCCAGGCATTTCATTTTCAGCTGGAAGTTGTTGGAAATGACAGACAAGTGTTTCAAAATGCTCATTTAAAAAAGGATGCACCCCTTGGTATAACCTGGTGCAGAAAATGGTAAAAGAGGTTGCTTACCTGTAACTAGAGGTTCTTCGAGATGTGTGGTCCCTATCTGTGTTCCACACTTGGGTAAGTATATGCACCACACACAAATCCAGAGATTTTTAGTAAGCAATGTCCGTTGGTCCACATGTGCACAGTTGCTCTCCTCATGCTCTGAACTGAGGGTATGAGGAGCAGTGCAGACTTATGCCTCTTCAGTTTGTTCTCTTACCATGAATCCAGTCATCAGCCACCATAGAGCGGATGGAGAGTGGGTAGTAAATACAGCTAGGGACCATATATCTCAAAGAACCTCCAGTAACAAGTAACCTACTTCCATTTCTTCTTTGATTGATGGTTCCTAGGGGTATTCCACACATGGGAAATTAGTAAGCAGTAGTCAAACAGGAGGTGGGAGCAAGGATGAAGATGGTATGCATGTCTGTAGTATGGCTGTTCCCACAGCTCTATCTGCAGCACTGGTATGGACCGACGCATAATGTCTGAAGGTACTGCTAGAGCTTCAGGTAGCTTCCCTGCTTGTATCTAGCAGAGTACATCTCCGAGATGCTAGAGAGGTTGTTTTGGCTCTAGTGGAGCAGGCTCTCATCCCTTCAGGATGTGAGAGAGACATGCTAGTTGATAGCAAAGATTCAGCTCGAGATCTTTTGAGAGAGTGTGCATAGAGAATGCTTGAGTTGTTGATTGCTCTGCTAAGGCGCTAAAGTCTTGGCCGTTTCCGATTTGCTTTCATTCTCTCCACATAGAGCATCAGTGCCCGTCGGACATCTAGAGAGCGAAGCCTACTCTCCGCATCAGAAGCGTTGAGGTTTTGGGAAAAAAAAGATGCCAATAAGTGGATGGTTTGTTTTATGTGAAACTCAAATTATTTTAGGGATGAATTCCAGGTAAAGGCAGAGAGGTGTCTCTATGAAAAGTGGTATACGGAGGATTTGCCTTGAATATAAGAGTGGCCATACGGGCCATCTAGCCCAATACGCTGTCTGATAGTGGCCAGTGCCAGAGGCTTCAGAGAAAATGAACAGAACAGGGAAATTGAGTGATCCATCCCATTCCACCTTCTGGCAGCTGGAGCTGTAGGGACACCCAGAGCACGGGGCTGCATCCCTGACCATCCTGGCTTATAGCCATTGATGGCCCTATCCTCCATGAACTTATAACGAGACTCAAAAAAAACCTAGATACTTTTGGCCTTCACAACATTCTCTAGCAACAAGTTCCACAGGATATTAATTTCATCATGTGACCCTGGTTCTTGTATTATGTGAAGGGGTAAGTAACACTTCCCTATTGACTTTCTCCACACCAGTCATGATTTTTATAGACCTCCATCACACCCCCATTTAGTCATCTCTTTTTTAAGCTGATCAGTCCCAATCTTTTTACATCTCTCCTCATATGGAAGCTGTTCCACACCCCTAATTATTTTTGTTGCCCTTCTCTGCACCTTTTCCAATGCTAATGTATTTTTCTTTTAGATGGAGTGACCAGAATGGCATCAGTATTCCAGGTGGAGGCATATAATGGATTTATAGAGTAACATCATGATATTTTCTATCTTATCTATCCCTTTCCTAATGGTTTCTAACTTTGTTAGCTTTTTTGGCTGCCACTGCACATTGAGCGGATGTTTGCAGAGAACTATCCACAAGTACTCCAAGATCTCGTTCTTGGGTGGAAACAGCTAATTTACACTTAATCATTTTGTATCCTGGTATTTTTGTGTCCCATTGATTATCCTCATCTCACCAAGTTTCCAGGGCGCCTGCTACATCAATATCCTCATTTAATGCCAGGCAATTTAGTTCACCCACATTGGTATTTAGACTCCTAGCATTTTTATATAAGCACTTACAACATTCATCAACATTCAGTTGCTTGCTTTCATGTGTTCTATTTAAATGGGATTCTTATGTTTTACTGTTCCTCACTAGTTCCAATCTGTACTTTACGAACTTCTTTCCTATCCTCTTTACTAGGATATAGAATATCCCCCTTAATAAAGTCATCCCCAGGGGACATCTTGGTCCAAACCAGGTGCTCCTCTGCACCTGTTGGCTTTCTCCCAGCCCTTAGTTTAAAAAAAAAAATCTTCTACACCTTTTTGAATTTTACATGCCAGCAATCTGGTTCCATTTTGGGTGGAGCCCATCCTTCCTTTCCCCGAAGGTTCCCCAGTTCCTAATAAACCTAAAATCTCTGCTCCCTACACACTCTTCTTGTCCACACATTGAGACCCTGCAGTTCTTCCTGTCTTCCTGGCACTATGTGTGGAACTTGAAGAATTTCAAAGAATGTTACAATGGAGATCCTTAACATTAACCTCTGACCTAACAGCCAAAATTGGCCCTCAGGACCTTTCTCCTACCTTTTCCTATGTCATTGGCACCAACATGTACCACAACCACTGACTCCTCCCCAGCACTGAACATAAATGCACTGTCTCGATGTCTTGTGAAATCCAGTCTTCACACCTGGCAGGCAATTTACCATAATGTTCTCCTGGTCACCACAACCCTAACTATCTATATTTCTAATAATCTGATCCACGTTATTATCTGGTTTGTCTCAATAACTGGAGTTGCCTCCCCCAGTTGGGTATCCTGAGTGCAAGAGGATACGATGACATCATCTGGAAGGAGGGTTCCAAATATGGGATTTTGGATGTTCTTCCATGAGATATGGGAAGAGACTGTTCTGCTGTGTCCCTGAAAGTCTTACCTGTATACCTGCTTCCTTTAGCTCCTCCAGTTCAGCCACTCTAGTGTCAAGAGCCTGTACCTGGTTTCTGAGGGCCAGGAGCTGCTTGCACTGAATGCACACATGGCACCTTCAGAGCAATAAACTGGACAGCCCCACTCTGCTGCTGGACTTTTGACTCTTGAACGGCCTTTTTGGGGGGTAGGGGTGGGAGGGGTGATGGTTATTGGCCTAAGTTTAGAGTATGTTTGTTAGGTATCTGCCTCATACTCCCTCAAACCTCCGTTTGCTGCTCCCATTCGCTAGCTCCTCTGGTTGCTAAGGAACTCGCGTTTTAAACCCATTCTCCCTGAGTTAGTCCTGCTCCCTTGTCAACGGAGTCCAAAGGGGGTTAGCATCAAAGGATAGCAGGCTTGAGCCTCATTAGTAAGCTCCCAGCCCAGCCTAGCTGGCCCCTTGGCTCAGCATACAGCCCCCAAAATCGATCACACTATAATCTTAAGTCAAGCAAGCACACAGCAAGCAAGCACACAAAAGACAAAAACTCATCCCAAGGATCACATACTCTTGCCTCCTTCATCTGAGAACACTCTTGCAAAACTCTCATTTGCTGCTGTTTGCTAGTTGTGGTTAGCCATGGAGTTCCCCCAGCTCGCTCACACTTCTGATTGATGGGATGGTGCCTAGGAAGACAACTTTCATCGCCAGGTGGGACGTGGAACAGGTGGCTATTGTCCAAAAGGAGATCTGTTAAGTACTGACAGGACAAGATGGAGATCCCATTCTGGTGTTAATTTCACCACTGGTGAGAAGGTTCTAATGAGCCCCTTTCAGGATGAGTTGTTGGATGAGTGAAGGTAGTATGGCAATCGATTGGAGGACTGAAGGATGAAAGGCACTGATTGCTACAAGATGCATCTACTGTCTAAAAGGTGAGTAGAGTAGTCTAAAATGACAGGAATGCCAAAGGATTATGGAGATAACTAGTGCTGTTGTGACCAAGAGAAGTGCTTCCATTTTGCTTTGGTTGAGAATGGAATGGACTGCCACCCATCCAAATATCAGATCATGAGTTGCAGAGATGTTGTGCAGGGATGCCTAGTTACACCATTATGTTGTCAGTAGAGCTGGAAATGGTCAAATGCTGCTTGGAGGATGGGTTGAGATCTTCAGGAAATCCAAGATCCAGAACTGTCTCCGGCCAGCTGGGTGTGATGAGGATGACCTGAGCCTTATTGTGATGAATCTTTAGCAGAACTTGTGGTATCAGTGGGATGGGAGAAAAGGCATATCTGGGGTGGTCTGTCCAAGGTAGCAGAAGGGTATTGCCCTTCGAGCCCCAGCCCAATGCTGCTCTGGAACAGTACACAAGGTGAATTTCTTGTTCGCCTATGAGATGACGAGGTCCCAAGAGAGTGTTCCCCACAGGGTGGAGTTCTTATTTAGGACAGAATTGTGAATTCGTGGTCTATAGAAAGACATTTTCTGAGATGGCTGCTAAAGGAGTTCTGCACACCTGCTAGGTATGCTGCCTTGAGCATTATGTGGTTTCTGATGCATCAACTCCATAGGTTAACTGCCTCTACACAAAGTAAGGGACCTTGTTCCGCTCTCTGTGTAAAAGACTGTCGTGTTATCAGATATCATCTAGATAGATCAGGATTGGATGAGTGGAAGGAATGTGTTGCAAGCTAGACGGATCACCTTTAATTCCACTAGGTTGATATGCATCCTGACCTCTCAAGGGGTCCAGGTGCCTAGTGCACTGTGATTGTCCACATGGCCTCCCCAACCCTCGAGTGTGAGAAAAGGAACCTTACTGGGTTTCCCCACCAGGCAACAGAAGCCGGGATCTTGGCCAGGACTGTTATTCAGCATTGATGTTGTCTTTGTCTAGTGAGCAGATGGCCTGAAACCAGGTTTATAGGCAGCAGAGGTGGCGCCCAGTAAACACTGTTATGTGGGTGCGTGAGGCCATGTTGCTTAGATGGGAAAGGCAGACCCTGTCTGTAGTCTGAGGGTGACCTGTTTTATCAAACTACTCATGGTGTAGAATCTCTCCATCAGAAGGTAGGTTCTTGCCGAGTCCAGAGTTGCTGTTATGAAATTTATGGTCCTTGTGGGAATCAAAGTAGATTTTTGTTTGTTGATGCATACTGCCAGGTAAGAGAAGAGGTGGAGTACGAATAAGGTTGCTGACTGGACTTCCCTGCCAGATCTGCCCATCAGCAGCCAGTTTTCGAGACACGGAAAGACTGTAAAGCCATTCCTTCTCATCTGGGCCACCATTACCCTGTATCTAGTGTGAACAGGAGGACTCTGAAGTGATAAAGATCTTGCCCAAGGAAGAACCTGAGAAACATTATGTGGTATGGGTGAATGCTTAAGTGAAAGCAAGCATCTTCCATGTCAAGATCTGTGAACCATGTCGCCATCTTCCTGAGAGGAGATTATTGATGCCAGTGTGACCATGCTGAATTTTAATTTTCAGATGAAGACGTTTAGTTGGTGTAGGTCAAGAATCAGTCTCTATTCTTCTTTTTGGCAACTAAGAAAACTGGGCAGTAGAATCCCTCCCCTTGATGTTGAGGTGGCACTCGTTCTATGGCTCCTTGCTGGAGAAGAGAGTCCACCTCCTGATGTAGAATTGCCTCATGAACTCGGTCCCTGAAAGGGGGCTGAGAAGCAGGTTTGTGGGTAAGGAGGTAACAAACTCAATTGTATAGCCTGAGTGAACAGTTTCCAGCACCCACTTGTCTGTTATTGCCCTCCAATTGGGGATGTAATGAATAAAAGTAGTCACCAAATACCTGGGGACAGGGTCAGAATAATGAGGCATCAACACAGCAATGCGGACCTTGCATGTCTTGTCAAAAGAAATTCTTGGGCAGGAGGTTGGAATCAGCTGTGGTTGATCTTGAGGAAGCTGTGTACCTTAGTCTCTGTACCTTCTGCTGCTCCTGTGGTGGTTCATGAGGGGGCTGTCTTGGCCTGTAAACTTGTTTCTGGTGCTTCCTGTGGGACAAGGGTATAGATGTCCAGACAGCAAAGTGTTGTTCTGAAGTCCTCAACAGAATGAAGAGACTCAGTCTTTTCATTAAATAAGTTAACTTCATCAAAGGGCAGATCGTCAATGGTACTTTGCACCTCCCAAGAAAAACCCAAGGACTGTAACCAGGATTCTCTCCTCATAACAACTGAAGTAGCCATCTTTCTGGAAGCAATATCAGCAGCATCTACTGCAGCATGAAGAAATGTTTTGGCCACAAAGTTTACCCTCATCAATTAGGTTCTGGAATTGGGCTCTATCCTGCTGAGGAAGTTTGTCCTTGAAGTCAAAAAACTTCCCTTAATTGGTGAAATCATATTTTGCTAAGAGGGCCAGGTTGTCAGCAATTTGCAATTGAAAGCTTGTTGAAGAGAAAACTTCTCCCCCTAGGAGACTGAGGCATTTGGCACCCTTCTCCAAAGGTGTTCTCTTGGGGGTGCTGCAGCCCGGATCTCAGTGGCTGCTGAAGTTGGGTGCTGAATGTGAGAACAAAACCTGCTCCTTTAAGTGGAATGAAGTAGTGCTTCTCAGCTTCTTTTTGGGGGGGGGGGGGGGTAGGGCGGGGAAGAAGAGTGCATGAGGCAGGAATGTGCTACACTACTCTGGCTGGATCCATAATGACTGTTGTCTGGGAGGGCCTCTTGACTTGGACCTGAGAGTTGCAAGATATCCAATAGCTGTGCTGAGACTCCTGAACCTGCTTGAGCTGCATCTGGCACTAAGACACCACTTTTTGTGAGAGTTCCTGATATTGCCTATGATCATCAGCAGATGGGGTGACTGCTTAATCTAGGTAGGATGATGCAAGATGGCCACCGGAACCACTGGAACTGTCAGATCTGGCTCAACTTCCTCCCCCTCACACTCCAATGGAGCTCTTTGGTGTTGGGTAGGAGATAGTAGATAAGGCTCATGCATGGATCAGGGTGCCAAGAGTAAGAGTCTCCTAGGGCCCCTGTAATGCCATTGCGAGAGGTCAACTGGTTGGGGGGGGTAGACCCATGACATTACGAACCATCGGTCCCTTGGAAAGTCATACTTTGACAGAGGACTGAATCCTGTTTTCCTGGAAATTCAGTCCATACTTGCCTCCCTTTGTAGATGCAGAGGTTCATATGTAACCTCTCACTAATCTGATGTGAAGTTTGGTTCCTGATCAACCATTGGAAGTGTTGATACCGATGGACGGGTACTCAGGTTCATGAATGAGAGAGATTAACTCTGTACCCTCAAGATGGTTTCTTCCTCTGGTATGACGATCTCTCTAAATAAGGTTGGACCTGAGAGGAGAAGGGATTGAGGACACAAGAGTGAAAATATCCCCACGGGAGACATAGGTCTCAGACTACCACATAGTGTAGGGTGTTTTGGTGGTCAGGGCCACTGGAGCCAACACTTCCCTGGTTAGAGTGGACATCAGATTTTTCTGAGACTTTGTTGGTGCAGAGTCTGATCTGGATGCTGAAGGTAGTGGATGCCTGTCTTTTGGTTTCTATGTTGACACCGAGATTGGTATCAACAGATCTGTACACCTGCATGCCACATTCTCCTGTAGAGGTGGTTTACCCAGGCCTAAGTCCTTAGGATGTGTGCAAGGACTCACCCAACTTCGATGGAGTTCGGGAGGGATCTCTTCAGGTCAGATTTTGAAGAGGGTCTTTGCCCCTGTGCTTGTGAAAGTACCCCATACTCTCATGAGAACCCTTTGATTCTTTAGCCTTGCAGGTTGTAGCCTCAGCTCCTGAGTTTGTGCTCAGAGGAGTGCTGCCTGTTGATTGAGATTGGTGTACAGAGGAGGTCTCCCTAGTCTGGATGCAACTGTGGTCTCATGGTTTTTTCCCCCCATGAGGTTCTTTCTCAGTCTGAGTGCTCAACCCTCATGAATTTGGGGAAAGAGTGGCGGATGCTGCACGTAGCAGGGATGTGAGCCTTGCCAAGACGGTAAAGTCAGCATTAGTGTTAGTTACTCACTGAGAAGGAGTGGGGGGCAGGAAACAGTTCTTAAACCCTGGGATTGTGGGCATAGTCCTCGCCCTTGGAGGAGAATTTCTCCAACGTGGGGAAAAAACCTAACTAAACTACACTATACAAATAGTGCAACTTGAAAATAATATAGTTTTTAGTATTTGCACTATCTATAGACAGACAGACAGACACACACACACACAGACTGATTGATTGATTGAAGAAAACAATGGAAGAAGCTGTGGATGCAGAAGATTCCACCTCAGACAATGCGGAAGGAATTGGAGAGGCATCGGTCCACACTGCCTCATACTTCCTCGGTTCAGAGCTTGAGAAGAGCAACTGTGTATGTGGACCAACAGACACTGCTTACTAAAAATATCCAGACTCAGATGCATGGTGCACACATGTACCATCACTCGAAGAGGTAGAATGCCTAACCAGTGCAGAATAATTTTTAATAGGAAGAAGTGCTAAAAATCTTGTAAGAATTACCAGTGAAAATATAAACTAGAACCTGCTACACTGAGACAAAAGTTAATTAGATTGTATCATGGTAAAAGTAGGCCTTTTAATGCAAGTGAAGGCTTGACATTGTGTCATTTACCAAATTATGAAAAACATGTTGGGGAAGTTGGAATTTGGTAAAGATACATTTCTTTTTAAGACTTTGTTTACCAAATAAATGTTTTATCATTGTCTCTGTGTTGGAATGCAGACTTATTTTGAAAAAGCCAGACAAAATGCAGCCCTATGTTATGTTTTGGCATTTAAGAAAATATCAAAAGGAAATGACGTCAGAGCTTAAAGTGATCCTTTACTTCATTTTCACATGCTCTGCCTGTGAACACCAGTAGTTTTGAAAATATATTTTAAAACTATCATTTCCTAAAATACTGGGGAGAAACATGGAACTTCTGAGGTTTAGTGAAGACAACCACCATCTTGTCAAAAAATGATCAAAATTGAAAATATTTATGGAATACATCACATCTTACCATGGCTTGAATCTGGCCATGGATTTTAATGCCAATATTTTTTATTTTGGAAGATAACTGCCTCCAAGTCACCAAACATTTTAAAAAAAAATGCAGTTTTCACTATCGTGAAACAACTGCTGATAGTTCCCACCTCCACAACTGATGCTATTTAGCTTCTTGTGGTATAAAAGTTGTGCTCCTGAGGAAATCTTTCACTGTCTTAGTACTGCACGACACAAAATATAGTACTTTGCTATATAAATGTATTAATGTACATATTTTAGAGCTTTCTGTAGCTTACCAGAGAGCTGAAAAGAGGTGAATCATTGACTGGCTTTTAGAAGCACTCTAAAATTTACAGTGGCATTATCTAAAAAACTGCTGTGGAGACTGCTCAGGCTCATTAAACTCTTTTAAAACCTTCTCCTGATCTTTATTTTGTTTTCAAAATACTATAGGCTTTCGGTTTCCATAAGATCAGAAATCTTGGTCCCATTGAAGTCACTAGCAAAACTCTCAATGACTTCAATGGAGCCAGGATTTTACTCAGAATCCTTACAATTCATGTGATAGTTAAAAAATTACTATTTCCTTTCTTAATTTGCTCCTTTATACAGGACATTATTTAGGGCCCTGGTTATGTTATGGAAGGGCTTTAGAAATCTGGACACAACTGAGGCTTTTTGATTGTCCGTCAATGACTTGCACTCCTGTGTGCCATATCAAAGTCACAGATCAGTCCAGCCTTTAATTGTTTATATGTAAACTAGTGAGACTTTAGTAAGAGTATTTCTGAGACAGTTCGAAGTCATTCAGCCACCTTGAACTAAGCATTTTATAGCATGTTTTAAGTAGTGCAATGAATCACCTAGAAACGCCTTAGCTGAAATATCTTATTCCTTAAAGGACAAAACATTCTTACATGAGACACTGGAGCCACCCAAACATCCTGCCAATCTTTGGGGGAAGAGAAGACACATATGGGGCCAAAGAAAACATATTGATATGTTCAGACACATAATATAAAACTATAAGATGCATTTTTAATTATCTTGGGGTAATGGCTTTGAATGCTCAATAATCAGCACGTGAATAACTCCTATGATAGTTAAATCATCAAAAGGCAATGAGTGAGATTTCCTAAAGCTCTTACTGTTGGCATAACTCTATTCCTATTCAAGTCAAGCCAATGCTGAGTTCTCTGAAGCCCCCACCAAAAAAGCCCAATCTGAGTAGCCAAAGAAGGTCCTACACAAAATGGAAACACAGTGTTTCAAATGTGCAGGATGTTGGGATCTCTTCACTCCATTTGATGCCCCAGTGCAGAGCCCTGAGGCAGTTTCCCACATGGAAAAGTAAGGGGGAAGACAGGCTACTGGGAGCATGAGGGGGTGAAGTTAGTGGGTCTGTAAGCAGATGTGGTTAGCAATAGAAATAGATAATAGAAGGACTGATGATGGCTTCTTATGATTAAAGACATTTAGAAAGAAACAACACTCTAAACATGCAATATTAGTTAATTCCACCAGCTAGGAGCATCCTTCTACAGGCTGCTTTCCCCTTGTCTGTACATGGGAGGAGAGAGGGTCTGCTACTTCCACTCAGTGGGCTGGTTTAACACAAGGGAATGGCCAGGCCCTGCCACACTGCGTCCTGATTTCTGCATGGAAATCTAATATTCATTCAATATTGACCTAAGGAACCTTGCCCTTCCCTTACTCTCCAAAGCTGCAGTTGGGGTTTATTTTGAATTCTGAGGTGGGGGAAAAAAGATATGTTGTAGACAGCAATGCCTCCCCCATTTTCAGATTGGAGGTATTGTTTCTTCAGTCCTTAAAACATGGAGCCATATTAACTCCTTTTTCAGTTTTTTCTACAGATGCTACTACTCCTGCATTGTGCAATGGTGCAGAATTCCCACAGAATTTGTGCAGAATTCAAGTTCTGGGCAGAATTTCCTTTTTCCCCTGCAGAATTGGCGCTGCAGAGCTGCTGGCTGCCACTAGGGGCCAGCAAAGTCCAGCTCTTTAGCTTGCAAATACATTGCTGGGGGGAGAACGAGGGTTCTGGGCAGTTGTGGTTCCCAGCATGCCCTGACGGAGGTGGCATACAGGAAACGCCGTACAAGCCTGGAACCTGGCAGCAGGCTGTTTTTCCCTCTGGATCCCTGCACAAGAGGTGCTTTCGTGGGTAAAAAAAGCACTTCTTCAGATGCATGACTCCATGAATCTGAAGAAGTGGGTTTTTTAATCCACAAAAGCTTATGCCCAAATAAATCTGTCCAACTATTTTAAGCTAACTGTGCTAACTTTTATTTATTTTTAAGTGAAACTAGTGTACTACACTGACAGCTAGACTTTTTAGTGTTAAAATTTTAAGTCAGAATGTAATCTTCTCTTGACATATTGCAATACTTCACACGGGATAAACAAAAACTAAGTGACTAGAAGGGGTCTTAAGTGAGGATTGCACTGTATTCAGCAAACTTTACAGAGGAAATTTAATTCCATCAGGAAAACTGAAGTGTCGTTCAGGATTGGTGAACATATTTAAACAATCCAACAAACACTTGCATTATCCAACAGACTATGGTTACAAAAATCTGAAACTTAATGTCTTTGCCACCCGCAAGTCTATGGTTAACACTACTGGAACAGGAATTGCTATTTTTGAGGTCAAGAGGGTATGTATAAAAAAAACTGCAAGATAGTACAGTTCTTAATATGGAACATTTTCCCTCTGAATGATCAGGTAATTCTTCAGCTATTAAAATACAGCAAAAGTAACAACCAAAAATCTGCTTACTGAACTAAAATGTACTTGTTCATTGTAATCTCAACTAAATTTTTCCCCCCCGATACTGCATTTATGTGAAATGAGAATATTTACCCATTCTTTTTTTAGAATGGACCTCTGCTATGAATATGAATTAAGATAAACAAAAAAGGATAATTCAGAGGAAAGATAAATGAAACTACTTATTTTAATGGCCGATTATATTGAGCCAATTACAGTTTCTGCATGAGTACCTGTTTAAATTATATTTTTATGTATGTGATTTTGTAAAGGAGGGCATGAACTATATTTGAGAATGCACTCTATAAACAATAGCATATGTTAACAAGAGCCTATGAATTACTTTTATTTCAATGGATTTTAGTTAAAGAACATAAAATAATTTTATCTTCTAAATCTTTTAGCCATCAGGATTTTAATTTTCTTCTTAACTGGCTTTAATGCGTCAATTAAAGAGAGTAAGGAAGAAATAAAGCAATATTTTCTTCCTCATTCCTTTGCCAAATGAAATGAAATAGCTTTAGGTCAATTGGCAAAAGAGTACAACTTAATTTTTTTACATCATCTGGCACACAAGGTTTTACCCTTGATCTAAAGTAACAGTCTAAAAATACATCTGAGACATATTTAGAGCCCAACATTTTTTTATTAAGACACATATTTACTAAAAGCAGCAAAGAGTCCTGTGGCACCTTATAGACTAACAGATGTTTTGGAGCATGAGCTTTCGTGGGTGAATACCCACTTCGTCGGATGCATGTCGAAAGCTCATGCTCCAAAACGTCTGTTAGTCTATAGGGTGCTACAAGACTCTTTGCTGCTTTTACAGATCCAGACTAACACAGCTACCCCTCTGATACTAAATATTTACTAAGAAGGTAAACTTGTTTGGGAGGAAGGGAAAGAGACAGAAAGAAAGGGAGTCAACTGTCCATCAATCTTAAAATATCTCAGAACTCTGTGGGAAAAATATCAGTCAGAAAAGTTGTAGAATCAAACAAGTACTTAAACCCAGAAGTTCAACAAAGCTTCTGTTGCGGGGATTTAATTTTTTTTTTTTAAACATTTGTCCCCGAGAGTTTGATATTCTCAGCACAGACTTAACTGTTGATAATTGGTGACACTGGTGCAAATGAGAAGCATTGGTGCAAAGTGATGATGCGGTATGTCATGCAGGTGGTTATTTCCAAAATAAGTCCCTCTCAACAAACGTGTAAACACTGAAAAATATAAAGATTCCTAGCTTGAATTTTTTTTAATCTAACTTGTGGTGATGTTACTGTAAAAAAAACTAATGCAAAATCAGGAACAACATGATGTAAAATCCTGAAAGTCACAGCATAAACCTGAGATTTTGGCAGCTTTATCAAAACATCCTTAATGATTATTATGTATGCATCACTAGTCCATACATTTCTTATTTAACTATGGACGTCATGGTTTGTCTCAAAGACGGAAAATAACTCAAAGTGACAATTTTTGTTAACAATACATTAGAAGAAAAGTGATTGGGTATTATCAAATTAAATAGCATAAATAAAATGTATTTACATTATTTTCCAATCATTAAACATAATCAAATTGTGCAACTTAAAACACCTAACACAAAAAAATGTGAAGCATCATTTAAATCTTCACATATTACTGACCTTAAGAAAAACTATTAAAATATTAAAATTCCCATTGTATCTATTTCAGACAAAGAAATTGCAAAAACATTTAAGACTATTAAGAGTCATCAATTACACAGGCACTTCACATGTAAACAATCTACCGTACAACTGAAAAAATAGTTTGGCACAAACTTAGAAGATTGGAAAAAACACCTTTTTCCTATATAATGTTTTGTGTAATTACCATACATCCAACTAAATACTGGAGATGTTAGAAGTATATAAATTACAGTCAGAAGTGCAAGAAATAAAGAACTCAAATATAGAGCTATATGAAACAAAAATGGATTAAATGTGATCTGTCACTCAGATTTTCATTATCATACTGTAGCTGGTTTTTGTTTTATCTTTACATTTAACCCAAATGATTGACAAACTTTTTCTAGTAGGGCTTTGTTTGGGGTGGGGGGGTGATGTTATCCTTTATAAAACAGAACTAAACAACATTTTCAATGTAGTAAAAAAAAATCCAGCTTTTAAAAATAATATAATGAAACATTAATGGGAAACTTAGAACTTATATTACCTGGACAGAGAATCTGATGTTGTTAAAAATCTCTTGTGCATCCAAGTTTTAAAACATCAGTATAACTGTATATTCAGGTAACAGTCAGTTTGAAATCAAAGTTTTACATGTCCCTCCAAAATAAGGCTCTGTCTAAAGTGTCTGGGCAGAAACTACTTCTGATGGCTTGGATGTTCCCATTGAGGAAGCTGAATTGCTTGGCAGCAATCTAAATCAATAGATCCATGATAAGTTGTCTGGTTTCCAAAAGTCATGTTACACAGAAGAAAGCTGGGATGCTTTAGATGAAGGTAGTTCAAGCAGAGCCTGAACTGTAAGACCAACTTTCACTAGACCCCTTTCCTCCAAAATGTGATGAGGCAGGCAAAGCCTTTCCTGAAAAATAAAATGGTATATGCATCATGTTTCAATCATTCTGCACAGCTTGGGTAAAAAGTGTACTTTCAGAAGACTTCAACACTCAAATACCTCACTATGACTAATTAGAGATCCATGTAGAAATCTTCTCTGGTCAATAAGTTTGCATATGCATCTATCTCTACAGCAAAATTTTAAGTGTGACAAGGTGCTCAGAAGTTAATTATATCTCACATAAGATCTGATAATTGCAGTGTGAAAAAATGACACACAAATATAAATTAGAGCAAAACAAAAACTAAAGAGTGTTTCATTAAAATGTTAAACTAAGAAGAAATAAACACTATTTCTTAGAAGCCTCTGACAGTTTATTGACTATTTAGGGCCGGAGACTCCCATCTGCTTTCATAAACAGAGGGAGCAAAATGGAGTGAGGGTGGGGTAGTGCTGGTCAGTGGCAGACTTCTTCCTTCCTTGTCCTTGCAGAAGCTCCACTACAAGTTGTTTGTAAGGAGGATTACAATCTGCTGGAACTCAAGAATGACTCATCTCCCACCCAAACCCATAGGAATTCTCTTAAGCGTTACATTCAACATGAACCCCTTTTCTCTACCAAAGTGGAGTCATGGGTAGCAGCCAGTAGGGGAGTCATTGGAAACATGACTTGTGCAGGAGTTGTGCGGATATGGAGGGTGGGAGCAGAAGCACAGGGTTATAGCTTAGGAACTACGGTTTTCAGGGTTAAGCCACCTTCCTGTCCTACTGAGGTGGAGTTAAACAGCCACTAGCAGAACAGTCATGTGGCTACTGCAAATACAAACTCATGGGGTTTCCTGTTCCCTAATGCACGGAAGAAAATTTGGCCCTTAATTTTTCCCTTCATGGAGAAGGTGGAAGAATGAGCGTGGGTAAAATGAAAGTGAGGGAATAGTAACAAAAACTACAGATGAGCTAGTACAGTTAAGAGCCATGCAAGCTTCCTCTGTGTAGCTCTGTCAATGCACCTTGTGATCTGCAAAATCCCGTTCATTCTAGTCCAAGATCTTTCCTAGGCAGATACTGTCATTCATGCCACAATGTGCCACTAAACGAAGGGTTTCTGATAAACACACACACACACACGCAGCTCTTCTATTCACCAGTAGATCTCAACGCACTTTATACAGAAGGTCACTATCATTATCCCCTGAAACTGAGGCACAGGGAAGTGACCTGGCCAAGGTCATCCAGCAAGCCAGTGGCAGAGCCAGGAATGGAACACAGGTCTCCCAACTCACATTTCACTGCTTTAACTACTATGCTTTCTAGATAACCCAGAAAAGTAAATGCTGACACATCTTGTCTGTGATTATTAATGAAGTATATTAATCAATAAAGTGATTAGTATACCTGTGGCACGCCCAATTTTTTACAAGCATCAAGAAAGTTTTCAACATTTCTTCTGCACTTTGCCATACTGAGTTTAGGCTGTAAAGATAGGATGTTAGATCTTTGTTACGCATTTATAAAAGGACTTTATAATTATGATGCAAATTCAATAACAGTTGTATTAGAAAACAAGCAAAGTTACAAAACTAATTTTTTAAGGACTTAGTACATAACAGACTGCTATACCCTTGAGCCTTAATGTAACACCAAATACTGGCTTATTGCATCCTGAAATAAAATAAAAATTGATAATATAACCATTTAAAATAGTGAAGGTAATACACAATTTTCTAGTGTTGAACTCCAACAGTTTGCTTTCACTTCAGATAGAATAAAAATGATGTAGCTGACTCACCACTGCTGGTGATGGTACATGAATACTTGCAACAGAACGTGGCCTTATGTGATTGGCTAAATGGCAAAGAACAACCCCATCCATCAATGCTGCTCCAATATCATCTGGCAAAATGACTTTTAGCCTCGATTCAAGATTCTGTAAAATAGAAGAGGCATCCATAGTAACGATATTCTCACTGTCAAGGAAATTTTGATTTAATTTAAAATCCAGTAATCCCATAAATTTAAAAATGGCAACACTAAGCCTAAACTGTTATGCTACTGAGTACAAATATTCTTTGTATAATTAACTTGTTTTTCCTCAGCTCAGTTTTTAATGGTGTGACTATGTTCACAGGTATATAGAGGTAGCAGCTCATGCAGCTGCTCACCTGTGCAGATCAGCTATGAAAACAAACCTACTGCTCCTATCAAAGCCCATATAATGGACAGCTTGCACTTTCATTTTCTGAAGGTGAAGGATCTGTAGGCTGAAGTGTCAGGCTGAAAAGCAGCATCGGCTGCTGGTGAAGATATGGAGGCTATGGGTTTGATACATGCTATTCATGGGAGGCAACTTCTTTTATTTTTTCTACTCTGGGGGTCATACCCACAGAGAGAGACAGAGATGGTTGGAGTGGAAGCATATTTTGGGGGGTGGGGTGTCACCCATCCAGGAAGTGATAATTGAGTGGTGAGGGGTAGAAGTACCTACACCTGTGTAGCAAGTGAGTTGGAGGAAGGAGGAAGTGCTTTTCACCACACAAACTACAAGCCTTCATGGAAAAAGGGGCAGGAAGCACACTCGATTAATCATCTTAGGAGCAGTGCTTCTCCTCAACAGCTTAACTGGACTTGAGCAAATTGCTGCTGCAGCAGGAGCTGGAGCTGCTATCATGGTATTATTTATAATATAGACTCAGTGTTTAACTGAAATCTCTGAACATTATGTGCCCTTTAGATGTGTGCAGCCTCTGATGACATGCAGGCAGCTGAGAATTTGAGGATGAATTAAAAATATAACTAACACAACATCAAGAAGAACTGACTGTTCTAAGTTTCTATTTTATCTAACCATTCTTTAGTAGTTGCATAAAAAAAGAGTTACACTTTGTTTTAATAATTAAGAATGTAACTTACAAAATGATTTTCAGAATAGAGCGATATAGGAAAACATTTATTCAAAACACTGAAATTTAGATCCAACATGGCTTTATTCACACTTTTTTCAGCTAAGGTCCTTCCCACCAAAGCATGTCTGATGACTCAGGGATGAGGATTCGAAACCTGGGACCAACTCTTCAGGTACATGCCAGAATGCACAGCTCGCTAGTTAAGAGGTGGGCACCATTCTCCTTGTGCCACATTGGCTCTCAAGGGCCAAACGTATGGCCCAGATTGACATGTAGGGGCATCCCAACTGCACCCCCTTTCCTAACCTGGTAGGAGAGATGTGTTGCATACAAACTCCAAATATGGAGTTACAATACTACAGTTATCATCCTTGCACTGCCTGGGCCATGTAGACAGGTTTTACAACAAGTACATGCTGGTGGTGCAAAGAAAAGTAAGCGCACTGCACGCAAGGGTGTGGCCCCACCAGCTGGAGCCTAAACAGCAAGTCATGGGAACGTACATTGCGAAGATGTCTTATTTGTTCCCTTTCTTCCCTTAAATGCTCCATTTTCCTCCTCATTGTAAATCCAGGGTCCACTACTCCAGAGTCCTGGCGAGAGGAACGGCTGAAAGCTGTTATAAAACAGACAGTTGTCAATATTTGGAACACCCCACTGTGGAAAAAACATCCACCAGTAAAGTAAAAGAGAGAATCACAGTTACTGAAATGTTAAGCAGAACAAGTATGTTTCAATGCTATAAAGTGACTACAATAACTTAAGGCTCAATGGCCTAGCAGCTACATGTAGTCTTTAGGTGTTAAATTTTCAAAGGGAAGCACATTGGCTCTCCCTTCAAATGTCTGCATTTGTGCCTGGAAATTAGGTAGGTAGCAAATCTGTCTGGATACAAAACTGTGCTTTCATTTTTGACAAGGTAAACCATACTGGTTTTTGAAAATATCTATTCTTACAGCTTTTTACTGTAGCCCAGCATAAAACTGTTGTGGAAGGAACTCCCTGAATTTATTTATAACCATAAATTATTAAAATAAATATTTAAAACTAAGAGATGGGAGAAAGTTTATGAAACCACAAGTTACAAGTATGAATTTTCTTATTGACCAAAGCTTCATAATACTACACTGCTGCAATGGAAAGGACAAGGTTAAGCATTCAAGTTTGCATTTGTTTATCATTATCCACTATCAAAAAACCTTGCAGGCAACTATTTTATTATTGGATTATCCTCATACTTGCAAATACCAATAATTTTGCAGTATTTAAGTTGGAAGAATTTCCATAATATTTAGAAATATTGTAACTTATTACACTTTTAAGTTTAATTCTTGTGAAAACACATTGAAAAGTTCTATTTTGGGGGGGGGGGAAGGGTCGTCTTAGCAGGAAAGAATCTAGACATCCCCAATAATGAGCGTTTTATGTAACTTGTTCCTAATGCCAACACTGGTCCTGTACATTTTATGACATGCATGCTACACATAAAAGATGTGTATTCTCATCTTAACCACCGAGTCTATGGAAATACCCAAAGCATAAACTTCTTAAAAGGTGGAACTCTTTTATAATACACTATACGTTAGAGAGTGAACTGTCCACAGAGACAATAAATGACCAACTGCAGAAT
This sequence comes from Mauremys mutica, assembly GCF_020497125.1. Lineage (NCBI taxonomy): Eukaryota > Metazoa > Chordata > Testudines > Geoemydidae > Mauremys > Mauremys mutica. The sequence continues at coordinate 2,104,111 of NC_059080.1, forward strand.
GCATTTTAATACTGAGTGCTTACAAGCTAGTATTAACAAAGAACAAATTTGTTAAGAGAGCAAAAGATTGACCTGAATACATATTGTAAAGAAGTAAGGCAAGCTTTTCCTAATGAGCTCAGAACCTCCCAGATGTTCATGTGAAATTCTTCATTGTTTGGCCAAGGCAGCATTTCTCAACTATACTTTAAATAGTTAATATATATAACATGCATATGACTGATGCAAATGTCAGAAGACAGCACTAACTACAAATATTTGTAGCCTTGCTTCCTAGTCTTCAGAAAATTAAGGTCTGCTTTAAATAAGAGGAGTTAGCAGCACTCTGGAAGTGGCAAGGGCGTGGCAGCCTAAATGTGCTGAGCCTAATGACTACTGGCAAACTCTGAAACCCCACATATTATGTCAATAGACAATAGCCCGCCCTTCTGTGAAGCTCCCAGCCATTGATTGCCAAAAGCAGGTCTGCATTGTTTTCCCTCCTACAAAGGATGGCAAAAGACACAAAAGAGAAATCAATAGAGCCCTGCAAATCCGTGGATATTTGCTTTATATCCGCGGGTACCTGCATCTGTGGATACTCAGACAATTTTTGCAGCTCCGATGCAGATCGAAATTTTGTATCCGTGCAGGACTCTAGAAATCAATGTAGCAAAACTGCAATTTAGAGACTGTGCAGTTATGAGCTTATCAGAGCAGCTAGCCATGCCTCTTCCAACTGTACACTTGCCATAAGTCAACCGTGGGCACTGTACTGTGCAGTGGCCTCTCCCCTTCTATTTGTTCCAAAAAGTCCCAGTCTCACATCTCTGCTGCCTTTATCTTCAGCTCTAATGTGGGAAGCAAGATTTGCTGTGGCATACTGTATTAGAGAACACCACCTTACCTGACCTAGGTTTGAGACCAAACGGACCATGAGAGTTACTGTCTGTCCTTTCATAATCCTGTTAAAGAGATAATATATCAAGTTTTCTGCAATTTTCTCCAATTTTTGATGAAAAATTAAAAAAAAAATGTTTTCACACCCTAAACTTTTGTTTCCATGACGACAACCTGCTTTAACTTAGTTGAAAAGCTATAATAAGGGGGAAGACATTTTAATAAGAAAGCAGCGAATGAAGACTCATCATCCACAGAACAGAAAAAGACACAAGCCTCTTCTAGGCACAAAAGTGGCACAAGTTTAACTCAAATCTGTTTTTAAATCAATTTAAACTAGTACAAGCCTCTGCATGGACACATTTCTAAGCTAGTTTGTGAAGACTAAGTGTATCCACACATTTCTAAGCTAGTTTGTGAAGACTAAGTGTATCCACACACAAGCTGGGATCAATTTAACTACATCTATATAAAAGCCAATGCTAGTTAACTTGGTGCCACTTGTATGTGCAAGCAAGGCCAGAACCACTTACAGAACAATGGTAAATGACAGCATGGGTAGGTAATTGTGGAACGAGCAGCTTGCAGATAGACAGCCACTAATCCAAGTCTGTCTCTCCCCTGCTGTGACAGCACAGATCAAGATCTGGTCTGGATACCCTTTTGCAGCTCAAATGGGGGGAAAATAGACCCAGGAGGGACTATCTTTCTGTTTTCAAGAAGAAATTACTTTCAACAGCTGGGACAGCGGCCTCTCTCATCCCAAAAGGTGGCGAAGGGAAACTCCAACTCTTCAGATCCCTGATGTGCTTGGAATCTTCTCCCAGCCCCCTCCACTGTACACAGGAGACTCCTACCTCATGCCACACCCTCATGATCCCTATATGACAGTGGGTGGAAACCTTCAGCTTCATTGGGTGTCTTTTCTTCCTGGGTCAGTACTATAATGCAGCTGACAGCCAGGGAAACATCATGGTCAGGCCACAAAGCATTTTCCTTCTTAACCCTCAAACAGCCAGAGAACCACACTGCCTGGGTAAAAGATGCATAAGGCAGTCACGACTGTGGGGATGAAACCCCTTAAATTAGAGGGGGGCCTTTCACAATTCTAGCTCCTCTATGGACTCGCTGAGGTCCTACACCATAACTTGTTTTTAAAACTAAAATGCTACACATGTAGGTAGCCTACACTCTGTCTCTGTTCAATATGGCAGCTATGATTTCTCCCTTCTCAGTAGCTATTTTCATCAGCTAGAGTAAGAGAGGCAGAAAACAAATGGCGCTTTCTTATACTCCAACCTTCCAAAAAAGTCAGAGAGGGAGCGAGAGATTTGATGGTAGTGGAGGCAGGACAAGTTAAGGAAGTTAACAAGGAATCTGTCCTTGATTCCTACTTATTTCTGCTTTTAAATTATTGCAGAAGTGTATAATATTTCAATTCCTCTTTCAAAGCAAAGCCCACTGATTAACATTTTCTGACCTGTCCAAGAGTTACATGTTTTTGCACAGTGAACCACAATGAAAACAAATTAGCACACAGAAAATGTTCACTGAAAGAAAAAAAACCACAAACTTGTACCTCAGATGATACAGGAGACTGTGGGGACACATTAGTATTATCACTGTCTTGCTAAAAAGAAATCAAAGAGATGAAATTATAAAATGAAAATTATGATTTTGAATAGGTATAATATGAAATTATGAAAATGCATACAAAAGACACATGCAACATTTTTTCTTCAAGTGTCGGGCAAAGTGGTAGTGACTAAATAAAAAAATTGCAAATCAACTAAACACACCTGTACAACAGCCATAATTTGACAAATAGTTTTTCCTATTGTAAAACATTTTTAACTTGAACACCTCAATAAATGGAAAAATGCATAAGTCTATTATTCATTAAATACATTTCAATTTGATATACTTCATTTTGAAGCTAATGTTATTTTAAAATATAGTCCTTTCATTTAGTTGTAAAACGTTTAAGTAACAGAGCACACCTTTATCTATAAATATTATTTTGGAAAAGATCGGACTAGTTACTGCGGTTTTCCTTTAAAGATGGTCACAAAAATAGAATGTAAGTTTTCACTGGATCTTTCTTTGAGATCCAGCTTTTTCTACACTACAGAACAATTTTTCTCCAGATTCTAACTTTAGATGCATCTACTAATTCACACTTGAGTAACTACAGCAGTTGAACTGGTAACTGTTATAATAATCTAAAGGATTGCTTTGTGCATTTCCATATAGTTAAAAGACAAAAAAGATAAAGGAAGAATATTTCAGCCATCCTGACCTTGCAATTGGAAAGGTAACTGACAACATTATGGTTTGCCAAAGGTTTCGCTTTAAATATTTCCAACAAGAAATGAAAGACAAGACAAAGAAAGGAGGACAAAAAATGAATTTCAAAAGTAACACTAACTCTTTACTTACTATAGTCCAGACTTTCAAATGCGAGGCTGGAGTGCATTTGGTAATAGCTAGGGCTGCCAATTAAATGGCAGTTAACTCACACAATTAAGTAAAAAAAATTAATGGCGATTAATCGCAGTTTTAATCACACTGTTAAACAATAGAATACTAATGTATTAAATATTTTTGGACGTATTTCTATATATTCCAATATATGGATTTCTGTTACAACACAGAATATAAAGTGTACAGTGCTCACTTCATATTATTTATTACAAATATTTGCACTGTAAAAATATTAAAACACAGTATTTTTCAATTCACCTCATACAAGTACTGCAGTGCAATCTCTTTACCGTGAAAGTGCAATTTACAAATGTAGATTTTTCTTTATTACATAACTGCACTCAAAACCAAAACAATGTAAAACTTTAGAGCCCACAAGTTCACTCAGTCCTCCTTGTTCAGCCAATCGCTAAGAAAAACAATTTTTTTTTAAATTTACAAGAGATAATGCTACCCGCTTCTTATTTACAATGTCACCTGAAAGTGAGAACAGGTGTTTGCATGGCACGTTTGTAGCTGGCACTGCAAGGTATCTGTGCGCCAGATATGCTAAACATTCATACGCCTCTTCGTGCTTCAGCCACCATTCCAGAGAACATGCTTCCATGCTGCTGATGCTCGTTAAAAAAAATAATGCATTCATTAAATTTGTGACTAAACTCCTTGAGGGAGAATTGTACATCTCCTGCTCTGTTTTACCTGCATATATTTCATGTTATAGCAGTCTTGGATGATGACCCAGCATGTGTTTGTTTTAAGAACACTTTCACTGCAGATTTGACAAAATGCAAAGAAGGGACCAATGTGAGATTTCTAAAGACAGCTACAGCACTCGACCCAAGGTTTCAGAATCTGAAGTGCCTTCCAAAATCTGAGAGGGACGAGGTGTGGAGCATACTTTCAAAAGTCTTAAAAGAGCAACGCTCTGATGCTGAAACTACAGAACTTGAACAACCAAAAAAGAAAAATCAACCTTCTGCTGGTGGCATCTGACTCACATAATTAAAATGAACATGAATTGGTCTGCACTGCTTTGGATTATTATTGAGCAGAACCCATCATCAGCAGGGACGCATGTCCTCTGGAATGGTGGTTGAAGCATGAAGGGACATCTGAATCTTTAGCGCATCTGGCACGTAAATATCTTGCAACGCGGGCTACAACAGTGCCATGCAAATGCCTGTTCTCGCTTTCAGGTGACACTGTAAACAAGAAGCGGGCAGCATTATCTGCAAAGGTAAACAAACTTGTCTGAGCGATTGGCTGAACAAGAAGTAGGGCTGAGTGGACTTGTAGGCTCTGAAGTTTTCAATTGTTTTATTTTTGAATGCAGTTTTTTTGGTACATAATTCTACATAGTAAGTTCAACTTTCATGATAAAGAGATTGCACTACAGTCTTGTAGTAGGTGAACTGAAAAATATTATTTCTTTTGCTTTTTAAAGTGCAAATATTTGTAAAAAAAATTACAAAGTGAGCACTGTACACTTTGTATTCCGTGTTTTAATTGAAATCAATATATTTGAAAATGTAGAAAACATCCAAAAATATTTAAATAAATGGCATTCTATTATTGTTTAACAGCGCAATTAATCGTGCAATCAATCATGATTAATTTTTTTTAATCTCATGAGAGTCCTAGTATTAGCATTTCATGCTGATGGATGCTATGGAAATAATATGGTGCAAAAAGCATAAGGAAATATTAACAGGCTTTTTGTGGAAGAGTCACTTCATCCGAAGTACCTAATATTGTGTATAGTATGTACATAGCAGTGTATATATTGCTTTTGTTCAGTTACTAGTTTGGTATTATACTGGTACTAAAATGTAAAAATCCGCACATGCTTCATTGTCTCATTGTTTCCTTGTGTTCCCATCTGTCTGAATGCAACTGTTGTCTCTTGCTTTATATTTTGATTGTAAGATATCTGGGGCATGGACAGTCTGTGTGATGTTTGTATAGCACCTAGCCCAGCGTGATCCTGGTCCACGACTGGGTTCTTAGGTGCTATAGTAATACAAATAAATAATGGATTTTCTGAGGTAGTTTTTACCACTATCATGCTCACCTCATCATTTTCATTTCCACTTGAACTCTTTCTGGAAGACTTGTACTACAAAACAGAAACAAGTTGTGTTTTTTAAACAGGAAACATGGGTTTCATTTGTACCAAATGGAATCTCTGTCCATCAAATTGTCAGATAGATTGGAATCATTCAGTAAACGTTTTTAAATGGTGAAGAACTCGGGGCTGGGAGTTAGCAGTTTCTATTCCTGACTGCCACTAACTCCTGACATGATCCCGAGCAGGTCACGTTACTTACCTTTGTCCATCCACATTACTTACTTATGTCACAGGGCTGCTGACAAGCTAGCAGTGCTGCAGAAGTAAAAACAAAAGGTTACTTACCTTGTGTAGTAACAGTGGTTCTTTGAGATGCATGTCCCTATGGGTGCTCCACATAAGGTGCACATGCACCTCTCAAGCCCTTGATCAGAGATTTTTCCATTAGCAGTGTCCATTTGGCCCGCTCATGCCCTCTATACAACCTGATGCCACACTCTGAAGGCATACAGGGCTACACAGGCAAACTGCCCTCAATTCTTCTGTATCTGAATGCCCAACAAGAACAGTCTGAAGCAGAGGGGAAGGAGGGCAGTAGTGAGAGGGATGCACATCTCGAAGAACCACAGTTACTGTGTAACTACTTCTTTGAGCAGTGTCCTTATGGGTGCTCCACTTCAGGTGACTCCCGAGCAGTGTGCTCACCGGGAGGGAGCGAGTTTCGGAATCAAGTCCAAAATCGAAGACCGTACAGCAGAACCAAGTGCTGCATCAGATCTGGTGGCGTGAACTAATGCATAGGGTTGAGAAAGGTATTCACTGTAGCAGCTCTGCTTATCTCAGATGCTGGAATATTTGTGTGTAATGCTGTGGAAGTTGCTTGTGATCTTGTAGTGTGTGCTACAGTCCTTTGGGGAGGCAAAGCACCAGCTGCATCATACCAAGCACTAATACAGCCAGAGATCCATCTCAACAGTCTCCATGAAGAGATCATGCACTTCTTTGACCGTTCAGCAATGGTGATAGAGAGTCTAGATGATTTCCAAAATTGTTTAGTCTTATCCATATAAAAGGCCAATGCCCATCATACAACTAATGTCTGAAGAGAAATCTCCTGGTGAGATTTATGTGGTTTAGGAAAAAACACTGGTTAAGATTGGTTAAAATGGAAATTCGACAGCACCTCAGGTAAGAACTTTGGGTGCAGTCACAGAGAGACCTTGTCCTTGAAAAATATCGTGTGGAGGTCTACCATCAAGGCTCCAATTTCTCCAACCCTGAGGGCTGACATGATAGCTACTAGAAAGGCCATCTTCATAGATAAGTGAAGCAAGGAGCAGGTCGCTATAGATTAAAACGGAGGTCCCATAAGATATCTAAGTACGCAGTTGAGATTTGAAGTCTGAGCAGGATCCTTAACATGTGGGTGAAGATTACCCAGACCTTAATAAATCTCGATGACATTAAGTGCACAAAAATAGAAAACCCCTCTAGAGGGAAATGAAAAGCTGATATTGCAGTGAGAGGAACTTTAATAGAACTAATAGATACACCTGTTTTTTTAAACCCAGCAGATAATCCAATATGGCTGATGGAGGAGAAGATTCGGGCACAAGGAGGTGATCTTGATACTAGTGGTTGAACCTCTTCCAATTCTGAAGGTAAATAATTAGAGTTAACTCCCTTTTACTGATTAGTAATGTTGAGCAGGTGGATTTTAATCCCTTGAACCATCTAGGAGCCATGCCTGGAGATGGAGGACTTCTAGGTTGGGGTGAAGCACATGACCTGCATCCTGAGACAGGAGAAGAGGGACCATTGGAATCTTGAGCGCCAGCTGGATACATAGGTGAAGCAGGTAAAGATATCAAGCTTGCATCGGCCAGGTCAGTACTACAAGGATAACCCTGGTCTTGTTTTGCCTGATCTTGTTCATCACTCTAGCATTAGTAGTGTTGGAGTGAATGTGTAGAACAGGTCCTCTATCCAAGGAAGCAGAGAGGTGTCTCCCAAAGAGAGGTGACTTAGACCTTCTCTTCAGCAGAATAAGAGGAACTTCCTGTTGGGGGATGTGGTGAATAGGTCCATCTGTGGAAGTCTCCACCTCTGGAATATTCCATGAAGGATTTGAGAGTCCAACTCCCATTCATAGTCCTGGGAGGAGCACCTGCTGAGCAACAGGCTTTGAAATTTTGGACTCCAGGAAAGCAGCTAATATCTGAAGCTGCTGGGCTATACAGCAGTTCCATAATTGTATAGTTTTGGTGATCTTGCACCTTCCTGTTTACTGATATAGAACATGCAAGCCACATTATCTGTAAGTGATTCTGATTGATTTACCCTTGATAAGGTGTCAGAACTGAAGGGGGATAACTTGGACTTCTTAACATTTAGCTGGAGACCCAATTCTGGAAGAGGGAGAGAGCTGTCTGGATGGAAATTAGCACTGCTTTGTAAGACTGGGCTGACTTTTCAGATACAGGACGACTAAAACTGCTTCTTGATGAAGATAAGCAGCCAGCCCCACTTGTAGCAGAAAGAGAGCCTGAGACAAGAGGCTTTGTATCAGAAGCCCATTATGAGGCCTAAGACTAGAACAAAAGTAGTGGTCAAGCCTTGCTAATAGAAAGCAAAGTTAGCAAAAAACTCAGGCTCTGCCTGTGTGCAGGCTCACAGAACCTGGCAAAAACAGGGCTGGTATTGCAGAAACATGCACACTCCTAAGTGCTAGGCACAGGACACTCACGCAAGCACATTCCAGAAGGGTGGTACTACAACACCCCGACACCAAGTATAGTACGAACACACTCCCCAAAGATGATGCAAGGATACACTGACCCCGTCTTAGAGGTAAGGTCAGGATGACAGTGTGATGGACAGAGATGTTTTGATTGAACCAACATATACAAGGTAATGGGTGGTACCAAACCACGTCATGGAGCAGTAACTAACTACATCTGAGGGGCAACACGCAACTTGTTTGTACTGGTGTACAAGGATGGATCTTAGAGGGAGTCTTTGTCTGGCTTAGGGGGCAGTGGAAAGACCCACCACTAATTGAGCTGGTCCATTGTCATGGGCATACATGCGTGAGTGTAACTGTAGACATTGATCCGGGGAGCTAGGACCATGCTTCGTTGGCAATAAATCTGGCCGGGTGCCTTCGCTTCTAAACCAAGTCTTGTGGTCTTATTGGGCAGTTCTATCTAGGTCTGCTGTGTCTGCTATCTGCACAGAGCTAGGAGAGCACCCTGAAAGAACAGACACACGCAGCCAACATCTGACAACACCACTAAAAGCTTTAAGAACACCGTTGGGGCCAAAGAGAGGTCAAAGGGAAGTACTAGATATTGAAAATGATCCCGGCCCATGATACCAGAGTGCAGGTATTTCCTGTGTACGGGATGTATCGCTATATGAAACAAGGCGTCCTGTAGGTCAAAGGCCGAAAGCCATTAAATTCTTAATGGCAGATTTCAACTGCCTTAATTATAAGACCACTATTTCTGCAATCTTCTGCCTCATTCACTACACACCTCTAAACTTCTGGAACAAATGAAGCCTGGGACCTACAGACAATTACTTCCTTTACTAGACAACCCTGGTTCATCCCCACAGGGTCCATCCTATGCACTGAATGAGCAACGGGTCCTAAGAGGAGACAGACAGCATCCCTGTTCTTAGTTCGGGCACTCGGACTTAGACCCAGCACAGTCTGCAGCAGCCCAGAACTGCAATTACAGGGAAAGTCCTGCTCAGCCCTGGGCTGGAGCATGCTCAGTGCAGAAATCACCTATGGAGCTTCTAGCTGCTAAAACTGAAGATGTGTCTACTGAGCAAGTGTGAACTGCAATTTTTCAAAGGCTTATAATTTGGCCAAATTTGGGCAGATTTTTGTGGGGACAGCAAAAGGCACATCCTGGACACAAAAGCCACCATCCTGTCAAATTTCAAGTACCTATTCCAAAGCAGCAGCCCTAGAGATTTTTTAAAGAAAGGGTCACCAAAATTTTATAACATGGGCAAAGCAACATTCTTTGAAATGACAAACATTTTAGCTATAATTTAAAAAAAAAAAAATCATCTTACGTAAGACAAAGTCATCACTGGCCCTTAGTATTAGGGGGTGGCCTTGTTAGTCTGTATCCACAAAAACAGAGATCCGTGGCACCTCAAAGACTAACAGATTTATTTGGGCATAAGCTTTCGTGGGTAAAAAACCCACTTCTTCAGATGCAGGCATTATACATGAAGAGAAGGGCGTTACCTTACAAGTGGAGAACCAGCGTTGACAGGGCCAATTCAATCAGGGTGGATGTAGTCCACTCCCAATAATTGATGAGGAGGTGTCAATACCGAGACAGGGAAAACTGCTTTTGTAGAGAGCCAGACATGCCCAGTCCCTCTTCAAGCCCAAATTAATGGTGTTAAATTTACAAATGAATTTTAGTTCTGCAGTTTCTCCTTGAAGTTTGTTTTTGAAGTTTTTTTGTTGAAGTATGGCTACTTTTAAATCTGTAGTAGAACGTTCAGGGAGATTGACGTGTTCTCTTACTGGCTTTTGTATGTTACCATTCCTGATATCCGATTTGTGTCCATTTATTCTTTTACGTAGAGACTTTCTGGTTTGGCCAATGGTGTGGCTCATGTGGTTGGGTCCTCTGATGGTGTCGCTAGAGTAGATATGGGGACAGAGTAGGCAATGAGGTTTGTTACAGGGATTGGTTCCTGGGTTAGTGTTTCTGTGGTGTAGTGTGTAGTTGCTGGTGAGTATTTGTTCAGGTTGCGGGGCTGTCTGTAAGCGAGGACTGGCCTTCCTCCCAAGGTCTGTGAGAGAGAGGGATTGTTTTCCAGGATAGGTTGTAGATTGTTGACGATGTGCTGGAGAGGTTTTAGCTGGGGTTGTACGTGATGGCCAGTGGTGTTCTGTTATTTTCCTTGTTGGGCATGAGCCGCACCATCAGGGACTCATTCACCTGCACATCTACCGACGTGATATGTGCCAGCAGTGCCCCTCTGCCATGTACAAACCAGCCAAACCGGACAGTCTCTATGTAAAGAGTCCTTCCCTTTCCCCCTCTTTGCTCCAGAGTCACATATAGTACTAGAGGACACACTTCTTGCCAATTCAGGATGATGTGCAGGGAGGTCTCCCCAGCCTGGGCCTGACTAGGGCCTTGCTGCACTCCATAAGGTGCTTCCAAAGCCAACGTTCTCGCAGAAACGCACAGCAGCTATTGCATTTAATGGAGATATAAGCTTCTCCAAGGCAGTAGAGGCAGTATGGTTATCGTCACTGGCCCAAAAGGAGTGACGAGAGGAGACGTGGTTTTTGAAACCTGGTATCCTAGGCATAATCTAAGTCCCATGTTGGGAGATTGGAAAGAATCTCACGTTGGGGAATCCAACAATAACTAGTGAACACTAAATAACAAATAAAATGAAAAAATTATAATGAAGTATCAGCTTTGGACATTAGAGGATTCTGACTCAGACCATGTGGTGCTAAGAAAGAACTGGAGAGGCAGTCAGTCAGCCCCACTCCTTATCTCCTCAGTGTGGAGCATGAGGAGAATAGGGACACTGGTGTGGACTAATGGACACTATTTGCAATAATCCTCCACTTTCAGGAGGATGGATCACATATATATTCAGTTGAATATAGAGAGGCACTTGCACTCAAAGAAGAAATGTGCGATTGGATTCAGTTTATTTAGATCTTCTGTAACACTGTTAAAGCTGTCATATCTTTATAGATAGAAGGGCTAATCTAAAGCTTGTCACAAAATACCACAATTATCTACAGAAGTTGGGGAAAAAATTTACATCTGCTCTGTTGCCCGTGATCGTGTGCCTATTTTGCATCATGCAGGCACTGACATCTTGTGACCATTAGTACACATTGCAAACAAATGGAAATAATTTCAGAGTACTTCCTCTCTCTCACCCTCAAGTTAATGCAGTAAGATACTTACTAAATCAAACATGTAAGGGTGACATTAGCATACTGTACTAGGATATGGCAACTGATTTAAGATATACTATATATCTTTCTTAGACTGCAAAAATACCAAATTGAGCATAAATGTTTAAAATAGTTTTGGATATTTTTTGTGGTTTTAATCCTGAGGTGGAGCGAAGAAAAGAAGAAATGATGGATGTTTGGAAGGATTCTAGGTTAGGTTTTATTCTCTGCCTTCAGAACACAGTTTTAAGTTTACATTTGCTATTGAAGATAAGAGGAATAAGAAGCATTTCCTCACTCAGCTAAATGTTTCCAGTTTTCTGCACTCTCAAATTGCTCTGGAAGCATATGTATTAATCTAACAGGATTGAACCAACTGGAGAATATAACTCATGTGCAAGTTAGAAGAAAATGCTATCCCATCAGGCCCCTTCATTTAGTTACCCAAGAAAACCCACTTGTGTATCTTACAAAAGAGAAATAAAGCCCATAGTATTTTAATGATTCATGCCTAAAACACAGTATTTCAAAATATTGTTTGTTAATATGTATTTGATTAGATGTTATATACACACTTACTTCTACAAACTGCAGCAGAGAGTGAACCAGAAGATAAATGTATCAGTTTGTATCATACTAGTCTGGTGATAATTAAGCTTAAATACATTGTCTTCCTTTAGGATTCAGAAAAGGTGCTCAAGTTGTAACTAGAAACATTAGTTCTTCAAAGAGGGAAAAGAGGCAGCAAATGAAAAAATAAGTATACAATACCTTGAAATATTCCTTTCTAACTTGTTTGCTCCTCCTCCTCTCTTCATTCTGCCAGATAACAGGCTGTGTTTCTGGCCAGTGCTGCTCATCTGTCAGATCCTTTTGATTCTCTAGTGGCTGCAAAGTTCAACAAAGTTTTTAAGACAGCAAGTATTTAAACATTAGTATGGATTATGAGGACACTGAAATTATATTAAAGAGGTAAATTTGAACGGAAAAGTTGGTTTAACTAGAAATACTATTTATCTTGGGCCTTATTTGCCTCTGTTACACTTCAGTTTTGCAGCATTGTAATTTCACCAATCTCTGATACAGGTCACTTCTACAGACAGCGCTTCTTACATTTCAAGACTCTAAAATAAGTTATATATGGTGGAGAGTATAAGTTTAATGATGGTCTTAAATTACTTAATTTTTTTTTAAAACCACAGCTTTCTTCATTATCCCTGCTGGGCCTGATTTTCACAAATTAGGCATGTACGGAAATTGTATACACTAATAGGCATGCAAATGGAAAGGTAGATTTGTGATGAGCTATTCATGTGTGATTACCCTATCTGAGCACGCAGCGAGTCACTGTGCATGCAAATTGAGGTGTGCATAATTTTACACATCAGGTCAGTTATCCACTGATTTTTTTAAAAAAAGCATTTTCTTGTGACTCCCACCTACAATCAAATGTATGCAATAGATGGCACTATCTAAATATCCATCTTTACAACATGTAAATTAATATAATAATTTGAAGGAGACAATAAAAGGCTTATTCATAAAAGATCAGTTAATTTAAAATAATTAAATGTTCTCATATCCACTAAATATAAAGGAAGATGATTCAAAACTCTCTTTGTATTACCACCTAAGGGCACCATAAAATGAACATAAAACAACAAACACTGAATTGAAGTCTACAACCGAACATTTTGAGTTTTATCACAAACATTTCACAGCACTTTGATGTGTTTCCTACCTAGGTATAAAAAGCAAAACAAGAGATCTACAATATGACTATTTAAAAACTGAGAAAAACAGAAAAATCTGTTACGCACAAGGCAAAGAAATGATACAAGAATAAAGTAGGGCGAAATTAAGACCCATAATGCCTTAGAAGCAGTACAAAGATCTTAAATTCATATAAGAATTATTTGAAAGAAAAAAAATGAAGCCTGTATTAAAGATGCAATACAAAATGAAGTTTGCATGAAGAGTGACATTTTTAGATTAACTTTACCTTTGCAACCACAATTATGTACATAAATTTATTGGTAAATTGCAAACAAATACATCTGTGAACACAAACACTATGCAAGTTATGCTACACCAGTAGCACATCCATGGATGAAATGATTATCAAGGGCTAATAAAGGTTACAGAGTTTTACATACACATATTTACCTGCCATCTGTAAGGAGACACTGGAGAATTTGTTTCATCTGTTGAGACACTTTAAAAAACAAACACAAAACCTATTTGTATATGTATTTTCTTGGTTTTATTAACTATGTTATTACTTTTTACACACTAATAGCAAGACTTCTAAAATATTTTATACGAATATAGAAATTTGATATTTTAAGCAGATTTTTTGAGGTCTGAATGCAGTGTTAAAAATACATATTGTTATCAACACTGTTTTGATGTCTTGTCTGTTGCCCAACAACTTTATAACCAATACTGTCAAAGGTAGTTTTATGAGCATTTGATTAAAATGTAATGAAATTTGAGATTTTTGCATACAGATCCATTTCAAGGTCCTTTATAGTTTTAGCATACTATGCTTACTATTTTCCAAGTTTATTTCCAATACATACTACAACTGGATAACAAAATCTTTAAAATATTATTTGTGGAATTCAGTTACTTCCTTTCTTCAAGAACCAGATACACACTTTGTTCAAAATTAACAGTAAAACTGAAGTCTGTTCTAATGCCATTTTAAAAGGGCACTTTCAGTTTAAGGCCACACACCCCCCTTTTTTTTTTTTTACACTGAATATTAAGAACATCTAAGATTACAACAACTGAAAGTTCAGAGTAAAAATTTCTCTATCGTTTCCAGGGTTTTTACTTTGTGACTGCAACAGCCCCGTATATAGTCAGTTTCACTGTTTGCCCTGTACGGTCAGTTTTTGTGTGTCGGGGGGTCCTTCACACAGCAATAAGGCAGAGAAACATTTTAGAAGAGGAAAATTAAATTGTAGAACCTCAAAAGTTCATAGGGGGACTAACGGGTAGATATAGTACTTGAAACTACTTGTATTATTCAATTCAAAAAATGAGCTTAAAAAACTTAAGTTCTTTGAACAAAATCCTTCTTCAAAGTTCCTACTTAAAACTCACTGCTTCAGTAATGGTTACCAACAACCATCTTGGCTGACAATGGGGACCGAACCAGGGAACCTCCAGAGCTGAAAGCACGAGTCCCATCATGAGCTGAAGAGCCAGACACAGTAGCTGTGGGCTGCAAGAGATCCTCCCTTCTGAGGACTTTGCACAGCGAGGGATACATAGCACTCACCAAACAGTGGGTTACACTTAGAGTCATCTACAACTTGGTAACAGTTAGACGAGTAGCAACTTGTAATTTCTGCTCCTACTGCATAAGAACTGTGCATATCCTGCTATTTTGTTTGTCTTCCTCAAGTTCACTCTCGTTATTTCTCTCATTTGCCTGACAGGCCTTATTTTTTAGACTGTAAGCATTTGGGGGGTTAGGGACTATTTTCTATATGTTTGAATGGAACATGTTACATTGGGGACCAATTTGGCCAAGGCCTCTAGATGCTACTACAATGTAAGTAATCAATCCTGCAGCTCTTACATAGCGAGATCTGACCACAATGAAGGTTTTGCCTGCTTAAATTCTTCAGAAACACAAGGCAGGTGAGGTGATATCTTTTATTGGACCAACTTCTGTTTGTGAAAGAGAGAAGCTTTTGAGCTTACACAGACCAGAAAAAGACCTGGTAAACTTGAAAGCCTCTCGTTTCAACCAACAGAAGCCTGTCCAAGAAGAGATATCACCTCACCCACCTTGTCTCACTAGTATCCTGGAACCCACATGGCTACAGGACTGTAAAGACTTCAGGGCAGGGACAGTCTTTTTGTTCTGTTTTTACCATGCCTAGCACAATAGGTTCCTGGTTTATGGCTGGGGCTCCTAGATGTTACTGCAATACAAATAAACAACAATAATCTGTTACCTGCCCTATGTTAAAAGGTTCTTCAAGGAATTGCAGTCAGTGTGGATCCCATAGCAGATGTGCATGTGCCTCATGAATGCGAGATTGGATTTTTTTTTTTTAATAGCAGCATCTGTTGGGACGACGCAAGCACCCTTTGCCACCTTGGGCTCCTGAGCAGTGACAAAGGGCAGAGCGGCTGCAGCCTTTTCTCGTTTCCCTTGCAATTCAAAGCCTGTGGAAACTGGGGACTCTGGAAAATGGGACCGGAGGATGGGCTGTGGGATACACATTGATAAGAAGCAGTTGCTGTAGAGTATGTAACTGTTCCCTGAGTATGCGGATTCCTCTGTGGTGACTGGCAAGCAGCACTCCCTCAGGACTGTGGGAAGAAGGATTTCAGCTGCACACGTTAAACAGCTATTCTAGTACTGCCCTCCTGAACCTGGCATCTCACACAAGACGTAGTGTTTAACAAAGGTCAGTAGATTACTCAAAGTTGTTGCCTTACAGATGTAATGAAGAATAAAAGATATCAAGTATAGTTCCCCTCTATATCCTAAATATAAGTATTAATTTATGTAGTGACTCAGGCCTGTAAGATGTTCAGCACAGGAATACAAGGCCTTAGGCCTGAAACAGGCTGGTACATAAATTCTCAGGGGCCGTTGTGTGGCTCAGAAGTGGGCAACTGGATTATGATGTTGCATCATACAATATGATGACATCACTGAATACAACACGACAGAAAGGGAAGGGTAAAAAAGCAGTAAATCATTTCTGATGACAAGGGGCTATTTCTAAGGTAACTGCAGTAGCTACAAAGTTGCTTAATACTCTGCCAAGACTTTTAGCAGGTAGATTTAAAAATAGGAATGAGATATATGATCCTTCTACAATACTGTTCTGGTGAGAGTAGAACTATAAATGTCACAAGCTGCAATTTGGGAAACAGGCCTGCAAAATTTCTACTGAGGGCCATTATAGGTTTTGTTAAAATCCTAGTTTTAATTGCATTAGAAAATCTAAGGAGGAAAAACAGCAATGCACATAAATAACGAACCAGAAACAATCCTGTTATGGAGTGTTCACCCAATGAAAGACCTGGAAGGGTTAAAATGGCTAAGTGAGCCAATTAACTGCCCAGGCTGCACCTGGAGGAGACAGGGAGCTCAGATGGGCAGGAACAGGTGGGGCCTATATAATCCAGGAAGCTGGCAACAGAGGGGACTGCATGGAAGTAGTCTGTACTCACTCCCTGGGTGAAGGGAGATATGGTTCGGACTATAGAGCAGTGGTTCTCAAAGTAGGGCTGCCGCTTGTTCAGGGAAAGCCCCGGGCGGGCCGGACCAGGTTGTTTACCTGCCGCGTCTGCAGGTTCGGCCGATCGTGGCCCCCACTGGCCGTGGTTCACCGCTCCAGGCCAATGGGGGCTGCTGGAAGGGTGGTCAGCATGTCCCTCGGCCCGCGCCGCTTCCTGCAGCCCCCATTGACTTGGAGCGGCGATCGGCCGAACCTACAGACGCGGCAGGTAAACAAACTGGCCCGGCCCGCCAGGGGCTTTCCCTGAACAAGCGGCAGCCCTAGTTTGAGAACCACTGCTACAGAGGATAGTCCAAAGTCACTCCTTGGGAAGAGGGAATTGGGAGGCTGGCAAACCTGAGAGGGGGAAGCTAGGAAAGTAGGACAAGGCTCAGGGGGAAAACAGCGAGGTATGGGAGAGGACAAACCTTTGCTGCCAATGACAGGGCCCCTGAGCCAGGACCCAGAGTAGAGGGCATATCCAGGTCCCCCTACCAGCCACTGATGAAATGGCACCAGTGGGGCAGTGAGTAAGAAAACTGCCTGAACCCATTTTTTCAAGAGGGCCTTTGATAACCGGGGGGGAAGGGTGGGGGTCGGGAAACAAGTATGGTGACCTGGCCAGAGGGGTCGAGTCATGAAAAGGAGGCTGGGGTTCCTGGAGTGAGAGGGGTCTGCAGGGCAAGAGGACAAAGGAAGAGACACCACCAGGGGAGGGAACAAGGCCTGGCCGGACCTAATCGCCAGGATGGCAAGCAGGTGGCGCTGCCAACAGTGAGTGAACCCTGTAAGAACTAATTTTTGGTTTATACATGGATAATGTACCTTTTTCAAAAGGTACAATATACGTTAAGATGCTTGGAACCAGACCTGTGTGAGATACATCATACACAATTTTTAAATCACTTAAATATGTATTTATCATTTATAGACCTATTCATCAAAGAAATCCAATCTGAATAAAAAGCATTGAAAAACAATTGTATTTAGAGAAAATGTTACTTGTATATCTATTTCCTTTCTGCCTTTCCATTTATTATTGCAAGTATTTAATAGGAAACAAAAATCCTGTTTTTAAGTTCTATCCACTCGCGTTGATTATTCCTTACTTGAAGTAAATCCTGTTAGTTACAGACTAGGCTGCTGAGGAGAGGATTATGTTGTCACAGACAAAGGATTAGGACTCTGGGGCTCTAATTTTACAGTTCAAAAATGGTTTCTTCTGACATTAAAAGGGAAGTTTGTATCTGCCAAATTTGTTTCTTAGAAATAGAATATCTATATCTACCGGTCCTCTACCTAGGACTGGTTCAAACACAGACAAAAAGATGCTAGTTAAAATCTACCTTATGAAGAGGGCCTTCCCCCCATGATTGCTCCTGAATATACCAAGTAATTGTAATTGTGCTCTCCCCTGCCCAGTAGCTGGGTTTAGGATTTGGCATTATTCACTGATATGATTTGCAGAGTAGCTTTTCCACTCCTGATGCTTCTGACTATTTACAGTTGGGAAGTGTTTATTAGCAGCTGCAAACAGCAAAAACCGCCATTAAAGAACTCTAGCAAAGCAATAGTATCCCTAGAAAAAAAACAAACAAAATTTAGGATTAAAAAAAAAAGTTTGCTTTCAGTTTAATGCCTGAATAACTTGGAAATGCACTGTTTACACCATACAGAAGTGTTTTTCAAATTACTAACAGTTTAAGTTAAACACCAAAACTAATTTTCTCAAGTTCTACTTAAATGTTCGAAGTGAGAAATTCCACACTTACCCCCAAGTTATTCCTAATATAGATAAGAAACTAACCTGACTATATTTCAAAGAATAAAACTGGTAAATTAAACTCAATGAAAAGCTCTCTCAGCCATTAGGGACATGCCAAAATTAAACAAAACTGACATCTCAGGGACACGGTCAACTTGCATTTCTTTTAAAATTGGCAAACTAAAACAAATTCTTTTGACAGGGCACTCTTTCAAAGAGAGCGTTCTGAGTTTTTTCTTTAAAATGTCTCATAAAATTTTTATCTTTTATCTGTTCTTTTCAACCAGAAAGAAACTGACAAGCTGACTAAAGAGGGCAAACAGTGAAACTGATTCTACAAACAACCTGCCAAATGCGCCAAGTAAACAAAATGAAATAAATAATAAAATAAAGATATTTTCACTGACTTCTGTCAGAATAATCTTGGATGTTACTACATCATATAGTAGGCACATATCATTCACAGAAAGAAATAAGTGAAAGGTAACTATGCAATTCATTCCTGAGTATTTCAAACATGCATTATCAGAGGAACTGATGTAAGTTTTAGTGATATAGAACAAAATTCTTCAATTTATAACTGAACTTCAGCCATGGAATCTGAGCAACCCAAACCATACGAATGTTAGATACTTAGGTAAGATACTAGAATTCAATTCAGCCCCAATGGTGCAGGGAAGTGCAAACTGCACCTCACTGTGCCCACCAGGGACCAAGTGGAGAGAAAAATCAAGCCTGGGAAGTGCAGGCCTCTCTGCTAGCTGTTTTCCATTGAATCAGCTCCTCAACCAGACTCTCAGCTGTGAGAACCTCTCTCTGCTCAATCCCTCACCCCCCTCAGATTGGTTTTCTGCTGCTGGGGACCATGAGTCAGAGGGTGGTGTTAGCAGACACCAAGCAACTCTGGCCTTTGTTTCCTAAAAAAAAAAACCCCTTTATCAACACTGGTATAAGCCAAGTTTGGGTCTCTCAGCACAAAAGGCAGATAAGGTCACCCAGCAGAGTAGCGATACAGCAAAGGGCACAGAGCAGTCCGGAATACTAATCTTTTTATGAACTCATGGCTGAAAGAATAAGAACTTTCTGATATCATGTTTCACAGTGTGAAAAAATACTGATCTACAGAAATATACATTGCTGTAAAATGTCTTAATGATCATGTTATACCAGAATTAAACAAAAAATAATTTCTTGAAGAAGTTCACCACCACAACCCCAGAACAGCTAAAAAGTGCTCTGGTATTATTCCAACAGCCGTATTTCACATCCAAATTTTGTCACTGGAAGGAGTGTGGGGCTCCCACAAAAGTCAATAAGAGTTATTCACGAACATTCAAGGGCAGAATTCAGTCCTCACTGTTCAGTGTTCCTTCATCCCTACCCTGTATGAAGTGTTCACCACAACAAAAAAAAAAAAAAAATTATTTCAATACTATGAAAGAAAGCGCTAAAAATTTCTTAATACCTTTTTTCAGATTCCACGGTCTGCTTTGGCCTGTTTCTTGTGCTTACTGAGGTCGAATGATTAAGAAGCCTACACAAAGAGAAAACACATTTATCTGGCAGCTCTCTAGTTAGCAACCTCTGTAAAGTATACAGCACCTTCTCCATTAAATGCTTCCTACAAAATAAACCAACACTCTGAATATTTGTGGCATATTTTACATAGAATCTGAATGTGCTTATATAAAGAAAACCCAACAGAGCCCAGTCCTGCTTCCACTGAAGTCAATAGCAGAGTTTCCAACTTTTATGCTCTCTCAAGTCTTGCAATAGTAGGTTTCTTTAAAAAAAAAAACAAAAAAAACCCCAACTCTTTACAATCTCAGAAAAAGCTAGGTCTCCTTCCTCATTTTTTCACACAAGAGGCCACATCAGCTGCTCTCATTGGGTTTAAAGCCAGCCAGCCTTCAGCTTAGAAGCCCAGTCAGTATTCACCCAAAGACAGGAGACAGAGGGACATGGGAATGCAGAGTGGGAGCAGTCAGGAAGAACATACAGGTGGTTAGTGAGGCACAGCATGGGGAGCAGGGGAAACTTAAAATAAACAGGAGACCGCAGTAAAGGCTGAGAGAATTGGGAGGGAGTCAGAACAATGACGGGGAGAATGGTGCTGAATAAAATGGCAATTACCCTCCTGAACTCTGGAATGGGCAATTGAAGTCACCCTCAAAACAGCTGGTGGCCTATGCTTGTGTGTGCATTTAGGGGTGGATTATTAACCTGAAACAATCACACACAGTGTAGAAAGAGATGGGTCTGCCCCCCTTAAAGGATTAAAAAGGCAGAAGGCAAACCAATAAACAGAGCAATTTTTTTAATTGAACGATTTTCAAGCAAGCCTCGTGCTATTTTAGGGTTGGACTCAGGATTTTTGAATTCTTAGAACAGAAAATATTGCACTGTAATACTCCACTGTTCTCAGTCCTGCTCACCGTGAAATCAAAGTGTACCCTTAAATTATACAAAAACCTAGAATTCAATAATAATAATGATAATAAAAACAAATATGTACTAAAAGGATAAAAAGTAAAATTGGAAAAGTGAAAGACACCTACATTTTAAGTCACAGATTAACCACTCTCTTACAACTGTCTTTAGTAGCAGTGAATTAATTTTAACTGCTGACTTGTATCACAGGCTTTCATTCAACCTCATCATCGGTGGCTCAGCTTAATGGTACTATAAACACTTTTCAATGACAGGGTAAGTGTTGTATGGTGTTGTGACTGTACAAATCTCATTTAACGGAATAAAATCATGCAGATTGAACTCTGAAACTGGAAAATATACTCCGTCCAGTCCACATTCCCTATATTCAGTCTTTAAGGACTGAATATTTCGGGGTGTTTTGAGGTAAGAAAAAAATTCTAATTCTCCAGAACAAATACTTACATAAGGCTACAATGTTTGTGCTATGTGATATAGCAAATACTGTAAAATAATGCAACCATTTTATGATCATTAGTTTTCAGGAAATATTCCCACTGAAGTCAGTGGACAATTCTGCCATCAGTATCCTCTAAATAAGACCCTTAGAATAAAATTAAAGATTAAAAACATGGATTAATTTGAATCACTTAATAACTTTGATGCCACAACTGAAACTGTCAGTGTAGATAAAATGATTTCATGTAAGACAGACACGCAGTTTTAGAAATAAGCCGTTTGACACATTAAATACTAATGATGTGTGCATTTTTGCTGGTTGAAGCTATTTCCATTAATGACACAAGTCACTGATGCTTCCAATCATTAAAAACCAAGACATTTATATGGGTGTTCAAATATATTTTAAATACTGTACTTAGGAAAAATAAATTCAGATCTCTTTTTTTCCAGTATTGAAAATAGTCTGGAATGGTATAATCACAAGTGAACTCAGAGTAAATGTACTGGTAAGTAACAGCAAGTTCAGTATCTGTCAGGTTAGTGGTTGGATGTTTGACTAGTCAGGGCTTTTTGAATTTCCTGTGAGACTGAATGACAGAGCTAAATGGATTTTTGCAGGTTTGTCGGGAAAATGTTGTCTACAACCTGTTTATAAAACTGCATGGAAGTCAGTTAATCTGTATTTACTAAGTTTCCAAGCCCAACAGTTCAAGGTAAAATTCTCTGAACTGGAAAAAGAGTCATTCGTTCATTCCAAACATTGCCCCATCCCCTGAGAACATTATACTTTTCTCAAAAAACAAAACAAACCAACCACCAGACATTAGTAAGCTTTGTAACTCCAAAACTAAGATTCCAGTTTATAAAAAAAAAAGCCAACAAACTGCAGGGTCTATGCAAAATGAATGTGTAAAGTCACTCACAAATTATTCTCAGAGTGATGCTACCAGGACAGATTCCACCATTTCCATCTTCACACTCAGCCCTCACTCTTTGTCATGTACTATAATCAGTAGTTGAAGGGAGTCTGGCCTTATTTATCACTAGAAGAGTACTTCAGTATTTCTTTGCAAGACATATAGCATGAGTTCCATTGTTTTCTCCTCTTTAAAAAAATCCCATGTCCTGACAATTATACAAATTTTGCTGTACACCGAACTAGTGTATACAATCTCCACTCCAATTTTCAGTGTTCCATTGACATACATTACAAGTACAGGATCTTCTCCAAACTTCAGATTAGAAGGGATGATGGGGGGCTGACCTTACCTGTGCTTACTTTCCAAAGTTTAATAGGTTGTTTCGTTTTTAAGTAATGTGGAATCTTCACTTGGATTAGTAGGCTCTCTGATGTTTGTGATTCCTGAGTACACTACATTGTTCTCAAGAATTTTCCAAGTCAAGTGAAAAATTGTGTCATGACACATTAACTGGACATTAAAAGATTTTTTGCCTGGAAGTCCCCTTAGATTAAAATACTCAAGAATTTCTCAGTGACAGGAGTCCCTGCAGAATATGCCAGGTGAACAGGACCTTGGTGGGTCTTGCAAGTGGGGAAGGAATTCAGATGGATTCTAAAATCAATAGTGAGAAGGACGCCATTCCTTTCAAGGCAGTATCCCATCTTTACATATGACTCTTCCTTCCATATCCCAACACTGAACTTCTTGTACCCCATGTGGCTTTTACTGGTTGCCAACTCCCTCCATCTTGAACTTTGCAGAAAATTGTTATCTAGGGCAAGATATAATATTTGAAATTTCAGGCTGGTTGCTTAGGTCTAGTGAAGTCAGTGGTTGGGACTGGAAAAAAAAGTCAAGCTTACAATTGGAAGTTACGTCTGAATAGCTAATGTTAAACTACCTAATGTTCTGAAATACAAACACATTTCCTCTTGGACAATACTGAATGTGTTCACAACAATTTAGTTTGTGATCAGTTTTTTGGCCATTTAATATCCTATACTAATTCACTCAATTACTTTGTTCTACTTTGCATAAGCCATGTCTTGATAATGTTTTGTCTAACATGCGATCTTCAGAGTTTTAAGCTCCACAAACACTAGATACCTGGATGCACGTCCTGCAGCCCTCGTCCTCTGGAAGAGTTTTTCACTGAATGAAGTTCTATAGGTTAATGGTCTCCGTCTGTATTCACATTTCATGTACACCAAACCCAGAGATGGAAGAAGGAAGCAGGAGAAGTAGATGGGAGAGGACAGGGAAGTCATTAGTATAGCAAGCAGTAAAGAAAAAGAGGATAGATTTCACAGGATTAAAAGAAAACATGCTAAATGATCAGAGTTAAGGTTAATAAGAAATTATTAGATTGCACAAATTTTAGAGGAGTCCATGTGATCAGGTCAAAATTGCACAATCTAAATATTTACAAAGTTGTAGATTCAAAACCAGAAATATTCCAACTGTTAATCTCTAATTCCAATTCTTATTGCTGTCACTACAAGGAATTATACATTCACAAAAAATTATGAGCCAAAATCAGGGCTGACTTACACCTTGTTATATTTTGCTGATTGCATATAGTTTAAATCAGTGCTGAGTTTGTCTCCAAATTTTAAAAAATGCACACAAATATTAAATACAAGTGCCATGGATATAGCAGTAAAGCTTAGCAAATCAATAGGTTCATGCAAGTATAACCATTGCAATGCCAACCAAAGCAGAATTTAGTGTTCTGAACTCAATTACTAAATACAGCACAGTAACGGCTATGCTTAACAGAAGTAATTTAAAAGCAGCACTAGGTTAGAAGTCTGGTCACAGAGGAAACGTTTGGTGTAACAAATGATGACATAAGGAGATTTACAACATGTTTTTCCAATATAATTATCACAATTTAAAAAACTAACATGACAATGTTTTGAAACAATGTTTACTATAATTTTAAAATATTGTTTATATTTATTTTATAGTACAGGAAAAATTCAAAATATTTTCTAATTCTTTTTTGCCAGTTGCCACCTAACCAGGACTAAACATTACTGTTTCCTACTTATCTCTTTCTTAATTGTATTTCCCTTCCCTATGGACACATCCACATTCCTAAATTCTTTAAACAGAATTACAAGTAATTAAAGCTATAGAAACATTCATATTATCTTTTCACACAGTTAATATTAAACTCAGCTAACACCAATTCATTAGTTGTGATTTAAGAAGTACTCGATGGGGATAAACTCTGGCCAATTTAAAGCCTGACAATATGCAGCTGCAATATCAGGATATTTTAAGGTTTAATATCTTTCACAATGTTTTAAGACAAACTGATGCGTAGCATCCCCATCATCTCATTGCTATGCTGAAATTTAAGACACTAATGAAAAGTATATTCATCTGATCATGGAATGTGTCATCTTGCCAGATTGCTGCCACACTCTCTCTGCTTCGTTCAGTCTTGCTCCTCCACAGCTGAGCACATTTGTGGGAAACCCTATGACCATGCAGACTCCCCTACTAGAAATACTCCTTAACCCCTCTTAGTTCTGCCATGTTCCTTATAGAACACCACTTCTTCACCATCACTGAATGCCACATCCAGAAATCCATCTGCCAATATGCCATTGGCTCTCCCAAGTAATCCTTTCAGAGCCCTTCCATTCAGGATTGCACTAATTCTATTCCATTCTCCCCAACATTAAATACAAGCTTCTGGTCCTTAACAACAACTGAGCCCTTCCCTACTTATCCTCTCTTGTATCTTCTCATATTGCCTTCTTTCTCCTTCTCACTCCACGGCAGCTAGCCTCCATCACCTGTTTTTCCACCTCCACGAGCACCTTTTTATTTTCTTCCTTGTTACACCTATATATAGAATACCCTGCCCAAACCAGTCCTCCTGTCCCACTCCAAATCCCTCCTCAAGAACCCCTTCCTCTGCAATGCCTATTGGAAACTGCCAGCTAGCTAGATGGACTACTGATATTCAACTTGTTTGTGAGTTTTATCATTTGAAAGACCCATACTTGAACAAGTGTCCTCTCTCCTCATCCTTTAGCAAAATGTTATATCTTGGTAGTCTGAATGGAGGAGTTACCCTCTAAAATCTGGTATCCTGCATTCACTGAAAACTTCATATTCTGTAAAAATAACCAACCACAGAGAAGCAGTACATCGTGCTAAACAGTCATTTATAATCTACGCTTAGAGCATTTTAGCACATCAGCAATAATGCCAAGAATTTGCCATTACTAATTTCCATCATTTTTACATAGGAGTGTCTCACTTTGAAAAGTGCCAGTGTTAAACACCTGATCAGATAATCAATGACTAGCTTAACATTATGAAACATAAAATGTTCATGTCAAATGAATTTCCTGTTCTCGTTTCCACTAGATGAGCAATGAAAAAAATCATCATTAATTGCTATCTATCACAATATACAGGTTACATCTGGACACTGTGGCTTCTCTATCCATTTTATGAAAACAGACATGTGAGACACACACCTAAACATTCTGTATGAATTTGTTTGACTGTTTAATGTCTTTAGTTGCATAAGTCTATCCTCAAAGCTATAGAACAAAAACAAAACAAACAAACAAGAGTTTTAACCAGACAACTTAAATGGAAAAACAAATTAATAGGTCAGACGCGTTGTGGGCCATATTTACTGTATTTGGATTTTGTATTACCTGTTTTTCTGCTCTTGTTGCAGTAGCTGAGCTGCTATTTTTCTCAAGTCAGTCACTTCTTTCAATTCATCATATTCTTCTGCCAATAGCTGCTCTTTCTGAAGCCTGAAAGATTAATTTAGCTTAAACATTTTGTTTTCAGTAGGTTATGGAAAGGCATGTATGTTTGGGGACTTGTTTTTTAAGCAAATGATTGTGTTACTTGACAGCAATTGAAAGAAACCCTTCCTAAAAGTTGATCTTCTGCCCAACCACAGGTGCTTGTACTCACTATCGCAGAACTATGCTTTGGAAATATTGACTTCTAAAGAGATGTTTATAAGGCCTACCTTTTTTCATCTCCCCACTCATCATTCCCTTCTATTTTCTGCAATTTCTCAGGGTGTTTTCCTCGTTCCTTATACAGAAGGAAAAAAATTAAGAGTTTAGACATTAATGACCAAGATGTGTCATCTAATTTTTTCCACTTATTAAGTTACCTTACCTTAACATAAGAGACAAATGGTCCCATTTGTACATCTCCTTGCTCAGGAATAGCTGCATCTTCTGTGTTAGGGTCAATGTAATCATACACCTCCTGGTCTAGGGATGATTGATCAAGTTTGAAAAAAAAAGAAAATGTTAAACAGTTCTCTGAACCGAGGTACTTGTGACAAAGTCAAATATAACTAATACAATGAGCTCTTGCTATATCTAGACAAGATTTGCAAGAGATGGCTTTTTCTTTGTTGATCTTGTATTTAGAATTTTATTACAATGTTGTTTGAGTGTAAATGCATAGATCTAATACACCATCATATAATCTTGTGCAGTGCTTAATGGAAATTATCTGCACCTGAAACAAGAGTGTTTCTGTGTACTAAAAAGATTAGGAATTACCTTTATGTGAGTCAAATTTACTTCCTATTAAATGATTGTCATTCCTTAACGTCTGTTCCCTCGTCGATTCTGATACCTGAGAGTGAAGGCTGATTGTGTCATCATCAGACGGCTGCAAAGAATAATCAGAATTAAAACATGACTGGCATATTACTCAGTTTACTGATAAGCCACAAATTACAACATAGAATCTGTGTGTCGTAAAAGAGCCTACTACAAGAGGAGATTTAGATGAAACACTTATATGAATGCAAACTATGGTCAAAACATGTTTTGTTTCATTTGAAAGACAGTACTTTTTATTTACAGTGCCCTGCAGCACAATTTTGGGGCCACTGGTCTCTTAGCTGAGTAAAGTGTGCCACCTACAAAATCAACAGTTTCTGAAGCACACAGATATTTCTCTACCCAGTTACTAAGCACAACCACACTTAAAGGATCTGTGATTCTGTCCATTAAGTTTGTGTGGCCACTTTACTTCTAATCAGTTTGACCTTCTTGACATAATCCTGGAATACTCCTCCACTTTACGATTTCCTACGAACAATCTAATTATGCTTCAGATGAATTTGCAAGTACAGTTTTTAGCCTAGACATAAATCTTCCCTTAGTGCCAGTTTTATAATTTTACCATATTCAATTTTAGTACTGCTGTTATCAAACTGTAGTTGATTACACAAAGATCCATACAGCTACATAAGCAAGCTATTGGAAAAATAGGATAAAATCTCCAATTCCCTTATAGCTTTCAAATGTTGCTGATAATATGTCTGTCAATCAATAGTCCCCATTAATAAACAGCCAATGCAAAGAAAAATACATTATACCTCAACTTATATTAATTATTACAGAAATTATTAGAAAAACAAAAGCAACTCTCAAATTAATTGTTCCCTGTTGTAAAAAATTATCTTGCATTTTATATATGAAAATGGCCAAAGAAGCCACCACTGATTTGGTTCAGAGTTCAATTTTAAAAAAGCTTGGAGTGGGGTGACAGAGCACCATGCAACTAATTAGGGCTAAATATTCAGAGGGACATATAAATAATTTTAATATTTAGTATCATTCTATGCTTTACAGCAAGTTTCACCAACAGAAGTTGGTCCAATAAAAGATATTACCTCACCCCCCTTGTGTCTCTAATACTCTGGGACCAACGCAGCTACAATTACACTGTTTACAGTAAGTTTGTCACACATTTTACTGAGTTAGCTTAAATGTAATGCATTAAATGTTCTCAAGTTCTACAAAGCACATTTGAATGACAAAGAAATAAGCAATTTAGTGCAGCAAACTTATGCACAAGCTAAACGATAAACTGCTTCTGTAAATGAAGAAAAGTACTGTCCTTTCAGCCCTCTTCTATCAACACAGAAAAGTAAAAAGATACAGTGAATAGTAAAAAAACCACTCACTTCAGTTGTAGACAATCTTTTATCCCCATTATCACTGCCAATGCCAGAGTCAGGACCATGATTTTTATTGGGATAAAAGTCTTCCATACTATAACAAAGAGAAGGCATTGCAGGTAAGACAAAATATCACTTTTCTAAATGGTAAGTGAAAGGAAGACACGATTTTCAAGATGTTCCCCCCCATATCTCTATGGTTGCTGGGACAAAAAGAGTTTATTGCTTTCTTTTACACCTATCTGTGACATAAGACCCACTATAGAAATGTTTAGTGTGCTGAGAGGTTATTTTAAAGAACGGTATCGGATGGAAATTTAAGGTTGAGAAGATCAACTAGGTTATCTCGTCCAACTTCCCAAAAAATTCAGGATTGTTTCCCAAAGTCCATTCAATCGCTGTGTGAATTTCAAGTGCAATATACTGCACTAACCCCCGCACAGCGACGCTCATTGTGCACTAAGAGTTCCTTCTCGCAGCCTAGCTTAAGCCACTCTCAGTGCAGAATAAGATGCATCCGATGAAGTGGGTATTCACCCATGAAAGCTCATGCTCCAATACGTTTGTTAGTCTATAAGGTGCCACAGGACTCTTTGCTGCTTTTACAGATCCAGACTAACACGGCTACCCCTCTGACTATTAAAATTACATGACCTTATTGTGAGAATAGTTCTCCATTATCCTAAACGCTTATTTCATAGCAAACATTAAGTAGTTCTAAAGAAGAAAGGTAATACCTGTCTGTGAGTGGCTGGGATGGGATTCTTTTACCCAGTGATGGAAGATCTAAGGAATCTGGTTTTTTATCTATTCTGAGGCATTCTTGAATACTGAGGAATTTAAATATGTGAACTTTGCCCTTTAAACATATCTGTTAAGAAACACATGAAAAAAATTAATTTAGATGTATGGTATATTTATAATATCATACATCAGACACTTTCTACATTTAAGAGTTATTTTTTTATTTACTTTCTACTATTCAAATGAAAAAAAATGAAGCTTTAGTAGTTTAGCAGTCAGGGCTGGAAAAAAATCTAATTGTCCAGAAGCCCAAGACAAGCAGACCTGCTCTTTGGGTAGATAAAAGTGCCTGGCCTACCTGCAGAGTAAGGACAGCAGAGAAGGCTGCCGGTGGTCTGAATGGCATCAGGCACAGAGACAAGGTGGGTGACATGATGTGTGTCTTATTGGATCAACTTCTCTTGGTGAGACACAAACTTTTGAGCTGTGTAAACTCGAAAGCTTGTCTCTCTCACCAACAGAAGCTGGTCCAATAAGATATATTACCTCAACCACCTTGTCACTCTAATATTCTGGGAGCAACATGGCTACAACAACACCGCATAAATCAGACACAGAAGCATCTGAATACCAATCACAGGGAAAGGTATCAGGGTGGCTGAAGCCGCAACAAAGGTAAATAAGACATCTCAGGGATGAGGGAAGAAAGGAGCTGAGTTTGGACATTTCTGATACATGCTGTATGAAACTCATAATACATATTATCAAACTAAGCCAGTATACAGGTTATAAACAAACAAAATTAAACTCCACCATTAATTTTCTTATGTCAAAGATGTTTCTAATAAGTACAACTCATACAACTGTATTAAAGTAAATTTTCTGATTACTTTCAAATTTCAATAAGGGAAAAAACAAGTACACCTCTACCCCGATATAACGCGGTCCTCAGGAGACAAAAAAATCTCACTGCGTTATAGGTGAGACCGTGTTATAGCAAACTTGCTTTGCCCCTCCCCCGTTCCTTGTTCCCTGACCACCCCCTCCAGAGACCCCTGTCCCTAATCACTCCCAGGACCTCACCCCCTACCCAACCCCCCTGTCCTGACTGCTCCGAACCCTATCCACCACCCAACACCCCCTGACAGGCACTTACCAGCAGCAGCGGGAAGCGGAGCAGCCCAGCCCCAGTCCACTCCACTCCGCCAGCTTCCAGCCGCGGCACTCCGCTTCCCGCCGCTGATGAGTGCGGGGAGCTTGGGGAAAGGACACTCCCACGTACTCACCTGCGGTGGGAAGTGGAGCACCACGGCTGGGAGCTGGCGGAGTGGAGCTGGCTGGGGCTGGGCTGCTCCACTTCCCGCTGTCGGTGAGTGCGGGGAGGTTGGGGAAAGGACGCCCCCCTGCACTCACCTGCGGTGGGAAGTGGAGCACCACGGCTGGGAGCTGGCGGAGTGGAGCTGGCTGGGGCTGGGCTCCTCCGCTTCCGCCACTGCTGGTGAGTGTGTGGGGGGGGGGGAGATCCCTTCCCCCAAGCCACATCCTCCGAGTGACATGGCTGAGGCCGGGGCGAGGGAAGCAGAGCGGGCTGCTCCCGGTCCCCTGCTAATCCCCCAGGCCACTCCGGGACTGCGGGGCCCCCAAAAGTGCCCTCCCACAGCTCCTGCCCCCTAGACCCTGGGGGCGGTGGAGCCCCTGACCGCCCCCGAGACCCTCTGCCCCTTATCGAACCCCTCAGCCCCAGCCTGGCCCAGCACCCTCAACATGCTGCTCAGAGCAGCATGTCAGAGCTTTACCGTGTTGTATGCGAACCTGTGTTATATTAGGGTAGAGATGTACTATATAATATCCAGATAAAAACTATGCTGACCTGGAGTCAAAGTTGCGTACGTATCAGTAATTTAACGGTAAAAAAAAGTTACAGGGATGTAGTAATTATCTCCAAAACAAACATCACAAACCCAGAAATATTCGAATTAAACTTAAAAGAAATCCAAAGATGTTAAGGCATGGAAATGCAAAGATACGGCTGTTGGGTGCCTTTAATCCACCCTGTAATGACGTTATTCAATACAATTACATGCAATTATGACTAGTGAATGATATGGTTTGTGGTTTCAGATTAGATTAAACTGATTTTTAAGACTTTTTGGGGGCGGACCTTGCTCATTATGTCTCTATAGGGCTGGGTTGAGGAAAAGATCAGCAACAGAAAGCAGATGGAAAGAACAAGCAGAAACATGGATGCAGAGAAAGAAAGATGGCTGTGTGTGGGAGAAAGAAGACTGACCCTAACATTCACACCTACAATTTTTCTCCTGGGTTAAGTCTTTGGATATTCATGACAATTTATCAGATTACCCCATAATATAATCAGCATTAGCCTGATTTTCAGGGGTTTATTCATAGTTTTGTTTTTTTAAGGATAGAATGGACTATTACAATCCTTGAGGGGGCCAGTTAGGGATCTGGGGCAAAAATTGGTCCTGCTAGTGAAGGCAGGGGGCTGGACTCAATGACCTTTCAAGGTCCCTTCCAGTTCTAGGAGATTGGTATATCTCCAATTATTACAATTATCTAGTCTGGCCTCCAGATTAACTAATGTAAAGGGTGGGATGAATGACTAAACTACAAAATAATGTTTTTGAGCAAAGGATTATGGGTCAAGAAATGCCCTTATGATATTTCCTTGTGCCACTGACAGTTGGTTGGTAATTAACCTAACACATCTCACCCTTTCTTACAATCCTGGGAAAGTTGAGAAAATGGAAGTTTTTTATACTAACCTGTGCCGGTGGTATCTGCATTGGATTGTTATCCAAAATTATTACTTGTAAATGACGTAATTTCCTGTAACAAATTGGGATCTCTGTAATTTTATTACAAGAAAAATCCAGCTTTACCAAGGGAAGGTCTCCCAATTCTGTTAAGGGGGAAAGAAAACAAAATCAGACACCCTAATGTTTTGTGTAATTTACCTATTTCAACACGAGGATGGTGAGCAGCTTACCATCTGGCAACACATGGAGATTATTTCTTCTAATGTTTAGTTCTCTAAGTGACTGGAGTTTTCCTATTTGCTGGGGAAGGACCTGAATCTCATTGCAGCTGATATCCTAAGTAAAAGATAATGAGTCAATGAGCTGAATAGCTCGATTGAAATTAAACCAAGGAAAAATTTCAGTGAAAGTTATTACAAAAACATGTTTTAAAGAACAATATCCTCATTCCTTTTCCCCCCTTTTCTTACCAAACTGAGAGCTTCTATAACCCAGCTCTCAGGAGAGCCTTTCCCAATCTGAAACAACATTTGGTAGTGTGGGAGCCCAATCAAGGAGTCTAATCCAATGGACAAGGAAAGGTCACCTTTGAGATTTGCACTAGACCCAATCAGGAGATCTGGATTTGATTCCCATCTGTCTTTTGTGTGACTGCAGACAGCTCACTTACATTCTGTACCTCTGCAAAATGGGGATAATAATTTTTCTTCTTCCCTATGTTACACAATCACCTGAGACCCCTGGATCTAAAATGATGAGCCTCCACTGTAGCGGTTCCAAAACTGTGGGTTGCAACACCAAATGGGGTCACACCATCAGCAGAGAGGATGACAGCAACCCCTACTGTGTGGAAAATGCCATTTCATGCCACACAGCATAACCTTGCATGTACAGTGAGTGCAAGGTCACGATGCATGGAGGACAGCATTTCACTCTACAAAATAGCATCCTTTGCATAGTGTGACCTCACATGCACCAGACATGCAAGGTCACACTTTGCAGAGTGCAGCATGACTTCACACATACGAAGCGTGCAAGGTCACGTTGTACAGAGGACGCCATTTTGCTCTATAAAATGGCATCCTCCATGCTGTCCGTGATCCCAGCTGAAAATACTTAATTAAGATAGGGTTGTGCTAGCAAAAAGTTTGGGAACCTCCTGCTCTACTGCCTCAGAAAAAAAGATATCATCCTGGTCTCTCAAAGGCTGCTGCAGACTCATTAAACCTCTCTGGTTCAGCCACAATGAATAAGCAGAGTTTACACCTGCTTCTCACAGGTGTTGCAAGACTAAATTAATGTTTGTTTAGGCATTCATATAAGCGTGGGAAGGTACCTCTCAACAAGGCGGACACCACCATAAGGCAGGTGGTGAAGAAGTGGATGTACCTTCCCCAGAGGGCCAATAATGAACTGGTGGACATCTTGCATAGGCAGGGTAGAGTCAACATCCTTTGAATGGTGATCTATGCAACACTGCGGTGATCACTCACACATTCCGTCTTTTGATATATCAGGACGCTATGGTGAGGAGCACTGCAGCCAGTGTTGTGCGTGATAGCAGCAGGAAGCGAACAGCTAGGGCCCCTTCCAGCCAAGATGTCGCCACGTACTTGAGTGGCTCCCTGGAAGGCAAATTTGGAACAGACTGGGGAGACTTTGCCTCACTTGGACTTGTACCCACAATGCTAAACGATGGCTGCAGCAGCTTATTGGCCGCCTCTGGACATAGTATGAGGAACATCAGGAGCTGGGAGTCTTGGTGCCACAGGTCAAGAACATCGAGCACACGTCATTACTCCAACAGCAAGGACCATACTCAAGAGGACACTGAAGGATGCCATCCGTTGGCAGTAAGTGGAAAACCTAAGATGGAAGTCGGACCATGTCAAGGCTTTTGAGGTGACAAAAGTGGGATGCCAGCAACCACTTCCTCCCCAGGGACAGTTTCACCTGATTTGCCGACTGGAAATTCATCAATAGGGTTTGGCTCAATTGCATCCTGCTGAACGGAGCCATTGGGACAATCAATGCAGAAAGTTTGACTGTGCTAACGAGACACCCCCTACATCTTGTGCAGCTGCAAACCCAACTTCAAAACCTGCCAGCTGCACCACACCACTACCCAAGACCACCTAATCAAAGCCATTCTACCAACCGTGGCAAAGGTTGCCATGAACTCCACCATCCCTGGAACAGAGAATCAACTGCAACTGGACATAGTCATTACTAATGAGGAACAGAAGGTGGCAGTCATGGTGGATGACACAGTTCCTTTTGAGAACAGAACCCCGGACTTCTGCAGTGCTAGAGCTTGAAAGCTGGAGAAATACACTCCCCTGGCTGATGCTTTGAGTGCCAGGGGTTACAAGGTTCAAACACACGGACTGATTGTGGGATCCTGGGGCACCCAGGATCCTGGGACACCCAGGATACTGGTAACAAGCGAATGCTACTAGAATGTGGAATCAGTCAGCTCAGTGCCTGGCTAAAGCAGTGACTCACAGCATCAGACACCATCAGGTGATCAAGGGACATTTATTTAGACTAGAACATATCACCAGAAATTGGCAATACCAGGAGAAATGAGCTACAGTGCCAACGAGAAGCAAAGACAGGAAAGTAGCTGAAATTCTTCTCTGGTGGACCATATTTATTCATGGACAACCTACTTTAAATTTTCAATTATTGAGGAACAATCTATACTCATTATTATATTTTCCACAAGCTACTCTTAGCATAAGTTTCCATGAGTGATGTATCTGAGTATTTGGATACTGATATTTAAAATGTACTGTTAAATTTATTAACCCTAATTTGAGATATTGCAGATTATGTATTATATCCATTTTATGACTTTTTAAATCAAACTTGCTACTTTTTGGACAATTTAACATTATATTCTGATGAATAGAAACTTCTTTATTAACCGGTGTCTTAGATAATTTTAGCATAAGCTTTAATAAAATATGGAGAAGACCTAAAAACTAATTTCTAACCTGGCTGAACACTGGTTCAACAAGAGAGACCTATAGCTCGTTTTCCAGCTCTGATTCATGTGTGCAATGATAACACTTACATGTCTAACTACCCAATGCTGCAGATGAAAACTGGATGTTGATTTTAAAGGGTAGGTCCCTAGATGTAAATCCAGCTTTTCTCCTGTGCAGCTTCCGTGCTCAGGCGGTGGGACAAGTGACTCCACTCCTGCATACATGTGCCCATTCTCTCTCTTCCGCCTCCCTACTTTAGGACAGAATTCCTTCCCAACATCTCTCTCCAGCATCCATTTGACTACTTGGGTTGCCTACCAGTCTTAAATGTTCAACGTGGATTGTTAACCAGTTTTCAGTACACTTAAATAATAGTTTAACAGAGTTTTCTATTCCAAGTCCATGGAGTAAGTAAAGAAGGGTGATAAAAACATTAAAAATCTACACTTCAGTTTTATTTGTGGCAACAAATGCTTTTTAATCTGTTGAATTTTCTTGATAATTATAATGCAGAGTGGTGACGTACACAAAGTGAAAATATTTTTTTTAAGGGACAAAAATAGAGCTGGAATGGTTAATATTTTAAAAAATACTCATCTCAATATTCTTGGTTGGCAACGGTTGCTCTGAGTCTTTAGAATAAAGACAGTATGCCTACTTGACAGGCTAGAGATGTTATCTCTAATGCAGATATCAAACAATAGTGGAAATGGACATGAAAGGGTATTTAAGCACCAGGATTAAAAACACCTTCATGTTGTGTACAGCTGGCAGTGTGCTTGAAAACCACGACAGTAAAGGCAGCAGAGCACAAACCCACATACAGGAGCTATATTTAATATTCAAGATCACATTTTACACCTTGTGGTGGATTTTTTATTCTGGCAATATTTTACATGTCCATATACAGAGAACTGTAGGTCTAAGATTTCGGTCAGTGAGTGATCCCATGGATCTGTAATTTTAAAAAGCCAGAATTTTCAAGTTCTACATATATACAGTATAAGAACGAACATTTCAAACGCTGCAGAAGTGACTAGAACAGCATACACAATTATATTACCAAAGGCATTGAGTCTGAATTGTTACTGAAATGGGGGGCAGGCTGTTTACAATGTGCAGTGAGATAACAGTGCACCTCAACACTGACAAGTCACCAGATCTAGCCCAGGTCCTCATTGTTCTATCGAGTTATTATACAGCCATTAGTACACTCAGACTCCATTCTGGGTGCAATTGTAGACAGACTGCAAAAAACTAATCTTTACTTAATACCAGATTGCCTCCTCACATTAATTACATGGCAATTAATTCTTACTTGGTTTTTGAAGATGAACTTTATGAAACCCCTGTAAAATCCCCAATAGTAAAAACATTTATCCCATTTTCAAATGGCAAAGATGTCAGATTCAAGGGGCTTTAAACAGTGAGTAAACACATTTTAAACATATGAAAGATACCGCGACAATGTACTTTCGAATATACTGACTAGCTGATCAAAATTTAGTATTCTCCCCCCCCCCAAAATATGTTTCTTTACGCACACAGAAGGTATAGTACAGACCCACGAGAGAAAGGGATAGTATAAATAATGGGCATTCATTTCACTAACATATTTCACAAAGGAAACTGAGTTAAATCTTTATTTCTGACTTTTGAAATGAAAAAGCTGGACCTGGAATATGCTCATGTTTCATTACAGATGTGAGTGCAATGTTCTAGACTAAGCATATCTGTTACAGGTGAACTACAGCAAAAATTAAGTTAAAAGATGCAATTTCATTTTATAGTAAGTGAAGCTACATTCCTTCGTAATTTACTTGTCACTACATATTAAACTGAGAAACCATATTCAATAAATAGGTTTCCCAAATCTTTCATGTCAATGTATTAAGAGAAAGTTTGATTACTTACATATTTCAACGTTTAGTTATTCTAAACTGTTAATAACTTGTAACTGTACTTTGAGTTCTGCAATATACTGTACTTTTGTAACATGCTATCAAATGCTGACCATGCAATAACTAACTAAGTTGGAATTCTGCAGCAATGTATCACATCCCCCAGGACCCAGAACAGTATAGGAGAGAGTCTCCATAACCTGGAGGGATTAGGATCCAGGAGGTTCCTTAGCTTGTCCCTGCCACATGGCCTTTGGGAAAAACTACAGTGGGGAACCAGTCGGACTCCAACCAGGAGGAGCACAAGGAGCCAAAGTAGGGAGCTCTGGACATTTCGGGTAGGGCTACACAGAGTTTTGGAGCCCACAAGACCAAGCCTCCCAGCCCAAGTAAATAGATCACCCCCTCTCCAAGGTTTCATGCCCCACGCTCCAACCAAGCCACAACTTCAAAGAGCGGTCTACACAGCTGTTTTTAGAATGCTAGCAGGAGCCCTGCTAGCTCAAGGCTGTCAACCTGGGCTGGGAGACTTGCTCCCCTGGCTTCAAAGCACTGTGTAAACATACCGTCAGAGAACTTCTCACAGTTTTGACTTGCCTCTCTTTGCCCTGTGCCAATCAGCTGTTAGCGCCAATCGTCTCCATCCCATCCACCCCTTATAATCTCTTCACCTCAGTTTAACTCCACACTTGTCCCTCTTACAATCTTCTCCACTGCCCTGTCCCCCTCAGTTCCCCTTCCCTGTTAGCTTATCTCCTACATAATTCCCTCCCTCCACCCCCACCAAAAAAATATAGGCAACATGATGTTTGCTACCGTCATATTGTTCACACTGCTTTTGTCTCATATCCCCTTCCCCGACCAGATGGGTGTCTTTATGCTGTAAGCTCTTTACGGCACGGACTGTCTTCTACTCTGTACAGTGCTTAGAACAACAGGGCCCCACTCTTAGTCAGCCCCTTGCACTACCATAATAAACTACTAATAGCAGTAGTATCAAATTATACTTTTTTACAGCACTAATAAGTTATCTATACTGTAAATACACTTAACACTGGTGTACACAATTATACTCACCAACTCCATCAGGTCTCTTAACTTTCCAATTTCTTCTGGAATGGATACCAGCTTATTATTACTGACAACCAAAACTTTAAGAGGCAGGTCAAACAGGTATTTTGGCAATGTTGCTAAAAGATTTCGACTAAAAAGGGAAAAAAAAAGATTACATTGAAATAGTCTTTTGAAGCTTGTATGAATTCCAAGAAAACATTCTCTCTGTTCCAAAAGATATTAAAATACACAGCAATACCCCTCATTCAAATTTTAGCTGTGTTCCCCAGTGTGAATCACTTACATGAAAAAAGCCTGCCTTAGCCAAATAAATTCCATGTCCCCATTCAATTTGAATAAAATAGCATTCTAGTGTAATAATTCAGTCTTCCAATAATATGATGCAATTATAAAAACATTTCAACATCTTGGCAGACCAGCCTGTACAAGTAATGTCAAGTAAAATGGACTGAAGATAAACAAGACAAAATAAGCAAACCCATTGACTTGTAAATTGAATCTCTGGGCTTGTCTACACTTGAAAAGCTACAGGAGAACAGCTGCACTTTGGAGTAGATACTACCTAGGCCAGGGGTTCTCAAACTGCGGGTCAGGACCCTTCAGGGGCTCATGAGGTTATTACATGGGGGGTCACGAGCTGTCAACCTCCATCTTAAACCCTGCTTGCCTCCAGCATTTACAATGGTGTTAAATATATCAAAAAGTGTGTTTAATTTATTGCGGGGGAGTTCATACTCAGAGACTTGCTGTGTGAAAGGGGTCGCCAGTAAAAAAAGTTTGAGACCCACTGACCTACGCTGATGGCAGGAGTTCTCCTGTCGGTGTAGGTAACTCATCTCCCCAAGAGGCAGTACCGAGATTGATGGAAGACTGTCTACAAGTGAATTTAGATTGGCTTAAACTATACAGCTCTGGGGGGGTGAATTTTTCTCACCCCTGAGCAATGTAGCTGGATTGATCTAATTTTCTAGTGTAGACCAGACCTCTGTTAGGGCTTGTCTTCATTCCAACAGTAGAGTCTAGTTACTCCACTCCAGCTAGCCTAGCTCAAGAGAATGATGGGCCAAACTGTGAAACACTCAAGCTATACAGTGATTTTGACTAGCAACACAGAGGGAGAGTTGAGGGAGCTGTTTTGGGTAACCACAGAGACAACTCCTGCAGGAGGGTCTGAAAGCAGCTGAGTCCTTCCTCCTCTTCACCAAGCAAGGATACTTCCCCAGAGAAGTAAAGCACATCATGGAACAGGCCACTCAAATACCCCAAGAACCTGCTTCAATGCAGAAATAAAACCCCCTACTTAAATGTGCATTTGTTCTGGTCTTGTTTGAGGAGGTTTTTTCCTGCATCTTTTATCCCCAGAAGCAGAAAAGGATTGTGCTTTACAGCCCCTTTGCACAGGAAAAGAAAAACAGCACTGATCTCTCAGATGTCACTAGTGCTCTTTAAAACCTCCACAAAGCAGACCATTCTTACTCTGCAAATTTGCCAGTGCATAACTTCCTAAATATTCCTTCCTGTTTCAAATTTGGCCTTGTATACTACATCTCCATAAGCTTCTGACTAAACGTCACTTGAAGTTGAGTTTAAAAAAAAAAAAAAAGGACAGGATGGGGGGGGGGCACATTGGAGCTTTCAAGACATGATTAACAATTATTTTTCCTGAGTCCTCTCTCTCTAGCAATCAAGTCACCTCAAACTTGACAAGAGCAAAATGACGGATGGTCACAAATCCCATGTGCAAAATGTATAGTGGAAGAGATTATTCCAGAAGATTTTAGGTGATCAGGGACCAAAACTTGGGCATATTGTAGAAAACAAGTCTCAACTGCACATGGGAAGGTTACAGTTTTCCATAATACCCCATACAATATTTATGTATACCGATTAGACTTTATAAACAAGTCTTCCTGTAAAGCTGGTGTTTCTTTTGTCTCACAAGATCCCACTATTTGTTTTCAGTAATACAGTCAGCTCTCTCGCTACTCATTTGTGTGCTAAGTCAATTGAGCCTTCTGAAGAGAATAATCCAGGTTCTATAGCCTATTTCCAACCTTCATAGACACTTTTATCTGTATAGCACCAGAAAGAAAGGAAACTTCCATTAGCTTCCCACATAGTTAGCTTCTGTAAATTACTATTTGGAATATGGCAATACAGTCAACTCCTTCCCAGGAAGGAAGAAGGAGCTACTTGATCTACAACCAAAGACGAACGAACTATAGAACAACGTTTACCAAGCTGAGGAAAAGCAGGGAACAAAAGTAATCAAGGTCCTGAGGAGGATGAAAGCCATCTTTCCTGAGGGTCTATATATAATCCCTAGACATCAACAGGGAAAAAAAGAGTTACTCACCTAATATTAAGATATGTTAACATCTGCAGATTTTTGATGGCTTCAGGAATGGATTTGATGCAGTTGTGATACAAATTTAAAGTCTCAAGTGGTGCAAACAGCCAGACATCTGGAGGAATTTCAGTAAATCTGTTCTTTGAAAGATCTGAAAAGAAAAGATAGTTTTCCAAAAAGTCAAAAATTTAACCAAAACTGGAGAGATGCACAAGATAACTGCTGTCCTTGCCATGTTGCTGCAAGATTAGGTGTTTGATGTTTATAAGTATTTTGGTTTTACTAGATGCTGCTGAGAAACAACTTATCCATTCACCCTGTTAAACAACATTATTTTAGCAGATTTATCATGCCTTTCATCTCAAGAAAACACAACTGTCATGTTTTCCATTTAAGTAGTACTAATCAAACAGTTCAAAACAGAATAAAATCCAGACAAACTAACGCTAGGATTATTTTGGTGGGCAGAGGAGGGGTGTAGTTTCCACCATATTCAAGTCGCAATGGTGATAGTTTCAAATGATGGCTTGCATTTTGAAACATAAGTGGTCAGTACAAAATACTACAGACTATACGAAAAAAGCTCCCATACCATAAAAAAGTTGCAACAATGACTTCATCAAGTCTACGTTCTCAAATCAAGTGACAGAATCAGTTCATGTTGTCATCTTTGACAGGTGAGTACACTAGGTAGTTTTAATACACATCAATTTAAAAGTGTGATATGAACCCTGAATTCCAGAGGTATCAATAAGGCTGCCATTTAGTCATGGAGGGCAGGGAAGTCACGGATTCTGTGACCTCCAAAGACCTCCATGACTTCAGCCAGCGCCACCTGGGAGCTTCAGGGTCCCCTGTTGCCTGTGGAGGCATAGAACTGCAGGGTACCCCCTCCTGCTGCCAGGCAGGAAGTGGGGAGAAGGGCCCCTACCTCTCCCGGCCAGCAAGGAGGGCCCCCACTGCCTGAAGCCACCAACGGAGGGGGCCCCTGGAGCTCCCAGCCCACAGCAGATGCCCAGGCTCCCCATTTGGTTATGGATATTTTTAGTAACAGTCAGAGACAGGTTACTTCTTCTGTGAATTTTTCATTATTGCCTGTGACCTGTCAGTGACTGTTACTAAAAATATCCATGACAAAATCTTAGCCTTACTGATCAGTTAACCACCAAAAAAGTTTTTTTTTTTAAAAGATGTCAAGATCCTTAGCACAATAGTACATATAATAAAGACAAGTGACTTCATTTGGATAGATCAGTAACCCCCTTTGAGTCCATTCTCACTACTAACTGAGTGATTTAATATTTGAGCAAAACCCATTCAGCTAATTAAGTTATGACAGGACAGTGAGTGGGTGGGCACATATCCACACAGAAGCACAGAAATGTGAGACTGGAACAGACCTCAATAGGTCGCTTAGTCCAGTCCCTGGCACTGAGTCAAGTCTAAGTATTATTCTAGGCTATCCGACAGGTATTTGTCTAACCTGTTCTTCATAACCTCCAACAACAGAGATTCCACAACTTCCCTAGGAAATTTATTCAGTGCTTAACTACACTTTCAATTACAAAGTTTTTCCTATGGTCTAACCTAAATCTCCTTTGCTACCATTTAAGACCATTACTTCTTGTGCTGTTCTCAGTGGATGAGAACAATTTAACACTTCTTTATAACAATCTTTTACAAACATAAAAACTATCACGTCCCCAGTCTTCTCTTTCCCAGACTAAACAAACTTAACTGCATGCATAAATGCATGATTTGTGTACAAAGCAACAGTAACATCACATTAGAAGTAGACATCAGCGTAAGGACCTTGCCACTCTCTAAGAACATTTGGCTTTTTATGCCAATTTTCAGTAAAGATCAAAGTAAAACCCTGGCCCCACTGACTTCAGTGGCCAAGATCTCAACCCACGTTTTTAGAACAAAATAAGATCCCTGAACATCAGGATTTAAATGAGCCGTGACAACCTTCACATAAAATTTTAAGTGTTAAAAAAGTAACTACCTACACAGTATCTTTTCCAGTACAGATTTTTCATTCATGAATAATTTTTTTCTTCAAGAAAACGGGAAGACTGGGAAAGAGTCAGGCCTTTGTATTTCTTTATACATTTGTGTATCTTCAGGGAGTTCTTAACCTCATCTTGTCAGTTTAGGTAAACAGCTTCTTCTTCCAAAATAATCTGTTACAATGAACAGTAAATTTACTTATGGAATTAATTCGTTAATTATATTTAGGCTTGGAAGAATTAGATTTTTAAATTGGTAAACATCATTTCACCCACACACAATAGACAAAAAAATATTTCCACTGATGATAAAGTAAGGCAAAAGTAAGAAAAATGCTGCTTAAGAACACTGATTTTAATTTAAGGATATTTATTTTTATATTTTGACATATGATGTTGACAATTTGTGTTTTAACTTTTTAAATCTTTAGATCTACGATCATTAAATAATTATAAGTAGTATTACAGCACTATCATTCTTCAGCATTATCACCACATAGAACAGATTTTTCCTCTTGCTGTTGAATAGGTCCATGAAAGATTTTTCATTGGTTATACACTCCTTTCATCATGGGGATAAAACACACAAAAAATGCTTAAAAACAAACACTGATAGTCAAAATTATAAAAAATAAAATAAAATAAAATCTAGTTCTGCAAAGCCTACTCATATTGAATAAAATAGAGATTAAGGGCACACAATCTAGATAGAATATAGAGATGCAAATATCAGAGGGTAGCCATGTTAGTCTGTATCCACAAAAATGACGAGGAGTCCGGTGGCACCTTAAAGACTAACAGATTTATTTGGGCATAAGCTTTCGTGGGTAAAAAAAACCACGAAAGCTTATGCCCAAATAAATCTGTTAGTCTTTAAGGTGCCACCGGACTCCTGCGTGTATTAGAGACCCAGATTTGTTCGTTTATTCAAAATAACTGTAGAAAGGTCTCAAAGATAATAGTTAAAATTGCATTTCAAACTTATCCTAGATAAACAGACTTGCTTTTGCAAGCAAAATCTTTTAGATAAAAAAACTGCAATTTAAAATGGTTTATTACTGTAATTTAATGGAATTAAAACTAAATCTATATAATTAAGAAAGAATGCATCTTGTCACCATAACCCTAATTAACAAAATTTTCTGCTTCCAAGATGCTTTGATTTTTAAAAAACACTAGAAAATGGAAGATTCTCCCTACTTGAAACTGGGTTTCTGTAGCAAAGCTATTGAAAATCTAGTAGAAAGAAAATCACTGGTATATTCAAATATACAAAACAGTGACCCAGTCACTGGATTACAAAAATTTTATTCCCCAGCCAACTATAATCCCTGTACATGCTGCATATTTTGCTTCAAATTGGATTCTTCCTTAGCTTTTTTACATGCAGGAGAACCTCAGAGTTACGAACACCAGAGTTACAAACTGACCAGTCAACTACACACCTTATTTGGAACTGGAAGTACACAATCAGGCAGCTGCAGAGACCAAAAAAGAGCTAAACAGTACAATACTTTATTAAACATAAATTACTAAAAAAAAAAAATGTAGGAAAAGTTTTTAAAAAATTTGACAAGATAAGGAAATTGTTTCTGTCATTTAAATTAAGATAGCTAAAAGCAGCATTTGTCTTCTGCATAGTAAAGTTTCAAAGCTGTATTTTGTCAATGTTTAGTTGTAAACTTTTAAACGAATAACCATAATGTTTTGCTCAGAGTTACAAACAACATCTATTCCCAAGGTGTTCATAACTCTGAGGTTCTACTGTATATTTATGAAATAAAGTTCAACCTTGAATTATCTTTAGTATCTGGGTCGGAAAATAATGCAGGAGTGGACAGG
This sequence comes from Mauremys mutica, assembly GCF_020497125.1. Lineage (NCBI taxonomy): Eukaryota > Metazoa > Chordata > Testudines > Geoemydidae > Mauremys > Mauremys mutica. The sequence continues at coordinate 2,148,057 of NC_059080.1, forward strand.
GCCCAGGAATCCTGATCAGAATACAGAGTAAATCTTCTCCAGAAAGTGTTCATTACTGCCTGAAACCCCTATCCTTTTGTGACTGAGAGCCTGTGTTTTAGAGTGCCTACAGAGGAAGAAATTTTCCTTCTTCTGGGACTGATCCCATGAGGTATTGAGCACTCAATTCCCATTGAAGTCGGTGAGGGGTTTACAAAAGTTTAATATCTTTCAGCATCAGTCCTATGGAGAGATATGAGGAAAATGGAATGCTGAGAACTGTGGCAACCCATCCCCACACAGGCATCTAGCATAGGATGGCTCATGGGAGTTTCCCTAGGTTGGAAGGGAAAAGTGTTGTGGCCCTTCAAAGCCCCAGTACATGAGGATCTTCTGAGCACCCCTCTGTTATTGAGGGAGAGAGGAAGTCCTAGAAAACAGAACCCTGTAGGGCCATTCAGAAGAGAGAGACAGAGAGAGAATAGTATCAGAGGGGTAGCCGTGTTAGTCTGGTTCTGTAGAAGCAGCAAAGAATCCTGTGGCACCTTATAGACTAACAGACGTTTTGCAGCATGAGCTTTCGTGGGTGAATACCCACTTCTTCAGATGCAAGAAGAATACCCACTTCTGAAGAATACCCCGTGGGTGAATACCCACTTCTGCATCTGAAGAAGTGGGTATTCACCCACGAAAGCTCATGCTGCAAAACGTCTGTTAGAGAGAGAATGAGAATATATAAATAAATAAATAAATAAGTAGTAAGATGGATTATTTACATTCTCTGTTTCCTGATGCTGTTACATCCCCCGCCCTCCGGAATATCATTACCTTCCAAACTAATTTCCCCATCCACACACTGAACTTGCTTCCAAATCTCTTCTGTCTCATTTGTCCTCTTTCACTCCCATTCATCTCCCTCCATCCTCCCCAGTTCTAGATTTTTAAGGCTTCTTTCCCCTTCTTTAATTCCAGCTTCTGAAACATCTCCCCACTCTTCTGCGCCCCGTCCCCATCCCCATGAACTGTTGCAGACAAATCAAAGGAAATAAAATATTGTTTAAAACAAGGTTAAGGTTTAATCCAGATGCTTTTACACCACAGATACTGACTAATCCAAGGCATTTTAAATGAATTAAATGCAGAAAACTGCAGTATAAAATTACAGCGCAACTGTTACAGGCATGCAGGCATATAAATACATTTTGTCACCACTGATGTTCAGACAGGTACACTTGTGATAATTGTCAAAAGGAGGTTATGTGCCAAAATGCAGTATTGCATGTGGAGATAAGCTCAACTAAGCGCAGTTCTCAGAATGCTTTTCATACACTTTGTAGACCTTTACTGCCATATATATTATATCTTGCAGTTTAAGAAATTTCATGTCTCAAATAAAGACTCTGAAAGAACAGATTTATATGCTCAAACATGATTTAACACTAAGGATGGTTTCAAACAAAAGCAGATTAACACTGTTTAATACTGTCCAAACCCACAATGTTTCCTTCCCTGTTTGAAATATACCATTTATTATTACTTCACCAAAAAACCTGAGGCTGTCCAAAACCTGGGCAGTGCACTTTATTACATTTGCTTAATAAACACAAATGGTATCTGCCTCACTGACAACCAGCAGAGAAAATGTGTTTTGGTGAAGTCTTATCATGAAAAAGGGAAATAAAGGCACTAAAATCCCCACATATATTCCACTATAAATTACCATATGCCCTTTGAGAAATGGCATTTTCAGTGCAATCTATGTAGTTTAATACTTCAAAGGCAGGGATTTTTAAAGTGTGTTTAATTCTTTTGGTACCTAGCCAGCTGTTAAAGACAGACACTGAATTTTAATGCATAAAGATAATTGTAATCAATAGGAAAAGTTCTATGGTACACAGTGTGGAAAAGAAAAAACGACTCCATTAGCAAAGGAAAATTATATGTGACATAAAAACATTAATTTTGTGCTCCCTCAGCTGACTTTACAACTTGTACTGTGTAAGCACCACGTTTCCATACCTGGGCAGGTGTCATTCCAGACTTGCAAAATTCTAATCAACCAGGTCAGTCACTTTTTGAGGAGTGAGAAAACGAATATATTTTTCCATAGCATATATCCTTGTCATTATGCCAAAGGGTGAGAGATTATATTTTGTGCTGTTCCTGGTAAACTTTCAGGTAGTTTTGCAAACCTGCATTATGTGATAATGCTCATTTACAATTGAAAGTCTCTGGCATGGTAATGTGTTAGATTAGATTAGTTTATTATTAATCCTTGGACTACTACTAGTTATGTCTACAGAAAAAGAATGAGAGAAAAAGAGAACTTTTAATGTAAATAGATAAGTGGTAATCTGGCATCTTTTCAATTTATATATTCTACCAAATATGCTACACATTTCACTCTGAATACATAGCAAAGCACTTCCGTTTCCTCCCCTTCCAAACTAAATAATACTTCTTCTAGAACCTTATAGAATATCATCATTAATACACATAAGATCTCAAACTTTTGAGAGACACTACAGAGCGATTCCAAAACCTTCCACTTGCAGTTCAGGTCTGATCACACAATGCATATGGCCATCTCAGTGTACAGGTAATTTTCTCCAAGTACTGAGAGAGGCACCTTATACGTGGAATAATAATATGATAAGATATCACGATCAAATTACCCTTTACACAGTGCATATGCAATCACTAGACAGAGCAATGGTGTTGAATAAACTACATGCAGTCAAATACTGGGCTCATTAAATATAACACTCAAAATACATAATGTAATTACATGCTCTACCTATTATTCCTGTCTCATATAAAGGCAAATATCCAGTCACTCCCTTTTCCTCTTTTCAAACACTAGGGCAAGTGACATGAAGAAAATCAAAAAGTGGGTAGGGGGAGCAAAAGACCTCAAACTCAAGATCTGCACCTTCCTTGACAGAGCTGCAATAGTGGAAGCAAGGGTGGAATCCACAATGCAGGCATGCCTAAGGCACTTTGACAGCTGTGTCATTTAGCCCTACAGATAACCATGCCTGAGCTACACTGCAGCTTTCACCTTTACAGCCAACAGTGGATGTGTCCCATTCTAGCCTGTGTAGACAAAGCATGGGAGACTGCACAGCATGTATGTGAACAGCACAGAAAAATGTCTAGTGTTTCAGAGCAACATTCCTCCCCATATATACATATACACACACACCTCCCTCAGGAGCCACAAAGGCTGAAACACTGCAACATCTGCTACCACCATAGACATTTAACCAGACAACATATTGTTGGAAAACAAATACATATGAGCCATCAACAAGAGAGCTTCTTTTGTCAGAGAGCATCCTCAAAAACAACAGATAAAGCTCAAGGATGAAGGCCTTGTATTCAGAGGATGCTAATGTGGACCCAGTAACTTGAAAAACCTCTACTACTATTAAGTGTCAGTGTCACCTATAGGCCATATGCTAATATAAAAAAAATAAAGACTGTTCCACTATTATCTTTCTGTTATATGGACTGATACAGCAGCTGCTCTGCGTGTATGTCAACACCCACTAAATTCAAAGGAATTCCCATTCATGGAAGGGCTGCAGCATTGCCCCCCATGCACAAATGCAGAAGTGAACACAGACACAAGATTGCTGCGACCATCACCAATTCGTTACTGTACAATTCTTGTGGGCAAAGTGTTTGTATTTTGTTTTTCGTGCAGTGTGGCAAGTGAGTGTATTTAAGACTTTGATTTTATTAGCAAGCTTAGTCCTATAGTACAATGTTCTATAGCTAAAATGGTAGAATAATTATAGCATGTCAATGAGATGAGCTGTTATAGTTTAAAGAGATTTTTGGTTTCCTGACATATGCAAAATAGGAGTGCTTATCTCACAGAAGCTCTCCTACTTCTTAAGCTCTAGAGAATTCTCACTCCAACTAGGAGAATTCAAGCTTTTCATGGTTCCCTTCTTGGTTCCAAAACTACAAATCACAAGGGATAGTTTTTGAAAACCATGTAAATGAAAGCTGAATATGTTGAAGGAAATCAAGATTGAAATAGCTGGATTTAAGTGCTAAACACTCTTGTTTAAAAAAAAAAAAAAAGTTACTGGATTTCCTTACGAAGAATCTCAGTTTAAGTTTCTTTAATTATACTACTTTAACTGGAAAGATTCCTTTCAGATTTGTCATGTACTTTAATATACACAATCATCTGGAACAAGTCATATGACTAAGTGATGTGCTACTTAAACATCTCAGTGTGCTAATTACACATTGTTGATTAATTTTCCAATCAAGGATCAACACCATGAAACATGTATTATTTCCATTTTACAGACATCCCACTCTCACTCCAGAAGCACCACACCTCAACCACAGTTTCACCTTCCCGTTTTACGGGAACAGCATATCTTGCCTTGAGGTAAAGACGGGAACAATGGTCTGGTCCTGTACTCCGAGAAGGGACCCTACTATGCAGACTACAGTTAACTTGCACATCAGATCCCCAACATAGGTCTTTTCTGCTGGCCCTTGTAATCAGCCATTCAAAAAATCATCATCTAATATATGATCAATCCCACTGTTCCTGGAATTCATCAAATTTTAACAAATAAATGTATAACGCAGAAAATAGAGTGGGATTTCATATATGAAATATTTCTTCTTATGAGCAGGTTATTAAATAGCTTCCCAATATAGGGATTCCTGTACTGTACTCTGAAGCATATGCTGGTGTCAGAAACTGGATGCAATTCTAGATGGACAACTTGTCTGCTCCAGCACAGCAAGTTGTAGGTCTGGAAATCTAGGTTTTATTTCCACTCTGCCACTGACTCACTTGAGCAAGCTACTTCACGGGCAGGGAAACGGAGGTACTAAGTGGTATAATATTATTTATCTAACTCACATGGGTGTTAAGGCTTTCAAGCAACTTGCAAATGTTCAGGGGGAACATGCTTCATAGTGTTATTTATGTTTCGCTAACATAAAAATGTAGAGTCATCCGCTTAAAAGTCATCTTCTCCCTCATAAATGCTGGCACACTTGAAACCAACCTGAAGTAAATGGAAATTCTTGGCAAGCATCTGGATTCAATTATTAGTCTTCCAGTTTCACAATGGCGCCCAATGTTTGTGTCACTCCTGATGACATCTGTCAGCTTTGATGAGGACAGATCAACAATAGGGGAGGCTGAGGGTGAAGAAAAAATTCTACTTATCTTGGATACTTAAAATATACAATGCTGCGAAAATATACACTATATTTTAACCCTATATTCTTGTTGTGTCATAATTTCAGTTTCCCATCGCTATCTTTCCAGTAAACCCAGGGTAGAATTATGGCTTACAAAACTGTTTTAATATTAACATTGTTTTATAAAGATTAATGTAAACAAATCACAGTTTAAAGCACCATATTTTATTTTTATGAAATGTTACTACAGTTCTATGGGTGGTGACAAGGGGTTTGAATAATTAATTTAGGAGGTGGGATTGCCAGTACAATTTGGGCTCCACCCATTTAGGGTTGGGAACCACATTTGAAGATATCTTTGTTTCTCTCTGACAAGTGTGAATAGAGCCAAACCATGAGGCATATGGTCCCCTATGTGGTAAGCCCACATTGAGGCTAAGCAGCTCTATGATTTCACCTACACTGTGTTTTTTGTGAACTTCTCCCACCATTCTTCTAGCACCGGTGACACTCGACCAGTACTAGTAATTGTGGGAGCACTAGTGTAAACCAGCTGTTGGAGTTTTTATTACAATTGGCTAATCCTTAGTCAGCACAAGCCAGGACTATGCAATATACCACTGAAAGCCAGTTCAAACATGCTAAAGTAAAAAGAGGCAGGGGTATGTCAAAGAAAGCCTCTGTGTAGACAAGACCAAAAGAGTTCATTCTAGTTTTCTCCAGATCATTCCATTGGATGGATAATTAAATATTTTCCTTAGCCTATTACTGATGCATCATAAAAACAAGCCAAATTTACCATTTTAGAGACAGCAGGATCATTTCCTCATGAACAGGTTTACATGGCGATGATTAATCTGTGCAGGACTAGAAAATATGGGACCCACAAAGGATGCTTTGTTTTACAAGTCATACACCAGTATCTGAGTTACACATCTGAATATACTGAAATTGAATCATTAATGATCAAATTAAGTTAGCCATTAGCCAGAGAAGGAAGGAAAAGTTACCACTCAGATTTCATATCTAGCACCTGCTCCTTTTTGCTCCCAATTTTGATACTCAATGGACTGGACAATTGCATTTAAATTTAATCTTTCATAAGTTTATCCAACACAAACATAGCCCCTTTCCCAGATAGAAGGGGAAAGTGAAAGAATGAAATCACAAACTAAAATAGTTTTGTTTGTTTGTTTGTGAGAAAAGTAAACCTCAGCACTAAGATTTCTTGTCAGAGCAGGGAAAATTATGATCCTTGACTATCTCAAGATGAATGGTAAGCCACAGAAGGCAAAAGGGAAAAAAGCCCCAAGGCTCCAATATCTACCACCACTGGAGTGTGCACTAATTCACTCTTGGATACGAAAAAGATTTGATGCCATTTAAACATCTATTAATACTAAATTGTAGTCATTCTAATATAAAACAGGCACTTTTTAATATCAGGGTAACAATCCTTGGATTCCTATGACCACATCAGTGGCCAAAGAAAGTTAAAATGAAATTTAAATTTACTAAGTAATTATTGTACCAGTGATGTGATTACAGAACCCACATATAAGTAATTCCAGGTGCCTGGCCTGAAAGTCAAAACACCAGGAATTTTATATAAACTTGTGTATATTTGTGATATTTTTCTCATTGAAACACAATGTAATTTCAGTGGAGAAGGAGGTGGGGAAAGGATTCTTTTCTGTCAAAAGCACAAGAAAGAGTCTGGACAACTGGGATGTATTCCAAGAACTACCACAAACTTCTTGTGACACTTATGGTAAATCTACAAAATGGAGATAGTTCTCTACTTCACTGGGATGTGAAGCTTAATTTATTAGTGTGTGTAAACAGCTTTGGTTTTTTGGATGGATGGCACTATATTAAAGTCTAAATATTAAAAAGCAAGAGAATCTTTTCAATAATAATTAGAAAATAAGTTTCTCTGCAACTTATTGCAGCTGCTTGATCAGTAACATTTAAAGTTAATGTTGGGAACAACTTAAAAAAAATAGTCAATCAGTTAAAACCCACTTCTACTCAACGTAAAGACAAACTGTCTTCAGAGTTACAACTGCCTAATGATCTGCAACGAAACTTTCACTGTATACAAAAATTTCACAATATTTCATTTAGCATAGAGTACAGGAGTAAGAGAAAGACACTTGTGACAACCAATGGAAAATGATTCAAAATATTTGATATATCAATCCCAGATTCTTATTTAAAAAGGAAAAACAAAGATGTGCATCTGAAACAGAAAAAGACACACAATCATGTTCCAGATCAAAGCCCTTACCGAGTATTCCACAATCTATAAGGGAAGGGGAATGTCCAATGAAAGCTCAGTTTTTAAGCCGACTGTCTCTATGGGCTCAGTTCTGCAAGGTGCTTAGCACACTAGCATGATCCAGCAAAGCACTTAAGCACATGCATAGCTTAAACCATGTGAGTAGTCCACATGTCTTCCATGCAAGATAGCAGCACATCGTGCAAGATCAAGCCCTGTAAGAAGCTGTGATTCTTCTAAGTAGAGGGATGAAGAATTAAAAAAGAGAAAGAATCCTCTCTGTCACAGATCAGCATCCAATCATTGCAGACTAAAGGTTCCTTGGCAGGGTTATTGAGGACTTTTTCTAAGCTTTTATTCCATTATTTCAGCTGTTGTAAAAGAGGTACAAATACCTATATAACCCTTGCCAGATATCCAGAGACTCCCACTGTCAGTTATTTTTCCCTATTATTATGCCCTGTAAAAAGAAAAGAGGATAAATCTCAAAAGTGCTGGTCAGATAGAGCAACGGGGGGGAAAAACACCTGCATCAACAGCAACATGTAGTTTGTGTCTAACATCATTCTTTAATATGATTAACAACAACAGAAAGAGAGACGTGCCCATACCACTCAGAAAAATGCCAAGTTTCTGAAGAATTTAAAGTGCTACTGCTATTAACACATCTTTCAGGACTCTGACAACATTTCTTTAGAAACTGACTGTGTTCTACTATGTAATAGTAAACCAGGGAAATAACAAACACAGTCTACTTCAAACCAGGATAGTTGTTTCTGCAGAAGAGATCCATTTCTGCTGCTCATTCCCAAACTGAAGCCGTAATCATCTTTTTGTGACATCAATCATTTCCACAGTAACTAACTTCAGTGTCAGAGGATATGATTTCAATTTGGAAAGAGGAAGTATATCTTTTCTTGTCACTGAGGAACAGAGGCCCTGTTTTTATGCAATTGTCTTTTTTAAAAAGGAATGACAAATACAATGTGAATAATAATACCATTCTCCAAGGGAAAAAATGTGGTTGATGAGAAGTCGGCAGACATTTAAAGACAAGACTCAATCTATTGTCCTTAAACTGAATCAGTCCATAAGTCATATACAGATATCTGTATCTATAAGTATGCATTTAGAATAGCAAGACATGTCCATGGGTACATATCTGCCTTCAAGACCTCTAATGATTCTTATGAATTTATACTGTAGCATTAATCAAACAAGTATTTATAAAACCAATACAGAAGATTAGTGGTAGAAAACAGCTCAATGACTTTAGCTAAAAGGAGTTCACAGATTAGTCTGTCATCAGCTTACCAAAATGGAAATAAACCCCATCCCATTACACACTTTTTTTTTTAAAAAGTACTTTACAACTGTATCATGATCTATTACAAGAAAGAAGTAGAGAGTAGAGAGAAGCTAGTAAGTGAAAAGTGGTTTTAAAATTACAAAAGACAACACATAATATGTTGCTACTTTAAAACTGTATTCTAAGGAGAGCTGGCAAAGACTCCACTCCTGTATTTTGGTTAACACATTCCACTGTGAAATATTTTTGTGACTTTAAGAAATTCTAAAACCCTCAATGTTTGCAGCAGGTTTTTCAAATTTAGCAGTGGGAAAGTCCATGGGCTGGAGAAGGGTCTTTTGTCCAGTGAAATTCCATTCAGGTTTGGCTGACAAAAACTTTCGGAAGTCTCCACTTCTCTCAGGTTGCTTGTGTTGTCACCATGCCATAACTGAATGTGAACACTAATTTAAAAGCCAGGCCTCCATTTCCAAAGCTGTACACACCTTTCTCCCCAACACACTTACACTGGGAACATGGGGAGCTGATGACCACTCCAGTGGTGACTGTTTGCTCTTGCCGCTTCCCTTCCTTAGTCTTTACATCTACCTAAATCCACTAGCAAAAACAAAGTCAGAACTAACATACATGACATTTGCTGCTCTTACAAGGGTAGTGAACAATGCATGTTCTATTCTTTTCTCCTACCCTTTGCCTGTCTTGCTTATTTGGATTGGAAGATCTTTGGGGCAGGAACAGTCTTACGCTTGTGTTTGTACAGTACCTAGCACAATGATTCCCATTTGACCCCAACCACCATCATAACATGATAAAACAGCAGCAACAACCAACAATTCTAGAATAATTGGATGGTATCAGACTTGCCAATTTAGTTCTTAGTAATACACTTTTAAAAACTGAACATTTGCTCCAGGTTCAATTAAGATTATTAGCTTTAAATTAATGTCATCATCCCCACCAATATGAGTCTGGCTGATCGGCAGATACAAAAAACTCATCTAAGGAATAACATGGATTTCACAGAATACAATTAATCCTCATAACCAACAGCAAGACATGAGCAGCTAATGACACTTAGTTCTTGAAGGTGCACAGGTATTTCAGAAGCTCTTTTTTCATTAAATGTGAAAAAAGTACAATGAATATTTAAAGGTACATAAGGATGTTTTAGTTACTCAGTGCTTCTCTATTTATACCTACTGTAGAACCATCAACATCATAGCTTATTTAATCACTAAATGCACAGCAGGTAGCCCAAACATCAAACTACTGTATTTGCAGCTGCATTCTTCCTTTCTCATTCATTCAACCCCACGCAACAACCAGATATACACAGGTTATCACAAACTAAGATCATCAGGTTCTACTGGATAGGATGCTTAAATTTTCATCTATACGAGGGGTAGGCAACCTATGGCATGCGGCACGCGAGCTGATTTTCAGTGGCACTCAACACTGCCTGGGTCCTGGCCACAGGTCTGGGGGACTCTGCATTTTAATTTAATTTTAAATGAAGCATCTTAAACATTTTAAAAACCTTATTTAGTTTACATACAATAGTTTAGTTATATATTATAGACTTACATTTTAACATTTTTAGGTGGTCTCTTTCTGTATTACTGGCACGTGAAACCTTAGATTAGAATGAATAAATGAAGACTCGGCACCCCACTTCTGAAAGGTTGCCGACCCCTGATCTATTCCTTTATTTCAAGATTTGAGAAGGCAGTATGGTCTAGTGGAAAAACCACTGGACTGAGACCCAGGAGACCAGGGTTCTATTGCTGGCTTACCCAAGGTTGCCTAGAAGGCCAGTGGCTAAGTCACTTCACTTCTCTATGCCTCAGTTTACCCATCTGTAAAATGAGGATAATGATACCGTTCTCCTTTGAGATACTCATGAAAAGCACTATATAAGAGCTATTATATAAAATATATACTCATATACTCCCTGACTAAACTGACATTGTTCCATTAACACTACATTATGTAAAAATAATTTTAAAGCGAGTGCGAAACTATTTAAAGTACAACAGCCTGTACAGTGCATTCTAACAATCCAAAATTTTCAAATATTTCACCATGCCAAAACAACTGAACTGTAAGTTCAAATTGTGCCCCCACCCCTCCACTTCAGAAACAGGTTCTACAGGACTGAAAAACCAGGGGCCAAACCCAAGCAATAGTGCTCTATAAACCTACCACATAGCCATGCGGCTGTTTTACATATGATTGCAATAGAAACAATAACTCTACCTCAGATTGAATGAGCCTTGACACAGCTTTTAAGGTCATCACAATGCAAAATGCAGTCACCTAGTGACTGCACTGCCTGAGGAACTGCAGTTAAATGATAGAAAGCCAAGTGGAATTTAAGAGTTAGTCCTCTCCAAGGAGACCTGTGAGGGCCTTTTGACATCAAGTATATGGGAAAAGGCCTTCTTAAGATGGGTATGCAGTTATGGGGGAAACTGTTGCCAATGCAATACTCTTATTAAGACAGAACTCAGATGAGTCCACTGCACCACTTTATCCTTACAGCATGTGGTATCAAGTTGATCAGATATTAGTGCCTGAATTTCAGTTACTCTATGAAATTAAGTCACACCATCAAGGAAAATATTCTTTCAGATCAGGAATTTGATGTCAGAGGTACTGAGTGGCTAAGATGAGCCACCATTTTCTTTGTCAAGACCACATTGATATTCCTCAACATTGGGAGCATCCTAATTTCACAGTGTCAGGCCCTGAATAAACTAGACAAAAAGAGGCTGCAGACACATTGGTCAACCTTCTATTCATTCATAACACAACTAGAAATACCTGCCATATGGCCCCAGATGGAGTTAATCTAAGTGAGATGAAAGCAGTTAAGCAATGTATAGGGCAGGCAAAAGGTTCCACATGGGCCTACAGCATAAGTCTTTTCAACTAAAGACTGTAAACCCTTGTGTGTGGTAGGCTGCTTCCAAGAGGCCAGGAGGCCTTAAAGACTTGCTCAAATGCACAATGCCTACAGAGCGCTAACTTCTCTGAAGCCAGGCTGTCAAATAACTTCATCTCACAGTAAATTTTCCTTTCAGTTAGATATTTAGGGATGCTAAATTATTTCCACTACCTTCACCAACTGTTTTCAAAAATGTAAATGTAAGTGCTAATTTTGAAACTGGAAACCATGTAACCAATGTGAACAGGACTGCATTCTTAGTGTCTCAAAAAAACAGCTTTGCAGCTCTTTAGATGAATACATTTAAACAGTACACTATCCAAATTTAAATTGAAAAAAAATAATAAAAAGGTAATTTGACAGGTACTGTCTGGAAAAACTAGTTATACGTGAAAGGCCTTTAAAATTCATTGTTTACAGGCTCCCTAAATAAATCATTTGTTCTAAAAGAACAAAAGATACTGTCAGTTCATAAAATACCTTGTGGTATGTAAATTACTAACTGGCACATTTGTGCCAAATTAAAATATACAGGGTATGATTACTACACTAATACATGTAAAACAGAATCTGAAAAGTATCAGCTGGTGGGCTTTGATAGTATTTTTTTTTAAATGATTCAGTGATATCACTTTGACTTGCCCTGATAATCTCAAGTATTTGGGAAAAATTTTTTTAATAAGGCTTGAATATTGAATTGAGATTTGTTGAAATAGGCCACTGAAGCAAAATCTTAAGGAATCAGTGCAACTAGCAGGTGAGAAGAAGCAACTTTTACTCTTACCTGTGCAATCTGGAGGCTATTCAAATACTTCTAGAATTTATACCCTGCCCAATCTGTGCATGTTGAGTTATTTATTAGACATTATAATAAAGGAAGATTTAAAGAATACATTTTATTTCTAGTCTTCTACAGAAGACAGTTAATGAAAGACTGACATTGCATTTTCACCTTTATCCAACCAAACTGGCTTTTTTCAGGAAATGTCTATCTTCAATTATAAAACAGGGAAGGAAAGAAAATAACTGCCAATTCATAGAAACTTTACCACTGAGATAAATGTCTAATGCTCTGCTCACATTACATTTTACAAACTCCGGAGAATAAAAGATTTCACTGGCGAAATTTTAAACTTTACTAATGAAGAGACAGGATTATAGAAAAAAAAGGTCTCCCAGCTACAGTAATATTGCATAACTAGGTGAGATAACTTACATGAGATGTCAACTTAGGTTAGACTTTCTACTGGAACTAAATGCTTTTGAGTTTGTTAATGGTGCCTTCTTCAGTTATTTCTTAAATAAAAACAACCTATTATAAATTCTGTTGATATTAACAAACATTATTAATGTTAGTCAAAGTACATTTAATATGATGAGGCTTTAAAATTTTACCAATCACTCATTTTGCACAGATCTAAACCTATTAGTCAGGAGACTGATTTCAAAAATAAGTGACTTCAACTGCGATCTCATTGGGCAATGCTTTTAGACAAAGACCAAGCCCCAGATGCCGGGAAGAGTAGGTGCTATCTTTTGGAAAAGCATCTGCTAATGTCTCAAATTTGAACTCCTTTTTCCCCAAACAAGTAATTTGGCTGCTGGAAAGGAAGACTGACCACTTTCTCTCACCAACCCCAGAGTCTCAGGGCTGCTGTAAGTGAGGTGATGGCCTATGCTGTTCTATCCCCCTCTAGCTGTCTTGGGGCAAGTGTTGGAATTACTCCACTCATCTTTGTCCGAAACAGCAGCAGAAAACCCTAGCATTACTCTGGTCAATTTCATTAATGGTCACAGTTTTGAACAGCAATGGAAAAACTGGACAAAGTTGTTGGATTTCATTCTATTGCTGCATAACCCTCCCCCCCCACACACACTGCAGAGACCATGGAGCTTTTTAGATGCTGCGGGAGATACTGCTGCATTTGTTCATATTTGGAAGGTTTCTTCCACAACTTTAAGGACAAAGAATACTTTGGTAAGGAAAGTGTGCTTACACTTGACAGAATTTATTGTAGGTCCTCATATATGCCACTGCAAGCTGCCTAGTGACTAGCAGCAAGTGGATTTTTCAAGCTCTGATTCAATGCATTGGTAATATAAAGAGAAAAAACATCCAACTTTTCTAATAGCTTTCAGAAGTAGATTCCCTTCCACTTTTAGTGACCTGTTTGGGAAGCAAGAGCGCTTTTCAGATTTTCTTTTGCCCAATTTTAATAAGGGGTACTGGGTACATCTAATTTTTCAGACATTAGGCCCATCTTTTATTCAGTTTAAGTTTCTACAATACCCCAGTTACTATAGCCAAGGATGTGTGTTTTCTGATAAATATTTAATTCATAATAATCATCTTACTTTCACGTTCCAATCTTTCATAAATTTAATTTAGTTCATCTTTGTTTTGACTTAATTCAACATTGCTTTAAAAAATTAAAAATTTACTCTCTCATTTTTCCAGACTTCAAATTTTGTACTAGCAGGCTGTTCCTGATGCTGCTTGGAATGGTGAAAACAGACTAATTTGTCTGTTGTATTTCAAGGATGCACATGCATCAAAAGACCTAGTTTCATTTCTATAATTTACTATTTTATATTAACATTAATTATGCTAATATGATTTTAAGAACATTCAGAACCACACAACCATTTGGGACTGCCCATGCTTTAAGAAGATTTGATAGCAGAGTATAGATGAAAATCCAAAATTTTCAACCATCTTTTTATGGTGCGTAGCCTGAAAAACCTGTGTTTGATCAGAAGTCTTCAGTGATCTGAAGCTTAGATCTGATGAGCAAGTGTTATGCTGGACTCGGAGATGCTCACTGCTTTTATAAAATAACTGAAATGAAAAGATATCATTCTGAAATCCACAGTGCTTACATTTGGCAGATCTTCAATAGTCAGGCCAGACTGTAAAATCATGGGGGAAGAAATCAAATCTTTGTATATGTTCATACAGCATCCAGGACAATGGGTGTTCTGAATTACTAGCTAGGAAAAAGGCTAGTACATCTGTTAAATCGTCCTTGGGTGTATTTTATAAAGTGCAGTATCTGCCCAAATTGAGAGCCAGCTATGAAAGTTGGCTGAATTAAAATACAAAAAGACAAGTAAACCACAGAAAGCTCAAAAAGTAGAGTATTATGACATTTCTTCAGAGAACACCCGAGCAGACTGAAATTTCAGAATAAGTTTTCCTTAACTCAGAAATCCATACTAGCATACCAGACAGAAGTATTTAGGTGTTATAATACTCAAAATTATTTTTCTTCTAGTGTCCACTGCCATTATTTCCCCCACACACAGACATCAGTATTTCTGAACCAGTTATTCACATGTTTAATCCTCCAATTCTCTTCAGTCATTTACACCTGTTTCTCTGACAAAGCCTTCAATGAGAGTGAAACATACGCAGCAGAACATGGTATTTCCTCCTTCTAAAAATCAATGTGCACTAAGCTATTTAAATAAAGGTGTGTGGAGTGTTGGGTTCCAGCTATTTCAATATGTAACTTCATTTTAAGCAACTGCACTGGGTTGATGAGATATTAACACTGACTTTGTTCGAATAAAGATCTGATTCTGAATTGGGATCTGCTAGTGTGGACCTTTCCTCACAAAGTCCCATTACAAAGGCACTGTCCAAAACAAACCAACAAGTTTTCTACATCAAACAGAGATAAAAATAATAAAATTAGAGATTTGGAATTATCAGTATCATACTGATCAGGTCATACAGCTGGATCTCGACGGGTTAAAGGGAGCAATTAAGGAAGGTAAGGACATTGCTGGGAAGCTACATGACTTCTTTGCATCAGTCTTCAAAGGATGTTGAAGAGATACAAGAAAATTACAGGTCTGGGACTAGTAATAGAGGTGAGGTACTATCAAAGACTGCAGTGCCAGAAGATGTTGAAGCAATCTGATCATTTAAAAAGCAACAAGTCACCAGGCCCAGCATGAATCCAAAAGTATGAAGTGACTGAATGGCTAAGAAAAATATGTAACCTCTAACCGAGAGCAGCTACTGTTCCAAAGGACTGAGAGTAGCAGATGATGTACCTATATTTTAAAAAAGGACAGAGGTGAATCATGGAATTACAGACCAGTAAGCCTTACATCTATATATGGAACAAACTGAAAAAATAAACTTAAAACACCTGGAAGATCATGGTCTAACCAGCACAGCTTCTGCCAAGGGAAATAGTATCTCACTAATCTCTTCGAATTCTTTGAACATGTCAATAAATTTGTGGATAAAAAGAACTGGTTGACAATTTACTCAGGCTTTCAGAAGGCATTTGATAAAATTCTTCACAAGCAGCTAAGTCCTCATGGATCAGAGAGACAAAAGTAAAGACAACAGAATGGTCTGTTTTCATCAAGGCATAAAGTTAACAGCAGGGGCTTCAAGGTTCTCACCTAGGTCTTATAATGTTTTATATATTAACTATCTGAAATAGGAGTGAGTAATGAGGTAGCAAAATTTGCATTTGACAGCGTTATTTAGCTTAGTCAGAACCAGAAAGGATTGCAAAGAATTTGGAGAGACCTAAACAAGCTAGGTGTATGGGCAACATGATGGCAAATTAAATTCAGTGTTGATAAATGCAAAGTAATGCATACTGTAGGCAAAAATGTGAACTACTTATACACCACCCTGGGTTTTACATTGGTTTTATCCATTCAGTAAAGAGACCTAGGCATCACTGTGGACAGCTCAATGAAGACCGCTGCTCATTATGCAGCTGCAGTTAAAACAGCTAGCAGGATAGTAGGCTGCATAAGCAACAGAAAGCTGAATAATACAGAAAGTATTATTATGTTTTTCTATAAATCAGGGTTGCAGCCTCATTTGGAATACTCTGAGCAGTACTGGTCAGCCCATCTCAAGACAGATATTGTAGAAAAATAACAAGAATGATGGGGGAGGGATAGCTCAGTGGTTTGAGCATTGGCCTGCTAAACCCAGGGTTGTGAATTCAATCCTTGAGGGGACCATTTAGAGATCTGGGACAAAAATCTGTCTGGGGATTAGCCCAGCTTTGAAGAGGGGGTTGGACTAGATGACCTCCTGAGGTCTCTTCCAACCCTGATATTCTATGATTCTAAGAAAGACATGGGCAAATTCTTCTATGAAGAAAGGTTGTTTACTTTAGAAAAAAAATACATAAAGGACACAATAAAAGTATACAAAATAATCAAAGCTACAGAAGATAGACATTTCTCTTCTTTCCATCTAGCAACACAAGAACAAGGGGCACACTTTCAATTAAATTTTAAAAAGTGTGGAAAATTCAAAACCAAGGAAAAGCAATACTTTTTCACATGTGCAATAAAACTGTGGAACTCACTGCCAGATGAAGTCATTGAAGCCATGAACTTAGCAAGATTCAAAGAGTGACTGGAAATGTATATGGACAACAAGATTATAACAAGAGTTTTGGAAGGGATATTAAACGTTATTCTTTAGGACTTAAGACAATTTTCAATTATTAGAAAGCAAGGCAATATAGATGCCAGATTAACCCACATTTGCAGGGTTCTACACCTTCCTGTGAAGCAGCTGTTGCTGGCCACTGACAGACAGCATACTGGACTATCTTTAGAGTCTGATCCAGGATAGCAATTCCTTTATTCCCATCTGCAAGTTACTGCTAAAGAAGTTTTAGTATATATTTTAAGTTATCTACACATGCACTAACTCTGAAAACATGAGTTAAAGAGATTCTGTTCTAGGATAATAGGAAATGAATATGGACAAAACACTGGAATTTGTTTCATGTTTCCAATAGGGTACATTTATAATATTTAACTGAAGAAATGTGGGGAATTTTATAAAATGAGCTTTTTAAAGCGTACTAATAAAATGCTGTCTTGGAATGCTGTTCTAAAAAACTGATAGTCCATTTAGTAGGGCGAGTCAAGGAAATATAAATTGTAAGTTAGGTAAAAGGAATAAATCAGAACTAAATCTTTTGTCTCTAGGTCACTGGTATAAACACAGACTACATCTAAGAGAAGGCTAGTTGAAAGTTTCAGTCCAATTCCTAAAGGACGGAGGTCCATAAAACTCCAAGAAGCATTGCAGTTGGCAACCTCAGTTGTCATCTTTTAAATGATAAGCCCAGGATTGACTGGATAGAATGAATGGGTAATTACCCCAGAGTAGTCCCCAAAACAGGGGTAGGAGACACACTGGCAGGCAGACAGGCATTGCAGAGAAGCTTCCATTCCTTTTTATGCTGTAACTATTCTATTTTTCAGAACGTTTAGTCCGGCACCTTTCATGAGCAAGAAATGCACCAACATAATATGCTTCAGCTTCTGTAAGGTTAATTTACATGTATTATGATCTGCAGATTCTTATTGAAGACGGATGTTCTTCAGTTTGCAATCACATATTCTCTATTTCAGATGCACCTCACTCAATTTCTACAATAAAATCTAGACTCAACAAATTACAGAACAGTTTCTGGTTCCAAAATAACAGATTCTTTGAGTTCTTAGTATCTGGCAGCCGGCCAGCTACCTGCCACCATTCTTATCAATGTCAGTACCATCAAAAAAAAACAACCAACCAACCAACCAAACACCACACACCACTTCTATTTCATTCAAGAAGGTACAATCTGGTTAGATGACTAGGATGTAAATCATCAAACCACCATGCCCACAACAACTCTCTTTGGGTGTAAACTTATCTGCATTATGTGAGAACATCAATTGATCCATCTAAAAGGGGCCAGATAAACATGAAATAAACTGGGTCAAATAATGTCAGGAGCATCGGACAATGATATACCCTTCCAAATTGGTATGCTTGTTGACAGTCTCAGCAGAGACATCAAGGAATCAGAAGATAGGCTGTTTTAGCCTCCCCGTTACATCTTACGACAACCTCTCCATATCAGAGACACTTTTGAGGCAGGCACACTGCAAAGCCCATCATTTACCTCTCTCTTTGTTAAGGCTGTGGAGGAGGGTAGCAGTTGAAGTGAATGAACTTGGTTAGTCCTCCGTCTACAGCAGGGTTTCTCAAACAGGGGTCACCACTTGTGTAGGGAAAGCCCCTGGCGGCCAGGCTGGTGTGTTTACCTGCCCCGTCTGCAGGTCCGGCTAGTCGCAGCTCCCACTGGCCGCGGATTGCTGCTCCGGGCCAATGGGAGCTGCTGGAAGCGGCGGCCAGTTAGTCCCTCGGCCCGCACCAAGAAACCCTGGTCTACAGGATGGGCATCCATAGCACTGGACAGGTGCTTATAGGCACATTTTTAATATCTGAAGAAAAAATAAATGAGGGCTGAAGTTTGGTGGGACAATGTCAGGATGTTTGCAAATCTGCTTACTATGTGGTCCCTGTTCTGTGTATAGAGAATGTTAGTTTCAAGGGCTGTCAACATAGCACCTTTCACAAGCAACAAATTCACATTATTTTTTTAAATGACTAAGATCACAAAAGTAAAAAAGCAAAAACATAAGACACTTCCTGTGTGTCAATCTGATAGTAGATTTACAAAAAAAAACCAACCACCACCACAACTCATTTCTTGGCCAAATCAAGACGTCAGTGATGTAACAGACCTGTATGCTTAATTCCCATCAGACTTAACAGTGCCCACACAATGAGAGGATGTGGGCCTCAAGACTGTAATTACTTTGGTCTCAGAGCATTTCCTACTGGATATTCTCCAATTTACACAGATTCTCCAGTTTAAAGGCTTTGACAGATGCATAATCAGAGTTAAAGGGCCAGATTACTGTTGCTGCAAGATTATTGCAGGAAATAAGTTTTGCCACATAATATAATGAGATGCGATAAGATGCCACAGGCCTTTGCTACAACACTTGCAACTCATGGTTTAGTAAAGCATTTAAAACTTCAGCATATGCAGGAGACCACACAAATAAACTGGCGGAAGGGAAGTGTTCAAACTGGGAAACACACTCTCACACCCATCCTCTCATCCACATCCCCTTTCTGGATAGGACAATTCAGTTCAGTTCAAGTTTATGTGTCACAATTGATTTACACTTAATTCAATAGACGTTTTATGAAATGTGAACCAGAAGTACTTCCAACTCAGTAAACAGAAATTGGTCTCTAGGGAGGAAGGATGTTGTTGTGGCTAAGGCACAGAACCCTGAAGCTATAGTAGTAGTTCTAGGGTCCTGTTTTCAGCTCCACCACAAATCTTGTGCAAGTCGGTCACTTACAGACAAATTTTCAAAAACAGCATTTATTTTGCATGCCCATCTTGAAACACTTTGGGTCTGATTTTCAGCACGTTGAGCACAGGCAACTACCACTGACTTTTACAGGACCTGTGGGTGCTCAGCACTGCTGGAAGAATGTCTCAAGATGAATAACTAAGAACTGAGGCAACAAAAACAGAGCAATCTTAACCAGAACCACTGTGCCTCAAATTACATAGTACAAGATGGGGATTAATGCTTCCCTGCTTCACAGGCATGTTGTGATGTGAAGCTAATTTATTAATAGTGTTAAGTGCCATAGAAGTGCCTGTAAATAAATACAAATAGTGTAACAATAATGCAAATCTGATCCAAGAATCTAATGCTTCTTCAGAGAAAATCTGTAAGTAACAACTTTTGATGCACTCACAGAATACTAAAAATTCACTCACCAGTCAAAAGAAACAGATTAGATAACTCCAAAAACCAAATAAAAAACAAAACTACAAAGTTCTTGTTTACAAACAACTTTTGGAAAGATCTGTATAGGAGTTGAACTACAACCTATATGGTTTGAGGATTAATTCTTTAGTAGGTCCTGCATTAAACCAGTTCCACTGTATACAAATAGCAGAAGACTCACGGTGCCATTTGCCAATATTACTAATTATTTGAACAATTTCTTGATGCCATAAAAGCACATATAGCTCTTTGGGGCAGGGACCTCTTTTTGTATGTGTTTGCACAATATCTTGCATTATGAAGCCTCAATTCCGATTAGGGACTGTAGGCACTACAATAATATAAATCACTCAGGTCAGATTGGCATTCTGACAAAAGAGTCAGATAGCTATTCATTTACACAAAATTGTGTTGACTTTGTATTTTAATTACTGTATACATTCAAAACCATTTCAGTGGTATCTTATGATCAATGTATACCCATTAAATGTATGGACCCATGATGAACAGAATACAAGACAGAAGAAATCTTTTATTCACTGTATCCATTTCCTCATATATATTTTCATTGTTGAGTATTTACACATAGAAGTGCTTAGTGTGTTGACAGGCACATTTTATACCCCCACTTTTTTTTTTTTTAACAGAAAAACGTAGAGCTCTCACGCCATACCCCATTTTTTAATTAATCTTGTGCATCCATTGTAAGACAATTAAAGCACTCTTGCCTATCCACATTCTGCATAGCATATGCAAATATACTACATGTGTCAGAGAATAAAACCATTAACAGCCTTACTGCTGGATACTCCAAACATCCAGTTTCTTAGCAGGCCTTCACAAATCATTTAAAAAAAAAAAGATATTGTGATCTTATTGAACAAGATTGCCTATAACCCAACACACAAAATGCAGTCCACAACAAAGACTAACAAAGAATAAGTATTTGATGAACCATGGGAGCACAGAATTGTCACAGATGGATGAAAGCACTACAATGGGCAGACTCTCTCTTTCAGAATGATAAGCCAATTACCCACAATCCCATGAAAAAAAGAAATAAATATCACTTTCTGTTTCCTACTAATATATGTTAAAAACCCTTACTACTTTTGATCAAAATACAGCAGACCTCAGTTAATATATTTCATTTTACCATCCTACCCTAATTAACTCATGTTCAGTGACCAGTCCAGTAGCAAATAAATTCAAAATTAAGAGTATAAAAATACACAATAAACCCCCCCATAGCTTATAATAGAAACCAGATTGTCTAGAGACTATACCGAAGCAAATACCTCCAATTCACCTCACATTTTAAGAGAGTCTAGATAAATTCAATGGTCTAGGTTCCCACATCTGTATTTAGTAACATGGTGAATACATTCAGTCCTGATCTGCACACTGTGTTCGCAGGCTGCGATGTGTGCACACTATGCCCCCGCCTTACCCCTTACTCGTAATGGGAAAGAGGCATATTGGAAAATCCCAAGCAACAATGCTGCATCATGAGGGACTTGCCACCCTGATGGGGCCAGAGCCCCCAAAATGGGACAGATGAGCCACAACACTCAGGCCTGATTATTGAAAGAGAGAAATAAGTGACTGCCTGTGTCCTACCCAAAGCGCAATCCCAACCCATCCCCCCACCAGGGACATACCCTTCCTATCTCCCCCCAGCCCATCTCCCCACTACACACACTCAGCCCCCCCATCCCCCGCCAGGGACATACCCTTCCTATGTCCCCCAGCCCATCTCCCCCCTACACACACACACCCAAACCCTACAACACACACACACCCATGTCCCCCAACTCCCCTCCCCACCCTTCATATCTCCCCCAACCCATCTCTACCCTACATACACACAACCCCCACACAACACACACACACACCCATGTCCCCCAGCCCCCCTCCCCTCCTATGTCCCCCAGCCCATCTCCCGCCTACACACACACACCCAACCCCCACAACATACACCCATGTCCCCCAACCCTTCCTATCTCCCCCAGCCCATCTCCACCCCACACAACACACACACACACCCATGTCCCCCAGCCCCCCCTCCCCTCCTATCTCCCCCAGCCCATCTCCACCCTACACACACACACACACACACCCATGTCCCCAACCCCCCCCGCCCCCACCCTTCCTCGGTCCCCCCCCCCCATCTCCCGCCCACACACACTCAGCCCCCCGCCCCCACCGGCCGGGCATCTCCCCAGGGCCCCGCCCCGGCCCCGGCCCCGCACCTGCTTGCGTGGTGTCGCTCAGGTCGTAGCCGCCGCCGGGGAAGTCGCGGAGCTTCCTGCCGCTGAGGCAGAGGATGCCCGAGCTGGCCGCCTCCTCCAGGGCCCGGTCCAGGCTGCGCCCCGTGTGGGGCTGGGGCAGCGGGGCCGCGCCCCAGTACGGCCCGGTGGGGTAGCACAGGGTGAGGTGAGCGGGGAGCCCGAGCCCGCCGCCGCCGCCTCCCTGCCCGGCCGCCATGTTAGTGCCGGAGACAGGCCGGCCCCACAACAAACAGCGGCGCGCAGGCGCCGCCGGCCAGGGGGAGGGGGCGCGCCGGGCGCGGGGCAGGGCCGGGGGCGCGCCGGGCGCGGGGCAGCGAGCGCGGGGCAGGGCCGGGGGCGCGCCGGGAGCGGGGCAGCGAGCGCGGGGCAGGGCCGGGGGCGCGCCCGGCGTGTCTCCTCCTTGCCCCTGCCAGCGGGGCCCCGGCCGGCCTGAGGGCGGCGTTAGGGTCGGGCCGGGCGCTGTGTGGAGACGGGGGGGGGTGGGCGCGCGCAGGGCCCCCCAGCGGGCGCGCTGCCCTCACGCCGGCCGCGTAACAATTCAAGGCAACTCCCGGCGTAGCCAGCGACCCCCCCCTCCCCCGTCCCGCGCCTCACACCGCGCCTCACACCGCGCGGCCCCGCCGGGAGACTCGCTCGGGCCCCGTCCTGCGTTGAGATCAGGGCCGGGCTGGGCTTGCGGAGCCTCTGTCCCCTCGCCCTGGGCTGGGCACAGCCAGTCCCGGCCAGCGGCTCCGTGCCCGAGCCCGGGACAGCCCGGCGGGCTCTGCCACACGCACCGGGCACCAGGGCCACCCGCTGCCCCGACTCTGGGGTCTTTCTCAGACAGGCTCCTGTTACCCCCCACCCGCATCCCGGTTCCTCACACTCGCTGTCTGGTCACCCTGCCTGGCGCCCGGCACCTGGCGCCGTCCCCCTCCCCGCAGGAGGCGGTTTTTTAAAGCGGGCAGGCGGGCGGGCCCTTGGGGAAATACCTTGTACTGACTGTGGTGACTCCAGCCACTCGTGGGTATCCCTCCCTCTGGGCTGGGCTGTTAGCACGCTGCCTATCTGCTCCTGCACACGGCCAGGCTCGGCCTAGGGGCCAACTGCCAGAAGACTGTCAGGATCAAAACACACCAAGCCAGCAGCTCCGCCGTTTCTGTTATCCGGGTGTAAGAACGTTACTTGCTACTGGTGAGTGTGGAGGCAAGTTTGTGAGACTGAATGAGCAGTATCGAAATTGTAGTATAAGAATTTTACAATGTACAAAAGCCAGAGTCAAAAGATGAACACCTGGAAAGTGATGAAGAATCGAATGAAGATAAATCTATCAATTAATACACAAATTGATGGGCAGTGAGGCAAGCAATAAGTCTGGGTTCAGCTGCTCTGCTGTAGCAGACATCCTAATGCCCTTAGAGGGCACAGTATGAGAAGTCTTGGAAATCATGATGATGTGAAATGAAGTGGGAAACCATCTGATTGGAGAACTGCTTTTTTACTGCTGTAGGGCAGTCTCAGAATATATTTGCCAGCTGTCCACCCATTTCCCCAAGGTATCTGTTTCCTGAAAAGGATTCAATAAATAATAGTCCTCTAAATGCATATGAAATCCTGGGCAAGTGACCTAGATATGGATAAGCAATTTGATAAAGTTAAATGTGATAGAGCTTTCTATTGTATTTAGTGGTATAGTCCTTGGAGAGGGAATTACAGAACTACTGTGACAGTTTTTACTACGTATAGTCATCTTCCACATCAGATTGTGTTATGGGCATTAAGAGTCTTTGTAAAAACTATACAATGCAACTATAATTAGTCATGAAAAGGTGAGAATTCCTGTTCAGTCATAACCAATCAATAGCCAATTTAAGAATAGGATCCTTCCTGCAACCTTACCCTCATGAGTAGTGCACTGACTTCACTGGCTGGGACAACTTGGATGAACAAGGATGCAGGATGGGGCCCATAGATTAATTTGTTAATTGTTCCAAAGCCATTTAGCAAAATTTATAAAATGGAAGGTTTCACTGTGTACTCTGTTATACTGTCCAACATATGAATGCTTCTACAAAAAAAGGAGGAGTTGCAGTTTAAGGTAATCATAAAAATCTGTCTATAATTTATCCATAGTAATCCGGTATTAAAGTATTCATTCTTACACCAAATCATCTGCTGGGATAAATGAGTGAAACTTCAGTGGTGTTTCTCAGTTTGCACCAGCAGAGAATGTAGTCTTCTGTAAAGTTGTATACTGGTAGAATGGATGTAAAGAAGAAATATCGAGTGGGTGTGGAATATAAGGAACTTTAGAAAAAACTGTAGGAGCATGCTGGTTTATGCTGTTGCAAGATATCATCTTGTTAATAACATGGAGGAGGAAATGTACACTGTATTGAAAAGAAGGAGATTCGGTAAAGCTTGAACGGTCACAGAATTTCCCTGAAAAAGCAAAGGATAGTCCCTTTTCAACCATCAGTGTGCCATCTATGAAAGTCTAGGGTACTTGCAGGGTAGACATGAAAGATCCATTTTCATCCTGTTTGATTAACAATTTGGCACAATCCTAGCCTACCATGGTGGCCATGGCAACTCTTAAATGACTATTATAAAAATATTATTTAAAGAAGTATACGTTAAGCCATTATACCAGTTTAGCTGTGTGTGTTAGAGAGAGAAATGTTTTACAAGAGGCTAGGCCAAACAATCAGAAATTCCTGTATATAGGAACATAAATGCTATGGTGAAAACAAATCAGTAAGAGCATCTGTTCAATAACTACAGAGCATGATTAGTATTTGTGATGTAGGAGAGAAAAAAAATCAATAAGGAATCTCATCAGACAATACAAAAGAGCAGAAATAAAGGATGCAGGTAAGGTTCTCACATGAAAGATAAATTAAGTAACGTTGAAGTGAATGTGGAAAAAATATTGATGCTCAGACTCCAAATCTTGGATGCAAAGTGGAGGAATATAGAAAATCAGAAGCCACTGTTGCAATATCCTATGCTCTGTAGTAATATTAGTAGTACTTGTAAAATTGTTTAACATTTTGTGATTAGCAAGTGTCCTGGAATACTACCTCTTCTGCATGAGGAATTATCTAAATTGGTGCTCTGTAAATATGAGATACTGTATACATGTCAGTCAGAAAGAATCACATGGCTAGGTATGCTCCCAAGCAGAATAAGCCTAAAGTAAGATCCACAGAAGCAGATTCTCAGTAGATTGCACAGGGTGCAACAGAGAGCAGAATTTGTTTTCATATTTAGATCTTTCTATGGTTCCCTAAAGTGGAAATTTTATATATGCGATGTGACTAATTTTGAGGCTCTGAGGGAAATTGCTTCCATGAGCTCTATAAAGGAGACTAGCCTTCAGACAGCAAGTTAGTCCATATGTCAATGTGAGGCAGCTGAGACGTTATTAGTCAAAAGAGGAACAGCCCTTGAATATAGTGTGGGCGATATCTGTCTGAAATTCAGTAGTACAGAATTAGCCAAGATAAGGAAGGAAACTACCAAGGACTGAAAGATTTAGTTCTTTAGTGCTTTGACTGTTTAGCATGTTTAATGAGATTTATAGATTCCAAGGGCAGAAGCGACTATTGATATCATCCAGTCTGATCTCCTGTATAACACAGGCCATAGGAGTCCCCTAATGTAATTCCTAGGGCATATCATTTAGAAAAACTTAATGAGGAAGCAGTCACGGATGTACAGACAATATGATCATGTCACTGCAAATAGACTGATTTTCTCCTACAAAAAATCCCAAGTCTGTGAAGGAAGTAGCATGAGAAGTGAAATAGGCAATTGTCATAAGTAGTATCAGTGGCCCAGAACATCTGCTCTGCTCCAGCCTAAGGCAGAAAGGTCTTCTAATGCTATCTTAAACAGCCAGCTGAAGATTTCCCAACATGGGAGAAAATAGAGGCAGTCCAATGCCAACCATCCTCACAGTTCTTAGCATAAGTAGTATGTTAGGGTAGTATGTTAGGACAGTATGGCCAGAAATAGCTGGCCTTGCCTCTTTGCCACAACTTCCTTTGAAAATTATTGCAGCTGGCCACAATTTAGAGCAGCCTCCAGGCTGTTCTAAGTTGCACTGCGGGTAGAACTAGCACCTGGCTGGCACCAGGCTCAGAGGAGCACAAAAGTTGCATAAAGCTACCTTTGCCCCCTAATCTGAGTCCTGGCTAATCGCATTCAGCCATATGTGAGGATCAGGGCCAATATAGCTACATAATCTCTAGTTGTCACAATTTTTTGTTAACGACTCCAGATCTGACTTCAAAGTCATATACAAATTTGTATCCTTAGGGTTCAGTCAGCTATTGGTTGGCTGAGTCTCAAACACTCTTGTGTTTGCAAGCATTATTCTGCATTGTGAGACTGCTGTGTACCTGATCTCAGCATTCTTATGAGACTTCCCTTTTTTTAGTTTTGTTTTGGGTTTTTTTGCATTAAAGCAGCATGGGAGCAGCACAACTCACAGGGAACTAACTGGTGGCAGTGTGGTATTTTAGATTAACATAGTGTTTGCATCTGGATTTCCAGGTTAAAACCCCCCACAGATTTGAAATACTTTTGAGTAGAAATGGAGTCAAGTCAGCATATTCAGAACAGGACCTACATTTTTGCAGAGTTTGGGGAATATTTGCATCAGAGGTTTTGGTTTGGCTCATTACCAAAAAGGCTGAGCCGCAAAGCCCAGATCTCTGAGCTCTCCCAAAGATCAGGGGGCTCAGTTCTAGTGCTTCAGCTGAGGCCCACCCTCTGCTCATGAGATTTAAAAAAAAAATATCATATCCACCAAATAGCAGTGGGAATAATCTGTCTTGTTTTAGAAGCTGAATGAGCTGTTGGTGAGTAGAGGCAGCTTCAGGGTATCACTAAACTCAGTGACTGTTTCTTTCAGATTTAGTGGAATTCTCTTTTCTGTCTTTACTCTGTCAAAGTATCCATAAATTGTGGTCTCCAATGGCAACAATTTAGTGTATGCAATCAAGGGCTCAAATCCTGGTGTGTTGCAGGAGCAGCCACTTTATAGAAGCTATCTGGCCATGAAAGAATAACCCTAGTGGAGGGAAAACAACGAGGAGTCCTTGTGGCACCTTAGAGACTAACAAATTTATTTGGGCATAAGCTTTCGTGGGCTAGAACCCACTTCCCAATTTGTTAGTCTAAGGTGCCACAAGGACTCCTCGTTTTTGCTGATTCAGACTAACACGGCTACCCCTCTGAAACCTAGTGGAGGGGAATCTTTTGGTGGTACAGAGCTGATGTAGTCTCCCCTATGTCAATTTCCTTCCTGCTGCTGATGTAGGAATGAGGCCTGAGAAGAGAGGTAGGGCCAGGGCATTGCTACACCGGTTAGCTGCTTTATTGAATCTTAGGGATTCTTGGCAAGTGGAAAAATTTACAGCAGCCTGAAAATTGCTCTAAATTGCACTAGGGGATTGGCCCAGCTCTTGGAGAGCCCAGGTTGGGGAAGCATTAAGGCCAACTTTGTAAACCCCCATCTGAGCTATGCTCCTTGCCTATAGCCATGGAAGTGGGCAAAAATGTAGAATTGCAGTTATTTGAATTCCTATCTAGTTTCAGTAACTTTAGAGATGAATAGGGGCTGCTCACACATCTCATAGAGCAATTATTCCAGGCAGGTTGTCTGAACTCTGTTTTACAGCACCATATTGAGTCATATTCAGAAAGTTTTCTTAGAAACCATAAGAGCTATTACTTTAGTGAAAGATTAATTCAGGAGAGAAAGTGCTTGGAGGCCACCAGAAAAGTACTGATACAGCATATATCAAGTACTGGCTCAATCCCACCTATGGACAAATGCTGCCTTTAGCTCACTCACACAATAAAAAGTATAAGTAGCAAATAGGATGGGCTAAATGAAATGGCTGAGGCATCATTAATAAAGAGAATAGTTATTTGAAATGATGGTGTGGTCACCATAGCTACAGATCAACAATTAACTATTATGAGAGGGTGCCTATGATTTCCAGGTTTCTAAGTGAGGAACAGGTAGGAAAACCAATGTTCACTTGAGAGTTTCTGGTAAATGAATCCAACCTTTTGTTTGATGTCTGGGATTCTGAAGTCTAATTTTACCCACTTATTATTCCACTTGTTCTGTCAGCTGTTATATCTTTCACCATTTTTTCTCACTATCCTTCCAGTTTGTCTTTATTAACAAGCACTCCATTTCCTCCCTCTCTTTATTGCTTCTTCCCCACAGTGCTAAAAAAAAAAAAAACACCTCTAGTTTTCAGGATGCTGAAAACCACTACAAAGTCTCCAGCTCTTGTGGGTAACTTCCACTTTGAGAATCTTTGTGGTTATCCACATCCGTTGTACATGAACTTCACCTTGTCTAGTCTACGATTTAAGGTATGGTGTTATGTGCTAGCACACATATAATTTTAGAAGTTTAATATATACAAGCCACCCTGCCTTTCACACGTGTCTGAGTTAGAGCCTGAGGAAGCCATGTCTAGATAAGGCCTTTGTGCATATGTGTCTGCCCTCTAGCATGCCTGCAACACATCATATTACAACACACAAGTCTTCTTCTCTCCTCCTGTGTCAATAAAAGCACTGTCCTATTACAAATAACATTTCACTAGACTCTTCCTTTGTTTTTTTTTTAACAAGTTTAGTACATTATAAAATATTAGAACTTTGTTTTACTTTTTACCTTTACTTTTTGAACCAACACACACATTAGACAGCATGCAGACACAGCTCATACAACACACACATTAGACAGCTCATACCTTAGACAGCATGCACACACAGCAATCCACGAATGTGCTTACCCTATTGTGTGCATCATAGCGAGACGGCTGAATCTCCAGACCCCTGAAGCCTGAAAAAGGAAAAAAAGGACATTAATAACATACAGAAACATGAGACACACCCAAAGCAAAGCCCAGCTGTCTAAAAACATCTCCATGCTTTTCCATGGCAAAATGGTCCCTTCTGGCCCCACCCTAGTCTGTGAGCCTCTACAACCAGGCAAGATCTTTCCCATCCAAGTATCTCCACAGGAGACAAGAAGGAAACTTCTGGTTCAAATTTCAAACATAAAAAGAAACTTAAATAATTATGAAAGTGACGTAGAGAAAGAAAATAGTAATAAAGCTCCTTATCTCTTCAAGCACCTTGGTGAATGGTGTTCTTAGTACATCCCAGGCTGCTAGGCCCACAGTTGATTCAGTAGTGGTTTGATATGTGTAGGGGTTGATGAATCTGCACCAAGGCATTTGCAACATGTGTGAGTGTCAGGTCATAGAAAGGTTTCAGAGTAGCAGCCGTATTAGTCTGTATCCGCAAAAAGAACAGGAGTACTTGTGGCACCTTAGAGACTAACAAATGTATTTCAGCATAAGCTTTCGTGGGCTACAGCTCACTTCTTCGGATGCATAGAATGGAACACACAGACAGGAGATATTTATACATACAGAGAACATGAAAAGGTGAAAGTATGCATACCAACTAGAAAGTAGTCCCTGCCCTTCAAGAAGTATGCATGGATACTATGGTAGGACAGAACCATTTGCATCAGGCTGCCAGTAGATGCCAAATGTGCTTTTATACATCACTGATAGTATGCACTTGCTCCAGAGAGGGTCTGCCAGGCGTTGTGAGATAGTTGCACCTATCGAAGTTCAAGCAGTGGTTGCGAGAATACTGTGTGTGGAGGCACCACACTTTTGCCACTTGTGGCAATGTGATTGCATTAGTGCAAGTTGAAGCCCTGCAGTTTCCGAGTACAGACAAGGGTTTAGAAGCTTTACGTAGGGAAGAGAAAGCAGAGGCTTGAGCAACAGTTGAAAACACACCAATGAAGCTGAAGGTCTTCTCTTTAAAGAAAGGCCATTACTGATATGTCTTTAAACACAGTAATCCAAGAGGGCTTTTAAGAGTGCAAGAACTATTCAACATTCAGACTTTACTGATGTTCCTGTGAGGCTTTTTTTATGCATAACGTCACTTTTCTCACACACATTGAATAACACTAACAAGTATGCCTTCAGTATTTAGCTACCAGTTTCATGTGTCAGGTTCCCACGTGCTAGGTGGTTGACTGTCTTTCTATTCATCCTCTCTATTTTGAAGAACCAGTTGCCTGATTTCACCTGGATACACGTGTAAATGTGAGCAGAGATAGAGAGGCCAACAGAAACAGTTGTTAAGTGGTTCTTTTGTCAATTAACCCCCCTTTCTCCTTACGTGCACACACAAATAATCAAATTCAAACTTGGTATAAATAAGGACAGATCCTATTAAAGTCTCAACACATTGGCCCATTTTGGCAGTGAAGCAAGCCACATTTTTCTAGCTAGAACAAAAGGCAAATGCACCACTGTCAATACTAAAGTGCTAATGCTTTATGTAGTGGAATATTTTGAAAGATATGGACACGGCTTATTCTGTGACATCTGATTTATTAATAGAAAAGAAACAAAAATAATTTCCCTTTGGCTGCTTCAGTGAACATCTCTTCATATGTAAATAAATAAATAAGATTTTATTATTGTACAGACTACAATAAAACAGAAGATCCGTTAAAGAGAAAATTCCCTGATATATCCCCCATTTGGAGCATCTGTTTAATTGTACAACTGTCAATGCTTCAGTGAACTACAGAAAGTACATTTTGTAGGGTTTCTACCCTAAAAGATGAAGTTCGTGAGCTTAATGTATTTTAGTGGCAAGCGTGCGTGCTAGAAATATGTAGAAAGCTAGAAATTCTTTACAGATGGCAAGGCTGGGATGAAGGTGTGCGTTGCATTCAGTCTTCCTACAATGGTGTCTTAAGGGAGTTTGCGCTTCTGACTTTAAATAACTTGCATGCTATGCCATGACAAAGTGCATTCCCATGTCCTGGTTCTTGATAGAATTAAGAATGTGGTCTTCCATTAAAACCTTACTTTAATCCCAGGGAAGACACTTCTGAAAGTGCAGTCACATTAAAGGTTATGTCTGTATTGCAAACAAAGGTGTAATTGTAGTGTGGGTAAGCATACCCCTACTAGCTTTAATCTAGCTAGCACAGGCAATGACAGTAGTGTCGACAAGGTGCCCGGGCTAGCCTCCTTAGTACGAGATGGCCGGGGAGTCAGGGTACATAGTTGAGTTGCTAGCCTGTGCCTCCTTGTCTACCCTACCGTTGTCACCAGTGCTAACTAGATTAAAGCTAGCACGGAGATGCCTACTCATGCTGCAATCACACACCTTCACTTCCAGTCTAGCCATATGTTAGGACAGGCCAAGTTAATGAAAACGATTTCCTAAACAGCTGCCCACGATAGTATTAAGGTTTAACCCACTACCTTGGTGTTGGCTTATTCCATGGACACATCTCTCAAGGTATATTCTCATGGAGTGCGATGTGGTTCAGAAATGCCAAATATGGTTTATGCCAGAGACAGTAAAATCCAAGAGCAATCTTTAACTTCCACAGAGAGCAGGCAAAAAACAACAAATCGTATACTACTCAGACAGAAAAAAGAAGATATTATTTATTTGTATTACTGTAACACTCAGGATCCTAATCATGGACCAAGACCCCATTGTGGGAGCACTGTACAGACAGAACAAAGGCAGTGCTTGCCCCAGAGTGAATAATCTTGTAGCACAGGCTGCATCCGCTAGCAACGGGGTGAGGTTCTGTAGGAAAAGAAAAGCTCCATTGGTCATTGACGGAAGAGATCTTTTGCCACACGATTGAACAGCAGAAATCAGTGGTGATGCAAACACTATCCAATTTATTACAATAGCACAATGACAAATATTCCGTAATAAATATTTCAATGAATGTATTCATTCATTCTCACTCAGAAGGTGATATGTAATATGGTTCAGTAGTTCATTTTGCAAGGGGAAAATAGGTAAAGAAAAGTCAGCATAATTTGGACCTCCTTTTCCCTCAAGAAACCAGTTTTGCATCCCCTTTAATAGATTATATGCAAGTGGGGGGGAGCGGGGCTGCTGAAAGATCTAATGAATGACAAATCTGTTCAACATAAGCCTTTCTACTGTGATACACTGATTTCAATGTAATCTTAATGAAATTTCCATTTCTGATGCCAGTACTCCCCACCAAACTGAAAATTATGCTCCCTCTAATTCTTGCTAACTGAAAAATCGACAAGTAACACCCCCCTCACAAAAATAAAATAAAATAAAAGATAGACGCACCCTTGTGGCCAAATTAAGAAGTGCCACAAAGAATATGTGGCTCTGATCAGTTTGGGTTTTTTTTTTACCTTTTACATAAATAACATTGTTTTTACTTTGAGAGAATCTTCTGAGATGTGGAATTGCACTTTAAAAAGAGAAAACTGGAAACACCAAATGTTAAAAGATTTCAGGGGAATGCTATCCTTATAACATTAAACAGATCTTATCTTCATTTCCAAAGATGCCAGTGCCTTGATTTTCTTTTACAGCATGTGATTTTAGGATGCTTAATGAAAGAGGAAGGATTTATAGCTTTAGTGTTATGGTATAAAATAGCTATTGTATCGTATACAAGTTTTAAAAAAATCAGATACCAGAAGTGGTCAGTGTTAATATACATTATTATTTATCTTAAAGTAATACAATTTAAGATTAATTTGTATGGCTATCATGACAAAATTAGTAACTTTCCACACAGAATACATTGAGACTGCTAAAAGTGGGAGAAAATAGTTCAGGGGATATTATAGTTTGCCTGGGAATTAGAGGGCATATGTTCCATTCCCAACTAACTTTTGGGTTGATTTTGTTTTTTCTAATTAACTAAAAGCCTTTTAGAATTCCTTTATATTGTGATTGTGTCACAATAGGAGTGTATGGTAAACTCTGATGCTCTAGAGGGGAAATTGGCTCCATTAGTTTTCTGCCATAGTTACATGATGATTAGATCATTTCTCAGATTACCATTAGTGCATTTTGAGTGGCTTTTTCATCAGATCCAGATTCCATGGGAAAGCCTGAGTTTATGGTATAGTTAATATTTCCCAAGGGTACATTAAGAGTAGGAGATCCCACAGTAACTAGAATATTTACTATCTTCCAGTAAATAAATAAGAGTACTTGTTCCTGAATACTGGAATATTTTTCATCTTCACAGAGAAACAATCCCCACCAGAGTCTCATTCCAGGATCCTGAGAACCAGAGCACAGATCGCTACCATTTGAGTTAATGAGCAACCCATTTAGGTGGCAGCTTTTATCTTACCAGAGGGGAATGCAAAATGAACTTCACAACATAAAAACAGCCATACTGGGTCAGACCAAAAGTCCATCTAGCCCAGTATCCTATCTTCTGACAGTGGCCAATGCCAGGTGCCCCAGTGGGAATGAACAGAACAGGTAATCATCAAGTGATCCATTCCCTGTCGCCCATTGCCAGCTTCTGGCAACCAGAGACTAGAGACACCATCCCTGCCCATCCTGGCTAATAGCCATTGATGGACCTATCCTGCATTAATTTATCTAGTTCTTTTTTGAACCCTGTCATAGTCTTGGCCTTCACAGCATCCTCTGGCAAGGAGTTCCACAGATTGACTGTGTGCAGTGTGAAAAAATACTTCCTTTGGTTTGTTTTAAACCTGCTGCCTATTAATTTCATTTGGTGACCCCTAGTTCTTGTGTTATGAGAAGTAGTAAACAACACTTCCTTATCTACTTTATCTACACCAGTCATGATTTTATAGACCTCTATCATATCCCTCCCTTAGTCATCTCTTTTCCAAACTGAAAAATCCCAATCTTATTAATCTCTCCTCATAAGGAAGCTGTTTCATACCCATACTCATTTTTGCTGCCCTTTTCTGAACCTTTTCCAATTCCAATATATTTTGAGATGGGGCAAATACATCTGCACACAGTATTCAAGATGTGGGCATACCATGGATTTACATAGAGGCAATATGATATTCTCTGTCTTATTATCAATCCCTTTCTTAATGATTTCCAACATTCTGTTAGCTTTTTTGACTGCTGCTGCACATTGACTGTTTTCAGAGAAATATCTACAATAACTCCAATAACTCTTTCTTGAGTGGTAACAGGTAATTCAGACCCCATCATTTTATATGTATAGTTGGGATTATGTTTTCCAATGTGCATTACTTTGCATTTATCAACATTGAATTTCATTTGCCATTTTGTTGCTCAGTCACCCAGTTTTATGAGATCCCTTTGTAGCTCTTTGCAGTCTGCTTTGGATTTAAGTATCTTGAGTAGTTTTGTATCATCTGCAAATGTTGCCACCTCACTGTTTACCCCTTTTTCCAGATCATTTATCAATATGTTGAATAGTACTTGTCCCAGTACAGACCCCTGGGGGACACCACTATTTACCTCTCTCCATTCTGAAAACTGGCCATTTATTCCTACCCTTTGTTTCCTGTCTTTTAACCAGTTACTGATCCATGAGAGGACCTTTCCTCTTATCCCATGTCAGCTTACTTTGCTGAAGAGCCTTTGGTGAGGGACCTTGGCAAAGGCTTTCTGAAAATCTAAGTACACTATATCCACAGGATCCCCCTTGTCCACATGATTGTTGATCCCCTCAAAGAATTCTAGTAGATTGGTGAGGCCTGATTTCCCTTTACAAAAAACATGTTGACTCTTCCCCAACAAATTATGTTCATATATGTGTCTGACAATTCTGTTCTTTACTATAGTTTCAACCAGTTTGCCCGATACTGAAGTCAGGCTTACAGGGCTGTAATTGCCGGGATCACCTCTGGAGTCCTTTTTAAAAATTGGCATCACATTAGCTATCCTCCAGACATTTGGTACAGAAACTGATTTTAATGATATACCACAGTTAGTAGTTCTGCAATTTCACATTTGAGTTCCTTCAGAACTCTTAGGAGAATACCATCTGTTCCTGGTGACCAGATGTTTTACAATTACACTTTACAAACATTCAGTAACTTGGCTAGTTTTTATTAACTGTTATTTTAAAATGATAGAGCCAAATTTGTCTGTTACTCTCATGCAACCCAATTTAGTTCTTTGGGGTTGCAGACTTATTACAGAGTAGATCTTGACCTTTTTATCAACCTTAGGTAATAATAGGTGATATCTCCTAGAACTGGAAGGGACCTCGAAAGGTCATCGAGTCCAGCCCCCTGCCTTCACTAGCAGGACCAATTTTTGCCCCAGATCCCTAAGTGACCTCCTCAAGGATTGAACTCACAACCCTGGGTTTAGCAGGCCAGTCAGAATGTGAAACTCTTAAACTGTTAACCTCTGAAATTATGTGGAATGGAATTAACTGTGGTGCTTAGACTGTCTTAAATAAAGCAGGGCAAATGGGATATTTGCCAAGTTATTATGAGGTCACAGATTTAGTTTGGAAGGGTTATAACCCTAATATCTGGGCTTATTTATCTCAGTCGCCTGTCTATGAAGGCGATTCACTGCCCTAAAATCTAGGCTTATTAAATTTTGTTTCTTCCTAAATCCCAATATCATATGGATATGTAAGAGTAAAAAAAAATATATAAAAACCTCATTTGCACTGTAGTTCCATACAATTAGTTTTGCCATTTCAAAACAGCAAATATTGCTATACATGCTGTCTTTTAAATTAATCTCTGTGATTCAAAATATTTCTAACTCTCACCTTTAAACCTTTGAGATAAAGTGACATTGTTTCACTGTTAATGTGGTAAAAGGAAACACTATTGGAAATCCCACAGGTCTGTTACTTTTTCAAATGTTTTAACAAGGCAATTGTTATGATTTCACAGAAAATCACAAATGCATCACTAAACCCCCTTGATACACTGTGAAAAACTCCAAGGCTTTGTTAGGGGAAGAATAAAAATGCCTTTGGATAAAAAATCATTATGTGTAGATTTCATTCATTCATGTATTTAGCCTACGCTTTCAAGGTTTAAAAAGAACAAAAATCTTCTTAGGGCAATCATTTAAATACCTAATGCCAAAAGGGATAAATAATTTCTCTCTGTCAGCAGAGTTGGAATGATACAAGCAATCACATCTGCCAATTGATTTCATGGCCATAGTAGCCCTAACATAGTTAACGTAGATTTTGTTTAGTATCTTTAGCACTAGAGAAATGAAGCAAAATAAAATACAGTTCCCCCACCACCACCTCATCCCAGGTGGCTCTCTGTTCAGATCACAGTTTCTTAAGTCTATATTGATGCCTTTTCTATGCAAATTTAACAGAATACTGTAAGATCTCCAGGATCTCTCTGGAGAGTTCTTCACAAGTTATTCTACTTCAATCAGCATCTTAATGATCTCCCCCCAAACCTGGATTTTAGATGACTGAAGCAAACAGTTACCTTCAGAAATAGCTCCAATGTGGGAAAAATTAGATCTGTATCATTCATGATCACTATGGACAGCAGGGTCAATTTTCTCCTCTCACACTAGAGTAAATTTGGAGTCAACTCCATTGTCAGTGGAGTTACAGTGGGGTAAGAGAGGTGTAACAAAGTAATCTGTGCAACCCCCGTTGTATTCTTCTCACCCGAGAGACTGGGGTAAGACAGAAATAATGTAGTGGAAATATGGTGAGCCCCAAGCATTCATGATTCATGAACCACCACTCCACACCCAAAAAAAACCCCATGAGATTATTTTTAAAATAATCTCATGATTGTTAAAACAATACATTTTGGATTAATTTTATTTGCCTTCTGGTTCTTGAGACTTTAGGGTTTGTGTTTTCAGGCTTTTCTCCAAAATTATAAAGGCTATGAACTTTCATTAAAAAAAAAAAGTTGAGATTCTCTTGTAATGCATGACTCCAGGAGCTGGAGCTTTAAGAAAAACACCAAATATCAGAGTTGGCCCAGAGATCTCCTAACTTCCCAGAAGGCATCCTGTTCTTATGCTGGGTTCCTCTAGGATCTACAGAGGAAAACTGAAGAGAGAAGAATTTATCCCAGTGCAAGCAGCTGAGGCACCAGCTGTAGAGAACCTGACGAGATGACAGACACAAGTGTGCACATGAGGGGTGTGCATTCTGGCACTCCCTCCTAACCGTAAGAGCACTAGTATAGCTTTTCCAACTCTGGCCAAGTTACATACAGTAACTAGCCAAGTTACTGTATGTTTGTAAAGTATAATATGTCTCACCATATTTGATGTTCTTAAAGCCTCAGCTCCGCAGGCTACTAACTCTTTCACCCCTCAGTGCAGGCCTCCATAGTCCTTTGCAGGCTACAGTGTTTTCCGCTGGGTCCACCCTCGTCTGGCCTACTAGATGCAGGGAAGAAGAGCAGCTTCCTCCCACCCTTGTTGGGAGCCCTAAGTAAGGGCAGTTGCAGGACGGACCTTAGCTGTTTTGCAGGCCAAGGCACCATCACCAACAGCCAACCTCCCCTCCCTAAAAAAGGCCAGCCAATCAGAAAAGCCAAGAAAAAGGCCAGCCAATCATCAGCGTAGCTAAAATGGCTGGTGAGCACAGCAGAAAAAGCTGAGTGCCACAGCAGCTCAGTGCCCCCTGGAAGTTGGTACCTAGGGCGACTGCCCTGCTTCACCCACCCCTAGAACTGGCCCCCGGAAGATGCCTGCATCAGGTCTTCAGTTCCAACCAATCCTTTGTTTCCCTGGGGGGTTTCCTTCACGTGTTCCCCTGCTCCAGAAACCATGACCACTCTGCACAGACCTCACCTGCCCACCCCAGTTCAAGGCCCACAAACATCTTATCAAGCACCCTGCTCCTCCCCACCCCCACCTGGGTTCCTTGTTTTACCGGCAGCTCTTAGGCTCCTCCCATGCCACTATTCTGGTCACAGCCTGTCTTAGGTTCCTTCCCCAGCTCCAACTCCCTGGCCACGACGGGCATGACCGCCAGCCCTTCCCTCTCTGAAGAGTCTGCCCAGCAAGCTGCTGCTCCTTCCAGCTGTACCTCACTGGAGAGAGAGACACCAAATCTTGCCTCATCCACAGTCCCCATGAAACTCCTCCTTCCCTCGACTGGCTTCCTGCCTGTTGCAAAAGGCTTGATTTACATAACCCTCTCTCTCTTCCCAGCCAGCCCTGCTTCCGTCCGGCCATAACTAGCTCCCACAATGGCTGCCTTCAGGGGGATGGCACTTGGAACAGGGATGTGCAGCCCCAGGCTTGCCCTTAAAAGGACACCCTGGGGCTCCTCACAAACTATTACAATTTAACACTATAGTAAAATGCAGATCGAGTTCAATATTACAAATCACAAGCATTCAAAAATGAGTCGGGCCTCAAACCAAGAGATTGGCTTAAAAATGTGCAATCCGTTCATGTTTTGTTGCAGAGAAAAGCTCAAAGCCATGAACTGAGACTGAGTGCACCCCAAAGGCCCAGTAACCCTCAAGGCAAATTAAAAGAAAAGCAACTTTGGCTTAAAGACAGGGAAATATGGGGTGCAGAATGGAGGAGGGATTGGGAAGAGGTGTGCAGAGGAATGCAGAGAGATTCAAGTGGCTGGGGGAATTTGGAGCATACAGTATAGCTGCTCTGTGCTACTCTGGCGATAGGAAGCAACTGTAAATCTTGTTTAACTGGCCAGTAAGCTCAGGCTGCTTTGTGCTGCTCCGGAGTGGGGAAAGGAACCCGTGTGTACAGGTTAACATGGCCATCAAAGTTAAATTTAAAAATATGGAAGGTTGACACTTCATCTGTCAAAATCCTGAGAAACATCAGATAGTAACTAGAATGTGCATGCCACTGCCATGCCCCCGCTTGCAGCCAGGTCACATGCTGCAGATGCATCTTGCCTTAATCTTCCCAGCTGGGTCAGCAACATTCTCTTTGGGATTCTTGTTTACCGTTCATGTACGACATTTTCAATTAAAAATTGAAACATGCCACAGAAATTCCTAGACAAAAGATGTTCAAATGGAATTAAGATTGACCGCACATATCAGCAATTTAAGATTAACTACACTACAGATATATTGCAGTTATCCCAAAAGCAAGTATTATAAACCCAGGAGATTCAAAGTTAAACTTAAAAGAAATCCAAGCATGTTATAGTATGAAAATACAGGTAAGGAATTCAACCACCCTTCACTTTGCCCGCTCGTGACACGGGTGGTGTGGGGTGGAGGGGAAATAAGAAAAAGTCTAACGGGTCTTTAAAAATCAGATTAATCTAATGTGGGAACAGAAACAGTAAAATGCCTTAATCATAATCACGTAGTTATTGCATGGTGTCACTACAATACAGTGCGATGGTTGTTCCTACCTTAGCACCATTCTATTCTTTGAGTATTATAAATGTAAAATTCCCTAAATTATTGCCCTCACTTTTCCAATTTGAATGTGAGCCCAGCAATTCAATCTGCTTTCCCATGTCTTGTAAAGGTTATTTCTATTATGGTAGTGCTAGGGGCTGTACACATAGTAAGAGACAATCTTTGCCCTGAATAGTTTTCAATCTAAGCTCCTGATTCCATCAACACTTGCCTGCATGCTTAACTTCAGTGCCATTGACTTAAATGGCACTATGAAGGTAGGCATGCTCCTCAGTGTTTGCAGGATCCGGTCCTAAATATTTAAGGCATCATGTGGGAAGAGAAAGAACCACAGAGAGGTGAAGGGTCTTGCCCAGGGTCTCAGGACAGGTTAGCAGTGACAGCTTGTCCAAGTACCAGTTCAGTGCCCTATCCCCTGGACCACATTCTGACTGAGTCTGTTCCGCTTCCATCACCTTTAAGCTTCAGCATTCTAGCATTTCAATGTACTCCTGTTTTTAAGGCCCCTCCACACATATATATTAGGAACTATGACTCATAGCTGTCTCTTGTTACTGGTACTTTGGCTCCCTCACGTTCCTTCCGTATCACCAAGAATTTCATATCTATTTCCAGGGATATTAGGTAGTGCATTGTATGGGGTGAATGCCCCCACTTGAACTGTGTACTGTACATTGGGGGAAATGAGACACTGTCTCAGAAACTCGCCACACTTTGCAGTTGTGCAAACTTTGTTCAGTGATTTATGTGACCTTTATTATGTACCCTATAGCAGAGACGATTTCAGAGCAATTGTTATATAAAACTGCAGAAACAAACATGCTATTCATCTAGTATCACATTAACCCAATTTAAAAGGGTAGATTGTTCTTTCAGCAGATTTTCTATTCCTTTCTGGTTTGTTTCTCCATAAGGCATTGAAAGCAGAGGAAGATAGTTTGGCAGGACATTCTGCATTCAGAGAGTGGGCGATGGACGTTCCCGGGATTGACCTGTTCTCTTGTATAGGGAGAGAAAGGTCCATTGAAGAATCTGACTTGCACTTGCAATCCATTCGGGGTGCTAAGACTTGGGTCTGGATCTTATTCATGGGGGACACAGATTGTGTTTTAAAAGGGAGACGAAGCAAAGGGTAGAGAGGAAACTCAGCAATAAACAAGTCCATACTAATTATGCTCTGCAGTTTACTGCTAATTTTTTTGGGGTGGGGGAGGACGACACAATGGTATTTAGGATTTATAAGGAAGCATCTATCAGTTTTTAATTTATCTTTCATCATACCATCGAGGTCCCTAACAGATGAAGTAGGGAAGAAGGAGTCTGTGACACAGGTTTTGTCTAGATGATGAAAAGAGGTGCTTGTGGAAACTGAGTCAGCAAACTCAAGTTAGCTAATGAGATTTGAAACACCCCTTGGCATCACATGCATCACAAAATAGCGCCTTAAAATGGTATTAGCTGGTCCCTTAGTGCTAGCTGGCCACAGGGAAACAATTTTAATGTTGTTAAACTATTGTCTACGCTGGGTGTTAAAGGAGGTAACATGATTTGAAACACAATTCAATTTTAAAGCATCTTTGTTCCCTGCCAGCAAGATCCAAAGGAGACTAAATGCTTTGTACTTCCTTAATGGTTTGTCTACACTTGAACTAAAGTAGGGTGTGAATTTAGAGCACAACAGCTATTTGGAATAACTGTGTGGACACTATTTTTCCATATCAGTGCCCAAATGTGGAGTTATTCAGGAATAACAAGAAAATATTCCTGAGTAACTCCAATTTAAGCCCTAATCTTAAACCTCTTCCCAAGTAAAACCACCAACATCAGCTGCTTTTGAGCAGGAACAGTTGTGGGCTGAAGGGTCACTATTAGGAGAAGGCACTTAATAGGCCATATTATTATTCATTTGAATTACAATAGTCCCTAGAGACCAGCCCAGCCTGGAGCCCCATTGTGCTAGGAACTGTACCAACACAGAGCAGCAACACATTCCTCCCCCAGAGAGTTTACAATCTAAACACAAACTGAAAATACCATATTTTTAAAGGGCAGGTTTTTTGGCTTTGTGGGAACACCACTTCCAGGACACCCTCTCAAGGCCCAGGGGGGCCATGCAGCCCCTTCCCTCAGTAACTTTCCACACTCTAAAGTATTTAAAACAAAACTCTCCTTCTGGGGTCTAGTTTATGACAGCCTGTCCACACAGTTCCCAGTGGTCTTCCAGGCCCAAATCCTTCCTTCTTGGCTAAGGCATTACACTGCCCTTCTTCTGGGTTGGGGCTGGGCTTCTCCCGGCTCCCTTCAAATTACCCTCTGGCCATTCCACCCAGGCTAGTAGCAAAGCATTTCAAAACAGAGAATTCAAAATAAAACCTTCATAGCAATAATCCTTCCTCTGCGGCATCTCCACCAGGTGCAGCTTTTCTCCATGGCTTGGAGACCCAGGCACAGCCCTCTAGAGCAGCGGTTTTCAACCTGTGTGCAGCGTATAGCCCAGTCAGCACACAGCTGTGGCCCATGTGACATGCTCAGGGCCATACAGGCAGTGTGTGTATATATAGTGTGGATGCAGCTCCATGTGGCCCACAAATACATTGAGAACCACTGCTCTAGAGGCTCCCCTAGGCTCAGGGACTCCTGCAGACACCGGCTCCCTAGCCAGGCTCGATGACCCCAGCTGGCTAGCACCTTTCCTTCTCTCTCCAGGGGCCTGATGGGCTCAGGAGACCTTTTTCATTTTCCCCATCTGGGGAGGAGAGTTGGCTGCGTCACACTTGTGGCTGAGACCCATCTCCCTTCAAAGGGCCAGCCCCTCTGTGACAAGCCTTACAATGGGGAAGGGCCATTTCCCCCTTTTCCATAACTCAGAAACGGTGGATAATTTCCCCAAATTATATTCACCTCTGGGCTACGCCCGGGCCTGGGCAGCACCAACCGCCGAGGAGAACTGCTCAGACTCAGATGAGCCTGCAGTTAGCATGACAGCCCCGGCATAACCTGGAGTAGTGGAACCTCTATACCCCCACTACAATTCATGAAATAAATCTAATAAACGGAGACAGGAGAGCAGTAGGTCAGGAGAAGAAGACAGAGCATTTGAGGTTGCTGCTGGGACAGGTGGATTTGGAAAAGGAGGCAGCAGCTGCTGGGATAGGTGGAGCTCTGGGTGGAAAGCTGCTGCTGGAAGAAGGGCTGAAGGGGGTGCTGGTGCTAGAAAGGGTGAGGTGGGTACTGCTAATGCTACTGGAATGGAGCGGAAGAGGAAGGGACAGTGCTATCTGGAGCTGAGGCAGGGAGAGAAGATGCTGCCGGGACAGAGGGCGCTGGAATGAATACGGGGAATGGAGGGTGTTGGTGGAATGGGTGCTGGGAAGGGAAGGTGTTGGCTGGGGTTGCTGGAGGAACGGCAGGGTGAGGGAGAGAGCTGGTTGGGGTGCTGAGAGGTTGTCAGGGTTCCCCTCCCCCCCCGAACTCTGGGGTACAGATGTGGGAACCCACATGAAAGACTCCCTAAGCTTATATTTTACCAGCTTAGGTTGGGTGCTTGGGTGCTGGGGAGAGGGAAACTGGGCAGGGATAGGGGGAGGGTGCTGGGGAAGGGTGCATGAGGCAGGGTGGGGTATGGTGCTGGCTAGGTGAGTGCTGGGGGAAGGATGCCCAGAGTGGGACAAGTGCTGGCTCCCTGGGTGCTGGGGGAGGGTGCTTGGAGCAGGGTGGGGTGCTGGCTGGCTGCTGGGGGGAGGGTGCCTGGGATGGGGTGGGTGCTGGCTGGCTGGGTGCTGAGAGAGGCTGGCAGGAGCGGGGTAGAGAGGGCTGGCTGGCTGGGTGTGGGTGCTCAGGGTGAGGTGGAGGGTGCAGGCTGGGTTGGTGCTGGAAGAGGGTGCCCAGGGGGGTGAAGGGTGCTTGGGGCACATAGGTGCTGGGAGAATGTGCCACGGGTGGGGTAGAGGGTACAGGCTGAGTGTGTGTTGAAGGAGGATGCCTGGAGCAGCGCAGAGTATGTCCTGGCTGGTCACTGGGGGAGGGTGCCTGCTGGCTGGGCACTGGGGGGATTGTGTAGGGGGGTGCTGGCTGGATGCTGGGGAGGGTGTCTGGGGTGGATGCTGGCTGGCAGGATAGGGTGCCTGTGGCAGGTGCTGGCTGATGCTGGGGAGGGTGCCCGGAGCAGGTGCTGGCTGGGGACTGGGGACGGTGTCTGGGGTGGGTGCTGGCTGGGTGCTGGGAAGGGTGCCTGGGGTGGGTGCTGGCTGGGGACTGGGGAGGGTGCTGGCTGGGTGCTGGGGAGGGTGTCCGGGGCAGGTGTTGGCCGGGGAGGATGTCCAGGGCGGGTGCCAGGGGTGGGTGCTGGCTGGGTGCTGGGAAGGGTGCCAGGGGTGGGTGCTGGCCGGGGACTGGGAGGGTGCCAGGGGTAGA
This sequence comes from Mauremys mutica, assembly GCF_020497125.1. Taxonomy (NCBI): domain Eukaryota; kingdom Metazoa; phylum Chordata; order Testudines; family Geoemydidae; genus Mauremys; species Mauremys mutica. The sequence continues at coordinate 2,192,338 of NC_059080.1, forward strand.
TGCCGGGGTGGGTGCTGGCCAGGTGCCAGGGGCGGGTGCCAGGGGCGGGTGCTGGCTGGGGACTGGGGCGGGTGCCAGGGCCGGGTGCTGGGGAGGGTGTCAGGGGTGGGTGCCAGGGGTGGGTACTGGCTGGGGGCTGGGGAGGGTGTCTGGGGCGGGTTCTGGCTGCGAAGTGGGGTGGGTGCCCAGAGTGGGTGCTGACCGGAGCGGGTGCCCGGGGTGGGTGGCAGGGGAGGATACCAAGGGTGGGTGCTGGGGTGAGTGCCAGGGTGAGTGCCAGGGGAGGATACCAGGGGTGGGTGCCAGGCTGGGTGCCAGGGGTGGGTGCCAAGGGAGGGTGCCAGGGGTAGGTGCTGGCTGGGTGCCAGGGTGGGTGCCAAGGGAGGGTGCCAGGGGTGGTGCCAGGGGAGGATACCAGGGGTGGGTGCTGGCTGGGTGCCGGGGTGGGTGCCAAGGGAGGGTGCCAGGGGTGGTGCCAGGGGAGGATACCAGGGGTGGGTGCTGGCTGGGTGCCAGGGAGGATGCCAGGGTGGGTGCCAGGGTGAGTGCCAGGGGAGGATACCAGGGGTGGGTGCCGGGGGTGGGTGCCAAGGGAGGGTGCCAGGGGTGGTGCCAGGGGAGGATACCAGGGGTGGGTGCTGGCTGGCCGGCTGGCACTCTCCGGCCCGGCACATTCCAGGCAGGCGCACAGAGGAGCTGGGCGCAGAGCCGGCGGGCGGGGACGGGCAGCTGGGCAGCGCGCCCGGAGCACCGGCCAGGCTGGGCACTGCCTCTCCGCTCCCAGCGCTGGATCCGCAGCAGGAGGCCATGGAGCCGGCGGGGCCGGAGCCGGAGCCGGAGCCGGGAGCCGGCGCGGGGCCGGAGCGGGGCGCGGAGGAGATTGACATGTCCCTGGGTAGGTGCCGCCCGGGGCGCGCAGCCTGGAGCGCTTGGAGAGGCAGAGCGCACAGTGCGCCGGGCGCAGCCGGAGGGGAGCCGGGCCCCGCCAGCCCCGGTCTCTGCGCTGGGCTCCGCGGGGCGCAGCCCCTTGGCTGGACGGGGCGAGCCGAGCCCCGTGCGCTGGCGTTTGCCGCAGCCCTGCGAGGGGCCCATCCGGGCTTGGCACGGCGCCCGGCCCCGCTGGGTGACCCCTGGGCCGGCTGGCGGAGCTGCCCCGGGGCGCGCCGCGCCTGGTGTCCCGGAGTCCGAGAGCGCCTGGCCTGGCCGCCCGAGCTGGCAGTGAACGGGAGGTGCCCGGCAGCCCGAGCTTTGCCTGCGCCCGGCCGCCAGCGGCCCGCCCTCAGCACAATGCCCGTGCCATGAAATCATCCCCGCCCCCGGGCTGGGCGCTTCCCCGGCGCCCCTCTGCAAAGGGGCAGAAATGCTGGCGGGAGGCGAGACCTGATTCTGAGCCTTTCCTTGTTCTGCCTGTAACTACCGCCTGTGCAGGACTCAAGCGGCGCTTACCTGCCGGGGAGCCGCAGCTGGCATTCTGCAAGCCGGGATCTCCGAGGCTAGGACCCCCGGGCTCCGCAGCCAGTTGAGTCTGGTGCTAGAAGCAAACAAAACCAGAGAAAAGAAACTGCTGTCGGGTGTAGAGCTGCTTTCCCCACACCCTGAGTGTGCACAGGTGGAGCAGCAGGCGGGGTTTGGCTCAGCCCCAGGCCAGCAGCTTGTTTCTGGGTATTTACAGTGAGCAGGTTCAGGGGAATGACATGTGGTCTTTGCTGGGAGAGTTGGGATGTGTCTACTCTAAGGAGGAGGAATATTGTGACCATGGTGAAAAACCAAATACTGCAGCAGGAAGGATGCTGACTTTTTTCAATTGTGCGCTAATAAATGAAAACTAGAAAAAGGAATTGACCCAGTGCCATTTGACTGGATGAGGCGGATTAGATGCCCAATTCTGTCATGTCCCGTTGAAAAATTCGGCCTTTATAAGTAAAATTAGTTCCCAGTTGCAGCATAAATCTAGGAATTTTAGGGGCCTAGTCAAGTGCGGTGGATATTAAAGGGAGCTGGAGTAGCCCCTTCCCAAGGACCAGTAACATCAGAGTAGCTGTTTTGTCAGGTTTCCCCCCTGTATTTTGAGGTTTCTGTTATGTGACAGTGCCCCATAGAATTACACAGAAAGACAGCAGGCTGTCAGGCATACAGACCATGCCCCATACAATAGAAAGCTCAAGGTTACATTCCAAGAGAATGTATGGCTGTGATAAATGTAGTGTGTGTGTTAAATGGCAGAAAGAGAGCAGGTGGGAAAAAATCATAGTTTAAAAAACGGTCTCTGAATGCTGCTGAGACACAACCTAACTTCAGAGCTGAAAGTTTCAAACCCAGCAGGCCGGAGAGAGACCCATACATGGACCCTCGGCCAAAATGAAAACATGAGCCAGGGCCTGTGGTCACTTGGTGCTGAGACTATTTATAGCAGCTCGCTCATTAGGGCAGTCGTTTTCTGGCAGTGAATATGTTGATCTGGGCATAAACAACTGTCCTTTTATTAAGTCACGAGGTTTGGGATACAGATCCGGGAGGATTATTATACTGACATTTCCATTCTATAAACAAACTTTGCCAGGCTTGAATTGTTGGGTTAGCTTCGTACTTCTAATAGCTGCACGGGACTGTTTCTATCAGGACACAGTAGAACTTCTGGAGCAGAACAACAGAAAGTTCTATTGTTTTCACAGAAAACCCAGCGCCAGATCCTTGGCTTGGTGTGAATTGACGGAGCTTTACTGACTTCAATGAAGCTCTACTGATTTACAGCTGCTGAGGATGTGCCCCCTAATTTCACTATTTGTTTTGGGTCACTCTGGGTGACCCTAGCACTGGGTCCTCTGAGGTGTGGTTGTCCCTTCTGGACTGACTGAGCTCCCGCGGAAGGCGCTGCTCAGGACAGGTTTGAAGGCTCACTTTTAGCAGAACCTTTATGCTCCATCTCTCACTATTTGTGATCCCTGCAAAGTGCACCTACCTCAAGGGGGGGGGGGTTAATTTGGCAACGTAGGGGCCGCAGCTCTAAGGAGACACTTTCAGCATCAAAATCAGGTCTTTGGCTCTTCATTTTCAGCTATATTGGGCCTTATATCACTGTCAATGAGGAGTAACTCTACTGAAGTTAAAGGAGATACCGTGATGTGAAGTGGGTCTAAGGGAGATCAGAAGCAGATCCATAGCTCCTAATCCCACTGCTGAAGGCCTCTGTGATAGAGTTTATACTGCAAAGGCAGAAGGGAGGAGGGAGAACTCCTTTGGATCGTCCCAGTCACACATCAAGCTAGATATTTCTGCTCTGACACTGACCGAAGATCTGTCCCACTCCACTGCAGATGCTGATATTATAGCCCCAAGACTCAGTTCCTATGCACAGTCACACAGCAGAACATTATTTTTCCTCATTGTTGTCTCTTTTCTACAGCATTTACTTATGGAAATACAGAAGGGTCCCAGACAGGCCCACGGTAACCGTTGCTGTAGCTATTTCCTTTTCAGCATGGAAAGGTGGTCAAGCAAACAACTGAGTATTTTTCACTTATAGCAAAGGGAGAGCGATTTCCATCAGTCCTTGGATCCCAACATCTGCTCCCTGTTCCCACCTCCACCAGGAGCAAGCAGGGACTCAGCTAGGAATGCATCTCAAAAATGTCCGTGCTCCAACCTCACAGGAACACTTCAGTGAGACCATTAAAGCACATTAACATTGAGATCACCCCATGGGCTCTGCTCCCGGCAGACGGGTTCGCAAAATCACAAAAGCAGGCAGGGAGTCTAGCCTCCCTCGTACCTGACACTGTTCACTTGTATTCCTTTGGTTCTTGGTATTTTTGGTAGAGATTGACAAATGACAAGCACTTGAGGAATGATTTGTACCCACAATAATGGCTCTAGGAAATCTCCTGGCATGCGGCCACCTCCATCAAAGAACACACCTTCCACCAGTCTCTGCATAAGCAGCGGTGAAGTGAACACTCCATTATAAGCCTGATTTTGACAGTCCTTCCCCCACTAATTTGGTGAAAACAAACAATCTGCCTGGAATTCCATATACATTATCTGATGACAGGTTGGAACCTTTCTGGAAAGTTTGAGGCAAATTGAACGAGTTTTGGAAATATGAAATTTTAAAGGTACTTTTCATTTCTTGAACCTCTTCTTCTTCTTTTTTTTTTTTTTTTTGCACCAGACTTCAAAACACTTTGGGTTACAAAGCCTAGAATTATTTTAATCCACCTTGTTGAGAACTGGAGCCTTTGGCTAACTGGGGAGGGTTTCTTAGCAGAATCATTTCGCTAAAAGCAGTTGAAACATGCATAAAGTGATCCAGCGTCCACATGCTGCCTTGTGGAGAGTGTAAGAAGTTTGTAAAAGATGGATGGTAGCTTCCAAAACTGTGCAAAGCTCCCAGGCACATCCTAAGTAACCCACATGGGGGGCAGGAGCTCTTTCTGAAGCCTCTCAGAGTAGCAGCACCACCATGCTCCATCCTAAGGTGCATAGCTGTTTTTGTCTAGTTTAAGTGTTTCTAAAGCATGTCCTATCACAGTGGTCTATAGGCACAGGTATGTGTTTATGGAAATCTGCAGCTAACAGAAATACAGGTGCCTGACTGGAGCTGAACCAGCAAAAAACTGGAGTAAGACAGTGGTGAAGAGAGAGAGAGAGATTCTCCTTCCTGCTGACATAATGCCACTAATTTAGGTTTAAATGTATAAGGGTTTAATCAAAGGAAAAGTTAATTGCAGCCATATGAACGGGTGGCATTGTACAGGCTCAGGACCAATAATGTTACACCCAGAAAGGCAACAGAGTCCAGCAAAAGAAGACATGACCAACAGCCGGGTCTCATGCTGTGAGCACCGTGACCCAGTATCTCTCTCCCCACTGAACGAACAGTTAACCCCCCGAATCTAATTATAGGCCCTGCAGCAGGTGTTCTGTGGAGGTCTGGTCCCTTTTCTCTACCCATGTGTGGGGAGGCGGGGCTGAGGCTGACTCAGAGCTGACAGGTGGCGCTGTCCCAGTCACTAACCCGTTATAGAGCAGGACGAGGGCCAGCGGGTTGCTCTCTCCTTTTCCTGTACAGGCAGTGGGCGATTTCCAAAATACCTACCTGCTGCTGCTGCTGCTGGCCAGGGGGCAAACATGGAAACTGAATCCCTCTGTTCAACATGAAACCTAATAGCTGGTTCCCTTGGTGTAGGACAGAGGAGGGATCTGTTAGAGAGAATCTACCTCCCTGCCATGAAATGCAGGTATTTCCCCACTCAGTGCTCGTCTGTTTGTTCCTCTCATGCTGTTATAGTGCTCCGTGCTGGATAAGACCATTACTTTTCAGCTCATGTGGCCCATCCAATGGTTTGAGTGCACATTCCAAACAACTGGAGAAGTATCACCAACCCCGTGCAGTCAAAAGTCCTGAGTCAGGTCACTGAAAATCATGAGATTGTCTTAAAAGTCACGAGATTTTAAAATAATAATAATACAGTTTGGGTTGTTTTTATTTGCCTGCTGGTTTTTGAGCTTTCGAAGGGTTCACAATTTCAAAGTTTTTCCTTGCAGCCAGCAGGGCTAGAAATTTACGTTTATTTTTTAAATGGAAACAGAGATTCTCACTTAATCTCATAACTCCCAGAGCTGGGGCTTTATGAAAAAACATCACAAGACTCACGATAGATCCCTGAGAGTTGGGAACACTGTCGGGGGTATACACCTTTACTGATGTCACATTAAATGAACTCAGACCCCTAAGGAGTGTGATTCCTCATTTATCACCCCACTTTCAGGCCTTTATCATTGCTGTGCCTCGGGTTTTCCATCTGTAAAATGTGCAGTTGCAGGGACAATTAATTCATTAATGGTTGTATAGCATCTTACAATCCTCAGGGGGTGGCTGCTGGCGAATTGCTTATGGACCAAGGGCTTCGTTGTGCACTATGGGGGCAGTGCAAAGCTGCAGCACTGTCCCAGAGGTAGCAGTGAGCCGGATTACACTGCACGGAGCCTGGCACAGCAGGGGTCAGATCCATGGCCCTGCCTCCTCCTTACCCCTGTGGGGCAATGTATGAATGTCTATGGGGGCAGGGGGCTGGGGAGGACTGTGAGAAAGCCCCTTGTGAGGGCCACGCCAAGGGCGGGATCTCTGGGCAGCATCTGGCTTTCTGTGCTATACCGGAGGCCAGACATCTCTCTGCCCTTAGAATCACAGAATATCAGGGTTGGAAGGGACCTCAGGAGGTATCTAGTCCCACCACCTGCTCAAAGCAGGACCAACCCCAACTAAATCATCCTTGAGATGCGTATGACTAGTGCAGATACATGGTCCAATCCCTACAGCCATTTTCACGTACAGCCAAAGTCTGCTTTCAGGGACATTGCTGTAGATAAGGACTGATCTCCAGGCACTTAATCCAGATATGCGCCTGTGCAGAATGTGACCCTTAATTAAATTCAGGTACCAAGCAGCATTAGGTGTAGTTATTAAATTAATGCTCTATAGCTGTGGCTTCACAGGAGGAACAATGCTTCAGCTCTAACCTGCCTCTCCCTAAGCTGCATAGTCTCTAAGGTACCACAAACAGCGGATTGATTCCTTCTGCAGGTCTTTTCTCCATTAAAAACCAAACCAAACCTAATGGGAATATTGTCTAGCTGGTGTAAGTATGAGGAGATTGGGTGTGAATCGCTCGGTTTCTCTGTGTTGCTCGCAATGTATTTAATGGTGACTTTACTTTGGGATGGTGTGTGCGTTATTTTACTTGCAGGTGTTTATTTGCTCTCAAGTAGCCAGAATGGAACGTTCCAGCTCACAAGTGTTCAAACTTTCCCGAACTGTGACCCTAGGGTACAGCAGAAAAAGGTTTTTGGACGCCCCACGTCTAGCTGTAAGAGAGGGAAGGTGGTCACCACGTCACAGGCCCAGGTTGTGAACCCACGCTTCTGTTCATTTCTACCTTCCATTCACAGTTATAGTTACACATGCCGCCACCACCATGGGACCGAGCTGGGGCGTTTAGTACTTGGCAAGCCTCGTTTGTCGTAGCACAAGCCTTGTTTTCAATATGGAGGATAATTAGAAGTACTCAGTGGAATGTGATGTTAGCTGAAATTGCAGTTTTCCCTGGTTTTTTTCCTTTGTGTTTTCCAATCCAGATGACATCATAAAGCGCCACAGGAAAGGACAAACAGGCGCAAAGTTAGTAGGGGACAAACGAAGGCAGCAAGTCAAGAACAGGAATTCAGCATATGGAAATGGGAGACCCAGGTTCCGTACCTGGATGCAACGCAACCTGCAAGGTATGTACATGCTAAAGTGCAGCCATAGGAACTAAGGAGATGTTTAGGATGGAAGGACACCTGTGAAGCCAACCACACTGACTCTCCTCTTTTGAGTGTTCATTTGCACACCAAGCGATATCGTCCCAAACCTTTGCTTCTCTAATCCTGGACGGTTGTAATATCTACTTTTGCTCTTGGTAGCTTAGCAAAAAGGAATTTGTCTGTAACAATTGAATATCCAGGCTCTTTCAAAGCATAATTTCATGCCTTTCTCCCCCGCCTTCCTTCCTCATGAATTACTAATTCAAAATGACTTAATATCAACTCTTCCCTTTTGAGTTTTGCATATTTTAATTATACTCTTCATAATCCCCCCTTTTCCCAGAACACACTTAAATTACCCCTTAGGTTACCCTCTGATAGTTCAGTTATTGGAGTTAATTTGTCATTTTGCTTGAACCCATTATTTTTAGGATGTGCCTTGAATAATAATGTGTGACCACACAATAATCTAAATTGGCTCTACTACTTTTTATTCACAAAGCTCAAATGACTTCTTTTGTGCATCTTAGAATTTTTCCATCTGTTTTTTACTGCTGTTAAACAAGTTTGCTGAAGGTTTTAAAGGATTATTCTGCTCTATCTTAACTATTTCTCTTCTCAATGCAAACGGTATGTAGTGCAGTATGAGTACTGAGCATAGGTCTTGTTGGTGTTTGCCTTGTTCTTGGTACATTCTCAGTCAGCACAATGAGCAGCCCTCAACTTGCTACGGTTCAGAAGAAGTTACTCTTAATTTACCCTAGCAAATCGGACAAAAATTTTTTAGGATGTTGATGGTCTTGTACCCTGAACCACCATTGTTCAGCCATTGACAAGAGGGAACTCAGAGGTAACTAAGTCAAACTAAAGATTTTTGTGACATTTCCCAGGGTACAATCTGGACAGCTGAACGGCGGTGTCTCCTCAATTCTCCAACCTGGGGTTCCTTTTACTCTGCTCTGCTGTGAGAACTACCACTCCTTGTCTGTTCACACACAGCCTCCAGCATGTATGTCACTCCCAGATGAATTCTATGAGTGCTGCTAGCCAGCCATGCCTGAATTATATTGCAGAGCAACACCACAAACTCCCAGTCCCAGACTTGTCCCCAGAAATGTGCATCTTGTACTGCCCTGCTCCTTCCTTCTGTGCAGTACCAGCTCATAGAAAGTCCATCATTTAATTAGCAGAAAACGATATGCACAAACCCTGTTGTCTCAAATGGAGGTTTCCAAATACTGCAATCTAAACATCCACTGGTTTAGAAAAAACAATAAAATAAGTTTATTAACTACAGAACGATAGATTTTAAGCGATTACAAGGAATGAGGCATAGAAGTCAGAATTGGTTACAAAGAAATAAAAGGTAAAATGCAAACTAATATCTAACTTGATAAGCTAAGTGAACTTGAAGCAAAAAGGGTTTTCTCACCACATGCTCACAGCAGTCTGGCTGAGTTCCTTCAGCCAGGACCCAGTTCAATGATGCTTCTTTTGTCTTTCAAACATTGTTGATGCCATGAGTAGAGATGAGGGGAAAGAGGTGGTTTGTATCCTCTGTTCCTAATCTTTATATCTTTTCCTCTTCTTTGAGAATCATCTCCAGAGGGGGTTCGGGTGACAGCCAGTCTGTTCACACTGGAACCCGCATCTGTTTCATTGCCAAAATGTAAATTTCTTGCTTACACCCTTCTTCCTGCCAAAGAATGGCTGCTTAACCAGGTGATAGTCCATTTGATTATGCTGACACCAGGCTGTGGTGCTGGCTAAACTTTTGTCTCTGAGGAACTGATTTGGGCTGCTTCCCCAGATTTGGAATATGCCTCAGTAGCACAATACAGGAGAATCTTATAACTTTACATACAACATTGCCACACATATTTTACCAGGACAATAATGATCAGCAAATGATGAGTTTTCAAATGATACTTCACAAGGCATACTTTGTACAATGTGTATCATAGTTGTGTAAAAGTAGTGAAAATAGGGATATAGTCTGTCATAATTTTAGTGTAGGTATTCCTTTAAAAAAATTCCCTTATTCTTAATTTACATCGTGGTTTTTGCAAGCCTCAGCATTTTGCAGATTAAACTGCATTTAAGACTTGCTCCTGTAAGCTACAGAGCACCCACTGCCCCTGCCAGAGTTGAAGTCAGTGGAAGTTTAGGGTGCTCAGCACTGCCAAGAATTTGGCCTTATACACTGAAAGGGCTTACTTCAATTCAATCACCCCTGAAATGCAGCCAGTTCTGGGCTGAAGTGTGATCGTTCTTATCACAAGTACCAGCAACACAACACTTCAGGGAGAGGGAATTGAGTCTCTGAATAAAGCAGCAAGGGATTTACACAGGTGAAACGCAATTGCCTGTATTGCAATTTGGCCTAAAACTTGGTGAGGGTTGCTCCAGAGAGTCTGCAATGCCAAGCGGTTATTGGAGTTTCTGTGTTAAATCTTCTCCAAGAGGGACTGTTAAGCTCTGCTCTCATGGGAGCTCCTCTCAGAACTCAGCTTGCTGGGGCAGAGGAGGCTCTTTGCCAGCATAGCTGTGCTCTGCACAAACACAGTTTGGAGCTCCCCGTGTCAGCACAGAGCAAGTCCCCTGATCAGCGGCATGCCCTGCTGAGTTTAGGAAAATCTGCTGTAACGAACATTGCCCCCACTACGTCAGAGGTGGGGTCTGCAACTTTTAAAATAGCAACATACACACAGTGTATTCTGGGTCAGACTCTCAGCTGCTGTAAATCCAGGGAGCGCCGTGGAAGCCAGTGGAGCAGTGGTGATTTACACAAGCTCAGGCCTCAGTGAGTGGAGGCTTTGCAGTGTGAACTGACTGGCAGGAGCAGGATTTTTTGACCCTGGCTCCTGTTAGTATTAATCCCTCCTGCTGCACCAGTGAAATACAGTAAAACCTGCCAAGAGCAAAAGTGGTTGCTTGTAAGAGGTGGTCTCTCTTCAAAGATATGGCATTGGCACCCTTACTTCTGCACTGCTGCTGGCCACCGTGCTACCTTCAGAGCTGGGTGCCCGGCCAGTAGCTACCGCTCTCCGGCTGCCCGGCTCTGAAGGCAGAGCGAAGATCGGCAGCTGCTGGCCGGGTGCCCAGCTCTCAAGGGAGTAAGAAAATGTGGTCACTGGTCACAGATGACAGCTGGTCACTTTTCATAGTTTCTTCACAGTTAAATTATAGGGGGGAAAGTTCTGTGGCCTCTGCAGGTGCTTGTGACAGGTGGGTTCTCTTCAGAGGTGGTCGCTAAGACAGGATTTATGGTCCCCTGAAAAGCCACCGCTGAGCTCAGTGCCTCCTGGTGGCAAGGAAATGCACCGCTGAGCCTGCTTTCTTCTCTCCCTGTGCAGAGCCATGCTAGCCGGCTCGCCGGCCTGCGGGGAAGGTGGTGGGTGGGGAGCATGATGGTGGCGTCTGGCAGCTAGGTGAGAGGAACAAAGAGAGAACAACCCAGGCATGGCGAGGAAGAAAAACAAGATGGGGGCAGACAGAAACACCCCCATGGGGGCAGAACAAGGAGAGCAGGATGGGAGAATGGTTAACAACAGCTTGGGACTCCAGGAGAGAGAGCCCAGGGCTGGCCATGAGTCATCCTCTGTCAACCAGAGCGAGAGGGGAATGTTCCAGGGAGCAGTGGAAGAAGAGGGTGAAAGGCATCTTCCTCCTTCAGATGCTGAACACGATTCCAGAGCAAATCCGTGTGTAAAGCTAATTTCCTGGAGGAAGGCCCCCAGCTCCGCCCAGATTATGTAGATACATCAAACCACAGCTTTCTATCCCTTCTCTTCCTCCCTGCTCAGATGCACCAACTTCATTCATTCTGCAGCCACTGCTGCAGTGGAGTCTCCAGTATTTAGAGTGGCCATTTGCAGGGCACCACAACCAGACGACATTATTGACCCTATAAAACTTATGAACAATGCTGCATATTCTTGAGTGCCATCTAGTGGCACCATGTCCATTGACTATCGACCCAGCCAGCCCCCTCTTCATAATAGCCAGCACCCTCCTAGTGCTTCACTGCTGTTAGGACCAAAGCATCCTACATCTGCCCTTCCCTTCTTTCCCCTTCGAACTACTATATTCCCTCAACTAACTTTCCAACAATTGTCACCAGTTGGGGCTACAGCCTTCATCAGTACTCACTGTGGGGCGCTCTGTCTTCACTGCAATATAAGCCCAGGGTCGATCTGGCAGACCCTGGGGAGCCTAGGGCTTAGAATCATAAAGCCACAGGGTCATCTGGTCTCACCCGCTGCCAAGGTGCAGGATTTGTTGTGTCTAAATCATCCAAGACATGTGGCTATCCAGCCTCCTTGTGAAAACCTTCAGCGGAGCTTCCACGATACCCCTAGGCGACTGTTACATTGTCCTACTGTTCTTACAGTTAGGAAGGTTTTCCTGAGATTTAATCTAAATCTGCTGTGCTGTAGTTTGAACCCATTGCCTCTTGTCCTGCTCTCTGTGGCAAGAACAAACAACTTTTCTCCATCTTTTTTGTGTTAGCCTTTCAAGTATCTGAAGACGGCTCTCATAGCCCCCCTGAATCTCCTCTTTTCCAAACTAAACATAGCCAGTTCCTTTGGCCTTTGCTCACAGGGCTGCATTCCAGCTCTCTGATCATCTTTGTCACTCACCTCTGTATCCTTTCCAGTTTCTCTACATCCTTTTTAGACACTGATGACCAAAATTGGACACAGTTCTCCAGCTGAGGCCTAACCAGCACTAAGTAGAGCGGTACTCTCCTGTGACTTGCATGCTGTGCCTCTGTTCATGCAATGAAAAATTGCATTTGCTCTTTTTTGCAACAGCATCACATTGCTGGCTCAAGTTGAGGTTGTGATCCACCACAACTCCCAGATCCTTCTCAGCCGCACTGCTGCCAAGTCAGTTTTCCCCCTTTCTGTATTTCTGTATTTGGTTTTTCTTCCTTAAGTGCAGCACTTTACATTTGTCTTTGTTGAATTTCATCTTGGCTATAGCCCAGTTCTCCAATTTATCAAGATCCCTCTGAATTTTAGCTCTATCCTCCAAAGTGTTGCAAGCCCCCTTAGCTTTGTGTCATCTGCAAACTTCATCAGTAAGCTCTCTCTGTCTACATCTTGGTCATTAATATTGATGTTAAACAACACTGGACCCAGAACAGATCCCTACAGAACCCCACTGGAGACCTCCCTCCAGTCCAACATCATTCCATTATTAGTTACTCTGTTTGCGGTTGTTTAACTGATTATGTATCCACTGCATGGTAGTTGATCCAGCCTGCATTTCCCCAGATTATTTATCAGAATGTCATGGGGGACTATGTCAAAAGCCTTGCTGAAGTTCAGTTATATTATGTCCACCATGTAGTCCCTAGCCACCAAACCAGTTACCCTGTCAAAGAAGGAAATCAAGTTGGTTTGGCATGATTTGTTCTTGGTAAATGCAGGTAGTCAGAAATTGAATGAGCATCTACACTCATGTGTAACTCTAGGTTAGGAATTGTTGAACTCTGGGTCCCAACCGGGGCCTCCAGCATCCACACTCTGTTGTGTGAGCTTGTGTCCAACCACCCCTATCCCAGAACTCCTAGTGTCCTCCCAAAATGTGGCCACTGCAGCTCTTTGTTGGTGGTACAATGTGGGAAAACATCACCGTCCAGGGGACAGGAAGTCGGCCTGTGGGATTGTGGGGTACTTTTGGCAGAGTTCCAGAACAAGACTCCAGTGGGGCTGCATGTACACTGCAAAGCCCCAGGGCCTGAACCCTGGGTCAAACCCATCCATCTCTCTGGGGTCCTGGGTCTCAGCCCTGGGCTAGTGTGATTTGTGTGTAGATGGAAGGGGGGTTAGGCTTGAGCCCTGGGCTTACACTGCAGTGCAGACGTCACCTGTGAGGCCCATGTGTCAAAGGAACATCAGTGCTTCATAAGAACACTTCATCTCTAGCTGCTCAAGTCATCATGAATTATTGACTCAGTGCTGTAGATAGACTGTACCTGCTTTGCATTTTGCACTACTGAAGTTATGTAGAGTGCAGTGTTTTGTTAACTGCACGGAGATATTAAGCATTGTAAAGCATCATGAGCTATGCTTGTTCTTGAAAGTATGTCCTGACCAATAATGTCTACATGAGTGTGAATATACAGTTTGTTGAGACGGCCTCTCTGAAAATGACAAACAATTCTGACTACACGAGTTTATCACATATAGTAATTAGACCATAATGCACCATAACTTCACCTAAAGATTAAGAGCTGTTTTACTCTCTCTTTACAGTTCAGAGAGCACAAAAGCATGAACAGGCTTTGAGAAAAGAAAATATCACTAAAGCTAAATGGGTTTTAAGCAGTGTGTGCGTGGACTGCTCCTTTGTTACCAACAGCAGCAGCAGGTAGATGCAGAATTTATGCAAAGGTTTATAAAGCTACAAAAGGGAATAGACCCCTGTTCATTTATGAAGCCTCATCATCTGGGCATTCATGACCATTCCCAGCCTTTTGCAGGTTAATCCTCCAGATGCGTGCGCTCATTTGCGTGTCAGTGGCCAGAGGGCACTGGAATCTCACAGCTATTTCATAGCAATGTGGGGATGGGCGCTCCGGCGGCAGACGGGAAGGCTCGTTGGGGTACTGTCTTTATTACAAGTCAGAATTGTCTTCTGTCCACAAGTCAGTTAAGTCTTAACATTCAGACCTTTCCTAAATCAAATCAGATACAGCTTTAAACCTTGAAATCGAGTCACTGGAAAGACAAACCCCCCTTACATTTTTAAAAATTAATTCACTTGGTTTTGAGCAAAACAGCTCCCACCATTCCAAAACACATTTCAAGCTCCTGTACTAAGAAAATCCAGTACATTTTAATTTTGTTATTATTAAAATTGTTGCTCCCAGGCTGACACTAAGTTTCAACCAGACACATTTTGAAATAAGAGGTGCTTTCAAAATAAGGATTGATAACAATGCTAACCCAGAGTAGCTGTGCCTCCAGAGCTCCCTGAGCACTGTCAGCAGAGTTACCCTTCGGTCCATGTGAATGAACCCGGTGAAGCATTCAAATTCCTAAGTCCAGGTGGTGAAGGATTCTAAAACAGGTGTTTCTCTTCCTAGGACCCAATCGATTTAGAAGAGGGTTTGGACAGCAGCAGTATAACAGGAGACCATTTAGAAGTGCCATGGCCGGTCCAAGAGGAAGAGTAGCTGCCACATTAAATGGAGCGAGCCCTTTAAACCGGCAGGCGTTAGCTCCAGAGGTAGGCGGGCCGGGGGGGAGGAATCCACAGCTGTTCCTCAGTGTCACAGCGTTCTGGAAGGGCCTGGGGTTTTTATCTTGACTTGCCTAAGAGAAGAGAGTCTAAGCAGAGAATGTTTTCTTTGTTGTCCAGTTAGGCTTATAGGATGTGAAGCTTGTAATGGTGTCAATGTATTTTACAGAATCTGTGCCGCTTGGCTGTGCAAAAGCAGCCCTGTCTTACAGCGATTCCAGGTCACCTCCCCTTACTGTGGCCTCTCCCAAGTAAATAGCTGAAGAGTCACCATCAGTTTTGCCCACACAAGGCAAGATCCAGTGCCCAGTGAGGTCAATGGGAGGACATCCATTGATTTCAATGGGTTTGGAAAGATTAGGTCTGTATGACTCATTGGCATATGGATAATAGTCTTTGATTCTACAGGGGTGCTAGCGACAGCTTTGGTTAAGGTGCTCAACTGCTGCCATGATAAACTCCCCTTGGGGGTAACTTGTGACTTTCTCAGACTTTCACTGTGTCAGCCTGAAATCCTTCAGGAGTGGGGTTTTGTTTGATTGGTTTTTAAGGTTTGAGTGAAAAAGTGATTCAACTACTTTTAGCATCGAGAGAACAGGGGAACAATACACCTTTGCCATTAAAATAATTCTTGTAACTTTGTTTTGAACATCTCTGGCACCAAAATGGTTTGGGACAGAAAGCTGAAGTGTAGCATGTAGCTAGTCCTGCGGGAGGAGAGTTGCCTTTTGCTGTCATGGTAGAAATCCATTTTGATTTGGGTGGGTTAGGAAGGTTTGAAAATAGTACTTCACATGTGCTCAATACGTTTTTTAAAACTAATGATAACTCATATAATGACAATCTCCTGATAGTGAAAGAGGGCAGCACTGCATGTGTATGGAATTCGGTACTTATTTAAAGGGCATGTAATGAATTAGGTACGTACTGACTATGGCAGGATATTAAGAGAAAGTAGGAAGTAGTTGCTAGGGAGCATAATTCTAAGGTAGCTTTCATTCCACAGAAATTAACGGAGTAGGAGTCTGTGAAAACATATATCGGTTAGTGGGTGGGGACAGTGAGATGGGGATGGTCCTACAGCCATGGAGGGGGATAGTAAGTAGCAGTATTTAGAAGAAATGCAGCAGCTCTGCTTTACTGAATGGGGATCTTTTGAGGTGTCTGGTCTTCCACATTCTAAGGCTCTGATCCAGCAAGGTATTTCAGCGCATGAGTGAACAGTAAGCAGTAGTTTATTGAATGAGGCAGGATTTCAGGGGGGTTGTGACCTGGGGTCATACTGTCTTTGCATAATCCTGTGTCTCCACAAACAAGTTTTGGCATTTCTGTTTTCCCTCTGAAATATAATACACCCACACATTCCCTTTGAAACATTCTAGCCTGTCATTCATAATTTCAAAAAATTGTTAATTAGTTAAAAAAAGAGAGACATGATTGAGGAAAAGAAGTTGCTACAATATCATAGATCAGTGGAAATATTCATGTCATAGTGGGAAAGATCACAAAACATCTCAGGATTTAATAAGCTTAAGGGATCGATTACATACCATGTCAATTATCAAAGAAGAAAAAACACACATCAGGATCTTTCATAATAATACAAAAGTCACGTAGGAAATAAGAGACAAGGTGACCCTTGGAGTACCTTTCCCAGACCCGAAGAAGAGCTCGATGTGGCTCGAAAGCTTGGCTCTCTCCCCAACAGAAGCTGGTCCCATAACAGATATTTCCTCACCCACTTTGTCTCTAACATCCTGGGACTGACACAGCTACAACTGCCCTGCACAAGAGAGAAGTCAGCCCCAGTGAAATTAACATGGGGACAGTGGGAGTGAGTCAATTCCAAGGATGAATCTCCCTGAAAACTGCCAAACAAAGCCCATCCTGAATGATGTGCTGAGAAACGCAGACTGCTTGGACACACTCAGTCTTTCCAGCAGACCAAGTACAACCATGTACAAAAGGGAAGCAAGTCAGTCCAGCAAACAAACAAATAGATTTAAGCACTGCCTGGCCCCCATGGCAGTGTGGCTGGGGACAGATCAGGAACAGCATTCATACGAGTATTCTGGTAGAGACTAATCCCCTGCTTTGTCATATTGGGTGACCCTTTTCTCTGGCTACTGAGAAAGCAAACTCGGCAATTATTGCTGATCGCAAGTGAGCTGTTGCTATGTTTTAGGGCAACCAGCATGATGAAGTGCTTACAAAAAGCAGTGACAGCGGACAGCCTGAAGCACAGAGATGGCTACCCCAGCGCCCCAAGAGATTCAGGACAGCGGGACTCCCTGGCCAAGCCCCAACTAGAAGGTAAACAGTCTGGTACATTGATCTGACTGAGAAATTATTTCCTTGTCAATTTGGAAGACTCTCTCGTGCTATTAAATCTCCTCTCGTTCTGCATTGACTGGCAAGGTGCAGCAGCCATGGAGTGCACTGTACTTTATGAAATATTCCTTCTTGTATTGCTAAATCACTTGGAAATAAGCTTACTGCATGCTTGTGTTTAATAACCAGACATTTCCTCTGCCACTGTTAATAATACATTAGAATTTCAACTTGTATTAAACATTTTGTCCGACACTTTGATTGCACTTGTTACTTTTGCCTTTATAAAAACAGAAAATTTAACTTGAAAATAAAATAAAGGAAAGGTGCTAAAACCTTAAAGCCAGAGTCCAGTAGCCTAATTCACACTAGATTGTACCTCACTGCACAGGAAGCACCACTGAAACCAGTGAGCCGACTCTTGGAGAAGGCACTACTGACACCAGCAAGGTGATCTGAATCTCAGCCCAAGGGACTGAAAATAAGGAGAGCAGGGAAATTCTGAGCTGAGGCTGATGATCTCTGCAGACATTTTAAGGCTAGAAGGGACCAGTCTGACGTGTAACACAGGCCACAGTATTTCACCCCGTTACTTCTCTGCCAGTATGAGTTGTAGATTGGGCTGCACTAGTCCCCTGCTGCACTACGCGTGAGTGAGCTCAGGGACCCACTCCTGTGTCCTGGGGAACAGGGGCGCAAGGGGCAGGATTCAACACAGCGGCTGGAGACGGTTGGAATTTTTCACAAAAACAGCTTGATGTCAACAAAATGTGATTTTTTGATGAAAATATTTGAAACAAAACCAGAACGTTCCTTTCCTTTTGAACTGAAGTGTTCCAATGCGTAAAACATTTCTGTAGGCAAGTTTTGGATTTCTAATTTCTGTCCCGTCCCTTTTCCTTTTTTACTCCCTTCCCCCAAATTAAAATATGGAGCGAGAGAGAGAGAGAGGAGGAGGCAGGGAAGAAACCCCAAATCTGAGACTTGAAAGTTGACATTTTTTTCTTTTTGGAAAACACCAAACTTTAGTTTGTCATTTCGTTCAGAAATTGTCCTGGGAATAAAACTAACTGTTTGATCCGCTCCTAAGGGAATAATCGTGTAACAGGGAGCAGCACAGGAGCCTCGTCCCAGCACAACGTCCCATGGCATAACTCCTGTTAGGCCAAGTGCAGAGCTGCCCAAGAGACTTTGGCTCCTCCCAGCTCTGCACGAGAAGCGTTTGGAACGTCTGACTCGTAGCAGCAACGTTGCCAGCCCTGGGCAGCTGGCAGTTCCTGGGTTGCTTTTCATGTGTTTTAAAATCAAACCCAGTTAGATTATTTCCTATTAAGCTGATGACTAGACCTTTCCCAGTGCTCCTCCTCAAGGCAATCGTTTCGTCACTTTGCCTCTTTTCTTTTCATTGCAGGCCTTTCCCGCTAAACAGGAGACCAGCCTTCCAGCAGAGGCAATCCAAAGTCAGCTTTACCAGAGGGGTCAGTGTGCCACAGGCTCTTGTAAGATCTGACAAGCTTGATAATTATTTAAATGTGAATCGTCCTGTCTCCCTCCCCCCACATGTGAATCCTTGCTTCTGCAATTAGCTGGGAGAAATAGCCATGGTTATACAGAGTGCATGGCCCAGAGTGTCAAAGGCCCCTCACCCATTGAAATCCAGCTGGGCCTCTATTCCAAAAGCGAGTGAGCATATGCAGGATCGGGGCCGTAGTTGCTCTTATGCTGTTCACTCAGTTCTAAGTGTCCTGCACATGTCTACGTGTCCTGGTGCTGGCCTCTAAGGGGGTGTGTGCACAGCCCACAGCACTGCACCTGCAGCCTGGGTCGAGAGCCTGGGGTTAGCAGGGCGCATGCTGAACAGAGCTGTGCAGACCGTGCTTGGAAGCTGCAGCTCAGGCTGGGGATGGGCTGCGAAGCCTGGCATCTTCAACGGGCTGTCTACACCGCTGTCCTGGAGCACTCTGCGCCCTGCTCACCGGAGTCTGTCGATGCAGGCTGGGGGGACTTGCTCCCGGGCGCTGCGTAGACATGGGTCACATCCATTTCTGGCCTCAGTAACTCTCCTCCTGCTACTGGCAGAGATCAGACCAATGCCTATGGACAACCATGCCCCTTACAATAGTGAACATTCAGACTATTTGTTCAAGCCAAATTACTGAGATGCTTGTTGGCATTGCTCCGTGGGCCCTGATCCTGCAACCACGTGCCAACAAGAGCACATGGGCATTCGTGGGCATCAGTATGTTCAGGACCCAGACCCAGAGCAGCGTGCACTAAATGATAATGCTGCATTACAAACAGGGGCGGCTCTAGCTTTTGTGCCGCCCCAAGCATGGCAGGCAGGCTGCCTTCGGCGGCTTCCCTGCGGGGGGTCCCTGGTCCTGCGGCTTCGGCGGCTTGCCTGCGGGAGGTCTGCCGGTCCTGCGGCTTCGGCGGCTTGCCTGCGGGAGGTCCACTGGTCCTGCGACTTTGGCGTACCCGCCGCTGAATTACCGCTGAATCCGCAGGACTGGCAGACCTCCCGCAGGCGCGCTGCCAAATGCTGCCTGACTGCCGCCCTCACAGGGACCGGCAGGGCTCCCCCCGCGGCTTGCCGCCCCAGGCACGCGCTTGGAGCACTGGTGCCTGGAGCCGCCGCTGATTACAAACACAGAGTCTCAGCTTACCACTTTGGCCTCTGGCTAATAACAGTAGAATAGGCGATAAAATCGGGTTTGCTTGGACTGCAAGACAGAAGGGACAGAGCAAAATTAGCCCCGACTAATCCATACATTACAGTGAAAACCAAATTCACTGCCTTGTTGGGGATATGCAGCTGGAGCCATGTCGGTCCCAGGATATTAGAGAGAGCTGGCGGGTGAGGGAATCTCTCTGATTGAACCAGCTTCTGGCGGGGAGAGAGACATGCTGTCAAGCCACACCGAGCTCTTCTTCAGGTCAGGGGAAGGTGCTCCCAGCATCACAGCAAATAGGAGGCGGAACAGAGTGTTTAGCATAAGTAGTTAGTGAATATTCTAAAGGACCATTCTCCGTAGAGTGGTGATATTCTGTGTAAAAATCGTTATTTTAAGCTACTTTAGAGGGAATTATTTCTCGGAGGGACAGCTTCTAACATCAATCTCTCTCCTGCATTTTATTTTACAGCAAACAGAACCACACACAGAAGGCAAACGACCATGGATGAGAAGGTAATTGGGAGAATTAAAAGAGACACACACACAATCACTACGCGAACCAAATGGACTAACTTTCTCTTCCCCGGCAGGTGGCAGCTGCAGCCCAGCTCTGGAGCAGTTCTAACCATTTCTGTCTGTAATCCTCAGGCAAGCCACACCAACATGTGAGTACATGGCCATGGTGTATGGTTTTAGACAAGCTGCTAAGATCTGTGACGCTGAAAAGGTCCCCCTGAAATCCCTTTTGCACTTTAGAGCTGAGTGAAGAATTCAGATTAAGATTTCCAGACAATATGACCTCTTTCTGCTCCTGGAATAACTGAAAGCAGATTGCAATTTCCTCCCATTGATTCATTACCTGGCTTGATCTGCAGGGACAGTGCTTGTGGAACTAGTGGTGGGGAGCGAACCTGGGACCTCGGAATCTAAGCGTCTGTTTGAACTCAAGGGCCAGCTCCATTTGCTGGTGGTAGCTGATATTGTGCAACCGCTGGAGAGACACCACTGGCCCATGGGGGGTACTGTGGGTCCACAGAGGGGCACTGGAGAGTGATGCTGCTCCAGGCCCTGGCTGGAAGAGGGGCTTTCGTGCCGTGCAGTGGCAATGCAGGCAGCAACTAGCAAGCCCACCGCCATGGGGCTGGAGTAGCAGTGGAGGGGGGCTGGGCTCCAGTGCCTTGGGCTATGGCCCAGACTGCATCTCCCTGTAGCCCCCGCGCTGCACGCCTGCTGGGAGCTACGCGGCGCTGTCAATCACACTCCTCAAGACGGCAGTGAACCATACCCCCAGAAAGGCTAAGGAGATGCAGGTGGCCCTTTCAGCTGCCTGCTGCTAGAGAGTGATTGAAAACGAGCGACCTTCGCTTGCTAAGTAAACGCTCCATCCATTCCACAGGCCGGGAGGCAAGTGGCCGTTCCTCAGAGGCAGGAGACCCCCGCCAAGGACAGCCAAGCCCCAGCCCCGAGGAGTGCCGCTAAGATTCAACTTCCGTGCGATGGCGAATCAGGTAGAGCGGATGGCACGAGTGTGTGAATGCTCAGATCAGCTGGAGGTGCCAGGCTCCGTGCTGCACGGCCGCAGGGCACAGTTGCCGTGTGACCACTCGGATTTTCCAAACAAAATGTTTCCATTTGGATTCAAAACCCTTTTTTGTTTGAATTTTACTATTTCAATTTTATATTTTAAAAAGTTTAAAAAAATATCTTGGTAACTAAACATTTTGTTCAACCTGAAATCGTGTTTGGGGATTTTCCAGTTTGGCTGCTGAATCAAAACGTTGGTTATTCGCACAGCTCTAGCTTTCCCACTGTCATACCCAGAATAGCTCCAAGCTCCTGCTTTATCTTCCCTCGCGGTTACTCGAGTTCCTTGCCAGATACTGTGCACTCAGGTGCCCCCTGCTTGTTCCGGTCCTGACTAGGATACTTTAGTGGTCGGGTCTGGTGCTGATGGAGGTTTTCCAGCCAAATGCATTTAATCAAGCTCCTTGCACAACTCCATGTGATGGATAGTTTAATTGACTAGCTGGCTGCAGAAGCACATTCCTGGCGTGTTTTAATCAATACCCCCTGCAGATCTGGGTGTGAATCACGCTGAGCCCTCCCTTTCCCCTGCAGACCAGCCTGACCTTGGATGAGAGATTCTCCGGCCTGAGGAACAAGAGGCGTTTTACGGCAGCGAGGAACAGCAGCCGGACAGTCATGCTGCCCTAGTGCCATGTGTGTGGCCCGGGGATGGCGGATCCAGCCCAACCTGAATAACGGGCCACCAATAAAAGGCAATTGATTCCCTTTCCGCCGGCTACCTTGGTATTACACCATTCCCTTGCGTACACACAGGGAGTCAAGGTCCTGGCTGGGGCAGGGACAACCAGAACTTCAGGGCTAAACTCTTGGGCAGGCAGTGACCCCTAGATCTGCGTAACTGCCCCCCAGCCAGGGAGCGTGGCCAGACAGGCCCTGGTAGCGTGTCTTTAAGGGAGCTGCAAGCCATGGAGCTGTGGTTCTCCATCATTGCAGGGGGACCCACCAGCTCTGGGTGCAAGCCTGGTCCCCACTGCTCCTGTGGCAGTGACTCCCTCCCCCCACACTGCTTCCTGTGCAGGAGAGGATGTCTGGCCCTCCACCCTCAGATGGGCTCCTGGGGCCTCCTCTAGGCATCCTGCCAGCCCCCCAGCACCCAGCCTGTCACCCCCCTTGGCTTTGCCCAGGACTTGTTCTCCTCCTTTGCTTGGACGGGGGCCCTGGGAAGGCAGGGAGTCTGAGACCCAGGAGAGGAACCAGCACGCGGGTGACGAAAGGAAAGTGGGCCAGGCTCAGGGAGCTTTTCAGGTGTCAGCGTTTATTAGGGTGCTTTGCTTTAGTTCTTGTCCACCTGAATTCTGAACGATTGACTTATGTGGCAGGCCAAGCACTTTACAAACACGTGTGAAGACAGGGTCTGTACCCCAAGACTTTACAAGCTGAGGCTCCAGCCTGGCGCACGTCACACACACACAGTCCCATTGTGGTCGGGATACAGTTCGCATCAGGAGGGTGATCCAGGCCTTGCGTGCTAGGGGGTTTGCACTGGGCTGACTAAGGTTGCTGCCCCAGTGCAAACCCCGAGCAGACACATGCTGCACTGATGTGAAGAGCCTCGCAGGGGTGAGGCAGACCCTGGTTTGATGCCAAGGAAGCCTGTGCTGGTGCACGTTGGTTTTTACGTCACTGCAGCACGTCTGCACTAGGGATCTGCCCCGGTGTAGCTCCATTGGTGGCCAAGGTCCCAGTGTAAACAAGGCATTATCTGCATCGAGTTTGCAGGGCTGGGGCCTCCTGAGAGCCCCTCCAAATGAAGGCTAATGAGCGCGAACAGTGGAGCTTAGACTTTCCCAGACCAAGCTCCGTTACTAAATGCATCCCCCTCCTTCAGTCTGTGACTGCACCGTACATAGCCTGGCCTGGGCCTTGCCACGGACGGGGAAAGGGCCGTGCGTGACAGCGCGCTTTCAGCTTTACACCAGAGCAGCTAACGTGGTTGGACAGGAATTTTTGTGATCATCATGCATCCACATCACATGGATCATCTAGTCTGATCTCCTCTATAACACAGGCCAGAGAACTTCCCAAAACAATTCCCAGAGCAGAGCCTTTAGAAAAACATCCAGACTCGATTTAAACATTGCCGGTGATGGAAAAAACCACCATGATCTTTGGTGAGTTGTTTCAATGATTACTCTCATTGCTAAAAATGTGTCTTAATTCCAGTCTGAATTTGTCTAGCTTCAGCTTCCAGCCATTGCGTTGTTAGACCTGTCTCTGCTAGACTGAAGAGCCCCTTATTAAACATTTGTTCCCTCTGTAGCTACTTATAGGCTGTAATCAAGTCAATCAGGGTGTTCTCCGCTGTCATCCTGTTGGTACGTGCGTCAGCGACATGGCTGTACCGTGTATGTGGTGTAAGGGTTAGTTAAATAAAAGTAGGCAGACCTAAGAGCTAAAGGCCACATTGAGCTTGCCCTTTGTTCTCACTGACTCATGAATTTGGATGGTGCAAGAGAAAAATTTAGCCCTATGTAAAAGTGGACTGAACTGATAACCAGCAATATTCCAAAACATCACAGCCCACGGCGTATTGGGTCAGGCACTGGAAAAACACCACTTTCTGCCTTGCTAAGCATAAAATAGTGAAATAATTCTCTAAAATGTAAGTTACTTTGTTTTTGAGTTAGGTAGTTAACTGATGACCACAGCATACGTTAGTAGCTCAATGCAGTAGGTAACTGATGGACTTAACATATCTAACTTAGAAACAATTGAAAGCATTTTGAAGTGACTCGTGAATCTTTCCTTTTGCAAAATTGAATTTATGCATCACCTTTGCATTTGAAACTGGGGCGAGCGAAACATTTTCTCTAGCCCTGTATAATTTTGCTGCCACTAAGATTTTCATGCTCAGAAGTTTCCTCCAGCCCCCAAACATACCACGTGCCCAGCAGGTGGCGGCATTCAGCTGTTTACAGGAACCTGCAGTTGGGTGTAGAGGATTTCAGCTGGAGAGAGGAAAAAGCTGGAGTGGTAACAAAATTGCACAGACTTTGGAGGCCACAGGGAAGGAAGGGCATCTGCTAACGCTGGAAAATATTTCACTCACAGCAGCACTGGTCTGACTTTATTTTAAATAAACAGTTTCCAGGCTGCCAGAAGACGCATGGAGATCGCTGAGAATTTATGGCCTCAAATGCATTGTAGGGCAAGAGATGACAGGTAACATTTATACGGATTTAGTAAAACTAATGTCCAATCAAAGCTCTCGACAGCCCCCTAAACACTATCTTCTGCAGCAGATATCCTCACAGAACGTCCATTTCTGCCGAAGATACATTCATTTCACTGCATAGAGAAGAAGAGACCACCCAGAAAACTGGCTGAAATAAGTGACTCCAAGGAGTGGGACTTTATCATTTTGACCAGCGTTGCTGGACGTGATTTTTCCCCCCCTTATGCAGCAGCTCCCACAGTCGGTATTTTTCTAGCTGTTCAATGGAGGTCTGGTTGAACTCTCAAGCTAAAGCCGCACCCTGAATGAATTTATCAGATTAGGGATGAGTTCCCGGTCAATTTCCTCCATTGTCAATTTCCCCACAACCTTCCTGTTCTATGGACAGCAGGAGTAACTGCATTAGGGTACTTCTGATTGTTCCTGGAAGCGTGTTACTGACCCAAAGCAGCAGGTGTAGTCTCACATTTAAGGCCTCCATTAGACTCATCAGATCACTATGGTCAGTTGCATCGCAAGACAGCCCCTTTGAGCCAACGTGGCTCCTGCGCCCTCTTACAGCCCGTTTACTCCTAGCTCTGCCAGTAAACTGCCCCGGGAGGGGTGTGGGCAGACAGGGCAGCGTGCGACCCACTAGCTGCACACCAAGCACTTTGACGAGCATTAAACACAAAAGAGGAAATAGTTTCTTTTCTAAACAAAACGCTGCAGTTTTAGGTCCATCTTCATTCCTGGGTTGCAGGCAGCATTTCAGGTTCTAACTATGAAGGCATTTTCAATTAGAAAACTGTGCTAAAAACTCATTGTCCAACTGTATCTTTCAGCTTCCAGACTACAGGCACTTCCATTAGAAATTACAGCAGACACGTCACACTTAAGCCCAGCACGAAGTGATGTCAACAGGAAATCCAGGAAACCAGAGGCTCAGAAAGTTCATGCACTCACGAGTGAGGCACTGAAACATTCTCTCTAATCCGATAACGAAGCAAAGCTCATGGTCTGGCCTGTGCTCACAATAAATTAAATGGCTTTTGTGGTCATCAAACACCAAAATACAGCTCCCCCCTTTAATTGCTGACAAGAGCTGCCTTGTATAATTGCTGCCTTGTATAACCTCCACTAGAGACATGAACAGTTCAAGTGTTCCTTTAAGATCTGGCACCAGCTCAATGGTTAATGAGCATGTTCAGCCATGGTCCAAATCATGCTCATCTGCTGATCAGACCTGTTGGCTTCAGTCTGCCTCCTTGCCGTTGGGAGGGAAGCAGGACTTCGCCCATTTTCTGCAGTAAACAGATCTGGCTCATGTACACGGCCCCTTTGAACTCATGTCTATGGAGGGGTTGCCAGCTATGGTCCCAAGGTGAGGTGCGAGTGGGACAAGAAGCCGGGTTTGGTTTGGGTAGGGCTGGCTGTCCTGATCTGGCTGTGTGAACAGCTGGGCTGCCCGGTGTGTCGGTATCTGTGGGAGGAAGTCTACCACCCAATCACAGCGTGTCATGGAAATCCTGTTGGGATCTGGTCCAGTTTGAAGGGGGCTGCTTTGCAATGAACGAGCAGGGCGATCGATATGGCTGGGATGCTGGAGGTGAGCACCATTGCTGAGCTGTGCCATTTAAACACACACACACACGGAAATGCAGTTTTGAGCTTTGTTTCCCTAGGGCTGTAGCCAGGCATAAGTCCCAGGGCCAGATGGGCAGAGCCAACCGCAGGCATCTAGTGTCGGCCCCGTGGGGAGGAGTCTCTGCCCACACCTAGCAACTGGCTTTGGCACAATGTATGTGCTGCTGGCTGACTCCAGAACTCAGCTTCTGCGAAGGGGGCAGGTTAGGCAGAACGTTGCCCATTCCTTTACAGGGGGTCAGCAGCATCCTTCCCCGGTGCTGCGCCCGGCCTGGCTCAGCTCTGTTCCAGCCCTTTATCATCCTGGTAGCTGTGCTGGCTCAACTGCACCTGTCTGGCTGCCTTTCAACCAGCTCCAGGCGCCTCCCAGCTCTTCCCAGCCCAGTCAGGACTGGCCAGCTGCACCCAGCACACCAGCATCCTGGGCTCACCATGTGGGAGCAATCTCAAACTGCCACAGTGAAGTGTCTTGTGCACATGTGCTGTAGTTCAGGCACACCTTGCCATGCTGGCGGGAATGTCCCAGCAGCCCCATCTAGAACCTCCAGCCGAGACATCTGGGGCCTGCTTCTCATTTACACCAAGGCTCCTTCGCACCGTTTTGGCACTGAAAGGTCCCTCCACACTCCCAGAACCGTGGGAATAAGACTCAGGCCCTGGTCTTTGAAAACAAAGGATCCTGACTCTCTCTTTTTGGAACATACCCATTTACTGCTCTAAACACCAGCTCTGTGCAGCAATGCTTTGGGAGGCCACCAAGAGCAGGCTGCAGGCCGTCCTCTGTCTTTTTAAAATCACATTGCAAACTAAGGAGAGTTCTTGTAATTAGTTTGCACCACAAGGCAAAAACATATGTAACAGCATCCCTGCAAGTGACTCCCTCACGACCAGCCTACAACAGTCACCCAGGGGGTTAAGGAACAGAAATTCAGTCTGAGCTCCAAATGCCTGCATCTGATTTCCTGGAGCAGAGGCCCATGAGGACAAAAACGAGTGCGGTTTCAGGCAGACTGTGCTCTCTAGACAGTTGGCCAAGTCTATCCTGGCCGCGGAGAAGCAGCTGAATGATGGAACACCAGGCCTGGTAGAAGCTGGAGACTGGGCTGGTGCTGAAGTGCATTCTGCACTGACTGTGAAATGGGGAGCTGCTCTTCCCCCCCAGTCACTCCTTGCACTATCCCTCTTGCTGGACTCCAGTCCTTTTATTTTCTCGAGGGGGCGGGGGGGGAAATGCTCAAGCAAATTCTCAGCCTGGCTGCAAAGCCGAGTCACACAAGGCGTAAAGTCCCTTCCCGGCTGGGAGATGCCAGGCGAGGAGAGTGCAGGGGAAGGGTGGTTAGCGGAGGTGGAGCCCGTTATCAGCATGTAAGAATTGTTTGTCTTTCAGGGGCCCTTGGAGGGATTCAGGCAGCCAGAAACTGAGCTCAAAATATTTCACCAGAAACCTGAGACCCAACCTGCACCCCCGTCTCCGCAAATCCCTATGGACTTGCTGCCGCCCTGGAGATAAGCTAAGCAAAGGGGGAGATTTAGGGAGTGTATTAGACAGCGGCAGGTTTGGTTTTTTAAAAAAGAGGAAGTCTGAGCTGAACCTGAAGAGGAGAGCAGCAGTTCTTCCTGCATGCAGCAGAGACCAGACCGGTCCAGAGTGTCACAATGCCCTGAGATGGGGGAGAGCAGCATTAGGCCCTACATGGTGTGCGTCTTTAGAGACACTTGAACTGCTAACTTAGGCCACTATTTCCCCCTCAGTTGGGCACGGGGAAGTTAAAGATCCATTAGGACTTTTCCCTGCCAATGCAAGATGTACTTTGGAGACCTGTCAGGGCTTTCCCACTTCTCACTACAGAGCTGACTCCCCAGTTTCTCAGTTGTAATATGCTTGCATGGCACTCAGCCTTATTTTATTGTGTTTGTAGCAGAGCGGAATTAGACATAAACCCACGGTGGAGAAGATAAACGTACATTTACACATTGGTGGAAACCTCATTCCAAAAAGATTTCTGTAGGAAGCTGTGTAAGATCCCAGGAACAGAACGGGCAGGCAGTTGGATCAAGCAGCATGTTAGATACCCGATGTGGTTATCGTTTTCCACAAAGATCCTGTGATAATAAAGGTTTGGCCAGGCACTGACTGAAAAACAGTAAATTAAGGCCAGTAAACTAGTTAGAGTCTGTAGAATACTTGGCTTTCCCAGCCCTGTCATCCTAAAGTGAATGTTTATTTTGTTAATAAGCTGTGACCTATGGTAGGTGCAGGTGAGACTTAGGCTGAGGTGCCTGCTGCTCTGTGCCCTTGAAATCAGATAGCCCCTTTCAGAGTTCACTAATGGAGAATTAACTTCCATATGCATAGCAGAGCATTATTTGCATCTGCAGTCATGGACCTCTGACATTAACTCTTCAGCCAGATGACCTTTGACTGGCTTTTATAGGCAACGTAGCTGCTTTAAACTGCACCAATACTGAGGAAAAGAGAACAGTGAAAAATGATTTAAGCCTTATCCATTCAGGATCAGGGCCTTGGGTGTTAATACTAAGCCACTTCCCAAAGCAGGCTTTTTAAGTGCAGTGTTGACAACTTCCATGGTTTTATTGCAAATCTCATGATATTTGACAATGTTTTAATTAAAGCCACAGATCCAGTGAATTCATAACAATCTCAGCCTCCACTTACGCAAAGTGTCAGTTTCTAGCCCTCACTGCTGTGGAGAAAAGCTTCAAAGTGTGACCCAAGTGCCCCCTAAAGGCTCCGGAACCAGACGTCAAAGAAAAAGAACCCCCAAATATTACTGGTTTTTTAAATCTCAAGAGTTTTCAGCTAATCTCACGATTCTGGAGCCCTTGGAGTTAATCACACTGTATCTCTGGGCCAGAGCTAGTCTTGGGACCTTTCTAATGATTAGTCGAGATTTACAAGCATTCAGAGGTGTTCACCATTACAGTATCTGGGTCTCGGCTTTAGGCACCAGACCACACACAGGGCACTAAAAGCTGTGTATATAGTGCATGAAATATCCAGCTGGGCTAGAATAAATTCTAAATTTTCCCAGGGTCAGGCCAGAAGGCTGGGTTGGAGCAGAATGACTCTGGTCAATTCTGAAGCATATTAAGCAGACCAGAACTATTTATCCAGAGCCTTGGTCTTAGCAGTGCTGGAGGAACATGACAAGCCATGGTGAAGCACCGTCACCAACTTCTGCACCCTCAGTTCAGAGCCATTTTCCATCACTGCACCATTCTCCAGCTACCTGGTCCTGTTTACAGGTCAGGAAGGATTAAAAATGGGCTGAAGATTGGATGCCAGGAGTAGCAAAATTCTGTGAAAGGGCAGCCAGGAACGTCAAGTGATGCTGCAGTGAAAAACAACAAAGCAGAAGGGGGGTGACTCCTGGTTCTGGTCCATGTTGTAATCCAGGCAATTTGTAATTAGCACACTTCCTGAAGGAGGAATTATTTTCTTCCCTCAGTGGCTGCTTTTTTCTTTTCTTGCTTGAAATGCTCATAAACCCCAGTGAACACGGCAGGAGTTTGGAGTGTAGAGGTGAATCTCTTGCCACACTCAGCCCCCTGGACTCTCCTGAGATGATGACAGTCCCCTGAGAATGGATCAGAGATCACCAATCTGTTTATTATCAGAGGGGTAGCCGTGTTAGTCTGGTTCTGTAGAAGCAGCAAAGAATCCTGTGGCACCTTATAGACTAACAGACGTTTTGCAGCATGAGCTTTCGTGGGTGAATACCCACTTCTTCGGATGCAAGTGGTGGCTCCACCCATGAAAGCTCATGCTGCAAAACGTCTGTTAGTCTATAAGGTGCCACAGGACTCTTTGCTGCTTCAATCTGTTTATAAAACACGTCTGATGCAAGGACATTAGTGAACTCCCCACTTGTGCCCTCAGACGCGGGCAATGAGAGAAAACCTTCACTCTCCTTTCTGTAAAAAAAAAAGTAACAGGTAGAACTGGACCCGTTGTTCTTCAAGGCGCTCAGCACCTGGTTACAGCAACCCCCAGGGTACCTCAGACAGACCTTCCTCCTGGTGCAGAGTCTGAATCGTAGAGTCCACCTCTGCAGGTGAATTAGCCACTTTCTTTATACACAGCAGCTGCTACGCCAACAGGGCTACATACCCGGCAGTGGGTTTATCAGACCCTGACCCTACAAACCAGCCACACAGGCTCTCCTTTAGCTGCACCCAGAAAGGAGAAGTACCCAGTCATCACATCTCCTTCTGAAACCAGTGCCCACAGCTAGGTAAGTTCTCTTCCTGCAGAAAGAGGACACAGAGACGCGTGAGGCCTGCCATGAACAAATGGCCATGGCATTGGAGTTTGTATGGGTCTTTGGGAGAACCTGCTTCGTTACCACTTTGGCCAAGGGCTGAGTTGTCAGGGTTTATAAGTAGATCTCACCTCATCCCTTTCTTAGACTGCCAGGCCAATGCCTTGCGCAGGATTTCCATTGCCCTGAACAGAAAGATTGGCCCCTTAGATACAGTGTCTCTTCAGGGGCAGAAGTACCTCTTCTGAAGCATGACCATATCACAGCAAGCACTGACCTCAGCAATATTGATACTACAGGTAATATTCACCTCAGACCGCTAGACACAGCCAATCGGAAAAGTCAAGGCGATTTACTTGGGCTGCCTCCTCTAAGGCTGCAAAGAACGCATGTCCTCGAGGTAAAATTTCACTTCATGCCTCACATCGTGAACTGTGCAAGGATTCATCTGAGCCTCTGCTTAAAGGATTCCACCATCAGCCAATCTCACGTCTCTCTTTTGACCACAGTTAATTGTGGTATGCAGAAAATGTCTGTCTACAGGGAGGAAGCGAGCTGAAATTTAGAGCATTCCTCAGGGGCTAGCTACTTATTAACAAGTAACTACCAGACTTTTGTCTGAAGCATCTTATAGACTAGCAGATGTATTGGAGCATGAGCTTTCGTGGGTGAATACCCACTTCGTTGGATGCATGACGAAGTGGGTATTCACCCATGAAAGCTCATGTTCCAATACGTCTGTTAGTCTATAAGGTGCCACAGGACTCTTTGCTGCTTTTACAGATCCAGACTAACGCGGCTCCCCCTCTGATACTTATCTGAAGCGCAGTTATATCATCAGTACACTTTGCAGCTATAATACAAGGCCAGTGGCATACAAAACAACTTGTGAACGCCTCATTTGAGTGCAGGACTGGGGTCTAAGTAACGTAGAGGTTTTTGCCATCGCTAATGTTGATGGTTCTGTACAAAAGAAAACCCAGCTCGTAGCTCGCAGCAGCTTAGGAAAACGCATCAAAAAAGTTCATGGTGTGAAAAAGTAACAATTCACATGGAACCTTTTTTTTGCCAGGCACCCGGTACAGCCATTGCATTTCCCACTGTAAGAAAGAGTAAGGAATAACTCCCAGGGGCTGTCTCCTCTCCATGAATGCAGGCACTAGCTCCCATTCACACTAATGGAAGTTACATGTGCACAAAGAGAGGCACATATACTCCAACGAGCTATAAATAAAATAAGGCCAATATATTTATTTTGCATAAACCAATAAAACATCCGGGCTTTGGTTTTATTCTAAGAAACTGCAGTTAAAAGTCATCTGGGAAAACTATCCCAGACTGTCTGACATCTCCTAGGAACAAATTTCACCTCAACATGAAAATAAAGTGCAGCTGAGGTGGATTCCTCTGGGATCTCAGCCCCCGGAATAAGACCAGGCCGTGTTGAACATCTCTGTGTGCGGGAACCGGGGGCGTTAGGTTTGCTAAGGTTTGAAAAGGGAAACGCCACAGTCAGAACCAAGCTGAGCTGGAACCTTCAAGCCAAACAGAAGACTACGGAGAGAGAGGGGCCGACAGACACCGAGTCTCGGTGCCGGGAGGAGGGCCCCATCTCTCCAGACAGTGAACAACTTGGAGGAAAGGGTAGTGAAGCATTTTTATTGTCAGGAAAAGTGCAAGAGGGAGGGGACCTGGCCACACAGAGGAGAACTAGGGGCTGCATTTGTAGAGTGCCTGGGGCTTTGGGGTTGATGGGCTCTGCGGAAAGGACAATGCCACCCCAGGCTGCTTTAGCATCTTAAGTGCTGGAGAGTGAACTGTGGTGACCACGCCATCGTCCAGCACAGACCCATAGCACCTCAGGGGAGGAGAACCTGAACACAGGTGGCGGCCTCACCTGCCCCTTTTGGTGCAGGAATGCGGAGAGTCATGCTCTGCTCACAGATCTGGGGAAAGGGAGGTTGGGAACAATCTGGACCTGAGTTTTTGAAGAAATCCAGAGCCATGGTAGCCACAGATGGCTGAATTTCACCTTTCGGGCCAAGCAGTAGGATGCTGACAACTGCTGCGGCTTGTAAGGTCCTAGGGCGATTTTCAATTTAGGTACAACAAGCTAAGTGGGCAAAGAGTGGAGTATTGTACAACTCTCTTTTCTGGAGCAGATTGGAATCATGTTTGGATTATTTCTTTCCACTAGCGCCCATGTCAATAGCAAGCCAGGGACACCGCAGCATGAGTACAGAGGGCACTGGAGTGACTCTGGAGTGACACCGGAGTACCGGAGCCGAGCAAGCAGGAGATAAAATGGATAATCCAATTTGATTATGTTTTAGAAACTGTTTGACTCACACTGTTGAATCTATGACAGTGAATCTGTGACAATGGATGAAAATATACACCTCTACCCTGATATAACGCTGTCCTCGGGAGCCAAAAAAAAAAATCTTACTGCATTATAGGTGAAACCGCGTTATATCGAACTTGCTTTGATCCAACGGAGAGCACAGCCCCGCCCTCCCCGGAGCGCTGCTTTACCGTGTTATAGCCTAATTCCTGTTATATCGGGTGGCGTTATATCAGGGTAGAGGTGTACCACTCCCTAAGGAAAATGCTCTGTTATTCAGTGTGTTGCCTATAAGGGGCAATAAGGATGTATTTATATAAACTCCAGTAGAATTAGTCACAATAGAGTGCAATTGTGGCACATTTTAAACAGGGCAATACTAGAATGCAGCTCTGAACAGAACATGAAGATGCAGCAATTTCCATCTGGCACTTACTTTAATGGAAGGTTTTGTTGTCTAATTAAAGCCTCTGATCAGGTTTCTATGTATAGTTGATTTTGCATGAAAATGGACTAGATGGAACAGTTAATCCAGAGACCGCAAAGAGCGTTCTACTCTGCACGTCAAGTCGCAAGCTGACTGGTGCGAAGACGCTGTACCACCAGCCTGCCAGCTCCAGCCAGGGGAACTATTTGAAAGAATGTGCACTTAGGGCGTGGACAAAATCCTGCGAAAGACTCAATGGGAGCCTTTCTAGCCACTTTGGATCTGGCCCTCTGATGCCCATTAAGGACCAGTTGAGAAGGCATTACAGTGCAAATCAATCACCCATACGCAGTCACATTTCACAGCCTCACTTCCAAGAGCTGACGCGTGGACAGCAAGTCCGCCTTTCTGACGTTTACAGACTGTTGAGTGATTTTTTCCAAACCTCTCCCTGCTGGTCTATCCAGCCTAGGAAGTTGTGTGTGCAGTGCCCCCCTGCAGGGGAATGGGACACTGGAAGGGAATGGGAATGGGTTAGACAGGCTTGCTTGCACCTGGAGGTCGGCAGTCAATGAAAGTCACCCCCTGGCTGGTGAGTGGCCTGCCCTGTGGGAAGAGCTCTGGTGCATACATGCCCATATCACCATTATCCATAGGGAACGCTGCATTGTACAGCCGACATTCAATTAATGGAGCAGTGCTGAAAAGAATCCTCTCCCAAAAGTACCCCCGACGCTGCAGTCACCCAAGTCTCCCCCTCTCACAGGTTAGTTCCTCCGTGTTTCTCTTGCTATCACATGCCATAAACGGAGCTCCCCGCTCCCTGCACTCCTCCCTTGCTTTAACCTCCCCACCCAGCCAAAATGCTGCTGCTAAAGACTTCCTCTCCTGCTGCTCTGGCCAGGACATGCCTCTCTTCAGGCTGTTACACCAGCTTGTGCTCACGTCACGTCAGCTTCTCTCCTCCCCTGGCACCCTGCAGAACGGTGCTCCTGCTCGCGTCTCTCCCCAGGCCCCTACTGAGCCTTGTCTGCTCGCTGAGCCATGGACTTACCTTAGTTAGCTCAAACCACAGGAGGGGAGGGAGGCTGTTCACTCTTATTCCTTATGGCTGGTAGATCCCAGCGCATCCCTGCTGCAGGACAGTTTCTCCCAGGGACCTAGATGCTCAAGCGCCTGCCAACACATCACGCTGACACAGCTTTGTCCCCATCCTGCGGCTACATCATGCAAGTCTGCGACTGCCGCTGAGCTCATGGGCCCGGTCCTTTCGCTCCAGCAGTGGTGGGTCCTGCTTTTAGTTCCAGGGGTCACAGGTTCAATCCCTGCACATGACGACCGGTTCATCACACACGGATCTGTTTGCCCACTTCAAATCGCCCTCCTCAAAACACCCAGAGACCCCCAGGTGTAGTGAAGCAGTCAAGCCAGAGGACCACGCCAAACCCTGTGTACAATCCGCCTGGTGCTTTTGTGAAGCTGAGCATGGTACTGACTTGTGCCTTTAGACTAAGCTCTTTGGGGGCCAGAACACTGCTTAGGGACCAAGTCACATGATCACAGCACATGTGTAGATGTGCTATTCGGCACACGTGTTCAGTAGTGAGGGTGATTAACGGTTGGCACAAACTCCCAAAGGGAGAGGTGGAGTCTCCATCTCTTGATGTCGTCTTCAGATCCAGACTGGCTGCCTTTCTGGAAGATGCGTTAGCCAAAGACAAGTTATTGGGCTCAATACGGGGGTCTCTGGGTGACATTCAATGGCCTGGGATATGCAGGAGGTCAGACCAGATGATTTAATGCTCCCTTCTGGCCCTAAACTCTAAGAATTGGTAAATCAATGCACCCGTATGCCATGTATTGCATGGAGAGTCATTCAGAAATAGGGAGGCGGAGCTGGTCAATCTAGGATTCCAAATAACTCCTCTGATGTTTACAACATCTGGCAAAGTGGTTTATTTAGACATAACTAGACACTAGGCCTATTTCCTGCCAGGGCCAGCTCCAGGCACCAGCCCAGCAAGGGCGGCCAACGGAGAGGGGCAGTGTGTCCAGGTCTTCGGTGGCAATTTGGCAGCGGGTCCCTCGGTCCCTCTCGGAGGGAAGGACCTGCTGCTGAATTGCTGCCGAAGACTGAAGCGGCTGCAGTAGAGCTGATCACAACTTTTTTTTTTGCTGCTTGGGGTGGCAAAAACCCTGGAGCTGGCCCTGTTTCCCGCTCACCTACCCAGTATAAATCCAGAGTAACTCCTTGGAAGTTATTTTGCCTCCCTTGGTATCCTGCTGATAATTGATTTATATCATTAGACTGACCTAACACTTGGTAAAGCAACCCCCATCCTTTCATGTATTTATACCTGCTCCTATATTTTTTATTTCATGCATCTCATGAAGTGGTTTTAGCCCATGAAAGCTTATGCCCAAATAAATTTGTTAGTCTCTAAGGTGCCACAAGGACTCCTAGTTTTTTTTTCCTTTGAAGTCGCTAGAGTTACTTATGCTTGTTTTAGACTAGTGTGAAAGGAGAGTCCGGCCCAAGGGGTTTAGGTGCCACCTAGCTCACTCCATTGTCCGCGTTCTGTGCGTGGCTGGTACGTGACTCTGCGCTGCCCTGTATCAAAGCAGAATGCTCCTTGGGCAGGGTGCCAAGTCCCAGGACTGTTTGGACAGCAAACTCTCCGACACCGCACTGCAAAACGTCCTGATGTCAGGGCACAGACACTTTAGTGAGCAGATACTTCCTAGGTGAGAAAACAGCCACTTACCCTACAAAGAACTTTGGCTTCACACAAACCTGTTTTCCTTTCTGAAAACGTTCAGTGTACAAAGCTCTCCCACCCTTCACTGTAGCACCACTGGTCATCCCAAATCTCCACAGTTCAGGCTGCCCACGTAAAATGGTACCATGCCAGCAGTGAGCTGGAATTACTTACTTGTGTCTGGAGCACTATTGGCCTCTTACAGACCAGAATCACCATGACACACAGAATCAGACGTGCTGGGCTGGAAAGGCTCGAGCTGGAAATGGCTCGAGAGGCCATTGAGTCCAGCTCCCTGAACTGAGACAGGACCAAGTTCACCTGTCAGGGCTGGTCTAGGTTTTTGTCTAACCTGGTCTCAAAAACTTCCAGTGGCAGGGAGTCCACAACTTCTCGTGAAGCCTGTTCCGGAGCTCAACTACCCTTAGAGATAGAAAGTCTTCCCCACTATCTAACTTAACATGCCCTTGCTGCAGCCTAAGCCAGTTACTACTTCTAGTCCTATTTTCAGTGGACATGGGAAGAACAGAAGGAAAACAATCAATCACCGTTCTCTTTACAACAGCCCTTAACGTATTTGAAGACTTATCAGGTCCTCCCTCAATCTTTTTTCAATCTAACCATGCCCAGTCTTTTTAACCTGTCCTCATAGGTCACGTGTTCAAAGACTTATCATTTTTGTTGCTCTCCTCTGGACTCTCCAATTAGTCTTTCTTAAAGTGCAGTGCCCAGAACTGGACACAATACTCCATCTCACGAGGCCTCACAAGTGCCAAGTAGCATAGGACAATTACCTCCCGTGTCTTACATACACACTCCTTTTAACACACCGCAGAATATTAGCCTTTTTCAGAACTGCACCACATTGTTGATTCAATCAATTTGTGATCCACTATAGCCCCCAGATCCTTTTCAGCAATACCACTACCTAGTTCTCATTTCACAGCTGTGCATGTGATTTTTCCTTCCTAAGTGTAGGACTTTGCACTTGTCTTTTTTCCAATCATGTTTATTTCAGACCAATTCTCCAATTTGTCAAGGTCCTTTTAAATTCTAATCCTGCCCCAAAGTGCTTGCAACCCCTCCCAGCTTGGTGTCATCCACAGATGTTACAAGCACCCTCTCCACTCCATTATCCAAGTCGTTAATGAAAATACTGACTAGTACTGAACCCAGGACAGACCTCCACTAGCTATGTCCTCCCACTTAGCCAGTGAACCACTGATAACTACAGTTTGAATACAATCTTTCAACCAGTTGTGCACGTAGCTAATGTAATTTCTTCTCATAAGCAAAACAGGGACATGTTATGTAGAATGTCATGTGGGACTGTGTCAAAAGCCTTACTAAAAATCAAGACATATCTACATCTTCACTCTATCCACTAGGCCAGTAACCCTGTCCAAGAAGGAATTTAGGTAGGTTTGTTCTTGACAAATCCATGCTGAGTATTCCTTATAACCGTCTCATCCTCTAGGTCAGGTGTAGGCAACCTATGGCACTCATGCTGAAGGCAGCAGGCAAGCTGATTTTCAGTGGCACTCACACTGCCGGGTCCTGGCCACAGGTCTGGGGGGCTCTGCATTTTAATTTAATTTTAAATGAAGCTTCTTAAACATTTAAAAAACCTTATTTACTTTACATACAACAATAGTTTAGTTACATATTATAGACTTATAGAAAGAGACCTTCTAAAAACATTAAAATGTATTACTGGCACGCGGAACCTTAAATTAGAGTGAATAAATGAAGACTCGGCACAGCACTTCTGAAAGGTTGCCGACCCCTGCTCTAGGTGCTTAAAACTTGATTATTTAATTATTTGTTCCAGTATCTTCCGAGGTATCAAAGTTAAGCAGACTGGACTATAATTCCTCAGGTCCTCTTTGTTCCCTTTTTCAAGATAGATACTATATTTGCCTTTCTCCAGTCCTCTGGGACCTCACCCTTCCTCCAGGAGTTCTCCAAGATAATTGCTAATGGTTCCAACATTGCTTCAGCTAGTTCCTTAAGAATCCTAGGATGAATTTCATCAAGCTGTGCTGATCTGAACACATCTAACTTATTTAAATATTCTTAAACCTGGCGTACTGGGGGCACTCACCTCTCACGAGCACCCCGTCTCAGTGCATGTGCCTGCACACTGACTCTGTTTGTGGTGGGTCTTCAGCAACCCAGCCAACACACACAGTGTCTGTATGTGAGATAAATCACACCACTTCCAGGATACAAGTCCAACGGGGGCCCTATTTCAGAGCCCTCTGTAAGGTCCCTTCATCTGCAGCCCTATCTCTGGGCTTGAGCCTCAGTCAGTCCAACAGGGCCTATCGCAGAACTCTGGTTCAAACGGTCTCTCAGCCCCTTCTGGGCTCTTTCAAATTGTCTCTGTTCAAGAGTCCTGGCCCCGGTGTGGGGCCATGTCCCCCAGGGCTCGCTCCTGGAGACTCTGCCTCTCTGGACCTTTCTGGCCCCAGCTCTCCTGCTGGGACACTAAAAGAGTTCAGTTCCCCTTCTGGGGTGTATCAAAGTCCAGGCCACTTTCCCAGTGGCTGGTGGGGGAGACCCAGACCCACCCTTTTTTCCAGGTCCCAGCCCAGGGACCCTATAGATAACAGCCATCCGCCATGTCCCTTTAAATAAACTGCATCACTGCTGCAATTCCCTGGGCCACTTCCCCATGGCCCCAGCACATTTTTCACCCTTACCTTGTCGCCAGCCCGGAGCTCCTTCATATTCCCCCTGGCCTCTGCCAGCACTGCTCTGTCCAGGCTCCTGTACCTCCCTCCACCAGCCAGGCACACCATCCACTCAGCTCTAGCAGGGAACTGATCTTACTTTGGTCCTGCAGCTCTTTTTATACTAGCCTGCTGGGCCCGGATTGGCTGCTCCCTGTAGCCCCTTCTGATTGGCTGTGTCCCACACAGCCACTCTAGGCAGCTTGGAGGACCCCCTCCACTTCCCTTTTCTGGGGTGGGGTATGGCAGGGTCATGAAGTGTCCAGCAGGGGGCCTCAGGGCCTGGTGCACCCTGTCACACATTCCCTGTTTTGGTTTGCATTCCTTCTCTCTTGTTATTAATACTAAGTGCATTGAGTGCCTGGTCACCTTTAACCTTTTTATCGAAAGCTGAAGCAAAATAGGCATTAAATACCTCAGCCCTCTGATGTTGTCTGTTATTAACTCTCCTTCCTCGCTATGTAGAGGACCTGCACTTTCCTTCAGCTTTCTCTTGCTCCTAATGTATTTAAAGAACCTCTTATTGCCTTTTATGTCCCTCTCTAGGTGTAACTCATTTTGTGCTTTAGCCTTTCTGCTTTTGCCCTTGCAAGCTTGTGCTATTCTTTTGTACTCCTCCCTAGCAATTCAAGCACACTTCCACTTCTTGTAGGATTCCCTTTTGACTTCAGGTCATTAAAGAGCTCCTAATGCAGCCATATTGGCCTCTTACTATTCCTCGTATCTTTCCTTTGCATTCAGCTAGTTTCCTGTTGCACCTTTAATGTTGTCTCTGAGAAGCTGTCAGCTGTCCCGAACCCCTTTTCCCTTAGATTTTCTTCCCAGGAGACCTTACCTACCAGTTCGCTTAGTTTGGTAACATCAGGGGGGTTGTTTTTCTAGTCCATTGTCCTTGTTCTGCTGCTCTCACTCCTTCCTTTCCTCAGAATCCTGAAATCTATTATTTCCATGATCACTTTCCATAAAATTGCCTTCAACCTTTGGATTTGCAGGCAATTTCTCCCTTTTAGTCAGAATCAAGTCTAACATGGGTGTCCCCCTGGTTCTTCCTGAACCTTCTGAAACAAAAAGTTGGCCCCAGCACATTCCAAGAACTTTTGTGACACTTTGTGTTTTGCTGTATTACTTTAAATGAATTGTAAACACGGGATATAAAATAGACTCATAGACTTTAAGGTCAGAAGGGACCATTATGATCATCTAGTCTGACCTCCTGCACAATGCAGGTCACAGAATCTCACCCATCCACTTCTATAACAAACCCCTAACCTATGTCTGAGTTATTGAAGTCCTCAAATTGTGGTTTGAAGACCTCAAGCTGCAGAGAATCCTCCAGCAACCCCCCTCTGTGAGCACAATTCTTCAAGGGCCTTTTCTTTTAGCATTTAGTTCATAGGTGATAGTCCAGTGTCCAATATCACATTCAGGGTGTACCAGTCAGTACTGGGATCCCAATCTTGTGCCTTAAGCTTCCCCTGCATTGAAGCATCAAGTAGATTGAGATAACAGGATCAGGACTCAAGGATCTTTTATACAATTTCATGTCTTCTTTGACCAGTTGGAGTCCCCTGGGGAACAATAGGCCCTCATTTCCTAAGCATCCTTGTTAATTATTCACACAGATTAACATAAGGCAATCTGTCCACCAGGCAGTCTATTACCGGTACTTAGCTATGCAAATTAACATAAGACAATCGCCTGTTCCTCCACCATTCGCTATACATTTCAAAGAGAGATGAATACAGAGATAGCCCATGTTTACAATTCATTTAAATGCTAGGATGTTCTTTTGACCTCTCAATTATCAGAATACAGCATAGACAGGGACTGTTGATTACATTGCTGACCACTACCCATATACCCGTAAATACACAAAACCACAAACATTATCTCCCCACAGGTCTTTAAGGGTTGAATATGAGTCATTTATTCTACAGGATGTTTAACCCTTTCTGGCCATGCGTCACATTCTTTTTTCCCCACCTGGAAACACCAGAAGTTCAGCGTTTTAGACCAAGCAGAAGTACAACAGAAGCCAGGGCACAGTACCTAGCCTCAGATGTGTGGAAGAAATCCATTCCAACCGCCCATAATTAGCGTCATGTTTCACCATGTGTCACCCAGCAAAGTGGCAGCACCAGTTTTTGAAAGACTGATCCCTCCAGGACAGGAAACCAACACTGCCCCATGCCCAGCCTGCGGCCAGGTGAGCTGTAAAAAGAATTCAGGCCTGCACCGCTGTTCTCTATGGGGCCTGGCTCCAGCTGCCATTTCTCTCCCCAGCCCCCAGGAGAAGGGGATGGATCCTAAACATATTTTTCTCCGTTACTTGGCTCATCGTCAGCTCTTCCTTCCACCCTTGAGCCATGTTTATATTTTGTGTCACTTGACTTCTTTGTCCTTGTTCTGATACAAAACGCTCCCTGTTCCCTCATCCCAGCAGCCCTCTGGTGCTGTCTCAACCCCACTTCTTGCCTGGGCACGGCGCTCTGGAACAAAGGCAAATAAGGAGTCCCAAAGGAGAACAACGGGCACTTGCTGCCACACCCTGCGCCAGGGAGGGCTTGTGTGGCTGCAGCTGGGGCAAGGCAAAGTTTTAGTTCCCAGCAGTGAGGCTTTCCTTCCTTATCTTTAAAAGTCAGCTGCAGAAATGAGAGAAGAGGCAGGGCACAAATCAAGTGCTGAGCCCGCTCCCAGTTTCCAAGCAGCTCACCAGCATGTGGTTTTTGTTTAGGCCGTGGAGGATTTGCTGAGTCTCCGGGAGGCTGAAGAGATGGCTCTTTGAAGTGTCTTTCATGCTGGAGCCACTTTCAATGAAATCAACATGACGTTCTTTTCTAAACCCTAGAGCCTTTGAGAACAGAAATGTTCTGATGTTTGGCTAGTGTGCCTGGCTCCTGACCGGGCTGCTGAGATCACGCTCGGCCACGGAATCCTGTGCTGACAGCATCACAAAATGCGAACAGATGTAGGTGATGGCATCCAGGGGAGAGACTCATCCATTCTGCTTATGACAGCGACATCCTGCTTCCTCTTTGGGACTCCACCCTAGACCCAAGTGTAGAAGAGCTCAGCAGGATCCCAAGAGCTCACAATTCATTCCAACAAACCAGAAGCCTTTAGTGTATCTCGCTACGTACCTAATGTGTGGCTGAATGATTTCCTGTTCATATGGACTGCTGAGGACTTCAGATGTCTTGGGGCATGGGGCTGGAATTCCTTATTATCTCAGCTATTTGCCGCCCGCTCTATGCTTTGTCAAATGTATGAGCCACCTATTAAATGCCTAGAAGAAAAACCTCTCACCAAGTGGGTGGGGCTAAATAAGAATATGGAACTGTTAAATTCACCATTCATGCTGTCAGAAGATGGACCCGTGCAGGCTGCTGCAATCGGGTGCCAGCCTTGAGCTGCGTTGCGATTGACTGATATCATTCCACACCCACATCCCCAGTCTTCCTATCAGTTTACAGTAAGTTAAGAAGTACCTGCAAAAACAAGATCATATCTTTGACTTTGTTTATGGCACCCTCTGGCATGGTGTCTCCACTCGACCTGAATCATACAGCAGCCGGACAAATACCCTTGCAATTGAAAATGTGTTCTAGTTCCCATGAAAAAATTAAAAGAAGACAAAAAGGTTTTGGTTTTGTCACAATTTTTCATGAGATTTTTTGTTTTTCATTAACCAAAAAAAAAAAAAGTAGAACTCCAAAAGTCATTTCTGGGTGTTGAAAACTGAAAAATTGTCAGATTTCAGATTTTTCAATTCAAAGCCAAAAAGATTCAACAAAAACATTCATTTTGTTATGACAATTTGCTGTTTCATCCCAAAGCCCTTTTTTGGAAATAAAAGTGGATATAATTTTTATCACCTGCCTCTTTATTCTAAACCGAGGTTCTGACAAGATTGAGGCCACCCAACATTTATTCACATCCTTTGATTTGTACTAAATCTGGTCCCAAACCTTCTTCAGCCATTTATAATCTTCGTTCCACATGACACCAATGTCTCCAGGTGCTAGTCCCTTCAAGTGGCTGTGTTGCTAACATCTGCATCAATTTGTTGGTTGCTCGTGCCTTTGTCACGGATAGCTAGTGCTACCTGGAGCTCCCTGCCCACGCTAGTATCCAGGCTTTTATCCCAAGATAAGGGATGATGAAGGAGGAACTTTTAAAAAATACACAGCAAATGCAGGAGGCAACATCTCTTTATGGTGGGTATCAGAAGATGTGTGGGCATTCCATTGTGAGTGGAAGCTGGAGCAGCTCCTTTGTATCAATGGAGCTGTGGTGGATTGCACCAGCACTGAATGTGGTCCCTGAACTTCTACCATTGAGTTACGATGCAACCTTGGACAAACCACTGAATTTCTGCACAAGGAGGATAACATCTGGAATCACATGATCTTCTGCTCCTCCAAGACCACACATTGCAGTCTCGACTTTGCCTCCCATCAGCCTTCCACTGCCTGCTTTACCGAACAGTCCCTTCCCAGCACCACACACCCACTGCTCAGAGGGGTTAGTAGGGGGTTGTTTGGAAATGAGGCGCGTGGAGGTGGAGAGCGAAGTGAAAGTTGCGGGGCTGAGTTTGTAGCAGCTGGGCGAATGGCAAGGTGTGTGCTCATAGGGGGAGGAGTGTGCTGTTCGGTGACTTAACTTTTCACTTCCTTGACTTTGTGGGTCTGAGCCACATGTGTTACATGTGGAGTAACTTTCACTGCTCCACAATGACTTTTTTGTAGAGTGATATTTTATCAGTAATAAGCATTTTATTAGTAATTGCAACTGCTTTGGAGGATAGGGTCATAATTCAAAATGATCTGGACAAATTGGAGAAATGGAGGTAAACAGGATGAAGTTTAATAAAGACAAATGCAAAGTGCTCCACTTAGGAAGGAACAATCAGTGTCACACATACAGAATGGGAAGAGACTGTCTAGGAAGGAGTACGGCAGAAAGGGATCTCGGGGTTATAGTGGACCACAAGCTAAATATGAATCAACAGTGTGATGCTGTTGCAAAAAAAGCAAACGTGATTCTGGGATGCATTAGCAGGTGTGTTTAGAGCAAGACACAAGAAGTCATTCTTCCGCTCTACTCGGTCCTGGACAGGCCTCAGCTGGAGTATTGTGTCCAGTTCTGGGCACCGCATTTCAAGAAAGATGTGGAGAAACTGGAGAGGGTCCAGAGAAGAGCAACAAGAATGATGAAAGTTCTAGAGAACATGTCCTATGAAGGAGGCTGAAAGAATTGGGTTTGTTTAGTTGGGAAAAGAGAAGACTGAGAGGGGACATGATCGCAGTTTTCAGGTATCTAAAAGGGTGTCATAAGGAGGTGGGAGAAAACTTGTTCACCTTAGTCTCTGAGGACAGGACAAGAAGCAATGGGCTTAAACTGCAGCAAGGCAGGTTTAGGTTGGACATTAGGAAAAAGTTCCTAACTGTCAGGGTGGTTAAACACTGGAATAAACTGCCTAGGGAGGTTGTGGAATCTCCATCTCTGGAGATATTTAAGAGCAGGTTAGATAAATGTCTGTCAGGGATGGTCTAGCCAGTATTTGGTCCTGCCATGAGGGCAGGGGACTGGACTCGATGACCTCTCGAGGTCCCTTCCAGTCCTAGAGTCTATGAATCTATAAGCGATAGCCCCCAGTGCCAAACTATGGTAGGAGCAAGCATAGTGGCACCATGGGTTTATATTCTTTTAGCAGCAGTTTCAGGAACACCTATAATCAGATACATGAGCACAGAGATGTGCAAAGGAAACTTAAAGAACAGACTATTTAGCCTAAGCATGTTTTTAACTGGTCACTGGTCTGCATAACTTCTGAGTCAGGTTAAAAACCCTGACAAATG
Organism: Mauremys mutica; assembly: GCF_020497125.1. NCBI lineage: Eukaryota > Metazoa > Chordata > Testudines > Geoemydidae > Mauremys > Mauremys mutica. Next base: position 2,236,697 of record NC_059080.1, read on the forward strand.
CTGTTTTTCCACTGGCACTCGCACTTTTGAATAATACATTTGCAGAGAAACTCATTTTTTAAAACCCGAGAATAGGCCCAGTCTGGCAATCTGTGAGTGTTGTCTGTGTCAAGGACTGGGTCCCATTTTTGTGGTTTTTTAAACCATATTTTAACCGAAATGCTCCCGCATATCAACCTGCCACTGTGAAATCTCTTTGATTCAGATGTGCTGACTTGGGTTCACAATGTTTATAAAGCTATGGAAATGCTTGATATGTATTTCTACACAGCACTCCCAGAAATTGCTGGTTGCATTTTGCACGATTCACACAGTGACCTTTAAACCTAGAACAATGCTACAGAACTAAAAAGCAGTTAGCAATGCTAATGTCCTTGCTTAATTTGCTAATTCATTTTAGTTCTATAAATAAATAAATAGCCACTTCCTATCCCTGACCATTGCAAGATTTCAGCTTTTTACAGCAATTGGCTACATTTCTGTACATGTTGTGCTTAGCAAGAGACAGATGGAAGGCAGGATATGCATGGCCTTACCCTTTACTGTATCTTATGCAGCTTCTCTCTACCAAGTGATTTAACAAATGTGTGTGTTATCTTAGGGGTTGAATTGCAAAGTGGTGAAATCATGGAAGACCGCAACAGGGGCTCAGCACACTTTACTTATATAACAGCAAAGTTCATTGCAACTATCCAGTCAGTGACATTTGCCCAGACATTCTGTGTTATTTTTCAGCAAACACCGATACAGCTATAAAGCCAAATTTAAGAGACATTTTTGCTCTCTCTCATGATATGTTTCCCATTTTGCACCACAACAAGAAATCAATACAGAGGTTTGAAGCTACAGCAGAATTACCGCAGGGTGAGGTATTTAACCTGGGAAGGGGGATTTTTATATCAGGCTTTTAACAAACAAAAATCTTTAACAACCTACAACAAGAAGTTCTTAGCTTGTAAAAAGAGACTTGCTTGGATCCTGCTGTAGCCATAGCACATTACTGCTCTGCCCGTTTGCTCCGAGCGGTACGTGCTTGGACGGAACACCAGTGTGCCGCAGGACGTGGTGTCCAGTTGAGCCAGCAGGTAGCCGAGTTCCCCTGAATCAATGTCCCATGGTATTCGAAGGTGCTGCGCTGCTGGAGCTGGTGTCTTTTGGATGAGAGTCTGACCACTTGTGATCAGCAAAGATCTCATGGCTCTGCTTACGCAGCTTTCCAGGGCCTGATTGTCCACTGCCTTGCACGGGCATGTGCACCACCACAAAGTGGTGCCATTGCACAGGTGTGAATGATTACACAAGGCGCCAGGCAACGGAGAACTGGGCCTATAGTTTGTTAGACTGCTCTTGTCTGCCGCCTGGATGGCTACACTCCAGGGTTGAGGAAGTGATCTTTATGGGTGTGTGCTGTGCTGTGGGATCTTTCAGGCTCAGTGCAACATGAAGATGGTTCCTTATTGCCAAACTCTTGTCCTCTAGTGATCAGAGGATGCATCCCTCAGAACTTACCCCCTCACTAGCACAAAGGAGACGGAGGAAACCTAGGTGAGCATTAAGGGAAACTGGCATCCTTCAATGACATGAAAAAAGCATCTTCCCAAGTAACTGACTCGGTAATGTTAAATCCCGCCTCATGGCTCATCAGAGGGAATTACGTGCAGAGCAGAGCAAGATAACAGGGAAAGCAGGAATCTGGCTGGCACAGCGTGCCCCTTCAGATTAACCTGTATAGGGGAGTCTGCAGAAGGAAACAGTTCTCCTCTGGGTCGTGTTCTTCCCCCAGACTCATACTAATCCCTCCACGGAGTTTGTTCTCTACAAAGCCGGAGAATCGTGGAAAGGGGGAACCATGTGGGCTCTTCTGCTTTCTCTCCCTCCCAGACCCACGGGGGAAATGAAACAAAGTTAACACAACATACAGTGCAAATCCTCCTTCGGGGGCTGGGACTTGCAGGGGCAGCCCTGGTAGGGAACCCCCTTGGAAACACAGCTCCTGCAAGAGCCAGGCTCTCTGTACGCCGGCAGGGAACTAGGAGCCCAGATGGTAGCACATAAGCAGAAGGACCTTCTCGGATGCTCTTCACCTCCTGTGGATCCACAGGGGGATTAGCCAGGCCCCACAGGATGAATTAATAGGGCACCTTTAGCAGGGGAGGATTTCCCATCTGGGAGAAGGGGGCCCATGAAAGAGGACACCCAGATGAAGACTATTTTTGTTCAAAGATATGGGACGCTACATATTGCTGCTGCGTCACATTAGCAGAGCTACATCACATGAGCTCTGAGAAGCTCGTGGGCTCTGGATTCTGGAAATGCTGAAGAATTCAGGGCTTGCTGCCATCTCAGGGTGTCTGCTCCACCTGTTAGCACCTTTTCAATCTGAAGTTAATCTTGGGACATTCTGCAGCACTAGACCCAAATGACGCTCCATTTTGTTCTGCAGCTAAGACTGGAGCATTTCAGCAAAAACAGTGCATGTAATTCAACACAAAAGCAACCAAATGAAAGCAGGTGGTTCCTCCTCTGCTCCCACGGGGATGTGCATGCTTAAAGTGTGCTCTGGGTTCCCACTGTGTTAAATCACCAGTTGAATACGCAGTCCTGTCTTCCTGGGAGGGCCAAATCTTGCTCACGTTCTCATTTACTTTAATTCAGATCAGGTGATGTCAATGTGAATCATTGTGTGAGACATACGAGCAGGACAGGAAGGTAACTGAGGGCTGTAGGAAGGTGAGATCAAACCAAGCATGGTTTTGCTCTGAAATCAATAAGGTGGGTAAAGAAACCAACTCCCAATGACTTCATGGAAATCCCAGTACATTCCAATAGGCATGCACGGGGACCACCAGTTACTGCAGTCTGGATTTAGCCAGTTTCATCAGGGTGAAACTGACCATGATGAATCTTGGAAAGCCGAGTGGGGTTCACAAGAAGTCACAGACAAACACCTCATGAAAGACCCGACATCAAAGATCCCTGGCTTCTATCTCCCACAAAGCTCATGGGCAACCCTAACCCGTATCCACACAAACCATGGCAGATGTGGATACTTCTGCACAAATGGAAAATTAAAGACTTTCCAGTTTGTGAATGTAGTGACCCTGAACAGACCATGGACCATATAACAACTCTATGATTGAGTCACAAATATGAAGGAGGCATCGCAGCAATGTGCTCTGCACTCCAGATGCAATTATCTGGTTTAGTCACCTGAGTGTAAAATTATAGCTGTTGGTCTACATTTACATCAGCTGTACAAAGAAGATGGCAGCCAATTTCTTATGCGTTCTGGGGCCCATTCAAAGGGAATTTCAGCCCCTCTCAGGATTCAATCACTGAGGCCAGACCCTCAGCTCATGTTAATTGGCCCCTGAGGTCACTGGCGTGACTCCAGCTTGCACTACCTGAGGATATGGCCTATAATGTTTATGAAACACACTGTATATAAGGAAGAAGTTGCTTTTGACCTCACACACTCAACTGTCAGAGCCAGCTCCTGCTCATTTCCCCACCAGAGCTGCCCTCCACTCCTGGAAACCAGCCACTTCTCAAATTGAAACCAAGGGCCCCCTTCGTGTCACTGAGAACCAAAGAACGTTCAGATTCTCTATAAAAACCAGAAAAACTTTGACAAACGTGAATATTTTCACAAGAAAATGCCCAGTCAGTCAAACAGCCGTATTTTGTCAAAAAATATGCGATGATAAAACATGGAAGTGCTGTCCTCACAGCCCATACCTGAGACACTGAGACAAGTCCATATACTCCAGAGGGATGTACTAGTCCTGCCCTGCCACATTAACCTGTGTTTTGGAAGCTCCTCTTTGGAGAGCAAAATCCCACCTCTGGCCAAGGGGTGATGACAAAAGATAAAATTACATGAATTCTGGGGAGAATATACTGATGGCAACAGACGGGCCAGCAAGAGGAGTGCTGCGGCCAGGCCAACGTGGGGAGACTGTTGTAATGGGTGGGGTGATTTCGGACTGATGTCGCTGTCTGCAGGTTAGTTTAGCTTGGATCTTGTTGGGATTAGGTTGTAGCTTGGCCTCAGTTGACATTGTTGATAGGCTGCTTATGGCTTTTGGCAGGGCGGGGCAGCTTGTGGCTTTCCCATGGTTTGTAGATGGAAAGCAGTCCCTGCGGATGGGCAGCTCCTGGCCGGGTGAAAGGTAGCTCAGGCAATGTGCATTAGTTTGTCTGGCTGGCTGGTTGTATGTTTAGCTTTGTGTGGCTGGTGGCTCTGATTGATTGTGGCCATTTGTGCCATATGATTATGGCTGCCTTAGTTTTGGCTGTGCAGTGTTGTAAGATCGAAAGCTTGTCTCTCTCATCACCAAAAATTGTTCCAGTACCAGATAGTCCCTCCCCTGCCGGGTCTCTCGTTTGGGCTAGGGAAGGCTGGTTGGGGCTAGATTCGGGCGGCTTGCAGGGGAGTTTGACAAGTGGCTGTTGGGCGGTTCTGACTTGGTTCAGACATAGAAAAATGGCTGTTGATGCTCGTTGGCAGCTGTTTGCTTTCTTTGGGTAAGGATGGAAGGAGAATCTGCGAAATGTTTCAACTTCCACCCAATGAAATTTCATCAAAAATATTCTGACCTAGTGTCAAGGCTTCATCTTAACTTCAGCAGGTTCAAAGTTGATCCTGACAATTTGTGGCTGGCAATTGGCATGCTTCATGGCGACAGAGTTTGGCGATGACTGATTTTATTTTCAGTACTAGGGCCGTGTTCTCTAGGTCTCTTCAGTTCACTCTCTCTTGGATAGTCTCTGGAGAAAAGCCTTAATTTTCTTTGTAATCATCCCCCACCCCCTGCAGATTTAACATCTGTAGACATGCTTGCTGCTAGGCCATGGCTTTCTCATAAGTAGAATTCAGGTGCAGGAAGGACTAATGGTCCATTGTATGTTGGCTGACAATTTGTCCTGCCTTTTGAAATGATTTTCCTTCTTTTGTTACTAATCCTTCTCTATTGGTAGGTGTGATGAATAACTGTCAGCAGACCTCAGAAAATAAATTTATTTCTGTGCCACTATAACAGACAAATGAATTTCTGCATTTTCTTATCTGCAGAAAAGTACAATATGCTGAAATTTACCAACATGCTTTGGACAGCATTTATTGTATCCGTGTTTATATTTTGTCTAGTTTTCAATCTAGATTACATCTGTTACATTCATAGGTGTCCGACTGGCTCTGGCTACAAGAGATGACTTTCCTTCTCAAATATTGGAAATAGGTCAAAGTTGTATATTTAAGGTTGTAATCCAAACTCCCCAAAGTCTGGTGTATTTCTGTTATTTCTCCCTCTAATCTGCGGTGCACCTAGAAACATGCAATTTTTAGCTGGAGTCGTAAAACCTCCAAAATTCTCTGTACTAGAAAAAAATTTCTCTGCATATCCTTCTCTATTTGAGTTTATGTTACAAATTAAAATTAGTTCTGAGCGGAGATACACATGATTAATGAGATCTCAACCTGGCAATCAATACTTCTTTAAAATTTGGCCAAATTTCAGATAAAGGTCTGCAAAACCAAAAGATAAAGTTGTTCCAAAGACACTTCTGGAATCCTTACTAGTTTAAACCAGCTTTCAGTTTAGAGTAAAATGAACAGATTACCCCATCGCTTGGATTAGTACTTAACAGGTTCAGCTGCAGCATTCTGGTTTATTGACTCACTTTAATTTTGTTTTGTACTTAGTGTTCACGAAGGCTACCAGACTGATAGCACTGAAGACTGGTGGCCCTATCTCTAATACAGCAATTCATTCAGAACAAGCAACCGTGGCTAGAAATTCTGTGCCAAGTTTTAGCCCAAAGCAAATGTTAATGGCTCGGTTATAATTCCTTGATGCAAGCGGTCTAGAATGAAACTGCTTATACATCATTAACTGTATCAGCTCTCCAAGTGCCATGGTAACATGCATATGGTATGTTGCTTTTTAATGGAGATATGTTTAGGGGGATCCTTGTCAGAAGCCTAATTATTTTATTCAGTTGGATTTGAGAATTTTCAATATGTTCCTTTGAGATAATCAAAGCCTTCTCCTAGTACATGCTATTCAAACGGGAGTCTGTTTGAAGTAAGTTGTGTAAAATTTGTCTCCATAAGAAACCCGTGGTATTTTGTGTGCGTGGAGAGCGGGACAGAACTTCCAAAAAGCACATTTGCTCCAAAAGACTAATTGGCTTAAGAGGGATCTAAACTTACAGTCTTACTAGTTACAGCTGAAAACGTTAGATGTGGCATCTCCACAAATACACCCAAGTAAATTGATGTGAGACTCCACCGATTTCTGTAGTGTTAATCCTCGTTTACACTGCTGCAAATCAGATCAGAATCATGTCCCTTTGTGTGCATCATTTGGACAAAGGCATTTTCCGTTTTGTTCTTCTGTAATAACGTCCAGCCAGGGGACTAATTAGGCAGACAGCATTGCTTGGACCCAAGTTGCTTAGCAACTCCCCAGTTTACCTTCAGGTACTTTGTTGTAGGTGCAGCGTTTGTTCAATTGCTTCATGTCATCAACTAAAAACAGTTCTGCAAAGGCTGGTTTGTGTGTTCACGCCAAGCTCAGCCGTCAAAGAGCACAGAGTGAAGAGTAACTGCCCCAGTTGCTTTGGGCACCTAAGCCAACCCAGCCCGGGTTGACCTGGTTGATGAAATGCTGCTGCTGAATCAATGAGTTTATGGATGTGCAGAGCCGCATTCACTGCTCTGGAGAGTGCAGGTTAATAAGCCAACATCTGAACCAAACCTAGATAACTGGAGCCACCCTAGGCCTGGTGACAAAATAGCTGGACTGAGCTGGACTTCACTGCACAGCTGCAGAAGGGTAATCGGCAGCAGGAGCAGTCACTGCCCTGGTGCTCCACCAGCAGCAGCTCCAGCTGACGGAGGCTAATGCATATTGCTGCTGCCCCCTACGAGCTCAGCCATGCGTGTGACACTTACTCGTCCTCTGAAACTAATAACGGATAATATTATCCAGGCAGAAACTGCCAAATCTAGCAGGGTTCTATGTGCACTGGCAGATCACCCAGTCCTGGGCCAGCTTTCTGTGGACACTATTTCAGTGGCTTCCCATTTTAATTGCAGAGGCAGGCAGAAAACACAGATCTCAAGTCCTGGTCCCGAGCCTTAACTAGAAAGCCATCTTCTCCCTGTCCTGTTTCTTCTCTCCCCACTGCTGCCCCGTGTCACCTCCAGACAAGTCTATAAAACAGGAGTACAAGATGCGCGGGTACCGGACCGTGCTGCTCACACATTTCCAACTCCTGCATCAGCCCGGTAACCGGGTTCATGTGCATCATCAACGGAAGCAGGATTTCTGCCCAGAAAGGAGCAGCCTCTCCACCCCACCTGCTGTAAGTGGGATTGCTAGAGGGACATTCCTAGGCCGTCCTGCAGTCTATGGCATGGAAAGAGTTACAGATGAGCCTGACACAGGGTGGAACTGGGGTCTGATCTCTGAAGAGAGAGCGTGTGTGTGTGCGCCCCTCACACACACACGCACACACACACACACACACACACACACACACACCCCCTCATCCAGATTGGATTTGGACAACATGCTCCAACAGCTGCAGATTCTGAACTTATTATCTACACTAACATGTAGAAAATTGATTTCTCTGGTGCCTTTAAAACTCGAATGGTCCCAGTCTGTCAATCACTGTAGCTTCTCGGTTAAATCCTCAGCAGCATTTAGATTGAGGAAAGGACTAGCTCAGTTAGGTGCCTATGAAATATTACCCACCATGCCTCCCCCCTTCCCTGGCTGTCTCCGTGGGTGATGGTAATGCAACCGGAGTAAGAGTCTCATTTGCATTCTAGATCTCCTTTGCATGTGCTTTGTCTACATTGCCCTGCTCTATAGGCTTGCTCATAAGTGTCCATGCTTGCCAGCTGTTCGTACAATGCTTTGTTTACATTAAGAAGGCCTTGAAATACTGTACAAATAAACCCAGTATTGGAAAGGTCTTTAAACTTCAGGCTGCCGGGAGGGCTGTGCAAATGTTAGCGCTTTTGGGAAGGATTAGGCCTGGTGGCGCTCAGCATGTGTTCTTTAAGGCATTCCTGGAGCGGATACCCATGTCTGAGTCACATTTGCTCACCGTCTCTGTGGGCCACTATTTGTGCTTCTTCCTCTCTTGGTGCTTGTGAGTAACATGTAGCCACCCCCCAGGCCCATGAGCTGCCACCCCCACGCAGTGTCAAACCTCCCATCACTCAGCAAGCGCCTCGAGAAGCTAACCAAGGGCCAATGATACACTCATCTCCTGAAAGCTAAGATTCTAAACCTGGCACAAGCTGGATTCAGGCCAGGACCTGGGACAGAATCAGCTTCAGTGGCACTGATGGACATCTCCCGCTGTCAATGGGTAGAGCGCAGACCTCCATTGTCATCGTCTTGGGCCTCTCTGCAGCATTCAGCTCTGTCGACCATGAGATACCGAGAGAGGTGGCAGGGGAGAAGGCCAGGGGAATGTGCCAAAAATGGTTTGATTCCTTCCTGGAGGGCCGCACCCCACGACTAGTGATGGGAAACTGCACCTCCACCATGAGACCCCCTCACCTGAGGAGTCTAAGATAAATTCTCCCACTGGTTCGTCTCAGCAGCTATACGCAGCCACTGGGTGCACCGGTCAGACAACACCGACTCGTGCAGCAATATGCAGGTGGCACACAGCTCTCCCCACTCATCGCCATATATGGCCACACCCCTACCACCAAGATGGCCCCGTGCTTGGAAGAGATCAGCTTGTGTATGAAGTACAGTTGTCTGAACCTGAACAAGACAGAGGTGATGCTGATGGGCAGAGGAAAGTATTTGGGAGAGTTTGCAGACATGGTGCCGTGTCCTTCAGGCGAAGGCACACACCCATAATTGGTCAATTCAGTCCATAGTTTAGGAGCCGTTTGGTTTCCTCACTGACACTAAGCTCACATAGCTGCAGTAAAGCTTTCTATCATCACTTGTTGGCTAGGAAGCTCTATCCCATCCTCACAGACAATGATGGGACCTCAGTTATAGACACACCTTTGTCACCTCCTCTCTGGACTACAGCAATGCGCTGACCTCATGCCCAGGGATATGAGCTTTCAGAAAACTCCAACCGGCCCAACTGTGGCACATCTCCACAACAACACAGGCTACTCACCCCATCCTCTGCTTCCTGCACTGGCTTCCCATACAATTCTAATCAAGTCTTGGTCCTTATCCTCAAGGCACTCCAAGGCCTGAGTCCAGGGTATCTAAAAGACCTCAGGTTCCGGGATGGAGAGCCTGGCTGACTGTGCTGCTCCTTGATTCTCAGGGAACTCTCCAGAAGGGCAAAGCTCCACTGTGCAGCAGGTGCAGCTTTCTGGGGAGCTGGTCCGAGATGGTGGAATGAATTCCCCCAGGAACTAAGAACCAAACCAAACCTCCCATCTTGCATTCCCAGGCAAGGTGCATTTCTTTCACCTTCCTTCACTAACACACATAGAGCAACAGAGATATGAAGGGGAAAAATTCTATCAGTACAAAACACTCCACATCACATTCAATTGTCCCCTGGTTAGAGGATGAGAGAGGACAAACCACACATGATAGATGTTAGTCACATCACTGAATGCCCTGCCTGCAGGTGCTCAAATACTACAGTAGTGCGCGGTGGTATAAGGACTTATTATAGGTGGGGCTGGTAGCACCATCTATTATTAAGGTTGCTTATCACTTCCCATTATAAGAGCCCGTTTTCAGTTGTTTCTAACTTAGCCAAACTTGGACTGGGCTGAAGTGTTCCATGCCAGATACCTGCCTTGCATTGCTGGCGGGCCAAAGCAATCCGGCCAGTTCAGAAAACGAGGATAGGGAAAAAACACATTTTTTTGCCTATGTTAAAAAATTCTCTGACCTTTCCTTTGAAAGGCTCTAGTTCTCCTTGTGCGTTGGAGCAGAGACTGGACAGCTGGCAGGGGACAGACAGCCTTTGTTTCAGGGATGTGGCTTTTGTCATCCTTGTGAACACTTGCCCAGCTCCTAATGCTCCTCAAACGGCACATCTGCCATCCCCGCACAGCCTGGCTTGCCTGGACTGGCTGCTCTGGGCTGGGCTGCAGCAGGCATCAGAACTGAGAGCAGGGAGTCGCGAGGGGGCAGCTCCCCGATTCGAATGCAGAGGCGACAAAAGCCAGACCAGGGAGAGGGAAAGGAGTGAGATTTCTTTACTCCTCTCAGATATGACCAGGCTAGAGGCGTGTTCAGTCTGATGCTCACAGGATACAAACAGCTGGCTGCCGTGCTCAGCCCAGGAGAAGGCCTGGCCACAGCCCACCCTGTGCCACCCCTGTTGACTAGAACTGCAAAGTTCACTGTGCACCACAGACTACTTTTTATTTAACCATTTCACTACACTACAAACTTCTGTTCTCCTGCCCCCTGCACACTTAGCAAAGTAATTCTGAGCAGAAGCTTCCAGGGCAAACACTGGCGAAAGACACACCTGTTTTCCTAGCGAAGGCGCTGCCTGGGGTGGTGCGAGAGAAACATCTCCCCAGCTGGCAGGTCCTAAGCCCGTTAGGGCTTTAAAGAACAAAAGCCAACAGTCGAGTTTTACATTGTAATGCAGGTAGGGTGACCAGACAGCAAGTGTGAAAAATTGGGACGGGGGTGGAGGGGTAATAGGAGCCTATATCAGAAAAAGACCCAAAAATCGGGACTGTCCCTAAAAAATTGGGACATCTGGTCACTCTAAATGCAGGTTCCTATGGGGAAGTGCCTGTGGGAGATGGAGTTTGAATCCCTGATCTATTATATAAACTAGAATCCCTGGCTGGACTACATCTTCCATGATGCAACACACTTCCCCTCTGACCAAATGGGATGGTGTCCAGCCAGCGAGCCCAGGCTGAGCCTGAGAAGGAGCCAGAATTTACCAATGTACCTTGCCAAAGAGCCACAGTAACAGGTCAGCAGCCCCCCGTCAGCTCCCGCCCCCAGTGTCTCCCACCCGCCAGCAGCCCCACCGATCAGCACCTAACCCTCCATCCCTGCACCTCCCGCCTGCCGCGATCAGCTGTTTTGTGCTGTGCAGGAGGCTCTGGGGGGGAAAGGGGGCGGAGCGAGGGCACGGCAGGCTCAGGCTCAGGGGAGGGAAGGGGTGAACTGGGGGCAGGGCTGGGGCAGAGCCAGGGGCTGAGCAGTGAGCACCCCCCGGCACATTGGAAAGTTGGTGCCTCTAGCTCCAGCCCCGGAGTCGGTGCCTGTACAAGGAGCCACATATTAACCTCTGAAAAGCCACCCCTGCTGTAGGGAGAATGGCATCAGGAATCCGATACTACCTCTCCCACAAGGCAATGCACCACCATAGCTTAACCTTGATCTGACGAGAAAGGAAACATTTTGCCTCAGGCCAACAAACTGAATGGATCATTTCGAGCTGGGACTATCAAACTCTTTCGTGCATATAAAAATGGCAAAACAAAACATTTTGTCATTTCTGAATTGAAATTTTTTCTAACTTTTCATTCTGTAAATATTTCAATATCTTAACTTTGTTTTCTGATTTTGGACAAAACACAAATGTTGAAATATCAGAATTTCCTGGGAGATGGCAAGTCACATCTTTCCTCGGCTGTTACTTCTGTGCCTTCAATACACAAACTGGAGCTCCGGAGCATTGAAGCCAATCACGTCTCATTGCTGGAATAAAGCAAAGTGCTTCTGTCTGAACCCAAGGCAGCTCTGCAGCACTCAGCACATGTGGAAATCATCATGTTCGAGGTTTGCAAGCAGTTTTGCTTCTCTGCCTCATGACAAATGCAGACTAAAACAGGATCATCACCGTTTTCTAGGCAGCACATTCTTTTCTAAATCCTCCTCCAGATGAGCTCATTAACACACTCCACACCAAAATAATGCAAGCATAAAAATGACTTTGGATTAGATAGCATGTTTTTCTCCCCTTAGCTTCTAGGGAAAACTAGATAAACCTTATCACTTTAATTCCAGACTAGCTTACTGCTGAGAATGGTCCCCCTTTTTAAAATCTAATCTTATGAAAAAACTGGCTACTTAAAGCATATTTCTGTTAAGTGCCTGGGTTAAATGTGTATATCATTTTCTGCTGTTGCAAGGAGCTGCAGAATAACTAATTTATTCTTTTACTGGCACTGAGTATAAAATGACTGTTCTTCTATATCAAATATTCTTAATCAGAGAACTCTGCACACATTCTTAGAAAGGCAGCTCTCCGGTTCAGTTTTGAGGAGGATTAACAACCAGATTGCAGTCTGAAGGTAGGCAGCATGGTCAAGCAGACTAGCCTGGGATCTGCTATTGGCTTTGCCACAGATTCGCTGTATGACCGTGGGCAAGTCACTTCACTTTTTTGAGCTTCAGGTCCCCATCTTTGCAATGGGGGATAATCATACCTGCTCACCTCTGTAAAACACTTTGAGGTCCTTGGATAGGAAGCACAATCCAAGTGCTAAATATAGCATAGATTAATACGGTTTATAAACCGTTTTATTAGACATTTGATTGCAATTGCCGCAGAATTCTTTCCTAAATTGTTCTCATCTCATAAATTGTCTGGAACTCTTCATCTGAGAAATAATTTTTGTTGTAATATAAAATTTAACACCAGGTATTCTAATGGCGGCCAGTCACCTGCATTTCTCACTAGGGAACACTCATACTGACTTCTGGTGGCATTCTTCTTGAGAAGGCGTACAGGATAAGACTCTGGAACAGATGTTTTAAGTATTTGAGGGGAATTGAAGAAGAAAAGTGCAGAGACTAAAGAGTAAGCTACATCTTGGGCTGAATTTGAGCTGGTTGAAGTTTTTCGATTGTGAATAACCATTACAATTTTCAGAATGAATTAGTGAAAACATTTACTTCTTTCAACCAGCTCTAGGGTGAATGACTGTGGAGGGTGGATCTAGTCCAAGCATTGATACAGGAAAAGAGATTTTTTTCTATTAAATCATTTGTTTGGAGGCCATGGCTGAATTATTTTACTGGTATTATACAATCCCATTTCCCAGTCTCGGCTGGCATTTGCTCTTAAGTGTAGCTACATCAGCTATTCAGGAAATTCAAGATCAATCAATCATCAGACATTGAAACTCAGGAGACTGAGGCTGAATTTTTGTTACTGAACTTCTTGAAAATCCAATCCTAGGCAAAACCTCCATTAACTTCAAAGGGGCTTTTCCTGATTAAGGGATGCTGAATCCGACCCTGTGTTTGTACAGAACATAGAGCAGACTCCTTTTTTGGAGTTGGTAGAGAGAATATTGACTGTCCATGGAGAATGAGCACATGTGGCCCAGCCAGGAAAGCCAGTAACAGGGCTTAGGATTTTGGTTGACATAACACACACACTGCTTCAAAACCACAATACCTTCTCGCCTTGAGCCAAAGACCATTTAACTCTCACTTCCAAACGTCTCAATAAATAAAGAATAAGCATATTGAAGGTTATGCAAACAGAGTGGCAAAGTTCCTGCAGTTTAGATTGCCTTTCATATCAATTCCCATTCCTGTTTTATGACTTTCATTAGCTTGCAATATATATTCCCTTCTGTCTCTCTGCAAGTCTTAAGGCAACCCCAGCAGAAGGAAGATGAATGTTTGTCCCTTTGAAGTCTGGTTACAAGCCTGCCTCTTTGGCCCAGGATATCACCACCCAGCTTGATTTACTTTTTATCTGGTGACAACCCTCCCAGACCAATTCTGGCCTTGGCTTTGCCTTGAATTAAAACACACTAAGGACCAAAGTGTCACTAGTGACGCTTTGCTCATACGAAGGTGTGTAAACTAATGGGCATGGTCCTGTTCCCAGAGCCTCCAGGGCAAAATGGCCATTTGGGAATTGAATGGGAGTAGGAATTGGTGCAGAATAAGCTTCCCAGCGAAGCACAAACATTTGGGGCTGAGATGGGGATGGGATTGTCTAGGAACTATTTTTGCCCCAAAGCTAGTTGTAGATGTTATCAGGCCTGCTCCATACTATAAGGATATATTAATCCTACCTACTTCATTCTGCAACATGCCGTGCGATTTCTAAAAGTGTGAATATATAGCTATTTTGACAAACTTCCTCCTCTACCTTGGTGGATCCTGCGCTTATTGGCGGATTTGCTCGCCTCACAGATTCACACTGTGGGTCAGAAAACAGCCCAGAGACCTTCCCCTCTGGTGGAACCCACAGTCCAGGTCAACTCCTCCTGTGTCTGATGAGGAGCTGGGAGGTTTGGGGGGAACCTGGGCCCGCCCTCTACTCCGGGTTCCAGCCCAGGGCCCTGTGGACGGCAGCTGTCTAGAGTGCCTCCTGGAACAGCTGTGCGACAGCTGCAACTTCCTGGGCTACTTCCTCGTGGCCTCCTCCCAACACCTTCTTTATCTTCACCACCGGACCTTCCTCCTGATGGCTGATAACGCTTGTACTTCTCAGTCCTCCAGCAGTGCCTACTCACTCTCGGCTTCTTGCACACCTCTTGCTCCCAGTTCCTCGTACTCACGCACTTCCTCTCCTCTGGCTCCCTTTGGCCTGACTGGAGTGAGCCCTTTTATAGCATCAGAGGGGCCTTAATTACAGTCAGGTGCTTAACAGCCTCACCTGACTCTTAGCAGGTTCATTGGAGTCAGGTGTTCTCATTAGCCTGGAGCAGCCCCTGCTCTGGTCACTCAGGGAACAGAAAACTGCTTATCCAGTGGCCAATATATCTCCCTTTCACTACTCGGCCATTCCCAACTGGCCTGGGTCTATCATACTACATAGGGCGTAGAATATAGTTGTTAATGAAAGACTTCAACATAGCATCCTTTGAATACTCAGCATAACTTCATTTTTCCCTAAAAGCTGCAGGAAGCAAAAGAGTGGGAAAATATATTAATTAAACAGGTATTACCTAGTAGAAGTGGTCATGAATTTTTCAGTGAAACAGTTTTCATCTGAGAATGCCAATTTGTCAAAACCAAAACTTTTTGCAGGAAAGGACTGGTTTTGACAAATTTATCAACTTGAAGTTTTTTGTTAAAAAAAATTCAAAATTATTGGAAAGTTTCATTTCTTCATTTTTTTTTAAGTGAAAGATTCTAGTTTTCTGGCTCAGTGCCTGTGTTTTGCCATTTAAGCTAATTACAGTGGAAAAATTAAATATATTCAAAATCAAAGCAAAAAAGTTCAAAATTATTGAAATGAAACAATTAGATTGACCTGAACTAATATTTTTTTCTTCAGATTTTTGGTTTTCAGGTTTTTTTGACTTTTTGTTGGGAAGGGAAAGTTTTAAAAATCTTGGCAATTTTCTCAGGACAGGAAAATCATTCCCCCAACCCGTGGAACTCGTTGCCAGGTGATGTTGTGAAGGCCAAAAGTATAACTAGGTTCAAAAAAAGAACTAGATACGTTCATGGGGGACAGGTCCATCAATGGCTATTAGCCAAGATGGTCAGGGATGGAACCCCATGTCTGGGTGTCCTTAAACCTCCGACTGGTAAAAGCTGGAACTGAACAACAGGGGACAGATCACTTAATGGTTTTCCTGTTCTGTTCATTTTCTTTGAAGCATCTGCCACTGGCCACTGACAGCAGACAGGATACTTGGCTAGATGGACTATTGGTCTGACCCAGTCTGGCCGTTCTTATGCTATTACTGCCTACAATAAAGTAATAGCTTAAGCAGATAACCTGTGAATTTTTTAAAGATACAGATACACCCACAGCCTGATGTAAATGCCTGAAGTACTGCGAAATGAGGAAATCTGAGATGGAAGAGCTTCCAAGTACTAATCTCAGTGGGTTCTTTTTTTCTTCAGAACTTAATTGCTCAGCATTCATTTGTGCAAAACCAAACCCAAGAGTGGTTCAGATCCTGTGCTGGAACCATTTAAATAGTAGTGGGTTTGGCCCATCTCCACTCATGGTACTTTTCTGCTCAACCAGCCAGTGATTTGAACTCAAGGATCATTTTGATGAACACCAGCTGGGGCGAGTGCAAGTCAGAAGTTCCAGAAATATTTATTCTGCGCCACCGCCCCCCTCAACCCCTGTGCAATTAGTCAGAAGTGATTCACTGAAACTGCAACCAGGACTTGATCCTGCACTTCCTTCAGGCAGAACTAGGAGTCCAGGCATGGAGCACTTGGAGACTTGGGCTCTGAATCACCTCCATAGGGCCATATAGTGTCTTTAGTCCACACGCAAATAGCCTGGAGTTTGCTTCGTCTATACACAAAACACCTGATGCCTCAGGAAGGTTAAATGTTCAGCTCCTTATAGAGGATAAAACTGCCGTCCTCAAGAAGGAAAGAGGAAACATACAATTTAAGGATGTAACCGAATTAGACCAAGAGTATAATTTGCGTTTGGATTATTTATGACCTGTGCTCTCAGAGTTGATGATATTCATTACAATGAATATAGCCTGAAAGCTGTTTAAACTCAAAGCCAGGGCAGCTAAAGAACAATATTATGCAATGGGTGCATGCAGCTGCTGAGAGCTATGTGAGACGCCAGGGAGCTGAATGGCCTCACTCTCCCTTCTGAATTGCACTATTTCAGGATGAGCACAGGACAAACAAAACAAGCACTTGTCTCCCCTCCTTTGGATTCTTTCTAAGGCATCTGTGCCTGAAGGCAGAAGGGTGGGTGAGTGGGCTGTGGGCAGAATCTTAATATTTCTAATATGTCCTCAGCTGGCTCCAGACACTTACCCAGCCGAATGTTCCCAGCTGCAGTAGTTGCAGCAGAAATGATCCAACACAAGATGCCCATCAGTGTGCCAGCAGCAGGCCAAAGAGCTGAAACTCCTCGCTTTGCTGGGTGCAGACATTAGTGCTTTGCTCATTGAAAGCTGCCTTGTCCAGCCCCCATAATACACTAGTTATCCTGTATCAAGAAAGTCTCCCAGAGGCATTTAACGCTAGACCATCTTTCCTTCTGGCCGGTACAGTGATCGCCTCTTTGCAAAACATTTGTTGCCATCAGTGACGGTCAATAGATGATATTTCAGTAACTCATTGGGGCAGGTTCTGTCCTGGCCCCTAGAAGCTGCTGTGGTGGCTTATGGGGCAGGAACTGTACTGCAAGGGGGCAGGAAAGAATTGCCCGGGTGCAGGCACAGCACAGGGGCAGTGTCCATGGGGCCACGGAGATTGTGGGCAGCTCTGCCACCCACAGGCCATGCCGGGCGGCTGCCGTTATGTGGGGTACGCCTGCACTTTGAGCTGCGGGTGACGCTCGCACAGACATTCTCGCACGAGCTCTCCTCGAGTTAGCGAGCTAACAGCAGGAGAGCAGCCGGGGTCAGTTGTACACACCTGCCGAAATGCTGTGGGGATGTGCTCCGCATGGGTAGCCTAGGCCACCTTGGCTGCACTGCTCTTTGTACCCTGCTGGGACGATGACAGCTAGCAAGAGTACGTCTACACGAGCTGAGAGTCACCTCCCTAGCTCCAAGTGAATCTGCAGTCTTAGGTCCCCAGGGCCTGTCTACATTACACTGGGGTCCATTCATCCTCTGGAGCAGCCCAGGATTGGCAGGGTGCAGAGGTGGCTTAAGGCACTCCTCCCCAAGTCACGAGTTCGACGAGGCGCAGCACCGAATCTCACCCGATGAGTCTGGACAGCAGGGAATTGCCAACCCTTTCTTGCTCCCTTCGATGCCAATCGTAACCTCAGTGGACGCAGGCTCTGGCACCCGGAGTTATTGATTGTAATTATTGCAGCTGTGATAGAACCCCCCTCATACCCTCACCAAGAGACACCTGTCTGAGACCACGCCTGGGCAACCACACACTTATAAATACACATGAACCATGATGAACTGGGACAAAATCATTTCACTTCCCAAAGGCCAATGCTCCATTGGGCAGCTCGCTCTTACCCATATGTGTATCTTCATTTGCTTCTCTGGCTGTTAGGAGAATACTTTCCAGGTCTGTAAAACTACTTAGTGAGAAATGAAAACAGCAGCCGAACGGGACACCAAGCCAAGGAATAGGTCCAATCCTGCAAACACTTATTAACGAGTCTAGTGCTCTGTGTGGATCATGAAATTTACTCTCAGCTCATTCAGTATTGGTAGCCGCTCTAAACACAGTACTTGGTGCACATAATTTTCCATGTGATCATATCGCTGTGAACACCACTTTGGTGTCTGTACATTTAGGGTTTGATTCAGAAATCAGTGGGAGTTGTGGGTGCTCAGGATCAGGCCCTTAACGCTGTGTTTTAAGTAAAGGAACATTCACGTTCTGAACGGTTCCTTTCTCAGGAAAGGATGTTGCACAGTAAATAAAAGGCAGAGAGAATAGATTTAGGCTCCTATATTTATACAAACACTGAGCAAACTGCAGGTTACTGTTCCTGTAGTTTCATTGCCCAGAATGGCAGACATGGGCCAAGACATTTATAAAAAGAAATTTCAAGTTAGTCTCTTGCATCCAGCGTTTGGCGCCTGCCTGATTGTCAGGATTGCTGACACCCAGCAAACTCGCTGAGGTTAGAGAACATTTCTGAGGTCCGTGGGAGCAGCTGGGTGCTCAGCCTTTCAGAAAGGCAGCCAGGTGGCTAAATATGGATTGAGGAGTCTCACTTCTTGCTCCTCTTTTTAAAAATCTTAGCCACGTTCGCAAAGTCACCTCCCTCCTCTTCTCCTTTCAGAGGGAGTTGCCAGATTCAAAGAGGTGGTTTTCAGTTGTCCAGCTCAGGAAACATCATCCACACAACCTGGAATGCACTCGCTCACTCACTTTCAAAAAGAGGAATGTGTGCCAAGCCTTCAATTTTGATTTAAAAAAATACTAAATAAAGATTTTTATATTTGCACCCTCTTTTTAGTGTGGATGACACAGGTTTTAAATGTCTGTATAATTCCTAGTGTTTACCACTGTTCTAATTTGGTCATGTAAATCTGTATGCTATGTAAAAATAATACTGTACTTAGGCCATTGCAATCGTAACTGTATCATTGACTATACACACAGTGATAACACAGTTCAGTATTTTTCTGGGACATGTGCATATTTAACATAGCACCAGCACTCAGGGAAGGTGTATTGATCCAGTAAGGGGGGAAATATAAATCTTTGCACAATGAGACTCAGAGGTGGTGGGTATAAGAGGCCAGGGGAGGCTAAGCCTTTCCTGGGGCGCAGCGACCAAACCGCCGCTTCCAAGAGCACGGGTGCCTGGACTGTGGTGGCCCCACCTGCGCTCTACCCTGAGGCCCCCTCCCGGTGTTCCCCCATGGCCCTGTCCATGATCCACCCCTCCCCCAAGGTCCCCGGTGGTCATCACTTGCCGAGTCCCTCCTCCCCTCCATCCCCCTCCCCTGAGGCACCCACCGCCTGCTGAGTCCCGTGAGATGGAGGAGAGGAGGGATGTGGCCGGCATCTCGGGAGAGGGAGGTGGAGCGACTCAGTGAGTGGTGGGGTCTTTGGGGGAGGGACTCAGCGAGCACTGGGCGGTGGGGGTCTTGGAGGGGTGTGGAATGACTCAGCAAGCAGTGGGGCCTTTGGGGAAGGAAGGGTGGGGGAAGTGGAATCAAATTAGGCCTGAATAAAGACTGGGAGTGGCTGGGTCACTACAAAAAATAATTTTCCCTCTGTTGATTTTCACCCCTTCTTGTCAACTGCTGGGAATGGGCCACATCCACCCTGATTGAATTGGCCTCGTTAGCACTGACCCCCCACTTTGTAAGGCAACTCCCATCATTTCATGTGCTGTGTACTTGTATTTTTCACTCCATGCATCTGATGAAGTGGGTTCTAGCCCACGAAAGCTTATGCCCAAATAAATTTGTTAGTCTCTAAGGTGCCACAAGGACTCCTCGTTGTTTTTATCCTATTTGTGTGCATGTATCATTTTCGTATCTGGAGTTATAAATATTGACTGTGCATCTGTATTTCAAGTGTGCTTGCTCCTGGGTAACAGACACAAAGCTTTACATCCCGTCTAGCCAGCACATTGTGAATGGCCTATTCACGTTGAATGGCCCATAAGCAAAGACAATGGGCCATGGGAAAAAGCTTATCCTCACCTGCGGACCCTTCAATCAGCATCTGGACAATGGCTGCCACGTCTCACTGAAGCATGCCAGGGCATGTGACTAGAGTATGTGATACTGGACTCCATCTTGTTGCTTGTACTTTTCCACAAACTGTGCTGGGGGGCTTGGCTTGAAACAAAGAAGTTCCCTCCACCTGGAAGCAGCTATACAAGGGGGGAAGTGACATCACCACAGGGCCTCACTCCCTCTACAGCAGAACACCTGGAAACACCTTAGGAGCAAAAACTGACCTGGGGAAGTGCTGGCCCCAGGCTGGAAAAGAGGATCCCTGCCTGTGTATGCAAAAACTAACCTGCTTGTGCTATCTAACTGGGTGAGACTCTGCTTAATTCAAATCCTACCTAGTGTCTAAGGGCTAGTCTACACTTACCAGCCGGGTCGACGCGGTGAGTTCGACTTCGCGGAGTTCGAACTATCGCGTCTAATCTGGACGCGATAGTTCGAACTCCGGAAGCGCCGCGGTCGACTCTGGTACTCCACCACTGCAAATGGCGGTGGCGGAGTCGACCTTGGATCCGCGGACTTCGATTCTGTGGCATCTGGACGGGTGAGTAGTTTGAACTAGGGTACTTCGAATTCAGCTACGCTATTCACGTAGCTGAATTTGCGTACCCTAGTTCGACCCCGCTTCTTAGTGTGGACCAGCCCTAAGACTTAGACTGCGATTTTGTTTATTTCTTAGGTAACCATCTTTGATCTGTTTGCCACTCTTATAATCACTTAAAATCTATCTTTCTGTTATCAATAAATCTGTTTTATATTTTCCCTAAAACAATGTGGTTTGCTTGAAATGTGTGGGGAAATCTGCTCAGGAACAGGGGATGGTGCATTGCCCTCTCCACATCGAGGGAGGGGAGGACTGGGTAATAAATTTATACTGGTTGGGCTTTTGACCAGGGCAAGACCGTACAACTCTGGGGTCCTAGGTTGGGGAGCTGGGGGGTGAGCTGCCTGGAATCTCTCTATTGTTAATTCATGAGTGACTGAGGAGAAGCCTTCATGTAACTGCAGCTGGGTGTGTCCCTGGCAGTGAAAGTGCTTGTGTGAGTGCAGGACTGGGAGCGGGCTGCAGTTTGCCACAGCAGCACAGGAGCCCAGGAGACAGATGCTCAGCGGTTCCCCAATTCCAGGTTGCACCCGAGGGGGGAAACCCATCACAATGCTATTTGAGGTAACAACATCAGTAATATCATAGAATGCCACAGGGGATCTTCTCTCTCTGCCGGAAGTTCAGTGCAAGCCCTGCCAATATGAATGGGAATTATAGCATCATTACGAGTAGTAAATATTTATATTCTGATAGTGCTGGAAGGCCTGCACATTCCCCTGTGAACTGAGTAGAGAACCTATCCCACTACATGTCACTTTGAACACCAACATATTTCAAACAATATCATGGAAAGGGAAGTTGGACAACATATCTCCTCAAATGTTAAGGCCAGAAGAGACCATTATGGTTATCTAGTCTGACTCCTGCCTAACACAGGCCAAAGAATTTCACCCAGTAATTTCTGCATCTACCCCCATTAACTTCTGTCTGAGCTAGAGCAGACAGCCAGTCTTTATTTAAAGACTTCAAGTGATGGAGAAATCAGCACATCCTTAGGCAAATTGTTCCTATAGTTAACTACACTCACTGTTAAAAATGTGCACCTTATTTCTGGTCAAATTTGCCTAGCTTCAACTTCCAATCATTGGTCCTTCTTACATCCTTTTTGACTAGATTAAAGAGCCCCCTCCTATCCAAAATCTCTTCCCCTTGTAGGGTCCTTATAGACAGTGATCAAGTCACTTCTTAGCCTTGTCTTAGAAAAACTAAATTGACTGAGCTTCTTAAGTCTTTCACTATAAGGCAGGTTTTCCAGACTTCAAATCATTCTGGTGGCTCTGTTCCAAACCCTTTCCAATTTTTCAACAGTCTCCTGGGATGTATTTTCAACATAATGGGATATACCAGATTTTACTGACTTCACTTTTTGCCCCTCAGCTTTTAAAGAAGAGTCCGATTCCACGTACAGATGTACGTGAAACTTCCGCATCGCCAAACCATGTCACCAGAGTAATTAGTGTAAGCAACCAACCTAGCTTGCAACCCCAGGCGTCTGTGGATGATCGGAATCACTCACATGGCTTGCAGGAGGTCCTTAGTTTCTGGAGCAATTCCACTGTCCACGGAAATGTGAATGGGTTCCCCCAGCACCAGCTAGAAAAGGCGGGATCCCTGATTAGAGACATGTGCCACACCTGATTGACTGCCTCCTGGCCAGATGGGGACCAGCTAGGTGATGATCCATTAGATGCTGGGTCTTATAAGCAGGCAGAGGGAGCGAGACTGCAGACAGGGGAAGACTCTTCCACAAGCTGAGAAAGAGAGTCCTGTGAGGAAACCCTGAGTGGGGGCTGTGAGGGAAGTTGGCAATCGGGGCATAGCCCTGTGAAGGGGCAGAGGACCTCATGTTTCCAGCAGATCAGAACTTATTACATTAGACTTTTGCTACCCCGGAAATGGGGAAGTGACCGAGCTGGAGGGCCAGTGAACATAAGGATAGAGGACAAGCTGGTGCAGTGCAGAGAAAGCGGCCACAAGGGACAGCAGAGCCCGGTGGAACCCTGTGTCTCGACCCGACGCGCTGCTACGTTCTGGAGTAGGAACGGTGTCTGGAAGACTGCGTTTTAACTGGGACGTGGCGTGGAGAATGAAAGTGCAAACTGCACTAATGCCCAGCACAGTCTGTCCTCTAGACAGTGGCAGAAACGCATCATTAGGATGAGATGAGAAGCATTGATCCCGTAAGCCCACCAGAAACTCCAGCATGTAGAACCACTGGCAGCCAAAGCAAGATGGCCGCTCGGGGGTGGGGCAGTTTGGCTTGTTAAGTCTCAAAAAGAAATGCAACTATTCCACGCACTCGCTAGACTCTTACTCCACTCAAACTGAGGAAATATGGGTAGTGAACGAACCCACCCAAAGCTGAATATGATTACTACAATTTTGTAACTGTATAGAACATGTGAGTGAGAGGCCGGGTAGAGGGTGACAGAGCGTGCACCATTTAAGCTGTTCTCCTTCGTCTTTACCTTACTGGTTTTTGGAGATTTGAAATGCTGACTGAACTCTGTTGGTCTCCACTGAATCGCCTTGTGTGTTAATACCCAGTACAGACAGTTATATATTAGTACCAAGACATCATGGGTGACCTGCATAGGAGCTTTTTGGTTGACTATAACATTTGATACTTCTGAGAAGGGTTACATTAGTTGTGTGCTGCTGGGCAAAATTTATTGAAATGCCTCTGTTGAGGATATTTCACAAAGTCACTTTGAAACACTTGGCTGCATATTTTAAGACTTTCAGTCCATTAAAGATTAATGGAAAATGGGCTTCAGATCACCTAAGTGTTTTCAGAACAACCCATTATCTGCAATCACCTTTTCCCATTCCTTTTCAGTATTTCTTTCATTTCCAGGTTATTCTTTAATAGCATCCCTTAGCAAGCGGCTACTACAGGGTTCTTGCCCCAAACACCGCAGCCCCACTCAGTCAGTGGCTATGGAGAAGAGTGGATTGTTCAGATACTAACGTTATCAAAGAATGGGTCACAGCGGATGTGCAAATGGCATTTTCAGTTCGGACGTGTCCTACACACTCAGCACGGTATAATGCACTTATCTGTGGGTTTTATTTTTTTACTTGCCACGCTGTGTTTGTCTCGTTTGCAACAAGAAATAAAATGATAATACTGTAAACAGACTTTTTAAAAAATGGCGTCATCATTTTTAATACAGATTTGTCTGCCCAGGATTTAAATCTTGGGAGTTGCAAATATTTAACAGTACCCTGGGGAAGAGCCTGTATGGTTAAAGGGTAAAGTCTCCTTTCCTCTCTTTCATTTTTTATTTCAGTAGAGCTCTGTGTGTATATTATGGTCTGGTATCAAAGACTGAACTGTCATTTTTTGAATATTAAATGGGCCATATTTTTCCTGCAGGTAGTTGGATGTAAGATCCCTATCTTACACTACATTACATATTTATTTTTAACAGCTGGCCTCTATAAACTGTTATCATAACCCACTTGCCTAACAGCATTTAGCCAAACTGTCATCATGAAACAAGGCATTATTGTTTTCACATGTGTGGCTGGTTGTTCTTTTGCAGTCACATTGTCTTCATATGATCCCGTTACATATTCTTTATGCCTTCAAATTTTGCCCAGTCCAGATGATAGCTAAGAAAAAAATATCATAGTTGAGTAATAGAATTGACATTTTCTCTTCAAATAGTTTTGAATATAAAGCTGAAGAGGAATTCAGTGCATGTGGTACTAAGGAAATCAGTGTGTTCTGTTTGTACTCAATGCAAACCATATTCCAGTAATAAAAGCCTTTTAGTCCAATTGTATTTCATTAACATAAGGTTTCTAACCGGAATAGCGGAAGTGTCAGGATTCTGTGACAAAGGGCATGCTGTTGCTTTCAGTTACTCTTTGGATCTCACACTATTAGCAGGATATTTTGGATACTGTTAAATACAAAGGAGGCAGGCTTTCCTAATGGTTGGAGCACTGGTCTATGACTCAGAAGACATGGTTTCTAGTCCGAGTTGCTGGGTTACCTTGGGCAAGCCACTTCCTTGGTCCAGTGCTTTGAGATCTACGTAAGAGCTAGGTATTATTAAAACATTTTTTTAAAAACTCCTTGGAAACGTAGGGTGAAAAACATTGTTCTAAAAGCTCATTTCTTCGTAGGACTCCCATCATGCTGCTGTGGAAGTTACCTTGCCTGCTTTAATATTGCTATCGCACCTGCTACAGTCTCTCCTATTAGCATAATGTCATCGTTCCCTGTGTTTCTCAGCTAGACCTTTGGTTCAGGCCAAGCAAGGCCACCTTTATCCCTTACTGATCTTTGGGCTGTTCTTTGCATCCTGGGGCCATGAGCACCTCAGGGCACTCTGGAGCAGATCCCCCTCTGCTTTATCTCGGCCCCCGTTACGCTCGAGTGCCAAAGACAACAATAGGTCCTTCTGCATTGGTGCTTATTGCCTAATTCCACAGTCACACAAGTGATCTGAGCCCTGCCCAGTGCTCGGGTTATCTAGCACGTGAAGTCTCAACTTCCTGGTAATGTTCACTATGGAATATAATGGGCTTAGGGGCTTCTGGCCAAGTTCCCCCTTCCCTCAGGACAATGGAAAGTCCACAGGCTAGATAGTTAGAACATCTGGGGTCCAGCTTATTAAGTCCTGCACAAAATCTTTCAAAAGAAAACTCAGCTTTATGTCTTCATCCCAGTCCCAAACTGGGCCCAGCCCCTCCGTGTTGAGGTCTGTTTCATACCCTCCCAACTCCTCTTGCCTGGAGTCTTCCCTACTGCTGTCTTCACCCTGAAGTGTCTGCAGCCATCTACCAGCCACCTGCAGCTGTCTCCTCTCCATAAGGCCCAGGTGCCTTCCTTTAAACCCTATTGGGCAGCAGGTGATCAGTCCAGCTGCATCAGACCCTGCTGCATTTAAAGGGGCCGCTCACCCTGTGACACTATCCAATGAATAACGTGCTGTGTACGCTATAGGGTGTGTTAATGCTCTCCTCATTGTGCAAGGATTTCAATGCGTGTCTATCTCTCTTTCTATTGAGATAAGAAGGTAAATGCCTACAGACCTGTTTACTAGGGACTGGATCACTGACCAGCACTTGTGTTTATTGTTCAAATGCCAATTGCAATTACATAAATGAAGCAGGCAATGGAACTAGAATGATACTTGTTAGAGTGCATTGAAAGAGTCCTGTGAGGACACAGCTTCTCTCAAATGCAACTTTAAACCCCTTCATACGAAGAGTGCATTGATGGGATTCATCAGACATTTCAGAAATGACTGCGCCTGTGAAAAGGAAAAGGAAAAATGTGTTTCTTTCACTGCAGGAACCAACGATTTATATTGTTCGGCCTAGGAGCTGGAACCAGGGAGGCTAGGGGTGCTGCCGCTCCCCCGGGCTTGAAATGGTTTCCATCACATACAGGGTTTACAGTGGCTCTCAGCACGCCTGCTATACAAATTCTTCCAGCACCCCTAGGCCTGGGGAAACTGTGCTGGACTCGATGCATTTCCGAGCAGCACAATGAGAGAACGCTGTGTGGTTAATAAGCACGCGGTAACTGAACGTAACAAAACCTGATTTTGAAGCAGAACTACAAGCAGAGAGAGAGAGAGGGACTGTATGTACACCGCCAAGGGGCTTTCAGTTAAAACTCCAACATAGTCAGAAGACAGCTCTGGATCTGGGTGATGTCTCAGGCAGAAGGGCCAGATTTGTACCCGGGAAAGATCAACGGGCTAAATCATGGTCACAAAAGTCCCACTGGATCAGGGGCGGCTCCAGGCACCAGCGCACCAAGCATGTGCCTGGGGCGGCAAGCCATGGGGGGCGGCTTGCCAGTCGCTGTGAGGGCAGCAGTCAGGCTGCCTTCGGTGGCGTGCCTGCGGGAGGTCTGCCGGTCCTGAGGCTTCGGCGGGAATTTGGCGGCGGGTATGCCGAAGCCACGGGACCAGCGGACCTCCCGCAGGCAAGCCGCCAAATCCGCGTTACCAGCCGGACCTCCCGCAGGCAAGCCGCCGAATCCGCGTTACCAGCCGGACCTCCCGCAGGCATGCCGCCGAATCCGCGTTACCAGCCGGACCTCCCGCAGGCAAGCCGCCGAATCCGCGTTACCAGCCGGACCTCCCGCAGGCAAGCCGCCGAATCCGCGTTACCAGCCGGACCTCCCGCAGGCAAGCCGCCGAATCCGCGTTACCAGCCGGACCTCCCGCAGGCATGCCGCCGAATCCGCGTTACCAGCCGGACCTCCCGCAGGCAAGCCGCCGAATCCGCGTTACCAGCCGGACCTCCCGCAGGCATGCCGCCGAATCCGCGTTACCAGCCGGACCTCCCGCAGGCAAGCCGCCGAATCCGCGTTACCAGCCGGACCTCCCGCAGGCAAGCCGCCGAATCCGCGTTACCAGCCGGACCTCCCGCAGGCAAGCCGCCGAATCCGCGTTACCAGCCGGACCTCCCGCAGGCATGCCGCCGAATCCGCGTTACCAGCCGGACCTCCCGCAGGCAAGCCGCCGAATCCGCGTTACCAGCCGGACCTCCCGCAGGCAAGCCGCCGAATCCGCGTTACCAGCCGGACCTCCCGCAGGCAAGCCGCCGAATCCGCGTTACCAGCCGGACCTCCCGCAGGCATGCCGCCGAATCCGCGTTACCAGCCGGACCTCCCGCAGGCAAGCCGCCGAATCCGCGTTACCAGCCGGACCTCCCGCAGGCAAGCCGCCGAATCCGCGTTACCAGCCGGACCTCCCGCAGGCAAGCCGCCGAATCCGCGTTACCAGCCGGACCTCCCGCAGGCAAGCCGCCGAATCCGCGTTACCAGCCGGACCTCCCGCAGGCAAGCCGCCGAATCCGCGTTACCAGCCGGACCTCCCGCAGGCAAGCCGCCGAATCCGCGTTACCAGCCGGACCTCCCGCAGGCAAGCCGCCGAATCCGCGTTACCAGCCGGACCTCCCGCAGGCAAGCCGCCGAATCCGCGTTACCAGCCGGACCTCCCGCAGGCAAGCCGCCGAATCCGCGTTACCAGCCGGACCTCCCGCAGGCATGCCGCTGAAAGCCGCCTGACTGCCATGCTTGGGGCGGCAAAATACATAGAGCCGCCCCTGCACTGGATCCAGGGTCGAGCTCTGCCCTTCTTGGACTTGTGCCAAGTGCTGCTTGCCCAGTCCAAAGAACCTGGTCCTTCAGCTCTATCCATCGCCAGGGGCAGATCTCCTCCATCGCCCCGTGTAGCCTCGGTGCTGTTCCCAGGCTGACCAGGGTCAACAAGATCTGACCCCACCAACTTATACTGTCTCCTCCTTTTCAGCCCAAGGCTAATACTACTGGTACACTGGCCACCCTGCCTCATCGGTCAGCAATAAACCAAAGAAGTGACCTGTCAGGGTGGAGCCAGAGAAGAGGGCACCAGGGGGGGAAGGGTGACAGACATTGCACTGCTGACGATTATGGGATAAGTCCTACCAAGCCATCAATAGAGTGCCCTGTTGGAGGAACAGCGTATTCCTCCAGGCCTCGGGGAATATTCTGGTTCCATTAGCCTTTGAGGTGGACCACGAAAACAGAGCCCTCTCCCCAAAAGCCTAGATGCTCCCCAACCTCGAAACGCAGGCGATAATTGTTAGTCCAGGACAGTGATCTAGTTGCCAGTTGCCAAACTCCCGGTCAAGACTGTGACCAGTGAGGTGAGTTGAGCCAATAATCACCTGGAATAGGATTGTGGCCATAAAATCCACATCTGCCTCTCAGGATTTCTCATCCAGGTGGATAAGGTCACCGACCACTCTCAGCCTCTGTGATGAGGAACTTCATCAGCTCCCTCAGGGACTTTACCCTGCAATTGGGGATTGATGCCCTACAGCCAGCCAGGACTTAACCACTTCTGGGGACTTGCACAACAAGTGAGCACACTGTCCTCTTCGGCTTTGGGACTGGAGGCTTCCTGCATTTCAGACTGGATGTAAACAGCACAACCACACCACCTCTCTGCTTATCCTCAGTCAACTGTTGCTGTACCAGGGCTGGCTCAGGATTTTTGCTGCCCTAAGCAGCGAAAGAGAGGAAAAAAATAAAAAAGCCACAATCGGCGGCACTTCGGCAGCAGCTGAACCGCGCCGCTTCATTCCCCCGCGGCAATTCAGCGGCGGCAGGTCCTTCCCTCCGAGAGGGACCGAGGGACCCACCGCCGAATTGCCGCCGAAGACCCAGATGCGCCGCCCCTTTCTATTGCCGCCCCAAGCACCTGCTTCGTTCCCTGGAGCCGGGATGCTGTACCAGATCCTCAGCTGGAACCAACGGTGCCAAATCCAGTCCAGTGATTTCTGTGAACTTTCCCAACCTTTGCACAAAACCAAATCTGATCAAAATGAAAACAATTTTGCAAAGCTGCCCTCCACCCTGGTGCCCCCTGGAAATGGTTGGCAATTGCAGTTGTAGGACACCCTGAGCTCCTCTGTGCACGTGAGGTATAAACATCAAGGCAGGGTACAGTTTGTCCGAACTGCACAGCACTCAATGCTTATGAGATCTTTGGAGATTTGTTGGGTTGTGAGAAGCTATGGCCTTTCACTAACCACTGACAATTGTAGAGTCAGACATTTAAAATAGACTTTGGCAGAAAAATAAAGAGAAACGCAGGATGAACAAATCCAAAACCTACAACACAGATTTCTTTTGCTCCTCCTGGGCTACAGCACTCTTCTCCATAACATCAGCGTCTGTCTCTTTCTTGTGCACACACATATACATACGCACACGTGCCACTTCTGCAAAGGAAAATCTCCTCTCTGAGACACGAACTGATTTACAATCTGTCTGTGTTACAACTCAAGCTGACAAAGTAGGAAAAAACAATCATAAAGCTTCAGAAGGCTCTGGAATAATCCAGCCTACTGGGGCAACTATGGTGCAACATCACAAACTATTGCTTTCCTGCCAATCACATGATACTAGCAACTGCCCATTGCATGTGTAAGACCAGTTGGCTGTAGCCAGATCATCTTTCAGTGTATCTGCCCTGAAGGAAAAGGGGAAAAACAACTGTCTAACAATGATTTTGTATGGATAGACAGGAGCCCGGCAATCAGTTTCCTCTTTCTTCATATCGCTGGAGAACAAATTGCTCAGAGCAGTGGGAAATAAATCTGGAACACTAAAGGGGAATGGCTGCTCAAAAATTGGAGCAGAAACGGCATTTGGGAAACCTTTACTCTATTGCTAAGTTTAGTAAACCCTAACCATAACATCAGCACAAATGATTCAGGACATTACTTCATGACCAGCTTGGCCTGCTCTCTCCCCAACTGGGTACAGATTGGTCTTCTAAATATACACATTTGGCAGCCCGTGTAAGCTTGCTTACTGCCATCTTTTCATGAGGCATGAAAATGAGGCCATCATTTGCTTTATGGGTTTAAAGGTTTCACAAAGTAAATCACAGAAAAGCTGAGGAATGAATTCCATCCACAAGTGCCACTTCCACAGCCAGACTATGCGCCACAACACAGCTCTACTGAGACAATAAACCACAACACACAAAGATATCACAATGACTGACTCAAGGGGGAATTCCATCAGCACAGCGAGCTGGGGTTTAGCTGGGTGACTCCCATTTTGCTTGATACAAATTTCAAGGCTAAATCTCTGTCTGACTCTGAATATTTCTAGCTGCACTGTTGACTCACATTCAATTTGTGATCCGCTATAACCTCCAAGTCCTTTTTAATCACCTAGCTATTTATTTCCCATTTTGTAGTCATGCATTTGATGTTTCCTGCCTAAATGAAATATTTTGCACCTTACTGAATTTCATCTTGTTGAATTGAAGCCAATTCTCCTATTTGTCAAGGTTGGTTTGAGTTCGAATCCTGTCCTCCAAAGTGCTTGAAAACCCCTCCCAGCTTTGGAGTCATCTGCAATTTTTATAAACGTATTCTCCACTCCATTCTCCAATTCATTAATGAACAGTTTGGATAGTGCTGGACCCGGGACTGATGATGGTGGACCCCACTAGATACACTCTCCCAGGTTAATTAACAGGAAACCACTGACAACTGCTCTTTGAGTGTGGTCTTGCATCAGCCTTATAGTAATTTCATGTAGGCTGCGTTTCCCTAGTTTGCTTATGAGAACAGTTGCACATAAGTGAGGAAAGCACAGACCACCCCCCGCCATTGCCCAGTGACTATCATCTTTATAGGCAGCAACAAGAGCAGGGTTGTCACCCCCCTCTGAAAGACGTACCGACACCTGCCCCCATTTAAAATGTCTGTTTGTCTGCAGCGCTGGCAACACAATGTGAACTCTGTTCTGTTGTTCGTGTCTGTTGTTGGGCCTTCCAAGCCAGGCATGATTCCAGTTCCCAGAAAGTCAGGCTGATGGCTGCCGACCCCACCCCCAGCATCAGGATGAAATTATTGCATGTCTGCTTTTGTTTCAGTCTGCTGAGTGCCACAGCCCGCGTGCGCCCAGGAGGCACGAACCAGGAATTTCCACATGGCATAAACACACAACTGAACAAAACATTTTTAAAGCATTTATATCCCTGGGGACATTCACATGCCACTTCCATAGTCACATGCCAGCCGAGGGGCTGATGTTTGTTATGAGATCCATAGCAAGACGGAAGGAATACAGTCTAATTTAGCAGCCTGCAGGAAGTGGGTGTGCACAGTACTATTGCAGTATTCAAAACAATAACGTATTGTACAAGCCGCTGTCTCGGGCGAACATGATAGAATATGTCAAATGCTGGTACAATGTCTCCAGTTCGGTTAAGTAGGCCATGCTCATGCTTCATTGCCACTGTAATTATGCTCTAAGGCTGCTACTGCTATTACACACTGCAGCTCTGGACTGGGCATGCTGATGTTAGCTTCGACTCTAACCAAAAACAAGATTTTTATCACAGATACCCTGCTATAGAGATTGTCACAGTTCAGGGCAATTGCACCTGTACTCCCTCTCCATGGTCCCTCAAGGGCCCCAGCTCTAGGCTCCTGGCCTCTCTTGGGCAGAGACCCGCATCTCTTTCCCTCCTGACCAGGAATATTTCCAGGTGGCACAGTTCCCTGCCTGCACTGTGATATCTCCAGCAAGCCAGATTGCCTAAAGAGGCCGGTGTCCACACCTTGCTTTCTCTGCCAAAGCTATGACCAGCTGCAATTGCTAGCAGTCACAAGTCACCACACAGCTTTCTAAGCAAGCACATTTATTCTTAAGGTGAAAGCATTACAAAGAAAACATATTAAAAATAATAAAAGAACCTACATGCATAGATTTAGACAGACTTTAAGGCCAGAAGACACCATCATGATCATGTGGCCTGACCTCCTGCACACCACAGGCCACAGAACCTCACCTCACCCACCCACTCCTGTAAGAGACCCCTAACCTCTGGCAGAGTTATTGATGCCTCAAATCATGGTTTAAAGACTTAAAGTTACAGAGAGTCCACCAGTGACACTAGTTTAAACCTTTAAGTGACCCGTGTTCCATGCTGAAGAGGAAGATGAAACCCCCTCAGGGTCTCTGCCAATCTGAAATCGGGGGGAGATTCCTTTCCGACCCCAAATATGGTGATGAGTTATACTGTGAGCATGTGGACAAGACCCTCGAGATGGACACCTGGAAAGAATTCTCTGTAGTAACTCAGAGGTCTCCCTTCTAGTGTCCAGTTCCCGGCTGTTGGGGATTTTTGCTACAGGCTGTCGCCGATGGGCCACACGCCATTGTAGGCAGTCCTGTCATACCATCCCCTCCATAGACATATCATGCTAATAAGCTTACCAGAGCTCACCCTCCAACTTCAGTCTCAGGTGGGAATCAGTCCTTCAAACACCACCAAGGAGTTTCTGTGGTTACGAGTTCATAACAGCCTAGCTCAGAACTCACACCCTATGCATAGGTCAGTCTTCCCTTCAGACAGTGCGGGCCTTTGATCTTGAGACTCTGGGAACAGGTACTCAGCAGACAACGGCCCTCTCCTCATGGCACAGCTTCAAAAGGCTGGTTTTGTGCATGACTGGGGTGGGAGGGGGAGAATTGGCATTCACCTCCCCCTAGAGATGTCCCTGGCAAACCCCCTGACACCGTTTGTCCATTCTTGCCTGGCTCACTGTTCAATACAGTCCTCTGAAGTTCATAACGCTAGCAAGGGTTCACAGCCCATCTCCTCCCTAAAGAGGTCACACACAATCCTGGCCCAAAATAATACAGAACCTGTGTATTTAATACAATGGACCCCAAAGATACTGACTTAATTCAATAAGGCTGTAGAGGGTAGTTACCCCCGCCCCTGCCGGGAAGGGCTTAAAACAGCCCTGGGGGAGGGCTGTGGCAGGGGAAAAGCTGGGCTGATTGGGGAAGCGGCCGCAGCTGGGCCACACCCCAATCAGGCCACAGCTGGCCTGTATAAAAAGACTGGGAGCCAGAGGCCCAGGAGTCTCTCTCTGCCTTCAGAGAGAGAGGGGCCTGGCTGCAGGGAAGCTCAGGGTACCTAGAGTGAGGCAGGGCTGGGGAAAGGCCCCACAGAGGCACTGGGTTGCAGAGAGAGGCAGCAGGTCCAGACCCAATCTTGCCTGTGATGAGCGGCTGACACTGCAGTCTGCCCCAGGGCGCGGGGGCTAGTTGGTGACTGGCAGTAGCCTGTGACTGAGGCGAGGTGGGGATAGAGGGTTGGGGGTTCCCCGGGGAGGGAAGACCCTGAGACTGAGGGGTTACTGCCAGGGGGCAGCACCCCAAAGATAACTGGGCACTGGGTCTGGGAGGGACACGGGGGCCAAGCGAAAGTGGGACACCGGCCTGCAGAGGGCGCTCCGACGGCTGGAGAAGAGCTAATTCCCTGGAAAGCCAGCAGGAGGCGTCGCCGGGTGAGTCTGTGCACCTCTGCAAAGGCTTTTAAAGGACATTGCAGAACATTGCCACATCTGTCACAGATGTAACCCCCAAGGAGATGACCTAGATTCCTGGAGCTCTGTCTGCTGGCCGCTCAGGGAGGAGGAGCCAAGGCAAACTCGGAGTCTGCCCGGCAACCACTAGGGAGTGAGATGCCCTCCCAGGGGGTTGAGGAGAGGGGAGAAGCCATTTGGAAGAGGCTGGAGCCAGCGAGGGTCAGGGCAGGACTGGCTGTGTGGGGAGCTGGGGAGTCCCAGGCCTGCAGGCAGGTTCCCCCTGAGAACTGGCATCTAGGGACCCGACCGCAGATCCCCCCAGCTGGGTTTTCCTTCCCCACGGATGATTCCCAATTGGTAGCGTTTGCTGAGAAATTTCCCCAGCCAGGCTGGGTTCACCTCCAGCTCCCCTGGTGAGACCAGTCCCCACATGGTCAGCGCTGCTGCCCGCGGAGTGCGTGACTGGAGCTGGGCGAGGAGGTGACAGTTTGGATGTTAGGGTAGTTGTATAACCTGCACCTTGAGCCCTGCGCCCCTTTGTGGTGAGGGGAGATCCTGGGACCAACACAGCCTGATTCCTGCCTGAGGAGGATCCCTGACCGCAGACCGCAGCCCCTTTGCAGTGACTGAGGAGTCCAGCGTCATCCTCAAACCTGAAGGTCATTCATGGAGTTCGTGAGTGCACTGTCTTTAGTTAGTTAGTCAGGGAATTTGTTTTGGGGACCCCCTACTCCCTGAACTGTGTCCTCAAGCCAGGGAGTGAGGGTTTGAGGATTTTATAACCTGCTGCTTATTACATCTGTGGAGGGATTCACCACCTCCTCCCACTTGTGGGTCCTTT
Source organism: Mauremys mutica (assembly GCF_020497125.1). Classification (NCBI taxonomy): domain Eukaryota; kingdom Metazoa; phylum Chordata; order Testudines; family Geoemydidae; genus Mauremys; species Mauremys mutica. The sequence continues at coordinate 2,271,095 of NC_059080.1, forward strand.
GGGCTGTGCTGAACCCAGTCAGCCACACGGCTAAACCTCTGCAGAGAATGTTATAGGTCATCAAGGGCCCCAGCAAAGTACGCGTACCAACAGGACACTCATTTTACACTTGTTACATCAAGTCACGGGTATTTTAAGGGTGGGCACCGGTGACCCTAAAATAGTGTTTCCCCTGTTATGTTGTATATGTTGCCTGTTTAATATAATTGTTGTGTTGAATATATTTTTATGTGTTGTGTTATTTCTTGGAAGTCTCCAACTATCTGGCAAGTAAGTGGGGATTCCTCTGTAGTTAGGATTTTCGGCCCAAGCTGCCCTGGTGACCCTGCCAGGCAGGAGCGAGGGGGGTGGAGGCACCGCCAAATAATTTCATAGCAAAAAAGATTCACCCTGCTGAGTGGGTGGCGGGATCCAAAAGAACCCAGACCTGTCCATCAGAACCTGTGAGAGGATTGCCATTAAAGGAGGTAATCAGGTGGAGAGGGGCGCTACACAGAGATACGCTCAATGAGGGACTTATTTTTTCTCTCTCTCTTTTGGTTTTAGAATATGTATATCACATGATCACCTCATATAGTTTAGCTATATTACCTCATAATATGCACATAACAAAAGTCTAGAAAATGGTTATTTGACTCTCACAAAACACCACAGCTCGGAGAGAGACATTCAACATAAAATAATACCCCTGATTTATACAATGCACAGAAATTCCAGATCACTTTGTAGTCTAACAAAGTTAAATGCAACAGTGACTAAGTATCTGTTTGATTCAATATGGAAGCTGGGAAATGTTGCTGCATTCTAAGGAATGTATATAGACTGCCAAGAAAGAAAAGAGGCCAAAGAAATCATTTGTAACTGAATTTCTTTATGGTTGCAGGGATGAACTGCATGTAACAACACCAGTTCCCAGGATCAGTGAAAGTAAGGACCAAATAGAATATTGGACCAACTCTTAACAACAACCTTACACTTTAGAAGCGCAGAAGAGTTCAGGCTGCATAGTGGAAGGAACAGCGAAGTACCTAAGATCATGACATGATTATGTGGGGTGAGTGTCACAGTTTTAAAATGGCACCCTACTGAGCTTCCCAAAGAAAAAGGACCAGATAACAGAGATGGCTGAAGAATTAAATCTAACTTTCCTTCTCTTTCTGTTTGTGATTTGTTCACCAGCAGCTTACAATTTTCTCAAATTTGCTTGTTGAAATTTCTCTAAATCATCTTCACTGAAAAAATCATGCTCAGTAGATTATCTGTGAGCAGTTTGTTGCTTTGACTATCTGACGTTTGATATCCGAGGTGGGGTGCTTCGTTTTGATTGGATGCACAGGTCACATGGTAAGTTTGTGTCGCTCTCCCTGGAAGGGTGCAGCCTCTAGAATCAGACAGCTAGTGGGAACGCTCACAAGGTCTGGATGAGCTTTCTGGGAACCTGTGGGGCTGTTTGCATGACAGTCTTGCCAGCAAACTTGTTTACTGGAATATTTGGTGAATCATAATAAAAGGCTCTTGGACACAGTTGGAATGACTTCAGGGCCTGATCCTCACCTCATTCACTTGCTTTACCCTCGTAATACTCCATTGACTTACTCCTGGTCCAGGCCCTCAAAGCTCTTTACTGAAGCATGTGTTTGCCCAGTATGGGCTTGTCTACACTACCGGCCGGATCGGTGGGCAGCGATCAATCCAGCAGGGGTCAATTTATCGCATCTAGACTAGATGCAATAAATCGACCGCTGAGCGCTCTCCCGTCGAGTCTGGTACTCCACCAGAACGAGGAGCGCAAGCGGAATTGATGGGGGAGCATCAGCTGTCGACTTACCGCAGTGAAGACACTGCAGTGAGTAGCTCTAAGTACGTCGACTTCAGCTACGTTATTCACATAGCTGAAGTTGCGTGTCTTAGATCGACCCTGCGCAGGAGTGTAGACCAGCCCTATGTGCCCGGCTAAACTGGAGAGCAGGATGGTCGTTATTCAAAGGGAGGCAATGGGTACAGCTTAAACAAAAATAAAGACTATGTTGTGACTGCAACAACTGCCGGCCTCTGAGCCAGGGCAGCAAGTCCCACAGTACGTTGGCACTATTCGTCTCACTGGTGTTTGCCGCCTGTTGCTGTCAGGGGCGCCCACCTGACCAACTCCCCATTCCAAGGCCCCAGGCAGGGCCGGCTCCAGCTTTTTTGCCACCCCAAGTGGCGAAGAGAAAGTGGGGGGGGGAAGAAGCCATGATCGGCAGCACTTCAGCGGCTGCTCTACCACACCCCTTCATCCTTCGGCGGCAATTCGGCGGTGGGTCCTCCCCTCCAATAGGGACTGAGGGACCCACCGCCCAATTGCCGCTGAAGACCCGGACGTGCCGCCCCCTTCCATGGGCTGTTAATGTCTGGCTGCAGATCACAGCCTCAGGAGGGCTCCAAATCTCTCCCAAATCGTGGGGCCCGAATGCAGAAAGCATCTCAATGCCAGCCTGCTCCTAGGTGCTGAATGAACATGCCACACCTGCTGGCTCGCTCCCTCAGCGGCTTGTCGGAATAACCACACCACTGAGGGACTGCAGCAAGCCCCCCTGGAGGGCTGGGTACAGCACAGCCGTTCTAGACTCAATCCAGCCCCATCTGTCTTCATTTTTCTCACCCTTTTAGACTGAACAGAAGTGCAGCCAAGGTCAATTTCAGGGGGATTCAGAAATAGCTTCTGCGACGTGCCGGTAATCACCAGGAGTGAAGCGTGGTAGCTGCTTAGTCAGAGGCCAAGTTCCCGCTCCTACGGTAGAGAGCTGCACAAAGACAGGAGGTTACAATGCCAGCCTAGGGCTTGGGAGACCGGGGCTCAAATCCCTGCTCTGCTACAGGCTTCCTGGGTGACCTTGGGCAAGTCATTTAGCTTCTCTAGGCCTGGGTTCCTCCCCCGTACAGTGGGGATAACAGCCCTGCTCTGCCTCCCGGGGGCTGGGGAGATAAATACATTCAGGGTTGGAGGGGCTCAGACACTCCAGTGATGCTGGCCAGGTAAGTACCTCCGATGAGACCTGCCCTTGCAGGGTAGGATGGCTGAGCCTGGCCATGGGAATGTGATGCCAGGCACCATTTGCTGCTGCTCTGAGAGGGTGCAGTGTGCACCTGTTGCTAGCACATACACGCATCCTGCAGGCTAGTCCCCAGGGGACTGGATTTGCCTTCTAGACACACAACCACATTCCTGGTGGAAACTCAGGTCTCTTCCTTGCGCTTCCCAGAGAGACTCTGTCTTACTGCTTGCTGGCAGAAAAGGCATCCTCCTCCCAAGCTCTTCTCTCCCCTGGCACGCCCAGGCAGCACCGCGCCAGGGCTTGCCCCACACTTCTCCCCACAGAGGACCTTGCGGGAATTATGTCTGTCATTGGAGGTTGGGAGCATAAGTGCCATTGGGACTCTCCTCCTGTGTGTATTGGTGCAGAGCAAAGAGGTAGACAAATCACTTGCAATGGTTTCTTTTCCCTTCCCCCTTTGCTCTAAGACCCTAATTCAGATATTCGCTCACCCCTTATGTAGTGTGGTTGCCAAAGATTAGAGGTACATGCTTCATAAGGGCTGCTAGTATCTAAGGTACAGCAATTGTCTCAGAGCTCTGATTTACCAGCGTCCAAGAGTCTCTGGTACTAACAGACCCTGTGGAGATTGTTTTTATTTATTTAGAAGGGTGTTAGTCTGGCTGCTTTTGTTCTGCTGTGGATTTGGTCCATAGTATAGGTCAAACTAATACGAGTTCTGTCATATCTGCAACAAAGCCAGAGCTGTCTCTTGCTTACTTCCTCCGGTTTTTAAATGCATTTCTGTCCGAGAGGGGAAGCAATTAGTGGGGGAAATCTCTTTGTCAGAGCTACCCAAACAGCATTCCAGCATGCACCCCAAGCACTGGCGGCTCTGGAGTCAGCCTTGCAGTGGGCACGTAGGATTTCTTAGGAAGTGGGCTGAGCCCCCTCATCTCTCTCAGACTTTCCCCATACAATTTCCTTGGTTTGTTTTTAAGATGAAATAACATTGCAAATCACTGAGTCAGAAAGTGCCATTAACAGAGAATATTCTCCTTGTTTTTTGAGAGACAATCATAAAGCAACATTCCACCAGGAAAAGTTTCTCATCAGCCCATTGGCGCTTACTGGAGCTGAGGTTCTCAAAGGTTCCATTTTGCTATGGGTGAGAACACACGCCCTTTACGGAGTGCTTCCCCTCCCAGTCTAGGGGGTAATCTCCTCCCGTTCTAATGGGCCTGCGGGCCACCACCCAGGCCTCCTTCGACTACAGTGCCTGGGCTCCACAGAGCAGAGGTGAGAAGCGCTGTGCTAGTGTTCAGAGGACGCAGGACAACACTTTGCAAGCCAGGAGGGCTCTAGGGCCGTGGCTTCTCTCTCCAGAGCAAGAGAGAGATGCCCAGCTCCTGGTTCACAGCCCCTTTATAGGGCCAGCTGTCGCCTAACTGGGCGTGGCCCCAGCTGTGGCTGCTTCCCCAGTCGGCCTACCCGATTGGCTCCCCAGGGCTGTTTTAACCCCTTCAGGGCCGGAGCGGGTGACCGCCCCGCTACAGGGGATAATGGTCCTGACCGGGTAAAGCGCTTCGTGAGCTGCTGATGGAAAGGCTGTAAAGAACTGGGTATAATTGGCACATCTGAAATTGCCCTAACAACAGAGTCAGCGTCGGCTGTTACAGTGACAAAGCCAATGGGCCCCTTCTGGTGTGTGTCTGGTGCTGAGTCCCGGGGCTGAGGAACTCTCTACATGACATGTGCGGCTAGTGTGTGTTCCACTGAGTACAGACGTTTATATCAAGCATGGAACTCCTGAGCCAAGCCAAGGAAACAACACACTATGGAAGCATGGATACGAGTGCCGACTTCCTTCTAATCGCCGGCCTCCTGTTTTCTTTCCTGTCTGTATCCTCCCGCACCTCTGCACTCGAGACCCTAGATTCATAGACTTCAAGGCCAGAAGGGACCATCATGATCATCTAGTCTGACCTCCTGCACAGTGCAGAACACAGGACCTCACTCTTGTAATAGACCCCAACCTCTGGCTGAGTTACTGACGTCCTCAAACCTCCATTTAAAGACCTCAAGTTACAGAGAACCCACCATTTACACTAGCTTAAACCAGCAAGTGACCCCTGCCCCATGTTGCAGAGGAAGGGGAAAACCCTCCAGGGTCTCTGCCAATCTGCCCCGGGGGAAAATTCCTTCCTGACTCCAACTATGGCAATCAGTTGGACCCTGAGCATGTGAGGGAGACCCACCAGCCAGACACGTGAGAAGGAATTCTCTGTCGTAAGTCCCTTCCCATCTAGTGTCCCATCACCGGCCATCGGAGATATTTGCTGCTAGCAGTTGCAGATCGCAGTAACCTTAACTCCAGCTCTCTTTCCAACACAAATCATTACAAGACGTCCACTTCCCCCCCCCCCGCCATCACAAAGACCTTTAGCCTTGCCACCATCTCAAGATATGAAACCTTGTCCTTGATACCACAGAGCATTGGACTGACATCCAGCCGGGGGACGCGGTGTTCAGCTCTGCAAAGGAAAGGAGTGGGCAGTGCTAAGGCTGAGGGTCGCAGTCACTGGGGAACATTGGTGGGTTCAGGAATCCGCAGACCTGCACTGCCTCACTTCAGCCCAGCTACAGACTTGAATGAGGTAAGGGCCCAACATATCGCTGAGTTCAGCTAATCCATTCGGTTGGCACTAGGTTCTTTGCCCACCAGCGGAGATGCACAGCAATGGCTGACAAAGGGGGTATTGACTCCCAAGGAGAGCTGGGAAAATCATTGTTTTTTCGGTTTGGTGGCAGTTCTGAAGAATTGAAAAAGAAATTTAGGTTGGGGTTGAACCGAATCTGACTTTTCCAGAGGCTCAAAGAAGCCTGTTTGGGGTCTGTGCTAGAACAGGGATTTGAACTGGCATCTCTCACATTTGAGGTGAATGCCCCAATGTCTCTGCTACAGATAAAGGGGTCAGGGTGGGAGGGCAGCAGCGGCTCTACCTCTCCTCTGGCTGTTTGGAAAATGACTGATACAATTCATGTCAAATTCAGGTTGACTGAAAACACATATTTCAACAAATCAGCTAATCATCTGCTCTGCTCTTGGGGTCACTGCCCCAAAGAGGTGACTCCCAGCTGCCCTGGGCTCAGTGCTGCCATAATAAGGTGTCTCTAGTCACAACCGTCTATCAACATCATTTCTTCCCTCTCCTTAGCAAAGATCACACAGCAGAGTCCTTTGGTGAAAGTCATTTACTGGCACCGAGATTGCCCAGCACATTTACCGGCAGTATCTTAGCCAATGGAAAGGAAAGCCTGGGTATCCTGATACACTCACAACCACGGCATGTTCAGTGATGGAATATCCCAGTTTGCTCACTTACTAATTAGAAAAATCACACCATCTGCAATTCAGTGGGAGTTTTTGGATGTTCAAGGAATGGACGACAGGCCACATGGAAGCAAGAATGGCCCAGTGCACATTCCTATGCCCTGGGTATTGCTAAGATTTATGGCATATGCTTTTCTAGGCCCATGTGAGACTGGTGCATATGGATTAGTTACATGACTGGGCTAGATACCGTGGTGGTTGGAGGCATCCCCTTTGCAGTGTTGGTCCAGTCTGGAAGCCCCTGAGGGACTGGGAAGTCCCTAAAAGGGATCCAGATTGGCTCCCCACAGTGCTGGCCTCTGAGCACCCATGGGTGCAGAGAGATGGGGTGACGGCCCCCTCCGGCCCCATTCCTTTCAGTGGGAGATGCCCGAGGAGGCTGCCCGAGCCTGCCATCTCCCTGCACACAAGGTGCAAGCACCTGTATCCTGCCTGGGTTTGTGCATGTGCACAAGAGGATGAAAGGGCTCCCTGGATCTTCCCCCTCCACCCACTCTGCACACACATAAAAGAGTCACAGCTTGCCCCTGAATGACGCTCTCGCCATGCTTGCTGTGGGCACAGTAGGCACCAAGCATTTTAAATGCTGGTCCTTGTTCCTGGTTTATTTCAATGGGAGAAGATGCACCGGAAAGAGAAACCAGACTTTCCTATAAAGCCCACAGGGAAACAGCCACGCACCAGCGAAGGCCACGGCTCGCTCTTTTCATTTCACAATAAGCTGCAGGATGACAGAGAACTAAGGATCTGATGAATAATTATCAAAGGAGCATCTCGCAGAGAAGGATGGGGAGGTGGATTCTCAGTGAATCATTCCCTCCCCTTCCCACACCTTGCTGTTGAAACAGGAAGGTGCGCACCAGTGAGGTTACAGTTCATTCCTGCTGTGGATGGTTGTCAGGAAGGGCTGTCAAAACTCCGCTGAGTTAATGTGCAACATTGTACTTCTTCTTTGTAAATTGCCTGGAGGATGTTTGCTGTAACCAGCCTAACGCTGCGGGACTCACGCTTGTGAGACTCAGACTCTGCTTTACCAACCCTCACTGGGAAAGCAGAATACGTCGTTCGGAGTCCTTTGCTCCACGCTTATTTCCTGTAATTCATGTCATACCATTTCCCAGCACTTCTTTGTATTGGGGCAAACACTTATCAGATGCTCGTAATCCTCTGTAAATATCTACCAGGTCTGTAAAATATGTGGGCTGCCTCGTTCATGCTGAGCAGCGCTCTGCAGTGTGGAAGGTCTACTAACGTTGGCATCTCTGACTTGTTTAATATTCTCATCTCAGAAAGAAGGTCCCTGCTCCTCTAGCATTGCTCATTTCCATTCCTCCCCCCGCCCATGTATGCTTTGGGTCTGAGCAGGTCACACGAGATCCTGCTCGTTGACAAAGCCATGAGCACAGGCAGCTCTCTGTGGGAGCTGGCACACTGAGTGCACTGGAGATAACCGCACTCTCAGAGGGGAGAGAGCGCAGGCAAGAGCATTGAACGGAGTTAATGTTTGCACAGCGCGTGGAGTATGTGAACTCCACAGAACCGCAGGCTCTGGGCGGAAACGCAGGGGCAGCTCCGTGATCCAGAATGGCCCCTCCATGAACATACCCCACTGAACCACCCCCTGTGGGGAGCAAAGCTCAGTAAAGTTCTCCTGGCACCCCCCGGCAGGAGGAGATAGCGGGGAGGGGCCTGGTGGAGTTTGGAGGCCTTGCCTCCTCCTGATCACACAGATCTTGGGACCAACCCCCACCCCACTCCCTGGAGCCAGAAGTTTTCTTGCTAGGCTAACTGCCGCTCTGCTGGCCTCCACGCTGTGGGAGCGTGTCCCTTGCTCACGTCAGGCGACCCCCGGCTCGGCTGCTCTCTGGACATGCCCCCAGAACGCTCCCGTCCTGTCTCAGAGAGCCCCAGCTGGGTGGAGCTGCTGCTGGGGAGGAGGAGCAGGGCAGCGACATCTTCCCCACTTCTGTGCCCCGTGGTGTCGGGTCTCACAGCTCCCCACCTGCGCGAGGGGAGGGGAGCACGGTGCTTTGGAGCCATTGGCCTTGCTCACTTTACTTAACTCTGTAGATCAAACTCCTCCTGCCCCTCTCCTCTGTTAGATTCATCCACCTCTTGCCATTCACCTACACCCCCAGTCTAGCTCTACCATGATCCTTGCAGGCGGCTCCCGACAGCCCCCTGGAGCCCCGCTGAAGTCACAGGGGCTCTGTGCAGGCAGGATCAGGGCCCTGGACTGTGAGCATTTTGGGGAGGGACTCTCCTTTTCCTTCGTCCTTGTCCAGGGCCCCACATAATGGGGGGTCCTGACTGGAGCCTCAAAGAGCTACTTTGATGCCATAGAAAAATGACTGTCAACAATGGAACCTCCGACTTGTACTGTATCTGCTGCTTTCGATACTGTGCGTGTTTTATCAATGATGGCCCTTATTCCACCCCTCAGTGCCAGCCTCCACCGAGGTGAGAGTGACAGGGCACTTTGTCAGTCCTCCGGGGAACGTGGACTTCGTAAGAGAACCAAGGAAAGAACGCAACTTGTCCTGGGCTTTATAGCTTACTTTTAATAATGGCAATTAAGCTGCAAATCCAGCTGCCATGTGCGTGTAAATGAATATTGCCCCAGAGCCATTCCTGTTGCAACAGGTGCACTTCCCGTGGTCTTTATCCCCCTCCTGCTCTTGCTCTGTTGACACTCAAGTCAGCAGCTGAAGCCCCCGTTTGGTAGCTTCACAGGCTTGGATTACTTTCTCCGCCATGTATTGTTTCAGCTGTTGTATCTGACTAATTCCTCCCTGAAACTTCTGTTAGCTCTTATTTGGCATTCTGCTGGCTCAGGAGGAGTAATCTCCACACCAAGCAGCTGAGAGTCTGGCTGGCCTGTTTTTAAAAACAAAAATACCTTGAAAAACTTCTGGCAAAGGTCAAGTCATCTGAAGAAAGCCCTTCTCTTCGCCCAGGTGACCAAGAGCGCAGAGTGCATCACCCCTGGCAGGGGAGAGGAAGCTTCTTTCTGGCATCAGGTCATCAGCATGAGGTAAGAACTAGAGCTGCCTGGAAATTTCCTTGTGAAACCTGAAATTGTGAAACCCTGAGGTCTGCCCTCAGAAATCAAACCAACTTTGTGTTGTCCTCACTTTCCCCCAGCCCATCACCCTTCAGTGCACCCTACCATTGTTACTGTCATGCGCATCGCTGTAACACCTAGAGGCCCAGTCACGGACCAGGACCCCGCTGTGTCGGGTGCTGTACGAACACAGGACACAAAGACAGTCTCTGCCCCACAGCGCTGACAATCTGTGAGATGAGAAACAGCAGGTGGATTCGAACAGGCAGGGGAGCATTAGGAAACAATGAGGCAATACCAGTTGGCATGACGCCGGGCGGTGGCATCCGCACACCAGCTTTCTCATGGTTGCCAGGTGTTTCGCAGGCATGCTGGCGAAGGAGAGGTTTCAGAAGGGTTTTCTGGGAGGACAAGGAAGTGGTTCCTGGGCAGCTGCTCCCCAGCGTGAGGGGCAGCAGAGAAGAAACCACAAAGCTGCTTGTTTGAAAATGGAACAAGTGGGGGAGGAAGGCAGATATCCTGGCACACTCGGCGGTGGGAGCCTGTGGCAAATGAGGGACAGTCAGTCAGGAATCAGGCTGGGAATTCAGCCTGGACTGAAGGCGACAGGTCTGTGAGGGAAACGGTCAAGTGAAAATAACGAGACTGAGTGTCTCTGGCTCATTCAAGTTACCATGGGAGGGGTTATGCTCTGCGGTGTTAATGACACGGTAGGTCTTCTGAGCCTCGGATTGGTTGAGCCTACTCCCCGTCATGGGGAGGGCCCGCTCTGGTGCTGCGCCTGGTTGAACGTATGCAGCAGGATTGACCCAGCTGCAGTGTGGCACAGGAGCCCTAACACTGCATTGCACCCAGCCAGACCTGACGTTTTGTTACTCCTGTAATTACAGAAAAGTGTCCAAAAGCACAACGCCCTTTTCTGCACTCCCCAGTGCTATGTCTAGGAATGTCTTCCCAGCGCCACGCAGGGCCCCGCCTTGCCGCCCCCGCCCCGTGAGCGGTCGCACTGGAATCCCCAGGAAAGAGGGAGGCCCTGCCTCTGTGTAGTGAGAGCCAGGCCCCCCGAGGAGGGGCAGTGATTCCACTGCTATCGCTAAGTGGAAATCGGAAGGGATTTACAGGCGTCTGAGGCCACTGGTGCAGAGACCTTGTGCCCCAAGTCCCCACCCACCTCCTTGGCAGAGCGGCTCCGGGTGCCACCGCCTTTGCTTCACCTGCTTCAGAAACCCCTTGGGGAAAAGAACCAGGCTGAAAACGCTGGGAAAATTCTCAAAGCATTGCCTGAGTGTTTCCTTGGCATTTCTGTGGCTGTGAGTCACACGGCCGAATGGCTGCACGGGTTAGATCAGAGAAAGGCACAAAGCTGTAAAAGCTGTGAAAGCAGAATGGCACTAGATCTTATACCAGAGGAGACAAGGCCTGGAATACTCTGGGGATCGGCCACCTTGCCCTCCCCATGTTGCTAATGAGACGAGGGCCCTGATTTGGTCCAGGCTCGCTGGGATGGGGATCGCAGAGGTCCCCAGAATGAGAACATCCAAGAACCACTAGCTAGTTGGTCTTTTTTAATCTCTAACTTCTGTGATTTGAAGACAAGTCCCTCCTCTGCATCCTTGGTTCCAAGCTGAACTCTTAGGACGTCCTCCACTCACTTTCTAATTCTGTCTACGCCAAACCCACAAAAAGAAAAGCTAGAGGATTTTCTTCTGTTCTTTAAGCCACGTTGCAGCTATTAATACCTTTCTATTGGCTGCACGCCCCATCAGACATTAATGGAAACAGCTGGATGGAATTCTGGGAGATGTTCCTTTTTTATGCAGCACAGAGAGACATTTTTACAAGCCACTTACCGCACTTTGTCAGTAAGTGTTGTTTTTTTTTACTGGAATGCATTGGTAGAACTCTAAGAACCCTGTCAAACTGGGATGTGAAATGACAGCGTAGCATCGGCATTAAAGGCTGCCCCATGCAGAAGTTACAAAAATATAGCTCAGGAAATTTCTCCTGATTATTACAAATGTGTTTCAACACCAATGGTTGAAAATTTCTATGAAACATGCACCCATAAAGAATCACCTGCAAAGCTACACTCTCAGCCTCACACAATTTCTTCCGTTAGCAAACACCCAACCCACACCTGGGGCCACACACCGTCCTCAGTCAGCACACCAAAAATCTCCACCAGAGTAACAGGCCAGCCCGCAGGCTACTTAGGTTTTGTTCTAGGTCCTCCCACACGCCCTCCTGAAGCCACACCCTCTTTCTGGCGTGGTCAGTTTTTGTGCAGCTCCATTTTTGTGTTCTAAACTAGCAGCCAGACCAGCAGGAGGTTAGAACCTGTGCTTAGAATCTGGAGACAGGTTTTATGGTAAACGGTTACATGTTCTGGTGGGATTGCTTGCACTGAACTCTGCCCATATAGGAAACATGATATCAAGCTTACCCACTGGGGACACATTGCCATCTTCAGAGGTGTGAGATGGGACAGTTACAATGACGTTGGGCATGATTGGAAATAATCATGGAAATGTTACCAAAAAGTAAACCAGGAGGCAAATGTGCTGGCCCAGCTGCCCATTTTGAAAAGGGAGCCAGCAAAGGAGACTCTTGCTACTGGTTAGTCTGCACTACAAGGGAGGTGTTACAAATCCCCAGCCTCATGCAAATGAATAATGCAGTCAACAGCTGAGAACGGCAACCTCGGTCTCATACCTGCTCCACTGAGCCTGTCACCTGAGGAACCTGTGGAGAATTTTATTTTCAATACATTTAAATCCATAGGAGATAAAATATCAAGGGCTAAGCAGGACCAGAGCAGTAAGTTCCACTACACATGGCCAGGGCACGGGCTGGAGAACCGCCCCCATCCCGTGGGTCCAAACCCTCTATGCACGGCGCAACCTGAGCAACACTGTCATACAGGTTCATCCACACCTCTGTGCAGAGGGGACTGGGCTTGGAAAGGGGAGGGCACAAGGGGATAGGTGCATCTTCTAGGCCTGGCAGCAGCCTTAGCCACTACTACACCCTTTGGGCTGCAGGATGGGCCAGGGAGCTGCTGCTGCACTGGAATGAAGAGGGGTTGTCTGCAAAGCTCGCTGATTCAGCATTGCCCAGGAAGGGTTCGGACAACGAGAATTTCCCTTTGAGATCTCAGGGGACAGCAATCTTTTTCTCCCAGGATTCCCCTAGGACCAAAGTGACACCTGATTAACATGAGTTTGCTGCTATAAAAGGCTTCAGCAGCACGGATCCTACATCACTGTTACATTGTGCACCTCTCTGTGCTGTGCGACCTACAGGTGTGATTTCGTGCTGCAGAAAAGCATTGTGTGTCCCCTATGTCCCCCTCTCCCCATATCATTGTCTCCCCACTCTCCCCACCATGGCAGGGGCTCGGTGTGTACCCAATTTCCCTTTTTTACCCCCATTCCAGGGTCCTCATTCTCCCCCAGCCAGGATTCTTTGTCTCTCACGTTCTCCCCTCCCCCCACACCACAGTCCTTCATTCGCCCCCACCAGGCCAGGAGCCGTGTGAGCCCACCTATTCCTCTCTCCCTTCCCCCGGCCCTTTGTCTCCATCAGAAAATAAGTCATTCAGGATGTCCACTTGTTAACAGTATTGGGAGGATGGGCAGAGTTGAAATAGGGGGTATTGTTACGCGGGAAAGTGCCATCAATTGGTTCTTTGATCTATCCACAATTACAGAGGTGGTTGAAGTTGCTGCCTCTGCTAACCAGATGCCAGAGGTGCCATGTGTTCCCCATCTCTCCCTTCCAGGTTTCTAGTTTTCACCAAAATCAGTCGGGCTCTACTGATGCTTAGAATGTTCACTTAATTTTGGAATTAATCAAATGTGGCCTTTAAAAAGTGATTGCAGTACATTCAAACAGACAGACAAATGCTCCAGGGTAGGGCCTCCCATCATTCAGCCAATTAGTGAGCTTCCAACACAGAGTAATTATTCTGGAATAGTGTGTCCACAAAGGGAGCTATTCCAGAATAGCTATTGCTGAATAGTTTATTCCCTGCGTAGAGAAACCCTTATCTGGCATCACACATATTTTGGTTACTTAAATGCCTAAATTATGGGTGCAGAATTTCACCCCAATTATTGCTGCCCATAGAAATGGACACACACACACGTGAGCGTGTGTAATATTGGATATACGCATATATTTATAAAGATAAGGAAAGTTTATTTACAAAAAAGGTTATCTAAAAATCACCTTATTGGCTTTGAATTACAAGTTCGATACGTTTTATCTTGCTCTATGATTTTCCTGCCTTATGAAGTAACCAGTGGCTCCATGTTTATTAGCACTGGCACTCATCCAGGCCGTCTCCCCAGCTCCAGGCTTGCAAGAATGCCCTCTTCCACTCTGGGTGGATCCCCGAGGCTGAGGCAGGGCCGGCCCCAGGCACCAGCTAAGGAAGCAGGCAGGGCCGCCTGGGGAGTGGGACAAGTGGTGCAATTTGCCCCACGAGCCGCTCCGGGTTTTCGGCAGCACTTCGGCGGCGGGCCCTTCCCTCGCTCCCGGTCTTCTGTGGCAGGTCCTTCAGTGCAGCGAAAGACTCGGAGCGAGTGAAGGACCCACCGCTGATGTGCTGCCGCAGCCTCGGAGTGCCACCCGGTGAGTACAAGTGCTGCAAGCGGCGGAAAAAAAGAAAAAGCCGTGATCGGCGGCACTTGGTCCTTCCCTCTGAGAGGGACCCGCCGCTGAATTGCCACCGAAGACCCGGCCCTGCCCCAGGCCCCCTGAATCCTCTGGGCGGCCCTGGAAGCAGGTGCTTGGGGTGGCCAAAACAAAGGGGCGGCACGTCCGGGTCTTCATCCGGGAATTAAGCGGTGGGTCCCCAGTCCCTCTCTTCCTCTTTGAGCTGCCGCCGAAGAAATGAGGGAGCGAAGGACCCACCGCCAAACTGCCACCAAAGAATGGAGCGGCGCGATTGAGCTGCCACCAAAGTGCCGCCGATCAGCTTGGGGTTTTTTGGGGTTTTTTTTTCGCCGCTTGGGGTGGCAGAAAACCTGGAGCCGGCCCTGGGCTGAGGGCTGGTTGGGAATTTGGAGAGCTGCTCCACCCCTGAAGCGGAGCAATGACCTGGTGCCAGCATTAATAAAGCGAAAGACGAAGTAAGGCAGGGGGTCTCAAACTGGGGGTCGGGACCCCTCAGGAGGTCACAAGGTTATTACATGGGGGGGTTGCGAGCTGTCAGCCTCCACCCCAAACCCCACTTTGCCTCCAGCATTTATAATGGTGTTAAATATATTAAAAAGTGTGTTTAATTTATAAGAGGGGCAGGGGGAGTGGGGGTCTCACTCAGAGGCCTGCTGTGCGAAAGGGGTCACCAATACAAAAGTTTGAGAACCACTGAAGTAAAGGGATGAGGAACGGGATAGAGAAAGAAAGAAAAGATGAAGGCCAAAAGAAAGTAGGGACAAGGAGGAAATACAGAGAAAGGGAAAGAGAAACTCACAGATTAGTCTGTGGCAAATACTCACACTTTGTCATGGATTCCAGGACAATAACCAGAACAAATTCCAGAACAATTACCACCAAATCCACTTAAAAAAAACAAAGTTTACTTTTAGGGCATAAAAATTCCAAAGCAATAAGAGAACTTGTCCTGCTCTCTCTCCTCCCGACCCCTGTTCCTGCTTTCCATCACGTACAGGATTGATCCTGTTCGTTACCCCTAGCCAGCCTTGTTAGACCTCATTTCAGCTGGGCTGGGCTCGGGGAAGGCAGACTGGGGCTGAGAGAGGAACTGGAGGTTATCACATTCTGTGGCATTGGGCCGCTCTCTCACCAGGTCTTTGTAGGGGATAGGAAACACACTCGCCCAGTAGGATATGACCAGGAGATAACTGTCTGGTGTTAGTGATTTTGCTATAACCCTAGCCACGCCCACCCCCACCTTTGTAGCAGTGACCTACGTATGTGTCCTGTGTACACTGTCCCAGTCCTGCTTGGCCAACCCCCTGGCTTCCCTCCTTAAGACTCATTTCGGGGCTGTTGCCCAGCTCTGTGCTTGTGATCAGCCTGTCACACTAAGAGGCTAGAGGTGTAATTTCAACTCACAACAATAACCAAGTTACCGCATGTGAAATGTTAACTTGGAAGCCACCACTTCTGGCTGCGTGTTTGCACAGCTCCTAGCACGGAGGGGTCCCAGTGCGTGACAAGGATTCCAAGGTGCTCTTCACAAGCATAATGGGTAGTGACAATATTTCACCACAGTTTGCAGCTTGGTTTATCGATACAGAATGTGCCGGCCACTGCTTCCTGCCCCTTCACCACATGCTGCTCTCTAGAGCTGAGATTTCAGAGGCTTGTGCTTTGGAGGTAGCTGTTTGTCGGCTCCCTGCGCTGGAAGAGGTGAGTGTGGATGCAAGTCACCGAAAGCGGAGATGGCCGGGCTTGGAGGGGATAATATGTCAGGGAAAACTCCCAAAGCTGCTTTGTCTCAGTGTAAATACTGATGTGGGACCCTGGGGCTAGAGAGGAGGAAAGTTCAGCCCGTAGATATGAGCTACAAATAAAGACTTCAGTCACCCACTCTCCTACATGTGAATGCCCCCGAGGTCAGTGACTCCTCCAGAAGCTCTTCGTTTTAAAGTCTATCGTGGTTCTGTGGCGCACACAGCTCTGCCGTGTTCCTGTCCTTTTGGAATGACATGGTGACTCCTCTGCTGAATCCAGTCTCCAATGGGGGAAAACAAGAGCCTAGTTTTAGAGAAATGACATTCTGACTGCAGAATACAGAGCTTAATGATGTCAATAATGAGCTTATCTTACACAAACAGAATAAACAGAAGGCGCTGGTGATTTCACAATACAATTCCATTTTATTGACAAGTCCCAT
Organism: Mauremys mutica; assembly: GCF_020497125.1. Classification (NCBI taxonomy): domain Eukaryota; kingdom Metazoa; phylum Chordata; order Testudines; family Geoemydidae; genus Mauremys; species Mauremys mutica. The sequence continues at coordinate 2,287,435 of NC_059080.1, forward strand.
GACATGATCCACCACTTAGCATTCAGTAGAGCAAGTGAACACGCAGGGATTGAGCGGCAGCCCACTGTAATAACCATCCAACAGTCCAATGGACTGACCGTGCAAGCCTTACTTTCCTGAGTAATCCATCCTTACACCAGTGCGTAAGAATTCTTCACCTGAGTCAGGCTTGCTAGAGCAGGCACTTTTAGATCTCTCTGTCAGAAGTTGTTTGTAAGTAGGAAAGTGTCCAGAACTATTCAGGTAAATGTTTATAACAGGAGGTAAATCCTATTTGTTGCAGCATCAAAACATTACTTAGATTTTTCTGGGCTTTCTGCGGTTGGAAAAAAAAAATCCCCACCAGTGCAGGCTCATTGATCTATGCAGCATGCCACTTTAATTGTCCTCTTTATCTGATAACCTTAATGCAGGGTTTTTTATTACTTTATTATTTAGCATTACAGCTCTTACACAAACAATCTCCAGCGCTGGAAAAGTTGTGAATAGTTACAGAAAGCAAAACGAAGTAGTAAAAAGCTGTTGCAAAGCACAGTAACAGGACCAATATCGCACCCTTTGAAGCCAGTGGGGGTTTTGCCACTGACCTCAGTGAGTGCAAGAATGTTAGAAGCCCACTTCCACTTGATTTCTGAACACATACCCTTACGATTCTTCTAATGTGCTCGGCAGCCTCTACCCGTTCCACAGACTGTACGGGTGAGACACAAGCCTTTGGTTACCCAGCCAGGCATCTTCCCTTTTCTCCTGAGCATCCTTTCCTCTCATCTGGGACTCTCTTGACCTTAAAGAAGCTAGCTTATACATTCCCATATCAGACAGACCTCACAAAGATATTTACACAGATGCCACTCCAAGGTGGTTATCATGGTCTCTTATGACCTGTGCAGTGCCTGTTCCCTCATTTTAGTAAAATCCTATGTCTATAGTACTTTTATTTTAGTCCTGCCTCATGCAGGGGGCTGGACTCGATGACCTAGTGAGGTCTTTTCCGGTCCTACATTTCTAGGATTCTACGATGTTGCTGTTGATTTGGATTGTTTTGGTTCCTGTTTTCTTGCACAACTTAAAAGGTGACAATACTGATCTCCTGGCCCACCTTTGTATCTGATTGACAAAGGGCCATCTGCCCTTTGCCCTAACCTAATGACCATGCATTTACATGTTAATGGTCTCAGCTAGTGGTGTCCACCTGAAAACAATCTGATCTGCCATTAAAGAGACAAGGCTCACTGATTCCTTATAATGCCAACTTAACGTATTTCACCCTGTTATTGACATCTTAAAGGCAATATGTCACACACACCAACCAAAATGACATGATAAAAGCACAGACAAATAACTTAGACAAGAGAGAAGATGACAGGATTTTTATAAGGAGGCAAAGCAGATACAGAATATGTATTGCCAAACTGCCAGCCAAGAGGTTTATGTTTAAACAGGTATCATTAGAATCCATAACATTTACTTCTGTGAAATAGACAGTTACTATGTTAGCACTAATCTGAACGTGGGAAAGCACGTTAAAGGCCAGCCCTGCTCCCACTGAAGTCAAAATGGCAACAGAAGTTTAATATGTCCACTTAGATACATTCTAAACAAAGTGGGTTTAAACGAATACGTATTCCTAACATTTAAAATGTTTAACATACAAATACAGTGGATGACCCTGTGATTGCTGTGTTTTATCCAGGATGTTCTCTCACACCTGTTAATTCCAGGTCACTCTGCTGAAGAAGAAAATTAATGTAACGCTGCTGAAGCTCGAAGGCATAAAATGTGGCTTATTTGTTTTCCCTTTAAGCAGTTTACAAAGTCAGTAGTTTATATATCCACATTGTATTCCAAAGAAATATTTCACTCTCACTTAGTAAAAAGATCAGCTCAAATACCAGTAGCCTAGTGGCCTTTGTATCAGGGTTAGCCTTTGCTAAAATGTCCTCTCCCTTCACTCATACACTTTGGCTGCATAAATATAGACATCTTCACCCCTAGGATTTGCTCTGGATATTGTTAGATGATCTTGAAAATAGTTTGGTGATCATTGGTGCATATGCCTGTTGTCTCCTGCAGTGCATTGAAACTGAACATTTGTATTGACTTTTCACAACAGGCAGGGAAGATATTATATAGAATATTGTACTAAGAAATGCTGTAAACATATTGTACATAACCATCTAAGAATGTTCAGTGTTGTACTTGGAGAAGAAAGGAATTCATTGGCTGAATAAATGAGTCACACCAGGATGCATCTTAGCATTACACAGAGTATAGTACAGTAATTCCACTGGATATACCCTAAAGTGCTTTAAACTTCATATCATCATTGCAATCTGGATGCTGCCCAGCATTTGTAGATGAATTACTAGATTCACAAACTGTGGATTAACTTCTGTGGTGCCTGAGGTTATAGGAAAAAGGCCCAACAAACAGGCTACTGGTAGATGTACAATATGTCATATACTTCACCCTCTTATTCAGAAGACAAAGGGATGCCTGTTTCATGGTATGGGTTTTGACAAAGGCATGACAGAAACCTGTAGTCTGCATTTTCTGAATAGTCAGCATCTCAAAATCAAAATCTTTTATGTTGCTAATTACCCCATGATTTGACAAACAGGAATTTTTTAAATCAAATTTTTGTTAAAAACCCAACCAAGACTGATAACATGTGGGATTATGACTATCCTGTTAGTATTACAGTAAAGTGTGCTGTTAAAGGGAAACATTTGCCTACTCTCATCATTACAGAGTCAAAAATAGAGATGGAACATTAAATCATAACTGTATCACGTAAGATCTAATCAAATGACTATGCAAGATAATCAGATTTACAATGAGACATTCGACTACATAATATAAATAAAAAAGGCTGCAGGAAGAGAATCTAATTCTTGTCATGAATCCTGCTCCTATTAATTAATATAGGGAGGAAACTCCCACTGTGAAGAGGATCAGTTCCATCAGGCAGGACCAGTGCATCAGCTTTTTATTTTGCAGCTTTTGCAAATTAAAATCAAAATGAAAATTTTCCCCCTGACATTTTGACAGTACAAACAGTTTTGCTTTATCCAGTAATGATCAGAATGACAGTCTTTTCGTTAAATAATTCATATCGAAGCTCATAATTCTGGAGCCGGCAGGCAGAACATTTAATGATTTTAGACTTAGAAATGTGCACCTACGTATTATGCCTTACATAACTAGATATTTAGTATAATGGATTTTATCGGGTACTGCTAGTGAAACACATTTCTACACCGTTGCAATTTTTAAATACAAAAGAATGATCTAATCTTGGTATACGTCTCCCTTTTTGAGTATCAGGGGGTAGCCGGGTTAGTCTGTAGCCACAAAACCAACAAGGAGTCCAGTGACACCTTAAAGACTAACAGATTTATTTGGGCATAAGCTTTTTTGGGTAAAAAACCCACTTCTTGAGATGCATGGAGTGAAAGTTACAGACGCAGGCAAATTTAACACCATTAATTTGGGCTTGAATAGGGACTGGGAGTGGCTGGCTCACTACAAAAGCAGCTTTGCCTCTCCTGGAATTGACACCTTCTCATCTATTATTGGGAGTGGACCACATCCCCCCTGACCTGGTTCGCTACTTGTAAGGTAACTCCCTTCTCTGCAGGGGTCAGTATGACAATGCCTGCCTCTGTCATTTTCACTCCCTGCAGCTGAAGAAGTGGGGTTTTTTCACCCAGGAAAGCTTATGCCCAATTAAACCTGTTAGTCTCGAAGGTGCCACCAGGCTCCTCTCCATTGTTATAATTTGGCAAGTAACTGTAGGGTTTCTATAAGTTTAATTTACTGATGATGGGAAAAAGTTAAACTACAAGCATGGGACATGCCGGCTGATTATAAAAGTCAAACGTATCTTGCTCCAGTGTTGCCGCGGAGCTGTTTTAATTTACTCTATTAATTAACACAGACCAGAACCCCCCGATTCTTTACAGAGGCCGAAAGCTCCGCGTGAGGCTGGAGCTGCGCAGGGGGCCGAGCTCGCCGGGCGAACCAGGGGCGCCACCCGGGGAGTGAGTTTCTCTCCAGGCGGCTTCTCACCTGCGCCTTTGCCAGCTGTGCGCACAAGCCTGGGTGCCTGGCTCCCAGCCTGACCCGCTGGAGGCCGGCTCGGGGGGAGCCGGGATCCCAGCCCCGGCCTGGCCAGGGAGGCTCCCGGCTGGCTCGGTCCCGCCCCGCCCGGCCCCGAGTGACTCGGTGGCCCCGCCCGCGGCTGGCTTGACGCGCAGGCGGCCCGGCCCAGCCCCCCCGCCGGCCGGCCGGAGCCAGCAGCGCGGTGCCGGGCGCTGGACGCGGGGCGGCCGGAGCGCACGGAGCGTGAGTGGCGGGCGGCCGGGGTCTGCGGGCGCTGCCCGGCTGCGGGGCTGGGGGAAGCTGGCGGCGGCCCCGGAGCCGGGAACCCGCCCTGGGACCGTGTCCCGCTGGCGTGGGGCGGCCCCGGGCCCCCCTGCACCGCCCCGGGGAGAGACGCGCCCTGGCCGGGGGCCCTGGGGTGACTCCGCGCCGCCCTCGGGCCCTGGCCGGGAGCGAAGTCGCTAAACACAAACCCGGCTGGGTGCGAAGTCCCGCCCCTGCCCGGAGCTCGGGGGGGAGACGCGTCCCTCCGCGTTTGCAAGTAGCGCCCGGCTGCGCCTCGCCCGGCTCCCCGGCTCCCGAGGGGACGTCTCTTCTTGTCGCTGCCCCGTTCCCAAAGCTGGCAGGGAGGAGCGGGGCGCGCTGCACCCTTCGCCTTGGACTCCACCGGGGCAGCGCCTCTCACCGTGCCCGCCGGGCGCCGCCTCCGCCAGTCTGCGGCCGGGAGGTGCCTGCAGCAACAGCCTTCCCCGGGTGCCGGCGTGAAGCTCCGCTGTGAGGCGCGATCGCGCCCTAGGAAGCCATTCTGCAAATGGTCTGGGCTGAAAACTCTCAGGTTAAACCTGTGGAAAAATGGCAAGATCAGCCCCTCCCTGTGGGGAAAGGAGGCTGCTGCTGTGAATGGCATGTGATAGTAGGAAACAGTGAATTCATTGCAGTTTTCCTTCTAACTTATTTATGCAGAGTAGTAGCCCAAAGGCAGACCAGTCACTGGGCCAGGGAAATGTTCTGGTCCAACAGACCTTGTTGGACTAAGGGGAAATAGTCAGGGGACTGTTTTGGTTTATTTTTGTACATCTCTAATTTGGGATCAGAAAGGAAGTGTGACCAGAGATCCACTGAACAATGATTGTGCACGTTGGTGGTTTGGTGTAGGGCAGAGCTGTGAGGAGTGGACTTCTTCCCGGAGGTGCTGGGTCACATTTCCTCCTCTTAAGAATTTGCAAGCATTTAGCTCTAGCAGTGAATGTCTAACCTGAGGTGGTATTGGATCTTGATGCACTTGATGTTTTAACTGAAATGTAACTCTTGTCTGGGGCGGAGGTGTGTGTGTGTGTGTTGGGGGGGGGGGGGTTATCGAAAGACAGGAGTGGGGGAGCTGTATTGAGACTTCCATATGTATGCGAAAAAACAAACAAAATAAGCAACCCCCCAATCTTGGTTCAATATTAACCATTCCCTCATGTAGGGAAGTATATCTGCTTGCTTTATGGTACTTTCCTTACTTTATAGGGGACATCACTGATTTGATTTTTCTAAAGAGCTATTGTTATAGCTCTGAGAAAATGCCATTGAATTATAACCTCTGAGACTATTATTACATGTTACAAAATCCCAGTGGAATGTATGTGCACAACCAAAGCTATGCTTCCTGTTTTTGGTCTCTTCTGCAGATGGACTATAAAATATAATAGATATCTCAGATGAAACATTTTCTAGAGAATTCAGATATATTGTTCAACCAGTAATACTTGTGAACTTGCAGATGAGTCTAGTTAAAGGTAGTCCAAAAAGAAAACCTTCAGACTGACAGAATTACATTAATTAATTTTAAAGACGACAGCTGGAATGTGGATGTGGCTAGGACATAGCTTCAGAGATCAACATGTGTATACATACTGCAGATCTTAATTTATAGAAATTGTCAATATTTAAGAAGAGAGGCCTTGTTCAAAGGGGACCTGTTGGTAGGTCCGCAGTCTAGGACAATATTTCTTGGATGTTAATGGATAGAAGCATGATCATTTAAGTGTAATGTTCTGCAACTGTTTATTCATCCATGAGTGTTAATGTACAATTGTGTATATATGGTAGATCTCTGATTCCAGATCGACTGGAATGCTTCCAAACATGCTGTAATGGGCGGAATGACTTCTTTAAAACAAATATGCTAGAAAGTAACTTACTGCTCTTATCACAATTTGCTAATCTTACCAAGCATGATTTGTTTAAACAATTTGAGGATGTTGCCTGGTTGTAACCGAACTCTTCTGAAGGAGTTCTGCTTTTGTGGAAGATGGATTGCTTATTCTTTGTCTAGATTAAAAGATCACAGCAGTGATTATTTAATTCACTGCTCTATATTTAGCCTTGGATGGCTGTACTCAGATTCTCTTTGTTCTTTCATCAAAACTTATAAGACAAGGTTCTCCTTTTTATAAAGAGTGAAATGACTAGAACAAAGTTTCTAGAAGTGTACACATTCTTCATTAGCTTTATGTTGCTTTACTGTCCTTGGTTTCAGAATGGGGTGGGGCACTGGGTCTGATGACTGCATCAAATAGCTAGCTGATGGGATGCTTGGACATCACACAAAAATCCAGAGGAACTCCCTTCCCCTGACGCTTTCCTTGCTAATTTCTGTGTTCCCAGTTTCACTTCAGAAATGTAAACTTGTTCTGGAATTCAGAATGTTTGTGGGGGTGACCGCCACCCTGTTAAATGGTTTTGCTTGCTGAGCTTACCTGTATAGGACCTTCTAGTGCAGTGGTTCTCAAACGGTTGTACTGCTGACCCCTTTCACATAGCAAGCCTCAGAGTGCGACCCCTTCTTATACATTAAAAACACTTTTAAATATATTTAGCGCCATTATAAATGCTGGAGGCAAAGCGGGGTTTGAGGTGGAGGCTGACAGCTCACGACCCCCCATGTAATAACCTCACGATCCCCTGAGGGGTCCCGACCCCCAGTTTGAGAACCCCCATTCGAGTGGCTCTCTTGCTCTGTTGACCTGTGCTCTAAAGTAACAACTCCTTTGCTTTGCAGGAGTTGAGATACAGCAGTTCTAACTGTTAAAGATGGCTGCATTTCTGGTTTCTTCCCTCAACCCTATCCTCCCTGTCTGTCAATCCCTAAAGGATTAATTGAATGGAGTTATTGTTCATAGCAGCTGCCAGAGGTCCAGCAAATGGTAACACTGTTGCATACAGCTGTATAGATTAAACCTAATTTTAGAATGATTACTGGTGCCAGTAAAGCTGCACAGGTGCTTAGATGTTTGCAGAATCAGCACCTTAGTTACTTTTCTCCCTGATATTTGTTTGGATCTTAACATAATAGGGGAGAGAAACCTTTAACAAAACAAAGAAACAACCCCCCCCCCCAAAAAACCCCAAAACCAAAACAAGGCAAAAGAAGCACACATCGTCCCGAGTTTTCCTCAGTACAGTAGTGTCGCTTAAACAAAAAATAAAAAAATAAAATATTCATTATGGTCAAAACTCTTCCTGATTAGCGGCAATCATTGATCTGTTGACATAAGCTAGCTTTTGTGGCTCTTAAACGCCAAGCACAATATTATTGATTTTTAAAATGCGCTAAAGAGAAATGTCTGTGTCTCTTGTCCCTTTCCCAAGACCATTTTCATGTGAACTGCCAGTGGCAAAGGAAATGATTGTATTACAACATTTGCCTGCTTGTGATGGATTGGGTTTCATAGAGCCCCCACAGCACTCTATAAAATAACAGCTGCAGTTTGCACTGCACCCCAGAGCAGAATGCTAGTTATGGGACTGAAATATGTGCCAACCAGCTATGCAAGCTGCTCAGTTGACAGGTATCGGTGAACATGAAATACTGCCAAATCCAGACATTAAAGTGTCTCTGGTGTTATGGTCAGAGACTGTCTAATTTCACATGCTAATACATGATTACCTCTCTGTACCCTCCAAAGTAGGACTACATTATAAAGTCTAGTTTATTTTGGCTGGAACTTAATTTTATCAAAGACTATTATAGTGAAGTAATGGAAAAGTGACAAAACAAAGTGTTTAAATTAGGGTCTTGTATCTTGGTTTAAACCCAAACTTAACTATAGTGTACATTGAGGTGTCTTATGACTTCAGTAATAAAAATCAGACCTTCTTTGGTGAGTTATGCTCATAATCAATGCCAGTTCTGTGACTGACAACCAGGATTATGTGATAGGTTAAACTTTTTTTCACTTAATTTTGTAACAATGAAGCTCTCTTCCCTCTAACAAATGTCGGGAACAGCTGCTGTGTGATGTATGTGTTAGTACTTCTATGACTGACCACAGAGCAGTTAGTATATACCAACCTGTGTTCTAGGTAACTTTCCGATGGCTGTATTCATAAAAGATTCATTTGAAAAATAGTTTAATTAGCCTATAAAAGCAAAACACAACAGTTCTCCAGAAACTTCCAGATCTGCAAATGGCGGCTTTAGCCCACACCAGAGTTAAATGCCGTAGGTGAGATAAGTTTTTAAATCTGCCAAATAGTCTTATCAGAAATGCAGAGCAAAGGCTGTTCTTGAATATCCTTTGTTTCAAGTAGACTAGTGATGCAGCCTACTTGAAAGAGAAGAGTAAGGGAAGCTATCTTATGTTAGGGCGACTCATGAGTTTCTAACTTCCCTTTGTGCTGTTTGTCTTTATTTAATGAATGACAGGTCATCTCTCCCACATGCCCATCCCAAATATTTAGACAGGCATCTGTTGTCAGTATCCTGATGCATCTGCTCTCATTGACATGTGAGAAGCTAGGCTGTTGTGTAAGCAGTGATGACTGTATTTGCATTTGTTGACTGGCTCACAAATGAGTTTTTTGTGTACAAATGCTTCTGTCAATATCTGGGAAAAGGGTGCCTGTATGTACACCTGTCAGGCTTGGTTAGCTGAGGGCAGATAGCCTGGTGTCAGGCCACTCTCAATTAACAGCTCAAAAACTTTAATGCAGAGGTGGGTTGCCTGGTGGTGATGTCTTGTGCTTTTCCAGGACATAGAGTTCAGCCACACGCAGATCTCTGAAAACGAAGAAATACACGGGTAAGGTACATGCCACTCCTGCAGTGTCACCTGACCTCTGCCCCCTGGAGCTTGTGGTAGCCTTTGGGAATGTTTCAAGAAGGGGGGTGCCGAAAATAGACAAAGACATTTGTGCTCCGCTGGTTTGAATGCCAGCATTTATCTGCATGCACTCCAGCTGCATTCACTGTTGCGTAGCTATATTGAATGGTGAAGGGATTAGTTGGAGCAGATTGGAAGAGATCTCGGTATGAAATGAGGCGCACATGTACCTTGATGGCTCAAATATGCTGAGTTCTGTAAGTTGTCTGAGGTGCACAGGGTTGTCTTGTCATGGGGATTGTCAGCAGTCTGGTCACGCATGTAACTCTGGTCTCCAGGGCTTAGTGAGGGGTAAGTGAAGGTAACATAATGTCACAGAATGAACCCTCAAAGCAAGGGTGAAGACGTGTTAACACGTAGCATGTTGGGGGGTGGTGGTGGTTTGTGTGATTTGTGCAGCGTTTGAGAGTAGCCGGGGGTAGGTAATGCCTGTTTGCTCTGCCGGACCTGAACCGAGTTTTGCCTTTACAGTGTTCGTGTGCCCTGTCCCCAGAGAGTTCGGTAGCATCTGGAAGGACAGAGTGCCAGTGTCGCTTTGGCACATTGCCCTCTTTGAGCAATGCCCCAGAGTTAAGGTTATATTGCAGGAGTGGTGTGTACCTTAGCACCTTGCTTCTGGGTTTTCAGAGATTTGAGTGTAGCTGAACTTGTCTTATGCCCTTCCAGAACATCACCACTGAACAACCATAACATTTTGTTGGTGAAGTTTTTGGGCAGTTAACTTGTGTTTTGGTTAAATAATTTCTCAGCACTCAGGTGGCCCAACAGCCCGGCTCTCCTGCTCCTTGGCAGTGATCGATTGGCACAGAAGACACTGGATGCCTATTAGCCCCTTGACTGCCCTGCATCTTCTTATTTCCCATCTCTCTGGCTCTCCAGAACATGCAGGTTCTCTCTCCGTCCCACGGGTGGAGGACCTGGGCAGAGGGTGCAGGGACGGCTGCCAGTGGGGGGCATAGTTTGAAGCGGGGACAAATGGAGGAGGGGTCATGGGGGTGGGGAGAGGTTTGGGGGGCACAGCTCAACTCCTGGCATCCGGCATTGCACAGCTCTGACCCCTTTCTTTCCTCCCCCCATTTCCCTGCGCTGCTGTGACCTCCCTTCTTGCTCTAGAACCAGCAGCATCAGGGGAAGAGGAGTCAGGCTAGTGCTGGAGACAACCTGGGGCAGGTGGGGAGTCCTGGGTTCCTTCCTCTCATCAGCGATTAGTAGAGGAGATGGAAAGACCCTAAGCCCCCACCCTGGGCCTGGTGGAGCAGCTGTGAGGAGGCGTTGTTGGGTGACAGGGAGGGCACAGAGGACTCCATTTACCTTCCCCTCCAAGTACGCCACTGCAGAGGAAGGTGCCCACCCCACCCCGCGATGCTGCTCTGTCAGCTCCCAGAGAGCAAAGGCCCCTTTGAGGGCAATCCCTTAATTGTTGAGGGATCAGAGAAAGTCTACGTTCTTGGAAAGAGAGTTCTTCCAAGTTCTCGTCCTCACATCGGGTTTTCAAAGGCCTCGTGTTTGGATGAACCTCAACACAATAAGAATCGTCATCTAGCGCCGCGGGGGCCCCTCAGCAGCACGGCCCGAAGGGTCAAAGGTGGCAGAGAGGCTGAGCCTTCTCTTCCCCCACCCCCCAACCCTTCATCCCATCCAACACCCTTCATGTCCTCCCTCCCTTGCCGTCCTTTGCTCACGCGTAGCCCCATTGTTCAGGAGTAAGGCAGAGGAGCCTGACTCGTGCTTCCCTGACCCTAATAAGAGATACTCCGGCTGAGGCTTGGGAGCTGCAAGTGGTTCTTTCGTGTGTCTCCTGCGGCTCTTCGCAGCGCATGCTATTAAAACGCTGTGTGATTTCAGTATTAACCAGTGAGGATACTTCTACTATGTTAGTAACCAATTGTAGGTGGTAAAATAATAATACTTGGTCAGTCCTTTTGCTGTGAGAGAAAATATATATATGAGAGAGACTGACTCTAAATATTTCCCGTGTCGCTGTTTCAATATGACTAGATAGTAAATAAAACAATGGATTCACACGACGGTGACTTTTGGGTAATGTCGCTAATTTGGCTCCTGAAGCACTGAGGTCTGAGTATCGCTGCCCTCTTACTAGAGTCTCTCGTATCCTCTGTACTTCATTCGTGCTAGTTTCCTTGGCAGTTCTATCCAAAGTAAAATTGGTGTCTGCAGGTGGGTTTTAGAGCATGTTAAAACATTTTCTCTTACGCCAGGGCAGAGCTGCCCACGGAAGCCCCAGCAGGCAGAGAACAGCTAATGCGCCTGGCACATGTTCATTGAAACCTGTCATGTGTAGGGCTCGAGCTCACGGTCCACGGGGGCTGCTAAGGTTCAGTGGCCACCCGGTTAATGTGACAGCCGATGGCCTGCAAACCACCTGGCCTGAACAAAGCGGCGTTACTCCTGCTGCACGTGGGGCTTGTCCGTTAGGCTCAGGCTGAACTACAGGCCAGTCAGTCTCACCTCAGTCCCTGGAAAAATCATGGAACAGGTCCTCAAGGAATCAATCCTGAACCACTTAAAGGAGGGGAAAGTGATCAGGAACAGTCAGCATGGATTCACCAAGGGCAAGTCATGCCTGACTAACCTAATTGCCTTCTATGACGAGATAACCGGCTCTGTGGATGAGGGGAAAGCAGTGGATGTACTATTTCTGGATTTTAGCAAAGCTTTTGATACAGTCTCCCACAGTATTCTTGCCAGCAAGTTAAAGAAGTCTGGGCTGGATGAATGGACGGTAAGGTGGATAGAAAACTGGCTAGATGGTCGGGCTCAACGGGTAGTGATCAATGGTTCCATGTCTAGATGGCAGCCGGTATCAAGTGGAGTGCCCCAAGGGTCGGTGCTGGGGCCGGTTTTGTTCAATATCTTCATTAACGATCTGGAGGATGGTGTGGACTGCACCCTTAGCAAGTTTGCAGATGACACTAAACTGGGAGGAGTGGTTGATACACTGGAGGGTAGGGATAGGATACAGAGGGACCTAGACAAATTAGAGGATTGGGCCAAAAGAAATATGATGAGGTTCAACAAGGACAAGTGCAGAGTCCTGCACTTAGGACGGAAGAATCCCATGCACTGCTACAGACTAGGGACCGAATGGCTGGGCAGCAGTTCTGCAGAAAAGGACCTAGGGGTTACGGTGGACGAAAAGCTGAATATGAGTCAACAGTGTGCCCTTGTTGCCAAGAAGGCTAATGGCATTTTGGGTTGTATAAGTAGGGGCATTTCCAGCAGATCAAGGGATGTGATCATCCCCCTCTACTCAGCACTGGTGAGGCCTCATTTGGAGTACTGTGTCCAGTTTTGGGCCCCACACTACAAGAAGGATGTGGATAAATTGGAGAGAGTCCAGCGGAGGGCAACAAAAATGATTAGGGGGCTGGAGCACATGACTTATGAGGAGAGGCTGAGGGAACTGGGATTGTTTAGTCTGCAGAAGAGAAGAATGAGGGGGGATTTGATAGCTGCTTTCAACTACCTGAAAGGGGGTTCCAAAGAGGATGGATCTAGACTGTTCTCAGTGGTAGAAGATGACAGAACAAGGAGTAATGGTCTCAAGTTGCAGAGGGGGAGGTTTAGGTTGGATATTAGGAAAAACTTTTTCACTAGTAGGGTGGTGAAGAACTGGAATGGGTTACCTAGGGAGGTAGTGGAATCTCCTTCCTTAGAGGTTTTTAAGGTCAGGCTTGACAAAGCCCTGGCTGGGATGATTTAGTTGGGTTTGGTCCTGCTTTGAGCAGGGGGTTGGACTAGATACCTCCTGAGGTCCCTTCCAACCCTGAGATTCTATGATTCTATGATTTCTAACCTTTCCCCCCAGCGGCTTTGGGAACAGTCCATAGGCTGTGGAGCCAGAGGGGCCATGGCCCAACCTCGTGTAGACAGTGATCCCTTATGAATCCATTACAGCTGCTGCTGGAACAACCTGGCGCGTCACTTAGGCTGCAGCGTTGCAACACTACCAACCTCTGACTTGGCCACCCCTCAGCCCCGCGGGGGATGCTGAGCTCTGGCCCAGCGAGTGGTGGTGTGACCTACTGTGCTAGGAGCCTGACTCCTGGCAGCACCAGCTGGGTGGGTCGGTGGGGGGAGAGGCTCCCAGCCGAGGGCGGCCTGGGATCCCTGCAGAAGGAGCAAGGGGGACAAGCGGGACTGGATTGGAGTCCCTGCTGGGGTGTGGGGTGCCACTGCTGGCAGTGTCCCTGAATAACTGTCGAGGGTTTGCTGAGAGGTGGCTCTCTTGAGCCGTTCTTTCCCCCTCTTTCCTGTTTTTCCCACACAAACTCCTGTTGTGTGAACTAGTCTGTTCACACCAGAACACCCCGACCACCAGCCAGCATACCGTATTCCTGAATGCTTACAGAGCTGCCCCAAACCCGTCACGCTGGGATTTAAGAGCAGGGCTCTGGGTGAGACGAGGTGTATGGGAAGGAACATGTACTACGCTGGTGCGGTACTGTATTGCGCAGGGATTTGGTGCAACGTTGTGATAGTGCTTCCTAATTCCACACTAGCACGTTGGATCGAAACCTGCTCTATTTAAAGGGAATTTTTTAGGGATGGTAGCAACATAATGTCTATTCCCCAGGCTGTAAAGTTGCTATCTCAGCTATGGGGCTTCTGGAGATTTCATGGCCATTGCACACTCAGGAGTACTTGGCTGCAGTGTCGGCTTTAGGCCTATTCCACCAATTCCCCCGAATCGGGCCCCGCGCCTAAGAGGGCCCCGCGCCCAGTGAGAATCCCTTCCCTGGCTAGAGGTGCCTTTTTAATTTTTACTCACCTGGCGGCACTTCGGGTCTTCAGCGGCACTTCGACAGCAGGTACTTTGCTCGCTCCAGGTCTTCGGCGGCACTTTGGTGGCGGGTCCTTCAGTGCCACTGAAGACCTGGAGTGAGTGAAGGACCCACCGCCGAAGTGCCGCTGAAGACTCAGAGCACCGCCCAGTGAGTACAAGCCCCACATGTTTTGTTTGTTTGTTTTTTTTAGTCATCCCTGCCGGGGCCTTGTCGAAACTGTTCGAATTGGGCCCCACACTTCCTAAAGCCGGCCCTGCTTGGCTGGTGGATCTGTGTAGCATAGACCTACCAGCCTTCCCCAGCCTGAATGTCCCCTCTGTACTACTGTGTACAGCGCGGTGGGGCTTGCGCCTTCGTGCAGTACCTTAGTGATGTGCTAGCTGGAGGCTCCCGGGGGGGAGGGGATTCATTGCTTAATAATTCTATTGCCCGACTCCTGCTCTCTCCCCCAGAAGGCGGCACTAGCAATGTACTCTCTGCACTATAACCCTTGTTTCAGTGGTATTTGGGAAGCAGTGACGTGGGAGAAATACAGTGGTTTACCGATGTTGGGCCAACTTAATGTGTGGCTACGGCTGGTTGGCGTACGGGGAGGGCAGCAGGTGACATGGATGTTTTAGTTCAGTGCTGCTGAATGTTGCTCTTGTGTTAATCTTCATGGGCCAAATGTACCTTCTGGCCCATCCTCTTGCCTGTCCTTGATGAGGCTCAGAATTTCCTTTCCTGGTTCCTCAGCAGCCTGGAAAATGTGCATTCATCATGCAAGTTATTGGGCTTAATCCTGGGGTAAGTGGGCGAAATGTACCAGCCTGTCATATGCAGCAGGTCAGACTTGGTGATCTAGTGGTTCCTTCTGGCTTTAAAGTCTATGAATACAAATAACCACACTCAACAGAGGCTCTTGTGTGCAGTTGTAACTTAACTTAAATATGGTGCTTACCTGTAGAAAATACTTGTTTGTGTTCCGGTGCCTTGAAGAGCACAAGTTTAAAGCAACATCTTAAAGTACCATATCCAAAACGGAAAATAACGTCCTTTCTAACTCTGAGTTAAACGCAGGCCCCATCTCTTTGAAACTTAACACACAGGATAGATCTGCCTTTCCCTTCTGTTCACTTTTCATAGAAATTGGATTTGTTTAGTATAAAAAAAGCAAGTTCATATTCCCAAAATAGAATTGACAGTCTCTAAAGAAAGGTCACCAGACGACTGTCTCAGGATAGAATAGAATGGCCTGGCTAGAGAGTGAGACACACCCCATCTCAATTTAGGTTAAAAACAATGTTCTTTCCAGTAAGCTAGAAGCTGTGCCTGATGGGTTCACATCTTGGTAGATGGCTCTATGGGAAGCCCTCAGAGGAACTGTTCATCACTAAATCAGCAGGAACTGGTATGTTACTCTAGGTCCCTGAGGCTGTTAATGCTAAGGTCTGGTTTACACTACAGAGTTAGCTTACGTCGACTTAACTCTGTAAGTGTCTACCGATATCAGGGCTTTGGAGCGGAGCCCGGAGCTGGAGCGTGGAGCAGCTCCGGAGCAGTGAAGCTGCAGGTTTTTGCCTAGAGCTGGAGCAGAGCCGGAGCACAGCTCCAAAGCCCTGACCAATATAACTCGTTCACTACACTGACTTAACAACTCCACCTCCGTGAGAGTCACAGTGCTTAGGTTGATGTAGTTGGATGGACAGTGTCGGTGTAGACACTGTTGCTTACATCGACTGTTGCTGTCTTTCACAAACCATCCTGCCATGCCCCACGCTGGCAGTTAAATTGGTGTAAGTGTCCTGGTGAGGACAAGAACCACAAGAAGCATAGTGTGGACACGTAAAACCGATTCAATTACCGTGATGGTTGAACGTCAACATAACTTAGGTCGACTTACATTTTTGTAGTGTAGACTTGCCCTAAGTGTCTGATTGCAAACCAGCAAAAGCAAGGTCATTCGGTTACGAGTGAATATCAGTTGATGTTCCAGCATCAATTCTTGCTTTTTTTCAGAAGAGGCTTGGAGAAACAGGGACTGTGTCACGTGCTGTAACAGGTCCTACAAGCTCTTTAAAAATGCAGGTTGGCGACTGCAGATTTCTGTAGCCCAGGTATAAATTCATAACACTTGGGGGTCCCATCTCTGCTCCCTAGCAGAGTACATCAGTGACTGAAGAGGTGGGTGCTCGCTCTTGCTGACTCTTCCCTGCCTCTAGGATTCAGATTTTGGTTTTTCTTTTTGGAAAAAACTTACCTGGGCTTCAGCTATGCTTAGGAAAAAACAGACTGAACACACCACCCTGTTTCTCATTCGCACGCTCCGCGTTCTAGCTGCCTATTCCCACAGTGCCTTACAGCTCCCACATGACAGCAGTAGCGGTGTCCCTGCATCGTGTCTCTGGCCCTTCTCCCTTTCAGGACCGAATTCTGCTTGGAGTGGGTAGAATGGCGCTTTTTTTTTTTTTTTGGCAGGGGTGAGGTAAGGGGAACAAGTGGTATGGGAATAAAAGGAGCATTCAGATTGTGAGTCACAGTGAAAAGGCTTCTCCAAGAGGAAAGCCTTGCAATATGTTATCAGGACAGTCAGACTCTGTTAGCCTGGTCTCTGGAAGGCTGGTCCATAGCCGTATCCCCTGGACAGGGAATGCTTTCTCCCGGCTCTCACAGGCTTCGTCCAGGGCTTTGTGATCAGCAGTATCCCGTAAAGTGCAGCTATTGCAGTGGTTCATAGATCAAAATTTGGTCTTTGATGTAGCTGGAGCCTCACCCACTAATTGCTTTGAAAAGTAGGACTCAGGCCTTAAACTGGCTTCTGACTGGGAGCCAGAGGAGGGATTTGAGGATGCACTTGATGTGCTCACGGTGGCCTGAGTTATGGAGAAGGCAGCAGCCACATTCTGTCCCAGCTGCTAGAGCTCGGGCATCGCCTTCATGTTCAGCCCCGGAGACAGTGAATTGCAGGAACCTGCCCGGGAAGTGACCCATCTGTGGGTCGCTGTGGCCAAGTCCTCGTCCAGCAGGAAGGGACGTCACTTCCGAGCAAGCTGGAGGTGTAAGGAGGCGTTTTTGGCAACTGATGCCACCCGGTCATCCAGACTTAGTGAGGAGTCAAATCGGTTTGGCCACACTTTGACAAATGGGCCGTCAGTAGGTGCAAAGCCTTCCTTTCCCCTTTCTAATCAGCATTGCTTCAGTCTTGCCTGAGTTCGGCTTGGACTGGCCGCTCTCCCTCCACGAGCTGGTCTCTCACGGGCGTGAGACATGCTAGCAGTGACCGTGGCTGCGCCGTTTGAGAATGAAGTGTGGAGCCCCTGGCATCTCAGCGTCTCTGCCCGGCATCTCATGTAGGTAATGAAGAGGAGGGACCCAGCAGGGGAGGGTTGTCTGAGAGGAGGAGCAGTTACCCCTCACCCCACCCTGAGCTCTGCTGGAGAGGAGCAATTGGTCGTGCTGGACAGTCAGCTCCTGCTGCCTCACCTAGGTGTGGTCAGCTGTGTGCAAGGCGGCAGAGAAGTCCAGCAGCTTAAGCCTGGACACCACACCTATGTCTGTGGCCATGAGACCATCTTTTCGTGCCCTGGAGCCGTCTGTTTTCTGTGCCCTGGTCCGAACTCTGATTGAGACACCCAGGATTCCCTGACCGTTATGGCTATTGTAGGTCCCCTCCTTCCCTTTCTTCAGGGCCTTGTTTTGCCTCGGTTGCATTGAGCGTGCTCAAATCCACAAACCAGCTTGGGCAGAGTCCTTTGGCCTGCTAAACCCAGGGTTGTGAGTTCAATCCTTGAGGGGGCCATTTAGGGATTTGGGGATTGGTCCTGCTTTGAGCAGGGGGTTGGACTAGATGATCTCCTGAGGTCCCTTCCAACCCTAATAATCTATGATTCTATGTTGGCTGACATGGCTTAATGGGCTTAACTTGAGAGTAAGTAGGGACCACTAAGGTCTCTTGTCCCTTCTCCTCAGGGTGGGGAATCACTGATCTGTGGTTTCAAAACAGCCCTGCACAAGTGCCGTGCTGAGGATTCTGGGGGAAACTGTTGCTCCCTGGAGCACCGCTGCAACGCCCCCAGCGTGGTTGGAGCTGAGCTCTGAGTGTCCACACCAGGAAAGGGGTGCGTGGTCGCTAGAACCGGTGTGGCGGTCCCATCTCCATGTGGCAATCAGAGGGAAACCCTGTCTTGCTGCAGATCTGTCTTTTCCGGGCAGTGGTAGTGACGGGCTGGGTTTGAGCTCCATTGGGGCATTTTCTGATCTGTGTGGATCTTGGCTCTTGGTTTTTCCTACTTGGAGCTGTTGTCTGCAGCAGAGAGAACCGGGTTACAGGGGTTCAGGGAGTGCCAGGAACTTCAGCTGCTTGCTGTGCCTCCTCCGCCCGGCTCCCTGCGATGCAGGGGAATGGTGGGAGGGACCATGGGCATCCTCAGCGTGTAGAATGCAGAAATGCGATCAGGACAGTTGCACTTTGTGGCGGGGTGGAGGAGGTTTGTGGACACGTCACCTAAGCAGTGGCAAATTAGCCACTGGGCCAACGGAGCCCCGGCCAGCTGGGGGCCCCCGGAAAAAATCTGCCACTGGGTGGCAGAAGCTCAGAGCCCTGGCTGCCGGATGGGCAGGGTAGGAGAAGCCCCCACACCCTGACCCTGTTCCGTGGCAGAATGGGGGCAGGGCTGCAGGCAGAAGGGGTGGGAAAGGCTCCCCCCTTGCTCTGGTTCAGGGCCCCAGGAAACCTTACTCTGCCTCTGAAAAAGCTGGAGGATAGAAAGGTTTGGCCACAAGCACTGATGTATGTGTGCCGTGTAGATGGATAAGTGGGGAGTGGATAAGAAGAGATGGTTGTGTCTGAGCAGGCCAGAATTACTCTGCGCTTGGTGTCTGAGCAGACAGACCACTCTGGGCTTCATGCTTTCTTTGCTTGGAATGGCTTCCCTGCCCTCCTCGGCCAAACGCCTTATCTTGCTTCCTTTGAAACCACACGGCCCCTCTTTCTCCTGGTCTGTTCTGTGTCTGGTGGTTCTTAACTTTGACTGTAAGATCTTCAGGGCGGGAAATGGTGTGCATCGCTTCTGGAAGGCACTGTGTAAATATACCGTAGGTGGCTTATACAACTCCCTTTTGTAGCAGTAAGGAGTCTGCTGCCTAGCAGTGTAAGGGCTGGAGCCTTTGTTGGAATATTTTTTAAATTGCTTGATACTACTTTAGTTGAGATTAGAGAGTTTGTGTGTTCGCTTAGAGGTGGAAAAAACTGACACCTGCTGTAGCGAGATGATAGTCTTCAATGTAAGAAGCTACCGCTCTTCAGGAGCATTGGAACCAGGCTGTTCTAGAACACATGCGGAAATCTTAAAATACCCTAAATAAGGAAAACAGTGAGCCCTTACCCTTTGTAAGAGAAACCTGTAAACGCAGAGATCCTTGCTGTATGATTGGTCACAAATTCATGCCCAACTAAAGGCAAAATTCCCTGCAGTGAGATAAAGTGGAAAGAGCAGAGTTGGAAAACGGAGAAAAGGCAACAGAATGTCCAATGTCTCATGCTAAACGCTGCTGTGAATTTGGACAACCTGGCATTCCACTTAGAAAGGGTGAGTAAATATCCGCACGTCTAGAGCTGTGTCATTCCCTCTTGATTCTCAGAGTACGGAACGCAGCATGTAACCCCCAGCAACCTGGCTCCTATTAGCTATGGAGATTGTGCTTTAACTTTGTTGCTTGATGAAACTGGTTCTGGTGCACTTACTCCAGATGGTAGCTCCACTGTCTTTCTGTGAAGCAAGACTATAAATCCAAAATGCTGATGTGGAGCTGCTAACAATGTCCTTTTGAACTCCTCAGAAGTGTGGGTTTTTCTAAAAACAACCAACCAACCAAGCAAAAAAAACCTCCCTAAAAACCTCTTACTCTTCCATTAAGATTACACCAAGTATAAAAGAATGAAATATATTTAGATACTAAATGTGTAGTAAAGCTAGCAGGAAAATAACAGGGTATGTAATCCTGTAACTAGACTGTTGCATTGCATGCACAGAAGGGGACCTGCAACCTTTGACTCTGGCATTTGCACACTTTTGGGTATCTAGTGTGGAAATAGAGAAAGAATGGACGGGGATGGGAAGGGGATTTCAGTGCAAACAGTCCCCTCTCCGACACTAACAACATACCTCAATATTCTCCCACTCTTCTGTGTGGAATAATTTTAAGACTTAGAGAGCAAAGTCACTGTAGATCCCCACCATTTTTCTCAAGTCAGTCACATAGCCTGACACCACAGTGACCTGGAGAGAGGACAAGGTTATGCTCTGCCTCAGTGTGGTGAAAATACCAAGTGATAAGGGGCATAACTTGCATAGTTCATTCAAATGTAACACTTGACATGTTTCAACTATTCAGCTTTATCAACAATAGCAGTGTGTGTAACTAACACAAATTGCAACACCTCTAGCGATTGTAATGAAACGCAGCTTTGTGTATGTGGATTTTATTTCACAATGGCAACAAGAGTTGTCATATCCCCATTAATTTCTTAAAATGGACTAAACTGGAGACTTCTATTTCTGTACTTTTAGCCTGGATGGTGGTAGAGATTACTGTAAGTGTCTTGCTGGTCAATTCCTCAGGAAAAGTTAGAGAATACAAAGAGATTGGACCAGTAAGCGTACTTGGTAGTTAGTATGCTAGTATGATCTAGTACAGGGGTCGGCAACCTTTCAGAAGTGGTGTGCTGAGTCTTCATTTATTCACTCTAATTTAAGGTTTCACGTGCCAGTAATACATTTGAACGTTTTTAGAAGGTCTCTTTCTATAAGTCTATAATATATAACTAAACTATTGTATGTAAAGTAAATAAGTTTTTAAAAATGTTTAAGACGCTTCATTTAAAATTAAATTAAAATACAGAGCCCCCCGGACCGGTGGCCAGGATCCGGGCAGTGTGAGTGCCACTGAAAATCAGTTTGCGTGCCGCCTTCGGCACACGTGCCATAGGTTGCCTACCCCTGATCTAGTATCAGCCCTTCGTTATGCAGAAGGCAGACTTCTGACAAATCTCCCATGCATAGGAAGAAAGGTAACAGAATGACTGGCTTAAATTAGGGTAGTGGCAGATCAGTAGTGTGCATCGTCTAGGGCAGGGGGTCTCAACCTTTTTTTCTTTCGGAGGCCCCCCCAACCTGCTATGAAGAACTCCACAGCCCACCTGTGCCACACAACTGTTTTTCTGCAGGGCTGACATTAGGGGGTAGCAATTGCCTGGGGCCCCACACCACAGGGGGCACCGTACAGCTAAGTTGCTCAGGTTTTGGCTTCAGCCCCAGGCTGCAGTCCAGTGCGGCAGGACTTTGGCTCTCTGCCCTGGGCCCTGGCAAGTCTAATGCCGGCCATGCTTGGCGGACCCCCTGAAACCTGCTCACAGCCCTCCAGGAGGCCCCAGATCCCTGGTTGAGAACCACGGATCTAGGGTGCCTTCCTTTGTCTTCCCCTGGCTGTCTTGAGGATGCTGCCTTTCGAAGCCGCTGTAACCGATCTAGGCAGCTGCTGTTAGCCTCTCCCCCGTGATGTAGGCTATGTAGGGCAGGTCTTGCTCTTCTCTTTGCAGGAGAATCAGCTGCGAAGGCCCCTTAGCATAGAGCCTAAGCAGTCTTTAAAAGAAGTTAACCTATTTGCCCTGCCCATTGCTTACTGTGACAGTAATAACGTGGAGCGGTTCTGCTGCCTAACTTTCATGTGCCTCTGATCTTACTCTGTTGGAAAGAAGGAGGGAGGCAAAACAAATTCCTACCCCCTCGCCAGGGCTGCTGTGTCTGACTCGCTGGGGAGTGCTGCTGTGAGAACTGAATGCTGTCTCAAGGCAGGTCAAGTTGCTGGATCAGCAACAAAGTTAACTATGTCCCTAACTGCACTGACACAACTGAGTGGCAATTTGTATTAAGATTATTCATCCCTGTAACTGGAATTCACATCCTATGAATCCACAGTTCAGATTGGGATTGTTTGGTGAAGAAAGTTTTGTAAATACTGGGGCCCCATTTACTTTGTCTTCATAATGATCTTCCATTCTCTTCCCTGCTAATCTACTGGCAAGGGTCTGTGCAAAACGAGTTCTAGCCAGGGTTGTGGCTTTGAGATTCCAGGACGCTGACTATTCTGGAGACAGGCTTAAATATTCTTCTGTTTTGGAGCACTCCCTGGAATCTTGAACAGGAGTCCAGTGGGCAGGCAGAGACTCCAATCTGTCACTGTTTTTCTTGGGTGAAAGCAGTGTTTGTCTTTGCTCTAAGTAATGCAGCTGTGTAGAGCTGCCTGCAGTGTACCAACTACTGTAGAATATGTAGTAAAATGTTGCTTTGAACCAGAGAGTAGAAGAATGTGCTCATCTCGAACTGTTTGTGGTGGCTATAGGGGTTAAGCTAATGGCAACAATATTCCCTTAGAGTCCCCATCTTCACGGCTTGCGCACAACGCATTTCACCATAAATGCGGCGTTAAAAGAACAGTGCTTCGTTTAGGCCCTGAAGCATGATTATTAGTGTTGGGATCAAGGAGACGCGGAGTCAAGAGGTTTGTTAAGCAGGCGTCCCGAGCTCTCTTGAGCTGGGTTTTTATTAGTAATTAGAACAAAGAGCATGAGATCACAGTTACTTGTAACATATTGATTGGTTCACCCATAGCCATCTCCCTTTGTGCAATATATCATAATTGGTGAAGGGGCTACGTGAGCTATTGGAGGGGCTACGTGCGCTATTGCCTAGCCTGTGCTTAATCAATAACCTGAGCATTGCTTTACCTTAAGCCAGGAGTAAATGTAATAAACACGTGTGTGGTTTGCCAGCACAGCATGTTTCACTACACCTCCCCCTTTTTGTTTTTAAGCAATTTGCAGGCATAATTCTAGCACCTCCCCCACCGCCCTCTGCTCCGTTAAGCAGAAGGTACTTTGGTTTAAAGTCTTTGCAAATACCTCCCATATATTAAGATGAACCCCCCCAGTCACTATCGGTCCCCCTTCCGTAGGGACAGTAGTTAAACTGAAAATAATTATCGTTAACAAAAGTACAGAATTGGCATTTAAGGAGGCTATTAATGCCATCATATAGTTCTCTGCCGTTTTCTCTTGTCCTGTTTTTTCCAACAGTTGTTCAGCCTGATTAGCTAGGTTCTTTACTTGGCCCCATGTGGCAGGTGCATTTCGCTGGCCCCCTCGTTTTCGGCCCGTTGTTACTTTTCCTTGTTCATCATATAAGTGTATGTTGAAGTCAGGGATGGGGTTGCTCAGTCCCTGATGCCACGCCATCCTTGTATGGTCGAACGTATCGTGCAGGTACCCAGAGCGGGCCGCTTGGTGTTGATACAGCTGCGTAACCGCGCCCCCAGGTGATTAGTGGCACAGGTCCGCTCCACTCCGGGCCAGGTAGCTGACGATAGGTTACCTTTGGAGCAGGAAGAACTTCGGTTGTCTGATAATGCCGTTGTGCCCTGGTGAAAAATTGAGAATTGAAAGGTAATAGATTTAAATGATTGAGTGTAAACAGTACTTGAGCCAGCCATTCTTCCTTTTCTGTCAGGCTGCCGGGGACAATTCCCCCTTTTTGTTTTTGCCGCAGGAGGGCAGTTTTTAATGTGCGATTAGCTCGTTCTACAATGGCTTGTCCTTGGGAATTGTATGGGATGCCAAAGGTATGCGTGATTCCCCATCGCGTGCAGAACGCTGCCATCGCTGAAGAGCAATAGGCTGGGCCGTTGTCAGTTTTTAAAGCTGATGGCTTTCCCATCACTGCAAAGGAACGAATGAGGTGATTACAGACGTGTTTGGCTTTTTCCCCTTTTTGTGGCGTTGCCCATATATAGCCAGAATAAGTGTCTATGACTACATGCAAATAGGACCAGGGAGCTAATGGTGGGAACCGAGTGACGTCCATTTGCCACAATTGGTTTGCACCTAGCCCCCGAGGATTTACCCCGATAGCGGGTCCTGTGAGGTTTCCAGTACACTCAGGGCACTGCTGAATAATCGCTTGTGCATCAGATAGTGGTATGGAAAATTGCTTGGCCAATGCCCTAGCATTTTGGTGATGTAAGGAGTGACTTTCCATAGGAGAGCAGGGGAAAGCCTTTAAGGCGTTATCAGCATAGGCATTGCCTTGTGAGATTTCTCCGGGGAAAGGCTGATGACTCCTAACATGTGCGATAAAAAATAGATGTCGTCGGTGACGTAATATCAGTTGTAGGGAAAGAAATAAACCAAGCAAATTATTATCCAAAGATGCAGTAACACAACTAGAAGCAATATTACTAACAACATTGGCAGCATACAAACTGTCCGTTATGAGGTTAACTGGTTGATCAGAAAATGTGTTAAAGGCAAGAATTAACGCAGCTAGCTCCGCACGCTGAGGAGAGCGTTGCGGTAAGGTAAACTGGGATTTCCACTGGTCATTTTTCTTCCAAGCAACCACCCCTCTGGAGGGGCCACCATCGGTGAAAATGGTAAGAGCTTCTGTTATGGGAACGGGAGATACCAAGTAGAATACTTTCAGTGGAATATGCTGAGCAACTTGGAGACGAGGATCCTTGGGAGTATGGTAAGTTACAGACCCAACATAATTGGCTAGGGCTATTTGCACCTCCTCCGAGTGCATACATGCAACTTCCCAGGTGGCGATGGGGATGGGGATAATAATGTTTACTAAATCCATGGCAAACAAGTTTAGTGCTCGATTGCGTCCTTTAGTGATTAATTGAGCAAACATTCCAGACAATGGGACGAGTGTGTTTTTGTGTGTGTGTGGTAAATACATCCACTCGAGGATAAATTCTCTCTCACTTGTATGTTGAAGTAATGCCCCCATGAATTGCTTAGTGTCCCCAAGAATCATTAAGGATGGGGGCACGTCAGGTACTGCTCTATCTACCCATCTTTCTGCCATGGCTTCGTTGACCTTATGCACTACCTCCCGTTGTTCGTTTGTTAGTGATATTATGTCTCCCGGTTGCTTTCCTAATTTTAGGGCATTAAACAGTGGAGTTAGCATAGAAGTGGGAATCTTGTAATACGGTCTTATCCAATTTATGGATCCTAGAATTTGCTGTAGTACTACATATGTTAATTTTTTTGGCAAGGTAAGTTTTGGAAGTATGGGCATGGAGTATGCTGCAAGCATTTTATGACCTAAATATTGAAAAGGTTCGGATTCCTGTATTTTTTCCGGGGCTACTACCAGACCCGATTGACTTAAGATATCCGTTAACTCACTTTTCCATGTGGTGGGTAGGGGCCTACCGGCTATTAAGATATCATCCATATAATGGTATACAAGTAGCTTTTTGAACTTATTTCTGAAAGGTTGAAGAGCAGTGTTTACAAAATACTGACACATGGTAGGGCTATTTAACATGCCCTGGGGTAACACTTTCCAATGATAACGTGTTGTGGGTTGGGCATTGTTCAGGACTGGCACTGTGAATGCAAAATACTTTCTATCCTTTTCCTGTAACGGTATTGTAAAGAAACAATCCTTTAAATCAATTATCGCTACCTGGTAGTCATAAGGGATTAAATTTGGATTGGGGAGGCCACACTGCAGGGGGCCCATTGGTTCTAGTATTTTATTAATTTCCCTCAAATCGTGAAGGAGCCTCCATTTTCCTGATTTTTTCTTAATTACAAAAACAGGAGTATTGTACGGGCTTGTAGTATGCTCAATGTGTTCATCTTTCAATTGTTGCTCAACTAATTGCTGCAAAGCTTCCAATTTGTCTTTAGGTAACGGCCATTGTTCTACCCAGACTGGTTTATCAGTTTTCCACTGTAACGGAAGAGCCTGAGGCTTACTCATCTTCCAAAACCAGTTTTGCCCCTATCTGTTCTAACAAATCTCTTCCCCAAATGTTAAACTGTAAAGGCAATATGCAGGGTTGAATATATGCTATTATGGGACCTTGTTCCTGGGATTTTACCGGTAACCATTGAGAGCTCTTTTTAGATGCTTGGCTTCCTCCTACCCCGAATACCGCAGGGGCTATCTCAGAGGGCCATTTAGGTTCCCAATCCTTTTCAGCTATGACAGAAACATCCGCCCCTGTGTCCAACAAACCGGTCAGCCACTTACCTTGGAGGTTATACTTACGTTGAGGTTTGTGCAGGGATATTCGGTGTACCAACGCCGCCACCTGTGGGTGAAAGGAAGAGTCGCTGTCGCCTTCAGTACGGGTTGATCCAAAGCCTCCTGTACGTGTTACCTGTGATTTTTCTCCAGGGAGCTCATATGGCAACAGTATCATTTGTGCCCAGGAGTCCCCTCGTCTTAAAGTAAAAGGCAGGTGACTCCAATACTGAACATATATTTTTCCCTGATAATCAGCATCAATCACTCCTGGAACTACCATAATTCCTTGTTTGCTTGCTGATGACCGAGGGAGTATAATGCCCACCGTCCCTTCAGGAAGGGGCCCTTTTAATTGAGTAGGCATTAAAAGAACTTCCCCCGGTAAGAATGAGGATTTTTCTTCTTGATTATACAAATCTATTCCAGCACTGCCGGTCGTTGCCGGTTGCGCTGTAGTCAATTCTTCCGCCCCCATTGTTTTTCCAGGGCCCGGGGAGGGCCCGGTTATTGGTTTCCCTGCCCCAGTCCTGATCGACATTGATTTGCCCAATGATACCCCTTGTTGCATTTAGGACATTTTTTGGAGGGCCTACCCCCTTCCTGGGGTCTTCCTTTATGTGCTCCCCCTCCGGGTGCCCTACACTGGCTTTTAAAGTGACCCGGTTTTTTGCAATTAAAACAATTTCCCGTGGGTTTATTACCTTGTCTTATAGCCCCCGCCAAAAGAGCCATAGCATGGGTTTGACTACCGACATCCGCGCAAGCCTGAATCATGTCTGCTAAAGTGTATGAGGGGCGATGTATTATAGATTGCAGTACCTTCTTGCAATCAGCATTAGCTTGCTCATAGGCCAGTCGCCGTAAAAGCTCTGTCTGTGCCTCCTCGTTATCAACCTGCCGCTGTACTGCTTCCTTGAGCCTATCTATGAACTGCGGATACGGCTCTGCAGGCTGCTGCCGGGTGGCTGTGAAAGACCTAGTCGGTTTCCCACTTACGGGAACCCTTCTGAAAGCTCTCATAACACTAAGTTTAGTACGAATATATGTATCTGGGTCTAACTCCAACTGTCCCTCTATAGTGCTAAATTGGCCTGCTCCATAAATCTGGTCAGGCGTGGCAGCTGGGGTTGAGTATCCCACAGCAGCTAACCTAAACTCACTGTCCCACACCATATACTGGGCGGGGGTCAGCACCATACGAAATAAGTCTTTCCAATCTTGTGGAGCCATAATGTAGCCATTTCCAATTCCTTCTAAAATGCCTGCCACGAAATTAGACCTGATGCCTGTCTCCGTGATAGCTTTTCTCACCTCCCTCAGTACTGTATACGGTAGCGCCGTCCACTCTCTGGCGGCATTGCCCTGTGCATCGACTCCTGCCGCTATAGGCATTAACATGGGCAACTCCCCCTCCCACTGATGTTCTTCCTCCAAATTCAATTCCCCCGTCTCACGCGCCAACGCAACCGCCGCCCGGACGCAGCCCCCACGATTCCCCCGGAAACAAGGCTGATCAGTTCCTTTATTAACGGAGGGATCCGAGGGCCGCTGCCCCGTATCCGACACCGCAGGCGCTGGTGGTAGCACCCGCGGGTACGGAGGCGGTGTTGTCAGCGCGAGAAGCGGGGCGGCAGTGAGAGACGCCTGTGGCCCCAGTTTTCCCACTGCCTCAGTACAGCGCTGCCACATGAGCAGGTGCTGTACTGCTGCTCTCGGTGTCTCAAAGAGCTGTGTTCCTATCTTTTGCCAATCTTCTTGCTGCAGGGATCCCTCTTCGGGATACCAGGGGCATTGACATTCTATTTCCTTAACAAAATCCTCTACATGCCGCAGCGTAACCGCTGGGCAACCGCTCCCCTCAATGAGCTTAAATAATTCCTTAGCATGAGCCTTTTGTGGCACTGATAAATCGCTCCCCATACTCACGAGTGGCTGTTTCCAGCGGGTGCACCTAGACTATTCCAGTCGGATGAGCAGGGGTCCTCGGGATCCGGTGTATCACGTCGGGGTCACCAGATGTTGGGATCAAGGAGACGCGGAGTCAAGAGGTTTGTTAAGCAGGCGTCCCGAGCTCTCTTGAGCTGGGTTTTTATTAGTAATTAGAACAAAGAGCATGAGATCACAGTTACTTGTAACATATTGATTGGTTCACCCATAGCCATCTCCCTTTGTGCAATATATCATAATTGGTGAAGGGGCTACGTGAGCTATTGGAGGGGCTACGTGCGCTATTGCCTAGCCTGTGCTTAATCAATAACCTGAGCATTGCTTTACCTTAAGCCAGGAGTAAATGTAATAAACACGTGTGTGGTTTGCCAGCACAGCATGTTTCACTACAATTAGCATTGCAGTAGTGCCCACGGTTATCAGCTGGGGATCGGGGTCCCACTGAGCTGGATCCTGTGGCAACACAGTAAAAAGAGGCCAGGTTTCAGCAGTAGCCGTGTTAGTCTGTATCAGCAAAAACAACCAGGAGTCCTTGTGGCACCTTAGAGACTAACACATTTATTTGGGCGTAAGCTTTCGAAAGAAATTTGTTAGTTTCTAAGGTGCCACAAGGACTCCTCATTGTTTTTACTGTTCCTAAAATCTGAGTCTGGGTTGTGACAGGACTCAGCCGGTAGGTGCGATGAACAAAGGCGGGAGGAAAAGGAAAGAGTGGCGCCGTGACCATGTTATTGATATAACTTCCACCAGACCACCTCCGGGAAGGCAAATCCCTGGGCCCCGATTTCCATCAATGCTACGGAGTGGAGGGGGAGATCTGGACCCTGGATGTGTTGTTTCATGTCATTAAAGCTCTTGTGACCGAATCTCTAACCCAGACTGCAGCTCATTCTACTTACAATCGCTCTGCGCTGTTTGGCGAGGGACGCCACAGTCCTTTCCTTGGGGAGAATGTTCAGGGGAGGTCCCAGCACAATCTTGCTCCCACCCAGGAATCACACCACCTTGTTGATCCAATTTTGTGCTCAGGATTTCTCCTGGGTGCTTGTAGGCTGACCAGATAACAAGTGGGAAAAATTGGGATGGGGGTGGGGGTAATAGGTGCCTAGATAAGGAAAAGCCCTAAATATCGGGACATCTGGTCACCCTAGGTGCTTGCCACTGCTTAATTAAATCAAGAACTCAGAGAAATGCAGTGCACTTGAATGCACCACCCAGAGTTTGCAAAACTTGCATTGCTGGTGTCCAGCTGGGAAGGTTTTGGAAGTGTTGACCCCTGTAACCTCAGCCCTCCTGGAGAGATGGCATCAAGTTACATCTGCCAGTTGTAGAATGATGTGAAGAAGGCTTATCTCTGCCCTTTCTCCAAAGATCAAAGCTAGCATGGTTGGTGATGTATGTGTACTGGGGTTATGTAAGGCCCTGTTCTGGGGAGGATCTGAAGGAGAAAGGGGGCAGAGGGTTGTGGGAGGAGAGGCCTCACAGGTTAGATAAATATGAGCCCTGACCCTTGTTTGTCCATCACCCATCACATATGAACATCTGGAGATTTTGGTGCGATCTAAAGGTCTTTTCTGACTAGTCCGTAGTCTTTTATCTTCCCACCTGTCAATGCTTCAGCTTCATGATAAAGGCTCTGTCTTGCTTTAGGGGAACCATCAAAAGTTCAGCAGAGGGTAGGAGGGGCAATACCATGCTACGTGTAGAGTACACCATCCTTTGGTACATCAAGTCTTCTGTATAGAATGCACATGAGTTAGCGTTGGCTTTGATGCACACTGGATGCTTTTGACGCACTGTCAGTATACTGATAAAGGGTAAAATGCACAATGGATATTTGAGTTTTATATGTCTGCAAAGCAGAGTTGTGTTCTTCCAGTCGAAATAGGTTTTGTATGCTTTAGAATCTCTTTAATTTCTTAGTTAGAAAACAGGCTTAGTAAAGGTGAAACACAATCCATGAAGTATGTATGAAACTTACTGAGTAGCAAATCTGCTAAGTGAGGGGTCTGGTTTGACTGCAGCCATCTTACACTAAGTCTTTGCCTTCATTTCAAAAAGTGGTTGTTGTTTTTGTTTTTTAACATTGAGAGAGCGAACTTATCACGTATACCCTGTGGAACAAGTCATATATAGCTCTTACCTCAGTGTAGCTTGCTGAAGTCAACCCAAAACCTGCCACCTGGGGTTTGCCACTAATAACTACACCTAGGTAAACTACCTGTGCCTCAATGCTAGTGGAGACCTCGAGATTGAGGTCGCTATGTAAAAACCAGACCTCTTTTCACATTAGCCTTAGTGTTTTAGGAAGGTGGAAGTGGCATAAGCCAATAAATAACATGTTCCTCAAGAGCTGGAGAAATTTTCTAAGGAAATTAAAACTGCAAACTACTCTTAAAATGTATACAACCTACCCTGAAGGACAATCCCTAACTGTTACAGATCTTGAGAGACAGGCCAGTCCTCGCTTGCAGACAGCCCCCCAACCTGAAGCAAATACTCACCAGCAACCACACCCCACACAACAAAAACACTAACCCAGGAACCAATTCCTGTAACAAAGCCCGTTGCCAACTCTTTCCACATATCTAGTCAAGGGACACCATCATAGGACCTAATCACATCAGCCACACCATCAGAGGCTCGTTCACCTGCACATCTACCAATGTGATATATGCCATCATGTGCCAGCAGTGCCCCTCTGCCATGTACATTGGCCAAACCGGACAGTCTCTGCTCAAAAGAAAAAATGGACACAAATCAGACGTCAAGAATAACATTCAAAAACCAGTCGGAGAACACTTCAATCTCCCTGGTCACTCAGTTACAGACCTAAGTCGCAATTCTCCAACAAAAAAACTTCAAAAACAGACTTCAACAAGAAACTGCAGAACTGGAATTAATTTGCAAACTGGACACCATTAAATTAGGCTTGAATAAAGACTGGGAGTGGATGGGTCATTACACAAAGTAAAAACAATTTCCACATGCTAATTTTTCCCCTACTGTTACTCACACCATCTTGTCAGCTGTTTGAAATGAGCCATCCTGATTATCACTACAAAAGTTTTTTTTTCTCCTGCTGATAATAGCCCACCTTACTTGATTAGTCTCATTAGAGTTGGTATGGGAGCTCCCATTTTTTTCATGTTCTGTGTGTGTGTGTGTGTGTGTGTGTATATATATATATATATATCTTCCTACTGTATTTTCCACTGCATGCATCTGATGAGGTGGGTTTTAGCCCATGAAAGCTTATGCCCAAATAAATTTGTTAGTCTCCAAGGTGCCACAAGGACTCCTCGTTCTTTTTGCTGATCCAGACTAACACGGCTATCACTTTGAAACCCTTTAAAATGTTGTGTTTAGACCAAGCTTTAAAAATCAGGCTTCAGGGAAGGGAGTGCGTTAGATCAGAAAGCGAAAGTGCAGTAGGACTAAACACCTCAGGTTCAGGGGAAGCCCTGGAGATGCCTACAGAGGTGTGCAGCCTTAGGGAAGGACAAAAATAAGCCTCATGTTTACTTATTTTCCTGTAGAGTCCTCAGAAACCTGCAGCGGTGTTGGACCAGGAAGTGACCTATAAAATCCTCCTTTGTGCACTGTTACTGCCCCCGGCCTTGTGACTTGGGATTAGCTGACACTGGTACCTAGCTGAGCCCTGTGACACCTCAGCACCCCCTGGGCGAGCTGAGGCACTGATGGAAAGCAGCCTACATTTGGCCGGCAGAGATGTCTTGAACATTTCGGGAACAACTCTACTTCTTGGTGAGAGAGTCCTTGTGCATGTGACAACCACATTGGTGACCCGAGTGGCAATGGTTTGCAGTCTGTACAGGTCACAGGACTGCATGGGGAGGGGAATCTGGTAAGTTAATATTTTAATGTAAAATATCCCAGAGATTCGTGGGCTACTGCTGCTGTGCCGTAACGTGGCCAGCTGAGCACCACGCTGTAAGAGGCAGAGAGAAACCTGACTTCTCTATTCTACAGCGACAGGTTACATGACTGCTAATGTGAACTTAGGGGTAATTTATGAACTAACTCTTGCACGGAATGTGGAAGGCTGGAAGTCATTTCAGTTCTTCCTGGGCCTGAATGCTTTGGACAGTTAACTAATTAACGACATCAAGAGAGCTATGGTGATGGGAGACTCGCAGTCTGACAGATAATGACCTGCATTGTATGTGTGAGCTGGGATAGTTTGAGTCCCATTAAGCGTTTAAAAAAGCGTTCAGAGCGAGCTACCAAACAGCCTGGGGCTCACTACTCCAGAGGGCCATTGTCATAGTGGACTTCCCAGCAGGGACTTAAGAGTTAGATGG
This sequence comes from Mauremys mutica, assembly GCF_020497125.1. Classification (NCBI taxonomy): domain Eukaryota; kingdom Metazoa; phylum Chordata; order Testudines; family Geoemydidae; genus Mauremys; species Mauremys mutica. Next base: position 2,319,852 of record NC_059080.1, read on the forward strand.
AACAATTTTTAGCAGAAACCAGAAAATCTAGTCCTGAGCTAAATAGCTGGAAATGGCTCCAAGATATCTGAGGCATGCGTGCTCATGATTCTGGTTCCTGACTTGACCGTGACCAGTTTGGCTTCAATGAACCAAGAGGCTAGCTACTAGAGGCACTTAAGACTGATGTGGTTGACAGCTGGCTATATAAAATCCAGGGGTTCTTAAGTAGGGTGACCAGATAGCGAGTGTGAAAAATTGAGACGGGGTAATTGGCATCTATATAAGACAAAGCCCCGAATATTGGGACTGTCCCTATAAAATCAGGACATCTAGTCACCCTGTTCTTAACACCTGGAGATACTGATGAGTTCAAAGTCTGCCCTTGTCATAGTGAAGGTGTGGATCCTGCTTGGGGCTATGGTGGGGTTACTTTAGAATTTGCATACAATTTTACAAGTGTGCATTCTGTAAGAATGCTTCCAACAATGGGTCTAGTTACTACTTCTACCTTTTCATTAATAGGTGAAATATTCTGTGTTGGCAGCATTTTCCATCATGTGGAATACCTGCTCACACAACTCCCCTCTACTCACGCTGTGTTAGCGTAAAGATCTCTCCTAGCAAACTGGAGAGAGAGATTCTGTAAGACCGGAGGTCAGGTGATGCCTAATTGCCATTCCTGCTGTAGTCATGAGTCATCGGCAGAGCCACAGCCTGTTCCCTGAATAGCAATCCTGCCTTGTCCATTGCAGCAATTTGCTTTCTGCTTGGTAACTTAATATAGTGCTTCTGCAGTCACTTACTGACCAAACAGTTCCGCGCCGGGTTCTGTTGGAAAAAATAAACAAAACAAAGGCGTGTTTAATGTTAGACAAAATCTGTAAATCTGACTTAAAATGAGGTCTACATTTTAAAGTGCCTGTTAACATTTCAGTGTCTTTATTTCAAAAGTGAATTTGTGCAATGAAAGATACAAGCACAAATGGCTGGTAACTGTGCGGACTTAAGTTGCTGCCGTTCAGATGGCAGAATATCCCTTGTGACAGGGAAAGCTGAACGGCAAGGACAATTTCTTCCTCTCTCCTCAGACCCACACTGGGATACTGAAAAGCCAGTTTTAACTGCTGATTGTATCTGACTGGTTTTAAATGATCACAAATGTCACACTTTTGCTGCATGTCAAAAGAAGACTTTGCTCCTTACACTTATTAAGGAGCACTTGGGTTAACTTGCAGAAGGTGAAGCTCATTCTGTGAAGACCCAGCCTTCTATCTGGGTTCAAAGTGTGAACTGTTGAAGGACTTGTCTACACTGGAACAGCTCCCTGTGTGGACACAGTTTTGGAATTCAGTACAAGTGACTCCTACTCCAGAACTGTGTCCAAGCGAGGAGCTGTTCCAGTCAGTTTCCCCATGTAAACAAGCCTCTACGTTCACCTCCTATGGCTGAGCAGAATAACACCCCTGGTAGTCCAGCAGCTGGCTTGGAGGTGATGATGCAGTGTCCTGAGCAGCAAGATGAGTGGTACTTAGATGAGACGTAGCTGAGCCTAAATCTGCCCATGTCTCTTGTTGGTCTTCCTGTTGCACAGAGAACTCTGGGGAAATAGGTACTCCCTCTTCCTTGCTCAGTGCTTGTCTCTTTAAATCTGCTCCTTTTGCATTTGTCCTTTGTAAACTTCAGCTCCCCCTCCCCCCTTCAGCTCTCCCTCCCTCCAGCAGTGAAGTGCCTTTTCTGAGCAACCAATTTACTGTAATTGCTGTGCTCACTGATTATAGCACAAAGTGCACCTTGCAGGGGAAGTTTGGTTTGGGCTAAAAATACTCCATGCTTAAGTTCTTACTAGCTTCACCTCCCTTTTGATAAGACAAAGCCCCGCTCTGCTTTTCCTCAATCTCCTATTGGTAGAGCAGAGGTGGGGGATTCCCCCAAATTGCTGATGTAGGTCTGGCCCTGTGACCCTGCTCAGATGCCTGTCTAAACCAGTCCCAGTGGGCAGCAAACTCTGAGCACTCTGCAGTTTGGCCTTGCTACGTATATCGTTAGCTGACAACTGCTGCTTGCTGTGAAATCTGCAGAAATGTTGTAAGCAAAAACTGGAGGAGAGACTTCCTCCCCTTGCACATAGGAGCACATCTGAGATTCCGACTGGGTTCTCTGGACAGCGTGATCTCCTCCCCTTTCAATCCCCTCCATTCCATGCTTCTCACCTTACATTTTTGAGATGTAAAAAAGTGGGTGATTCACTCCTAACAGTAAGACATGCTTCCCGCTTATCACCGTCAGGAAATGAGTGGCTATGGAGAGCTTATTCGAGACTCTGCTTACGAAATAGCAAGAAACGAGGTGCCCTCTGCATTGTGTTCAGGTTACACCTTCAGCCTCCTGGAATATCTTGATCACCTCCCCTGAATGAACAGGGGTTTAGCTACTACACCAAACTCTGATATTCAGGGCTAGCGGAGAAGTGGAACGTAGTCCTTAATATCCTTTGTGAGCTGCGGAATCATACCCCAGTATGTAACCTTTGTTAACGGCAAATACACAAACTTCTAGCCCCTGTGATTGTGAATAAATCCTTGAATGCGCTATGATGGTGTCTTCCTGGTGCAGGCAGCCTGAAACAATAGCTCTGAGAGGTGTTAACTCTGAAACCTCAAGAGGGCAACTGCAAAAGTTAAGCTTGGTGTTCCACCCGCTCCCAAGCTGTCAAACTCTTCCTACACCTTTTATGTTGATATAAAATTAGGCAGTATGTCCACAACTGACTCTGTGGGTGGGGGAGGAAGAGAGGAGCGACGTGAAATGGAATTTGATATGAAAAGATCATAGAGGAGAGGACACTGTTTGAGGTTTTTAATGGAATTCAGTTTGTAAATGAAGCTGCCACCGAAGCCAGCTGGCCGTGCTCCAGAACCCTGGGCTGGCTTGGTGTGCACGACACAGGACTCTGGTGACAGTTTGTCCTGAATTGTTTGCGGCTCTGCATGGATCCCAGTCAAAGTCAATAATAGGTGGGTGGAGAGACGACAAGCATTAGTTGCCAAAACCCTGCCAACCAGACCTTTGGCACGTTCTGCCAGACGAAGGAGTGGGTAGTACACGTGGTCCTGTTCCTGAGTTCCAGCCTCTGACCTGCTCTTCCCTGGCCACTGGTTCTCTGTCTAGTAGGGCCATTTGTTTTTTCTTGAGAACCTAACTACACCTACCAGCCTGTGAATGGCCCATGATCCTGAACGTGAGAAGCCTTTAATGGAGCAGGGCAGACGGCCTTGTTTTTGCTGGGTGAACGATGCTTTAAGCTCTGACGTTAGGGCAGGGACCCAAGGGCAAGTTGATGGCGACTGGAGTGGCACAACAGCCACCTTCCTCCCCCCCCCCCCGAGATTTGTGTGTGTATGACCCTGAAATTTCTGGAGGAGCCGCACCTCCTTCAAGCTCTGTTTGCGCTGCTTCAGTGGCACAAACGGGCTTCATGCAGCAGCTAACTAGCCTCCTCTAGGGCAGAGCCTAACCTGGCTTGGGGGGGCGCCCTGGTATGTGTGTCAGGTGTCGGTTGGGAGCCAGGCCACTGATCCTGGTTAGCAGAGTGTTATTTTCAAGACTCTTGTCAGTCAGTGTAAGTTAGAGCAGTCCCAAGGCTGCTCTAAACTGTGCAGGTGGCCAGTTTGGCCCCAGCAGCCTGCCAAGGTTGGGAGGAGGAATGTGGAGTGATGCCACCAGTGCCTCCTTCCCTGGAGGCCTCTGGCCCTGCTCTAGTGCTCCTGGGGATTTGTGAATATTGACATCCATGACAAAACTCGTTAATCCTTTTGATACAAACTTTGCTCCAGTCTCCAGCCTTACCCCAACAGGTCCTGGCTTCCTGCACCTGGCCCTGCAGGTAGCTGTGCAGCTCCCCATGGTTACAGGAATAACCAGCTTCCCCTTGTCTGGAGCCTGCGGGTCACTGGAATGGGGGTCCTACTCCCTAACCTGGACACTTGAAGAACCTTGTAGGACTTTCACCCAGCTGTAACCCAGGGTAACTGGTTGCTTTCCAGTGGGTGCGTTCGCCCAGCTTCCCTCTGACAGGTGTGTTGAGCTCTGAGGAAAGAGGGGGCAAGTTGTTACATGGAATCTCATGCTTTGGACTTTCCCCTCTCCCACGTGTGACCACATTGTGCCTACGGCAGCTGCAGCTGCTGCTTACGTGGCTGGGTTTGTAGGGGAGTGTCGAACATGCATTTTGTTGCCTTTAAAATGAAATTTAGCAGCTGGAAACAAGGCGAGCGATTGCTGTGTAACCAGCAAGTCCTCTGGGGGCTGCTCCTCAGCATCCTCTGAACTGAAAGTCCTGCTTTCTCTGCTTCTGACCGGTATGAGTTGTTGGTTTGGGCATCATGCCTCCAAAGGCTTTTAAAGAAGTCGATAGCTCCTCTTTCTTCTACCTTGCCTTTCCGGATTAAAAACCAAGCCCTCCTGGGGTTTTCTAAATGCTGGATGAATTAGTTCCCTGGCTCAGATTTGGCTTCAGTGCTTGTAATTTAAACCTCTCGGGGATTTCTGTCCGCCTTTAGGATGGTCTGGCTGGCTCTTACAGGAGCAGGTACGGTCAGTCTGTCTGTCCAGTTGCTGCTGGACAGTATCTGGGCACCTAGTGGATTGAGAGCATTGCAGGGAGCCAGGAATTTCTTAGGGCTTGTCTACACTGGCACTTTACAGCGCTGCAGCTTTCCCGCTCAGGGGTGTGAAACCAGCACAGCAAGTTTCAGCGCCGTAAAGCGCCAGTGTGGACAGTGCACCAGCGCTGGGAGCTACGCCCCTCGTGGAGGTGGGTTTTTTAGAGCGCTGCGAGAGCTCTCTCCTCGTGCTGCGCTGTGACCACACAAGGCACGGGCAGCGCTTTCATGTTGCCAGTGAAGACACGCCCTTCGTTCTAATCCCCGGTTCTTGACTAAATTGTTCTTTGGCCTTGAGCAAATCTCTTAACTGCTCTGCCTGAGTTTCCCTATGTCTAAAATTTACTTCATTTAGGGAGGGTGTGGCACTGTTAACATTAAGAGTAGTTGCACTGTGTGAAATAAGTAATTTGTCAGAAGTGAATGTGACAGTTCAGAGATTAACTGGCGTGTGTGTGTGTGTGTGTGTGTAACTGGTATGTCTTAGTATCACTGGCATCTATCTCAGATAAGCATGATTGTTCTGTCTTATTGACAAATGGATTTGCTTCCCAGTAATACTCCATATGGAGAGCGAGACTTGTCTAAAATACACTCTCTGCGTGTGCAAACACCTCCGCTTTGGGTAGCGAGCTACAGAATTTGGAGAATGGTTTTAATTACAAAATTGACAACATCCTAATTTCAGAGTCACTTCAGACACATTCTGTAAATCTCCCTGAAAGGCTCTTTTTCCCCTCTTGAGATCATATATTGAGTGGGCTGTAAGATTTCTATTGTGCAAGAACAGGAGAAACCAGATCTGACCAGGCATGCCCTAGGAAGTGAAGTGGGAGTGTTCCTGAAACTGTCTACTCCACTGGCTCCCAGAGATGCTCTGGCTCCAGGGTGTGGCTCAGAGCATGACTTTGGGATGACTAGCACTGGCTTCAATGCTGGCTGAGGTTTTCGAGCGGAATTGCACATGCGTTGACAGTACTGGATTCAGAGAGGTTTAGAGAGCTAACTGCTTCTCAAGGTACAGGACCACTAGTTAACACTTAGCCTCCCTCTTTATACTCATGTCTTTACAGCTCTGTGAAGAGATAAGGGGTGTATTGTGTTATGCACTGATGGTACATTCAAAGCTTGCTCTCTACGGCAGTGAAGCGCTGGCAGCTGACAATGGGAATCGCATAGGCAGTAGCACTGCAAGCTTCCTTGTCTTGCTAATGCTCAGCTTTCAAAGGCGCCATCGTGCTGGTCTGAACCAGATTCAGACGGTCTAGGTACAGGGGAGAAGGAAGAATTACATTATTGAGGATCCAGCAAACTCAGAAGCTGTAGGGTGTTTGGGTTTGGCTGTGCCTGCTTCATCCCTGCTTCTGTCTCAAGCCCTTTCCCCCACACGAGCTGCTGCTGGTGTAGCCAGAGGAGGAGATTGGAAGAAGCTGGTATTCAAGTGCTCAGTAGCCCCTTTGACCTTTGTCTGGAGAGTGAAGATGCTGGTACTTAGAGTTCAGAGCTTGTCTTGGGAGCATGCAAATAAGTCAGGAAATCCAGAGTTTAGTTGTACAGAGAGAACTTATAAAGGACACCACGTGATACCAAGAGACTTTGTAATGTCTGAAAGCCCATGTGGTAAATCTGCAGTATCTCAGTCTTGCTGTCATTTGCAACTCACTTGCAAAGAACCTAGAGAAAACAGTTCAGGCTAGTGACCTTCTGTAAGTTTCTTCTTTCTTGTTGCATGTTTGTAAACTGAAATTTTAATTATGGTCTGGGACCCAGTTACACTTCTGGGATAGAGCCACCAGGTAAGGACTAGATGTCATAGGTAATAAGTTGTATTACTGAAGGAAAATCCTGCCGAGAACAGCATGCATAGTGTACGTGGTGACATGAATGGAGATAATTCCTAAGGGACACCTGCACCTTAGCAGTGAGGCTTGCTGTCAGGTTGGGCAGAAGGCTGGGGGAATAAGGATTATCTTTTTAAAACAAAAATAAAAAATGAATCTTATTTAGTGTCTTAAGTAGTTTTGCCTAGACTAGCTATTTTGTTCTATGTAGCACACTTCCTACCTGCACGTAGTGCTCTCAAAAAGTTCAGGGTCGACACAGTTATCTCCTGAACCTCCTTTTTCAAGGAAAAGGACAGGACTACTGTGTACTTCCTCAGGCAACCAGTTACACCAGCCTATGCTATCCACTCCTGTACCCGATGTAGAATGCATGGCTGGGGTGTCCTTATATGCCCTGTTTCTTCCAGTTCGTGGAAGTTAGAGCAGCCTTTAGACTGTTCTAACGTGCATAGTGGGACTGCCCTGGTGCACAGCCAACCCAAGATCAAGGGAGCACAAAAGGTAGATTTAAAGTCACCTTTGTATTTCTCTCGCTCTCTTCCTGACTTGTGCTGTGTGCTCCTCAGCTGCAGTTGAGACCAGATCACTCATTTTCCTGGCCGAAGTATTTTTGTTAATAAAATGCAATGAAAATTTGTTGGCAAGAGTATTTTAATCTTCAGAATGACCACTGATTCTTTAACACTCTAAATTCTTCAGTCACCTGAGAGTTTTATTCAGGTGGAGTAATCTCCCCTGCTAGCATGAAGCGGGGGTGGGGATGGCTGGCCCTCTAAAACAGGGGCTTAATAAAAGCTATTTCTTAACATGAATAGCATATACAGCCTGCCTCACTTAACCTTGATGGTGGTTGTATTTCTGTGCATCAAGTCAGAGATCAAGTCAATGTAATAAAAAATGCTTGCTTGGTAACTTGCCTTTTGCTTGTGATGTCTGATGTGGAGCCTGTCGATAGAGTTATAGGACAGACAGCGTGGGTTTGTTCTTTAAAAGTAGCTGGACTTTTTATTTATATAGTTATTACAGAGTACACAGGCCAGTTTTGAACTGTGTACACTTGTAAGGGTCTGGAGAAGCAGCGGTAGAAGTGGCTGTTGTGGATGTGGGAGAAATGTGCAGCTTTTTTTGGTAAATGTTTTGCAGCGTAATGCTAGCTTCCCGGGAAGAATATTTTAAGTTGTAGCATTCCGTCAGCATATTCTCATTTGCTGGCAGGAAGTGTTGTAACTTGCTGTTTAGAATTGCAATTGTAAGAGGAATGCTGGATTTCCAGATTAACTTTCTGGGCGTGGGTCTGGGTGAAGGTGCCATTAGTCCTGGGACTATGCAAGGGAGCAGGGTTGCTCTCCTCTCAGAACAGGAGGAGGAAAGGTAAGGATGTCTCATTCTGTGAGCCAGCATTATAACCTCAGCTTAATTTTACTACATTTCCTGGTAGCCCTGGATGCTGGTAGTTCGTATATGAATTTGTGCATGCTTGAGAGAGAGACCGTTCCCTTATTTTTTGTAGTAGCTTCTGATGCTGTAGCCCGATATGCAAAGCGAGTAGCTTTAGCTGAAGCAAACCAAATCCTGCTGAACATGGTTTTCATCTGTGCTCCTGATCAAATGTCACTGTTTGTTAGCTGTAAAAAGAGCAGGAGGACTTGTGGCACTTTAGAGACTAACATTTATTTGAGCATAAGCTTTCGTGGGCTACAGCTCACTTCATCATGGGCTGTAGCCCATGAAAGCTTATGCTCAAATAAATGTGTTCGTCTCTAAGGTGCCACAAGTCCTCCTGCTTTTTTTTGTGACTACAGACTCACACGGCTGCTGCTCAGAAACCTATGTTAGCTGTGGCTCTCGTTTGTTCGGAGTGCTTGGATGTAAATATAATTCAGTCTTCGTTAGCTGTCTTTGTTAGAGAGTGAAGCGACGTGACATATGGTAACTCTCTCTTTTTTTAAAAACTAGCTGGACTGTGGTCCTCCCTTCCCCACTCCCCCGCAAGCACTTACTATAGTTTAATCATTTCAATGGCTGTCTGTAGTGTTTTAAATGCTAGTACCGTTTCAGCTTGCATTCCGCTGTAACTTGCTGAAAGGTGCTAAACATTTAGCGCTGGTAGCGCTATGCATCTGCTTCCGTGTATGAAGGATCCAAGCATGAAGAACAAGTTTTGAGGGAGTATCTGGCTCTGGAGTCCAAATGCTCTTTTCAGAGGATTCCAGCAAACTGGAGTCAGTACCCCTCTGATCATTTGTTTAAATACACATGGCTGGCATGATCTGAAACAGTGCTGCTGTGAATGGAAGGCATCTGGCCTTGTAGGTTAGGAAGTGTTGATGGCTGAGGCTGAAATACACTAATCTTCCATAAGAAGTTTCATAGTGAAAAGTAGCCCTGTGGCTTATTTGAAAGCCATAATACACTAATTATAAATCCTTAAACAGAAGCTGTCACGTTGAGTAATGGTGCCATTTTCACTAATAGACTTTTTCAGATACTGAGTACTAGACTGAGGTGGTTTATTGTTTATGCTGATGAACGTTAAAACTTAGATCTGAAAATATTATTTGTCCAGTAGAATAAGTTGTTGTCATCAGTTGATGCACTTAATAGAAAGCACAAGAGTTATTCTCTAAGGCAGCCTATCAAACTGAATTTTGTATGGCTTCTTCACACATTAATTGTACAGAATGAAATACCTTGGTGTATCATTTAATCTAAAACTGGCTTTAGGACCTGAGATTACATCTTGCAAAGAGGGTCTTACATTAAAAAGTTGATCTCAATGGTAGGTGAAGTTCAGTGTATTCAGACTAGAAAAAAGGCAGTTTTACCAGTGAGGGTGACTGACCATTGGACAACTTACCTGCAAATGCCGTGGATGAGGCTTTTAAAGTCAGAGCAGCTCTCTCCGAGGCATGCGGCCGGAAGTTATGGGTTTGATGCAGCAATCCCTGAGTGAAATTCTCTGGCTTGTTATATAGGAGGTTAGACTAGGTCATAATGGTTCCTTCTGGCCTTAATATCCATTAACTTCTGGTGAATATCACAAAGGTTCATCGCTGCCTCTTCTCTGCGGCAGCAGAGCTCGACTGATCTTGCCTTGGGCATGACTGTATTGGCAAGTGTATTCCCTTGGCTCCATGTACCTTTCCTCCTTTGTAATTAATTTACTCTAGGGAGGAGAGTGGAATGCCCTGCTGTCTGCAAGGAAAACTTAATTTCACTACACCAGATACAAATTTAATTTCACAAAGGTTTGCAATCTTTTTGGGAGGGAAAGGCTGGCAGAGTTTTCTGCTATTCGGTACTTCAGTCTAACCTTAGTATAATTTTTATCTGCTTCTGTTAAAGATTCTGTCTCCTCCTTAATAGCCTCTCTACAGTAAAGGAGCATCCTTGCTCCCCAGCCACTAATCTTGAGAGGATTATGAAGTGCTCAGTTTTTTTTTTTCTAGAAGAACCATCCTAGGAAACTCTTCAATGCAGGGCAAGAAGTTATTTTCCTTTTGCTTTCTTTAGTTCTTTCTAGTACCAAGGGGAGAAAATTCTTTCTATTGGCTGAATGGTCTCTCTCCCCTCAAAATCAAGTTCTTGCTTTCCTCCCATATCTAATCTATGCCATCTTGATCATCAACTGAAATTCTTCTTAAACCCCTGAAAATACAGTAAGTTCTTGGCCATGATAATGGTCTCTTGGGTTTCAGAGTGGCTTGTTGCTAGTTCAGGAATGTATTTGTTGTTCGGTGTTTTTCCGTTAAAATGTATTATTTGTAATCTGCATAGTGAGTACAAATCTCTGATGTGGGGGCATTTCGTTCCTGGCTTCACAATGTGAAGACTGCTTCTGTTTGACTCTCAAATTGATCAGAAAACTGCTTGGAGAGTGTTCCTGTATTTTTGGAAAAGGGTCACACAAATGGAGGCGTGAAAGCAGTTGCTGAAACTTGCTTTAGTCCAGGGGTTCTCAAACTGGGGGTCGGGACCCCTCAGGGGGTCACGAGGTTATTACATGGGGAGTCGTGAGCTGTCAGCCTCCACCCCAAACCCTGCTTTGCCTCCAGCATTTATAATGGTGTTAAATTAAAAACACTTTTCTATATATTTATAAGGGGAGGGGGGTCGCACTCAGAGACTTGGTGTGTGAAAGGGGTCACCAGTACAAAAGTTTGAGAGCCACTGCTTTAGTCTAACTCCTTTACGGGTCGGGAATGGAACAACACTCAGTTATGACTGAAATAAGCTTGTTTGCAGGGACGGGGTCTATATGTAATACGCCTGAGGGCTTGTGTATGTGGTGCCACAGTGAGCTCAACCAGGCTGAGTGCTCTGGAGAGAGCACAACACGTTCGAGCTGGTAGCCCTGTCTAGACCCTGCGCCTGGCACAACCTGGAAGATGCCTAGTACACAATAACATAGTCCTGTGGGATCGCTGCATAGGGAGAACATGGGCCAAAGTACGGATAAATACAATCAAGACCTCTTGGGTTCAACCCGTTGTGTTGGCACGTGAGCATAACTCGCATGCTGGTCAGTTCCCCACTGTGCCCCGTTCAGAAGATATGAGTTATAGGCCCCAGTTCTGGGGGTGGGTTGGGGAGGCAGTGTCGTCTCATCCCTGAGTTCCCTGTACACCAGTGGTCCCCAACCTTTTTCGTCTGGCGGGCACCAGATGACGAGCCATGGAGGACCGTGGCGGCGGACGAGCATCTGCCGAAATGCCGCCTACAAGCGGCAACGTCAATAGGTGTCGCTGCCGACAAGCAGCGTCATCCAGAGGGGTCGCCGCCAAAATACTGCCGAAAATCAGTGGCATTTCGGCGGCGACGCCTCTGGATGCTGCTGCTTGTCGACGGCATTTCGGCTGATGCTCATCTGCTGGCCAGTAAGCGGGCACCCTTAGATGCCCAGCAAGCGCCATGGTGCCCGCGGGCACCACGTTGGGGACCCCTGCTGTACCCTGAATGCTGGCCAGGTCAAGCTGGGGAATCTCCAGGGAAGAGCAGCTGCTTGGAACCCAAAGGGTCCAGAGATGCTTAGGATCTGATGCGGAGGGGCCAGTGGCGTCTGGAAGGAGGCAGTGTAGCCTGACTCACCTTTGTCAAGGAGGGAAGTGCCTGTATCACATAGCACGGGAGGCCCTGCTGTGCTGGGTGTTCTCTGTACACTTAGTCACAGAGGCTTCCTGCTCTGAACGGTTTCCATTCCAGACAGATGCTGGGAGGAAGGAAACACTCTGCCCAGAGAGGGAGACTCAGATTTGCCTAAGGTGCCATAGTGAGTCTATGCTAGAGCCAGCGCCTGCTGAATACCAGCACCTTAACGACAAGAGCACTCGCTTGAGAAAGGAGCTGAAACCTGGTGAGATCAGGTGTTATAAATTCCAGACAGAAGCAACTGTTTGTCTTCCCACAATGCACACAGCTATGGGAGATGTCTTGAAATGAGCACCTGCTCCTTGCAGCACGTGAAGCAATTAGTTGCAATGTCACGAGTTCAGTTAACAGGGAGGACTGCCGCCATATTTTCAAAGTTGATGTGAATGTCTTATTGTAATCCAGGTGTAAAGGAAACCGATTTAGCAGGTTTTGTTTTTCTGATGGCCCATGCATTAAGGCTGGAGTGGCTGCTTTGCTATGATACAGATGTTAGCTAAACTATAATGTTTCAGAAATAGTTGACAAGCAGGTCCCTTAAGATTGAATTAGAGCAATAGTTGAACTGGTTTCTGCTGCATGCTGTACAGATTCTGAATACTTCGTTTATAACTATGTTTTTGGAATATGATCATCCTACCACTTAAGACAGATTTATTTACAGTTAGCAAACGATAATCTTCACCTGTTCTGCTCCATCTTCCCCAGCTATTACATGGAAGCGGCTCTCTCCCTTTCGAGGTAGCACTGTCCTTAGCCGCTCAGTCCGTAACCCTTTTCTTTATTACTCCCCGGTGTAGGTGTTCTCTCTGGGGGCTTGCCCACACTACAGGTCATGTCAGTAAAATCTGTGTCGCTCAGCAGTGTGACTAAGCCGCCCCGAGTGATGTACGTTGCACGGAGCTAAGCACTGCTGCAGGCGTGGGGTCATTCTGCCGACAGAGCTCTCTTGTCAGCACAGAGCGTCTTCACCAGCTGTGCTCTAGTGCCGCTGCGGCGCAGCCCTAGCTCGCCTGCGGGGCGTGTGGCCCCTGCTTCTGTCTCCCCACTTCCCGGCCTCGTCCCCTTTTGTCCACATGGATTTCTGTCCCCTGGTCCAGGCTGGTCTCTGGGTTTAACTTTTGTCAAGGGGTTATCCTGAGCCTTACGAACCAAGGCTGTACCGGTTCCTGCATAGCCAGCGTCCACCGCATCTCTAGTGCTCTCCTCTCCCTCTGGCAGCAGTGCTGGAAAATTATCTGCACGCTGTCACCGGAGACACCTGCTGGTAGGAAACGAAGGGAGCCTTTACTGGGTGGCCGAATCACCAAGGGCTTGGCTGGCAATCTGGGTCTGGCCGTCCCGAGGACTGAGTCTAAGAGAAGCAGCCAGAGTCATTTCGCCTTTGAGGATCCCCCACCTGACAGTGCTTCATCGTCTCCTCTCTCCCCAGGAAGGGCCCGAGGTGGGGTGGTGCCACATCTGTAAGGCAGCTGGACATGAGGTAATCCTGGGACACGGATCTGTAGCCCCACCCTTCGTCTTTGAACAACTGCTGCTTACCCCCAGGTGCAGCCTCCTTTCTCTGTGTGCCGGGTGAATTCCCCCAGGAGAGTTTCTGCTACTCCCCTTTTGGAGTGAGCAATGTCCTGTCCCACATTGTGTGTTGGAGGCAGAGCACACAGCACTGAGCAGCCTTGGCTGTGGCTGCGCTGCCGCGGGAAGCCAACCTACGCTACGCTACGCTACGCAACTACAGCTAGGTGAATAACGTAGCTGGAGGCTGTGTCTGCACTGCCGCGGGAAGCCGACCTACGCTACGCAACTACAGCTAGGTGAATAACGTAGCTGGAGTCGACGTAACCTTTGGCCAAGTTACCGTGGGGTCGATGGCAGAAACCCTCTCGTCGACTTACCTTACTTTTCCCATCTGGGGTAGAGTACAGGGGTCGACTGGAGTCCATTTGGCGGGTCTTTAGTAGACCCACTAAATCGACCGTTGGTGGATCGATCTCAGAGCATCGATCCCGATCCCAGCTATAGTGTAGACATAACTCTCTTATCTCCTTAACCTCACTCTGTGTTCCATCTCTGCCAGCCAGATAAATAGCTGCTGTGAAGCTACAGATTGCATGCAGCAGGCATGACTGATCTCTCCTCCGACTTCCCTGCCACTGACAACAGCACAGTGAGGATACTAGGGTCTGTGGTTACATTCCCAGTAGTAACTGTGCTTTTAACGTCAGGTTTATTAACTACTTAGTTGCACAGGTTGGGATTTCCTGCTAATGCTAAATGTCTCTGTGCCTAATGGCTTGAGTTTCAGTCTCCAGCACCAGCCCCAAGCTTGCTGATTGTGTAGCCAGTGGATATAGCGGTGTGTTGGTAAGGCTTGCTTGGGTCAGAGAAATCTTTGAGTAGTTCCTAGAATAAGTGGTGGTAAGTCTGCCTCCAGCCTGGGTTTTCTCCAAGACAGCATGGAGAAGCCAACGCTCCTTCTCAACCAGCTCCCCAAAGTGAGGGTTCTGGACTTACCAAATCAACTTTTTGTTTTTTATCTCCTGGGGATAAGTTTGAGTGTGGGGAGTTCCCAGGAACATCTGAAAAAAACCTGTTTGCAACTCACACCCAGGAGGGCTTGGGGGATTCCACCCTTTGGTCTCCCTCCCTCCATCTCACACAGCCCCAAACAAATCCTTGTTCTTGAAGGAGCCCCAGGGCATCCATGCCAACACTGCAGAAATCTCTCCCGGAAGCTATCGGAGGCAAAGCAAGCTCTGGTAGAAACATCCCAGCAAGAGAGGTATTTCCATAATCCCCGGCTGCTGCGGGAAGGAGTGTCCGTATGGTGGAACTCCTGCAGTGCTCTGTCCCACAGTGACACGTCTCCAAATCCTGCCTTGATCCCCTGGCAGGGCTTGCAGCGACCAACTCCAAACTGTATTTCAACGCCCCTGATGAATTTGGCAGCTCCCCGGATATTGGAAGCTAGCGCTGTAGTGACGGGAGCAAAATCTCTTCCAGTCTACACCCAAACCAGCGGAGCAGCAATCTCTGCCTCTCTCGGCGTGCTTGTCTTCAGTTGTTTGCCAGCTCCACCCAGGCAGGGGTCATGGAAACGGTGACAGTTGTCAACATACCCTAGGCCACCTGATTGGATTTGATTCTCCTCTGGATGCTCCCTGACCATGTGTCCCACTCCACTCTCACCTGTTTGCCTCCTGTTACGTCTACACTGCAGTAAAAGAGCTGCGGCATGGTGTGGCGTGGCAGGCCTGGTCGGCTGACTTGGGCTGTGGCTCTGGGGCTAGACGCTTGGGCAGGAGCCCGGGATCTGAAGCCCCATGACCTGGGCTCCAGCCCGCGCGCTGCTATCTTTAGCACTGCAGTCCAAGCCCTGTGAGCACGCTCAGACTGGTGCGGGGTGTTTTATTGCAGGGTAGGCATATCTGTGGAGAGCTCTGGGGGTCCCTGCCTATCTGGCTGGAGACAAAAGCTCAGTGTAAACAAATCAAAGTACTTTTATTCCCATTGTGAGAGCACTTCCTGGTTCCAGGAAGCAGGAAAATTGGGAGTGGGTGAAGGGGGAGGGACAAACAATGGGATTTTTTAAAAGTTTCTAAATTGTCCCATAAACCAAGTTCTAATTGACATTAAATCTGAATTCATCATCAGAGCCACTGCAGAAACAGGGAGTGGTGGATTAAAAAAATAAGAGTAAGCGTGGAATTCAATTTAGAGGTGGTTCAGCATCTTCAGAAGAAACTTCAAATGGCCCCGTGCTGCTGAGCAGCAGAACTTCTCCGAGGTCCGTTCTGGCCTTGGGTCCTGTCATGAGTGCTCTGTTGTTCCCTTCCTTAATGGGCCCTGGGGAAAACAGGACTGCACTGGCCGCAAGATGCTCGCAATAGCTAGGTGTTGGAAGGAGGATACTTTTAGCAGTAAACATTGATTTCACTGAACACACAGCTACGCACACACATACACGAAAAAACAGTCCCACTGATAGCGATTTTACAGACGGGCAAAGTAAGAGCCGTGCTGCTTGGGAACATCGAGTGTGATATAAGGGCATACACTAGCTGTATTTTGACATGTGATGTTAACAGATTGTGTTTTAATGGTTTTAAAGCTTTAACTAATGGACCCCTCCCCAATTTCCTGCAACTATGAAAATGGAAATAGATAAGGCTGAAATAAACATTGATGTCCATCAATTATTAAAAAAAAAAAATGGAACACTTCCAGCTGTAATTAGTGCTGGTAGAAAACATCAGAAATGAGGGTAACTCTAATAAAATCTCCTGCTTCAGAGCTCTGGCCAGTTGCCTGCAGGAGTCAGGAAGGAAGGTCTCTCCCTGATGCACAGTTGGGTACATGCATTTGGATTTTCTCACCTTCCTCTGAAGCATCAGAGATTGGCCACAGGTGGAGATGGGCTACAAGGTGGGTAGGTCAGTGCTCTGAAGCAGTACAGAAATTCCTTTCTAGATGCCCAAAAGGTGTCTTGCTCACATGCTCAGGGACATACCAAGTGGGGGCCTGCAGGGATCAGTTCTGGGTCCAGTTCTGTTAAATATATTTATCAGTGATTTAGATAATGGCATAGAGAGGATGCTTATAAAGCTTGTGGATGATACCAAGCTGGGAGGGGTTGCAAGTGCTTTGGAGGATAGGATTAAAGTACAAAATGATCTGGACAAACTGGAGAAATGGTCTGAAGTAAATAGGATGAAATTCAATAGGACAATTGCAAAGTACTCCACTTGGGAAGGAACAATCAGTTGCACACACACACAATGGGCAATGACTGCCTAGGAAGGAGCACTGCGGAAAGGGAGCTGGGGGTCAGAGTGGACCACAAGCTAAATATGAATCAACAGTGTGACACTGTTGCAAAAAAAAGCGAATGTAATTCTGGGAGGTATTGGCAGGAGTGTTGTAAGCAAGACGCGAGAAGTAATTCTTCCACTCGACTCTGCGCTGATTAGGCCTCAGCTGGAGTAATCTGTCCAGTTCTGGGTGCCACGTTTCAGGAAAGATGTGGACAAACTGGAGAAAGTCCAGAAAAGAGCAACAAAAATGATTAAAGGTACAGAAAACATGACCTATGAGGGAAGATTGAAAAAAAAATTGACTTGGTTTAGTCCGGAGAAGAGAAGACTGAGTGGGGACATACGTACTTGAAAACTGTTAAGAGGTTGTTACAAGGAGGAGGGAGGTAAATTGTTCTTGTTAACCTGAGGGTAGGACAAGGAGCAATGGGCTTAAATTGCAGCAAGGGAGGTCTAGGTTGGACATTAGGAAAAACTTCCTAGCTGTCAGGGTGGTGAAGCACCGGAATAAATTGCCTAGGGAGGTTGTGGAATCTCCATCATTGGGGATTTTTAAGAGCAGGTTAGACAGACACCTGTCAGGGATGGTCTCGATAAGCCTTGGTCCTGCCATAAGTGCAGGGAACTGGACTAGATGACCTCTCGAGGTCCCTTCCAGTCCTATGATTCTGTGAGTCTATACTGACCAACAGATTTGGGATTGGGAAGGAATTTCCCCCCATGTTGCATTGGCAGGGGCCCGGGAGGTTTTTGCCTTCCTCTGCAGGATGGGGTGCTGGTTGCCTGATGGGATCATCTGGGCATCTCTTCCCTAATGAGTTCTCTGCCATGGCAGGGGCCTCAGGTGGTGGTGGTAGCGTGGTCTCTCCTGCTCTCTGCCTGTGACACAGCAGGTCATTCTTCTGATAGCTGATCTGCTTTAGTCTAACTGAACTCATTGGACTACACATAGAGATAATGGGGTGAAATTTAATGGCTTGTGATATACAGGAGCTCAGATCAGATGGTCCCTTCCGGTCTTAAAATCTACAAAACTTTATTTGGGAACAGAGCTGAAATTCATAGGCCCGAGACTTGACGTGCACTAGCTTCTGCATGGAGAATTTTGTTTCTGTGACAATAAATACTCTAGGGATGTTTAAAACATTTCCAAACCACAAGGCGCCGGAAGTACAGCGACTGTAAGCAAAGCTGTACCTGCACGGGAACGAGTGCTTGCTTAGCGCTTCGAGACAAGAACCAGTCACAGTGAAAATGCTAGCCAGGTCACCAGAAACTTTTCCCACTTACACATGGACAAAGGCAAGGGTTCAGCCTGCAGTTGTCCCTGTCTCTGCAGAGTCCATGTCACTGAGCACAAGAATGGCCATACTGAGTCAGAGCAAAGGTCCGTCTTCCGACAGTGGCCAGTGCCAGTTGCCCGAGAGGGAATGAACAGAACAGACCACTGGTTTTTTCTTTCCCCGAAGCTAATGGTTCAGTTTCTCTTCACGTGCCAGCAGCCTAGGACCTGTGAATAATCCTGCAGTAACAAACAAATGTGCCCCCTCCCAAAGCAGGGAAAGAATTGGTAAACAAGGAAACACACTGTAGACTTCAGACTTCCAAATCTGATACCAAGAATGAGAGGACAGGTCACTTCCTTAGTTTTCACGTGCTGGCAATGGCTCGCTGACCACTTCTGGTGCCTGGGGTAAATAACGAGTGTCTGCTCAATCGCATGTGCAATGCAGAGCTCTGCACACTCATGGCAGGACAGATCTTGTTGGCAATAAAACCTCAGAGAATTCTCCCCGGCTGGACCTGAATCAAAGGAATCTGAGGAGCCTTTGCAAGTATGTGCTGTAATTGCTGGCAGCCAGGCAGCAAACTCTCTCCGCCCTCTCAGATGTCTGCAAACATGGCATTTAACCTCTGGCCCAAAGCAACAGCCACCTCCCCAGAGATGTCAGGCCTCTTGCGCACAGCACCCAGCCTCTGTGACTGAGTGCCTCACGCCCAGCGCACCTGGCTCCTTTTTAGCAGAGAGAAATAGAGAATGCAAGCTTTCAACTTGCATCAAATACGCCGCTCCTTTCCGTGTGTGTGTGTGTGTCAGCATCAACGCTGGCCTTTCTGGCCTAGTATGGCCATTCGAGGGGTAAGCTGGGACCCGTGGCAGGAGGCATGAAAGCCTCACCGATGTGACATTTCATTGCTGGAGAAGGGAGCGAAGCCTTCTCAAACTGCTCTGTGGAAAGGCCTTTCGCCCCAGATGGCTGAAAAGGCCACGTGACCGTGCAGGCATGAGCAGCCCTCTCTTTAGAGTTTCCGAGGAGATGGGGAAGAAAGCAGAGCAATACCCCCATCGTCCTCGCCACATGGAGGGAGGCTTCGGGAAGGGACTGGTGCTCCTCTGAGGAGTCGGAGGCATGGGAGGTGATGTAAGCCACAGCGGGAGATGCGATGGCTAAGGCTGGGAGCTGAGGGGAAGGCTTTCCACAAGGGATGAACAGCGGGAACTCCTAGCGAATTAACGGCAGCTTTTACTGAAGTCAAGCCTGAGTGAAAGGGTAGAGGGGAGACGCTGCCGCCCCAGAGTGCACCGTATAGCAAAGCAGGGCGTCCCTGGGTTACACAACCGGAAGGGGCCCTCTCCATTACCATGCAGCTGACTAATGGGGAAAGAAGGGTATGGATCCAGCTGACATGCTGTCCATGCAATTGCACCTTCATGGTGAAGGGCCCTGAGCTTACAATACGGTGGGTTTATTTGCCTTCTAATTTTGGTTGTTTTGGGGATGCCTACGGACAACTCAACATCCCAAGTCTCATTCACAATCTGCAGTTCTCTTCCCAGGGAGTCTTTGCTCCTAGATGAATCTCATTGTGCGGTGGAGGAAGGTGTGTGTTCCTTCCTTACTGCTTGTTTACGCTTTAAAATCTGACTCCATATTTGCTTACTGGAGTAAACAGGTGAATGCCGGCTTCCTGTTACCTTGTAGTAGAATCTCTAATGTTACAGGGTTTGCAGAACTTTTAAACTTCTGATACTAGCTCCTTGCCTTAGCCCAGAACGGTTAGCAGGCGTTTCTAAATCCTCCTGTGCCGTGGATCCAGGCACCCCCAAAGCTGAGCCGTTTGTTTTTAAACGGGGCGTGCACATTTTCACGAGGCTAGTGGCATAATGCCGCCTGGCACTTCCAGCTGTCCCTGGGAATGGCTTGTACTGTTGGGAAACTGTTTGGCCATAGCTTGGTGGAGGTTTCCTATTTTCTAGGTTAAGTTGCAGCCGTAACACTTTGGTGTGTGTTGTTTTGTATCCTGTCTGCTCAGTGAAAGGCGCTGGCTAATCGCTCGTGAATCATGCTAGTGCTAGTAGAGCTGTGCAAATGTGAACTGGTCTCTCCTCTGTGGCTTTCAATGAATCGCCATCCTCCAGGAGGACATGGGCCCCATTGCCAAGCTCCAGCCCAGCCCGCCCCAGCTCTCCCACGCTCGCTGTGCCTGGTGCTGTCTTTGCAGTGGAACGGTGATGGCTTAAACCCGCCCTGCACACAGATATCTCTCTTCCTACCCCCTCCAGAGAGAACTAGGGTCCCATTCTCCCCCTCGCGCTCCCTGCCTCCATAAACCTGATTCTGACCCTTCAGGGAAAGTGGGGGCAGCAGCCAGGTAGATCTGCCGCCCCCACCCCCACAAGGTCAGGCAGGCCTGCCTTGGTGCCACTCCTGCCTGTATGCAGTAGCCACTGTCCTTTTAAAAGACTCCTCCTAACCCAGAGCCTGAGGCAAAGGGCCCCTGGGTCCTGGCCGTGGGGGTGCTGCATGGAGGGATGGCCCCACAGCCTGTCCCCCTCCACTTCAGGGAAGATTCTGACTGGGACGGGCTGGAAGGAAGAGCAGGCTTAACTCTCTGATCCCCTGCGGGTGCCAGCGGGGAGAGGGCCGGGCCGCTCTCCCTCGAACAGCTGGGAGGTGTAGCAGGCAAGCCAGCAAGCTCCGGCAGCGTGTGAGGGGAAAGGGGTGAGCTGGGGGGTGTGAGGAGGGGGCTTCTGAGCAAGCGTAGCCTGGCTAATCAAACCAGTCAGATCGACCGGGCTTCAGAGGGTCAGCCTGAGTCTGGCTGAGGGCCGAGTTCCCAGGGCTCCGGCTAGCTGCGGTGAAGAGCAGGGCTCTGAGGGGGTGTTCGCTGGAGCAGCAAGGGGTGGTAAATAGCTGTTTGCGACCAGGCCAGGTGTTTAAAAGCTGTTAATACAAAGCCCGGGGTACCTTTGACCCTGCGTGGCTAATGCCATAACCCCCTGGCTCAGTGTCTGGTGCGTTTAGAAGTTGTACAATGTCTGTTTGATGCAGAATTTTGACCCAGCGCACATCTGGGGTGTGACTTGGTACAGAACAGAAACTCAAACTAAAAGCCACTCTTCTCGGCAAAGTCATAATGGGGCAGCGGTAGGAGATACTGGTCTGCCAACTCCTGGCTTGTATTCCGTTGCCTCTGCCCATATGCGCAGTAGAAAAGCGTACGCCCTCCAGGCCTTCCGCCTCCAGCTGGGGCGTGCTGCTTAGGTCGGAGTAGTTCTGTTTGCTTGCTCCAGTTGGGGACCATTGTGCTAATGACGTAGATGAGGCTTCACTAACTGAATCCAATATTTTTCCATTTGCAGAGCCTGAAACCGCTCTACAGCACAAGTCTCCATCTGGCCACAATCTGCTCCTACACAGCCCTGGCAGGGACATTGATCCCAACAGAAATATCACTTGGTAGGTGAGACTCGCTTGGCACCCAGGGAAAGAGAAGGCTAAAGTGTGTGTGTGGGGGGGATGGGATGGGAGGGTGGACTGCCCCAGCGGGGGGGCAGGGGGGGGCGGGGATGGGAGGGTGGACTGCCCCAGCGGGGGGGCGGGGGGGGGGGGGTTGGGGATGGGAGGGTGGACTGCCCCAGCGGGGGGGCCGGGGGGGGGGATGGGATGGGAGGGTGGACTGCCCCAGCGGGGGGGGCCGGGGGGGGGGGATGGGGGGGGGGGGTGGACTGCCCCAGCGGGGGGGCCGGGAGGGTGGACTGCCCCAGCGGGGGGGGCCGGTGGGGGGGATGGGATGGGAGGGTGGACTGCCCCAGCGGGGGGGCCAGTGGGGGGGATGGGATGGGAGGGTGGACTGCCCCAGAGGGGGGGCCGGGGGGGAGGGGAGGGGAGGGTGGACTGCCCCAGCGGGGGGGCCGGAGGGGGGGATGGGATGGGAGGGTGGACTGCCCCAGCGGGGGGGCCGGAGGGGGGGATGGGATGGGAGGGTGGACTGCCCCAGCGGGGTGCACCGTGGGGAAGATGGGATGGGAGGGTGGACTGCCCCAGCGGGGGGGCCGGTGGGGGGGATGGGATGGGAGGGTGGACTGCCCCAGCGGGGGGGCCGGGGGGGGGATGGGATGGGAGGGTGGACTGCCCCAGCGGGGGGGCCGGGGGGGGATGGGATGGGAGGGTGGACTGCCCCAGCAGACAGGGCACTGTACTGGGACTCTGGAGGAGCTTGGTTTTAGTCCCACCTCTGCTGCGTTTTATCCCTGCGTCTGTGACTGGCTTTGTGCCAGTAGGCAGGTCACCACTGTGCCTCAGTTTCCCTGCCATTAAAGTGGGGATGGGGCCTCACTGGTAACTTGCCTTGCGCTGTATGGATGAAAAGTGCCGCACACAAGCGAGACGTTAACTCTGATTTGTGGGGCGGTCTCACATAAAGGCATCCTTGCTGCCCCGTGCTCATGCCAGCTGCTGTGTCTGCTGTGCTCAAGCACTCGTCAGATCGGGTTAGACGGCCAGCTCTGCTCTAACTCCGGTTAGCAGAGTCTTCATCTGTGCGGGGTGGGTATAAAGCAGAGTAACCAATGTGCATCACCTGTCCTGCTGCACAGCCTTAATGGGGCTCTTTCACCTCCTACTGGGAGGTCAGCACTGTGCCTTTGCCCGCAGGTGACCTCTCCTGGCTATCTCATGGTCAAAATGCCAATTCTCTCTCGAAAATCCTTGTGGAGACGAGGCGCCGTCAAGCATTAGTTTACCCCGCTGTCAAACGCGCCCGTTGGGCAGTGTAGACACAGCTTCAAACACTGAACATTTGATCGTTCAAGCAGATGCATGGCCAAGCCCAAACTCAAGTCCTCGTCTAGTGTGCTTTCCATGCTCCCTCACTTGGCGGTCCAAGGAGCTGGCGTTTCAATTGCAGTGGTCAGTCCCAGGCACGCTGTAAAACTCACCCACCGGTGGTTTGCTTTTTCAATGTCTGGCCTTTATCTGGCGAAGTCTGAAGTGTCAGGAAAAATAGCGTACCCCTTCTTTGTGCTGGGCTTTGTCTGGTGCCTGCGGGACACCTCTTCTCTCACATCCCCTGAGGCAGAATGCACCAGACCCGCATTCTGGTGAGGGTGCGAGGTCCAGGGGACTCTGTCCAGCTGGTGCCCCCTTGGAAGGGAGCCCACTGTATCCTGTAATTCCACAGCACCAGTGTCACGGGCAACTCGTATTCTGTTTAGAGAGTGTAGCTGAGAATGCCAGGCAAGTGCTGATGACCGAGCCCCGAGAGCAGCGGACATTCGGCTGACCTAACGCAAAGAGGGCACAGCAGTCTTCCCCATCCCCCTGCCTTCAAAGCAAATATACTGCTGACTTCTGGCTCACTAAACGTGGGCTGAATTACACCCAGATGAGAGCCTTGCAAAGCCACACCCATCCAAAGGGAGGGTTCCTGCAGAGTTCGTGGGGCTATGGTTTGATAGAGTAGGTAAAAATAGCTTCAAATACATGTCCAGTCAAATGACGTCTTAAAAACTTCTAAAACAAGCTTGGTGCAGTCTGACAGGAATTTGCAGGGACGCTGTCAGCTTGCAATCAAGATAGAGATTTTAACTTGACAAGGAAGCTCAGAGGTGGGTGTAGCGCTTAATGCTTAACTTTCCAAAGCTGTCTTTGTTGATGGACAACTAATTGCTTCAGATGTAGTCAGTTTTTTATAGGTGCCATCCTGAGCATTAAAGCCGTACAAATAATCAAGACTTCAGCAGAGGTTTTATTCAACGCTATTGTAACAAGACCAAGTATTTGCAGCTTAATTCTTTGGTTCAGATTTCCCTCCCATTGCCCGCTCAAGTACCTGAACACTCCCTCCGACTCCTTCGACATTCCCACTTGTCAGCACATGTATGAAGAACAACCTCTTTGTTTCTCAATTTTCATGTAGTTTTCTTCCTCCCCTGTTGTCATAAGACCCACAGAAATGACTGTTTCTCCTAAAGCATCAGTGGCACTGCATAGATCCAGTATTGCATATGCACAGAGTAAACTGACTCAGCTGAGTAGCTGTCACTTTCTGCCACCCCTAAGATCACTGTAACAATAGTAGGTAGGTGACTGGGCTCTGGCTTCCCTGCTTCTTATAAGCCCCAGGGCTTCAGTTTGGGGCGTGGCCTCCAGCTGCAGCCACTTTCCCAATCAGCCCAGCTCTGTCAGGTCACAGTTTAAACCCCTTAAAACCCCGGAGCAGGGTCCACCCTGCTACAGTAGGACATTTTCATTCAGATTTAAGTTGTTGACATTATTTTGGAATACTAATGTGGTTACATTACAAACTCTCCCAAGGGCTTTTTAAGGAAAACCTTAGCAGAACCTTACAGTAGTAGAGCTGTACCAATAAAAGGATTCGGGGAACGAGAAGGAAAAGTGAAGGTTGGTAATTCAATGTTGGAAGTCTCCTAAACCTGCAGTAAGTTACAAGAAAACTTCTGTATGTGCAGAATAAAACCTGAAGCTTTTTCAAGCAATAAATCTGCACCATAGTAGAGTTTCTGGCATTCTCACTTCGGAGAGAACTGTGTGTGTGCTCCCTTAAGCTGAAGATTCACTTTCTGCTGAGGGTCCTGTTCTTTAATGAGCAGTGTGGCAGGTCAAACACACGGCTCCCTGGCTGTGCTCACCGGCTGAATGACCTTGTGGTGGTGTTTATAGAATTTCAGCTACGTGTGTAATCAGCACACCCAGGAATCTATTAAATTTATGCTCCAAATCCACTGGAGGCAAACCTCTCTTAGCCACAGCACAGATCACACCAGCAGGTAAACACCTTGGGTTTACCCTGAAACAACTCCCGATCTGTGGGAAAGCTCAAGTAAAAGTTCAATAACCAAATGAAGTCTCAGTCTGACGTGTACAGACTGGGCAGCCAGAGAGCCGCGGACGAACGGGTCTCACACAGTTTACATGCCTTGAACTGGATATTCACACTCACTCAGTCTTTGCTGCCTGTTTGGCTTTGGTATTAGAGCTTGCTGAAGTTTGGATGACCTCTTGCCATGGCATTTGCCCCGTCAGTGTGCTGTACTTCCCCCTATTTCCTATAGGCCAATTCCCGACCTCACTGAGTGCTGGAAGTGCCATCAGGATAAGGGTCTAGTGCTGCCATAGTCAAGGGACTGTCAGCCGGTCTGTGACTGCAGTATTGGTTGGGTTTTTTATAAATGAGTGTAAATAAAATTCCATCTTCAACTTCCATCTGCTGAAAGCCAGTGAATTAACAAGTCGCCCCCTTGCAAAGCATGTTGCAATAAGGCAATGGGGATTAGCTCCCATCTGCTTTGCTTTCCCATCAGTCTGCCTCTGCCCAACCTTTCTTGCTTTGTTTCTTGCTTTGTTTGGTGTGGTTTGGAGACAATAAATAGTTTAACAAGGTAAAACTTCATATCTACAACCCCAGGCAAACACACATTCCAAACTTTAGAATCCCAATGAGCCACAGTTTGGAGCAACTCTGGGCAATCAATGCGGCTTGCAGCTCAGAGTGCATGCGCAGGCTTGTCGGGTCAAATGGCGCTAAAGCGGAGCACGACATTCCTCGTGCCAGCCCACAAAATGTAGATTGATGAGCTCCCTTCCCCTCCCCCACCGCCCGGCTCACGGGGGCTGTTCCACTACGTGGGGAAGAAACTGTTCTGATTTGATCTCTCCAGTTGATGCCATTCAAAGCTGCCTTGTCATGTCCCCAAGTCCTCGTGAACATGGGGCCTGTGTTACAGTTGAGTGAATCCGGCTGGGGCAGGATTAAGGCAGGCAGAGGTACTGTCAAGTTGTGCCTAGGCCGCCAGCCCCTGAGGCAGTGACAAACCACAGAACCTTGGCTCTCGTAAAATTAAATCTGTCTAAACCTTGTAAATATTTAACCAGCGTAAAGGAGCCGCACAGCCTGCCAGCAGGTCTGACACATGGCCATACCCCAGTACCTCAGCGAGGTGCGGGTGCTGATACCTCCTGCCAGCACCGCCCAGCAGAGAGGACCCTGGTGCGTTGGGTGCCCTCCCTGCTGTCACCCCCTCGTGACTCCACTGTTGGTGGCAGCAGGGGCCCCCACACCAGCATGAAGGCAGAGTTCTCCCTTCTCCGGGTCAGACGCCAGCCCTACTGAGGGTAGGTGTAGTGGCCTGCGGGGAAAGAGCATTTGGCTTGCCACAAAGAGTGGTGGTGCGTGGACCCTGCCGCTTCCCTCCAAGGAGGGGATGGGCCGGAGCAAAGAGGGTATGTCTACAGTGCAAGTAAATACCCGCAGCTGGCCTGGCGCATGGGTCTCTTTCATTGCCCCGTAGCCCAAGCCGGGCCGGCTGCAGGTGTTTAGTTGCAGTGTGGGCATAGCCTGTGTGTGCTGTGCCCAGGACTCCCATTGCTTACTCCGTTCTGGTGGGTTCCTCCAAAAATGCCTCCGTGCGAGGGTCAGCTGCACCCCACGGAGAGGCACTGCTCAACTCTGTGCATCTGAAGTGCACCCAGGGCAGAGGAACTGTCATTAGTCTGAACAAAATAACACTTAGTTTCCATACGCTCTTATGTTAAGCATGGTATAGAGCCCCTCGTCCCTCTGTGCGCTCGCCCCTGTCCCATGCCTTGCAGAACCGTGCTGCCGGGAGACCTGTGTCAGTGGAAATAAGCCCCGGCTCATCCGTTCCTCCTCAGGATGCTGATGGCTAAAGACAATTGATGCTTTTCAAACCGGTTTTACAAATTAAAAATGGCCTGTTTTTGGAAGCAGTTTTTATTTGTGCCAGTTTGGGTTTTTGTGAAAGAATTTGGGGCCTTTTCTGGGAACTTCTTTCCAAATATTTTTGAATCTTTTGTTTTGCCAAAAACCAGGTTTTGGTAAATTTTGATAGCAATGTGATTGTTTAGATAAACGTGGAAGAAAATAATATTTTGAAATTGCATTGGGGACAGGGGAGGAACGTAGGTTGTTCTGGTTTTGAGTGATTTGAGATTTTTCATGCAACGAGCTTTTCGTTTTTCAAGCAGCTCTGACTACGGCACACAGCTGTGACAGATGCTTCAAAGGAACACGAAGAGCAGTTGCAGTGTGGGCTGCCGCTCATAAAACGAACACACAGATGGATAAATATTAACAAGGCTGGCAGGGCTGGGCATTCCTTTCCATCTATGCTCAGCAGCCGTTTATTTTGCTGCCTAGAGAAATCCAACTACAAGACCTCCTGGGATGATAGGTGTTCGGAAGAATCGCCCTTGCCTTTATCTGCGTGCAGAGTCTTTTGTAGCATAACTGCGGAAGCAAATGCATGTGAACAAGACTTATTTGTTTCATGAACTCTCCTCTTTCTCTGCAGGTACTTGCTAAGTTTGTGAGATGGCCAGCACCACGCAGATCTCCAAAGATGAGCTGGAAGAACTGAGAGAGGCCTTTGCCAAAGTTGGTAAGTAGCTTTTCCTGCTTTTGGTGTAAGAAGCAGCACACAGAGGTGAGATCCTACCACCTTGTTCGCGTCTGCAGCCACCAGCATAGACTGACAGGTTCGTTCTCTCTCTGTCAGCAGCAACACCAGGGAAGCGGTAGGTGGGCTATTGGTGCCATTTTAGTGCCTTGCACTTGTGCCTTCTCATGGGAACCCTTTAACCCCACCCCCCATGGTGTCATGGGCAAGCCGGTGGAATACATGCAATGCCTGTTCCTTGGGCAGTCTTGTCTTAGCCAGCAGGTCCAGGGCTGCCTCTGATCCCTTTTTGGCCAGGTTCTTAGTTATCTCCTGACCCTGGTGGAGGTGGATTCTCAAAACAAACAAACATTACTTTAGGCACTTGGCCTGGGTGATGTCTTAGCATTTGTAGGCCTGCCACGTGCTGTAGCCAACTTCAGAGAAAAACCCTTGAGCACAGCACTGAACCTTCTGGACTGGCTAAAACATGAGGGCATAACAAAACTGGCAAGGGGTCTCCCTTGTAGCCACCGGGGGTAGTTCCATCTGGCGGCTTTGCCATCCGAGCAGGGTCCAGCACGACCTGCCTGTTCCAGGATAAGTGACCCTGCAAAGCTGCATCTCCTGAAGGGAAGTGTTTCTGGGAGCATGCTTCCATTCCGGCATCTTTGCTCTTTCTCCCTGGCTCACACTCGCTCCACCCTTGCTAGAAGTTGGGCACGACCTGTCCTAAGGGGACAAGTGAGGCATTGAGTGAGACGTGACATTTTTAGAAAGCAGGTTCCCATGACCTTTGGGATTAGAGCTGGCAGGAAAGCCGCAGATCTGAGGGTCTGGTCACAGCTCTTAGAGCATGACTCAGCTGAGTGGGGAACCCCAAGCTTGTGGCGATGGGAAGACGTTCATTGGTTAGAAAGGTACTATCATATTGTGACTCCGGTGTGTGTACACTGCTGCCCTCTGTTGGATGGAGGTCGGCCTGCTAATGCACCTTTTTTAGGGGCCAGGTTAGTCTACGGAGATCTAGTGCTAAGTGTCAATGAATTGCGAAGGTGAGCAGGTCTGAGTCCATCTATTACATTTACCTTTTTAATTGAGTTTCCTTGGGAAGTAAGCAGCATTCAGTCAATGAGGAAGTCCCAGTTTTACACATGCTTCAGACTTATTTCAAAGTAGGCAGGGATCAAATTCCTCTCCTTCTATGAAGACCGGCCTAGTGTTTCACTTCCAATGGTGTTCCTATAAGCTTTCTCTGTTTAGCTCATGTTTAAGATCAGTCAGTATGAAATCTCTCTGCTGTATGAACATGGTGAGACTTTGGTCTAAGGCATTTTATTTACTGATGGAGCATTCATTTAAAGCAAAATGATTCGAATAACTGATTTTAATTTTTTTCCGCATTTGTACTTCTTAGCTATTTTCCTAGAGAGAGGATTTAATGGTTACCACCTGAGAATCAACACGTTGGTTTGCAACTACATAGAATTTTTACACTGAATTTAGAACTCTTTTGCTAACCGGAAGGATACACTATATCTATACATATTTAGCTAGCTAATTATAGAACTTAACATATTATTCAGATGGTTAACTTTTACATTTTTGTGTTAGAAAATGGTGAACGATGCATTTCTTTTACAAGATCAAATTTTTTTATACATGATCTGTGTCAGACGGCACTTGGATGGAAATTGGAATTCAATTAAAAATGCACAAAAACAAAATTTTATTAAAACAAAACTACCTTAAATGTGCAGGAGCTGTAAGAAACAAGTAAGGTTTTCAAAAAATACATTTGAATGTAAACCTGATTTACTTAAACAATTAATTTAATTGAACTGATGGTTTTTGGTTGTCCTTTGTGTTTTTTGGGATTTGTCATCTGCTCACACCTCATTTTCCCTCTTCCAGGCTCTGAATAAAACAAGTTTTCCTGCTTTTTCAACACCCAATTGATTCCTCTGCTTTAAATGAAGTAGTCACTGAAGTGAGCTAGTTCAATAAACTGAAGTGAAGAATATTCTCTCTCTCTGAATCTGCAGAAGTGACTGCAGCTGTCAAAAACTGGCTGAGCTCTTCAACCATTTTTGGTTTGAGGTGCTTAGTCAGTGACTTCCACCAGTTCAGGGCGTTGACTTTGACAGCCACATGTACTGCTTAATATGTTTGTTTCATTGAAATGATTTTAATAATTATAGTTTAGTTTAGGCCTTAACATAGGTTGTCATCATTTCAAATTTCATTTTAAATGTTTTAAAAAGTAACATGTATTTTAATTGTAAATAAATATTTTTTTGGCTCTTAAAAAAATAGTGATTTTGACCCCACCCCATTCACTGATTATTTCTATGAAAACGAGCTGTGGGGGGCAGGGAAATTGAAGAGAACAAAACCCAAGTCTTTCAGGTATGTCATGCAGAGATCTCTTCTGTTGTAATTCGTCACGTGCTGTGTGCCGTGAATCAGTTTTACTTTGACCTTCCAGGAGGCAGCGGCTTGAGGAAACTCAAAAGTCAGACACACAGTAAAGACAGAGAGCCAGGCAACAAGGAGCATTACGTACATCATGGCTTTTGTCATGAGCTCGCTGCTCTTTGATGCCTTCCAAAACTTTTCAGTTCTGGTCTGCAGAAATTAAAATGGCTCTTTTGGACTGTGCCTTTGTGCATTTTCCCATCTGGTTCTTTTAGCCCTACCCCCAGATATGCTCCAGGAAGGTAGGACGAAAAGACTAATTCATTGTTGTTGAGCTGAATTTCCAAGGGCACATGTCCTTACCACTTTGGGCGTAAATCTCTGCCACGAGATTGCACCAGGAGGGGGGCGGCCAAAGGCCCATGCATTGTGTGATCTCAGATCATCTCTTAACTAACAAGCGTCCCCATTAGAAGGGAGGATTGCTACATTGACTCCCCACGCAGTAAAGCCTGAGCTCTCTTGTGTGACCAGTCTGTAAGAGGCAATCGGAATTCAATTCCGTTCCTAGTTTACAGAGGCAGCCAAAGACTGAGAGATCCAAGTCAAAAATGATTTTACTCTGGGAGATTCCAGGTCACTGATAATTCTGGAGATAGTCTCTCTTTAGTTAAAAAGTGACGTATAAACCTTTTGAAACATCATTGCTATCTTCAGGCAGTTGCAACAAGGGTGACTTAGGAGCTTGTCCTTCAGTATCAGGGGGTGGCCGTGTTAGTCTGTATCTACAAAAACAACAAGGAGTCCAGTGGCACCTTAAAGACTAACGGATTTATTTGGGCACAAGCTGTCGTGGGTAAAAAACACCTCACTCTATGCATCTGAAGAAGTGTTTTGTTGTTTTTTTTTAACCCATGAAAGCTTATGCCCAAATAAATCTGTTAGTCTTTAAGGTGCCACCGGACTCCTTGTTGTCCCTCAGTAGATTCCTTCTTATCTCTCTTCTAACCAGCTTGTCTGCATAACAACTGGGCAGTCTTGTTTAACAATGGAAAAGCCTGAAGCTATCTGAAATGTTTTGATTGTCTCAGGATGAAATGTTTTTTGCCTCAGGATTTATGACTTGTTTTCTGGGAATCTTTCTTCAGTTTTTTAACGAGTGTGAAAGTATGTAACTCTGTTTCCAAAGAAATCCTCTTCTCACTATGAGAGTCCAGCTAGGATCCTTGGACAATTGAGCTCCTGGTTGGTTTTTTTTTTTTGGGGGGGGGGGGCGGAGAGTGTGTGTGTGTGTGTGTGTGTGTGTGTGTTTGTGTGTGTACACACGCGCAGGCCGGGCAGGGATTCCATGGAATGATTGATAAGTCACACCGGGGTTTTGATACTTGACTTTATTAGCATCCTACTAATGAAGTGAAACTACAGTCTGTGTCGGAAGCACTTTGATTACAGCATCTAGCAAATTGCTGTTCCGTTTCAGTGGACTTCTATTTATAGTGCTGGGGAGACTAGCCGGGGATGGGCTCACCTGGGCTGAGGTGGGTTTTTGGTAGCCTCTTGTTCTTAAGAGCTCCTGGGTGCAGTATTGAACAAACACATCTGGCACTCTTCAAAGCGCTAAGTGTAGTCAAAGCACCAGCGCTGGGAGAAAGCTCTCCCAGCGCTGTCCGTACTCCACCTCCCTGTGGGGAATAACGGACAGCGCTGGGAGCGCGGCTCCCAGCGCTGGGGCTTTGACTACACTGGCGCTTTGTAGCGCCGCAATTTGCAGCGCTGCAGAGGGTGTGTTTTCACACCCTGCTGCAGCGCTGCAAATTTGTAAGTGTAGCCAAGCCCTTAGTCACTGTTTGTCTTAAGCCTGGTCTACTCTTGAAAATTAGGTCAGCATAATTGCATGGCTGCAGGGTGTGAAAAATCCATACCCTTAGCAGCCTAGTGAAGCTGTCCTAAATCCCCATGTAGACAGCGTCAGGTTGAGGGAAGAATTCTTCCATCAACCTAGCAGAGGTGGATGACCTACGCCAGCGGGCAAATCCCTCCTGTCAGGAGAGGTAGTGTCTACACTGAGGCACTACAGCGGAGCAGCTGTGGTGCTGTCGCGTTTTAAGTGTAGCCAATCCCTTAGCTTCAGTTCTGCTGGAGTGCGTCCGAGATCTCTCCTTGCCATAAAGAAATCCAGGAAGGAGATCACCTGTGACAGGTTCTCTAAGAACTGGGCAGGTGGTAGTAATCTGGTTGCTCTGGTTAACTGGCTTCACCCAGAATTAAAAGGGCTCACGCCCTGGCCAGCTTCACTGTGCAGAACTGTTCCTGCCATCTCCTTTCTCTTCAGACCTGTCAGCATCTGAGGGATGCATGCATGCATGCCGTCTGCAAAGCCAGCGTGGTGTGTGCACTCCACCTCAGACTCTGTTACACGACAGGGGGGAGAGGAAATCCCTTCCAGAAGCTGCACAGCAGGCAGAGGAGAGCTGGGGTTTCTTTGGAATGTGAAAACAAAATGGAGGTCGCTGCCCCATGGACACGCAGCTCTACAAAAACAGGGGCTGTCATTGGGGGTGGGGTGGGAGGACGGAAGCGAATGGCAGCTTTGAGGGGACCAGCAGCTGAAAGTGCAACCTTTAAAATGGCCCCTTAGTGATGTGCTTGTAATGCAATAGCTTATGGAAATAACTCGATTTGGGCTGCTGAAAGGTTGTGCCTGACTGGCTGTGTCCAGCTTTTGAGTGATGCATAGCGCTTGGTGCTTGCTCCAAATCTCAAATAAGGGCAGTCTCATCGTAATGTTGGATTCTTTATCGGTCTGTACTTGGCTGCAGAGCAGTATTCTCCCCCCCAGAAGGAGACAGGTATAGAACAAAATCTGTTCAACTTCTTTTCTCCTGATTTCGTGTACTTCTGTACCGGTGATGGCCCTCCCGCTTGGAAACACCAAGGATTTAACATTTGCCGTTTACTCCAGAGCAAGCAAAAAGTGTTGGCAAGGCAATAAAAAAAAGCTCCAGAAAGTTAACTTAAAGCAAATAAAAAGAGGATTTGTGATCCTGAAGGAGTTTGTCACGCCAAGAGCACATACCCTTAAAAGGAAATGTGTGGGTTACTTTCCCCTCTTGCATCCTGTTATTTAAGCTATTTTAAGTTTTTGTCTGGAGGAAGCTGAGCCAGAGCTGAAGTGGCTTTGATTTTTTTGCTTGTGGTTTTGTTGCGCCACCTGCATATGGGCAGAGCCTGATGCCATATATCATTGCAGTGACCTTTAGTGGGTCCAGCATGTTGGCGTGGATACATCCTCCAGGAGAAATAGGAAACTTTGGATGAGCTGTAGTTTCCTTTCCATCAAAGTGTAATGATCCCAGTCTGTAGTTTGCCTGTTAGAATGATTTCATATTTGCTTCCTTGTAGTCCTGGCTCTTCTGATGCCCAAGCGTTGGTTCTGAAACAGGCTTTCTAGCTTGGGACCTTCAGCCAGTGAATAAGGTTTGTTAGTTTGTTAGTTTGTTTTTAAAACTACTTTACTGCATTAATAATGAGCTGATGTCAAGACGACCTTCTAGCTTAAGTCTGGAAAAATAGTAGAGGGCTTCCAGAAATGCAGCAGAGAGCATGCAGTGCCTTTGTGGAGATGGTCTACAGTGGCCTGCTAGAACTTGCCATCACACAATAAGGACCCTTGTAAACAAGCCTTGAATCCTATGTGCTGTTGTAATCTTGAAAATCTGATCCACTAGTTCTGGCACTGTGCGGAGTGAGCCTCTGGAAGAGTAAATGTCCTGTGGGTCAGGGCTAGAGCTCTTTGTCTTTTTATGGGAGTTACTTTCATTGAGTCACCACAAGGACCTGCTGAAATTTGAAGGGAGAAGGTTATGTCTCCAAACCATATAAATTAAGGCTGTGTATCTGTGCGCGTGCGCTCTCTCTCTCTCTCTCTCGCTCTCATATATTAAGGTTGCTAGACTGTATAGCCCAGGGGTGGGCAAACTTTTTGGCCCGAGGGCCACACTGGGGTTGCAAAACTGGATGGAGGGCTGGTAGAGAAGGCTGTGCCTCTCCAAACAGCCTGGCCTCTGCCCCCTCCCACTTCCTGCCCCCTGACTGCCCCCCTCAGAACTCCCAAACCATCCAGTCCCCCTTCTCCTTGTCCCCTAACCGCCCCCGGGGACCCCACCCCCTATCCAACCTCCCTGCTCCCAGTCCCCTGACTGCCCCCCTCAGAACTCCCAAACCATCCAGCCCCCCTTCTCCTTGTCCCCTAACTGCCTCCTCCCGGGACATCCTGCCCCTAACCGTCCCCTGGGACCCTACCCCCATCCAACCCCCCTGCTCCCAGTCCCCGGACTGCCCCGACCCCACCCACATCCGCGCCCCCTGACAGGCCCCCTGGGACCCCGCGCCTATCCAACCCCCCCGTTCCCTGTCTCCTGACCCCCACCCCGCAGAACCTCTGCCCCATTCAACTGCCCCCTGCTCCCTGTCCCCTGACTGCCCCCCCCAGAGCCCCCCGCCCCTTATACAACCCCCTGGCCCCGGCCCACTTACTATGCCGAGCAGAGCATGCAGAGCAGCATGTCTGGCTGCCGCGCCCGGCAAAGCCAGACACGCTGCCACTCTGCTTGGCAGGAGCACACAGCTCCGCTGCCCAGAGCGCTGCCTGCGCAGTGGTGTGGCTCTGAGGGGGAGGGGGAACAGCAGGGGAGGGGCTGGGGGCCAGCCTCCCTGGCCGGCAGCTCAGGGGCCGGGCAGGATGGATCCACGGGCCGGATGTGGCCCGCAGGCCGTAGTTTGCCCACCTCTGGTATAGCCCGTACTAATATGCATCTCCATTCTGCTTCTCAGTTCCTTCTCAAACTCCCTCTGCCCATATCTCCACTCTCACTTTTCTCCAGAATAGGCATTCTGTATACAGCTGGATTGCTTGAATCCCATTGTAACTAAAAGTGAAAGTTCACCTACCACACAGGAGCTTACAATTCGCTGTGAGCAGTGGTGACCATGCCGATAAGGGAATAGGCCCCTTCCATGAAAAGGTAAATCATAGACTTGTTGCTTTCGATCACAGTTTGATGGTCTGTGGCTTTTCCCTGCCCAGTAAAGACATAGTAGCTTTCTATAACCGATCTTTAAGGTGTCTAAGGTCCAAGTCTGCAGGATTACTCTCAACAGTTTTTGTAAGTGCTTGGGTGCTTCTCAGTTACTCAGATTGATGCTATCAGGGCATTCCTGGGTTCCACTCTGGCTGCATTAAAACTGTTTAAATTCTGGGGCAGCGTATCCATCAGACTTTAAAAACCTAAATCCACTGCTCTGTTGCCAAGGAGTTAAGACTGAAAATGCAAGCCTCTGTGTATTGTAATCCCTGTGCTGTGCGGCCTGGTGTCTTGCAGCTGAGGCAAGCAGAAGATCTATTTAAGTTGTAAATCCCAATTGTAAAGTAGCTGGGACACTAATATCCTTATAAAACAAGGCGCAATGGCAACACCGTAATGCAGAGTGTTAAAATAGAAGGGTTTTTGTTTTGTTTTTTTCCCAGGTTTTTGATCAGAGGAGTAATTCTTGCAAGCAGGTGATCCTGGTGTCACTGTAAATCATTGTATCTGCAACCAAACTCCAGGGAGCCGGGATAAGATTTAAATAACGCTAACTTACGCTAAAAAGGGACCGTGGGGCTTGTTTACACGCTGCATTAGCCCACGTGAGTGAGGTGCAAATTCTAGTCCGTCCCAATTTGATGTGCACTAACTGGCCCGCGTGGACCCTGCTGGTGTGCGTTACTGGGTACTGTTTGACACGGGGCTTGTTAGTGCGCACCAGTAGGGTCTGCACGTGCCAGTTAGTGCACAGCGTGCTGATGCTGACTAGAGTTTACACTCCCCTTGTGTGGACCAAGGTGCTGCCTGGACAAGCCCGCAGTATTATCGGGGTTGTGGGGGTATGTGTGTTCGCTCCGTGGTTGTGTTACTAGTCAGTGTGGAAAAGGGCTGAGGATGTGAGAGGCAAAGGGTAAAAGAACATAACGGCCGTACCGGGTCAGACCAAAGGTCCATCTAGCCCAGTATCTGTCTACCGACAGTGGCCAATACCACGTGCCCCTGAGGGAGTGAACCTAACAGGCAATGATCAAGTGATCTCTCTCCTGCCATCCATCTCCAT
The DNA here is from genome assembly GCF_020497125.1 of Mauremys mutica. Lineage (NCBI taxonomy): Eukaryota > Metazoa > Chordata > Testudines > Geoemydidae > Mauremys > Mauremys mutica. The sequence goes on from NC_059080.1 coordinate 2,355,568, forward strand.
CCTCTGACAAACAGAGGCTAGGGACACCATTCTTACCCATCCTGGCTAATAGCCATTTATGGACTTAGCCACCATGAATTTATCCAGTCCCCTTTTAAACATTGTTATAGTCCAGCCTTCACAACCTCCTCAGGTAAGGAGTTCCACAAGTTGAATGTGCGCTGCGTGAAGAAGAACTTCCTTTTATTTGTTTTAAACCTGCTGCCCATTAATTTCATTTGGTGACCCCTAGTTCTTGTATTATGGGAATAAGTAAATAACTTTTCCTTATCCACTTTCTCAACATCACTCATGATTTTATATACCTCTATCATGTCCCCCCTTAGTCTCCTCTTTCCCAAGCTGAAGAGTCCTAGCCTCTTTAATCTTTCCTCATATGGGACCCTCTCCAAACCCCTAATCATTTTAGTTGCCCTTTTCTGAACTTTGAAAAGGGCCCAAATCCTATTTTCCCAAGTGACCGAGGGGCTTAGGCTCCTCAGTCCTTCCCCACTGCAGGGAAAGGCTCTGGTGTGGGGAGGCAGCGGGGAAAAGCAGAGCCTTTTCCCCACTGACTCCCTCTGTTAGCGCCTTTCCCCTCTGCAGTGACAGGCTACAGCAGCCGTTCCCCACGGCAGAGCCTTTCACCGGCAAGGCGGGGAAGGACGGAGGAGCCTGGCTGTGCGGGTGCCGCATGTAGCTATGTGTACACTACACGCTGCCGCCAGTGGTGTGTGGGGGTGTGGGTGGAGCCCGAGTGAGTCTGGACGGCAGTTCAACACCCACATCACGTTCGTGGCGCTCAGGCTGTTGGGGCTAATTGCAGTGTAGACATTTGGGCCCGGGCTCTGGGGCCTTCCTCCTGAGATTCCAGCCTGAGCCCAAACAGCTACACCGCAATTTTACTGCCCCCAGAGCCTGAGCTCCCTGAGCCGGAGTCAGCTGAGACAGGCCAGCTGTGGGTAGCTGATTGTAGTGTCTACGTGTCTAGCAGTGGCCTGTCTGCTTGCAGGCTAAGGCGGAATTCTTGGTCAATTCATCATCCGTTTTTTCCATAAGTGTTCTGAGAACCTGGTTAAGAGCATGTGCCATTGGGTTCCTTTGAAATGACCAGCCATTCAGGATATGCTTGGTGATAGAATTTTTTTTCCCAGTAAACAAATATTTGATTATTTTGGAGAAATTTTTGATCTGCAAGAAATCCCAGAGTAAATGATTATCAGAATCATGAGGAATTTGTTTTAGTGATTAGCTTAAATTGTGATATAATCAGCTGAAATGTCTCTGTTAAGGGACTAGCTTAGAATAGCATTGTATGCCTGTGATCTTTGCCTTTGGGACAGAGTTGGTGAGCTTTAGAATAAATTGTTTCCCAAGAGATGGTGAACCAGGCATTACAACTGAAGCTCTATATTATCTGTCTGCATCAAGTTGGCCTTTTGTTTTTCTTATAAGGCTGTCCCATCATTCTGAAATAAAGGAAGCTTCCACGTCTCTCTCTCTCTCTCCCCCCCATCCCCCATGCCATTCACTAGAGAATGAGCTGTCATTTAGTGAAAATGTCTCTCGTAATAAAGCACTTATGAGGGCAGAGCTTTCCTTTCTGGTAAAACTATTCCCGTCTGTTTTTAAAGGTAAATCTAATTTCATCTGAAAGCACCTGAAAGGAGGTGGAAAGCAGTTTGTATCGAATGGATGGGATTTCAAAGGAGCAAACCAGGGCTTTAGAAACAAACTGGCTAAAATAGTTAGTCCCTCTTGTGGCCAGTCCTTGCTTACGGTATCTCCTCTAATTGTGGAAATGGTGGTTTCTGTTCGGTTCTGCAAGAAATACCGGGGGAAAACATGGCGAACCCGCAGCTGGTGACATCCCTGGGGTGGTATGTACCTTTAGGGGAGAGGAGGATTTGCTGGACCTCTGACATAGGCCTGAACTCCAAATAAGGCCAGCTGGCATTAAAGGCTTTCGCCTCTGTGATTCAGGGTGGGAATCCAAAGCAGCTGGCCAGCCCTGAAGGTTGGATGGCCTCTTTCCTGAGCTCTAGGGTTGGGGACTTTGGAAGTAAAACTTCCTCGTGATCTTCCAGGCAACTTCCCATCAGGCGAAATCCCATTCGTCACCTGTCCTGGGACACCTCTGGATAAACACAGAGTGCTGCTGTAGGAAAGAAAACCTGGGTCGCAAATAATTTTTATATACACAAGTTTGAGGTGTCAGAAATGAAATCAAATGAGGAATAGAAATAAAAATCACAACTGCCCTCCTGTCTTAGCTAAGGTATGTATTTAAAGCTGCAAGTAGGCAGCTTTTGGCGTACTTGGTTATTTCCTTTGTTAGACAATGGTTGGCAGTCATGACTTGGACAAATGTTAGCTTAAGATTCAGCAAAACTCTGCACAAGTGTCTCTGGGCTCATCTGACTTGTTTGGCACAAGTGCAGAAGGTTCTGGTGAGTCATTATGAACCCAAGACTTACACTGATTAGCGGAGGTATTTGGGGTGAAATTGAAGTACCTCTTAAGGCCAGAGCTGCCCCTCTGCACAGGAGTGAATTGCCTCCTTCATGCATTGGGCATTTTCATTGGCTTCTAGGCAGTGAAAGGATCTGCATTAAGGAGCTAGTTTGTGCAATGAGACATTTTAATGAAAGACGCTGTGATTTATCTCCAGGGGAAATAGCTTGCTGATGACATCTGACTGCTGTGCTTAATAAAGCTTGCTTTGTAAGCTTATATTTTTGGAATAAAGTTCTAAAATTGGAGGCCAGACAGCAGTGTTTTTCACTAAAATTACTCTTTGGTCAAATCACGTTGTATTTTGTCAGCATTACTGTAAGTGCTGCAGTTGTGTATAGGATTTTAATCTTTTAGTAATTCACTTTGGAATACTTTTGATTGTATTACATTTTAAGGAAGAATTTAGGAGTGACTACAGGGTTGTACTATGGTACCTGGGACACCTGCCATTAAACCATTTGCATTTCATTTTCCTGTGAATTTACTTTAGATCAGTAAAGACTGACCTTGATTATTGTTTTTTTTGGCTGGGTCTTAGATGAAAGCAGGATCAGTTCTGAGTGGTTCTGTTTGTTGCATCTGAATGTGCTCTAGTGACAGACGTTGCTTCTGGGGCAGGCTGTTCAAATTCTGGGCTCTCGTAGGAAGGTGGCTGCGTTGTGACTAGAACGCACGTTTTGTCAAAGCACCGATCTCTTCCCGGAGAGGGTATGTGGAGTGAAGACTAAGGATGTGCTTGTTGATCTTAAGGCATAAGAACTCACATGTGTGACTCCCACAGATGAATCCAGCTGCAAATACCTGTGGCTGCCGGAGCTGCTAGGAGCTGTGGTCTCTGTTTTCTGCAGCAGACCAGCTCTCTGGGGGAGGCAGGCTTGGCAGTACACAGCTGATGTGACTGGTGGCTGTAACTGCAGAGCTGTGGAGGGAAAAGAATGAAAGACGACAGCCGTAATGCCTGGAGGGGAGGAGGGAAAGAGAGATGGGGCAGTTGCTTGGCTCTCAAACAAGAGCAGCTGCTGTCTCTAGGAGGCTAGCCAGTCTCAGCCATTTTCTCTGGGACCAAGGCCCTTTGCTAGTTCAGAGAGTGCTTATGGCTCTTAAGTGGTTCTTTTGCTACTGAGGAGGCCGGTGGACAGCCCTGGAGAGGGAAGTCCTTCCTTCCAACTCCTAATTCCACATGGTCAGCAGTTCAGCTTCTATACGGGCCTGGTCCAAGTGCCATCCAGGGTGTCACTGGTGAGGTGGCCCCATCCCCTAGGAACTGGATTAACCTCTCTCCCCCGCACCTTGCATTGATGTAGGGCACAGTCTGCTAACGACGCGGGGCTGCTGTTGGCCTCAGCGACTTAGCCCGTGAAGGCACTGTACACTTGACGCTGTGTTCTTCCAAACTGGTTCCAAAGAGAACCAGTGCACAACGAGGAAGAATGGCGGGTGAGTCAGGAGGTGGCACTCTTCACTCCGCAGGTGAACCAACACTCCCTCAGGGCTGCTGGTGGTGGAGGAGCAGTATCTCAGATGAGACCCGTAGGGGGCACTAGACCCAGCACCTTTGGTAAATTCTAAATTGCACAATTATGTTCTGCTGATCCAAACTACTCTTAAGATTTCTGTGGGATGCAGGATAGTTGTTTCTTGTCCCTGAACTGTTGCGTGGTGTGTTGGTGTTAGTTCTGACCTACAACACCACACATGCCTGTATTTCAGTGGCAGGGAAAACATTTGCTACATGGCATTGTGTGACTGTAAAATACCAGGGATCCACTTGTATGAAAGGCAATAGATAAACTGAAAATCTTGTCTCTTGTCCCGGTCTCCTCCTCCTTACCCAAGTAGGTGCTTACTTAAGCCTATTACTAAGTATCCAGTGGTGCTATAACTTGATAGCTGATTATCAAGCCAAATGTCATTGCATAGCTCTCTTTGGCAGCTCACATAAATGGAAATGTTACCAAAGTGATTAATCAGTTCTGTATTGGATTTTTTAAAAAACCTCTTTAGATTTGGAAAGCCATGGGATCTTACACCAATAATTTAAACTAGAGGGGGGTGTTTAGGATGTGTATTCTTACTCAGAAAATATTTTAAAATGAGTCTTATACAAGACGTGGGTGCTGGTGCTACAAAGCCTTATGCAATACAAAACCTTGTGCATGGTGAGCAATCCCCTTCAAGTCAAGTCTGAAGTCAGCTGGCTTATGTGCAGCATGTAAAGTCAAGCCCACTAGTCCGTGCAGGATCAGTGCCTCACTGCCTGTGCTTGCCTGCTAAATTTAAAGTCCATGCATTGGAGGTACTGCATTCAAGTCCTGGGTTTGAACCTTGTCACGCACGGAATGAGGGGTCTCACAAAAAAACATGATGTTGTGCCAGCTTGCTCCTGTCAGCGCGGGCAACCTTTCTTTAGTTCCCTCTGTTTTAATTCACATTCTTGGTTAATCCAGTTTACAGTTATGAACAGCAAGTTTGTGACACGCAGGTAGATTTGGATCTAAAATGAGTAGACTACTTAGGATATTTATCTCATGTTCAGTCTCATCGCATCTCTGTGCCTTACAGAAATTACAAAACAAATGGGCAGACCCATTTTACATTTCAGTAAAACATGTTGGGGGATTTGGGGTTAATTTATTTTGGTGACAGCAGCGATGTACTTCCAGGAGGATTAACTTATTTCTACAATTCTCTCCTTTTTTCTTTCCCCCGTTTATGTAAAGATCTCAACAGCAATGGATTCATTTGTGATTATGAGCTGCATGAACTCTTCAAGGAAGCTAATCTGCCTCTCCCAGGATACAAAGTGAGAGAGATCATTCAGAATCTTATGATTGACAGTGACAAGAACAAGGATGGGAAGATTAGCTTTGAAGAATTTGTGTTTGTAAGTATATTTCTGCATTTCCCTGCAATTGAGCTCACCATGTTTTTGCTGTAGGGTGTTGTGACAAGTACACAGTCTGAACTGCTTTAGATGAAGTCCAATAATAATGGGTGTAACTTCTCATTCCATTCACCTCAATCACAGACTGTCTACTTCCTATTAGGGCTTGATTTTTTTTTTTTAAAAGACCGTTTGAAGTTAATGCTTAGTGCTTCTAGAAACACTGTCTGAATAGGCCCAGCCTTTCCTACCAAAGTACTGGCCTTCCCAGGGGAAAAAGCAGGGTTACGTGTGAAGGAATGGAGCAGAAAATGTCTCAGAACTTTCCCAGTATGAAAACTGTCTGCCTTAGAGAGTCTGAAGAGTCGTTCCTTTCTAGGGTGACTTGGTGTTTTCTGAGTAGAGGGAAAGGTTCTTTCACGTCTCAAACCTCAGAAGATACTGACTTGAAATCGACTTGATCTTTCCAAACACTGTTTAGGTCCCCAACCCAAACCAGAATTGATGTGATGGGATCTATGCGCTCGTGCCGCTTCGCATCTTGCTAAGACCTGGTCTCCACTAGAAAGCTAGGTCAGCATAACTATGTTGGTCAGGGGTGCGGAAAATCCACACCTCTGCACGTCGAAGTTAAGCCGACCTAAGTCCCCGTGTAGACTGCAGCAAGTTGACAGAGGAATTCTTCCATCAACCCAGCCACTGCCCTTGGGGAGGTGGATTACCTACGCCAGTGGGATAATTTTAAGTGTAGATAAGCCTTAAATCCTGTCCTAGTTCCTGGATTACTAATGTGGCCTGCATCTTGCAGGAGGTCAGACTAGATGATCATAATGGTCCCTTCTGATCTTGAATTCTATGATTCTATGATTCTATGATTCTATGATCGTGGCTAGTGAATGCTTGGTTCCCCAGACGAGTGGAGCAGAAGGAAAGGAAAGTTTCTTACCTCTCAAGTGCTTGTGACTACAAATCACTTGAGAATTTTCTGTTTGTTACAAATGAGGGTGGGAGGCACGTTTATAAGGTACACTTAGATTAGTTCTAGGTGCTGGTCTGGTTGATTTAACTTTCACCATTGGCCTGCTTTTCCCTTCTGAGGAGGAGTGCAGAGGAGGATAATCTGGAATACAAATCTAGAATCTGGCCTTTGACTCTAAAAAGGGATCAGAAAAAGTGTGGTATTTCTGGCAAAGGCTTTCTCTGAAAGACTGTACCCTCTTTACACTCTGACGGTGATGTTGTGACAGCAATGCCACAGAATGTGTGGGGTGAGAAGGGCAGCTGTTTCTGTGTGCAACTTCTCTTGATTTCTTTTAACTTAGCTTCAACTTTTTGTTCCTCAGTTATTTTCAGACCCTCTGAACTCTTGAGTTCGGAGCAGAATAGTAAGTTGGAGTTCATTTGCAGTTTGTGAGCACTTGCATGTTGGGTGCATGTTTCAAATGTCAGTTTGCACTGGTTCATAATTCTAACTTGCACTAGAACACATTTAAAAGATTCTCATTCACATAAGTGAAGTGTTTAATAATTTTGTATGTTAATAATATGAAGCTCTCCTACCAGCAACTAACCTCTGTGGGGAGACCATCAGATTTAGCAACAATTCTGCTTATGAAGTTTATTTATTAAAGTGTAGCAAGAGGGATGTTACAGTTTCAGTATAATTACTTGGAGAAAAAATATGAAGGCGGAGGAAGACTCATCTGAGGTTGACCAAGATTTCATTGCCAAAAAGCGGTCTTAAAATTAAGGGTTGGCTAGCCTTGTTCATTTGAATGACTTCAACAGTAGTGTACTGGAGCAGCTCCTTGATTGGTCATGGAAAATCAAATAAAATACCTAGGTAACTTATTAAAACGAAAGTAATTCATCTACTGAGCAGCTTGTTACTTTTCAAACCCGTTTGCAGAACGGTCGTAGTAAACCTGCCATCTGAAGTGCAGTGCTTGTAAAAGAGGATTTAAAAGGGTCCGTTTGAATAGTTCACTGTGTGAGGCTGCACGTTTCCAAATTCATAATAAAAAGAACTGTGGCACAAACTCACTCCTAACCCCGTGGAGCCTGGATCCTCTGGTCCAGCCAAGCTGTCCCTGGTGCAGGAGCGATGCGGGGAGGGGCGATGTTGCTGAATGCCACCTTTGTGCTACCCCATCCTGGTGGCAGCAGGGGCTGATTCAGTTTGGTGTCTAATGCTGTGCTGACCGCCATGTCTCTGGCGCGAAGGGCTTTAAGGAGCAGGGAATGGGGACACAGCTAGCTGCAGTCAGTCTGCTACTGGGGGCTTCCCTCTGCTGCCCGGTTAAGACAGGCTTAGAGTCGTGTTCTGCAACCAGAGCTGCAGATAAAGAAAACGTTGAAGAATATGTTGGGCCACTAGAGAAATGCTTAGTCCTGCCCATGCCAAAGGATCACACTACAGGTTGTACCAGAAGAAGGGGGATTGCTGAGACCAGTAAGGAACAGAGAAGTTCTAGAGGGAGGGAGAGCTCAGTGGTTGTGAGTTCAGGGATCTGGGGCAAAAATCTGTCAGGGACGGTTCTTGGTCCTGCTGTGAAGGCCGGGGACTGGACTCAATGCCCTTTCAAGGTCCCTTCCAGTTCTAGGAGATTGGGATATCTCCATATTAAAAAAAATAGCGAGCACTGGCGGCAGGAAGGAGCGTGAGCCCCAGACACTGAAATCTGAGATCGTAACTGAGAGCCCTACCTGAGCCTGGCCACCGAGTCTCCAGGCAGAGCCCTGAGCACCGTGTGAGCCTGTCTGACACCTACACAATACTGGAAGCATTTCAGTGATGGGTGTAGGTGCCCCTTGCTGAAGACGGAAGTCAGTCCCTTCAGGAGGGTCGAAGTCGATTGAGAACGGTTGGGTAGAGATGTTCTGACATGCACTTTCCTCCTCTCCCCGCCCTCACCAAGAGTCCCAGGCCTCAGGGCTTTGAGAAAGATGCTCCATAACCAGCATTCTTCTGAGATTCTGACGTTACCCCAGTTCTCCTGGGCTTGCATTCAGTGTGCCCACAAATGCTGCCTTTGGAATTCTGAAATGCTTAGCAAGGCTGCTGAGAGCTGCACGCAGGAGTAGACATTAGATTTAAGCCAAAATACTGGATGGGTTTGAAATCCTGACAAGAGACTGGCCTGCTGCCCTCTTGGTTAATCTCTGTTGCCCATAATAAGGCATCCTTGAAGTAGCAGCTTTGAGTTAGCCAGGATGTGGCAGGCTAGCTACGGTGTGTGACTGACGCTCCTGCTCCCGCTTGGTGTGTGGAATTGTGCCACACTGGGAACAAGGCCTGATTGTTACAAGAAACGTGGCTTATCTTCAGCTCCTCAGTGCCAAACCTGTGCTTCTTACACAAGAGAAGCAGAGGGTGCAGTATTACTGCTGGGGCAGAGGGGGAAATGTGTGTACCTGGTAACTGTGTACAGAGGGAAAGGAAATACGAGAAGACACCGTGCATCTTTAATGCACCAGGGAAAGGGCCAAAGTTGTCCTGCATGGAGAGCGTTCCTCTGTGGAGCAGCAGCTGGAGTTGAAAGCTCTTGGGTGCTTTTCCAGGAGGATGTGCCAGCTGGGAAGCTTTCTGTAAGAGTGCAGAAAAACTGGATGATTGTCAAAACCCCAAGAGGATGGCTGAGTCTCACTTAGGCAGATATTTCATGGAAGATACAAGGTGTGATACAGAGATTGCTGTAAGCCCACATGGAGAAGCAAATAGGAGTGGGACTCAGCAGGGACTAGCACGAGGAGACCAAAATGGTGAGCACGTGGAGGTGTGGGCAGCTGATTAGTTACGATAGTTATAGGTAGAGGTAACCTCTGAGATGATGGTGATTTCTTGATGTGTAATTAGTTTTTCTTTCCTAATAATTAGCTCAATAGACAGTACATTAATATCTGCAAAGAAATCCCAGCATGAGCTTTTCCATGCTGAAGATTCTCTCTTAACCTCAAACATCAAGAGCGTGTACTGATTTGGTCTGTTGAAAAGTTTGTTACCTCGCAATAGCCTAATATGGTAGGAAAGTCACTGCTGCAGTCCATCTTAGAGCTGTACTATTTTACACTTGCTCAGATGTGCTTTAAAAAACTCAGGTTTTTGTTTTCTGTGGGATGTGGACAAAGTCACATCTGGATGAACTAAAGACACCTGCTTACGCAAACTGGTTAAAATTGTGCAACAGCTTTCTGAATTGTTTTGCTCACATGGAGAATGCATGTGTACTTGCTTTCAGACTGAAGTTTTGAGCTCTTCTGGTGGCCTCTTGAAACTGAACTAAAATAATAAATGTATGTAAGTTACTGGCTTCTTAAGGCTTCCATTTGAGCAGGTGTTTGTACTGCTTGATTTGATTAAATCTAATGGAACCACATTGTTTTCCCCCATAGTAAATTTAAATCCAGTATTATTTTGCTAGACCATTCTTATGTTTACTGATTGTACTATAAAGTTTGTTTAAACACGTGTTTTCCAGTTTACAAAAAATGAATTTTTGTCTAAAGAAAACTTTTTGAACTGTAGATTTTCCAAGAGCTGAAAAGCAGTGATATTGCTAAAACTTTCAGAAAAGCCATCAACAGAAAAGAGGGAATTTGTGCTATTGGTGGAACGTCTGAGCTCTCCAGTGAAGGAACACAACACTCTTATTCAGGTATTACTCTGACATTCGAATGCTTTCTTGAGTAAACAGACCAAACCCTAGAACTAGCAAGTTTAATGAACTGGCAGAAAACAAGCTCATATGTTTTTTGTTTTTTTCCCCTGAATAGTCAAATTGAAAGAAGAGCAAGGCTAAATATCAAGTGATGCTACATTAGCTCTGTTTAAGTTGAGTGGTTGAGTATGTCCACGTTCCTGTTTTTAGATTTGTCCTGCTAGCATTCTCAGTTTGCTGATATAGTCGTATTGCATTTGACTATAGCCAGCTCAATGAGTGACTTGTAACTTCGAAAACCCTCTACCACTACAGAAGATAAAAAGCTCGGAATTCGACTTTTATGACCAATCAGTGCTTCGTTTGTTATGATAGCGGTGCTGGGGCTCAAACAATTAGGTGCCAGGGCTCAAGTTGTTTTTTTACATTCATAACTGATGCAGCAAACCAAAGGTGCCGGGGCTCTGAACTGCCGAGCCTAGAGGTGCCGGGGCTCTGAACTGCCGAGCTCTGGCAGAAATTGGGCCCTGTGACCAATAAAATGAAAACGTAGTGCGCTAATTACAGTGCACTGTTCAGATGTCTGCTCTGCTGTAAAAAGCCTGCATTTGCTTTACGATTGCACTTGTTTTAGAGGAAGAAAAATATGCCTTTGTAAACTGGATAAACAAAGCCTTGGAAAACGATCCCGACTGCAGGCACGTTATTCCAATGAATCCAAATACAGATGACCTGTTCAAAGCTGTTGGAGATGGGATTGTACTATGGTAAGTCGTAAGTCTGTTTCCTACAGAAGTCCTGTCATTGGGACTTGGCTCTTCAATCCAGGCTGCTTTTCTGACCCTGTATGTTTGGCTAGACTTCTTTGCCCAGGTGAAAAGGGGTATGTAGTCACCTCAGACTTTCACTGCAAGAGAGCACTTTGGCTTTGATGATGTGGGGGAAACTGGAGTTCTATATTGTCTGTGGACTCTCACTTCTCTTTGGGTTTGAAATGTAATTTACCTCTCCTTGCTCCTCCTCAGAGGCTTGGCTATTGTATTAGCAAAATTTAGCAGTGACTTTGGAAAAGTCTGTCCTACAAAAACCCAGCTACGTTCATAGATGCACAGAAATGTGTAACAGTGACCTGTGGGGGCATGTTTTGACATCAGTCCAGTTTCCTTACATACCTGTATCTCAAATCACTATCATGTCCCTTGTTGGAAGCCTCAACAGAGGCTAAGGATGAATGTGTCTAGCAATAGGATCTCTGAATACCTGATCTACTTCCCATTGACTCTAATGGTAGCTGGATTAGGCTCTAGGACTAAGGTGGGACCCATTAGTAGGGAAACTTCCTCTGCTGTTCACTGCAAAATTTGGAGTCTACTCTCCAGGGCCATCAAACAGCCTACATATTTACTCTGTAGAAACGGCTTTTAGATTTAAAAGCAAAGTGAAATGGTATTCCAGTGGCACTGTAGCAAAAGGCTGAAGATCTATTGTAGGTTAGGCATTGCCTTTTTTCACTTTGATTCTTTACCTGCCTTGTTTTGACACCTGCCCCTCTGTGATACAAAAGTAGGACTAAGCGGGGAATAATTTATAATGTAAAACAGAAAGTCTGCTTCGATTCATCGTGCCAGTAGACGCCTGAAGCATTGCTCTACATGCTGACTAGTAGAAAAACCCATTCTGAGCCTTTTGTGAATTCACTTCACATGCCATCTCTTCCGAAAGTTTGCACTGTCTGGGTTTTTATTTTGGCATTCATGTTTATTATTAGCAAGGTCTCTCCTTTCTAAGTATGCTGAACCACATAATGTGGTTAAATTGGAAGAAAAGAAATCTTCACTCTAGAATGTACAGCAGAACAATGGCTCTTCGCTAGTTTGCTGACGGTATTGTGAATAATTCATGTGTTTTTACTCAAGCAACTGAGCTAGTTCCGTGATGGCTGTTACTGTATTTACAGTTTCATCAGGCTTAACTATAAATTACAAACCTAAACCTTTTATTTTAAACAACTGAGTACAAAGTATCTGATCAAATCTCATTATTATTCTGTTTATTTGCAACAACTTGTGTTAGGATTAAACGCTTAATGGTGTTTGAATATTTTTGTCTTTTGTCAGTAAAATGATCAATCTTTCTGTTCCGGATACAATTGACGAAAGAGCAATCAACAAGAAAAAACTCACACCATTTATAGTTCAGGTAAGGTACAATAGACTTTCATTACCTCTTACAAAGATTGAAATCATGCAGGGCTTGTGAGGGGAGATGAATACAGCGACCCATGGAATTAATTCGTGACTCTGGTCCAGAGCAGAGATAAGTTTTAATTGTATTTAATAATTTAAAGGACTCTCTGTACTGTGCATTAAATGGAAATCTTAGTGCAAAGGGCAATGTTCTGTAAATATTCATAAGGGCAAGAGGAATGATGTAATGCTAAAAGCTGCTAAGGGTCCCCTTCGCAGGCTTTAGTAAAACTGAAATACTGTAGCTGTCTACGTACCTCTAGGTGTATGCTGCTAAGGGAGGTCGATAGGTGTGTGTGCATGTATGTTTGTATTAGAATACACAACATAGTAAATTGATACATGTTGAATACACAAACTATGTACCTGTGTGTGCACACAACATTTTAATGAACACTTTGATTTTCCAATCTTAATCTCAGAGGCTGAAACTAAAAACCAGAGACTGAAATTAAACCCTTGGGTCTAATTCAGTCCACTTTGATGAGAGTTCCTTTAAAAACTCCCTTGGAGTCGAATGCAGCTGTAGTTACTATAAAACTGCAAGGTTTCTTCTACTGAAAGCAGGGAAGTCCCCGGGCTGTCCGCACTGAGACCTCTCATTTAGCTGTCTTGTTTACAGGAAAACTTGAACTTGGCCTTGAATTCTGCCTCCGCCATCGGGTGTCATGTTGTCAATATTGGAGCAGAGGACCTGAGGGAAGGGAAACCACATCTGGTGCTGGGGCTTCTCTGGCAGATTATTAAGATTGGCTTGTTTGCCGACATCGAACTCAGCAGAAATGAAGGTAGCAACAAAGTGTAAATGATTGTTTATCCTTAGTCAAGCCTAACCTTAGGGTGACCAGATAGTAAGTGTGAATTGGGATGGAGGTGGGGAGTAATAGGTTGTTTATATAAGACAAAGCCCCTGGTCACGCTGCCTAAACTGTCTCACATTACTGTCCTGTGGGGAGGGGGAATGAGGCTTGAAATGAGTCATTCAGCGGCATTGCTCAGCCTGAGGGACATTGCCTTTCAGCTGGGGGTCCTTCATGCCACATTCTTCTCATCCAGCCAATCTACGCTTCATTTTCTTCCCCTTCTCTGCAAAGAGACTTCTCTTACTGATCATTTTGATCAGGGGTCAGCAACCTGTCAGAAGTGCTGTGCCGAGTCTTCATTTATTCACTCTCATTTAAGGTTTTGCGTGCCAGTAATACAGTTTAACGTTTTTAGAAGGTCTCTTTCTATAAGTCTATAATATATAACTAAACTATTGTTGTATGTAAAGTAAATAAGGTTTTTAAAATGTTTAAGAAGCTTCATTTAAAATTAAATTAAATTTAAAATGCAGAGCCCCCTGGGCGGGTGGCCAGGACCCAGGCAGTGTGAGTGTCACTGAAAATCAGCTTGTGTGCCATAGGCTGCCTATCCCTGATTTTGATTGTGAAGAAACTGCTTTGGGTTCTCAGACTGAGATGTCCTGAACCCTCCCAGCACTTTATGGAGTTGGCTTGAATAGGCTGGATGGCACGCGCTGGTAGTGTGGGTGCATTTCAACGGTAGCAATAGCGACAAGGTTTTCTTGTCATGGACCCACCTTGGGCTAAATCAGCGCAAGCTGAGCATGTCTTCTCTGAGCAATGATAACTTCTGACTGGGAATGGGGGAACTGCTAAATCTCCATAGACCATTAATTGGATGTATTTCTATCTGCAAGTAGATGTTCTCAAATCACAGGGTATCATTGTGTGATGCTTAGAGCTGGTCAAAAAGCAGACCTTCCTTTCTCAGATTTTTTGTACTAAATTTTTCTGGCTTTTTGACAGAAACCTCCCCAAACTGACAGTTTCTTGCCTTTTTTTTTTTTTTTTTAACCAAATGGAAATATTCACAAAATCATTTTTTTTGTCAAGATTAAATGAAAAATATTCAGCCAGGTCTATTAGTGTCCACAGTGCATCACTTGAGTATCGAGGCTAGTGTTCTCCCTGCTCTAAAACACCAGGCATCAAAGAACAAGTACATCAGCTCTCTCTTTCATTATGTCCTGATGCACCTCTCCAGTTGTTGAAGTTTGTTACAAGACAGATCTTGCTTACTGAATATGTAGCCAGCTGACTAAAATAAAAGGTGTAATCTTTAAACCATAATCTTGAAACTGGCTTGGATGTTAAATCAAGCAAAATTTCTGGCCGCCTGGTGGTTATGGCACCTGGACTCTTGCTATCATCTACTCTTCTAAGTGAGACAGAATTGGAGCACGCCAGAACTTGGAGGAGCCCGTCCCTGCAGGTAGTGGCATTGGTGCTTCGGCAAGTGGCATTCTCTTGGTAGAGCTTGAAATGCTGACTCTTAGGGAGAGACTTCAGAAGATGTTTGGATCACAAATAACTGCACTTTGTCCGTTTCCCATCTTCAACCACCTAAATTGCCCTGGCACCTTTCGGTAGGGTAGCTTAGCTTTCCTTTCCCTTGTCAGTGACAGTGGAGTGATGCTGTGGGATACCTGCCACATGTAGCTGCTAATGAATTATAGCCTCATCAGTGCCAGTGATCCCACCAGTCAACAAGCTCTGGGATCCTTGTGGACTAACCGTGCCACAGAAAGGCTTGTGTGTGACTTTGATTGCCTTTTTATTACATTTTCCCTTCCCCCATCGCTACCAAGGTAAGTAACATTTGGGCATAGAATTTCCAACTCTGCTCCCTAACACTCATCAGCAATGGACTTACAGCAGTGGTGTATTTGTAGTTGTTGTCATTTTTCAGAAAAACATATGTGAAATTGCGTACACACTGATTTTTAAATGGAAGGGCATGTACCAAATAAACTAGATAAATTGCCTCAACCTGGAGGGTTGTTAACTGGAGCTGATCAACAAATGTATGTATTTTCGGGGGGAGGAGGGATCCTTCTAGAAACATGCTATATGGAATATTACGATTTTTAAAAAATTATTTTTATTGGAAAAACCAAGGTATGTTGGCAGAATCAGAAATTATTAGAGGGAAAAACTTTGATATGGTCTGTAATTTTTTGTCCAAAAATAGTTGGGTGAAATCTTTTTCAGCCAGCTCTAACTGTAACTTAAAAGAAGGCCTCTTTTTAACCCAGTACTTCCCTGTATTGATGCATGTCTGTTTTCTTCTAGCTTTGGCTGCCTTGCTTCGCGATGGTGAGACTTTGGAGGATCTTATGAAACTATCCCCAGAAGAGCTGCTTCTGAGATGGGCAAACTTCCATTTGGAAAATGCAGGGTGGCAGAAAATCAATAACTTCAGCTCCGACATCAAGGTAATTGGAGCTTTGCTTCTGTGAGGAGCAGCCAGATGCATCTAAGCCAGGTTGCTGGGGTGGGGTGTGTGTGTGTGTGTGTGCGCGCGCGCACTTCTCTCCTGCATTCTTACATAGTTAACCAGTTCGGCCCTAATCCTGCTAACACACACCTGCTTTTAACTTCACGGCCCTGAGTTTGATTTCAAGGGGACTCTCAGGTTGGTAAAGTGAAGCACCTGTTAGTGTTTGCAGGATCCAGGACTGCTTTACTTCAATATAAGAGCTGACCCTGTCCTCGTACAGTAGAGAAATGGCGACTAGCTTACTCGGGGGTTCTGCCCTTGAATCCTCTCTGCTTGGTACTGATTATCCAGCCATAAAACCGAGTCTGGTGTGTCTTTGTTGTTTATGGTGCCTTCATCTTCAAAAGCTGCAGATATCAGTTCAAAAGCCCTGAAGGGTTTTTACTGCCCGAACGGGGAAGCAGTACATCCCTAGGACGCTTTCATGTGGTTAAAAGGCACATTCTCAAGACAGTTCTCTTTCAGAAGCTGTTTTCAAGGGTCCGTAGGAAGCACTGGACTAGAACTCATCCGAAAACATGGGGAAATATTTCAACAAATGTTTTGACCAGTTCTGCAGTGGAGAGCTCGTTAATTGTATGGAAATGCTAACTCTTGTTAGCAAATACTGATACTTTACCGGAGATGGCACTGCAGAAAGATCTAGTCCTGTGTCTTCACAGGGGGCCTGTTGAAATGGGTGGTAGGTGGGAGAAGACGTGTCTCCTAGAATGCCTGCTAGTGGCTGGTCTCGTGGCTTCCTTCCAGCTAGCAGCCCTCCCGGGCCTGACTTCTTGTGCACTTTATACAGCAAGGGCTCCAAACGTGCCTGGAATCCAGGGACATTCCTACAGTTTGGGGGGTTAGAAGCAAGAGATTTATGGGACTTTTAAAATATATTAAAACTTTCTTCTGCCTAAAGGGAGCTTCCTTTGGTGCAGGGAGTAAATCGATGCCTAAGGCTGGCTGGGGGTGCAGAGAATGTTGCAGAAACTTTCAACACCCACCTCCCCACCCACCACCCCCCCACCCCGGTTTTCAAAATTAGAAAACTCCACCAAGAGCTCTGCCCAGACCGCTCTGCGCAGTGCAGGCTCCCAGCTCGTAGGATCTCGTGGGACACTTCATGGTCCCAGTAAGGGAAAGTGTTTTAGTTCTTGTTCTGTAGCTCTCTCTCAAAAAAACAAGCTCAGGCTTGAATCTTCTTCCCCTCCGCCCCCTTCACTTCCCACTAGACAAAAGGTTTGTACCCCCAAATCATCTCTGGAATGGCTAAAACCTTCATGTGAATACACAAAGCTCATATCTTGTCTTGGGATCTGCTTTACGAGGAAAAACCCAAACCCTGCCTTGTGTAAATGTGATACAACAAGAAAAACCTTCAGGCTCCATGTATTCAAAAGATCAACAACACTGTCTCCTCTGTACTGGTTTCCTTTAGCAGTGTTGTAGCCCTACAGAATGATCCCTTTCTGATTTGAGGTGGGGAGGAGGTGCCTATACGCCTGAGAAATTTATATGGTAATTGGCATCAGGAGTATGAAGCTACTCTAGAGGTCAATATATATGGGCTGCCTATTGGATCTCTGCAGGCAGTTGTTTAAGACCAGGATTTCCAACTTGCATTTTTTTGCCGATTGTGGTGGTGTAAAACATTCAATACTGACCTGTTATTCTGACCGTTTAAATGCTGGTTTATGGTTCTGACACTGGCTTAATGTTTCTAACTTTGTTCTTCTTTCCTCTCATGCCTCCGGGATTTCTGCTGTGGTGCCCTTTCCCTCTTTGCTCTTGCTTGTCTGTCAAGCTCACTGACTTCAGTAATTCAGTCAAGGTACAGACACTAACCGAGTCTGTCATGTAATGTTCGTGTGCGTTCAGCACCGTGTAGGAGAGCTGAATATGCCACTTAATCCATTTCAGGATTCCAGAGCCTATTTCCATCTCCTCCACCAAATTGCACCAAAGGGGCAGAAAGAAGGAGAGCCGCAGATTGATATTAACATGTCTGGTTTCAATGTAAGTACTCAGTAAGTCTTGTCTGGTTTTTTTCCCTTGTCCTTATGCTGTAAAACTGAAAGCTGGGTATAGACTTTGCAGTCTGCTTATGGCCTCTTAATCATCTGGTGATTGTCAGACTTTGAACAAATAAGATATCAGTGGGCAAACAGAGACAGACACATTTCTGGTATACAGTTAAATGAGGCTATGTTTAGACCTGGGCATTAACAGCCAGTGCAACAATTGGAGTAAGCCAAATGTCTGAGGATTCAGTCGCCTTTATGCCTGGTGATATAGTAGTGAACATGCCGAATCACGAGTTCTAATTATTATTCTAGCTGGCTACTCTAAAGCTTGAGAGTGGAGCTTTCTAACAAAGCGGGTAGATGGTGACCAGTGCGTCCATAATGCTATGGCTCATTACTACAATATGTGTTCATTGCTTTGTTTTTATTCAGTCCGGTTAGTAAATGCCCCATGCCTCCTGAAAGCAGGCGGACTTGTGTATTCAGTCCAGCAAAGGCAGTGGTCAGGAAGAAGTTCCTGCTTTTTATAGTTGAATGACATCCTCAGAGTTTGCTGGTTATTCATGCTTCTGTCTCCCCCCCCCACAGGAGAAGGATGACTTGAAGAGAGCAGAATACATGCTTCAGCAGGCAGACAGACTGGGCTGCAGACAATTTGTTACCCCGGCCGATGTTGTCAGTGGTAATCCCAAACTGAACTTAGCCTTCGTTGCAAATTTGTTCAACAGGTATCCGGCGCTTACCAAGCCGGAAAATCAGGACATCGATTGGACACTACTGGAAGGTAATAAAACGTCTCTCCTATCATGATGTTTGAAGGAAAAATACCTAATGGAAATGTTTTGTACCACAAAAGGCTGTTAGCGTTCTGATGAGCCATCAGGCTTTGAAGAGTGGTAGTAACGAAAGATTCAGCACTGTGGTATTTCATTTTCAGTGATGCTGTTTACCAATGGATTTTAGATGTGGCGTGTGCATGTGACCAACCCGTCTTGCATATTGGCACAGGGGTCAGATACCAGGCTCTACACTGAAGTTTGAATGTAGAGTCACATATAATGTGCTTTAACAAGACTGCTCAACCCCCACGCCAGTGCTGAGAGGCTGGGAAGGTAGGAACCCATGTGTAGATGGGTTACCTGCAACACTGAGACGTTGCTTTCAGAGGCATCACTGAAAGTACTGGGCTGCCTGGTTCTCAGCCATTTATTATTAATGTTAAACTCTCACTGCTGCGTATTCTCACCTGGGATATTGCACCTCTGACAGGTGGTGCATACGTCGCAATCCATTTTATTGACCCTAAACTCCTTAACTTCCCAAATCCTAGTTAGATCTTTCAGCATTGAGAAAAGATGTCCAGGTAGCTGCCCTATAAGTGGGTCCTTTATGAATCGTTATGGAGGCAACTGTTTTTCAGCCTTAAAAATAAGCTACCCAGTGCAGAGCTTCCTGTCAGGGCAGGTGGGATGCTCGGTGTCCCGAAGGCAGAGTTCTCTCCAGATTGGTGAGAGGCACCCGTACAGGCACTATAATGTCTGTCTTCTTTAACGTAGGAGAGACACGTGAAGAAAGGACCTTCCGTAACTGGATGAACTCTCTCGGTGTGAATCCACATGTAAACCACCTGTATGGGTAGGTCTTCTGCATCCTTCTTCCACTAGAGCAGTTGGCTTTTAGTCAAATGCATCTTCAGTTCTTAATCGACCAAAAAAGAAACCTGACATTTTAAATGAAGTAAAATAGGTATTTGAACCTGTTCAGCTCTTCGATTGTGTTTAATGATATGTTAGGGCACCTAGAGCCTTGGATACGTCTTTTTCTTTTTTTTTTAAATTAAAACTACCTAAAACAGGTGCTCCTCAGTAAAATTGCAAGCCTAGTCACTATATTAGCTGCCAGTCACTCTGGAGGTGCACTGGGATCTAGATTTGCCTTATGACAACCAGGGTTTATCTCCCCATGTCAGAAGGTGGGAGAAGTTTTTGATATTTTACTCTGGGGTGGTTGGTTGCTTCTTTTTTTTGCACTGTTGTAACATAATTAATCATAACGTTAAACGTAAACCTAAGGAAAGTCAAGGTGTGCTTCACTCTCCGAACACCAGGACTAACCAATGCTAATCCATCCTAGTGACCTGCAAGATGCACTGGTAATATTACAACTGTACGAAAAAATCAAAGTTCCTGTTGACTGGAATAAGGTTAACAAGCCACCGTACCCCAAGCTTGGTGCAAACATGAAGAAGGTGAGAACTTTAGGTTACGGTAAGAACAATAAGCCTGGGTTAGAAATGTAACATTTGGAAGCCTCGTTATAGGTACATTTCTAATTTTTTTTTGTTCTTGTACATTTTTTTTCCCCTGTGCGTGAAGCTTGAAAACTGTAACTATGCAGTGGATTTGGGAAAGCATCCGGCCAAATTCTCTCTGGTGGGCATTGGTGGACAAGATCTGAATGATGGAAACCAAACACTGACGCTAGCTTTAGTCTGGCAGCTGATGAGGAGGTACAAAGCTTGTTTAAAATATCGAAACGTTGTGAATGAAGCATTGGAGTGTAACATGGTATATCCCATGCTCACGGCTCTCCCTCTCTCGGTGGGCCAGACCATAGATGCAGATCTGACAAAATACTTCTAGAGCTCGGAACTTTTAGAATTTTTGCGCCTCTTTCCACCCCCCACCCCCCAAAAGGGGGGGAACCGCAACAAATTTCAAAGTTTTTTTGAAACTTTTAAATTTTTTGTTCTGAAATTGTAGGTGTAAAAAGCCTCCTCCCTCTTCCCCTCCTCCCCCGCTTTTCTTTTTTAAAAAGGAAACAAAGTGGGATTTTTTCCCACTAAAATGAAAAACTTAATGACAAATTCTTTACTAAATGGAAAAACCTAGTTAAGTGTAATAAATTCCTGGAGAATTGCTTTTTAAACCCAGCTCTAAATGATTCTAGTAAGATACAAAACTGAAAATATGCACTGTACAGATAAAATGAGGCCACTTAATAACATTCAGTATTCTAGCCAATATTTTCATTAACGACTTGGATATTGGAGTGGAGAGGATCCTTATAAAAGTTGCAGAGGACACCAAGCTGGGAGGGGTTGCGAGCACTTTCAGGGACAGGATTAGAATTAAAAGGACCTTGAGAAATTAGAGAATTGGTCTGAATTCAACAAGATGAAATTCAATAAAGGCAAATGCAAAATTACAAATTGGGGAATTACTGGCTAGAGAGTAATTCTGGAAAGGATCTGGGAGTTCTGGTGGATCACAAATTGAACGAGTCGACAACGTGTGGTGCAGTTGTGAAAAGGCAAGTGTCATTCTGGGATGGATTCGGAGTGTTGTGTATACGACACAGGAGGCAATTATCCTGCTCTGCTCGACACCGGTAAGGCCCCAGCTGGAGTTCTGTGTCCAGTTCTGGGCACACGTTGTAGGCAAGATTTGGAAAAATTGGAGAGTATCTAAAGGAGAGCAACCAAAATGATAAAATGTTTAGGTAAACTGACCTATGAGGGAAGGTTTTTTTTGTTCTTTTTGGTTTTTTTTAAAAAGAGGCACCTTTAGTCTTGAGACAATAAGAGTGAGAAGGAATCTTCTAAGTCTTGAACTATGTTAAGGGCAAAGAGACAGGATCAATTGTCCTACCTTCTTGTTATCCATGTCCACTGAAGTAATGGGCTTAATCTGCAGCAGGGGAGATTTAGGTTAGGTATTAGGAAAAAGTTTCTAACTCTAAGGGTAGTTAAGCACTAGCAATAGGCTTCCAAGGGAGGTTGTGGAGTCCCCTTCATTGGAGGTTTTTAAGAATGGGTTAAACCAGTGATTCTCACCCTATTTATCATTGCGGGCCACATATGCGTTACCTGGGCGGCAGGTTGAGAACCACAGCTCGCCCTACATTTCTGTGATTAGCTCTAAAGAATTTTATCTGCCCTTTTAATAATGCAAAGCTTTAGGTGTGTTACCCATGTCAATCACAGTGCAGTCACTAACTTCATCTGAACTGATGGTGACTACACAGCTTAAAAAGTGACTAAATACATGGGATCAGTTCAGTATTGTTCAGGGTGTCATAACTGGTGGGGCACATTGAGAGGAAGTTAGACAGAATCCTTCTCTTCCCTTGTGCACCAAAGGTAACATAGAGCAGAGGCTGAAGTCAGGACTCCCAAGATGGGTCTGCTATTGTAGGTTGCTTTGTTTTGGCTCAGTAGCCACCCACCCCTATGCTGAATCCTATACTGCATTGAGACCATGGCTTTCTTCCTGAACCATATCTACCCTGCGCTGTAAGGAACCTGTCTCCCACTCATTCTCAGATACACCCTGAATGTTCTCGAGGACCTTGGTGATGGTCAGAAAGCAAATGATGACATCATAGTAAACTGGGTGAACAGGACACTGAGAGAAGCTGGCAAGTCAACCTCCATTCAGAGCTTTAAGGTACAGGGCTCCTTTTTCCAGTGGGAGGGGGACTGGCATCTCCTTTGCAATGCGTTGTGCTGCAGTGTTGGCCACAGACTTGGGCAACTCCATTGCAGGCTGTTGGGGAGAGGAGATTTGCTGCCTGCAAACCAGTTACTGTTTGTTTAGCACAGTCTAAGCACTTTGTCGCAGCTAAGCCGAGTAATAATGGTAATATGGCCTTGTAACTGGCTCGGAAAGGGTCCTGTGGGGACTAATTATTAGTAGATGGTAATAATTTTGTGACTGTTAAAAAACCCTTAGTTTTGTTACCCATTCCGCAATCAATTCCGCTGTTGTGGAATCGGAAGCCAGACTTGCTGAATCCTCACCGTATGTCACTGTGTATCCTTCTAGGACAAGACTATCAGCAGTAGCTTGGCAGTGGTGGATTTAATTGATGCCATACAGCCTGGCTGTATCAACTATGATCTGGTAAAGACGGGGGACTTATCAGAAGATGACAAACAGAATAATGCTATGTAAGTGTCTTCGCCTTCCGGCTGCAGATGGGTGTGCTCCAAAACCCGTGTTCTCAATCTTTTGCCATACTGGGACTGTCCAGTGACACTGTCCCGCTTAGCCTATCAGAAGGGCAGGCTTCTTGTGATGCCGGCTTTTGGAAGGAATAGAGAACTGCTTGAACAGTTCCTAGTAGCGTGATCCTCTTTCCAATAGCAGATAGCCCTGTGAACAGAGCAGATTCTCTCCAGTTTGGTTCAGATTGATTTAATAAATACTTGGCCTGTATCTCAATATTTGATATTTGAACTCTTAGACACATGGGTCACTATGGTGAGTCTGGTTCCTGGTGAGATCAGCACGAGTCTTCTTCAAAATAAGTTTCCAGTGGGAGTACTGAACTGGAAAGTTGAAACTTGCTTTCCATTAAGATTCTGTAATAAATGTAACAGCAAACTTTCAGCACTCTGCTTGCTTGAATATTGATAGAAAGCAAACACAAGGAGCATGAACAGAAGGCGATAGTTCAGAAACTTAACTGTTCACCAGTAAGAGTTAGTATTTACTTATCTCTAAGGAATATTAAATATGCAGCGAATAACTCAAGGTATATGTATTACACTTTCTCATTAACGGTTTGTAGAATGGACTTAGGTTCAAAATATCAAGTAACGTGTATATTAAAAACTGCTAATTCTCTGTAATAAGATTATTTTAAAACCAGTTGCTCTACATTAAAAATGCATGTATAAAACAAATCTACTTGCCATTTCTAAACAATCACACCTTGAAATCGGAGTTAATACCTTGTTGTTAAACTGTGTGTTAGTGATCACTGAAATCACGCTGCAAAGGCTGGCTCTTTGGCTAGCAAGTTCAGGTAAAGGGAGGATTTGAAACGTTTACATGTACTCATTTCTCTTGACTGCTGAATAGGTACGCGGTGTCCATGGCCAGAAGAATTGGAGCCAGAGTATATGCTCTTCCAGAGGACCTTGTGGAGGTGAAACCAAAGATGGTTATGACCGTGTTTGCCTGTTTGATGGGCCGAGGAATGAAGAAAGTGTAAGATGCTGAGACACGTGCAAAAATCCCAACCTTCCACCCCAGTGCATGACTCGCCGATCAGCTGTGTCCGGGATGAAATGCTGTTGGCCTAAGAACTGTTGAAGTTTCAAGGACTCTCAGTTTTGCTTTGCAAGACTAGAACATTAACAACATTCTCAGGGAGAGGAGTTTTTAACCAACAGATTTGCTCTTTTCCCAGAATGGAAGTTTGATTTAAAGTGCTCACGGAAATGCATTCATATCAGAGCAGCATCTTAAAAAATGCTGCACTGGACCTATTTCTCAGATATTCCGTGTTTTTCTTCTGAGGGTTGCTAAGGTGGTTGGCATGAATCTTAATAGAAACAAATCTCACTTTCTATCTAAAAGACAGTTTAACTTGCGTCTTGTGGTCAAATCTTGTGTGTTCTGGGTTTGAGCTTTTATTCCTTGCCTCTGTAACCATAAAGTTACAGAAGAAGCTGAGATCTGTAGCACAATTTATAAAGTTAAATGAGAAAATTGTATTTCTGAAGATCAGTCTTCCTGCAGTGTTCTCTCTACATGGTGCTTTTTTATACACATAACAAATATTTTGATTGCTTCACAAATAAAGCATAGCATTTTTTTTTCTTGCTACCTTTATTTAAAGGTCTTTCAAGATAGACTACATTTGAGACTACCACCATAAAACTCAGTCTCTCTGGCAGTAGTGGACATCTGATGGCATCATTAAATCTGAGAATCAAAATGAATGCATTTTTGTACGCATCTTGGTTCAATTTTGTGTGCACCTAGAAAATAATTTTTACAAATCCTGCATGTAAACTTCTATTACTCTTTTATTTAAAATTCTGTTGGGAATAACACATTGCAGGGCGGCTGTGAAGGGAAACGGCAAATGTTACAAACAGCAGGGTTAAGTAATCTGAACTGCAAAGTGCCGAGACACACAACTATTTTTTACAAATATGCAGGAAGTGGTGTCACCAAAGAAGGAAGGAGCTGTATCCATAGGAGTTAATGTACTCTTGCTTTGGCAAGCTGTTTGCTATATTTTGAGATCATATTGCTATTCTGAGCTATTCAAATGATGTAATATGGTGGCAAAGCATTAGTTGAAATAAAAACATTTAAATACAAGCATCTTTTTTTGCATATTTAATCTGATTCACACTTGTCAGTCTCTCCTTATTGACCATTCAATTTTTCGACTTACTTCCATGGTTTGGACTTGTGGGATTTTTGTGCTGAGCCTTTGGTTTGCTTTCTGGGAGTGGCGTAAGAACTATTTTTTTTCCACCTCTTCCCCTTTTGCTCAGTAATGTTGGGGGCAAGGAGGGTTGACAGTAATTGCTTGATCTCAAACTAGCTACATTGTGAAAACTTTGTTAGTTATAACTGTGTTCGTTTCTTGTTTAAAACGACCTGCAAGGGGAATGCTATCCCATCCAACTTTAGTGTCCTTATCCACCTTGATCCTTCCATAAAGGATACTCAAGGCACTCACCATTTGAAATCTTATGTGGCTGTTTCCCACTCCAGTGTGCCTACCCAGCATGTGCCCTTCCGGAGATGTCACAGCTACCACTGAACCCTCTTGAATTAGGGAACTAGTTCATAGGTCACAGAGGCTGGGTAAATGCTGTTTGGGGACTAGTAGTACCTCATCCCAAAGGGTGTAATAAGGCCAAATAATAAGGAGAAAGGAAACAGGACCTTGGATCTGGCCTCCCCTGTTTGGTAAAATGGGGCTTTGGTTCCGTCCTCTCCTGTTTGGTAGCTGCTTGGCCAGCCCTGCAATCTAACTTCTCACAGGGGTTGGTGGAGCTGTAACATCGCCAGCACGGTGCATGCCACGCATTCTGCAACATCATGGAGAAGTCAATTGTGCAGCCTGATGTTGTGAGACCTTAAAAGAAATTGGCTTTTGAGCAGAGACTGGATACTGTCGTAAGTCAAGCATTGGCATGTTGATCCACATGGCTGGCGTGGATGCAAATTTGTTAATTCAGTTTGCAAACACTTTTGATGATAATCTGTACTTCATGCAAGCTCTTCATAAGCATCATTAACGAGGTGGTTAAAGTCTGTGCCTTTAAGAATGAATTCAGTGACAGATTAACCATAGCCCCACTTCCACATTGCAATATAAAACTGTTCAGAGGGCAGGTTGGACTAACTTTTGTTTTAATTATCAATAGTTGTCAAAGCTGTTTGCGAGAAGATCTTTGCTCCAGGCCTGGCCAGCATGCCACATGGTTTAAGTGCACACAGATACCTAGACCTCTGTCTTTTAGCTTTTGTGAGTTTTCATTCATCATTAAGGCTGCAAGCTAGTTCGCAGAATTTTGGCAACACGTGAGGCCCTTGCTTTGCTATGGAGCGTACTGTGCTCAAGTAAATATTTCCTTATGGGAAGTCCAGGCGATGATGATTTGGAGATCATGATGGGGAGCAGTATTGATGTGATGCACTTTATCTGCGATTACATGTTTAACTTCCAGTATGGGAGCATCTGGTTCTGGTTTGTCTAAGAAGTTGCCATCCTGATGGTCTCAGGGGAGGGAGATGTGCCCTGTCAGGGCTGTTTTCTGTGTGCAGTCTGCTGTTCGCTTGTTTGGTTTTTTGCAATACTGGCTTTATATTATGAATATTATTGTGTAAACTGCCTGATAAGGCTGTCCAAATATTTTCAGTTCTTGGTGAAAGATGACAACATTTTTTCTGTCTAGATGATTTTGTTTCTCAAGACTTGCTGCGGCAAGTAACTAGGCTTTAGAGCCGGCCTGGAGATTCATCTAGGAAGAGTTCTTTGCAGAGTCACATTTGTTATGCTTGGACCTTGTCATGAGGAAGCCTTTGCAACTCCTCTCTGGAATTATTTGTAATAACGCTGCTGACGTCTTCTAGCTAATGTATTGGGAAGCGGTGGCATTTGCTAGGTATTCGTGGGTATAAATGCTGTCTGACCAGTAAGCATTCTAACCTCTCCAATTTTTTACTTTGAAACATGTATCCTGTCTTGTCTTTTTTATTTCTTAATTACTGGTTTTCTCTCTCTATTCCCGCTGTTCTTTAGCGGTATCCACACCCACAAAAGATGATTCGAGGGCTCAGCTTCACTAAGTACTGAATTAACTTCTGGACTTGAGCTGCAGATGAGTGACTCCAGTGAATCCCTGTAATGTGGTTAATCCGCCTGCATTCCTGTCAGATTTATAATTGTGTAATGGAGACGGCAGGGCCGTATGTAAAGGGAAACCAGTTCAAAGTAAGAAGCATGTCTGCTTTCAAAGGGCCATGCGAAGCAGCAAATGTCCAGGCAGCTTTTTGAAGCAAAGTGCGTATGGTTAAGTGTGATGCACCTATTGAGAAATGTCACCATTTTGTGAGGTACATGGGCACGAATAGTGTGAGCATTTCCTCGCCGATGTCTGTCTATCCTGGTTTATGTCCCCTGCATCCTCAATCACCGAGTCTACGCTGTGACTGCAGACTGCCAGCAGGGGCAGTGCGGGCAGCATTTTTTGTATGTTGAGAAGGTGAAGTCAATAACAAGACCTGCAGCAAAGCCCAACACATCCCAGGTCCGTTGCTCAATGAGGGATCCAGCATGATCACTGAGGAGGAGGCTAGACCAAAGCCCAGAGAACAGGGAGTTGTGGGTGGAGAGACCGTAGTACTCGAAGGCTTGGCCTGTGAGTTCTGTCTGCCGAGGTCCAGGCCTGTTTCTGAGCTGTGGGAACTGTGCTTGGCCTAGAGGAGGGCCTCACACGGTCTCGACTGTATGTGTTAATGGGAAAGTGAGCCCCAAACTCTGAGCATGTAGAAGGGCCGCAGTAAGTGAGGGCTTGTCTCTCCTTATGGCCATAAGCTGGGGGACCGAGTGCTGCAATGCTGTGCTCCTGGGAGCAGCACGTGGCCAGGCACTTCCAACAGAGGAGAGCACGCCCGGGGTTTGTCGTTCTTTGCAGCAAAACAGAAAAGAATTCCTGGACGCTACAGGTAGAGCCCAGGTTTCATCCCCAGTGCTGAAAAATCTTACCCTGAACCTCTAAAATCCATTTAGCCACGAAAGGCCTTGGACTATCCCAGCTTAAACGGAAGTTAGGCACTGTCTGTCTCTCTGCTCGGTTTGAATGCCTGAAAACATGTTCCTCTTTCAGATGGCTGGGAGGTGAATACAATCCCTGAGCAGCTCCAGTTACACGGCTTTCCATAAATGCTACGATTTGTGCCTCCGGAGAGAGGCCATTCTCAGATGCGTTTCTGTTCGATCAATCAGAACGTTTACAGCAAATGTTCTCAAAGACCAGTGACCAGCTGAGATAAGTGAGCGAAACTCCTGGCTCCTAACGTGGTGTTGTGGGGGTTGGTTTGGTTGCTAGCTGACGCATGTGAGTTACCCTCCATAAGTGAAGTTCTGGTTAGAAAAGCACCTTACTGGATTAATTCGCTATCTGTTTGTATTATGCCATTGTCTATAGACCCAGCCAGGGCCCCGCTGGGGTAGGTGCTGTCCAGGTGGGTGAAACAAAGACCGTCCCAGAGCCAGCGATCTCATGCTACAAGTTTATGGCCAGAAACAACAAACAAACGGGGAGAGAGAAGGCAACATTATCAGTGTGATTTTGGATTAGCATAGTGCGGTGGCTGGGAGATGCGCCATTCCTGGGTGGTATCTAACAGCCACCAGCAGCTGGTTGTCGATCTACTTTCATTACGTTGTAGTGCTGGACAGCTGGGTTAGACTGCTGAGCAGGGGGCTGGCAGCGGGAGGGAACTCAGCAGGCCGGCAGCAGGCCGGCAGGTGCTCACCCGGCACTGGCAGCTGTCCAGGAAGAATAAACGCAGAGCTAGTCTGATCGCAAGTCAGCTCAGTGAAGATCAGCATTCCCTGCGTAGGGAATGGAAACACACTTCAGAGACTGGCACTGGAAGAGGGGAGAGGTCCTTAAACTGGATTGTCCGTCAGCAGAACCCACCTCAGCCACAGTCACCATTGGTAGGGATGGAGGCATCAGGTGGTAATAGCAATGAATAGGGGGATGGTCTATAGATTGGGTTGCTGCTGCTGCTGCTGTTGGAATGGGGTCTGACGGGCGGCCCCCGCCCCAGCTAGCCTGCGTGCGGGCAGCTACAGACGTGATATGGTAGGAGTCCAGGTGCAATTTCCAATCAAACTGAAGACATCGGTCATGAACTCTGCCAACTCTTCTACCCTGTGTTGAGGGCGAGAGATCCTGGGCTTGGGAACGCAATGCAGACAGGCTTCTGCAGACACCCCGGGCCCAGTGGGAAAGGACCCGACTGGTGTGTTGAACGTACGTTAAACCGTTCCCGTGCTGAAGGAATAAACCTGAAGACGAGGGCTCTGGACTCTCGGTGCTGGCCGGTGTGCCCCAGCACAGAGGTGGTGAGTTAACCCGCTGGCTTAATCTCTAGACACAGGGGTGCTCACCCGGTCGGGAAGCCAGTCTAACACCGCTCTGGACCACATTTCTTTACAGTCATTAACCAGTGTGACTGAAAGTACCTAGGGGGAAATTCACTGCGGTGCTGAGGGGCAGCATGAGGCCTGGGCGCTCTTCAGACTGGCGAATAGCACTGAAGTGGTGGATAGCTCCTGTCATGTCTCTACTCCCGGCCTTTCTCCCCAGGGGCCGGGTTCACCCATGGAGAAGTGATGGCCCAAGTCTCTGAGTCACTGCAGGGCTGTTGCCCGTCTCTTCCCAGCCACCACCTTTGCCCTTGTGCTGCACGGTAGCTTGGAAGCTCCACTTCCGCCGTCTACTCTTGGCACTAGTATTAGGCACTCGGGTGCCCCCCTGCCAGGTGGGGCAGTGAAAGCAGCAAAACAGCCCTAAATATTCGTTTCCTTCCACTGCACCACAGCTCTCGTCGTTTCTGTTTTTGCAACATCACTTTTACTTTCCTTCTAAGGCACGAAGCTGCAGTTGATGCTGCTAAGTGCTCTTAGGTCTCCAGAAAGAGTCTGGGTTGCCAGACAGCTATTCCTAGCGTTCGGTCAGTCCTGCCAAGACTCCAGCCCATCCCTGGGGTAAAAGCCTCTTTAACCTTGACCTGCACGTTGGAAGCTGCAAGTGTGTTTTTGTTGTCAGCTGTTGTATAAAATCTGTGGAATGTTCGGGCAGAATCCTACGTCCCCTCTAATCTCTACTTCCTAGGTATTGGAGTTACTAGTTTGTTAGAGTTATAAATGGTAGCTGCAAGAGGGGGAGGGGGAATATATACCGGCATCTGCTTGCCCACTGGGCACGTAATAGGAGCAAACGGCTTGTCACATCACCCTGGACACTTGCCCAGCGTGAAGGGTGGTTACTGTTGGCACGTTGCTGCACACTTTGCAAAGTAGTCGCTCCTAGGGGGTGTGAGAGACTGTGCTGGACAACAGATGGAAGAACCCCCCCTGAAGTGGCTGGAGATAAATGTGCTGACATGTCCCTAGGGTGATGGTAAGTGGGGTGGAAATAAAATATTTACTAACTCATCTTCTGCTTTTCTTAATTCAGCCACACATTAGCGCTCGCTAACAGAGCTGGGGAAAGGCAGTGCAGTGCCTCAGACGGTTGCTCACAGTGGCTCAGGAAGAGATGAGTCACTTAAAAACATCAAAACCCTCCTTTTACTTAAACCAGTGGCTCTCAAACTGTTGTCCTGGCGACCCCTTTCGCACAGCAGGCCTCTGAGCGCGACCCCCCCAATAAATTAAACACACTTTTCAATATATTTAACACCATTATAAATGCTGGAGCCAAGTGGGGTTTGGGGTGGAGGCTGACAGCTCACAACCCCCCATGTAATAACCTTGCGACCCCCTGAGGGGTCCTGACCCCCAGTTTGAAACCCCCTGACTTAACCCTTCGTCTCTTACCTCCAGCACGCTGCGCTATGGCTTCTTGCTGCCAGATGGCCCCTTGTCTTCTCCCCCTTGTGAGGTGGGGGTGGGGGGTGTCTCACACTTCTAAGGCTCTAGTCTCCTCAGGGAAGAGACTAAGCGGGGCACCTTTCCATGCCCCCGGGCTGCTTTCTGCGACACTAGAATCACCCCTGTACTGTCCTGCTAGACAGCCCTTGTGCTCCTGTTAGCCGGCGATTCTCCCAATGCAGGTTTTATTCTAGCGTGTCCATTATGTCCTGCCCCCCGCCCCCAGTGGAACCCGCATTTGTCCCCATGGGCAGGCTCTGCTCCCCCCAGCTCTGTGGCGATGGGGGCCGTACAGTGCAGGGAATAAAACCGCTCCGGAGCCCTTCGATGGGATCCCAGCGGGTCCGGGTTCAGCTCAGGAAAGGAGCGTGATGCAATTACTTACCTCCAGGATACCTCAGCGCACGTGCTCTGGCCTTTTGAGTTAGAACTCAGGTGATTTCTCATTCTTAAATGGGAATTCGCTTGAAGAACCCATCAAGTCTCTTTGTTTTTGGCACCACCAAGGGGCAGCCGTGTGTACTCCAATAAATATGAGCCCCAAACAAATGCCTCCAGAAAAGAAAGCTCTGACTTTAAATGACTGCAATATAAAAACCCTTTACTCACCCCTTTTAGTTGCCTGTCATCCAGTGCTGCACACACCGAGCTGAAGGAATCGCTTTGTGGATCTGGAAGTTAAAAGAACTAGGAGCAACATAAGGTTGTAGAGAACCATTAATGCCAGATCATTCAAATTGGACTTTCTTGTGGATTGAAACGCAAGGGAAATGAAGGCAAATGCTGACCAGCCATGTGCTATATGGGGAGAGGGTCTAGGGGTGAGTTGCAGGAATCTGAAATGGGCTCAAGCAAACTGCAGCTTCCTCCTCTTCCCACAATTCTTCTGCCCAGAAAATCCTCCCCCTGCTTTTCATTACCTGTGTGCGGTGACCTGGCGTGCTGTCATGCAGCAGACCCATAGGTAACCCACGTACAGCCGTCTGTAAAGGCAGATGTTTATTATGGCCCAATAGTGGCAGAAATGTCCTGGGAGGATGAAAAGGACCAGAGCAATGAACCCGGAGAGCTTTGATACTCACAGCAGAGCAGGAAAACAAAAATGTCTGAAAGCAAATGGGAAATGAGGGTTTTTTAAAGTGCCGTAGAGGTTTTATTTGGCTGTGAGCGTTGAAAGTGAAATTAAACTGCTAACCTCTAATGTCATTGCTTGGCTGCATCCCAGCTCCGCTCTTTCAAATCCTATTTCGCTGTCCCCTCACCACCTCTCCTAGGCAAAGCACCCTTGGAATGTCACAATGAGAACCTACATTTCAAATGGATTTTCAAGTGGTTTACGTGGGAGCATCCAGTTGCTTCACTTCTCCAGAGAGGAAGAGTCAAAACAAGAGCTGGTTGAAAAATATAGGGACTCATTTCTGCAATTTTTTTTAACATAATAAAAAATTCTTGTCTGAATTTGTTGCGGATTTAATTTGAATTTTCCCCAGATTGATTTGAACCCATTATTCAAAATACCTTTTTTTCCCTTTCCCCCTGTGAGTGTGAAGGAAAAGTGCCAAGAGTAAAATACAAAAAACGGACATTGGAAAAATATTTTTCATTTTCGTTCCATCTGAATTGCAATGAAAATGTTTCTTTCTTCACAACGAGCCCTGTTGGTGCCAGGATATCAGAGAGACAAGGTGGGGCAGGGAATCTCTGTTGGTGAGAGGGACAAGCTTTCGAGCTGCACACAGCTCTCCTCAGCTCAGTGCCACAGCTAAACACCAGGCGCAACAGACTCTTTAGCATAAGTAGCGAACACACATTGCAAGGTGAAGTGGCCCATTAATACCTCTCCGGTCACAGAAGGAGGGTGGGGGGGGGAGAAAGCTGTGCGGTGGGAGGGGGTTAAGTGGGTAACAGATTGTTGTAATAAGCCATAAATCCAGTGTGTCTGTTCAGCCCATGATTTTTAGTATCTAGCAGAGTTATGAATTTAAGCTCCCAGGCTCATCTTTTGAAGGTGTTTGGTGCAGATTTCCCTGGAGGACGAGGACTGAGAGGTCAGATGTAGAGTGATCGCTTGGGAAAAGTGTTCACCCACGGGTGACAGGGTGTTTTTGCCTTTATCATTTTCCGGTGTGAGCTCATTCGAGAGCGCAGTGATTGTCGGGTTTCACCCACACAGGAGCTATTGGGGCATTGAGTGCACTGGATGAGGTACCACACATGTTGGGATAGGCGTGTCTAGGACCCATGGATCTTAAAAGGTGTGTTGTGGGGGTGTTGATCACTGTAGCAGCAGAGATGCGTCTGCAGGTTTTGCATCTGTTGTTCTGGCTGGATCTGGTGCCGTTTGGAATTAGTGTGTCCTTTAATTGGAACCCAAATCACCAGAGTCCCAGTCCTGTGCCCCATGTCCCATGCTCTGGACTGAGCCGCCGCTCAGGAACGTGTACAAACCCTGTCTGTAGCTCCTGCCATATTCCAAATAGTGACTCTTTACTATCCAATCCTCACACTGACGGGTTGGGCTGTACTCACAAACAAAGGGCAACATCTGGCCTCCCCAGGCATGTCTTTGGGTCTCGCTGAGGGGGGGATGAATTTCAAAAACTTAACTATTCCCTTGAGTCCAAATACAATTTTAAACTGAATGTGTAAATCCTGCCGCTTTGGTTGCAGTGGTTTTAGTTTGGGAGGCAGCCGGTTCAGTCATTGCACCCCTCTGTGTTGTCATCCCTTCTCCCACCCAGGCAGACTCCATGTCCTGCCCTCCCCGATGGGTCAACAGTTTCAAGAAGAGATGCCACATGACTCGAGGTGTTAATGGCCATTCTCTCTAAGTGTGTGTGAGAGAGGGCAGGATGGGGTGGGGATGTGAGGGCTCTCATCACGCTCTGTTGTCGTCCATGGAAGATCAGACTTGTTCATCAGCTGCTGTTTCTCATAAATAGGCAGGACCATGTGCAGGAGAACGATTGGTGCCACATGCTAACGACTGGCGACTGCAGACCTCCAACTCTGGATCTCTCTGGCAATGGGGGATCTTCCGATGTTCATAAAGCATTCGCTCGTAGCCGGTTACATTGTGTATCATGTTGAGTCTAAACACCCCAAATGAGCTATCAATTGGAAAAAGTAATTCTGTGTCTGCTTTTCTGTGCAGACTTGTGGAGGTGAAGGAGTTCCGGCTTTGCGATGAGTCTAAGCAGATCCTTGACCTATAGAAGTCGGATGCAAGGTCCAAAAAGAAAAACAACCGAGAATGGCCCTATATTATGGCTGGGTTTAACAAACAAGCCTCAGGTTATTGAAAGCAAGGCCAGTGCTGCCAACGCATGGATCGATAGCACTGAAATCAGCTGAGTTTGCTACCATCAGTTAAACAATTTAAAACTGAAATTAGACTGACATGTTCTTTCTTCTCCTTTCCCCACGTGCTGCTCCAGGCAGTAGCCCTGTGACTGCTGTTCTTCGGGCCAGTACAGACTGGGTGCACTGTAACAGAGGGTCACAGCTGATTGGTACTGGAGAGCTGCCTGTGGGATGGGGTGGGCCATGCTAGTCTCCTGCGGATGGTCCTGTTATTGCAGCCACCCTGTTTGCAGAGAAGGCACGCGGAAGGGGGTGGCATACCGGGGGGTGGCAGTAGGCAGCAAAGGGAAAAGTGTTCTGAAAACATGTTTACTATTGATCTTCCGACAGAGCTTGGTGTTTATCTGTAATGCGGTAGCAGCTAGGGGCCCTAATCATGGCCCAAGACCCTGTTCCTGTAGGTGCTGTAAGAACACAGAACTAACGGATTGTCCCTGGCCCCAGGGACACAGGTAGCTGGATGAGGCTGTGCAATGGGTGCAGTGTCCTTTAGCTGCAGGAATCTTCCCTGCTAAGATGAGCAAATCACAAGGAGAACAATAATCATAACTGGGATGACCCGCATGTTATAGCCCCATTGGGACACCAGGGGGAGCTGGGCCTTAATTTTTCTGGGGAAGGCTCAGTGTGTTCCTGGAGCTGCGGCCTGACCGTGCGACTGGCTTTGTACGGCAGTGGTAGGAGGCTGCTGCTAAAAAGTAGCATCTTGTTTATCCAAACCATGGACACAACCCTGCGGATCAGCCTGCATCGGGGTCGGCACCTTTCCGAAGTGCTGTGCTGAGTCTTCAGTTATTCACTCTCATTTAAGGTTTCACGGGCCAGTAACACATTTTAACATATTTAGAAGGTCTCTTTCTATGTCTATAATATAGAACTAAACTATTGTTGTATGTAAAGTAAATAAGGTTTTTAAAATGTCTAAGAAGCTTCATTTAAAATTAAATTAAAATGCAGAGCCCCCCAGACCGGTGGCCAGGACCCGGCAGTGTGAGTGCCACTGAAAATCAGCTCACGTGCCGCCTTCGGCACACGTGCCAAAGGTTGCCTACCCCTGGCCTACATGGTAAACCCCTTCAGCAGCTTGCTGGGTGAGGTCTCAAAGGCCTGGGGAGGACGGTTTCTACCAGATCTGCTCTCGCTCAAGCAGAAGTTGTGGGCTCAATGCAGAAATTCCTGGGTGAAGTCCTGTGGCCTGGCTAATGCAGGAGGTCAGATGAGATCAGCATAACAGTCCCTTCTGGCCTGAGAGAGAGAGAGAGAGAGAGTGTGTGTGTGGCAACAGCAGGAGCCTAATGCCAGGGCCGGCTCCAGGTTTTGCCGCCCCAAGCGGCGAAAAAATCAAATCAAATCAGTGACACTTTGGCGGCAGCTCAGCCGCGCCACTCTGTACTTCGGCGGCAGGTCCTTTGCGCCCTCTCTTCCTCTTCAGCAGCACTTCTTAGCTGTCTCAGGTTGGCCCAAGGAGCTTGCAGTCTAGACAGAGGAAGTGACTCACTCAGGGTCGCGCAGCAGGTCTGTATCAGAGCTGGGAGTTTCACCCAGGTCTCCTGGCTCCCAGTCCAGTGCTCCAGCCACTGGGCTGCACTGCCTGCCAGGTAACTCACTGAGCAGGTTCAGGCTGGGCAGTCAGGGAACACAATCCAGCTGTGAAATCGTGCGACTTAATGTACGAATTAGCAGCAAATTAAGGATTTTAGAGCTGTCTTTTTCCAGCCCAGCCCTGCTACATGGGAGCAATAATCGGAGTATCGAACAGCGGAGTTGGCAAGTAGCCGTGGAAGTGCAAAGTTGTTGTGCTCCCACTTTGACTTCCCAGTTGAGATGTTTCCCTCTTTGCAATCCAGCTGGAAGAGCGGCGATGGAAGCCTTCTGCTCTTGCAGTGCACTGTCACTGCGTCTGCATCCTGGAGGAGACCCCCTGGCTAGTCTGCTGGGCGCAGTGAGGGGTAAGGGGGTGTTGACAGCAATTCTGCAACATGGAACTAGTCACAAGATCCTCAGTCGAGAAACTGCCAACAGCCAAGATTCCCGACTGACCGAGGAAACGGTTGTTTAGCTTGAGTTCAAGTCGAACATTTGATCTTTCTCTTTTTCTTGC
Source organism: Mauremys mutica (assembly GCF_020497125.1). Lineage (NCBI taxonomy): Eukaryota > Metazoa > Chordata > Testudines > Geoemydidae > Mauremys > Mauremys mutica. The sequence goes on from NC_059080.1 coordinate 2,391,597, forward strand.
TTAGGAAAGGTCAGGTGGGGTCAGCGGGTAGAGACTGACTGTTAGGGTCCAACTTTGTTATTAGACAGACAATTCTATAAAACTAGACATGGCCTGCAACCATCCCAGCTCGGGTGTGATGAGCTTGGCTGGGGCTCTCCCTGAGACAGCCTAGGTGTGATGGGCGTGGCTGGAAGAGAGGCAGCAGCGCGATTCCCCTGTCACTGGTCCTGATCTAAGGTCCCAGTGTGATGGGAGGGATTCTGTGGTGCTTAAAGTGCTTCTCTGCCTGATTTGGAGCAGGAGCGTGTACCTGGGTCTCCCACTTCCCCGGTGACTGCCTTGACCACCGGGCTCTTGGCTATTCGGGGGTCTCTGCCTGAACAATTTGGAAAGGTCTCAGTTTTGTCCCAATGTGGAATAGGAAATTTTTTTGAAATCTTGAGTGTTTTTATTGGATGTGAGTCATTTCCTACCCAGCTCCAGCATAACCCCTCGATCCTGAGCATGGTAGCTGTGAGAACCTCCTCTGACACTCTCTGCAAGGTAAGGGAGGTCCTGGCTGCCTTCAAACTGTGTAATTGTGATTCTAGTCTGCTGAACTAAAACATTTCCTGGAGTTTTGGCTGTATGCGCTATTTTCACTTTGTGTTGGTCTGCTGGGCTGTTTAAAGGCTGTTGCAGTCTATCCTAGAGGTGGGTGCATTTCACCGGCAAAAACTTTGTTTTCATGTGTGTACACCTGTATGTGTTAAATTGATATATAATTCTGCAAAACCCTGGCCTCCCAAATTCACACCTCCAAACCAAGTCCCTGGGAGTCCTACCTGTGCAGTGAAGGGCAGATTTTGACCTCCAGTTTGTAATCAGTGTACAGAGTTTGAGTGCTTGGAGATGTTCCGATGACAAGTGCTGTACAACTGATATTAATGAGCAGAACCTCCTGGAGGCAGAAGTCACTGAATGACTTCCAGCCAAGTCCCACCCATTGCACACCCGTAATCTACAGGAACCCAAGGGACGCTGACACGGTGTGAAAGAGGAGCAGGCTGAACTGAGATTGGGAGTTTTCCTGATTTCTGATCACTTCTTGGATAAGAAGTAGCCCCATATGGTGGGAGTATGGCAGGCTTGGGATATTGCCCACCCAGTGGCTTTTCTTCTGAGAAAATGCAAGAAAACCATGAAACACAAAACACACATTGTGTGCTTCACTTTGTAAGCATGTTTAATCCCCACACACAACCACAGGAAATCTTCACACACACGTCCAATAGGAAATGCTGATGAGAACTGTCCCTAGTCTACTAACTAGTTACTGCTTCCACTCTAGTTACCTGCCCTTAGCTAAGAACACACTTTTACCAACATATTTGCTTTTTAGCACCAATCCTATTATGTAATTTTCAATACTAAGGGCACTTGACCGGCGCTTAGCTGCCTGCAAAGGAGCACAGGGCTTTTAAAAATTGACAAAGTGCTGAATTTAACTGTTCTGTCTTGTGAGATTTTTAAGATTTTACTTCCACAGTTTTCTACCATTTTTGTGCAACTCAATCTTCTTTGAAAATATAGATCTGAAGTAGAAATCTGGATCATCAGTGTTGAAATGCTAGAAGAGGAGGATTATGTTCCATCACCCACAGTTCAGCCTCTGTTTCCTGTTCTGGTCTCTGTCTATGGTCAGTCACTTTGGCTAAGTAGTTGGAATTATTCCATAGTTTTTCTAAATCTTACATTGCTTCTATCCTTGGGCGGTTCCAGTTCTTCATAACTTAGATCAACCCAGCCTGCTAGTGAGACTGTCTCAGTAGCGTCATCAATCTGTAATCAATGAAGGCCCTCTGAAATCTCCTTCAATTGTTTTTATGTGTCGAGTGACTTTCTTTAGAGTTGTGTGTTGTATACAAAGCGTGCTATGTTGTGATCAAAGTCCTGCTCAATGCTCATCGCAAATTTCAACAACCTTGTGACTAAAACTGTGGACACAAACTTCCTGAGAGTGCTGCCCATGACTAGAAAGTGCTGTAATCACTTATTTAAATTGCCTTCAATTCAGTTGCCCCTCTCCCCAATCAGGTCGGACCAGGTCTTGTGCTGCGGCCTCCTGGCAGTGCTGTGCTGGCAGATTCTCACTGGAGTGTTGGTGCAAAGGGAGGATGGCTCCAGAGGGAGGGCTGGGGCCTGGGTAGTATGGCCAGGTGTGGGGTGGCTGCGGGTATGTCTGCTCTGCACACCAAGCCTAGGTTCTGATTCAGGTTTGAGGCCAAGCCCCCTTTCCGTCCACACACGAATCGGTCTGACTCAGGTCCTAGGGCCCTGCTGGGGGGTGGGTCAGAGCCCGTGTCCCGCTGTGACTTGTGCAGTGTGGCCGCAGCTCGCGCCGCAGACCCGAGTCAGAAAGGCTGCGTAGTGCAGTGTAGACGTGTTAGCGCGCCGGTGGGACCCCGGCCCAGCGAGCAAGAGTGCAGGTTTACAAGGCAGTGCGGATGCTCAAGCCCAGGCTTGGAAACATCGAGTCTACAAACCTGAGTCCCACACGCCCAGGCTTACAGTGCAGTGTAGACGTACCCCTAGCGTGACCCTCTTGCTTCTGCCTGGGTGCCTTTGGGCCATTGGCAGCTGGCGGCTCTGCCGTAGGCTCGGGACCCAGGCTGGCACGTGTCTTGTGTGCCCCTATGCCCAGTGTGCAGAGGATGTGAATGTGTTACGGCCCTAGTGTGTGAGTCTGTCTCTTTGGGCACATCTACACTTCAGCGCCCGGGGCAGCTGACTCCCACTCCCAGGGCTGGGGCTGTGGGGCTAAACGAACAGCGTAGACATTCAGGCTCGAGCTGCTTCCTGGGCTCGGAGACCCTTCCCCCTCATGGGGTCTCCAAGCCCACGCTCCAGCCCGAGCCCAAACATCTACCCTGCAATCTGATAGCGCCATGAGCCCAAGTCAGCTGAACTGGGCCAGCTGCGGATCCTTTACTATAGTGTAGACGTACCCTTGGAGTCTCCACAGCCTGGCCTATGATCTTAGCTCTGGAAGACATTGATTCAGTGCTAAATATTGGACAAAGATGGTGATCATACCAGAAAGGCGACTTCTGCCTTCCCTCGTGGAGCTGCACTGCGCCGTGTGTGGGTGAGAAGCTGGGGCTATCGGCTCCCCTAGGGCAGTTCGCCCTCCGTCTGTGGAGAGCCCTAGTGAGGTATGCTGGTTAGTAGCGTGTAGGAAGTGGATGGGCTCACAGAAGGGCACACTGGATGCTTTCAGATACGGTCTCCCAGCTGCAGCCAGGCTCTGTGTCCAGCCGGAATCCGTTTCTGACTGATTCTGTTTACAGAATTCCTGTGCCAGGCCTGTTGCTTCACTTGGGTCTCTGCAGAGAGCAGCCTCCTGTCCCATGGTGGTCGGTTGCCAATTTTCAAGAGATATTAATGGAATGTTTGAAGCAGGTTTGCAGGGGGTGTTCCGGAGTAGAAAGGCAGTAAATCAAACCGGGCCAGCCAGCACAGAGCTGAGAGAGGAACAAGCACAGTGAAAACACACCCACCAATACCAAATCACTAAATAGGCAGTTACTCCCAGGTTGGTTTGGTTTTGACAGTTTAAAAGGTTTCTTTCACGTCTGTGCAATTCTGCTACTATTAAATATGGTACTTTGAGGACATCAGAGCTCTCAAAAAGTTGGTCCCCTGGCCAGCACTGGGCTTTGGGCTTTGTTGTTTTAAACACCCACATACACTGAAAATTCTTCCTGGGAAGATAAATGAGGCTAATTTCTTGGACGGGGAGGAAAGAATGCACGGCTCAAACAGTGGGGGAGGGGTCTTGCGGTATCACCAGGGACTTGTGGAAACTCCCTGAAGCTGGAGATGGTGTTTGGGAATGTGGGAGATGAAATTACACTGTCCTGGATATTTACTGATAAAAGGTGACAAGGCAAATCTGGTGTCGAATGCGTGCGCCACAGTCACATCTTCAAGCACCTAAACAGAGGCTTGTGCTACAGGAGGCTACTGTAAGGAATAATTGAGAGCTAAAATACTGTTGTTTTATGCCACAGTTCTGTGACAGGCACACACTCTCTGTTGCTCCATTACTCACTGTCTTTTACATTCTTATTGCAGAAGTGTTTCATACAGTATCACGTTCCCGGGTACGAGCTGAGGGGAAACACTGCACATTTATGTAGACCCTAAATTACTGACGTGGTTTTATAGACATTTGAGATGTGATGGGACATTGTGCACACTAAAGAAATGCAAATAAATGTGGGAAGTGCTGTCCAGAGGCACAGGACGACATTCTGTATCCCCAGGAAAGCCTGTGTTAACCGGATTAACTCTAAACTAAAGAGACTAGAGCTTGAGCTATATATAGGAATGCTCAGACTCAGGGCATCTCAAAGCATTGTGCAAAGTGACATAGCACAGGCTGGTGGTGAAGAGACTCTACATTTAACAGCAGCTCACACAGACAAGGACATGAGAACCTTTTTGTAAGTAGGGAAAACCGACCAAAAAGTAGGATCTTCAGCTTTCACCTGGATGCCAACAAGAAACAAGCGAAAGGGACCTTGGTTTTGTCTCATGTGAAGGATAGTGCTGCCTGGAGCAGTCTTTCCCTTCACTCATGCACTGCAGCGTTAATACAGATTAACAGCCCGAGCCCTGGCATAGAATTTGATAACCTGACCTTTTCACCCTCAGGAATGCTGCAATCCTATTAGAATCCTGTTACCATAGTCATTGTGTTAATTAGTTTTGCAGTGCCAATAGCAAGATGTAAACGCTGTTTGTCAATAGTTTATTCATTTACAAAATCTCAGCACATTCCTGCAACTAAATCCATTGTTCACTTTTTTTTATAAACAGATTACAGAAAAAATGCTGATACATCTGATCCAAGTCCAGAAAATGATTTGTCCAGTGTCTCTGCCAAATGCCAAGCACACCACGCGAGTGTGATCCAAAGTAATTTGTCAGAAATAGCATGTGGCATGGCAGCAGTGTTGGCATCGCTCTCTTCACACTTGTCTGCACTTGCCAGCCCAGGTGGTATTGAGCAGTTGATTAATTTGCCGTGAGTGAAGGCGTCAAGCAGGGTTTGGTTGTGAAGCACTGGAAAGGCACATTGCATCCCCTCAACTGCCCCTTTGTATGTTGCTATCCAGGTGGGGAACCAAAGCATTTTGCAGTCGCAGTCCCAGGGGTTGTGGGATAGAAACACGTATTTCAGTTTCGGCAGCTCTGCGAACAAGTGCTTGGGAAGGGAACTTAAATTGTTTTTGTTCAAGTGAAGGAATTGCAGTTTCTTTAAATTGGAGAAGGCAGCGTGGGAAATGGATGAGATGTGGTTGTTGTTCAGGTACAGCTTTCTCAGGTTAAGCAGGCTGTTGAAAGAGCAGTTGATTCTGGTGATTCTGTTGGCTTCAAGATGCATGGTCTTGAGCTGGATCAGACCACTGAAAAGCTGATTAGGCAAATCAGCTATATGGTTGTGTCCTAAATCTAACACCCCCAGCCTGTTTAGCATTGCGAAGGCATCGTTCTGAATCGTCCAGATCCGATTCTTCCGGAGGTTCAGCTCGTACAGGGCTTTCAGATCCTTCAGAGAATCTCGGCCTATGGCTTCGATGTGGTTTCTTTCCAGAGACAGTCTCGTGAGGCTGGCCAGGCTTCTGAAGGCTTGCGGGACGTAACGCAGGTTGTTGGATGTTAGGTCAAGCACCTGTAAAGAGAGCAAATACGAAAACACCAGCGGGTGGATTTCGAAGATGTTACAGCTGGATAAATCCAGGCTGAGGAGGTTGGAGAGTCCCCTGAAAGTATTAGCATGCAGGTGTGTCAAACGTGGATTCCAGCCGAGATCCAGCTCCCGTAAATTGCTGAGAGCACTAAAGGTTCCTGGGTACAGGAAGGTGAGGTTATTGCGATCCAGCCAGAGGCTGCGGAGGAAAGTCAGATTTCGGAATGTGTTGGCAGTAAGAATCCTTAACAAATTGTTAGACAGGTTTAAAGAAACGGCAGATGCTGCTATTTCTGCAGGAGGAGTTCTCAGTCCGGCTTTGTTACAGCGTATGGTGTCCTCAGGAGAGCACTTGCACACGCTAGGGCATGCAGCCACACTCCCACCCAGGCCAATCCTCGCTGCACAGGTAAACAGAGAGAGAGTAAGAAAGAACATGACCCGTCAGAACCCCAACCCCACAGCAACTTTTGCGTAGTTACTAAAGCGAGGGTGGGAGAAAAGAGCACAGCCCTTCCGGAGAAGTGACGAGCAAACACTGCAAGGCTAATTAGGCCGTGTTCTGATCACCGGTGAAATTAAATCAGGCAGCTTACGAGGCTGCAGCCCAGTGGGGATCAAGTTCTTACGCAGACAAAAGCTGCTTTGGTGTTTGTTTTGTACAGAATACTGCTGGGAAACAGGAACGTCCCTCCGCCATGCGCTGCGTTCAGACACAGGGCTGGTTTCCCTGCCCCTCTCTCTAATGGTAACAGGGACCAACAAGCTTTGCTACAGAATCTGCTCTGCAAAACCTGCCACTTCCCGGTGCCCAGGCCTCTCTCACAGCAGGATGTTCCACGCTCTCAGACCCGGCTTGGCAATTTCACTGAAGTGCCAGTTGTCAACAGGCAAAAGCTGAGGGCACTTCAGGCCTGGAGAAATGCGGATACAGGATAAGTGTGGGATGCAGACAGCCCCCGAGTGCAGCCCCCCCCCCAGGCAGCTCCTTGTCAAACTGGAGTGCCACATCCACGCACAGCACTTGCCCCAGGTGCTGCGCAGCGAGGCCCTGATACACCTCTGGCCATGCGGCTGGATTGCTGCCGTCCAGCAGCAAGTGCACCGCTGGGAGGGGATGGTCCGGGGAAGTAGATGCTGCTGCAGTTCCTGGCCTGTGGAAGTGGGTATGTGAACGGGGCAGATCACCAAGCGCTCCCTGAAGGGGTGACTGGCCACAATGCTCTGACTGAAACCCCGATCTCCGGTCCTGGCTGGCATCGCAACGGGGTGCAGTGGAGAGGTGCAGGGAAAGGGGGGGGCAGGCGACCGGAACTGGCCTGGCACTGCCGTGCACTGTTGACAGTAGAGGAGTAGGGAAAATTGTCATCAGCAAATGCAGATTAGGTGAAACCAAAACTTTGTGCCGCAACGTATCAGTGACAACCAAACCTTCCTCCGAGCCGGGCTCTCCCTCGGCCAGCCTCTCCGGCTGGAGCTGTTCCACTGGGTCTAAAGGATTAAACATTCCTTGGGGCAGAGAGAGAGAGACCCCACCCCAGAATGGCCACTAGCCCAGTGGGGAGGGCACTCCCTGGGGATGTGGGAGGCCCAGCAGCAAGTCCTTGCCCTGAATGCAGCAGACCGGGTGGATGCCGTCCCCAGTGGGCAATAGGGCATTCCGGGGTGGGGGGCCATGGCCGTGCTAACAGGAACTGCTTTCAAATAGCATCGGTGCCAACTGTTTGCTAAGGTGGGGGAGCCATAGTAACTGGGGAGCAGGCGAGGCCCCCCGGGAATGAGCCAAGGCAGCATTTGTGCGGAGTGGCTGTAAGTGCTGCAGAAGGCAGGATGAATTAAATGGTCTAATTCAACTAGACTTTTTCTCCCCCCGCCAGCCCTGGGGAAGGAAGTGCCTGGCACTCACGCTGATACCCGGCCAATGGGAAACGAAACCACAGCCCATCTGCCCCCGAGACGCTCAGCCGCTGGGCTCATGCTCTCGTCTACGGCTAGTTCAGGGGCACCACTGCCTGTGCACCGCACTGTGCTGACAATCACATTTTACTTCTCTCGGCCGTTTTCCTCAGCCTCAGTTTGACTCTGATTCAGCTGGCAGGCCGGCTTGTGTCAGAGCGATGGATGCTTTTGGCAGCCTGGAATGCACTCGAATGTGAAATGATCCTGACACAGTGACTGCTTGAGATAAGGCCTGACTGATTGGCTTTTCATTTGAGCAAAAACAGATGCACGCTTCTTGGGACTCGACTCTGGCACCCGTTCTCCACTGCCCGGCCCAGCCTCACATAAGCTGTCCACAGATTAGACTTTGCAATGAGCAACATGGCAGTGGATCCTCCCGTGACTTCAGCTGGGCTCTGCATGGGTGTAAGAGTTCATTTCCATGATCTCACTGCAAGACTAGGGCCTTAGGGTGTAAGTTTACACTGTACAGTGCAAAGGGACTATTTCTCCCTATGTGTTCAGATGGTGCCCAGGGGTGCTATTGGAATTAAAGCTCGGAGAATGACGAATTCTTTGGTTCAGTGACTGAACCGAAAAATGGGGGAAGGGGGAGAATCATTTCAGGTTGAACACCACATTTCTTTGGACCTGTCACAAGACATTTTTGTTTCTGAGGGTTTTTTCTTTAACTTTTTTACAAATTTTGGAAATAAAATTGAAGTAAAATTTGAAATGAAGAGTCATTTCTAATTGAAAAGTTTGAAATGTTTAATTTAAAAATTGTTAAAACAAATCACTTAGACCTTTTGGATTTTTTTTCCATATTTTTTTTACCAAAACAATTCGTGAAGTTTGACACAAATTCACTAAATATTTCAGTTGACCAGAATCTGCATTTTTGTTTGAAATTTTGTCTCACTCTAATTGGAATGTAAATGGTAAATCATCAATATAGGGGAGAAGCACAGAAACCTTGCAAGCAGCATGTTGCCTTTATCCCAGTGTTAATCCTCTCCAGTACAAGAGAAGGTTTCAGACAAGCAGCCAGAGCTGCTTCTGGGGTCACGTCCTCACGCCCTTTGGTTTTGATCCTGGAGCTAGAATGGAAAGATGAACCTCAACTGTTATTTAAAACTCCGAAGGTGTTTCTGGCTCTTTTCCCTGTGAAGACTGCTGTGAAGACACAACTTTTTTTAAAAAAAAAAGGAACAAGCAACTGGACTCCACTTCTGCAGAGAAGGCTGTTAGGGTTTGGAGGGTTCAAATGATCACCCCCTGCCCCCAATGCTCATGTAAAAGGAGTGAGTTCACTTTGGGGGGATTGCCTCACGGACCCCTCTCCCCGCCAAGTCCTGAGACCAGCAATGTGCATTATGGTGGAGTCCTGGTGGACCAGAATTGGTCTGGTTAGTGGCCATGGCATATGTGCTAGGCCTACCCAAAAAGGCTAAGCAAAAGTCCCGGCGAAAGGCCTGGGTATGGACCTAGTACTCTGGCTTCTCCTGTAGTGGTTTTCTCCTTCGAGGTAATGGGGTATGCTCACTGCAGTCTTATAAAGCTGTTCATGAGCCAGCCTGCGACCTGAGCATTCCCGAGCTTTGGGGCCTGCTTGAACTTTCGACCCAAACCCGAGTCTCTGTAATGGACTGAACGAGAACGTGGGATCCCGGCTGTTCTGCACTCTGAGGCACATCCAAAATCTGGATCCAGACCCATGTCTCAGGTCTGGGGTGTTGGCCCAGCTCCGAATATAGTACTTGGGGCAGGGGATGGTCTCAGTTGGCATGACCCAGCCTCCAATCTCAGAGGACATCTGTACCCATATCCCCCCAGGGAAGTCTCCAGTCCCGCCTTGCTCCCGCAATACAGTATTTAATAGGGAAACACTGGGCTGCCGTTAGAAAGAACTGGTGTGCATTGCTGACCAATGTGCTTGGGGGATTCAGAAGGAGAGTGGGGGCGCCTGCTACAGTGCAGACCCATTGTCAGACTCCACCCGCCCCAGAGTGGAGAATTTATCTGAGTCGCAGTGAATATCTGAGAGGCCTCTGGGGACTGATTATCATATCTCTGGCAACTGATGGCGGGCAGTGAGAGATCTGATTGTTTAGCTTACGACGCCAAGTTGACTAGACAACTGATCGCAGCTGACATGGTAACAAAATAACCAGTGACACAATCCCTGCTCTTTAATTTTTAATGATTCCAGGGTTTTTTTCTTCTTCCCTATACTGGAATTCACTAGTTTTAATCATGTCTTTTTAAAAGCACCTTCTCCCTCAGTGTCTCTGTTCCTTTATGCTTTTTTCCCCTTTGACATTCATTTTTCTGTCTGTTTTCAACCCCTTCTTGTCTCAGCTTTTCCTTTCTATATTCTCCAGATTTTGGTTTCCTTCCATTCCTCCCTCTTCCCTGCATCTCTCACAATGGTCTCGCTCCCGCTCGGGCTTGCCAGCTGTGTCTGCAAAGCAGCAGAAGACATACAATGCACGCTATGCCTGAACTCGAGTGAGAGCGAGATGAATCTCATTACCAATGCATTGTGTTATTGTAGCAGCGGCAGATTAGAAGGCTCCCTCTTCATTTGATCCCTTTGTTTGCTGCAGCTTGAGTTTGTTTTTTTTCCTTTCAGAGTTTGAACAAAAGCCCCATAAGAACAACTCTTCTCTGGAAGCTTGGCTGGGATTGCAGCATTGGGTAATGGCCTCCACCGCCCAGCTGGAAACAACACCATTTGTTTCATTAGGAGGACATGTGGCACTTTTGCAAATGTCCCTCCTAGAGGCCAAATGCTGATTTTTCAGCCCCAAACCTGAAGGCTCTGGCTCTGTGCAGGAGACTTCCCTGAGGGGTGGGGGATGGAACCTGCCCCCCTCCCCCAAACAGAGCACAGAAACATGCACTCTGGGGCCATTAGCTAGACCTTACTGGCTGTTTGCATCCGTGCCCGTGTCTGGAGTATTGGCTAGTGCATTCTAACAGCACCAATCCAAACACATTCCTTCTTCCCAGCCCCGTGTGCCGACACACACTGTGCAACCGCAGCACGTTGTGTCGTGCACAATTCCCCGGACAGTGTCCCTCTGGCCAGGGGCGGCTCTAGGAATTGCGCCGCCCCAAGCAGGGCAGCACGCCGCGGGGGGTGCTCTGCCGGTCGCCGGTCCTGCGGCTCCGGTGGACCTCCTGCAGACGTGCCTGCGGAGGGTCCGCTGCTCCCGCGGCTCCGGTGGACCTCCCGCAGGCACGCCTGCAGATGCTCCACCGGAGCCGCGGGACCAGCGGACCCTCCGCAGGCATGCCTGCGGGAGGTCCACCGGAGCCGCCTGCCGCCCTCCTGTGGCACGCTGCCCGAAGCACACACTTGGCACGCTGGGGTCTGGAGCCGGCCCTGCCTCTGGCTTCTCCCTGACCTAGGTCAGCAGAACTGCAACCATCTGGTACTTTTGAGACCTTGTGTGGGCCTCCCCAGGTGGGCAGGGTTACCCTTCTCGAAGCAGGCTGGCAAGCTGCTTTGGTTTTCCAGCCAGGGATGTTCTGTTTCTGTTCTTGTTTACTTTTTGTAGCTAGCTCCTAGTGAACAAGGTAGATCAGCTGATGTGCTCCCTGTCTTATTTACAAGTGCTCTGTGCTTGTTTTCGTGAGTCCAGCAGCTCTGCCCATGGGAGGGCTATCCAGTCCTCAACCACGCATCTTCTGGGCATCATGACATAGCCATTCTCAGGGTCCTGATTTCAACTCCGCTCTCTTCCCTTTCATGCTGCCTATTTTGCAGTTAATTTCTTAATGGAAATTTTTAGATATCAAAATTTATACCGCTCTTAGAATTTTTTTTTATTGCCAGGTATTTCCTAGTGGGACTAAAAGCGTAGTGGGAAAATAGAACCATGTGGGGCTGAGGAATATACTGTTGATTCAAAATGTTCTTTAAACACACAGAGGTTTTGGATATCATAAATATCATATTTATATCTTGTTATGGCTTCATTTCCTTGTCTGTTTATAGCCCTTTTATAACTTCCAGATGCATGCAATGGTGACAGCACTGTTGGGAGACAGGCAGCCCCTGCAAGATGCTGCATCATGCAGAACCATTTTTTGATGATTGCAGGTTGGCCCCGTGTGGCCTCACGACATGCAAAGTTGCCTACGCTTCGCACTAGCTGTGACAAAAATGCATGTTGCCGTTACGCCAAATGTTGCTTGATTTAGCTGCATTTCCAGTTAGTTCCACGCAACCCGCACTCTGCTTCTCAGGCACTCGATGTTCACACAGTGTAATGTACCTAGAGAGGGCTTGTTTTTGTGAAAGCCCCAGGAAATGAAGGCTGCCCAACTTGACGGTAACTCTATTATTTACATAGTGCCATAAGTGTGTGTGTGGGGTGGGGGGCTTGGGGGCTTTACAGACAGGTCGAAGACGAGGTTCCTGCCATGAGGAATTTCCAGTCGAAGGGTCACCTTCTGCTCACGCTCCTGATTTTGGTTACTGCTGATGTACTGCCTTTCATTTTGTTTCCACCATGACACATGAGGGCCATAGATCTTAGTGTTTCGCAGGGATGATTTCTTTTGTCCCATTGCTGCTTCTGGTATGAATGTTTCCTAGAGTACATACACCGAGTGTTTGGCTCAGACACCTCGCCATTCCACTTCGCATGGGACGTCTGAGCCTTTCGAGTTCATTTGTTACCATGTCTCAGGCCCATGCACAGGCTAAATTCCTGTTTTGACCATTCTTCCGGCAGGGATTTGGCTGCTCCCTGGGATTTATTTCCTAGCAGACCCACTGCAGAGGCTTTATGGAGCTGGAGATGTCCAATGTCCTGCTTAGTATTTTACCCAAGCCATGATCCACCTCTTTGGTCATGTTTCTAATTTTCCTGTCCTGTTTAGGTTTTGCTGTTGGACGGTATTAGAGGTGAGAATGCGGCCATGGAGGAGTGTCTGGTTTCAATGCGACTGCCCCGGATGGTTTCATTCCATTGTGCCAAACTTTCTCCTGGTCTCTCTCTCGTACTATTAGCATCAGCTATTTTTCCTAGTGTTTGGTGAGATTGTTGTGCCTTGTGGGTCCAATGAGCTATAAATGCAGCAAACCTTATTTCTTACCTCTAAATGAGGAGAGATGGAGCTAGGATAATTTTGGTACCTTTTCTATTTGACTGCAGGAACAGTGAAGTCTTACTAGTGTTGTTTGATTTGTATTATCATAGGGCTTCTTGGTCTGTATTTCCACCATAAGGACCAGCAGTGCCATTCCAGAGAGAGGAGAGCATGGAGACCTTCCCATGCAAAGCCAGGACCAGAGATGATGGGCCCAAGCAGAACATGGGTAGTCATCCAGAACACTGGCTTACCGCAGCCCGCCCCATCCTCCAAAGAGACTCTGGAGGCCAGGCCTTTCCACAGGAAGTGCCTTTGGACAGTGGAGGGGATAGATGAGTGCCCACAATGTTTCACTGATGGCTGCATGTTAAAAATCCCCAAACCTTTCCTGGAGTGTCTCATTCTGTTTGTATGAAGCGTTGTGAGAAAGCAGCTGCGGGCAGGTCACTCTCAAGGTGAATGTGCGAAGTGGCCGCAAGCCAGCGAAAAATAAAGGCATGTTCTGTTTCAAAAGTGCATGTGCTCTCGGCAAGTCCCTGGGGCTCCTGGCATGTGGCCGAGGCAGACCTTGCTCTCCGACTTAGGGCATCCTGTTCTAAGTCCATCCGGAGTGGGACTCTACTGTGGGTTACTGACCTACATTTGATGCAGTTTCTTGGGGAGAAAATTTACATGAGTTTTCCCCATGTTTTTCCTAAAAGAAACAAATTAAATCCACAAATGCCTTGTGCATCTGGAGCTGCACAGAGGAATTTGGCAGGCCAAGGAGGTTTTAACCTCAAGAGTACGACTTGACAAGCTGCTAGAACATTTTTGAAATATTACATTGTTTGGAATATTCCAGGCGAGGGCTGGGAAAGCAGCAGTTATCAGCTTCCCTGTGAAACCCCAGACACAAACTGTTTAATGTACATTTATTAATTTACAAAAACAATATGATGAATTATGGGTTCAGATTTACTCTCCTTAATCAGCTTTTTTTTTTTTACTGTAGTAATTTTCTAACCAACCAGTTGAACGTTTGGGCCGGATGTGAGCAAGATGAGCCTCGGCTCAAGATGAGCACAGATAGGCGTGCAGGGCCCAGCCTTCCGTTGACATGCACGTGTACATGTCCAGTGCAGGCTTCGAGCTGGGTTAGCTTCAGGTAAGGGGGCTGAAACAGAAGGTGCTTCCTACTCATCTGTCCATCAGCAGGGCTGGGTGGCCTTGCCCCTTTCCCCGTCCCCAAAAATCTGCAGGTTGCCTGTCATTTGTCTGAGAGGAAAAGATCCATTTGCCGCCATGCATCAGCCTGGTCTTCCTGGCTTCTGGTGCCCCTCAAAAGCATGGTTCCTGATCTAGTGGGTAAGGGCCGTTTCACCCTGGGATTTGCACCAGGAGGGTTTGAAGAAAGTGCTCAGTGGAAATCAGCCGGTCTCCCTGCCCCCACCTGCTCCCACCCTGTGGGCCCGGATTCCTGTGGGTTCTCTCTGGGGAGTCTAGAGAAAGGGGGAGTACACTGCCAAGCCCCTCCTCCTTAGGTGACCCACCAGCCCAGCTCCAGAGATCTCTGTGGAACGGGTGTGTGAGGAGTGTGGCTGGTGTGCAAAGACCCGCCTGGTCATGTTTTCGCCTGGAGCTGGAGCCAGAGGCCATGCCAGGTTTGGGCCTATCCCTCTGCTACTAAGGGTACGTCTGCCTGTGATCTGAGGGACGATCCCAGCATGGGTGGACGTAGCTACCATGGCTTTCCCCGTTCTAGCATGGCAACAAACAGCAGCCTAGATGCTGAGACGTTGGCTTCCCTGTGGGCCGTACAAGTGCGCCGGGGACCTTGGGTACATCATCCCATTGCTCGCCTGTGCTGCTGCGTCTATGCTTCTCTTTTTAACCCTGCTGCGATCACGCCTCAGAGTGCCAGGCTGACCTATTCTGAGACAAGCCAGTGGTGAGGTTTTAGGCGTTCCCAGGGGTATTGGTAGGGCAGATAGAGCAAGTATCCACGAGGAACGGAAAAGGATCTGGAGAAGAAAACACTGTTTATATTTCAAGCTAAACAATCATTTGGTCTCAGCATCATGCAAAATAAACTTTCACATGCTACTGATGTTTTTTCTTCGTTACAAAGCCTATCAGCTGTTTGAACAAGCAGGGCAAAGGCGCTGTCAGAAGTGGTTATGTACAGTGCAGCTGGCAGCAAGAATTACGGCTGCAGGGCGACGTTCTCTCAACTCCCGCCCGGGAGCACATGAGCACAGGGCTATCGATCAATGATGTGGGCTTGTGAAAACGTGCAATTTTTCTCCTGTGTGCGAGGGACATGGTGTCAGCTGCAGCTCTGAAAAGAGTTGGGTTTGTGTTGTGCGCATGTGCCAGGCGCTCTTTATGGAGGTGTTCAGTGCTAATTATCCAACAGAGAGCACGGCGCGCCTAGCGAAAAATAACCCTCATTACGGTGTTCAAAAGTGACCTTCCTCCTTGTAGTGCTGGAGCATCATGATATGAGCGAGGTGAACGTTTTCATTTTCAGTGGTTTCTAATTACATGGCGCCTTCTAAAAAAATTGTGGAAAATTTTCTGTTTTAAATTTTTTTTCAGATTTTTTTTTAACTTTTTTTTTTATTTTGTTGATTTTGTTTCTACCCCTTCTCCCCTGATCTTTTCCAGTGGCTAAAGAGAAAGAAGGGGGAGGTGGAAAACTCCCCGAACTGAATTGAAAATGAGAACAGGTTTATTTTTTTGTTTTGAAAACTATAATTGTTTTTCATCAATCACTGAAAAACGTTGAAACTTCCCATGAAGAATTTCAAGAGAACAAGGTAATTTTTTTTGCCCCCACCCCCACATACCATTTTTCAGCTGACTCTGATTCGAATTTCTGCCCACAAATCTTAGCGCGGGTTCTGTGCTAGTGGAGATGTGTGGGCGGGGGAGCTACCCTGGAGGGAGGGTGAATTCTACATCGTCCTTCCTGAAGGATGCGTGTGCTGCTCTGGATTCAGGATTGCAGCTGTGCTGTTTATCTGCCCTTGGCATATGGTTTCCCTGGGACACTCGACTGTTTTCATTTCATACGTTGATCCCCAGAGCAGCGTCACAGTTGTATCAGTAGATTTTAAATCCTGGGCACGTCTGTTCGGTTGTTCTGTCCATGAAGCGCTGGCTTAGGTACGCTGCAGTGAAAAGAGGGAATAGGGGAGTTTCTCTGCTTTTCAATCATGTTGGTTTGTGCGGTAAGGGCCAGGTTTTACGACATGTTGAACAAAAGCAAGTCTGCCGAGCAGTGTAGTTGATTTGCTTTCTAGGGAATGGGATGTTTGTGCAAGGAGCCAGCACTGGAAACTGAGACCTTTGTGTAGTGGCTGATCAGGTGCAGCAAAATCCTCCCCATTCACACGTGTTCTCCTTGGCCACAGCTCCACTTGGAGTGAGAGGGTAGGTGAGTCTGCAGGGCGCACTGAGCCCCAAGAGTCTCTGCAGACGGGTTTTCACAGCATTAGCGGGATTTCCGAGCAGATGTTCACCCTGCCCTCAGGGGAGCGTGGTGTGGTGTCTCCCTCCCCTGTTCTCTTGAACAGGTCCTTCCATGTCGCTTGGCTCAAGGGGCTTCCCTGCTCTCTAAGGGAGTGTGCACTGGAGAGACCGTTTGCCCTATTCAGCTACCCCCACAGAAGGGAGGAAAGCCCTGGGTCCCCTGGACTGGAGCCCGGGGCTCCAGCTCTTAGTGGCTATTGCATAGATCAGCGGTTCTCAAACTTTAGCAAACCAAGGACCCACATTTTGATTTAAAAATGTTCATGGACCCCCCCAAGCCAGCTTCTCATTTTCCCCAGAGGTGCTCAACCCCCACTCATCCCCAGACCCTTCCCCCAAAGCCCCACCCCTGCCCCTCCTCTTCTCCACCTCTTTGCACCCCTTTCCCCGAGCACGCTCCTCCTGCATGCCGCTGAACAGCTATTCCCTGCATGCAGGAGACATGTGGTGGGAGGGCCAGGAGTTGATCAGTGGGGCTGGCAGTCCAAGACATGACTCACGGACCCCCTCTCTGCGGATCCCAGTTTGAGAACCGCTGGCATAGATGGTCTGTTTTCCTGAGGGCTGTGAGTCATCCAGCCGAGCGGCCAGTAATGCTGCGCATGAAGCACTGCAAACTCTGCTCCGCACACAGCTTATGAAACTCAGATCCTGGCAGGCCATTTCCCCCTACGGATTGTTCCTCGCAATCTGGGCTGTTGCTCATGGTCCTGCCGGGGAAGGCACCTGGCTGGCCTGGCTCTGGGTAGTGCTTAGGCATGATGAGAATAAAGCCAATGTCCTGCTGGCTGCTCAAAGCATTCGGGGCTGGAGGAGGGCAGGCCAGCGTAGACACTTGTATCTCATCACCAGCTGCCTCCCTCTCCTTTCTGTACTCGGCGAACAAAGTGTCCAACCCCTACACAGGGAGCAGTCGTGGCGTGAACGGGCCTACACTTCTGCACCCTCTGCTGCCCAGGGCACCCTGGATCCAGGCCCCGCTGGGGATGTGTGCGCAGGTTTGTGGTTAATCTGTTACAAGTGGCAGAGCCCAGTCCCATCTGGGTTGGCAGGAGAATCTCCTTCCCTTCCCTCTCACACAGCTTGCTCCGGCCTGGCCTCTGCTCCGGCCTGGCCTCTGCTCTACGAGCGCTGACCCTCACTGGCTTCCCCTGCAGCAGAAAGCCTGGACGCTGTTGTGTTAAGGCACTAGGCTGGCGTGTGACACGTGGGTAGAGGGTCAGAGCTGAGCCCACGATGGCAGTTCAGTTGCGTGGCAACAGTCAAAGTCTTTTGTGTTTGTTCCATGCTGGAGCAAAACCAGAAAGTTTCAACCCTCTTCCCCAGGCTGGACTGGTGTCAATGTCCGTTTTCGGATGGATAGTGGAGCTGGTGACTTGGGAAGGGGGGGGTGGCTGTGTCCATCCTGCTGGCCAGAGCACTCCCCAGGCATGTGGAAGACCAGGTTCGAGTCCCTGATTTGGAGTGAGCTGGCTCTGAATTAGGCGAGCAGGGACTCGACTCTGGCTCTTCCAGTCCCAGCCAGTGCCCTAGCCAGGCAATGGAGTGTGAGAGACTCTCTCTCCCCTTTCTGATGAAAACGTCTTCAAAAGTGCTACGTCTCCACCCCGGGTTAGGCTGGGAGGGAACAGCAGAGGGCCCTTCCCACCAGCTCGTTTGGTGATCTGGTGCTAGCAAGAGAGGCTGATCCAGCAGGCAGGGCACTAGAACCAGGCCGTGTGTGGGCCTGAGGCAGGTCTGGCTCTGGTGCCGTGGGATGGGACAGGAGCGCTGCCCTGCCTGCCAGGTGACCACAGTAATGGCCGTGAGGTGTGTGGATCACGTACGCGCGTAGAGAAGGGGCTAACTCCCCAAGAACAGCCCCGAGTCTCAATAACCCCAAAGTCACCAGAACGGGGGCAGCTCCCTGCAGCAGCCCCCCGAGCGCCAGCTTCTCTGGGGTGGTATTGGATTGTTACTGCTGCCGGGCCGAGTCTGCCCAGGTCGTGGCAGGCAGTGGGTGGGATCTGCAGGGCAGCCTGGACCTTCTGCCACCCCGGTTTCAAAGACTGTCGTGGGCTGCTGGCCCTGGGGCCTGGGCATGTCTGAGGGAGCCGGTGCTCCAGAGCCAGTGGTCTATGCGGAGCTGCAAGAGGCACGTAGAACTGCTGGGGGTGGGGGCTCTGTCGTGCAGGCCACGCGCAATGAGGGAAGCTGCAGCGGGGGTAGCGTTGAGCAGTTGAGGCAGAGAAGAGCTTTCTGCCCTCTGGGCATTTTTAAAGGCAGTGTCCAGCTTTGGCCTGGGGCACTGTCTGCATGGCCAGGGTCCCTCCTCGTTGGGAGGAGCGGGCACATGGCCCCAGCAGAGATGTTTGGGGCGGCAGAGGGAAGCTGACTTCTAACAACAGGACAAAATGTTTACAGCGCTTGTGAATGTTTAGCTTGCACGAGCGTCTTCAACTAAATAACGTGCAAGGAAAAGAAGCATGAAATGGGAATGAGGGGGAAGCACATTCATGTACACAATTTGCTGTGAGTTGTATCTGGGTTTGAACGTGCAGGCTACAGCTCTGCCGTGCTTTTAAACAATGGGCTTGTTGTTGCTTTACCTCGAAGCACGATTCTTCTCTCTGCTCTGGGATTTGCTCTGCTGCAAACTTAAACTCTTGTGCATCATCTCGCAAGCAATGTACCTGGTTTAAGACCTCTAGGTAATGTATGTCCATATTGTGCATCGGAAGGCAGCAGCCCTCTGAGTTTTTCCTTCACTTACAAATTAAATATTTTCCCACTGTGAGCTCACCTCAGTTTCCCCTCCTGCTTCCCACAGTCTACATTATCTTCTGCACATTTTACTCCCTTTGTTGAATTTCCTGTTGTTCCTTTAATAAGCACAAACATCTACTGCTCTCTGGAATTTGTTGTCAAAGACTGAGAATCCTTTAAAGAAAGTGGGATTTTCCCCCTGAAAACCATTAACTACAGAGTGTGTGTGTGTGTGTGTGTGTGTGTGTGTACGTCCCTAGTATAAGGCACCCACTATCTATGTTAGCAAAACAGCTCAATATGCTTATGCAAATTTCATTTTGTTCTTGTTTCTCTCCTCTTCGTGTACTCACATGATCTTGGATGGGGGATTCTCAATCAGTTTTGCTGCCAAAAAAAAAAAAAAATCAACAAACTGGCAAGCATTCATATTTCAGTCCTGGAGTTATGTAGGTTAAAGTTTCCTGGTGGAGACAACAGAACGTATCAGAAAGAAAGCAGAGAGCTGGAGATGTTGCCTGCTAGAAGGAAAGTGGAATAAGGGACCATGTTATTCTATATCCATCTCCAGCTTGAATTCCGACACTTTTAAGGTAAGTGGAAGTCACTTCTTGTTTATCTACTGTTAAAATTTTGTTTACGATATATTGCTTTACCTACCATGAGGCAATGTGTCATGCTGCTTTAAGTGGAAGCATAGCAAATATAAGTACAATACTTTACAAAAAATAAAATAAAATGAAAATAAAAAATCTGAAATGAATCATTTAAGTGCAGACAGCTGAGCATGTAGAAACAGCTGGTGCTAGTTCATGATAATTTATCTACAAGTAAACATAAAACAGTCCTACTGAGAGTAAATCAAACAGATAAGACTTCATGGCTCTATTTCCAACACTTCAAAAGGTTTCAAGATAGAGTAGGCACGAGAAAAAGGTGATCTATACAATTAAAAACAAAAACCAAACCAAATCCCTCCCCATGGTGGAGGAACTGTTTAATTAACAGTAAACTGAGTTTAAGATCCAGTGTGTGTGACTTACATTAGTGCTTCTTCACTTAATTAGGATACATCCATCTGCAGCCAATTTAATTCTTATTACATTATGATAACCGTGTATTTAAAAGTTCATTTAACCAGATTTTTCTAGGCAGTGTATTATTTACTGTAGTATTAAAATATTTCGTGCAAACCATACAGGATCATGCATGAGAAGAATTGTCTAAAGTTGTTAAAATGATAGAAAATATTGAGACTTTTTGAGGCTGTCATTCACCCTTTGTTAAATAAAACAACATTGTTAGATCTCAGTGAGCTAGATCCTGCAGTCCTTACCCGGTCAAAACTCCCCGTGTCTTACCGAGACCTTGGCTAGGTCTGAAATGGCGGCATTTATACCGTGCAAGGATTTTTAGTAGCATAAATATAAATGGTTCCATGAGTATTTAAACAAACAGCAAGTGTTGTTTTATCTTACATAATGACACATATTGGAATGTCAAAATGACATCCTTTTTATTGATTAAACTCTTACATAAGAATATGAGAACATAAGAAAGGCCATACTGGGTCAGACCAAAAATCCATCTAACCCAATTAACAGACTGTTTCTGTACGATACTCCTAGCATTTAACAGAATATCATTGGTCACCAAAGCTTTGGGGAGGCAGTCAGAGGTGTTTCCATAACAGTATAACAGCAGCAACAGTAGTGGCCTATTGCTCCCTAGCTGGATTAATTGTATTGTACAGAGTAGAGATGTGGGCACTAATTTCCCAAACCCATCTTGTGATTGGCCGGCTGGGCCTTTGTGATAAGAACGGCCAGATTGGGTCAGACCAGAGGACCATCTAGCCCAGTGTCCTGTCTTCCGACAGTGGCCAATGCCAGGTGCCCCTGAGGGAATGAACAGAACAGGGAATCACCAAGTGATCCATCCCCTATTGCTCCTTCCCAGATTCTGGCAAACAGTTTCTAGGGACACTGTCCCTACCCATCCTGGCTAATAGCCATTGATGGACCTGTCCTTTATAAATGTATCTAGTTCTTTTTTGAACCCTGTTATACACAACATCCTCTGGCAAGGAGTTCCACAGACTGACTGTGTGTTGTGTGAAGAAATACTTCCTTGTGTTTGTTTTAAACCTGCTGCCTATTAATTTCATTTGGTGACCCCTAGTTCTTCTGTTATGAGAAGGAGTAAATAACACTTCCTTATTTACTTTCTCCACACCAGTCATGATTTTATAGACCTGAATCAGATCCCCACTCTTAGTCGTCTCTTTTCCAAGCTGAAAAGTCCCAGTCTTATTAATCTTTCCTCATACGGAAGCCGTTCCATACCCGTAATAATTTTTGTTGCCCTTTTCTGAACCTTTTCCAGTTCCAATATACAATGTGACTAATGCTGTGCTTGTGAACATGCACTGAACGTTGAATTGAAATTTCACATGAAGTAAGTCCTCAAAAGATGTGTGACTGAGCTCTGTCTTTTACTCCTGTATTCATGGCTATGTGTTGTGGCTGCTCCTGCGTTGTATTACTGAACTGAAGGCTAGTCCTGCTCCCACTAAACTCCAATGACTAAACTTCCACTGACTTCATTGGGAGCAGGATCAGGCCCTTGCTTCCCTGACATGTTCTTCTCTTCCAGTGAATACACAGCACTGGGAGACAGGAGACCTGGGTTCTAGTCATTGTGTGACATTTGCAAGCCTTGTGGCCTTCTCCATGCCCACTCCATGAAATGGAGCTTTGCCTCGCTTGTGGGGTGGTTGGGAGGTGAGATGAATGTCTGTAAAGCGCTGTGAGCTCTTTGCATGGACGTGCAAAGAATGATTGTTTTATGTCAGCTGTGAGAAAGATGGGAAACAGGATGAGCCCACGGAGAAGAGAATCAGGAGAAACCCAGCCTGGGACTTGTCCTGAATCAATGGGCTTTCCCTTCTGCTGCCCACAGCAAGAACCTCCTCAGAATCTCAGAAAAAATCCAGATGCTCATCCCTTTGCTAGGCCTAATTAGGATGTGCCATCACCTCTCTTTGGTGCTAATTGTACCCTGTCATTGGAATAGAAGTTCTGAGAATAGCAAAGGTGATTTTGTAGGCTACGATTGACTCTCACACTTGTTTTATATCTGCAGGTGAACAATGTGATGATAAAGGTGTCTCTAGCACGAGAATTTCCAGCAGTGAATATCTCCTTGCCAATACCCAAGATGTATAGTAATTACTCCAGGCTCAACACTACGGAAGAAACGCTTCAAGATGTACATTCCTCCACTACAAACATATCAACTGAGCAGATGTCTCCCTCTCCCTGTCCACTTCTATATTCAGACTATCAATTTACACTGATTCCGGTGCTTTACTGCGTTATCTTTGTCCTTGGACTTGCTGGCAACAGTGTGGTGGTCGTGGTACTCTGCCGCCATCACGGCCCGAAAACCATTGCTAATATTTACATTTTCAATCTGGCCATGGCCGATTTGTTGTGCCTAGCCACACTTCCCCTTTGGGCAGCCTATTATGCCTATGGATACAACTGGCTTTTTGGATCTGTGATGTGCAAAATTTCAAGTTCCGTTCTGTCTCTGAACATGTTTGCAAGTATATTTTTCATCACCTGCATGAGCATGGACCGGTACCGGGCTATTGTCTATCCTATTCGATCTCAAAGGAGAACACTGCAACAAGCTTCACTGATAGCATTACTTGTCTGGGGCCTCGCTTGTTTGTCTTCCCTGCCAACGTTTTATTTCCGTGACACGTACTTCATTGAAAGCTTGGGGGTGAATGCTTGCATTATGGCTTTTCCTTATGAGAAGTATGCAAAGTGGTCTGCTGGAACAGCCTTAATGAAAAACACTCTTGGCTTTTTGATTCCTTTAATTGTCATAGCTACATGCTACATATGGATCTGGATGCACTTAATGAAAGCACGGGAATTTAGGAAAAACAAACAAAAAAGAGACAAAGTCTTGAAACTGGTGGCTGCAGTTGTGGTGGCTTTCTTAATCTGCTGGCTTCCATTCCACATTTTAACCTTTTTGTATGCCCTGGCTCAGATGAACATCATTGATAACTGTGACATTACAACAGTCATCGACACGACTTTGCCTTTTGGAATCTGCCTGGGATTTGCAAACAGCTGCATCAACCCTTTGTTGTACTGTTTCATTGGACACCAGTTCCAGGAGAAGCTCCAACATCTGTTTAAGCTGCGAGTCTATCAGTTTAACAGCACCAGACAAAGCTCTTCTTCAAGAAAAGGGAGTTACCTTAAAGATGCCGAGACCCCTGGGGGCTGTGACAAAGAAAGACTGAACTGTAAACCAACACTGTAGGTAGCAAACAGGGTTTCTTTGGGGCATCTGGATGCTATTAATGCCACAACACTATCCTCTTTTTTCTTCCATTTTCCAGGTACAAAATGTTCAAAGGAGAATTTATTTTAATGTACCTGGTCATCTACTTTACCTGCCTTTTGGCAAAGAGCAATGAATGTAGAATTTTTACGTAAGGTGTAATATATGTAAAATAAACCTATACATGACATTTTAAAATTATAAGATTGTATGTAGCTGGGGGCACGTGAATGCAGTTTAATACTACATAGGAAAGGATGACCAAAAATAATGCTACTAAAAGACTGTGCAATAGAGAAAAATGTGAATATTACACCCCCTCATTAAAATGTCTTCCTGAAAGAAAGAGTTTGTCATGATAAAAAGCTGTCAATCGTATTATAAAATGAGTAAAATACAGATATTACTGTACCTGTTTGTAAGAAAAGATTTTCATTTAGTGAAAGTATTTGATTAAGAGATCAGATTCTTTATGCATTCTGAAAGAACCCTCCCCCACACGTTTTGAAAACACTGGACTTATTTCCTGTTTGTTTGGTTCTGGGACCATTGCAGCAAATAGACAGTAAATTGGATCAAAACCAAAACCTTTTGAATGCTGTCCCCAAGCCAGAACTGCTGAAATATCTAGTTTTGGAGGGGAACCTTTTGATTCAGGAAAGCTTTTTGGGAGGAGCAAGAGACACATACCTGCTCTACAGCCTGGTGGTTGGGGTCGCCGGCTGGGATGTGGGAGACATAAGTTCCTGATCTTCCTAACTGAGAGCAGTTTTTTCCATCCCAGGTCACTCAGAATCAGGCAGAGCAGCGAGTGGGGGTCCCAGGCCATCGCCCTAGGCATCAGTCTGTGATACTGACCCATCACAGAACAGATACAGCCACAGGAAACATTTTGGGTTAGCCAAGATTTCATGTTCTCAGAAATGTTCTGACCTGCGCTAGGAATGAGCGGGGCCCTGGTTGATTCTGGCAGTTAATTGCTCGGCAATTACTGAAACCCAGAGTGGAGCTACAGCCACACAAATAATCATATTCAGATAATTGCCTGGTATTTAAAGGGACAGGGTCATGGAACGGATACTGTCACCCCTTGCAAGGTCAGTAGTGAGGGGCAATATTTGGCACCTTTCTCGTTCTGAGCAGAGAGGCCAAGCCCTGAATGAATCCGCAATTACACACTAGAAATGTGAATGGGCCCCTCCACTGCCTCTGCTCTCAGCATAAGAGTCATACATCTGGTCAGTGCGGCACCCTTTACAAGCACTGCATTCCGCCTGCAGTTTCGCTGCCAGCTTGCAGAGGCCAAACCGAAAAGTTGTTTGGACTGAGAAATGTTCTGTGCCCCACATTTAAATCCAGCTACACTGAAATCTGTAGCCATATGCAAACAATTACTGGCAACCTCTGTGTGTGACCCAGCAGCAGCCAAGTGGAAACTCCTCCTGCAGCAGATTAACAAACACAGCCTGGGGTTCACTATTACTCCCTCTGGTGATTTGCACAGCTCTGCCGGGAGCTGCGGAGGGGGTGCAACTTGTCTGCTACACAGATATGGTAGGGGTAATTTATAAGCACCGAGGGCCAGTTTCTGCCCTCAGTTGCACCCACGATAGGCTGTAACCCAATGGAATTGTGTGCGTGTCACAGAGGGTGGAATTCAGTGGAGGAGCTCCTGCTGTCAAGGATATTCATTTCCCCCTGCAGGCTGATTGCACTCTTTGTTTCTGCAGTTGCATGGAGATTAAGAACCTAAGAACAGCCATACTGGGTCAGACCATGGTCCATATAGCCCAGTATCCTGTCTCCCAATGACATATGCTTCAGAGGGAATGAACAGAACAGGGCAATCATCAGTAATCCATCCCCTGTCATCCAGTCCCAGCATCTGGCAGTCAGAGGCCTAGGGACACCCAGACATGGGGTTGCATCCCTGACGATTCTGGATAAAAGCGGAAGCTGGGCCTATCCTCCATGAGTTTATCCAATTCTTTTTTTGAATCCAGTTATAGTTTTGGCCTTCACAACATCCCCTGGCAGTGAGTTCCACAGGTTGGTCATGCGCTGTGCGAAGAAATGCTTCCTTTTATTTGCTTTAATCCTGCTGCCTTATTTATTTCACTGGATGACCCTGGATCTCGTGCTATGTGAAGGGATAAATAACACTTTCACTTGCTCCCCACCAGACATGATTGTATAGACCTCTATCGTATCCCCCCGTAGTCGTCTCTTTTCCAAGCTGAACAGTCCCAGACTTTCTAATCTCCCCTCGTATGGAAGCTGCTCCATTCTCTTACTCACTTTTGTTACTGAGGGGCAGCTACCAGCTGTGGGTTAGAATGCTGGGGTTTGTCGGAGCGCGAGAGCAGGACAAAATAAATAGCCCAGGGCCCCTAGGGAGCAGCTCCTGGGTGGGACGGGTCCTTCGGCACATGGATCTCCTCAGGCCCATGCACAAAGCTGGTCAAGCTGCCTCTGCGTCGATTCCTCTTCGCTGCTCTGTGGAGCTGGGGATCCCTGAGTGGCGAGGGGTGAGGGGGATGTGCATGGACCTATCCCTTGGGGACACCCTGTGGGGCCCCTCCCACAGAGAAGTCTGAGGGGGAGCCAAAGATGGGGGGCAGGGACCCCAGAGCCAGTGCAGAGGCAAAGGGTCTCTGGCAGATCCCCTGGGACTGGGGTTTGAGGGGAGAACCCTCCGCTCCTTTGAATAATTTGTCTCTCAACTCCTCCTCTCCCCCTATTGAAAGGGAGACTCTGGGGGAGCTGTATGCGGGGATTTCACCATGTTCCCCCCAGAGGGGCAGAGCTGCAGTGTGTGTGTGTGTGGGGGGGGTTCTACCTTCCAGAGTCTGGCTCTGTCCTCACCAGCACGGCAACCCCCAGTTTCCTGCTCTCCCGTCTGCTTTCATGGACTGCGCAAACCTCCAGTGGGGCATCGCGTCCGTGCAGCTGAGCTGAGCAAAGCAAAGGCCGAGAACACTCACTAACGGGCGCAGGCTCTGTGAGTAAGTGGCTTGTTTGCATACTGTAAACAACAAGACAGCAATGTTTAGCACAGTGTGTTCTCCCTGAGAGGCCAGCAAGCCTGAGCATGTCTTGGCACCCACTCAGCAAGCTCGTCCATTTCCTCTTGATTTATTTCAGACAAGAATATTTCTTGCCACCCCCAGCTGGCTCGTGTTATGTGGACACCCCTCCCTGCAGCCCGGCCCACATGGGCTGAGATGCAGCCGAGCCGTCGTAAAGGGAAATGAATGGCCTGATTGCGGAAATCTTTCCCCATAAAAGTGATTACATTTTAGTGTAACCTGAGGCTTCCCTCTGTGGATGTGCATGAACCCCAAAGCATTCGAATGACAAATCCCTGAAGCCTGCGCTTGCTGCGGCCAGCTTTGCTGGTAGGTCCAGAGCTTGCTTTCTTGGGGAGAATTCAGGGGGATTTTGTGGCAAGGCAGCTGTCCATGAACCAGGCCCTCCAGCTGTTCTGGGCCACTGTCGAGCTGGGCGTAGCCCTGCGTGTGGTCAGATTGCACAGCGCTCACTGGCTGCTGCTGCTCTTCATCTGGTGATGGAGGCAGAGCAGATCATAGAATCACAGAATATCAGAGTTGGAAGAGACCTCAGGAGGTCATCTAGTCCAACCCCCTGCTCAAAGCAGGACCAATCCCCAACTAAATCATCCCAGCCAGAGCTTTGTCAAGCCTGGCCTTAAAAACCTCTAAAGAAGGAGATTCCACCACCTCCCTAGGTAACCCATTCCAGTGCTTCACTACCTTCCTAGTGAAATAGTTTTTCCTAATATTCAACCTAGACCTCCCCCACTGCAACTTGAGACCATTGCTCCTTGTTCTGTCATCTGCCACCACTGAGAAAAGCCGAGCTCCATCCTCTTTGGAACCCCCCTTCAGGTAGTTGAAGGCTGCTATCAAATCCCCCCTCACTCTTCTCGTCTGCAGACTAAACAATCCCAGTTCCCTCAGCCTCTCCTCATAAGTCATGTGCTCCAGCCCCCTAATCATTTTTGTTGTCCTCCGCTGGTCTCTCTCCAATTTGTTCACATCCCTTCTTTAGTGAGGGGAACAAAACTGGATGCAATACTCCAGATGTGGCCTCACCAGTGCCAAATAGAGGGGAATAATCACTTCCTTTGTTCTGCCGGCAATGCTCCTATTAATACAGCCCAATATGCCATTGGCCTTCTTGGCAACAAGGGACCACTGCTGACTCATATCCAGCTTCTCGTCCACTGTAACCTCTAGGTCCTTTTCTGCAGAACTCCAGCCAGCTCAGATCTTGGTGATGATGGTGGGAAGGGGAAACAGAGGAGGTGATCTCAGCAGATTCAGACCAGAGGCTAGTTTGCCTTTCCCTTGGGTCTAAATCCTGTATGGTGCTGTTCCCATTTGTGGGAAATGTTGGCCTTGAAAATCCCTTCCCATTCCAAAGTGGAAGGAAAGACCAAGAGACCCAAAACCTTCACCAAACGAAACATTCCGACGAGTTCTGAGCTGGGAAAGTTCAAACAGAAAATTGCAGTTTGATCATGAATTGTTTCAATTTGATCAAAACCGGCAAGTTTCCATTTTGATTCTCCCAACTGAAAAATTGATGAAAAGTGACATTTTCCTGTGGAAAATTTTGATTGAAAGAAAACCACATTTTCTGAAAGGAAATTTTTTCAATCACGAAATGTCCTGTACCTCTAAGCCTAGTGCATGGGGGCTGCTTTTGGAAGTCCATATAGCAGTGATGAGCATGTGTGCATTTGTCTACCTGTGCTTGGATGGGTGTTTGCACCCTTTCTTCTCCCATGCCAGCACCCCAGATGTACTTAAGGTATTGTTGCCTCCAGTCTGGATTATGATGATGCACCATCTCTTGCTCTTAGTGAGCACCTGCATCTCTGAAATCCAAGGGAAAGGAGCAGTAAAGATCACACAGCTTCTCTCTGCCCAGAGATGGATAATCAAACCTGCATTCTTGTTTGTCACCTGGCTGCCCCTGCAGCCTGTTAACCTTCTGAACAGGTAACCCCTCTGATTTGAAATCAGCACGGGCTTTGGATTCTTCCCAGTAGGACATATTAGAGCTGGCTAAAATCTTTCAGCCAAAACACTTTCTGTTGGAAAATGTGATTTTGTCACAATCAGCGTTGTTGGGGCAAGAAAACGTTGATTTCTACAATTTTTCAAATTGGAAAAATCCAAATTGTTTCAAAGCAACATTTTGAAACAAGAACAACCACATAAATCATTTTGCTTTTACTTAAAATGCAATTTCATTTTGGTTTTTAGAAACTGAAATTTCAGTTTTCCATTTGATGTGGCTATTTTAGTGCCCCCCTCTCATTTCCTTCCAATTTTTACTTTCCCCTTTTCCCCCACTGGAAAAGGGGAGGAAAAAAGGAGAGTGAGGGAAAAACATTTTTCCATCTGGTTTGATGTTTTGAATTGAAAGGGGGGAATTTAGAGCTATCCTGCATTTTCATTTCAAAGGGTCTTGCAGAAAAGCAAAATTTTACAATGGAAAAACTTTGAAAGGGATTTTTTCCCATGGAAAATTCTGCCAGGGAAACCCCTGGTTTCCTGCTCAGTCTGCAGAAATGCCTATTCTTGAGAACTGGAGATTGCTACTCTTGTTAGCCTCTGACTTTAGCAGTCAGCAGCACTTCTCCCCTAAGGCATCTCTGCCGTTTTCTACCGTTGGCAGACATGACCAATGAATTGTTCCAGTTCCGCTCTAACTACCAAGACTGACAGGGTGTCTTCCAGAACCCAGATGTCACGGACTGAGATGGGAGACAGCTGTGTGCTGGCAACACGTTGGTGCATTTATCAGACCCACATCCAAGTGGCAGTGGCAGTCCACAGAGCTTAGATTTCACAACAATGGACTTGATCCTGGCTGAGCACCCGGAAATCCCCCTGAAGTGGCTGAGGAGCCGCAGCACTGCACAGAGCTCTCCATGCGTTATATGATTGAGTGACACCTATATCACCATGCCGGGAGCCTCAGAGCCTCATCTACTTACCTGTTCCAATTGCCATGTCTCCGGGAGATGCTAATGCGGGCAGGACGGTTTTGAGCTGTGGTAAAAGAGGCTTGTAGAACTTTGGCCTCTCTGTGTTTTGGTCAAAGAGGAGAGATGGCAAATCCAGGGGAGATCCCCTTGGAAGTCTAGCCCAGAGTTAGTAGCACAAGACATAGGCAGAGTCTCCGATGGACGCCAGCCTCGGTCTTGGGTGAAACACTTTGGGGCCTGGAGCAAAGACTCTGGGGACGTCAGAGTTCATTTTTTTCCTCTCAGCTGGGTTGGCTATTTTCAAGACAGTGTCTCTCTATTTGCTCCTACTGTTCCTGCTGGAAAAATCTTATAACAGTACAGAGAATATTGTTCCTACAGGGTATTTACACTAGAATTCTAGGGTGACGCTATTTAAGGAATTCTGTAGGGTGGTTTAAAAATTCTATATGAAGCGCATAACTTTACAAAAAAAATGCTATAGCTTTTTAGAGGAGTTTCCATAGACCCCCTATTCAGTCACTCCCTTTGAAATTTGAGAGGGGTTTTTAAGGGGCATGATCACAGTTCTGCGTGATACTTTCTGTAGCTTTCTAGCTTGACACACCATTTGTATCTGATGCTACATGCCAAGACAAAATTTGTATCTAATGGTATAAGTTACCAGTGCAACTCCATTAATTTCAATAGTGTTACACTGGCATGAAATTGGAGTAACGCTGAGGTAATTTGGGGCTCTTAAATCTACCAACTTAGAATGGGATCCAGAAGAATATACAAAGCTCACTCCTCCCAGCTGACAACCAGCAGTTCACAAGTTTAAGCAAACAAAAGTTTACAGTGCTACAAGCTGCATCTTTAAGGCAAAGACGCCTGGCTGAGGGATGCCAAGATTCAGCCTGGGGCTTGTTTTAAGAATGTTAAGTTCAAACATTTGATTGTTTTTTACAGTAAATACAAGAAAATCAACCAGAACCAAATGAACTGCTATAGTTCAAATGTTACGTATCAAATGCAGATGCCAAACTGACATGAGAGAGAGAACAAGACACAGTATGGGAATCTTCCCTGAGGCTAAAAGATCAAAAACAGAGAAGTGTGAGCCAAACTGTATGGCACATCCCCAACATGAAAGAGAAATGGGAAACCTGAATTAAAAATAGATTCCTAGGAAGGTTTATTGGGGATATACGGTAGGATGCAATTGAATATTGTGGGGCTGTACGTTTATGTAATGGACATAACAAAAGCGAGTGATGCCATACTAGTCAGATTATAGACTGTGTGCAAATGAAGATGGGGAGGGAATCCTATAAATAAAACATTATTTCTACTTCCGTTGTGTTGTCCACAGTTCTTTGGCTTTGTTGCAAAGCATTACCCATATATCCTCCGTTCTGTCACTTCACAATAGGAGTTTATCCAGAACATCATATGCAAAGTCTCTCTTTTCTATTGGTATAGGTGAAACTGGGATTTTCAGTAATATAATATCATTAATTATAATATAGTTATAATATATATGGAGATACACCTATCTCCTAGAACTGGAAGGGACCCTGAAAGGTCATTGAGTCCAGCCCCTGCCTCCACTAGCAGGACCAAGTACTGATTTTGCCCCTCTCCTGTCTCTATCAATAGTATGTCACCCCTCTGCCAGAAGCCTGCATCTTTCATTCACAATTTGAAACAGAATACCAGGGTTCCTATAACGCTTTGCCACAAGATGGCAGGCATGTACCTATCATTTGAACTCTGAGTCTAACCAAAACTGAAGCCTGGTCTTTGGAAACGTTTTTTTCCCCCTCTACAGTGTTTTACACGGTGATTTAGGCAGGGTGACCAGATGTCCCGATTTTGTAGCGACAGTCCCGATATTTGGGGCTTTTTCTTATATAGGCTCCTATTACCCCCCCACCTCATTCCGATTTTTCACACTTGCTGTCTGGTCACCCTAGATTTAGGCCTTGACTGCTACGTGCAATTCACACTCTGGTCACCCGTGTCTGAGAGAAATCCTCAGCCCCATTGACTTATTGCAAATATTTCACACAACACATGGCATTTCAAAGTTATTGTATGGAAATTCTTACGTCTAGTGACATTCAGAAACTCACTTCATCAGATAATGCAGATCCTTACAGTGAACGATGCAGTGAAAATATGAAGACGCCGCATAGAATTCAGTGCTTGGAATGCTGGCCGATTGCTCTGACAGAACATTGAGGACTGTGGTCCATCAAGACAATCAAGTTTAGTAAGTGCCTAGGAACTTGGCACTTTGCAACGTGTTAGGAAGGCAGAAAACAACCAGCAGACACACATGGACCCAGTATCTCAGTTCCTTTTAGAGAAGAATGAAGCAGCGTGCTGCAGGTCTGTTTCCTTATGTCTGTGAGAAGGAGATAGCGAATGACGCTGTGCAATATAGAATCATAGATACATAGGGTGGGAAGGACCTCAAGAGGTCATCTAGTCCAGCCCCCGGCGCTGAGGCAGGACCACGTAAGCCTAGACCAGCCCTGACAGGGGTTTGTCCAACCTGGTCTTAAAAACCTCCAATGATGGGGATTCCACAACCTCCCTTGGAAGCCTAGTCCAGAGCTTAACTATCCTGAGAGTTAGAAAGGTTTTTCCTAACATCTAACCTAAATTTCCCTTGCTGCGGATTAAGCCCATTACTTCTTGTGCTACCTTCAGTGGATGTGGAGAACAATTGATCACCGTCCTCTTTCTAACAGCCCTTAACATATTGGAAGACTGTGATCAGTCCCTGCTCAGTTGTCTTTTCTCAAGACTAAACATGCCCAGTTTTTTAACCTTTCCTCATAGGTTTCTAAACAGTTTAATACTTTTGTTGCTTTCCTGTGGACTCTCTCCAATTTATCCACATCTTTCCTAAAGCGTGAGACCCAGCACTGGACACAGTTCTCCAGCTGGGGCCTCGCCAGCGCTGAGTAGAGCGGGACAATGGCCCCCCATGGCTTACATACAACCCTTGTTGTTAAGCCTTTTCGACAGAACGACTGCCTAGTCGGTTAGTCCCTGGTTTCTCGTTGTACACTGGATTTTTCCTGCCTAAGTGAAGTACTTGGCACTTGTCTTTACTGACTTTTATCTTGTTGATTGCAGACCAGTTCTCCAATTTGTCAGTGTTGTTTTGGATCCTTAGTACCACAAGCACTGCAGGGGACAGGACTGTCATTGGGAGCCTTGGCTCTGTCACTGGCTGGAGATCTGTGTCGCTGAGCGGGTGCATGCCGAGCCTGTTTGGCTTTACGCTGCTGCTCTTTCGAGGTGAGTTACGGGTGTTGATGAATAATGAAATGCCAGCGCTATTCACTGTGGCCTAGATTCTGTGACCTTTACTCACACCGAGTAGCTCCTTACTCTGCACATGGTACCACTGAGTACAATGAGACTCCTTGCAAAGGAAGAATAGCAAAATATGGCCATTTGTAAGTTGCATTCGTAGCCAAGCCCTGTTTGCATTAAATGGGTGTTGATTGCATGCACACGAGGCCTGGTTCCCTGCTTTCATCGTAAAGGGCCGTGCACGCCTGTGGCCTGTATGAACAACAACAGTAATAGTCTGGGTGCATGAGTAAGCAGAGCAGGGTTTGCTCCTCCAGAGGTACCAGGCCTGTTAGGAATAGGGAATTGGCAGTTCAGTGCTTCCTTGGCACAGTTCTACTGGAATGGGTCCCCACAACATCAGTACTCAAACCAGCTTCTGTGGTTACTAGGAGAGAGAATATTTATCTGTCTTTGGCATGACTAGAAACCACCGGCTGCCCTTGGAGCAATACAGGGGTTTTAAATGCAAGAGACCCAGGGGACGTGCCCAAGCACCCAGACTGCGGCTTCTTGTTCCAGCTCAGCTCCATGCCAAACAGAAAAGAGAGTCCTCAGTCAGGGCCTGTGGAAACCAATGGAGAGACTCTCATTGACTTCAGGCCTCAGGCTCCTTCGCCTAATTTTAGTTACATTCCTCACCATAGTGCAAAGCTGAGTCTATCCTTCCATCAACCCCTAGAATGCCAAAGAACAAAATTCCCAGAGGGTGTCAGCAGCAGCCTTCGCTTCAACTCTGAACCTGGCAGAGAGCTGTGATTCAGGAGACAGCCAGGCTGGAGTGCTAGAGACAGGGCTCCTCTGATGCAATGATTTGATGCTTTGCAGGATGCTCTGTGGCAGTTTGGAAGTGTGAACAGTGGCACTCTGACTTCATGGTAACAGCTGGGAAAGTTTCCAACCTTGAACTTGCTGCAGGAGACCAGGAGCAGAACTTTCCTGGAAAGCTAGTAAAGGGGGAAAAATTATATGGTCCTTATTGTTGTTGGTTAGTGGCAGCACCTGCCCTGTCGAAGGAGCTTTCCAGACACTATCTAAGTCGTCTTGGCGACATGCAAAAACCAGATGTTTATGTGCCTCAGAAATGCCTACTAAATCAAACAGCGTGGGTTTTGCATCCAGGCCTCATGAATCCTATTGAATAAATACTTAAGAAAGTTCAAGGGCTCTTTTTTGGTTGCAGAACAAGTGAAGCAACTGTGAGCTTGCCCTGAAATGCAAAGGCACTTTAATAACCACTGGCCCAGTTAAATAGTACTAATTAACTACACAGTGAACTTGAGAAAAAGTCAGAACATGAAGGATATTGCCCTGTTCATACTCCGAGACCCTTCCCATCACAGCTGCTGCCAGGATCAGTCCTTGAATGTTTCAAAGCTGCCAGCTGCACTCGTCTACTGCCTTTTACAGATGACTAGCTGCCTCTAAAGAATTTCCAATTTGCAATATGAATGTTTTGTCGGTGCAAGGCAGAACAGCGTAAAATAATCCTGCAAGCAAACTTCTAACACAGGAAGGATGTGAAATGTTTCTTGCCCCATTTCTCCCTGCTGTGTTCATAGATACAGCAAGGACAGGCATGTTAGAAATGCACAGAGACTTGCTTCCTTCTTCTTTTCAGTTTTCAAAGCCTCATGCCACTGTTTAAAAAAAAAAAAAAAAGGACTAAAATAAAGCAGCCTGAAGTGAAGGATCCAGGATTCCCATGTCACGTGTGATTAACCAAAGCTTAGCGAATTATTTCCTTTTACCAACTTTCTCTCTGGAGATGTGGTGCCATCCTCCCCTCTGAGGAACCCTTTTCTCTCAGTGCTATCATCTTGACACTGGCTCCATCCTCGGTTGCTTTGCAGCGCTGGGCCTGGAGGTTGTTTCCTGCTCACATTGTAAGCAAGTCATTGAATTTCCAGTGATGGGGCAAGTGGATGTAATCCCAGGAGCAGCAAACAACGCGTCGTACTGATTTAGTGTGTTGTTTAAGAGGGCATGTTGCCATGAAATCAGAATATTTTTACATACGTTTACTCAGCAAAAGGAATGCTGTGCCGAGGGAGAATTGATTTTTCAAGAAAGCAACTGTTTTTGCTCTGGTTGGAAAATTTGGAAAACATCAAAATATTGATTTTTAAAAAAGGTAAAAAAATCCATAAAATCATTTTGCTGGAGTTTCCTCATTTTTGACCATCTTTAGTTTCCCTGTGAACCATCTGTAGGAAACTCCAGAGCTTGTATTGTGCTGTAGCAGTCAGGTCTCTGTGTCAGAAAAGTTTGATCATCTTCATCTCTCTTCTTAGTTTCATGCTAACTAGGGAATGTCTCCTGGGCGCTTCCTCATTGAATGCGACTCTTCATTGCTGCTGCTCTCCCAGCTCACTGGCCGCTGGCGCCAGGCTGTTGGGCTGAGAGTGGGGTACAGGCTTGGGCTGCCTTTCCAGCTCTCACCTGGAAAAACAGGTAATTAATGGGAAGGGGAAAAGCTCACAATCATTTTACCTTCATCCCTTCTTCCTCTCTGCATATAACTGGGCCAAGGGATATAGTTTTGTTTTTCTGCCATGAGGCATTGCTGGCAGCTGGTGCATGGATGTGGCAGCAGGTTTAAAACAAACAAAAGGAAGTATTTCTTCACACAACCTCTGGAACTCCTTGCCAGAGGATGTTGTGAAGGCCAAGACTATAACAGGGTTCAAAGAAGAACTAGATAAGTTGATGGAGGATAGGTCCATCAATGGCTGTTAGCCAGGATGGGCAGGGATGGGTCCCTAGCCTCTGTTTGCCAGAATCTGGGAATAAGCAACAGGGGATGGATCACTTGATTCCCTGTTCTGTTCATTCCCTCAGGGGCACCTGGCATTGGCCACTGTTGGAAGACAGGATACTGGGCTAGATGGACCTTTGGTCTGACCCAGTCTGGCCGTTCTTATCACAAAGGCCCAGCTGGCCAATCACAAGATGGGTTTGGGAAATTAGCGTCCACATCTCTACTCTGTACAATACAATTAATCCAGTTAGGGAGCAAAAGACCCTACTGTTACTGCTGCTATACTGTTATGGAAACACTTCTGAATGCAGCTCCAAAGCTTTGGTGACCAATGATTTTCTGTTAAATACTAGGAGTATCGTACAGAAACAGTCCGTTAACTGACAATATAGCAAGAAAAAAAGAGGCAAACTTACGCTAGCATGCCTAATCACACATTGCAAACTGGTGCTGTAGAAAAATAGCTGATTGAAAGGCACTGAAACATAGCCTGACTTGAAATAATAGTATGATTTGCAGAAATGAATGGCAATTTCAGTCCTCATTAAATCAATACTGGTGGTACTTCAGCAAACTTAAATGGACAGTTCTGTGGACCTGTCCACCATCTGTTAGACTTAAAAGTTCTGGCACAGCCTTATAGCTAGGCTTGGAAAGAAGAGATTTTGTTGGTGTACGTCAGTAAACATTGATTTGACCTGGCACACTCAAAAGTGTTCCCTCTAATTCCCCCACCCCCACCCCATGTGAGGAATGAATTTTGTTACATGCATCAATATGGAGGTGATGTGTGACACATGATCTCCACATTGGTTAACATCATAAAATTCATGTGGTGGGGCGGGAGCGAGGGGTTCAGAGCATGGGGGGGGCTCAGGGCTGGGGCAGGGGGTTGGGGTGCAGGGGTGTGAGGGCTCTGGCTGGGGATGCAGGCTCTGGGGGGGCAGGAATGAGGGGCTTAGAGCTGGGGCAGAGGGTGTGGGGGTGAGGGATCTGGCTGGGGATGCAGGCTCTGGGGTGGGGCCAGGGATGAGGGGTTTGGGGTGCAGGAGAGTGCTCTGGGGCTATGGCGGGGAGAAAGGACTCCCCCCAGCTCACTCTCCCTGCTGTGGCAGCTCCTGGGCTGGGGTGGCAGGATAGGCGCCCCTTCCCTAGCCCCAGCATGTTTGGGCCGGGGCAGGGTTCGGGCTGGGGGAGGGGCCTGGGGCTGGGCTGAGCTGCTCCGGCCTCACCTGGGACTGCGGCACCACAGCTGGGGCCGGGCTGCAGTAGACTTGGGACTGGCAGAGGGGCACCCCGGCCGTGGCAGGTGGGGAGTCGGGCTAGGTTGGGGCTGGGGGAGGGGTGCCCCTTCCCCGGCTGTTCCCCAGCCATGGCAGGTCCCCAGGCGGGTCCCTCGAGCGCCTGCGTGGCACTAAATAGGCTGCCCCATGGCCGTGCAGCTTACAGGGAACTTGAGTCACCACCAACAAAAAAGTCCATCAATAATCATCAAAATGTACAGCCAGGCAAAGAAAGAGCAATGCTGCCTGAAAACTTCTTAGCACTGGGCTGAAGGACATTGACGCTGCACATTTAAGCATGGGATGTTGACAATTTGTGTGTTAACAATTATGAAGCTTTAACTTCACCAGGGGCAGGGGTGGTGGTGTGTCAGACAATAGTTAATGACAGTGGACATTGAGAGTCAAAAAGTTAAAGCTTCATAATTGTTACAACAGAAATTGTCACCATCACATGCTAAAATGTGCAACATCATGTCCTTCAATCCAGTTCTATCCAGTTATCATCATCTGGCAAAATTACATGACCCAACTCTAGAAGGATGGGCACACTGGAAGGACGCATAAATACATTCCCAGCTCGCTTTCTGAGTTTACCGCAAGATGATAGCCCAGAGCTAGGGCCAAAATCTTCAGCTCTTATAGGCTTCATGTTCCCTTTCCCCCTTCAATTCTCAAACATGCTGAGCACCCAGTGCTCCAGTTGGAGCTCCAATGGGATATGCACACACTCCACTCTTCCCAAATCAGGTCCATTGTGTTTCAAACTGAGCGCCGCAAAATAGACACACCCCAAATCAGTGGCATCTTGTGCAATTTTGGGCCTATGTTACTTCTAGAACACTGTATAACTGAAACCTTCCTCCCAGCAGATTCCACAGTGAATCCCACGCCTTGTATTGGTAGTCCTAACTTAGCCTTCTGGATCTAGTGGGCAAGAAAGAGACCCAGAGTTTTCTGTTCTCGCTAGAGGTCGAGTCTAGGAAGTTAAAAGAAGTTTTTATCTGTGTTTTATTATTTGGTTTGTTCAAGAAGGTATGAAATGTGGAGATACCAAAGCAGGAAACAGGACTTCATTCTACTAGGGTCTGCAAACATGGAGAACTGGAACAATGGTAAATGAATGCACACATCAGCTAGACAGCATACACGTGTTGGCCCTAGTGATGGCGTAGAATTTCACTGCTATTACTTCTGTTTTCACTAGACTACGAATACTAATAGACTTATTCCTAAAATAAATTTGACATAATAATGTAATGTAAAACATAAACCAGACATGGTGCATCTAAAATAGCATAATGATGAGATCAGCTTTGCTTTGTGTTTGAAGCATTTTTACTGCAGGCCTAAAAAATCTTGTTTTTAAAACCCTATTGAAATTGCAAAAGTGTAAAAAGAGGCAGTTGTGAAGTTTCAGAGTAAAACTTATTTTAAAGACTGAACCTGACAAATTCCATAAATTTGAATATTACTTTAGACATAAGTGAAATCTGCAGTATGTTTGGGAAATGCTTGTGGCAGTTTCACACTGGGTTTATATTCCTCTTGTTGAGTGCTAACAGAATCTGGCATCTTTGTATGGGTACTAACTTCACTGCCGAGAAGAAATGGGTGTGTTTATATGCTAGATTCTCAGGTAGCTGTAACCTCTTAGGAAAATAAATTCTAAATGTCCTTATGAACATCTTCATGTCTCCTAGACTTTTGCTAATATTAAAGGTAGACAGAGTTTAATATCTGGTATGTCCTCTGCTTGGGGATCGGTCAATTTCTAGCAGATTAGCATTAACATAGATTAACATTTGAGCCTTGGGAATCAGAATATCAGTTTTTAGACTCTCAGATTCATAGATTTTTAAAGCCAGAAGAGACCACTGCAATCTTCTAATCTGAGACCTATATAACACAGGCTGAAGAACTTCGCAGAATTAATTCCTGTTTCAAATCCAATAGCTGTGGATTGAACTAGAGCGTATATCTTAGAAAATCAGCCAGTCTTGATTTAAAATTTTCCAGTGATGATGAACCCATCACGACTCTTGGTAAGTTGTTCCAATGATTTATTACCCTCATTATTAAAAAAAGGCACCTCAGCTTTGGTCTGAATTTTTTTAGCTTTAACTTCCAGTCCGGGTATGCAAAAAATTTTGCTGGTGCATCACTGCACATTTCGTTCCTGTAAATTCTTATCTATTCTTGCCTCACCTGAAATGGCCAAATCCCTTTCAAAACATTATCTAAATGGAACAGATGTTGAAAAACCCCACAACCAAATAACATTGTGTTATAATAGCTGCATTTCTAAACTGAAGCAATCAGAATTCCAATCCGCTGTTATAAAGAATGTCTGGAAGCTGTACTTGGTACGGGGTGAGCCTTATCATAGTCTTAGCACTTGATTCACAACGGTTTTATATCATAGCTTAAGGAAAGCTGCACCCATTGTATTCAGCCCCGAAGATTAAAAGTTCATTGAGTACAGACTGGGAACTCTATCGGTAATAATTGACATTTCTGAGCCGGATGCTGGAGTCAACGCTTTTACCCAGATGGGATGGCCCTTGTGATGTTAGCACAGAGGGACACACGGCTGATCAGTTTCATGCCCGACTTAATATAGGCTTAACTGGCTGAAAAAATGTGCTAGGCAGTCTATTGTGAGGGCGAGGCTCTGACCCTCTGCCAGGTGTTGTGTAGCACTTCCCCCTGCCCCATGCGGAGTCTCACTGAATTCTATATTATGTGGGGTCCGTGGGAACAGAACGTGCAGTAAGATGCTATTCAGCAAGAGCCAGGCTGTCACAAACTTGTCCCTAAACGTTCTGGTTAAAAGAGATGGCCTCTGCCAGGGATGACCTACTGGGCGTGGGTTTCATTTTTCCTTCACCATTATTAAAGGCAAGCAGAGATTGGGTTAAAGTCCCTTTCATGGCTCCCTCCAGCCTCGGCTCAGTGATATCCCAGTGTAAGAAGAATGTTTTAAAGCAATACATCTAAGCGTGTGCTCACAGTAACGAGCACTTCCTGTCCCGGGAGCCTTTGGGCTGCTGGGCTGAGCAAAGCAGGAGAGCGAGCTTTCTCTAAAACAAGTACAATCCTGAAGAGGCAGTGGGCCGTGCATCCCTGCTCTACCTTTGGCAAAACCTGTTTCCCAGTTTATCTGAAGCAAAACAATTCCTTCATTCAAAATGAATCACCTGGCGGAACTTCCTGGCAGCTTCCCCATCTTTAAGAAGGAGCCAACTCTTGCCTGCGCATTCCTCCAGGGATTTCTGGCCTTGTGCAATTACTAAACATCCATTATTCCTTGAAACGCAGGAATTAAAGTGTCCCCCCCCCCACTCCCGAGCTGCTCTGATAAACTCTGAAATTCCCCAGTAGCAATAATACTGTCATTTTCTAAGCCTGAAGAAATAATAAAGATCAAATAAGAATAAAAAATATCCCCCATTTCAGCCAAGCTCCCAGTCCTGGAATGTTCTGTGCCATCCATTTGCGTAACAGGCCACCAGATTTTTGCTGGTTCAGACAAAGAGAGCTCCGATGTAGAAATGGGTCGCTGCTCGCCAGCCTTGTTCCTCTGCTGTTGACTGTGATCAGTGGAGGTCAGTGAGAGACAATAGCAGCATTCCTAGTGTCTGCGTTTCACCAGGCCCTCTCCTCTCACACTGCAAGAACTAACCACTCGCTAGCCACCCGCTTTCCAAATCCCTTTGTCACAACCTCTGGGCCTGATTCTCATCTGATTTCAGTGGAGTTACTCCTCATTTTACTCTGCTCTGACTGGGATCAGAGTCTGGCCCTGTTCCTTTCACCAGTTACTGGCTCACAAATTCCACTTTCCTTCCCTGGCCTGACCTAGACAAGTGTCCAAAGGACCGGGAGTCATGGTCTTTGGAAAGTGCTGAGGCTGCCGTCGCTTAACAGTTTGTTGTTTTCCATTGCAGAGCCGTTTGGATCCTGGGGTTTAGTTCCTATGACACAGAGAGCAGCTTCTCAAGGGTGGGCCGGGTTTGTCTGGCGAGAGTTGTTTGCATGTGGTTCCCAGCCACATGACTGGGGAATGCAAAGCAACTGCTGTGTGCCCTCAAACGGCACCATTTCCTGTGGGCAAAATTGTGGGTTCAGGTATGAAGATTTGGGGCTCGAGACCGCACTGCCTCCCTGCTCTTTTACCTCCTGTTCCAGCTCTTGCTCTGGAAGGCTGCGAATTTATCACTCTTGAGGGTGTTTGAAATAACAATAAAAAGTCGTTTCTTGTAGTGGGAAGGGTGGGGCTTAGTCCATTTTGAAGCTGTCAGTCTCTTTAGCCTCCAGTATCAAACTGGCCTTTAAAAATAATCACACTTGAACAAAATGTTCCTATAATGAAATCTCAGCTGTATTCGGAATAACAATTTCACCTTTACAAAAGTATCTCTGCATCAGTACAATTGCAGCGAGGCAGGAATTCCAAGAAAAGTCTTAAATCTTGTAGACATCAGCCATGTACTAATCATGCCCAGGTCTGATTTTACATCGCATTTCCCATGCTCTGAAAGGCACCTCCCCACAAAAGCCCCCTCATTCCTTTTTGAAGTATGAGCCTTCTGCACAAATACAGGTCTGTCTTGGTTTCTGACAGCTGGTGGCATCTTTCCGGGCTCTTGTTTCTTTGGTTTTTTGGTATTTTTCAAACCCCTGGCTGATGTGGTAAAGTGCAGTAGTTTTGTCAGAGACTTAGATGGGCTATGAATGCCAATATTTAACTACTTTTTATTGATACAGAGACCTGTGCTGATACAGATCGTTCGTTTTCAAAGAACTCTGTAAATGTTCTCCCATGTGCCCAGTATGGATCATCCTGGAACTCACGCCAACACAAACAAGTCTTGAAAAGATAATGGGTCACTTCCTCATGTCATGGCCAAGCTTTTCCCAGGGGCTGTGCTACAGAGCCTTTTACCTGTGTGACACTGACTTGACTCTGGGTATGCAGCCATTGACCCGGGTCCTTCTATCACTCTGTCTTCTGCAAGCCTCCAGCATGTACAGAACAATGCCAATGCACTCTCTCCTTCTCTGCCACTAGGAGGGGCGGAGTGGGCTTAGTGCAGTGGGTCTCAAACGTTTGTACTGGCTGACCCCTTTCACACAGCAAGCCTCTGTGTACGACCCCCCGTTATAAATTAAAACCACTTTTTAACATATTAAACACCATTACAAATGCTGGAGGCAAAGAGGGGTTTGGGGTGGAGGCTGACAGCTCGCGACCCCCCATGTAATAACCTCGTGACCCCCTGCGGGGTCCTGACCCCCAGTCTGAGAACCCCTGGATTAGCAGTTGTGGAGGGGAACCTGAGTGAAAAGGTGGCTGCTGCATTTAGCTTTGAAGGTGGGAGGAGCTGGAAGGGGAACGTTTTCCCCATCCTGCGACTCTCTCTGCGAGTTCGGAAGTGTTTCCCGTTCTTCCTCAGGATGAGCCTGTGACCTGTAGACGTTCTGTGCTGTGTGTGTGAGCGCATGCCCCAGAATAGCCAACAGCGCCATGGTCAGGCACTTCTGTGGGAGGCCTGAGTTCCAGTCCTGACTCCAAATCAGCCACACCACGGACTTGGAGCCAGGACTGCCGCATCCTTAGTCTCTGTTTGCCAGAGGCTGGGAGTGGGCGACAGGGGACGGGTCACTGGGTGATTCCCTGTTCTGTTCATTCCCGCTGGGGCACCCGGCATTGGCCACTGTCGGCAGGCAGGACACTGGGCTGGATGGACCTGACCCAGTCTGGCTGTTTGTATCCCAAGTGAGAGCCCTCACCACCAGGTGCTTGGCTGGTCTGGGGCGCTCTCCCTGACCCAAAAGTCCAGCCTGAGTCTGAGAAACTTTTCCCGAGGAAAGTCTTGGCGAACCCAGGACATTCCCACAAACTGGTTTGGTTTTGTCAAATCAGCATTTTCCAGTGAAAAAGCGTTTTGTAGAAAAATTCCGGCGCTGCTTTGCTTGGCGGTTGTTTCCCTCTCCCTGGCGGTGAGTCAGTTCAGCAGTCGTGGGCTGGCTCCTCTGAAACCTTTGCCTGCCACAGTCAC
Organism: Mauremys mutica; assembly: GCF_020497125.1. Classification (NCBI taxonomy): domain Eukaryota; kingdom Metazoa; phylum Chordata; order Testudines; family Geoemydidae; genus Mauremys; species Mauremys mutica. The sequence goes on from NC_059080.1 coordinate 2,434,480, forward strand.
CCGCCTCTCCCTGTTAATCAGCAGTTTTGTTGTGCCTCTGTGACATCGCTGCCGTGGGAAGTTTTGGTGGAAAGAGAAAGAGGGAGGGAGCAACACCACGCAAGGCTTTGCAAATCGGGGCAGACGCCTTGATGTGCTTGAAGTTCCCCGAGGAGACAGTGCAAGAATCAGGCTGACAGGTTACTGAACAACCGGGCTGCTGCATTCGGAACCCGCAGGAGCCTCTTCATTCCCAGCCAAGGAGAACTGTCAAAGCGCAGCCCAGATGCTGTGAAAACGTGGGTCATCCTGGCTGGGCCGGCATGGGAGAGGAGCCGGTGCGGTCTCCTGGCCAGCCCCAGATGGGCAAGAGTGGTTTTTGCTCCCGTGGCTATTGGAGCATGAGACCAACTGCGCAGTCTGAAGGTCGAAGTCTTGGATGGAGGGGATTGTTATGGAGAAGGCGAGAGTCCCAAACTCTCCTTGCTAGTACCACACGGGTGGGGGAGGGCTGAATGGGCACAGAGCGCTGGGACTGCAGGGAGACGGTCTCTCCAGAACTGTCCCGAGGGACATCAGCTGAGCAGGATGGGAAAATGTATGCACCCAAATGCGTGTCCGTTCAGTGCACCAAGTCATCGTTGTTGGTACTGAACGTCTCTCATTGATGGACGGACGGACGGGCTGAAGTTTCTGGGGCTGTGCATTAACAATAGCATGAATCACTTTGTATCTTCAAAGTGCTGTACAAGAATTAACCTCATACCTCAGAGGGGTGTTGTGAGGAGTAATGTGACAAAGGGTTGCTAGCCCCGTTTTATAGATGAGGAAACCGAGACAGAGAAAGTTTAAGTGACTTGCTCAGGGCCACAATCCTGCATTCCACTCACACCCTCAACTCCCACTGACTTCCCTGGGAGTGTAGGGAGCACCAGGAATGTGCCGTGAGTCAGGGAAAAGCCATGATGAAAACTCAGGCAGTTTCGGTTTGGAGTCCCCTCCTCAGTCCAGTACGCCATGTGGCCACCCTTAAGTCTGCCTGACAGCTGGCTCTAACCTGCACAGGGACAGTGCCACAGTGCTGCCGATGCACTCAGTTTCCGCCCATGTGTCCCATTTATTTCTGTCTATCACTAATGCTAGAATCAGCTGGATAACTTGGGCAGGCCATGGTTTGGTTATCTGTTTGTTAAATAAATCATTTGTATTGAGCAGCAGGCGCACGTTTGCAATGCCAGTGGTGAAGAGCATATCAAAGCACTGCAGTGTAGGTGCACGTTTGCAATGCCAGTGGTGAAGAGCATATCAAAGCACTGCGGTGTAGGCACACGTTTGCAATGCCAGTGGTGAAGAGCATATCAAAGCACTGCGGTGTAGGCGCACGTTTGCAATGCCAGTGGTGAAGAGCATATCAAAGCACTGCGGTGTAGGCGCACGTTTGCAATGCCAGTGGTGAAGAGCATATCAAAGCACTGCGGTGTAGGCGCACGTTTGCAATGCCAGTGGTGAAGAGCATATCAAAGCACTGCAGTGTAGGCGCACGTTTGCAATGCCAGTGGTGAAGTGCATATCAAAGCACTGCAGTGTAGGCGCACGTTTGCAATGCCAGTGGTGAAGAGCATATCAAAGCACTGCAGTGTAGGTGCACGTTTGCAATGCCAGTGGTGAAGAGCATATCAAAGCACTGCAGTGTAGGTGCACGTTTGCAATGCCAGTGGTGAAGAGCATATCAAAGCACTGCGGTGTAGGCACACATTTGCAATGCCAGTGGTGAAGTGCATATCAAAGCACTGCGGTGTAGGCACACGTTTGCAATGCCAGTGGTGAAGAGCATATCAAAGCACTGCAGTGTAGGTGCACGTTTGCAATGCCAGTGGTGAAGAGCATATCAAAGCACTGCAGTGTAGGTGCACGTTTGCAATGCCAGTGGTGAAGAGCATATCAAAGCACTGCAGTGTAGGTGCACGTTTGCAATGCCAGTGGTGAAGAGCATATCAAAGCACTGCGGTGTAGGCACACATTTGCAATGCCAGTGGTGAAGTGCATATCAAAGCACTGCGGTGTAGGCACACGTTTGCAATGCCAGTGGTGAAGAGCATATCAAAGCACTGCAGTGTAGGTGCACGTTTGCAATGCCAGTGGTGAAGAGCATATCAAAGCACTGCAGTGTAGGTGCACGTTTGCAATGCCAGTGGTGAAGAGCATATCAAAGCACTGCAGTGTAGGTGCACGTTTGCAATGCCAGTGGTGAAGAGCATATCAAAGCACTGCGGTGTAGGTGCACGTTTGCAATGCCAGTGGTGAAGAGCATATCAAAGCACTGCAGTGTAGGCGCACGTTTGCAATGCCAGTGGTGAAGTGCATATCAAAGCACTGCGGTGTAGGCGCACGTTTGCAATGCCAGTGGTGAAGAGCATATCAAAGCACTGCGGTGAGCTAATGCATATGCAAGCAGAGAGGTAATAAAGTACTAAAGTTTTCCCCAAAGGACAGTGCGAAGCAAGAAGAACTCTCAGCTCTGTGGTTTCAGTTTGGCAGCAGGGAAACATTCTTCAATAATCTCTGCTCTTATCCCTGACAACATCATTTGGGGTGTGGCCCCACGCGAAGCTGCCAGGGAGAGAGAGACTCACTTATGGGAGAAACACGATTGGTTCCTCATTTTCTCTAGGACATGCTGTCTGTGACCACTCTGGATTTGGTCATGTGACTTTAGAGCAGTAGTACTGTAGTTGTTTCATCATCCACAGTGGAAAAAAAACAGCTGTTGGGAAACTCCGGATGTGTTTTCCTGGGCGTGATAAAATCCGAATCCTCTGACCAGTGCTAAGTGGTCTGTTTTGAACATTATGTTCACAGTTGCCTAGCCCTTAGATAATGTCCATTAATACAAGGTCAGAACGTTACTACACTGGTGAATTCCTACTTTCAGAAAAACAAATGGTTCTAAACTGAGGCCTGGTCTACACTTGGGGTGGGGTGGGGGGTTGGATCTAACTTACGCAACTTCTGGTACGTGAATAACGTAGCTGAAGTCGATGTACTTAGACCTACTCACCGCGGTATCTTCTCTGCGGTGAGTCGACTGCTGCCGCTGCCCCGTTGACTCCGCATGCACCTCTGGGGGCGCTGGAGTACAGGAGTCGATGGGAGAGCGCTTGGGGGTCGATTGATCATGTCTAGACTAGATGCAATAAATCGATCCCCGCTGGATCGATCGCTGCCCACCGATCCGGCCGGCAGTGAAGACCTGCCCTGACTGAAACCCGCCGTTTGGGCAGCTCCCACCTCTCCCACATCCCCTCCATGGAAAGGCCAAGCTCCCCTTCTCCTCAGCTTTGAAAATTCTTCTTCTGACCTTCTAACTTCACCCCTTGTAACTGCCAACCTCTCCCTGCCTCAGCAGTGGCAAAGTCCCTTTATCTTCGTCCCCTGGCTGCCCGAATTCTCCTCAACTTTCCATAACAAATGGGTTTCAAAAGAGCCAGCTGTGAAGTTCTACATCTGGGAGCAGAGAATGTCCGCCCTGCTTACAGGATGGGGGGCTCTGTCCTGGGAAGCAGGGACTCTGAACGAGACTTGGGAGTGGTGGTGGATAATCAGCTGAACATGAGCTCCCAGTGAGAAGCTGTGGCCATGTGATCTTTGGATGTCACAGTTGGGGCTAAATCAAGGACAGGGGTTGGCTCTGACAGCTATTAAGTGTGATTTACTCACAAGCCTTTAAAAAATCAATCGGAGCTGTTGGCGTTTTAAAAATCTTGCCATAAACAGAGCATTGCAGCCTGTCACAGAGCAGCACCCCAGCCACGCTGATAGTGCTGCAGGGTCGCCAGCTCCATTTCAGCCATGGAGAGCTGACACGGGAAGGGGGGGTGATAGTGGAGTGAGGTGACAGTGGAGTGGGCCTGGGAAGTTAATGAGAGAAGAATCCGACCCAACCTACAAAGTTCGTTTGGAAGTTTTCTTTGTTACTTTAAAGGGCAAACAGCGTAGAGTGGCCTCTAGTTATTTGGCTAGGCAATAATGATTGTTTCAATGTGCACTAAACAACCTTAATAAACCAATTAGTTCCAGCAGCCATGTGCCTTCAGAAGGACTTTAAGGAGTTGGAATTTAGCTTGCAGTGTAGAAAAGCTGTGCTCCATCAACGAGATCACAGATACAGTGTCCTGGCTTGACTAACTTTCTCATTACCCCTCTGATTCTTTTCAAGAGCTCAGAAATAAACATGGCCAAGAAAAAAAAAATCTCCATGGCAGCATTAACAATAAAATAAATCATAAAATACCATGTGTTGGCTTCCCCAGTGTTTCTGAGTTCAGATCTAGAGCGTCTCTGAGTGATTTCTATTTGGTAAGAAGTCAGGAGCATATTTTAAAAGGAAAACCATGTGAAAACATATACTTCTTTCCCCTATTGCCAAAAACTAAATTAAAATGCCAAAATGAAAAGCTAAAAGCAAAGTTGGGAGAACAGCAATGTAGCTGGGTATGGACTTGAGTGCACGTCGAACTGCAAAGTGGCCGAGGAAAGTCCCAGCCGTTCAAGCCAGCAATGAGTTGAGTTGTGCCCCGCCAGGCAGACATCCTGGAGTTCTAGACCCCAGCACTGCACTGAGCTATTCCTGTGTTTAAGGGCCTGCTCACACAGAGCTCAGTGCAGGGCCAGGCCTTAGTTTGTGCTTCAGGTTTTGGGTTTTATAGTGTTGAAACTAGAGATGGCAGAAATGCAGAGGGGTCCCCTCCCCTCAAACACTGTAGGCACCTGCTGCTTGGTTCTCATTGTGTTACCGTCTCTCCAGGATCAACAGGGCTCCATCCACGGCAGTTCTATACCCAGGGATTGAAAAACATTGAGGATGAAGATCAGGGAGGTCAAGAGAAAGAATTAACCTCACTGTAGATAAACTTGGCAGCCTTTAAAGCTTCCTGCTCCAGAGCACCGCAGGTCAGTTCTTGTTGATTTTACACCTGTTGATATCACTCTCTTTTGTGTGTGTGTGTATTCTGCTGTTTGAGATAATCGTTCTTTAAACAAGCTATAGTTTAAAATACTTGCATAGACAATTTATTTCCAGGTTGTGAGACCTAGCTACCTCCCAAGCTGTGAAAGAGAGTGCTGGATTAGCTTTCTTCATACTAATGCCGCTATATTTAATAACATTTAAATCAAAGCTTTATAGTTTTCTGCATTATCGTGGATGACTTGTTACGAACATACAGGGTATTTCCACACTGCGCACTAAGCCTGGGCTCTGGCACAGGTTTGAGCCCCAGCCCCGCCTTCCATCCACACATATCAGGTTGACTCGGGACTGCAAGTGCTCAGGAGCCGGGTCCCAGGCACCTGTTAACAGTATGGGTCAGAGCCCAAGTTCTGCTGTGACTTGGGTGCAAGCCCTGCCATTTTGCAGTGTGGACACAGGTCAAGTCACAGATCCGAGGCAAAAGGTCTTCATAGCACAGTATGGATGCACTAGCATGGCTGTCAGACCTGGGTCCAGCAATTATAAACCCAGATTTACAACGCAGTGAGGATGCTCAAGCGCAGGCGTGGAACCAGCAAGTCCATAAGCCCAGGTCCCAGAGACCCAGGTTTACAATGCAGTGTAGACAGACCCGAAGAAATGTCTTCTCAATAATGAAACCTCTTGTCTCATTCATTCAGTGTGGCAAGTGTCATGTTTGGAACATTGCCACTGAATCCATGGTGATGAATTACTGCGAGTGGTTGGGGGAACCTAAAGAGATTAGGGGGGTCTGATTCCGATCAGCACCCAAAGTTTGGATGCTCATCCACAGACTTTATCTTCACCCCCTTAAGTGCAAAATTGGGCTACGGTTCTTGTGAGGACAGCCCGTTTCCTGCGGCGCCCAGGGTGTCTTGTAGGAATATCCTTTCTTGTGTTGTTTGACAACTCGTGCCAGAAGCAGAAGGAATACTGCTCGGCACTTACATAATGCTTCATACCTCAAACCCTTTGGAAACACTGGGCCAGCTGCTGCTCTCAATTACACTGCTGGAAATCCAGGACAGCCCCATCCAAGCCAATGGTGTTACTCTGGATTTACATCAGACAGAATGAGAGTAGCGGTTGGCTCATGAATACTCACAGCTCATCTGTGAGGTCTCTTCAGGGCAGGGCCTGCATATTTCTCTTAGTTCTAAATAGCACAGTGTACGCCGTCAGCACCTAATTGAATAATCATCATCCTTATAGTAATGTCCCCATTTCAGCGGTGTTGGAGCAGAAAGAGGAAGAGCAACTTGATGAAAGACACAGAGTGAGTCTGTAGAGGGAGCCAGGGTCAGAACTTTCTATTTCCCTGGCCTGTGACCAGACCATGTGGGTGATGTTACCAGTAAGATGTAAAGAAAGAACCAGGAAGCCGATTTCACGGAGCTTCCAGAGAAGGTTTGGATGGAGGAATGCCCAGGCACTTAGTTTGTTCTGCTCTCTGGGTTGGGGTGATGCTCCCAAATTCGGTGTCAGTAGCATGACCCCAGTGTACAAGAGACCTGTGTTCAGTACAGAGAAACACAACAGGAACATGGCAATGGAGCTTGTATTAGGCAGGAGGGTTTTGGTGCCCTAGGAGAGTTACTGTCTGATGCTAGCTTTGCCCATTGGGGCTCCTTCATTGCTGCCAGGACTCGAGTCAGTGTTGGGCAAACATTTCATCGTGCAGCCGTGACACCACCCAAGCTGGCAGGTCCAGGTCAGCGATTCTTCCGTTCCTGAATCTCCACGTGCCAGGCTCTGCTAGCATGGAGCTCTGTGCCCTGGTGCTCTTCATTCCCCAGCCCTCCTCTCCAGTACCCCGTTCCACTTTCCTCCCCTTGCTTTCCCTCGGTCTTTAGTCACACCTCCCTCCGACTGGAACTGTCCCTCCCTCTCCCCCCCTCGTCCCCAGAGCTTCTCCTCCACCTTGCAGTGCTGGATTTTGTGGCACAAATAATACAAACATGTTAAAAGGCTCAGAACTATCTTGCTGCATGCCTTCCCTCACCCCATCGCCCGGCTTGTGTGTCGGATCCATCTGTCTGCCTTTAATCTCTTGACTGTAAACTCTTCGGGGCAGGGACTGTCTCTTCCCAGAGGCTCCTCTGGCGCACAGCACAGTGGGGACTTTGGGCACTGTTACAATAAAAAGTGAGTAACAATGAAGCACGACAAAATCCAATTGGGTTTTAAAGAAATTATCCTAGAATCCTATAGGATTGCACAGAGAGAGAGAGAGAGCTCTGCTCCATAGGGTTTTAGAATCAGCCTGTGTAGACCGTAGAGCAGGGATCAGATCCTCTATTACATTTTTCACAGTTTGGAAAAGTTATGGGGAGATTATTGCTTTCTATTAAATCCTAAAGGACTTTTCCATATTGACAAACACCTGGACTGACAAATGGAGCCTTTTCCCGCAGCAGTTGGGGGTTGGAATTGGGATTCCCATCAGCATCCAGCCTTGGGGTCCCTCTACTGAACCTCTCTTTAATATTGCTTCTGGCTACTGGGTACCTGGTAAATTTTTCAGTCCCTGCATATGCAGCTGTAATAAAGAGACCCAACTAAGGCCATGTCTATACTAGCACTTATGTTGGCAAAACTTTTATTGCTCAGGGATGTGAAAAAAAACCCCTGTGAGCATGAGAGCTCATGTCTGCAGGAGACACTCCTCACAGACATAGCTACCGCCACTCACAGAGCTGGTTTTATTATGTCGACAATGACATAATTTATTATGATACAGTGGCCCAGTTGTATTGGTTCTCCAGTGCTAGGAATACAATCCACAAAGTGTCTGAATTGCAAAATGCCTATAAGAGCATGGCAATGTTGCTAATTTTTTTTATTCCAAACCATTTGAGTTTCAGGCTTTCCTGCATTTGGTATTGTTTTGGACATGGACTGAAATCCTCAAACTCCCAGGCAGAATGAGTCAAATTAGTTACTGTGGATTAGTTATATGTTAATGGAATCAGATTCTAATTAAGGAAATCTCCTACAGGCTAGATACTCATTGCATTAGTCAACACACAGGATTTTCAGCAGGGTTTCTGTCTTGCATGAAGAGAGAGAAGGTGCAAGGGAGAGGGACACACAAGAATCATTGAAATCCTGGGCCAATAGAAGACAATGAGAGGATTTCCCCAATGCTCTTACCTTCATGGTGATTTGCCCAATAGGACTGAACTTTCCAGCCCGGTAAGGAAGCTAGGTTACTTGTATACTTTTATGCCTCAAATCATAATTAAAGCGCAATCAGAAATTGTGTTACAAAATAAATCACAATTTTCCCCTCCTCTCAGCTTATTCCTCTGGATTTCAGAGGTGGAGGCTTTCTTCAGTATTGTAACACGAAATAGGGAACTATTAAAAAAATTGTTGTGGGTTGTGTTTTGAAAGAAAGTGCCTGACAAAAATACACCCATTCTTCAAAACGTTCACACCATTGTCAAATATTTGCTTTACATTTTGACTTGTGGAAGTGTTTGCTTAGTCTCTACTAAGTGGAATGCAAACTCAATAATATTTGAAGCTTAGTCAACTTTTCAGTCTCCTGGAGTTGGAGTTAAGCAAAACAAGTTCAACCATATCTAAGCCTCAGCATTGTATTCAGTCGCTGACCTCACTCGATAAAGTTCCTTTTTACAATAGAACCTCAGAGTTATGAACACCAGAATTACAAACTGACCAGTCAACCACACACCTCATTTGGAACTGGAAGTACACAATCAGGCAACAGAGACCACCTCCCTACCCCCCAAAAAGGACACATACTGTACAGAACAGTACTGTATTAAATGTAAACTACTAAAAAAATAAAGGGAATTTTTTTTTTAAAGATTTGACAGGGTAAGGAAACTGTTTCTGGGCTTGTTTCATTTAAATTAAGGTGGCTAAAAGCAGCATTTTTTTCTCTGCCTAGTAAAGTTTCAAAGCTGTAGTAAGCCAATGTTCAACTGTAAACTTTTGAAAGAACAACCATAATGTTTTGTTCAGTGTTAAGAACGACCCCCATTCCCGAGGGGTTCGTAAGGTTGAGGTTCTACTGTACTTCCTCGTCAAGAAAAATGCACCCACCAAAGGCTGACCTTAGGCTACTTAGGCCTGCCAGCATATCCTTATTAAAGTGATTAAGTAACGCACTATACGCAGTGTGAGCTAGAAGAGAAGATTTCTCTTTCATCTCCATGAAACTAAACTACAGCCTTGCCCTGATGAGGTCATGATTCTTAACAGGACAAAATAACAACCTTCTGCAACTGAATAGTTGTCGTTATTACAAAGCCTTTACCCTTTATTTACAAAGGTAACTTTAAATGTAGAAAAATATCCCATTCCCCCATTAAGGCTGGAGATGGCTCCTGACCAGGGGAGTAAACATTGCTTCGGGTGTTACAAGGGGCAGGACCAGGAGTAACTGTATGGAACTGAACACAGGAAAGCTAATCCCCTGTATCAGGAAAAATAACTGCAAAGGAAACCAGCCAAGGCCTGGTCCTTTTGCCAGTGATATCCATGTGACTTGTGCTGCTGTCTTCATTGGGAGCAGGAGCTCAGATCCTTAGAAGTGGGACTCTCTCCAAATAGAAGGGGTATGGAAACACCATCGCTTGTGTCGTTGAAAACTGAACTGGACCAAGCACTAGAGAATATGAGACTATGAGTGTGAGTGTGTGTCCAAGGGCATGGAAGGTTTGGCTGTTTTCTTTTTGTCTTTGTATGCGGTACCAGTTGTGGCTAGCACTGCTGGCTTTGTGTTGAAGTTTTTATTTAAGAAACATGAACAAAGAGAGAGTGAGTTTTGAACAATAAAGGATCAAACAAAAATCAAATGCAGAGAAGAATCAGATCAGGCAGGGCACAGACCAAGTAAAATACATCGAAAGTTTTAGATTTGTAGAAGTATTGATGAATCACAAGGATAAGTCTCATGCTGCAATTTAAGACACGTTGATAATTTAAAACTTATGCTCATAGCAATTTTGGCACTGGAGAGACCCAGATGAGTACAGTACTAAATAAAAATAGTCGCTGGATCTAATAAAATGAAATTCATGATAATAATTTTTAAATTCGTCTTCATCATCACAGTAACCTGTGCAGTGCTGTAATATCAGAAATGACCAATAAACAGGAATTGTTAATAGCTGCCCTCTCTCATACTCTGGAGTAGATCAGGTCAAAACTTGTTACTTGAATAGTTTTCCCATTGAAAAATGTGTTTGTCAAAATTGAAAAATTAGATGAAAAAATATTGATTTCGATGACATTTTCTGATTTCCTGCTTGTGCCAACCGAAACAAAATTTTCACTTCAAGTTGACATCTTGACACACAATGACTTTTTTTTGTTTCAACAAGTTAAATCATTTAGTTTTGACTAAAAAATGTCAACATTTTAGTGTCAACCTTTCTGATTCAACCCTTTTGGGAATTTTTCATTCTGCAAAAATTTCCAATATGTTGAATTTTCCATTGTGATTCAGAATGGAAATTAATGGCCAAATATTGATGTTTCCGACGGGAAGAAAATTCCGCCTCTTGGCCAGCTCTGTGCACAGTACCTGCAGACCCAGAGCTGAGACCTTTCTGATCCCTTGCCGTTTGCACACAAGCCCAGATCTGGCAGTGACTGGTGGAGAACAGAAAGCAAAACACAGCAGCAGCAGCAGGATTAACGTCTATTTAGAACTGACAATGTCTTACTACCATGCTTTGTGGCCCCAAAGGGAAGTGGTCCTCCAGTTAGTGCTGAGAGTATATCCTGTAATCTGCAAGAACTGCACTGGGTCCATTGTCCGAGGTTTTTCAAAAGCTGCACAATTTAGCTCTTAGTTTATGGCCACCAGTGGGAGTCAAACCACAAGCACATTCTCCTATGAGATTTGCTGTTATGGAAGTCTGAACATTTCTGCGGCATTGTGGCATTGGGACCAGCTGCATATCCAGTAGCCAACCCCATGCCTGAACTGCTGCCCTCCCACACCAGGGTAGATGGCAAGCAGCTGCCAAGGGCAGAACTGCAAGAAATTTCCAGCACTTGTGTTCTCTCACTTACTCGTTTTCTAGTTTGAATCTTTAAAGGCAGGTAAGAGAAGATTTCTGGTTTAGCCATTCAGAGTGACTCATTTGTTTTGAAGCTATAATTGAAGTATCCAAGTAAAGAAAAAAGAATATAAGATGCTTCCAAACAATCTTAACCTCCACTGAGGTTTCAAATACTTTTCTAGCATGAAAACGTTAATTAGAACCAGGAATAAAGCAACAATAAAGCATCCTTGGCTCACACCCGATTTCCAATATCTTTGAATCAAATGGGATCTGACTTCAGGAATGATGTAGCTTATAAGCAGGATATGCTTGAGCAGTTCTGAAACTGGTGGTCTATCTGTGCTGAAATTGCAGGGAGGTTAAACTACATCCATGCAGCCAAATCTGGCTTCTGGTGAGGTCAGTGGGAATTTTGTCCTGACTGGGGAGATGGGGCCGTTCGAATGGACTTGCTAGCAGTGCCATATGCTCTGCTGCATGCCAGGGCCTGCTCTCTTTGCTCACTGCATGGGGAATCATGTCTCTGTGTTTACAATTCTGACTCGGATGGCATCAGATCTGATTGAGCTGTACTGCTTAGCTGGTTACTGCAATGATTTGTGTGCTTCTGTAAGAGCACAAAGAAAAATCCTGCAATGATACCCAGATTACAAGACGATAATACAAAGTTATGGATAACCCCCCGCCCCCCCTGCAAAATCCTGACTCAGCAAATTCAAAGCAATATTAACCCAAATTCGATCAGGAGTTAGCAGGGAAAGAAACCTGGTGCCTTATTGTGAGCTGTGTCGCCAAGGCCTTTCCCCGTCTAGCAGGATGGGCCACTGGTAAAATCCATCTGGAAATCTCCTGCCCACCAAAGATCAGTGACAATATAATTTTGCTCTTATACAGCATCTCAGACACACAGATCTCTGTGACGCCTCCCGTGGGTGCCCAGGGCTGTGAGGCCCCTCGCTCCACGTGCCCTTAGCCCAAGGAAGCTTTGTCTGAGCCTGCCAGGAGAGGTCAGCTCCCAGACATCACCGGCCATGGGCAATACAAGCGCTGCCTTCCAGGTCTAGGCCTCTCTGCCACTCCACAGCTTAGCGGCGAGGACACATCAACTCCCAGGCCCTCCAAGCATCTCCCGGGAGTGCCTTGCCCCTGTTCCACGCCATGCTCTGTGTTCACTGACCCGCTGCTGCCAAAGAAGCAGGACATCCCGGCATACCAGTCCCACCCCAGATCAGTGCTCCACTGGACACACAGCACCTACATACCTTCCGAGTGAAAACCAGGATACGTTTATTTAACAAAACACAGAGATTCAAGTAGTAGCAAGTAGAAGTATTGGAAACAAATGGTTCACATGCATTCTGGAACCCAGACTTAATTACCAGGATACTCTCACCTCTTGTCCCTAAATCTCCCAAAATCCCTGCAGCACTTCACAGGCCGGCTGTGCACCCACCCACCCTCATCCCCGCTGTTAGTTTTCCTCCTCAGTGAAGTACCGGTATGTCCCTTTGCACTCCACAATGCCAATCCTTTGTCTTTATTCATCAGCAGGACATCCTCTGCTGTTTGCTTATTCCTGTAAATTTCCTCTCGGGTAGATTTCGCAATCTCTCAGTCCACACTGGCTCAGTGTGTAAATAGGCACACATTGTGAGGCATACAATGCACAATGCACAAATGGCCAGACAGGGAAATAAGTGTCAGTTACCTCCTGCCTGCCAGGAACAATTCTGAGGCATGTCGCCTCCGGGTGACCTGCCTTCACTCCTAAACCTTAAGCAGGTAGTATAGTATGGATACATCCTCCTTCAATATCATCAGCACGCACATATCACAATGAGTCTGATGACCAGTGGGCTACTGGCTCTCAGTAGAGACCTCAGATGCCAGCATCTGGTGAACTACTATGCAGATATCTGACCTGGGGTGCCTGTGAAACCCTGTGCTCCCTTGTGCCCTCTGCCAATTGGCATGAAGGGTCCCTGTGTCACAATCACAAAGCACTTTACAAAGGTGGCTAAGTACGATCGAGAAGGGAGAGGGGTATACAGCAAGCAGGGCAAGAAATGCAGCTAAGGCCCCAGGCTGTCACTTAAAGCATCCAGCCATCCCACAGTGACTTGCGTAATGTCCGGTTCATGTGCTGGGGTTTGCCTCTTCCTGGGACTGCAGGTGAAACCTTGTCTCAATCGCTCTGATATACGCGCAGTGCTGGGCACCACAGCAGGATTTTGGCAAGTGTCATTTTCCAGTTATTTACAGGCATGTCAAGTGCTTTTGCAGAAGGCTAATATTAGCTGTCTCTTGTTTCACTGCTTGATCTTTTTCAGTGATTTGGCATTTACAGGTTGAATTACTTACTAATGTTTGATTTCTATGCTCTGACGTGAAATCCTGCTCGTGGACAAGGGTTTTCTGTAAACTGGATTTGCTGAAGTAGGTTGGAAGGGTAAACCTGGTTATGTGTCTTCATGACTAACCCTGTGCCAGTTGTGTAAACAGAACATCTTCCTCAATCACACGCCAGGTAGGAGAAAACATGCATCATGCATCCCAAACAAAAAAGCAGCACCCCTGTGCTACAGTCAGCAGTGCCTGGGAGGTGCCTGGTTTGTGCAATATTTTTTTAGCTGAGAATTATGCAGGGAATTACACACGGGGGTTTTCCCAAAGCAGATAGTGTGAGGCAAAGGAAGGGCATGTGGGGAAATGGAGGGGGATCTGGGATGGGCCAGGAAGCCTTTAGGGAGTAGGGAGTCTGCAGAGGGAGTTCGGGCTGGTATCAGAGCCCCTGGGGAAGGAGAGTGGTGGAATTCGGTGATCACTCGGGGCTTGCAGGAGCTCTGCCTTAGTCTGTGTCTGGTTGCAGCTGGCTGTGCACAGCAGCAGCAAGGGCTTCACTGCATCCTGCTCAGGTGCTCTGCCTGGGGAGCTCAGCCCTTAACGGCACCGTCCGCAACACCACGTCTTCCCTTCTACAGCAAAACTTAATAGCGGGCTCCCCACCCCCTTTACTATACCACACAGTTACAGAGACGTATAACAACCCACTAACTAACTGTGTTGCCAAGGTTCGCTACGTCTCGGAGGTGCCCTGTGCCGTCGCTTGGACCTGTCGCGCTCCCCTGGAACATCAGCACTGCTGCTGGCAGGAGGCAGCCAGTCCACTTGTTCTGGTGGTGTCATAGCCTGGGGCTCTGCTGTGTCAATACGCTGTGGTTGTTCCCTGTCTGACACACGCTCTTGGACAAAACAGCAGACCCACCCTTCCGGGCTTTTGACAAGATATTAGTAATGTAAAACTACTGTCTGGAAACATCATTTTATCTGCTGATTGTAAACAAGTACACGCATGTCAAATGGACAGTTACATCTCTAGGGACACTCTCTCTAGCAGAGTCCAGCTTCTGCAGATGGTCCCTGAGTAGTGACTGTGCTATCTTGGAGTGTCATAGGCTTTCTATAAGGGTTGTACATACCTTTTCTTCATGGGAAAAAGGAAAAAGTAGTGGTGGTGGTGTTTTAAATTACTGTTATTATTATTTATAAAGGAAAGAAGGCATTTATTTTCTCTGGGCCGGATGGTATACTCATTGAGTTAGACTCCCGTATGATTGTCTTCATGGTTTATCTTAAAAAGTCTTGAAGGGATCTGAGAAAAAATCCTAAGGAAAAAAGTATTGGGGAATAAAATATTCCTTAAAGGGCAAATGAGTTCGTTACTAATTGTTCCAAATGGTTACTCAGCCGTAGGGGTATGTAATGATTAATTGTATATCTTGGTATTGACCTATTCTGTGTATAGAGGTGGTTTGTTGTTTCAACACCTTATAATTAATCATGTTGCTATATTTATGGACAAAGGAACATTACATTCATCTCGCCACAATGTTTGCAGAATGAAATAACCAGATTTATTGACATGAAGCCCCATTCACACTCCCTCTGACATTAAAGTCAAGAGCCGTCATTTTCAAATAGGTTCTGTGTGCCTGGCTGAGGAAGTTTGGTTTTCGGAGCATGGGTGTTCAGAACATTCTCCTTCACTGTCTCTCCCATTTGGTACCCAGAAATGGAGGTACCCCAAATCCCTAGTCGTGTTTTGGAAATTTGGTTAAGATGAGGTGTGCCTGCAGGAGTGGGCAGCACGGGTGAACAGGCAGATTAACTAATACCTCTGCCATAAATGGATCACAACCAGATTTTGTTTGCTTAGTAACTGCACCAGAGAGTAAATAATTGTTATGTCAGCATGTGAACATGTGTGGGTCCTAGAACCTGCCTCTTTGCAGTTGCTGCAGAACTGGTGAGTATTGGTAATTTTTGATCTTCACAAATAGGTAGCTGGCTGCTTTCATTGTTTGGTTGTTTTGGGGTAACTAATGAGGTAAACAGTGTCATAAAGCCAGGAGTAATGTTCACAACAGGGAAACCTGCCAGAGGAGGAAACAGCTGTTGGGTTCAGAGAGAACTGAGCCACTTGAGGGTGTGTGGTGGCAGGGGTCAGACTCCATGGGGCCGTTACACCTTGCTGATGGGAAAACAAATGCAATCTGCTCTTTCTGAAGAACTATTCCCCAAACCAAGGGAGTAGATTGTATATTTTCAAGCTAGGATAGAACATATCTTGTTGAAAAACTATCATCTGCAAATATAGAGTGTGCCTTAAAACCGCCAGTCAGCTTAGCATTTAGGGATCAGAGGGTGAGGGGAGGTTTACTGAAGTCAGTGATGAGGAGACTGCTCCTGAGGGGCCTACATAATGGTGGCATTCATGTGGATTACAATGAGTAATTTGCATGAGGTGCCTCCCCCCCTTAACTTATGTCAGCGTGGTGCTCATCAGCACAGACGCTGCCTCAAGGGAGATGGGTATAGGCAGTTTGCAGCGGGGCCCGAGCCGTAAAAGATGGGGAGAAGGTGGAATCAGAGGCTGGTTCAGCACGAGGAAGCTAGCAGCAAAGACTCAGGAATGGAAGAAAGTAGGTGTCTGTTTATATAGAGTCAGAGATTCCAAGGCCAGAAGGGACCATTGTGCTCAGCTAGTCTGAGCCCCGCCCCCCATATCGCACAGGCCAGAGAACTGCCCCCAAATCAGTCCTCACGCAGAGCTCTTAGAACAACGTCATCCAGTCTTGATTTAAACTTGTCCGTGGTGGAGAATCTGCCAGGACCCTTGGTAAGCTGTTCCAATGGTTAATTACCCACACTGTTCAACATTTCCATCGTATTTCCAGTCTGAATCTGTCTAGCTTCAACTTCCACCCATTGGGTCATATTAGATCTTTCTCTGCTACCCTGAAGAACCCATTATTAAATATTTGTTCCCCAGGTAGATACTTATAGACTGTAATCAAATTGCTCCAAGTCTTTGTTAAGCAAAGTAAGTTGAGCTCCCTGAGTCTATCATTATAAAGCAGGTTTTTCTAATCCTTTCATCATTCTCATGGCTCTTCTCTGACCCCTCTCCAATTTATCAACATCCTTCTTGAACTGTGGGCACTAGAACTGGACACAGGATTCCAGCAACGGTTGCACCAGAGCCAAATACAGAATAGAACAACCTCTGCACTCCTACTCCGGATTCCCCTTTATACCTCTAAGGATCATGTTAGCCCTTCTACCAGGCGCTCATGTTTATTTGATTATCCACCAGGACCCCCAAATCTTTTTCAGCATCACTGCTACCCAGGATAGGGTCCCCCATGGTGTAAGTGTGGCCTACATTCTTTGCTCCTACGTGTATATATTTACATGTAGCCATATTACAATGCATATTGTTTGCTTGCACCCAGTTTACTGAGCCATCCAGATCACTCATCAGTGACCTGTCCTCTTCTCTATTTACCACTCTCTCAATTTGTGTGTCTGCAAACTTTATCTGTAATGATTTTGTTTTATTTCTGGGTCATTAATAAAAATGCTAAATAGTGTAGAGCCAAGAACTATCCTTATGGGACCCCACTGGAAAACACCCACGCGACGATTCCCTGTTTACAATTACATCTTGAGATCGGTCAGTCAGCCAGCTTTTAACCCGTGTAATATGTGCCATATTCATTTGATATCGTTCTAATTTTTTAATCCTGGGCTTGGAAATTAATAGCTGGGCGTCTTTAATCGGCATGCTTGACACTTCCGTAGCCAATACCCAAGCAGATACTGAGCTTACATTGCATGCGCACAAGCTAAGTTTGGCATCTCATTAAGAGGGTGGGGAGCAGGCAAAGCATTCAGCCTCTTAGCCAGACAAACGAGTTACACGTGTTATCCTCCTTCTTCCAGCAAGTGTTGTAGTGTGGCTTTCTCCCTCCCTCTCCATCCTGATATGAACCATCGGTTGTGGCAGTGATGGTACAGAGCATGTGTTGGTTAAACCTGGGTCGTTTAAAAGCCTGTCTGTCTAATTTTTAAGAGGCAGAATTTGCACAGAGAATAGAATGAAAAGCGATTCCCTTTTACTGACATATGTATTTTCTCAGGATGCAAAAATGTTTGTCCACAAATATTACATAAGGAGCAGTGGGGTGTTTAATATAAGATTATTTTGTAATAACCTTCAAGTGTATTTTACACAACAAAGGAAAACTGTAGCACACAGTCTCCGAGACACACACACACACAGAGAGAGAGAGAGCACCTCAGGGTTTGGGTGACATCACAAACCACTCCAGTTTCATCCTTGTGGGGCTTTCCTACTGTCATCACAAACCCGGGTGAGCATGGGGGGGTGTTTGGCCTATTGCTGACGTACAGCATTGGGGTGCAGTGTCAGACAATAAACTCTCGGCATGTAATAACACCTTGCTGTTACATAGCACTTTTCATTAGTAGCTCTCAAAGCACTTTACAAGGGAGGTCAGTATCGTTATTATATAGGATAATATATAAAGGGAAACTGAGACAGGAAGGTGAAATGTCTTGCCCAAGGTCATCCAGCAGGCCAATGGCAGAGGCAGGCATAGAATCTAGGTCTCCTGACCCCAGCCCGGTATCCCACCACTAGGCCATGTTTCCTCCCAAGGATGTGGTGTCTCTAACTGATAGTGATTGAAATAATGGAGTTTTTGTTACTGATCGTAGGGTTTTATTTTGGACTTCAGTTCATGTGTTTTTGGCATAGGTCCCATTCACTCAGCCGGGCCCTATGGAGCACTGAGATTTCCACAGTCAGGCACCACACATTCAGCTGAACTATTATAAGTGGATGTTAAAGGCTTAACATAGAAGATACAAGAGGTTATTGCAGTCATCCCTCCCCAGAGTAAGTTGCTCGGCTCCAAACAGCTTCCCATTCAAACCACATCAGTCTAGTAATTTACGGACAAGTCTTGCCCCTCTCTCTCTGGGCACAGGGATCCCCATCTCCCCTTTCCCAGAGCCTGCCTCCGCAGTGGAACCAATGCAGCACGGCAGCACAAAGAGGGCGATGGATTTAGGGAGTGCATCCCCCTGTGTGGCCAGAGCCCATTTCTACACTGGCTCCTAGGACATGAGAAATGGCAACTTTTGCAGCTGGGGGTGGAGCAAGGCTGGAAGCCTGGCTGTGGCATGGATCATCTAGTTCTCCCGCATGGCAGGGCTCTGTTGGGACTGTGGGGGGCTGCTGCAGCCATTCAGAGAAGTAGCCTCTTTGGGTTTTCCTGCCCCTCCACCACCTGGGAGATGCACTGCCCAGTACGTGGATGGTCCCACAAATTGCCTATTGAATGGAAGTCCAAAAATAACAAACTTTTTGGCAAAATGCAAAAGAAATTGCAGGTGTATATTTCTGAGTTATAGAACGCGGCGTGTGTTAGAGTTTATGGGAGCGGGGACAGAGCCTCACAGAACTCCAGGTCTTGAGGAATCTATGGGTGGAGGTGTCCTTGTGCCCTTTATCCTGCTCAGGGGATAGAGGAAAGGTGAACAAGCTCCATGCACTTACCTTCATCCCAGCCAGGTCCCTGGGGTGCACCAGCACCCTCTCATGGTCGGCACTATTAAATGTGCTGGAATGATCCAGGAGCATGAAGATCAGCATTGCATCCTGGACTGCAACCCAAATGGGAAGGGTCCATGACACAGGAGGAGGTGATGAGCTGTTGAGAGATGGTTCATCACCAGGTTCTGAGTCGCTGCGTTCAGGGAATAGAGATCAGACCTTGAGTTGGAGCAGATGAGGTCACGTAGACTGAGTAATGTCTTCTGTAGTGCTGAAGAAACTGTACTTTAGGGTGGGTGAAGACTGCCTCCTCAAAGGAGGTGTTGCTATGCAGACTAGCAAAGAGTCCACTGTCTTTCGCTGTGGATCCAAAGCACATGCGATGTGTTGAGGTTTCCTTCAGTGCTTTAAGGTCTTGTAGCTGTGTGAATGGGGCAGCAGTTGAGGAAGGGACCCTGTGTGTAGAGCTTCCAATGTCTGGGATCAATAGAGGGACTGAACCCTGGGTTTGGCAGGTCTTGCTCACAGGCCACACTAACAGCAGTTCCCAGCAGGCTGGGCTGGGATATGACACTGGGGGCTGGTATTCTGCACTGACAGGCTGGTTTACACTCTGGGGAAGTTCAGCAGAACAGGGCTCCGGGGCTGCTCTGAGGCTGGTGAAGGAGCTTTAGTCCTCCTGGGCATTCAGGAACTGCTTGTGCACTACGAGCAATACTCCATGCCTGCTCTATGCGGGAGCAAGGTCATAACATAGAGGTCACTGCTCTGTCCCTAACCAGCATATCTGAGCTTTGTGCCTAACTGTCCACGACCCACAAACAGGATAGAAGGCAGAGCCCAGATCGTGGGTGATCTCACTGCCGTGTAAGCGGAGACGACTCACCCATTAACGAAGGAACAAGCACCTTCTTTTCACTTTTCTAATCCGACGTGGAGGTAACGTCCTTTGGCTGAAATGCCATTCCACAAGCTTCTAGAATATTCTGCTCCCTCTAGAACCATTCTAGTCATTCTAGAATGTCATTATCCTACTCTCTGGCATCTCTCATTAACACTGAAACTTGGGTTAACGTTTGCTTTTGCACATCGTCTTGGAAAAAAACAAAATAAAAAAACCAAGAGGACAAATAAAATCCACGCACAATTATTTTCATTTTTAAGAATTCTGTTTCTTAGTGAAGAACAAACCAGCCATGCTCACAGCATCTGCAGCATACACAGAATGGACTGAAAGCCTAACCCATGGCTCAGTTTTATATCAAGAGAGACCAGATTCCAGGAAAACGATAGGACCACAGAAACCTCCAGAAACCCTATTAAAATCTCAGCCCAGGGAAACCTGAGAAATGTGGATTTACGTAAATTTGAGCTCTGAAAGGCAAAGTAATCACAGCTTCACCAACTGAACCTCATTCCCTTCTCACCGTGAACGAGCCATAGACAAGAACAAGGAAGGGAGCCTGCATGTAACTCAGTTTTTCTGAAATCCAGTTTACCTCATTTTCTTTCTAATGGGAAATCACCCTTAGCGATTACTCAAAAGAATTTACCTTAATACATCGGCAATGTCAAAACTTTAAACTTACCAGCCTCCCTTCATCACCCTGAGAGGAACAGAGGTTTTCCAAACCATTGAATATAACTTGAGGTGTATGAAGAGTTTGTATAATACACACATTGTCTTCACTCCATTTGGAGCCTCCATGTAAACTTAATCTGCAGATTATCTCAGAGGCATGTCCTCCTCTTCTCTCTTGTGTCTGTAGTGCTTTAGTTCTTCTCACCACCTCAGTGATTCTACCTCACTGAGCTCCTGCTGACAGGAACAAACCCTTCTGCAGGCATCCATTCCACCAAGACTTCCTGAATCTCTTTACAATCTTGATGAATTTGCAGCTCAGAACTCCTGATATTCCATCCAGCAGAGCAGGTTGTTGGCAGTCATGGGTGGAGTCCTAGTCTCATGCTGGTCATGGTCCATGTTATGGAGCAACCATGGGGAATTAGTAATGTTTGCCGTCTCCTGCCATTGTCCCTTTTATGTTCTTTCTATGCCTGAGTGTTTGCCCATCTTGTTTGGTATGTGATATGGCATTTGTACTCTTGTGCTACCAGTCTGTTGTCTTGTTAAGCAAAAAAGACTAAAATAGAGGTCAGTACTATAGCCTATGTGCATAGGCATTTGCTAGATAAGGCACAGCTGTAAATTAAGCCCGTAAAGCAAAGAGCCTTAGGCCTGTGCAACAATAGGTTAGCTAAACCAGGCCGAAGAAGACTTAGCATAAGCAGCTAACCAGAAATAACCCTAGCTCATAAGATATCCCAGTTAGAGTGTTGTGATGACTAACTTGTTGACATGTAACCATAAAATGTCAGTTGATATCACTTTGAAGTACAGTACTTTAAAATTAAGAACATCAGTAGATGCCTGACCGCAAGATCGTCATGGTAACTAATGGACATATATGCTAATGAACCTGAGATAGAAGGACTAGAAACCTATGGGAGAAAGGTCCCCAACATTAGCTTGAGGAAATACAGATAAGAAAAAGGCCTATTGAATAGGCAGAGACATAGTGAGCGTCAATATTACATATCATAAAAGTGTGCCTTGGCAGATGCCAGGATGATGCCCATGGGGGATGACAATGAGGAAGATGATGATGATGAGGGTGATTGACACTTTGGGTCCTTTTGCAAGGGATGGTGTGAGTATATGGATGTTTAGTTGCTTGTATTGTCTCTACCTACCTTGTTGGGTTGGATTGTTTGTGGTCTCTGTCTGCAAGAAATCCCACACATCTTTGCAGTGTCCTTTAGACTGGAATGCTCTGGGTATACTAGGTCCAGTTAAACACGGTGCTGTCTGTACACTATTAAACCTTTATAATCATGATAGATGAAACGAATTAAATAGCCGTGCTGCAGTGTCTGCACTATGCATTCAGAAACCAGTTCATAAATGCTTTGCAAGAGATGAATATACGGAGTAGATGTCTTATGACTTCTGATTCTCCACATTGCTAGTGGAAGCTGAGTATTGTAAATGATCAGGCACTTAAATCAGGGCAAGTGCCTGGGTTTCTATTGATTGAATACATTTTTAAAGGGTGCACATCGTGGAATGTTCCAATGCCACAAAGATGCCTACCAGTGCTGATTCGGAATGCACGACTGCACGTTGAATGTTAGCAAGCCCAATCTCACCGCCAAGTTTCTGGTTTGGAAGTAACCCCTCTGCAGATGCTGGCCTTGTTGGGACTCCATACTGTGTACTGAGATGGCCTAGCTCTGAGACACATTTTGTAAAGCCCTGTCCACATGGCAACAAAAGCCACTTTCAGGTGCCCTAAGTCAGCAGACTCGTACCTGAGACCTTGAACTACAGGGGCCAAACCTGGTACTTTAACCCAGGTTTAAAACAGTTCTTTAAAGAAGAATCCAGGCCTGAGGAATGCCCATATCACCAAGAATAGGGAATTCGACCCCCACCCCACCCCCATTCACGATCAATGGATGTCCATGATGAGTTGGAGCATCTTGTGTGGCTGGTCTTCTGTTGGCCAATGCTTCTGTTGATGTGCTGATTGGCCTGGGCACTGTCAAAGCTCCCTTTTCACTGAACCATGGTCTGGGTGGCCCCTCCATGAGGTATGTGGCAGTAGCTTCATGTGTTCCCTGGCTACATCATTCCAGGATGATGTCCACACTCCATCAAGCTGCATTACAACATTACCTTGCAAAATGTTTCTTCCAGGCATGTCAGCCAAAGAAAGGCCAGTGTCATCCCCAATGTGGAGAGGTAGCAAATGACAGGATTATTGGGTTGAGATAATACGGACAAATTAATTATTGCACAAAGGCTGATGGATCCAAAATGTTCTGGGTTTGGATTGGTGTCAGCAGATTTGGATAATCGCCCCCAGGAATGTGAAAGGACCTGAATTTCTGAAGATGTGTCCCTTGACGCTGGAAATCACCTGGACAACCCAAATGTAACAACGATTGATTTGGGGAAATGTCTCAATGCAAAGCGAACACAACTTCTGCACACAAATAAAATCTCTTCAATTGGGGCATGGAGGACTCTGTAGTTAGATCCTGTGGAGTAACACTAATGGGCCAGATTACATATCCAGCTGTTTTACTGAAGGCTGGCAATGCAAAGCAGCTGTAACCCAGCTAATTAGCCATTCACACCAGATTTATTGCTGACCTGTGTCACTAGAACAGTGCAAAGAAGTCCAGCATACCAGAGAATTTATTCCAATATTTTGACATTTTTTTCTGCCGATTGTAGTGGAATTATGTGTATTAATCTCTTTTCTTATCAGCAGTCAAATAAAAATAAAGTCATTTATCTGTGTACACTGATGTGTGTAATTCCTCTCAGAGCATGAAATAAAGGTCTGCTCGCCCGTTTGTCCCACAGAAAGTGCAGAAAATAAAATTATGTTTAAAAAGAGGCATAGACATAGATTAATTGTGGGGATGAATTCCAAAGCAGCTTCTGGCAAATTCATCTCAGATTTAACTCCACTGGAGAGAAAGGGATGATACATCAGGGATGTATTTATCCCCTCACCTTTTCTATACTGAGACTCCATGAAGTCTGCTAGGACTTTGCTATTGCTAATGCTACTATGTGGAAGGCACTCAGAGTCTACTGCGTTGGAGGGTTAAATCCCTTAGCTAGATAGATTAGATAACAGGAGCATACACGGAGGGAAGTACAGACCCTTATTTTGGATGGCACCGCTACCTCATCTTTTCAATTCCAAAATGCCATCGTGGTACTATTAGTTCTTCCCCTGTAATCACTGCCCCAGGCAGCCAAATTCTGTCCTCAGGAGTCACTGGGACGTGCCCTGGCCTTGCTCTGGGTGAATCCAGACCATAGTACAGAACACAGGTGCTTGTGTTAGACGTGCTGATAGTTTCAGAGTTTGGGGAAAGATTGTTCCCCCTGTGTTTTAAACACAGTTCTCATTGTTCATGATGGAATGTAGGGGCGGGCGGGAAGACAATGATCTTCTCTCCTCCTGCAGGCCCCTTGCACCTCTGACTCTGCTGGGTGCAAAGGGAATCTATGCGCCTAGAACTGGAAATTCACCTATGTAGAGTGGGGTGCCGTGAGGCCTAGGCACCTCCGGAGGTCTATCTGAATGATTTTCTTTTCACAGACTTGTCCATAATCCTGGTGACTGAGGGGTGAGACACGGCTAAATATTTTACCGTGCAGTGGGTATTAAGAGCTGATTCCTGCCTCGGCATTTTAGTTCCGAATTTTATTTTATTGAAGAGCTAGATTGTGCAACCCTTACTCCCCTTGGTCAACTCTTGCGCAGACGAGCAGTGCCGTTGGCTGGGATGGGAATACTTCGTAAGGCATTGCTCCCAGACGGGAGCAGGTGTCACACAAAGAGAAGAGTGGACAGAAGAAGTTACTGCCAGTTACACAAGAGAAAAGCATACAGACTAGCCGAGGCAATACAGGTTATTAGTTACAGACTGGTGGTCAGGCTGCTGGTGGAGAACAAGGATAAATATAATGCCCTGTAAGGGTACGTCTTCACTACACGCTGTATCGGCGGGTAGCAATCGATTTCTCGGGGATCAATATATCGTGTCTCATCTAGACGCAATATATCGATCCCCGAACGCGCTCATGTCGACTCCGTAACTCCACCAACGCGAATGGCGGTAGCGGAGGCGACATGGGGAGCCGCGGACGTCGATCCTGCGCTGTGAGGACGGTAAGTAATTCGATATCAGATACTTCGACTTCAGCTACATTATTCACGTAGCTGAAGTTGCGTATCTTATATCGATTTCCCCCATAGTGTAGACCTGCCCTAAGATCATGTAATGAGGGGGTTTTAGTATGTCAGATCAGCTGAAACACGTGCTATGTGATAGACAGCCCTTCTCTTTTCCTAGACATGTAGGACTGGAAGAGACCTCAGCAGGTCATCTAGTCCAGTCCCCTGCACTGAGGCAGGACTAAGTATTATCTAGACCATCCCTGACAGGTGTTTGTCTAACCTGCTCTTAAACCTCTCAAAAGACAGAGATTCCACAACCTCCCCAGGTAGTTTGTTCCAGTGCTTAACCACCCTGATACGAAGATTTTCCTAATGTCTAACCTAAACCTCCCTTGCTACAATTTAAGCCCATTAGTTCTTGTCCCGTCCTCATAGATAAGGAGAACTATTTATCACCATTCTCTTTCTAACAACCTTTTAAGTACTTGAAGACTGTTATCATGTGCCCTCTCAGTCTTCTCTTCTCCAGACTAAGCAAATCTAATTTTTTAAATCTTTCTTCCTAGGTCAGGTTTTCTAGACCTCTAGTCATTTTTGTTGCTTTCCTCTGGACTTTTTACAATTTGTCCACATTTTTCCCGAAGTGTGTTGCCTGGAACTGGACACAATACTCCACTTGAGGCCTTATCAGTGACGAATAGAGCGGAAGAATTACTACTCATGTCTTGCTTACAACACTCCTACTAATACGCCCCAGAATGATGTTTGCTTTTTTTGCAACAGTGTTACATTGTTGACTCATATTTAGCTTGTGATCCACTCACAGCCCCCAGATCCTTTTCCACAGTACTTATTCCTAGACAGTCATTTCCCATTTTGTATGTGTGCAACTGATTGTTCCTTCCTCAGTGGAGCACTTTGCATTTGTCCTTATTGAATTTCTTCCTATTTACTTCAGATCATGTCTCTAGTTTCTCAAGATCATTTTGAATCCTGTCCTCCAAAGCACTTGCAACCCCTCCCAGCTTGGTATTGTCTGCATATTTTAGAAGTGTGCTCTCCATGCCATTATCCAAATCATTTATGAAGATATTGGATAAAACCAGACCCAGGACCAACCCCTGCGGAACCCCATTCAATGCCCTTCCAGCTTGACTGTGAACCATTGATAACCACTCTCTGAATATGACTTTTCAATCAGTTGTGCATCCATCTTATAGTTTGTCTAGATTGTATTTCCCTAGTTTGCTCATGAGGTCATGTGAGGCCATATCGAAAGCCTTACTAAAGCTGAGCTAGCTCACGTCTATTGCTCCTCCTGCGCGTCCTTTTCTGCCTTCTTTTCAAAACAGTTTTCATGTAACTAATGGGGATATGGGTGGTTTCCATATGCAGCAGCACCCAAATGTTACTGAGGAAAATGACATAAGAGACTGATTCAATGGGGAAGAATTTGCTAATAATTGAAATATGTCACTGTTAGCAAGGGCTGTGGGACTCATCTGGGCACTCTCAATAATTGACACTCCAGCCAGTATATTGCTGAATATTCATACTCTCAGTTATATTTCTATGAAGAATGATTCCCTGGTTCCCATTATTCACAGCTCTGAAAAAATTCCACTCCCATTAAGCTACTTATTATATTATGAATTGTGTGCGTTGCCCCAGAGCTTAGGTTTTGATAAGTACACACTCCTGGTTTGTATTTTTCATGCAATTTTAACTCCTCCCTTGTATTAGTGGAACTTGTTATGTTGGGTTAATGATATGCTCCCTAGTTGCACATTTCAATTGCTCAAAGAAAAACAGGTTGAAGATACTTGTGGCTTATATAAATACAAGGTTAGGAACAGGGGCGGCTCTTTGTTTTTTGCCGCCCCAAGCACGGCAGTCAGGCGGCCTTTGGCGGCTCGCCTGTGGAAGGTCCACTGGTCACGCGGCTTTGGCAGCGTTTCTGCGGGTGATCTGCCGGTCCTGCACCTTTGGCGTACCCGCCGCCCAATTGCCGCTGAAGCCGCGGGACTGGCGGACCTCCCGCAGGCATGCTGCCAAAGGCTGCCTGACTGCCGCCCTCACAGCGACCGGCACACCGCCCCCCGCGGCTGCTGCCCCATGCACGCGCTTGCTGCGCTGGTGCCTGGAGCCGCCCCTGGTTAGGAAGAGGAGGCTTGAGGCTTTTTTAAAGTTTATTTCAATTCTTTAAAAGTTGATGATAAAATGTTGTAATTTTAAGAAAGGAAAAAGTGTTTTTATTCATAGAATACCCTGAGAAAGATTCTTTAGGTCGAGATTGTTGTATGTTGGACAGTTAGACCAGAGCTATTTCATCCAGTTTCTGAAAGTAATGGAGCCAGTTCTCCCTCAGTTACACAGGACCAACTGCCTAAGGAAGATATTGGGCTACCGTGGCTACACTCCTGTTTATACTCACGCTAGCTTGATGAGAACTGGTGCAAGTATCTGCACAAGAGCTGAGGAATCACACCCCTAGCTCCTAGTGTAAGTATCACCTCAGAGAGTGCTACAATGAAGAAAGATCTCACTGGAGAACTAGTACCTGGGGTTAAGTCAACACTGCTGCCTAGAAAACTATATTGCAGATAATGATGTCGTCAGACGTCACTGGTGTGGGACTCTGCTCTGTTCGATGTTGATAACAGTCGGCTGCATGTGTGTGTTCTCCCTATGTGCTGCCCTGGCTCTGCGTAGGTCGCTGGCACAGCAGATCTCGAGAGAACCCCAATGACCACAGACTCTACTAAGCTATGAAGGCACCTGGCCAGGTTTATTGCCAAACGAAACACAGTCTCCAGCTCCCTGGATCAGATGTCTACAGTTCTGCTAGTACATCTATGCTCCCTGACAATGGACCAGCTCAGTCAGTGGCAGGACTTACCACTGGCCCCTAGGCCAGACAAAGTCAACCCCTCAGAGGTCCATTTTTATACACAGGTACAAACAACTTACACATCACAATCCTGATGTATTGAGGTACAACCCCTCTACATGTTAAGGTGCCGTCTATTACCTTGTCCATGTTGGTTCGAGCAAAACAACTCTATCCATCATATTATCCTTTTAATTCTGTCTTTAGGATGAGTCAGCATGTTCCTGTTATCTGAGCGGGAATGTGCTCATGTTGGAGTGTTCTGGTACCATCCTGGCACGTGTTTACATCTCTTGTGCCCAGTACCTTTTAGGTATGTGTGTGTTTGCAGCATCAGCCCTCTTCATACCAGAATCTGTGAGCAGGGCCTGCCTCTTGCTCACAGCTTCACTTTGTTTTATATCAGAAAAGTCTTGACCATTACTTTAGCTCAGGCCTTAGGCCTCATACCAGGCCTCAGCTACAAGGACTTATATTTCAGGACCTCATCTTACTACAATGTACAATAGAGCTGGTAAAAAAAAGTTGATGGAGCAGTTTTCCACTGGAAAATGCCATTTTATCTTAAGCTACGTGTTTTGCTGGAATGTGTCATAAAGATTCAAAACTGAAATGAAGTATTTCATTTCGACTTTCTCAATTCATTTCATTCCATTCCAACCTTCTAGTTTTGACGCACCGTCTGAGAGAAATGACATGTTTTGACATTGAAACGAAATGCTTTGATAAAGTTCTTCTGAACTTTCTGAATCAAAAGTTTTGTGAACTTCTATTCCACAAAAATTTCAAAGTCCCAATTTAGGACAAAAACAACTTTCCAAATGCTGGGATTCCCCGAAGGATGGAAATTCCGTATTCTGACCAGCTCCAGTGCACAAACAATAAATGTGGCCCTGAGAGGAAAGCTGAAGAAATCCTGGGGGAGGGGGGCAGTTGCTCAGTTATAAACCTTCCAGTCTCCCTATTCTTGCACTGGCAGAGGCTTTGATTGCAAGCAGGAACCCATCTCCTTGAAGTGAATGACAAAACTGGGAGCCTGATCAGACCCCAAACCCACTTGTTTACTCATGGGAGCAGTCCTATAGAAACCTCAGCTGTAGGCAGCAGGATTTTCTCATGATCATTTCTCACCCTCACTGTAGTTTATTACAACCCCTTAAGAAGCTGCTTCCTTCTCACTGTTTCCTCCTGCAGTGCGAGCTCATTGGTTTTAAGGTTTAGTTGTGCAATTTGCATAGGCTGTGCCCTTGTTTAGCCTATGACGACCTCTCCACAATAACATGGGTCCTCTGAACAGGAGGGCCAGATAGGGCGTGTCTGCACTACAATTAGACACCCCCGGGTGGCCCGTGCCAGCTGACTCGGGCTCATGGGGCTCTGGCTAAGGGGCTTTTTAACTGCAATGTAGAGGCTCAGGCTCAGGCTGTTACCTGAGCGCTGGGACCCTCCCACTTTGCAGGGTCCCAGAGCCCAGGCTCCAGCCCAAGTCCAGACGTCTACACAGCAATGAAACAGCCCCTTAGCCCGAGTACTGCGAGCCTGAGTCAGCTGGCATGGGCCAGCCCTGGGGGTCTAACTGCAGTGTAGACAGACCCTCGGTATCATCCCCTCCTGCCAGCTCTTCCAGATGTGCTTCCCTGCTGCTTGCAGCTGGCCCAGAATGCAATCGTTGCTCACAGGGTGGAGTAACCGGGTTTACATTACACCCACCCTGTGTTACTCTCCATGGGTTGCCCGGGAAGTGTCAGGTTGGTTTCAAGTAGGTGGTGAAGGCTCTGGCTCTATTCCAGACCATTACACTCAGACACCTCCTACCATTCAAGGACAGAGTATGGCCACGAACTCATGAAAAGTACAGAGCATCTCTTAGAACCACAGTTAATTGGGACTCAGTGATGGCCATTACAGCCTTGCCAAGCATTGCCTTGTGTACCTCCCCACACAGCATTGCTAGGATCCGTGTGAGCAGGCTGAGCAGAGGGGTGGTCACTCCCGGAGCACGGACGGCAAGCCCGGAACACCCAACTGCCTCCCTGCAGTCAGCTCCCCCTGGAATGCACTCACCAGGGAAGGGCTCCTGGAGGTTCCCAGCCTCTGCAATAATGTCATTCAGCCTCCTGCTGAGTCTGCAGCTTATGCCCAAGTAAATGTGTTAGTCTCTACGGTGCCACAAGGACTCCTCGTTGTTTTTTCTGATAGAGACTAACACGGCTACCGCTCTGAAGCTTCGCCCACTGTGCAGTAGTGTGGGAGGATGTCAAGGAGGTCAGTGCCATTCATGGAAATCAGGGAACGTGCACACATGGCAAGTGATGGGCTGGTGCTGTGATTAAGGGCACAGGCTGGGATTGCATAGTTCAGATATCCCCAGACCATCCACAGCAGTGGAGCTGGCAGGCGTGTCGGCTGTTACCGTGGTCACAGACTGGGTGTCAGGCTGGCACCGTTCACCAGAGAGTGGATCAGACCCCACCCCACATGCAAATCATCTAGTCTTCATTTCCTGAGGTCAATTCCAGGCTGTGCCACAGACACCCTGTGACTTGGCAGGTCCCTTCAGGCCGGGGAGGGGAAAAGTGCAGTTAGGCGCCTGGTGAGATTTTCAGATGCCCCTAGGAACCAAACGTCCACTGAACCCAATAGCAATTTGGCACCTAGGAGCTTTTGAATCTCTCACCAGGTGCCTCTCAGCATCTTTGGGTGCCTAAACACCTTGGAAAACTGGCCCCTGGTCTCTCTGTGTCTCCATTCCCCATCTGTAAAATGAAGATAACATATTCCCCTGTCTTGCCAGGGTGCTGGGTGGTTAGATCATGAATGTTTGTGGGGTGCTTGGATTCTACCACTGCGGGCGCCATATGACACGCAACCTTTTAAGCAGAATGGCAACCAACCATCACGAGACACTACTAAGCGGTGTGGCTAATGTATCATTGTTTGGGATCTTTAAATCAAGACTGGATGTCTTTCTAAACCACACACGCTAGTTCAAACACACACGATTGGGACTGATAACGTTCATGTATATAGTAGGGAAGAATCATTCCCTCTAGTGCAGGAAATACTGGGTGAACTTCTCTGGCCTGAATGATGCAGGAGGTCGCACTGGCTGATCCTGGTGGTCCCTTCCGCTCTTTTAATCTAGACGTATAAAGCAAGCGATAGCCTGCGGCCTCGGAGCAGCACTAGCCTGGTGCTGTGATGACCGGTTGGATGACTCAGGTTCCCTTCCTTGGGATCAGGATCACTTTTCAAGCTGAGGCTGCTGCCGCTGCCTGGTTTGCTAACGGGCTTGTCCACTGACAGGGAAGCTATTGGAGAAGCTGTTGTGCTGAAATGGGAACAATGGTGCTGCCAGTTTTATTGTTGTCAGTCCTTCTGTCACCGGGAGGACAGGCATCCACCTCTCTCCCCACGTGCCGTTCTGGACCGGCTGACCCAGCAAGCTCTGTCCAAGGCTCTTCGTGCTTCTCGCGTGAAGATGGCGACATCCCGTTCGTGACCATTCATATGCACTGAGTGCATGTATCGTGTCGTTTCCGGGGCGGAGCAGGGCATCCCGAGTGGGGGCCCCTACTCCGCTGTGTGCAGTGCGGGCTGTGTTCTGCCAGGCTGCACTTAGTACCAGCTATGGGTCTGGTTCCTATGCCTGGGCCTTTGTCGGTAGGTGTGACTGGCTACTTTGTGAGTGGGAGTGCAGTGTTCATTTGCATTTTGCAGAGGGGGTGATTTCCCTGGCCTGGGTTATCCTGCAGGTTTCTGTTCTGTCATTGCCCGGTCCAGCCAACTGTCTGTATGCAAAGGCTGGGCACGTGCATGTGTTGTCACCCCTTTCCAACAGCAGCAGTGTTCTGCTTGTGCGAGCGTGCACTCTTGTCTGGCTGCTCGCACGGGGGCAGAGATGTGTATGGCTTACTCCCATTTTTCAGCCCCGTCTGTTGGCATGGCAGCAGCTCGTGTCTTTCTGCATTCACTCTGTGTTGGTCGCCAAATGCCTATTGTTCCTGTGGATTAGTTAATCCTCATCCGGATTCCCTCCCGTGGCGTGCAGAGCCTTGGAACGGCTCCTTCCACCTGCCTCTGGGTAAAGGCCATGCCAGATCTGTCACTCCTGCCCCTCAGCTCTTCTTTAGCTCCTCCCCACAGGCATCAGCAGATGCAGAGCCCGGCCTTGCTCTGCTGCTCCCCATTTTGTCTCGTCCCCGTGCGGGACCTGCATACTCGGCCGCAGTGTTGAGCGCATTAGGTACGTGGTGTCCCAGCCGACACACAGCCTCGGAAAGGAGGAGAAGCCGTTGGCTTTGTCTCACCAGTTTCTTTAATACACGTTGAATGTGTCTCTCTCTCACCCCTGCAGAAATGCCGGTATTAACCAATGGCCTCACTGAACTCCCAGTGAAATCACTCGTGTATCTGAAACTCTTTTATGTACTCAGTGAACTTTCCATGTCAAATAGCCTATGAGTATAAAATCACCAGCAGCTGCCCGTGGATCTGATCAGTATGTTGTCATCACAGCAAAAATGGGACTAATGCTTTATTTTTTTTTCTATTAGCGGGATGATTGTTAAAGGAGTTTATAGTAATTTAGGGTGACTTACCAGCACAAGTCCTATTGATTTTCAATGGGACTTGAGCCCCGACTCAGGTGCTTTTGAAAACCTCACTTTGTGCAGGGGTCAAGCTGCTCATTACTGTTGTGTTGCTGGATCAGGAATTCCACTGGTAACTGGCTTAGCAATAAACAGGGGTAATTATTACACTGTAATGAAGTCAATGATTAGCTCAAGTGTGCGGGAAAATCCCCCTGATCCTTAATGTTGGAGGATTCAGGCTCTAGGAAGTGCAAATCAAACTGCTGTGCCTTTCAGCAATGTATCTTATCAGCGGGTTGAACAAAGCCACGCACTTGGAAGCTCTCCTGCCATAGGCCCTGCAATTTATTTTTACTAAGCACTGATTTTTTTAAAATACTGGAAGTGCATAAAAATGAACAGTCACTTGTCAGGAAGAGAATACCTCCCAGGTGCGGTACATTGTGTCGCTGTACTCTGGTCGTCTCTAGTTACATGGAAAGAAAATACCCCACTAAATGACTTCACAACATTACAACATGCACTGAATCTGAATGAGAAGGGAGAGGTTGCAGCTCTCAGGCTGGGGTTGTTTTTTTTCTAGTTTCATTTCAAACTAAGCACATCGCCAGGAACAGGAGCTGGCTTCTGAATCATCACACTGTAGTTCTGAAGAAAATTGGCACTATGATCACGTTGTTCAAAGCAACAGTTTTCATCCTGGCTGTGAAGAGCTGATGACTCAGACTGTGCAAATGGTCAAAAACTCCCCCATAAGCCAGGCCAACTCACCTTGTTCCATGGTCATTTCAAACTCACCGCTTGGAATCCAGTTTGCCAAAAGGTCCACTAAAGTTCATGTTCGATCCCAGCGAACATGGGGCCAAGTCTGAGAGAATTTGGGCTGATGTATGAGTTTCTCTAGCGTGTAGGTGAGATTTGCGTTTTCCTTCAGGCTGAGTTTGTGGGAACTCAGAATTCAGATGGTAGATGGAAACCCAAGGAAATGCCTTCACCAAAGCCAGTGTGTTGTGCAGCCCTGCAACTCTGGTTGTAGCTCTTTAAGCAGGTACTGTAGATTGGTATTCTTCCAGCAAGCTAACGCACATGCCTCCTAGGGCTCCTACTGCACAGGATGATCCAACAGAGCCCAGTACAATCCTGTTACCTCCCCCAGTGTTCCAAATACACCTTTCACGAATGGTGGATTGTGCCCTGCTTGCTAGTGCCAAGCAGCTCCTCCCTCCATCAGGAGCAGCACAGACCTGTGAAGTATGGTGCTGCTCCCTGGGAGTCGGGGTGGCACAAACTGGCTCTGAAAAAGAGGATGGGGCATACAGTCAGGGCAGTAGTTGGAAATGGAAGCAGTCAGTCCCCACCAAAGTCCCCTGGCCAAGGAAGGATTCTCTCCCGCCGTAAGTGTGGAGATGTTTGGCCAGGTTGCTATTTCTTGTCCATAAAGGGCTCTTTGTGAAATCCGCACTCACCGCATGTGAAGCGAGAGACCTCTTTTAAGGAGCCCTTTCCCACCCATAGCCCCTCGGGCTCCTGGCTGAGAGGTGAGTTTGCTTTTATGGTCCATTCTCTAGTGCGACTGATAAATGATGCCCACCTGGCCCTCTCGGAAAAGGCCACACCCCACCGTGCCTGTCTGGCTGGTGAGTCACACAAAGGGATCCTGGGAAGTTTAATTTAGGAGTTGGAATGTTCATATCTGGTCAATGGTTTGGGAGCATGAAGAGCAGAGGCAGCAGGCTGGCAGGTTAGGTGGATGTGTTGCCAGGAGAGGGGGTAGTTAGGAGGATGGGTAGATGTGGGGGGGGGTGGCTGGATGTGTCGGTTGGGGGGTGGCTGGCTGACATGTAGGTGAATGTGTGTGTCAGGAAGAGGGTAGGAGGATGCATGTGTCAGAGGCAGGGGGTAGGCAGGAGGATAGATATTTTGGGGTGGTTGGGGAGATGTCAAGTGTGTGTGTGGGGGGGGGTGGCCAGCTGGCAGGTAGACGGATGTGCTGGGGGTGGTTAGGAGGATGGATGTGTCGGGGGAAGGTGGATGGATGTGTCATGGTGGGAGGGTGGATGGATGTGTCGAGGGGGGATAGTTAGGAGGATGGATGTGTTGGGGCGGTGGGAGACTGGGAGAGGTATTTAGGTGGGTGGATGTGTTGGGGGTTAGGAGGATAGATGTAGGGGACTGTCTGGGGGTAGGTACGTAGGTGGGAGGATGGATGTGTGAAGGGGGAGGATGGCTGTGTGTGGCGGTGGATGGATGTGTTGGGGGTAGTTAGAAGGATGGATGTGTCAGGGTTAATTAGGAGGATGGATTTATTCAGTGTGGGGGTGGATGGATATGTCGAGGATAGTTAGGAGGATGGATGTGTCAGGGTGGATCGATGTGTTGGGAGGTAGTTAGGAGGATGGATGTGTGGGAAGGTGGATACATGCATGGGGAGGGAGTTAGGAAGATGGATGTGTTGGGTGGGGGTTAGTTAGGAGGATGGATGTGCAGGAGGAGGCTGGATGTGTCAAGTGGGGGGTTAGTTAGGAGGATAGATGTAGGGAGATGTTTGGGGGTAGGTATGTAGGTGGGAGGATGGATGTGCGATGGGGGAGGATGGATGTGTGTAGGGGTGGATGGATGTGTTGGGGGCTAGTTAGGAGGATGGATCTGCAGGGTGGATGGACATGTCATTGAATTTTCTTGGTGTTTGGTTTAAAATATCCTCTCGTGGAACCTGCAACTCAATCACTGTAGTGTGTAGTCACTGTAGTGTTGTGTTTAAGACCCTTCTGGACGGTAACGCCTTTAAACAGAAGTGAATCTCACACAGTGTTGCCAACTCTGATGATTTTGTCATGAGTCTCATGATAATTATTGTTTTCCTTAAAGCCCCAGTTCCTGGAGTCAAGTCATCTGTGATGATTTCAGCCTTCGTTCTTAAAGAAAAATGAAGTTTCTAGCCCTCATGGCTGTGGAGAAAGCTTCAAATGTGACCCCAGTGCACCTTAAAGGCTCAAAAAGCAGAATGTAAATAAAAAGAACCCCAAAATCTATAATTTTACATAATCTCATGATTTTAAAGCCAATCTCACAATTTTTGGTGAGCCTGAGTCATGATTTTTGAACATTTGGGGTTGGCAATACTTGAAAGTGACTTGAAAGTGTCAGTTTCACTCCTGTTTAAGGTCAGTTTCTAGTCTGTTATTCCTAGAGGGGTAACATCCCTAGAGCCCTAGGCAGGTGCAATATAAATAAACTCGCAGGGCCTTGTCCTAGTTGGATGTTATGATCTATTCCAAGCTCGATGAATTGCAAAGAAGTGACAGAAAGTCATCTAGATTTTGCTACAATGGTTCCAATGGTTGTATTCAGAGTTAGTAACAAAGTAAGAATAGACATTAATTTTTTAAACCTAACCAGTGTCCCTTAAGTGGATTGACACAATATGACAGAACATGTTAGTTAGAGCTGAGTTGGCCTAATAATTATTTCATTTTCTTTTTTATATAGGGATTAGAAATTATCTAACAAGAGCACCTATGTTGTTATTTCCAAAAAACAAACAAATACCCCCCCCAAACAAAAATAACCCCAAGAGTTTTCAAGTGCCCAAATAGCCTCTGGAATCATGGTTAAAGTCCCTCCCCCCCGGCATCTGAAATGGTGCCCCTAGGTGGGTAGGAGGATGTGTGTGCGGTGAGGGGTAGGTAGGTGGGGGGGGGGATTATTGAAGGCGGCTGGCTGGCAGGAGGGAGGATGTGTGGGGGGAGGATGATTGGGGGGCTGGCTGGATGTGCGGGGGGTGGCAGGTGGGAGGATGTGGGGGTGGATGGATGCGCTGAGGGAGCTAGCGGGGGAGGATGGATGTGCGGGGGGGCGGCAGGAAGGAGGATGTGGGAGGGGCTGGATGTGCGGGGGGGGGCGGCAGGTAGGAGGACATGGGGGGGCTGGCAGGATGTGCGGGGGGCTGGCAAGTGGGAGGATGCGGGGGGCTGGATGTGCGGGGAGGGCGGCAGGTGGGAGGATGTGGGGAGAGGATGGATGTGCGGGGGTGGCAGGTGGGAGGATGTGGGGAGAGGATGGATGTGCTGAGGGGGCTAGCGGGGGTGAGGATGGATGCGCGGCTGGCAGGTGAGAGGATGGGCGGGGGTAGGATGTGCGGGGGGGCGGCAGGTGGGAGGATGCGGGGGCGGGGGGGGGGGCTGGCAGGTGATTTCCCTGCCCCAGACACGGCCCCGCCCTGCCGCGGGGAGCCCGCCTGGGAGGTGCCCAACCCGCCGCGCCCCACCCGGGGCAGCCCCGGTCCCGCCGCGCTCGTCACGGCCGGGCAGCCCACGGGGGCGGGGGGCGGATAAAGGGCCCGGCCCCGCGGCCGCCGCTCACTCGGGCCGGGGAGCGCTCGGAGCCGGGCTCATGGGGACACTCGCGCCGCCCGCCCGCCTCTGCTGCGGGAGAAGGAAGGTGCGAGCCGGGCAGGTGCCGCCGGGGTCGGGGGGGCGCTCGGGGCCCCGGGCAGGTGCAGCCGGGGGGGGGAGCGCTCGGGGCAGGTGCAGCCGGGGGGGGGCGCTCGGGGCAGGTGCAGCCAGGGTCGGGGGGGCGCTCGGGACCCCGGGCAGGTGCAGCCGGGGGGGGTTCGCTCGGGCCCCGGGCAGGTGCAGCCGGGGGGGGCGCTCGGGTCCCGGGCAGGTGCAGCCGGGATGGGTGGGGGGCGCTCAGGCCCCTCGGGCAGGAGCCCCGAGGCACCCCGGGGAGCCGGGTGTCCCCCGAAACACCGGCAGCGCCGGGGTCTGGGCTCCGTCTCTCTCCCCGGGGCTCCACGGTTCGGGGGCGGGTCTCTGCGGCCCGCGGGAGCCGCGGGCTCTTGGCCCAGTTGCTGGGAGCAGCAGAGACGCTCCCAGCCGGGCCCGCGGTGACCCCCCCTCTCTGCTCCCCAGGACTTCACCCTGTCGCAGGGGAAAGATGCCCCCGCGGGGCAGAGCGAGGAGCACTCGGAGCGCGGGCACTGGTCCAGCAAGACGGACTATCTGCTGTCCATGGTGGGCTACGCGGTGGGGCTCGGCAACGTCTGGCGGTTCCCCTACCTCACGTACCAGAACGGAGGCGGTGAGTGCTGCGGCCCCCGGCTCCCTGCTCCGGGGTGGGGGGGGGGGCTGCCGTGAGCCCCCGCGGCGGGTGTCAGACCCGCTCGAGCCCCAATCTCAGAGCCAAGCACCCCGGAGCTGCTGGAGAAGTTGGGAGTCAGATTTGAATGAAAGTTAAGCTGGTATCAGCCTTTATCACCGGCTAAACCCGATCCCTGGAAAGGGGGGGCGGGGGGCCCCTCTCTCGTTAGAAGTGGATCAGGGCGCTAGGAAGGGAAGGAAAATGTGAAGTATCAGTTCCAAGCTCCTCACCTGCCAGGTAATGATGCTAGTGTCACTCTCAGGAAAGGAGCTGAAATACCCCTCGGGTGGGTTATAACTGCTAAGAGAGACCCCACCCTGAATGCTCAGGTACTGAGGGACCAGCTACACTCGGTTCTACACCTGCTTTCTACAACCAGCTCTCGGTATCACTAATTCCTGTGTGATGTACCCGAGTATTTGGAGTCTAATATCTAAACTGTATGGTTACATTTACCTACATTTGGGGTATTGCAGATTATGTACTCTGTGTCTTTTATGTGTTTTTAAACAAACTTTGTAGGGTCTGTGGATAATCTAAGCACTGTACTGGGGTGGGCAAATTTCTTAGCCCGAGGGCCACACCTGGGCATGGAAATTGTATGGCAGGCCATGAATGCTCATGAAATTGGGGATGGGAGTGTGTGTGGGGTGCAGGCTCTGGGGTGGGGCTAGAAATGAGGAGTTCAGGGTGCAGGCAGGAGCTCCGGGTTGGGGTAGGGGGTGTGGGGTGTGTGTGGGGGGGAGGGCTCCAGCTGCGGGTGCGGGCTCTGGGGTGGAGCTGGGAATGAGGGGTGCCAGAGGCTGCTCTGGGCTGGGACCGAGGGGTTCAGAGGGTAGGAGGAGGATCAGACCTGGGGCAGGGAGTTGGGGTGCAAGAGGGACTCAGGGGTGCAGGTCTGGGCAGCACTTACCTCAAGCAGCAGCATGTCCCCCCTATGGCTCCTAAACAGAGATGCGGCCAGGTAGCTCTGCACGCTGCCCTGTCTGGAGGTGCCATTCCTGCAGCTCCCATTGGCCGCAGTTCTCAGCCAATGGGAGCTGCGGGGGCGGAGCTTGGGGCTGGGGCAACATGTGGAGCCCTGTGGTTGCCTCTACATGTAGGAGCCGGAGGGAGAATGTCGGGAGACACATGCAGTGAGGCAAGCCCCAGACCCCGCTCCTCAGTGGGAGCTCGAGGGCTGGATTAAAATGTCTGGAGGGCCAGATGTGGCCCCTGGGCCGTAGTTTGCCCACCCCTCCACTATGCCCAGATATATAGAGACTCTTTTCTCAACCTGTGTATTATATAATTTTAACATTAGCTTTAATGACATTTTAACCCTATTTAGCACTTAGTTAGTAATGTCCATCTGAGGCTCTCTAAGCCAGGAGAATACGATAAGCTTCCCCATCAGACAGATGGGAAAACGAGGTACAGAGAGGCTGTAACTTGTTCAGACTTATGCAGTGAGTCAGTGGCAGAACCCAAACCAGAATCCGGGTCTCCTGACTCCCATTCCAGTGCTCTGTGGACCAAATCTACTGCCAGGGTTCGGGATGGGTAACCAGCCAGACCGCAATATTCTCAGCATTTGGTAATTCCTGAGGCCTCAGTCCAGCAAAGCATTGAAGCACGTGTGTGAAGCTTCAAGTTAGTTTGACTGCTCATGTGATTTACAGCTACCTAAGTGCTTTGCTGGCCTGGAGACACCCCCGCTTCACTATTGTCAGTGCAACAGGACGAGTCATCTGAGAGAGGGTTACTCGTGTGAGTAAAAGAGTTGCAGGACAGGCTTTAAAGCTGTGACCTGAAATAAATGACACAACTTAGAGCAGCGACTCTCAAAGTGGGTCGTGACCCTGTTTTAATGGGGTTGCCAGGGCTGGCTTAGTCTTGCTGGAGCCCAGGGCTGAAGCCAAATCCCGAGAGTTTCAGGCCCGGGTGGGAGGGCTCAGGTTACAGGCCCCTTGTCTGGGGCTGAAGCCCTTGGGCTTTGGCTTCAGTCCCCCCTCCTGGGGTCGTGTAATAACTTTTGTTCTCAGAAGGGGGTCGCGGTGCAGTGAAGTTTGAGAACCCCTGACAGAGCCGATTCTGTTCGTTGTTAATGGCTGTTTCTGGTGTAAATGTTGAAGGTTACACTTATCCGTACTTCACAAAGCTGCACTCCAATTAGAAACCCTCCCACACTAAAGGGGGCTGCCCAGGGCGGGCAAGAGGGGTAATTTGCCCCAGGCCTCGGGCCCCGTGAGCCGCTCCGGGTTTTTGACGGCTCTTTGGCAGCGGGCCCTTCCCTCGCTCCGGGTCTTCGGCGGAGGGTCCTTCAGTGCAGTGGAAGACTCGGAGCGAGTGAAGGACCCACCGCTGAAGCGCTGTCGCAGCCTCGGAGCGTCGCCCAGTGAGTACAAGCGCCGCAAGCAGCGGAGAAAAAAAAACGTGATCGGAGGCACTTAGGCTGCTCTACCGCTGCCACTTCATTCTTTGGCAGTAATTCAGCAGTGGGTCCCCCTCAGTGGGAAGGCCCTGCCGCCGAATTGCCACCGAAGACCCGGCCCTGCCCCAGGCCCCCTGAATCCTCTGGGCGGCCTGACACTAAATGATGCTCAATGCCTATTTATTTTAAAGTGGCCTATTTTAAAGTGGCCTCCCCTTTTTTACCTGGATTAAAACTAGTTTATCCCAAACAAAGACTAAGAATAAAGGTCTCTAATCTATTCACTACAAGGTTACATTCCATGGGTGCCTTGGCAGCGCCTTCACAGAACACGTGACTGGCTTTACCTGACAAATCTCTGGTGAATCACTTGGCTGAATGCAGAGGCGGGATAGACAAACTTTGGCCTGTCCTGTGATTTGTGGAGGTCCGGGATTCTATTTCAGGTGGGAAAAGCAGGTGTTTAAGTTAAATGCCTTAGGGCCCTGTCCAACTCCCACTTAAGGTCAATGGGTGTTTATATTGTAAGTGCGACACAGCCAGATTATGTAAATTTGCATACAGACATTTGAGTATAGATATATGGAGTACACGGTGGCATTCGTGGCATACATTTTTTATTGGCATGTGTTTGGCCTGGTTGCATTACTCATGAGTGATGAAGCAGAATTCTAGTCCAAAACAAATGTTAATAAATAATCAGTATATCACACTGCACTGTCATGTATTTTTGTATATGGAACAAAACAGCTATTCAAGGAATATTTTAGAAATTAAAAAATATTTTATTGGGACTATTTTTTGTATCCTTCTGCCTGTAAGGCCAGGTGCCTTCAGCAAGGCACATACACATTTGCTTAAATTTAAACATGAGTCGTTTGCTTGAATTCAGTGGGGTTACTTACATGCTTAAGGTTAAGCATGTGCTTAAATATCTTGCCAAACTGGGTCCCTAATTTATCTTAAACCCCTTTGTGCTTGAAGAGAGAAAGTAGATGAACAGCTGCATGTGCATGAATATCAGCTGTCTTACCGGGCACTGTTTCTCTCTCACACTTATGCACTACAGCAAATATGCAATGCGGGTCCTTCTCATAGTACAATAGGTCTCAGTAATGAGAGGTGCTGGAACAATGTGTACAGTGGGGGGCTGAGAGCCATTGAACCAAACCATAAACCCTGTATATGATGGAAACCACTTCAAACCAGGGGATGTGGCAGCCCCCCAACCCCCCTATTTCCAGCACCTATGTCCCTGACCCCAGTTTAATGTGGAATTTAGGAAAGCATTCATGCAAGTGGCCAGCTGAGGCTCTGTATCAGAAAGGAGTCAGCCATATGAAACCATATGAAACAAATTACAAACATTTCCATGTTCTAGCCGTTCTAACAGTGAGTGCAAATCACCACTGAGTACAAAGAAGAAACAGTTCATTTCTGTTTTAAATTTAAAAGCAAAAGCTACTGTAGAATGCAAACAAAATCAAGAGTACACACAGCCAGATATCTTCTCCGTCTTCCTGACAGAGCAGTATGTGTTGGACAGTTTTTTATCCTTATTTTCACAAAAGAAAAGTTGTGCCATAAAAATTGATCAGTTCTAAGTTCCAGAGCCTAGCAGGGTGGCTCAGTGCTGTCTGTGCCTGTGGCAGTATGAGGCAGCGCTGCAGAGGAGAAGCAGCTAGAGGCATTGTGCAGTGTCTAAAATTAGTGTTAAAGGTTTGTTTTGATTTACTGTTATTTATATATAATGGGCCAGATTGAGCTATTTTTACTCATATGGGTAGTATATGGCTCATGCTGAGCAGCCCCAGGCTAGTGAGTACACACAGCAGATTCTAATTATCAGTATTTATATCGCACTGTACATTTGCTTGTCACCTATAGAAATAAAAAAGAGATGAGGTCAGGTTTTTGATAATTCAGCCTTTCTATGTGTGTGTGAAAATCCAAGGTGCAAATAACCATGGATGCAGTTTTGAGCCTACATTGATTTGCAGGTGGAACTGACGTAATGTGGAAGTCTAAGTACCTGATTTGTGAGGGCAATACAGTGCACATTTTATTTTGCTTAAATCATTAAAATTTAAATTAATTTTTTATCAATAGTTGGTTTTATAAAATGTTTATTTTTAAATTACAAAATCTAAATCTTGGGCTGAACTTCGTTACAGTGTTCCTGTAAGCAATTACTGAAAGTAAAAAACAGGTGGGGGAAACCAGATAATTTTAAACCTTTCATATATATGTTATGCAAGTACATCTGTTCCCTTTTATTCAAATATTAAAGGCCCACCGTTTCGCCTTGAGGTGGGCTTTTAGTTCTGTGCCTTGAATCTTAGCCTTTTAAATAAGTTATTCAGAGATCGAGCCACCTCAGCATCTTTCTGACCTACTGATCTTTTCCCGTGAAACATATTTTCAGTTGTGGCCATAGGCACAATTCGTAGGCATGCCTGAAGGTATATCAGGGATCTATGTGACACAAGCAAACATCTCTGGATAGACAAGGTAACCAGGCAATTGCGCAGCCTATTGTTGATAAGAATCATTGTGAAAGAAGTAAATAAATTTGAACTTTATTTTACATAACAGCCATGCTTATGTTACTAACATTACCTTTACTGGAACCTGGATCAGACCACCAACGAGTAATTACCCCTTTCCTCTGCAAATACTATTTGATTTTACAGAACACTGTCCTTAAAAAAACAATCTGTACATTCTGTACAAAATAAAAACCACTTTGGTATATTTGCATCTGTGGCTATACAAAAGGAGCAGAATTGTGCCGGTATAATAGGTTTTTCTATTTTTCCCAGGTGCCTTTCTAATACCCTACGCAGCTATGCTGGCATTAGCTGGTTTACCTTTATTTTTTTTGGAATGTTCCCTGGGGCAGTTTGCCAGTTTGGGGCCAGTTTCTGTGTGGAGAATATTACCAATTTTACAAGGTCAGTGACATTAGTTTTTTTATGTATAGATCTTCTTTTGTTGCTCTAATAGTCAAAAGTGGATTAATAATTTCCCCATAATGCTTCTGGCTAGTGTCATAAATTAGACTCTAGAGTACTGTACATGGTGTGTCGTGCCATTTCATGGATGGCCAAACTGAGAGGGCTAGTATATACTGCATGAGAGGCAATTGAATTCATGGCACTATATGTGATACATCAGAAGCAGCAATTTTCCAGAGCGTCAATGTAACTTTATTGTTTCTCATTTACTGGCTATGTCTTCTCACTATCTGCTAAATAGGGGTCTGCATGGGACATGCAAATCCTGCATTTAGCTGCTCAGATTGGCACTTGCACGTGTAAAGAACCATTTTATGAACCTACGTGCCTATGCACCTGGCCTCTATTCCAGCAGTGTGGTCTGTGGGGCACTGAGCCTGCTGCAATCAGAGACATCCCACACACATGGGAATCAGGATCATGGGGCAAATCCCACCCTTATTTGCATCCATTCTGCTCCAACAAGGCTGGACATAAACGAGGCCATCATTGGGCCTGCATGCCCTCCTGACCACCCCGCTGCATTAAGATAGGAATAAGGAAATTACATTTTAATCGTATTAAGAGCTTTATTTGCCTTTACTGATCCTGTGTATTAGTAGACAACAAAAAGGGATTATGTCCAGGCATTTACTGTTCCTTACCAGTTTCTGCCTCAAAACTCACCAGAAACAACAAGGCACTGCACACAAGCTTCCAAAATCTGCTCAAGATGAAAAGAAGGATGGATCCAACCCAAAGGCGGTTGGGTCTATGGAGATAGCCAGGGCTGTGTGTGTGTATAAACACATATGTCATATATACTCCCCGAGATCATTAGAAAAGGTTTGGTAGGTTGACCTCAAACTCACAAAGTTCCTTTTGACAAAGGAAAAGCTGCAGTGTCCTTGCAAACCACCATTTTATGCTGCCTTTCATTCATTGATGCAACTAGCAATCGCAGTGAGATCTCTACAAACGATGCAATCAGCTCCAGTTTCCTTTCATTTTGTTTCGAGACACCCAGACCAAAATCCATTGAACTTCAGGGACACAAAGTTTAAAACCTCACCCAGACTTCACAAATGGCT
Source organism: Mauremys mutica (assembly GCF_020497125.1). Classification (NCBI taxonomy): domain Eukaryota; kingdom Metazoa; phylum Chordata; order Testudines; family Geoemydidae; genus Mauremys; species Mauremys mutica. The sequence goes on from NC_059080.1 coordinate 2,478,336, forward strand.
CTGATTTTTCTACATGGCTGGCCCAAACCCTGGATCCAAACCCCCATTTGGGATATTCAAAATCTGGATCCAGTCCCTAATTTTGTGGCTACAGCCCATCTCTATGTTTGTTACTGTCCAGGGTAAAAGGAATGAAGGTAATTCTTCTCCACTGATCTTCTGTTTTTCCACTTAACTAGCACCGATATTTTCCACCCTCATTTTCCTCTATTTAACAAATTTCTTTTAGCGATGCACCCTCCCTTTTCCCTCCTGTCTGTCTTCTTCACCAGTCCTTTCTTCAGCTGCAAAGAGCTGGACATGGTTCCCTTCAGCACATGATTCATTGCTCCTTGTATTGGCTACAGAGAGTGATGTGGTACATCCCCCCTATCCCCCGCTCACAGTCTGTTGCCACTGTTTCCTTCTTTCCTGGTAGTCTGGGATCTGATTTCATCCCCTGCCCTAACTGGGCTTCCCGTAGTGAGCTGGCCTGGTTCTTTAACACTAACATGGACTCTTGGACTAGCATGGGGTAGTTTTCCCCTAGCTCAGTGTGGAATGCAGAAGACTCTCCCTTACTTTACCAAGTTGTTTATATTCATCTTTAAAATTATGTAAATAACCTAATAAATTAGCCTGAATGATCTTAGTTTTACTGCTAGGAAAGATCAGTAAGGTTAAGCTGTTAGTTTATTTACACACACAAGTGACACGTCTTCGCAGACTTTAGCTGCACTGTGCCTATAGAAATCAGCTATGTCCAAATTTTCCCTTCAGCACCGGACTCCCCTCGGTATCTGAACCAGTGCAATCTGGTCTCCTCTCTTTGGCTTGGACCGCCTTGGAGCAGATGTTGTATTCTGTTCTGTTCTTATTCTGCATCTTCACCCTCAGCTGGGCCACTCCACACACTAACATTACAGACTCATGGACTCTAAGGCCAGAAGGGATCCTTGTGATCATCTGGTCCAACCTCCTGCACCTTGCAGGCCACAGAACGTCACCCACCTACTCCTGTACTCCCCTAACCTCTGGCTGAGTTCCTTTCTTCCTCCTGCTGCACTACGCTGACCCTTCCTCCCCTACATTTTCAAGGAGGTGCGTAGCATTGGGATTGGGCGACGATATTCCCTACGGCTATTAAAATGTAGTGTGTCTCCCCCGCCAACTCTTCAGCAATGCTGAGGCTTTTTTTGTTTATTGCAATCTGCAACCTGTAAATGCTTCCTCTCTGTGCACGTGTGGAACTCCTCTCCCAAGCTGGCCATGAATGAAGAGTGCATTGAAATGAACCATGCTCATTGTACATGTGCTGGGAATTGATATATGCCCAAGGTTTATTCACAGGGGATTGTCTTTGCCTGGTGTATGTACCCAACAATACTGTGCGATCCAGGGGACAGTCAAATAATTTCTAGGCAATGTGGAGGAAGGGTAGAGAAATGTGGAGTTCACTGAAGTTGGTGATTGACGATCTCTTTATACTGTGTTTGGGTTGGATGATGAAACTTCTGCTCTCTTTTCTAGGAGTGGGAATCACGATGGTCATCATCACCACCTTGGTGACAGTCTATTACAATGTTATCATTGCCTATGCTCTCTACTATCTGTTTGCCTCCTTCCAAAGTGTACTGCCATGGTCGGACTGCTTTGCGTGGGCAGATGAAAATTGCAGCACAACACCTGTAGGTACGGTATTTTAAATTAATCCACACTGTTACTAGGAATAATTCCATTGCTTCTGTTTCCCAGTAATAAACAAAAGGCATTAAAAAGGGCAGTAGGGGGACAGTTAGTTGGCCATGATGCCGTCTGGAAACCTTACCTTGAGAACCAGTTGACACCTGGACTGATCTTCTTTCTATCTGCCTGTAGCATTTGCCCATGTGATCTGTTGGGAACTAGAATGACTCCTCCTCTCTGCCTTTCTGCCCATCTTTCCTTCTTCCCTAGAATAACACATTTCTAGACTGGTATAAAATCACCAAACATCCCACACTGCAATTTCCTTAGTGCTTCGTGACAAAGAAATGGCCGTCCTAATGCAAAAGAAATGCACACCTAGTGCATTCACCTGGGGTTCTTCCAAAATCCTTTATCCTATGTGTGTGGCTTTGTTAACACCATGTGTTGGATGGACATTGGCTTCATGTCTCATCATGTCTTTAGATAATATTTCCAGGCTATTGATTGCCTGTGTGCATGCATGATTTAAAAATGGTAATTTCCCATCCCCCAGTGAAGTTTAATAGTTTATCACAGACTGCAGTTCTGACATATTATTTAACAGTTTTACATTTATACATTTCAAGGAGATTCTCTTAAAAGACTAATAACAATGTTTCACCCCATATTAAAAGAGTGCTGGATTGGTATAAAAGTCAGACAAATTGCCCCAAAATTCTGCACTACAATTTCACCAGGGTTTCACGTCAAGTGAATCCTCTTGCTGATAGTGCTCTTTACTGCATTGATCAACTCTTGTTTGGCTTAAATTGTAGCCAAGAGATTTGCAGTACATTTTAAAGAGAACTAGGAATAATGCCGGTCTGTTCCCATCAATATGATATGGGGTTGCTATAGATGAGTGTGAACTGAAATACTGGATCTGGCCCTTACATTATCAAAGAGTTGGAAATCCTAACTGCACCCAGGTCTGATTTTTGCAAACATTTCCTATCTTTACGTTAGGCCAGCCAGGTTCCCAAAGCCGGACACACCAGACCTGGGAGCGTTTGGGTAGGGAGCCAAATCCACATCTGAAAGTGGTGGCTGGGGTCTGTTTGTAGTTACCACAAGAAAACACACTGAAGCCATAACAGCATGAAAAAGGCACTCACTGTAATCAGTCTGTTTCTGATTTCACCCCTGAACATTAACAACCCTTTCTCTTTTAGTGAGTGATTGCAATACGACCTTACCAAACGGGATAGTCATTCACACAAACTACTCGTACGTCACCAGCAACAATCTAACCTGTCTCAATGGCAGCTTAACGTATAAACAAGTGCAACTTCCCAGTGAGCAGTACTGGAAGTGAGTATACGGTACCACCTTTCCATTGCTAAAATCAGTATGTGCTGGGTGGGGTTTGGGGAACCCCGTGGAACTCAGACCACTCTCTAGAAACAGCTTTGGGCCAAGCGCATGGGACTACAAACTAAACCTGAGCACTTCTGTCCGGAAACCATTAAATACTGAATCGGGGTGACACGTGTAACACAAGTCACAGAGAAGCACAAGAACAAATTTATAACTAAGAAATAAATAATAAAATTGAGGAACTTTTCTCCCCCTAAAGCCCCGAACATAAGGCGCGTTCTTTATCCCAAATTAGGATGTTGAAAATATGCAGCCAGTCCACTTGCCTTTTATAGACCTGTCATTACAGAACACTTTCCAGGACAGGCAAGTGTTCATAATGTGCAGGTGTCTCACCTGCATACCCCACACTTAGGTGTATGATTCACTGCTGCCTGATGGTGAATAGAGTAATAGGCCCTGCCAGGGTGTGCATTAACATGCCATCAGTTCACCTGGGGCCAGAAGCCGCATGGCTCCAGAGCCCCTGGAAGAGTGTCACTCGTGAATCAGTGCTCACCGTAGCGTGGTTTGTCGCTGTGTCCGTCACCCAGGCACCTGGAGCTGCACAAAAGCCCATAACACAAAGGTGTGTTTCTCCTAGCACGACCCCACTGGCCACTTGCTCCTTCACTTTCTTTACCATCCTCAGCTGGTATAAATAACTGTAACTCCATTGAAGAAAATCTGGCCCTAAATTGGAATCTGCCTACTTCCATTTTTATAATGGTAATTGAGCTGCAATGAGTGGAAAGACTAGCCGGGTTGTTGGAGAGGTGTTGTCCTCCAGCTCCTCTCAGCCTGGCAGCGCCGGGCTCGTCCTTTTAGTTAACAACCCGAGCTGGCTCTGTGCAGTAAGGTTCTCGTTTTAAAAACAGCACAGTCGCGTCTATATGCCTACTGAGCGTCAACCCGAGGCAGGGCTGAGAGGAAAGCACTGGTTTCTCTTTGAAGCCTCCAAAGAAACCAGCTTTCCCGTCACTCCCAGCCTGGCCCTCTACCCGGGAAGTTAACGGAATTGAAGTACTTGCTTGAAATCAGCAGATGGTTAAAAGTTGAAACGGACACATTGAAGAGCCCAGCTGGGAGGCGGGGAGGCGGGGGTGGAGCGGGGCTGACAGGCTGTGCACCAATGGAAGTTGATGCGTGGGTGTGACATCACCAGCTAGACAGACATGAGCATCCCCTCTCCAGAGGTGGCTCTGGATAATCAGTGGGGCTCTTCATGCTGGCAGCTGCCACGCCCTGGTGCAAGCGACGCGATGCTGATCACGGTGTCCTGTGCTTTCAGTAAAGTGGCCCTTCGGCGCTCCAGCGGGCTGGACGAGACGGGTGAAATTGTCTGGTACTTGGCCCTCTGCCTGCTCCTATCCTGGCTGATAGTCGGAGCTGCATTATTTAAAGGGATAAAATCTTCAGGAAAGGTAAGTCGGGAGGAACCCCTGCTAGGTTTCTGGGACTGATCCTGCTGAGAGATGATCCCAACTTCAGTGGCAGTCAGGCCCTGATTCACTAGCTCATGACACAGGCAATATCTGACTTGGCTGCTGCTGTTTGCTCATATTTTACATGACACGGATAAAGCACATGGAGCCTGATTCTGCCACCCTGACCCGAGCTCAACGGTCCCTTATTCCACCAGAAATGATGCTGTTGGGGCTTTTTACGATCACGTGAGAGACGTCGGCTGAGTTCCTGTTATAGCGTGATCTCTTGTGAAGCAACACAGACTGCACGCGTGTGCGCACACACACACACACAGTACACACACATACACACACACTTTATGCGCACGCACACACACTTCATGCGTGCACACACTGCACGTGTGCTCGTGCACACACATGCTGCCTGCCTGCACGCACACACTTCACGCGCGCACATGCACACACACACTGCACACGCGTGAACACACACACACACTGCACATGCGCGCGTGCACACACACACACACAATATGCCTACAGATTACCTACGTTTAGCCTGGATCTCCGCCTCCCTGCACCTAGCGAACTTGATTTTCTTTCCCTTCCTCCCATGTCCATCTCCTTCTCTCCTTGCTTCCCCATCACTTTTCTCTGCCTCTCACTCTTCTCCGCAACACAATTTCCTTCCCCGTCTCCTGTCTCTTTGGGCCACACCAGCTTCCATTCCAGCCTCTAGTTCCTTCCTCCTCTTAGGGGTCCCGGGCACTGGCTCTGCTTTTGGCCTATAGGCCCTTCTCTCCCAGCATCAGAACAGGCGTGTCCCTTGGCAATTAGAAAGAGGCTCTTGGAGCCAGTGCAGCCAGTGTGTTGTGGTGCAATGCCACAGCATGATGCAATGCTATGGCAAGGCAGAACCAGCTAATCTGCCTCAGTTACAGAGGTAAACGACAGTGAAACCTGCAGCGAGCGCCACCTCCAGAGTTGTTGTTGTTTGTTTATTTGTACTGCGGTAGCACCTGGGAGCCCCAGTTTATAGCCCGTGACCCCGCTGCGCCATGCGCTGTACAAATGCAGGAAAAAAGAAGGTCTCTGCCCCAACAAACTTACAACTCCCTTTGCTCAGTAACTAAATCTGCTCCCCCAGTTTTGTAGTAAATATCCCACTGCTAGCCAGCTGGCTTGGGCAGGTCCTGAGGTGCTCACCGGGACAGGTTGGATGAGGTTTGTTTGCCATTGTCGTGCACAGTTTATGAATCCAGACTGGTAATTTGTAGAGATGAACCAGGGAACGGTCACGTCCAGACTTGAATCCAGACTTTTCCAGCCCAGAGATGAATCCAGTGAATGGTTTGTTTGGATCCAGAGGTTTGGTTCAGGCCCTTTCTGGTCATTTTTATGAAGCGTTTCCCCCCAAGCCTAAGGCTTCTCCCTCCATTTCTCTTGGCAGGTTGTTTATTTCACAGCTCTCTTTCCATATGTTGTCCTCGTTATCCTGCTTGTGCGAGGTGCCACCCTGGAAGGGGCTCGGAATGGCATTGAGTATTACATTGGAACACAGTCCAATTTCACAAAGCTGATGGAGGCAGAGGTGAGACTAATGGGTGGTTCTGAAAGCATAACATATTTGCTTGCTTAGATCAGCTCGTAATTACACAATCTCAGAGTTTATAAAGGCTGGCATGTGGCTCGGTTTCCAGAATACAATAGCTTCCTTCTTAACCAGACGGACTCCTCATAACCACAATTACAGCAAAACCCTCTCTCCCCACCTAGAGCCCATTTATCCAGAAAAAGGGCAAGTCTGCCGCATCATTTGAACAAAGAGGGGTCTGGATAGGGTTGCCTGCTATCACAGCTACATCTGAGGTTTCGGTGTTACCATCCTCCATTTTTCCGGAGTGTGTAACTTTACTCGCTAGCCATGGACGTACCCTATGGCCCGGTGATAAAGTTCTTGCCATGAAAGTGAGTTTTAGGGCTGCCTGCTTTGGTTGGCATGAATTTCAAGGCATTTTATCTGCAGGTTTCATGAGTGTTTGAGCTTCTGTTTTCGACTGGTCACCCAAAACTGTGCCTTGCCCTGGAAGTTGGATCAGGGCAGAATAGGGAGTGGAGAGCAAGGGAGGAGACTGGCTCCTAGCATGGATCTTCTCTGAGGTTCTCTCCAAAACCAGCTCCTATTTGAAGACCCAAGCTCAGGTGTGGTTCTTCCTAGCATGCTATAATAAAGGCTGGCCGGGGGCTGGGAACAGCACTTAGAGCCTGGCACACTCAGCTGTCCATCCAGATGTCACTTCTGTCACAGCGATGGCTGCTGCCATATTATTGCTGGTTGGTGTCCGGTATCATTTGGTTCTCAGTGGATGGGTGTCTGGTGCACATCACCTGAAATGCTGGTGTAACCCGAGAGTGCCTCCACAGTCATAGAGGCAGTTCTTCCAGGTCCCCGTCTGAGGAGCATGGGTGGGACCATGTGTGTGGCAGCTTCCACTATTGCCAGCCTGCGCTGTCTGTTTTATTTCTATATTGGTGTTTCTATGATGTTCATATCTCAGCACCTCCCAGACACATCAGTGAATTACATGTCTCCTCGCTCCTGTGCAGTAGGAAAGTACTTTCCCCACCGGTCTGACCTACTGGGAAACTGAGATGCAGAACATTTAGATGACTTTGCCCAAGGTCACGCAGGCGGTCAATGGCCAAAGTAGGAATAGAATCAAGATCTCCTGGGTTCTGGTTCAGTGCCTTAAGCACAAGACCAGCCTTCACGCCCTCTGGATAGGAAACGTCACTCCCCGGGTTCATTGATACGTGACACTTCTCACTAAAATTCCGTAACATTATTTTTTTTAAAAATGCAGCACCCCTTACAGAACACACCTAACGGGTTAGAACAAGTATTTCGGGGTAAATAATGTAATAACCTACCTCAAATTATTTCTGTTTTAGGTTTGGAAAGATGCAGCTACTCAGATATTCTTCTCCCTGTCGGTGGCCTGGGGAGGCCTGGTTGCTCTCTCCTCTTACAATAAGTTCCATAACAACTGCTATTCCGATGCCATTGTTGTTTGTTTAGTAAACTGCCTCACCAGCGTGTTTGCGGGATTTGCGATCTTCTCCGTTTTGGGACATATGGCTTTCCTGGCAGACAGACCCGTCTCTGAAGTTGTAGACTCAGGTTTGTTTGATAGTCTTCTTGTCTGACACACTCTTGAGTTGTTTTCTAAACCGATTTAATCTCCGCTGCTCTGACCGTAGTTTATTGGTGCCAAGCACTTTCAGCATATAGAGGCTTGAAAGAAGGAGGATGTTCTGTCCTGGTTTTCCATCACTAGTTGACTTCATGCTGTCCACCATAAGTCAATGGAACTTCTGCTCCTAAGTCACTAAAGAGCTATTGAAAATCCCACTCTATGTATCAAGTGTATCTCAGCTGCTGGGCAGGAGCAGTGATAGATTGATACATACGGTAATAGAAGAGGACATTTTAAAAAATGAAAATACAGGCTTGATATTGATTCTATTTGTCCTATTGCATCAAACATGTTAGTAAATCTTCCACCCTATACACAAGGCCTGTGCACCGTTTAAGTCCCACTGAAACACTAACAATAGGGCTTAAGTGGTTCTAAAGTAGCACATAAGCTTTTGGGATGACCAGACCTTCTCACCAGGGGGAGTTTCACCTCTCATCTATTTACAAACCCCTCAACCTTGCTGTTTTGCTATTGGGATACTTTCTCGTTCAGGATCTGCCTTTAATATTAGCCTATTCAAAACTGAATGAAAGTAATGAAATGTCGTTAGTATTTTTCCACTATCCTATTCAGCCAAAGCTAATAAACCTGAGCTTTGATGAAGTTTGGTTCAACAATTTCAGGCTACATCCTGCTTTGGTTATAGTCAGTAGCAAAACTTCCATTGACTTTAATGGTGTTGGATTTAGTCTTTAAATTCCCCATCCAACACCTGACTTTGTATGCCAAGTTCTTATATAATTTCCCATTATTTAAGTTTAAGAGAAATGAGTCAATTTTGCACTGACTGGGTCAGGATGATAACATATCTTCTCCTCCTCTATTTCAGGGTTTGATTTGGCATTTGTTGCCTATCCATCGGCTCTCTCCAAATTACCAGTTGCCCCTCTTTGGTCCTTTTTATTTTTCTTCATGCTTCTACTGTTGGGGCTCGACTCTCAGTTTGCTTCCATAGGTGAGTAAGACATGACATTAGAGCTGGGTCAAATTTGTCAGCTGATTTCCCCTCTCTCCCCCCGCAGACTTGGAATAACCAAAACATTTCAAGAATTTGTGTCAATTTCAGTGACCCTCCCCCACAACCCTTCCAAAAATCAAAATTTCGTTTTGACATTTTCCAGATGAAACATTTTAATTTTTCAATTTCCAATGACATGTTGTTTAGAAATTTCCTTCAATTTTATTTTGAAGAAATTTTAAAACGCTTGAAAATTTCAGGTTGAACAAAATGTTTTGTTTAGTGCAGAATTATTTTTTTTTCAACTTTTCAGTTTGCTGAACATGTTGAAATTTTTTCATTTCAAGTGAATTGAAGTCGACAATTATTTTATTTATTTACTTACTTATTTTCAGAAGAGCCAGTGAATGAAAAAATCAGTTATTCACGCCGTTCTGCTTAAAATAACAAAATGCTTCTTGGTTAGTGTTAGCTGCATTTCTTCATTTTGCTGCCTATGTGCAACAAGTAAAATTCTCTCTTCCCCTGCAGAAACAGTGACAACCACCATACAAGATATGTACCCCAAGATGATGAAAAAGATGAGGGTTCCTGTAACCCTGGGATTATGCATGCTGCTGTTTTTTCTTGGTCTCATCTGTGTCACTCAGGTATAACATTAACTCTTTGTTGGAAATGGGTTTAATTATGGCTCAGCTGGTGGGGGAATTTGTACAAGACAATACAATCATTTCCCCGTGTGACAAGCAAGTCTTGTGTTTCTGTATTCTGGGAGAGGTGACCTCCATGCCCCCAATTCTGCAAACACCTATGGACATGCTTAATTCATGCATACAAGAAGTCCTACTGGCAGTATTTGCAGAATCCAGTCCTCTGAAATGACTAATCTTTTAAATGGGAGCCTTTGTCAGCTTATAATTTGTGAGCTGTTCTTTTAGTGTCTGTGAGCCGTTGATTTAATTTTTTTCTTCGGTTCAGGAGATTAATTTGTGTAATCTTTGTGTGTAACTCACACAGGGAACTTCTGGGTCTTTGTCCCCCTCTAGTGGCTGGTGCATAACAGAGAATAAAAGTCAACTTCAGCAGCCCACTGCTAGTGTTTCTCCTTTAGCTCAATCCACAAAAGCTGATGTTATAGAACCCAGCGTCCCAGATTCAAACCCTGCTGTCCTGTTATGTGTGTTTTTATATGTGCTTTGTTATTACAATAGTGATGAGTATGCCATCAAATGCAATTGTCTGTTTTAAATATAAATATTTAAATGAAATAATGTGCAATGAATGAGATATCCACCTCTGGGAAACAGAGGTTTTAAATAAAAACCCAGACTGAGGTTTAATTCAGTTGGCATGAGCACCTCGTACTGCCATACAAAAGTTTACTAGCACTGGGTGAAAAGCTACCTCTTTATTCTTTGTTTTTCAGGCAGGAATTTACTGGGTGAACCTAGTGGATCATTTCTGTGCTGGATGGGGGATCCTTTTTGCAGCGGTCCTGGAAATAATAGGCATTAGCTGGATTTATGGTAAATCACTGACACTGGAAAATCAAGCTGTGGCAATGCAAATAATCCCGGTCATATCACAGACATAAAACCAAAACATTCTACAGGAAAATTTGCATAATATCTCAATGGTTAAAAATATTTCTTGTTCCAGATCATTAGAACATCAGAACGGCCAGACTAGGTCAGACCAATGGTCCATCTAGCCCAGTACCCTGTCTTCTGACAGTGGCCAATGCCAGATGCTTCAAAGGGAATGAACAGAGCAGGGCAATCATTGAGTGATCCACACCCTGTTGTCCACTCCCAGCTCCTGGCAGTCAGAGGCTAGGGACACTCGGAGCGTGGGGTTTCATCCCTGCCCATTCTGGCTAATAGCCATTTCTGGACTGATCCTCCAGGAACTTATAATGATAAGGAGCAATGCATCCATGCTTTGTAGCGCTCCCCACACTTGCTTTCTGTGCATATAAAACCCATGTTCTAGACCCGATCCTACAGTGCACTCTTTGGCCATCTTTCCATAGGAGGAAACCGATTTATCCAAGACATTGAAATGATGATTGGCAAGAAGAGCTGGTGGTTCTGGCTGTGGTGGAGAGCATGCTGGTTCTTCGTTACGCCTGTTCTCTTGTGTGTAAGTACCACGGTCGAACTACTTTCAATTTTTGGCCAAGAACATATTCATTCCACCTTGAACAGTTTCCCTGTAGAGATTTGAGGCTACCTCTCTGAGCCTGCTTTAAAGCCAGCGTAACAGGCCAGCTGAGGATTCTCCACATGTGTGGTAACTCAGACGCCATCCCTGCATCCAAGCATCCCTCCCTGGGCACAGGACACATGGCTGCTGCCCTTGTGCTCTGGCAGTGCCTGGCCAGTGCCTAGCAACTCAAGGGGTAAGGAATGCACAGAGGGTTACCGGCATCGCTAGGAGCCAAAAGGCCATTCCTGGAGATCAGGCTAATGGCAACTAAGTCATTCCTTAAAGTGAGAGCAACAAGGTCTCCATATCTCCAACACTGCCCAGCAGGAGCTGAGTGGGGTTTGCTGCAGCCCTAGGGCTGGTGTATGGCCTTAGCAGAAGGGGAAATGTTTCAGGATCTGTGTGGACCTGAATGTGGGGCGGGGCAGGGAGCTCTCTGGCATGAGTTCCCGTCCCTGGAGAAGCTGACGATTTCTGGCCAGGGGGCAGGTTCTGGCCCCCAGCTCCTCCACTGGTGTATGGGGCTGACGTTTCCAGGGATGGTGCCCAGCCGCTTCCCCCTGTTTGTCACATCCCCTGGCTCATCCCGGTTTGGGATATTGGAATTTCCTGTGGGATGGAAATTCCATGTTCAGACCAGCTCCAGTGCCCTGCAGAATAGCTCTGACTTTTCCAAACGTGCTCCCAGCCAGTTCTGAATCTACCATCCATCTCATCTTCCTCATACGAAGCCCCATGTATCAAAGGCCTTACATGGAAATACTCATTCATCACTCTGGAATTTCTCCTCTCAGTTCCCACCCTTTCTCTTCCCCACATTCCTGATGGACTTGATTGGGCTACTAAATCCCTGACACAATTCTCCTGAGGCCAATGGCATTACACCTGGGACGAACCAGCCCTTTCACCACATTCCTTATTCTCCAGGTTCTCTCTGATCATTGCTACTTTGTGCTCTCATGTGCTTCTCATCCTTCATATGTGCAAAACAAAACTAAAACCACACCTGCAACTGTGGCAGATCCCTTTCTAGCAACAACATTATCTCTAATCTCTCTAGGATACCCACGAGGAAATGCTCAATGTAAATATCTTACCTGGGCAGGAATGTTCTCCAGAACTTAACTCAGCATTCTTTGTCCCAATCCTGTAAACACTCGACTAGTGCACAGAGGTACAGTGAGCTGGCATTCCACATCCTCAGAGCATGCCTGTGCATGGACCGAATGTGTGAGAAATGTGCCTGCCGAGTTATGTGGATTTCCGAGCAACACGGGTTTTTAAATATAAAAAAATACAGGAAGTGTGTGCATGCAGGTCAATAGATACTTATCGGTCAGTAGGGGGCGATGCATGATCATTCTTATTGCCTGCCCACATTTCGAAACAAAGCCCTGAACTGCAAGCCAGAGACTGCATACAGAAAGCACCTAGATCTCTGTCAAAGCAGCAGAGATAAATATCTTGGAGATAAATTGGTAAATTGTGTGTTCTGTAATCAATACCAATTGCTCTGAGCTTTAGTCAAGTTTTCTCCCTCTTTTTTCCAACAGGTGATTTTATGCTGGTCTTTGGTCACATTTTCGCCTCCCAAGTACGGCTCAGTCGAATACCCTGCGTGGGGATCAGCCGTGGGCTGGTGCATGATTGTCTTCTGCATCATCTGGATTCCCATTGTTGCGATTGTAAAAATAGTGAAAGCGCAAGGAAACCTGTGGCAGGTAACGGTCTAAGAGAACAGCTGGAAGGGGGCCACGGGGTCAGCTGCCCTGACGGAAGTTAATGGGGACACTCACCGTGTCCTCACTGGGGGCAGGATCCGACTCTGACTTTGTACGTTAATCAGACAAACTTGTTGGATCAAAACAAAGCCCTGGCATTGCCAGAGGTGAATTTGGCCCGACTGGTTGTCATAGGAAGGTAATGAGCAATTCCCTTGGCATTTCATAGCCATTTGGCAGTGGGCAGTGTTTCCCTGTGGTACGGACGTGCAGTCTGGCCTGATCTTCATGGTCTCATTTACTGCTTCCGTTGTCATCCCAGTGCTGAACTATGCAATTTCAAACCCACAGTCGGGCATCTTCACTCGGGCCATATCCCACTGTAGTTAATGAGGGTTTGGACTGAGGAAGAGACAAAGTGGGTGATGGTGAGAGAGACAAGCTTTCAGGATACACGGAGCTCTTCAGGCCTGGGAAAGGTAGTGAGAGTGTCACAGCTAAATACACAGTCCAGCCGATAATTTAGCATAAGTAATTAGCACATATTCTGAGGGACCATTCAAGGTGAAATGGCCCATTAATACCCCTGCTGTCATAGGACAAAAAGGAGAGGGGAGTAGTGGGTATAGATTGTTGTAATAAGCCATAAATCCAGTGTCTTTATTAAGACCATGTTTTTTAGTATCTAGCAAAGTGATTAATTTAAGCTCCCAGGCTCGTCTTTTGAAGGTGTTGGTGCAGATTTCCCTGGAGGATGAGGAGTGAGAGGTCAGATGTGGAGTGATCACTTTGGGAAAAGTGTTCACCCACAGGTGACAGGGTGTTTTTGCTTTTTATCATTTTCCTGTGAGAGCTCATTCGAGAGCGTAGTGATTGTCGGGCTTCACACACAGAGGTGTAATTGGGCATTAAATGCACTGGATGAGGTACACCGCACATTGCAATAGGCTTGTGTAGGACCATGGATCTTGAAAGGTGCGTTGTGGGGTGATGACCATCATACCAGTGGAGATGTGTCTGCAAGTTTTGCATCAATTGTTCTGGCAGGGTCTGGTGCCGCTTTGAGTTGGTGTGTCCTAGTCTGTGGGGAGCTTGCTTGTGATGATGAGCTTGGAGAGGCTGGGGGTTGTTTGAAGGCTGAAGAGGGGGTTCAGGAAATATTTCTTTCCAAATAGGGTCCCCATTGAGTGGGGGTGTAATTGTTTGTTGTTACCCCATATGGGTTCCAGCGTGGGGTGGTGGGGACAAGTAGGGGTGTGTGGTTGGAGGGAGAGTCTTATTTCTGTATTGAAGCAGGTTCTTTCAGGGGATTTTGGTGGCCTGTTCCATGATGTGATCTAGTTCTCACGTAGAAAGAACAAGGAGTACTTGTGGCACCTTAGAGACAACAAATTTATTTGGGCATAAGCTTTCCTGGGCTAAAACCCACTTCATCAGATGCATGAAGTGGAAAATAGAGTAAGAAGATATACATACAGAGAGAACATGAAAAGATAGGGGTTGCCATAACAACTCTAATGAGACAAATCAAGTAAGGTGGGCTATTATCAGCAGGAGAAAAAAAACTTTTGTAGTGAGAATCAGGATGGTCCATTTCAAACAATTGACAACTTCCTACTGTATTTTCCACTCCATGCATCTGATGAAGTGGGTTTTAGCCCACGAAAGCTTATGCCCAAATACATTTGTTAGTCTCTAAGGTGCCACAAGTACTCCTCGTTCTTTTTGCTGATAGAGACTAACACGGCTACCATTCTGAAACTTCTCCGGTAGAGTGTCCTTGTATGGTGAAGGCAGTTTTAAATGTTTTAAGGGGTATTTTCCAGACTTTCTCCTGGAAGAATATTCTGTGGTATCTGAGCACTTGGCTGTAGGTAACAGATCTCTTGGTGTGTTTGGGGTGGTTACTAGATCTGTGAAAGTAGGTGTGGTGACCGGTGGGTGTCTCGTATACCCTTCTCTGAAGGGTTCCATTGTCGAAGCTGATGACGGTGGATGCTAGCGTGGGAGTGCTCCAGAGAGAGTTCAATGGACGGCTCGTGGTTGTTGAAGTTGTGGTGGAAATCTATGAGGGAGTTTAAGTTGTCTGTGCAGAGGATGAAAATATCATTGATGTATCTCTTGTATATCGGATAGTGTCTGTATAATAGTCTGGTCTGGCTGGCTGTGTGCCCATGCCCAGGTGTATTTGCCAGCTCATAGACTCTAAGGCCAGAAGGGACCATCATGATCATCTTCCAAGCCACAGAACTTCACCCACCCACTCCTGTAATAGACCCCTAGCCTCTGGCTGAGTTACTGACGTCCTCAAATCATGGTTTAAAGATTTCAAGTGACAGAGAATCCACCATTTAAACTAGTTTAAACCTGCAGGAGACCTGTGCCCCATGCTGCAGAGGAAGGCAAACCCCCCCCCGCCCCCAGGCTAAGTTCCCTGTAAACTGTGTGGCCGTGCAGCAGCCTATCTAGCACTATGCAGGTGCTCAGGGAGCCCTCCTGGGGACCTGCCACACCCGGGGCAGGGGCATCCCTCCCCCGGCCCCCACCTAGCCCAGCCACCAACCTGCTGCAGCGCCCCCCCCCTGCTGCGGCCCAGACCTGCAGCCAGGGTAGCCCTCCCCTGGCCTGGACCTGCTGGGGCTGGGGAAGGGGCACCTATCCTGCAGCCCAACCCCAGAACTGCCCCTGCGGGGAGAGGCGCCTTTCCCTCCCCACCCAGGTGCTGCTGCAGGGAGAGAGAGCTGGGGGGAGTCCTCGCTGCAGCCCTGGAGCACTCTCCTGCACCCCAAACCCCTCATCCCTGGCCCCACCCCAGAGCCTGCATCCCCAGCCAGAGCCCTCACCCCCTGCACCCAACCCCCTGCCCCAGCTCTGAGCCCCTCCCACTCTCCAAACCCTCCTGGAGGTGGGGTTCTGTCCCTCGAGTGGCACCGAGACCACTTAGAGCGTGTTCAGTGAGTCTGCTCTGCAGCCGTAGCTAACAGGCAGCTGGCTTTTGGCTCATGCACTGAGGTCCCAGGTTCGATCCCGCCCGACGACCGGGGTCTGTCAGTGTTACACTAGCACAAGTCCATCAACCCAGGCACTTTTGCAGCATGAGCTTTAAATGCAACTGAACTTACTGGGCACTTGTGATTTGTAACCAAATATCTGGATCGCTTTGATTTTGAACCCGAGGTGGGGGGTTGAGGCGGCGGGGAGGTCGGTGTTTAGATTTCTCCCCACTGTTCAACAAAAAATGACTGAATAAAGCATGGTGAAGAGAATAAAAACACACAAAGACATCTCAGCAGCTGGAAATTAAATCCCCTTTGGCGACTGTGTTTTTTGCTTCCCAGCGTATTGTGAGCTGCTGCCGGCCGGCTGCTAACTGGGGTCCCTCTCTGGAATGTCATCGAGGAGAAAGGTACAGCCACATGGTAGATCCCCACAAGGAAAGAGACCAGGAGATCCCCACCGTGGATGGCTTCGTGCACAAGCTGGAATGAGACTCCTGCCCCGGGCTGCATTATTTTTAACACAAATGTATTTTCTTTTTGTTTAATGTTGGAAAATAGTGATCCACACTATTGAAAGCTGCACTATTTATTGTTAGCTCTGCCTTACAGGGGGAGCAGGTCATGGAGTGGAGAGGAAAGCCCAAGCCCACGGGCTGGGAGGGCAGGAAAATACACTCCAGCCTCTCAGAGCGTAGGGACTGGGAGCAGTCCGTAGGGCCCCTGGCCTGCAGATGCTGCTATGGGGGGATGTGTTCTGGTGCTCTCCTGCACCGGGCTCGAGCCACGGGGCTCTGTGCTGGGCACGTACCAACAAGCCACGATCCTGACGCACCTCCCCGCGCGCTCTGTTTTCCGGAGCTGGTGCACAGCTCAGGCTGACGGCACGCAGAGGGGCGGATGGGTTGCTGCTCTCTGCTCAGCAGCCCCGTGGAAGTAAATACTTGCTGCTGTCTGGGCCTTGCTCAGGCTTCTCAGGGCTTGGTGCTGAGCAAAATGTGCGTCTGTGTTGCCTGTGTCTCTCGATGTTGAGGGGTGACAAGCTGCCTGGCTTACGAGGCTAGAATGTGGCAAGGCAAGTTCCCACCGATGTATCATTGTTTCCATTGGAATTCCTCAGGGGTCACCTTTCGGTACAGTGTAAACACAGTCAGCAGCCACTGTCTGGTCCTCTCAACCCAGCTTCCTTCGTGCTGGGGGGGGGGGAAGTAGGGCAATTTACCCCAGGCCCCACAAAGGCCCCCACGAGAATACAGTGTTCTATAGTATTGCAACCTTTTTTTATGGAAGAGGCCCCGAAATTGCTTTGCCCCAGGCCCCCTGAATCCTCTGGGCGGCCCTGGCTGAACTGCAGTAGAAACGCTCACCCTGCAGTTTGGGTCCGTCTGTTCTTCCTGCCCCATGCACGGCTTTACCCATCCTTCCCTTCTCTGCAGCCCACACTCACGGCAAAGCTCCCCCTGGGCAGGGGCGCCGCACCAGGCCTGCCTACTACTGCAGCCTTCAAAATAGAGCCTGGGTGGGACTTCAGCGTTGCCCAGACCTTGTACTGGTGATCTGCAGCGGAGAGCAGAATTTCACCCTGAGTGCAGGGTATAATTGCCATTCAGCATTTGCAATGTCACCAGCCTCAACCACTCCAAAATCATGAGTGGAGACCCCCAAAATCATGGGATTGGCTTAAAAACCATGAGCGCTGGGTTCTTTTATTTGCCTTCTGGTGTTTGTGGCTTTAGGGTTCACAGTTTTCAGCTCTTCTTGGCATTGATGGGGCTAGAAACTTACTTTGCTTTTTAAATGAAAGCTGAGATTTGCACATAATCACATGACTCCAGGAGCTGTGTCTTTAAGAACAAACACCAAATTTCGTGAGATTTGGGAACACTGAATTTGTTCATTTCCTGCCAAATATGGAATGGGTGGTCTGGCTAAGGGGTGCTGACCGTGCAGACATTGTCTGGAAATCCCAGCCCCACACAGAAATCATATTAAATGAACAATTAAAACTTGTGCCTGTAGAATAGAGGATTTCTATTTTGCATTATTTAAAAAGCTGGGTGGGATTTTTTTTTCTCTCGTGTTAATTGTGGGGTTTTTTTGAAACCACATGGCAGGGTTATCAAGTACCAGTTCCGCTCAGCGGTATCTTACTACTTCTGGGCATGGAGGGGGCCGGATAGCTGAGTGCTGGCTGTACTCTATACACAGACCTACATTTTATACTGGCATTTTTATGATAAATTAACTATCGTGTTACTGTTTTTAGCAAATAAAATGTAGAGTTTTTACAACTTTTGGAACCAGATGATCCAAGTGGCCTCTTTTGTCTCCCGCTGGGTAGAAAATCACCTGAAGAAAGAGGCAGCGGTTGTTACCTGAGATTGTCAGAGCAGCTTTGTAATGCAGCAAGACTAGGGTGTCCTGAAGCAGGGATGAGGGAAGCCCCATCCTGGAGGTATTTTAATGTGGAAGCCAGGAACAGACATAACAGACCTGGTTGTGAGCTGCGATCCAGGCCCAGTGCAGAGGGCCAAGCTAGCCGCCTGGTTTCCCTAGCTGTCAATTCCTCCAGCATGGAGAAGTGTGCGGCTGGCACTGAGCCCATGTAGTCAGGTGCTGTGCCACCTGAGGGTCCCAGCTGCCCTGGGGCAAGGTGGAGGCTTGGCTGGAGTGCACTGTTTCTCCTGGGCTGGCAAACAGCCCCCTTGGAGGCTATTAGCTGGAATGTTAGAGCAGCCTCTAGGCTGCTCTAAATTACTTTGGGGCCAGGGTTGTCATGGCACCAACCCCAGCTGCTCCCCAGTGGGAGGCTGGGGAAAGAGAGAGGCTGGAAGTCAGAATCTCCCTGGCTCCACCCTGCCTTGCGCCAAGCAGAAGAGCTGGCAAGGTGTGAGGAGGGACAGTGATCTGTGCCTGGCAAAGCAGGGGAGAGGGGGGTGCAAGGGAAGGAGCAGAGAAAGAATCCAGAGGTTAAGCTATAAATAGAATTTCATACCCCAAATGGGGGGAAAGTGAATCCAACCCAAAACACGACCCAGCAGAGGGTAAATAGGGGCTTTGGAGAAAGTGGACAATACACCCCTCTCCATGTACCCCAAATGTGCCATACTGCTGGGCGCTCCACCAGCTGCAGCAGCCAGGGCATCTCTCCTCGCCCTCTCTGTGCAGGGCGTCCCTGGCTGGAACTCCCTGAGTCACTTTCATGATCCTATCCCAGCCTGGCCTCCCATGTGCGGCCCATGAACCAGACAGCAAGCAGCTTCCCTCCAGCCTGGGGAATCAGGCCAAGCCATATGGGCCAAACCCACTCGCAGGCAGGACTCTTGGGAAATGGCTTCCTAGACTACACAGCCCTGGTGGCTGGCCGAGCCCCTGGCGGCCACTCCTGGTGGGACACAATTCCTTAGGTGTCTTTAGGAGCCAAGATTCCCCCACCACAGCCCCTGGCCTAACAGCTGAGACAGGTGCTGTCTCCTCACCCATCGGGAGTCGGCTGAGCTGATCTCCAGCACAGCTCCTGGGGGAGGGCACAGGCCATTAAAGCCGGGCTCTGCTCTGCGCTCCGCTGACCTCAGCACCCTGCTCGCATCAGGGCTGGTCACACAGTGGGAATTCTCCCTTGCAAAGTACTCCAAACTGAAGGGAAATGGTCTGTTTTGTTCAAAATCCCCCCCCCCCCTTCCCACTTTGGAAGAAATCATTGAAAACAAACAATTGCATCTTGATGCAAACTGAACTGAATCGAACCAAATACTTTGATGGGTTTTTAAATTCCCTTCCCCTCTTTCTCTCCCCTTGGGGCAGGGGGGAGGGAAAGGTCAGAAAAACGAAACAAAACCGTCACTTCCATTCCATTCGGTTTGAATCCAAATGAAAATGTGAGTTTTGGTTGTTGGCAGTAGAGTGAGAACATGCTGACTGATGGGGACGTTTTCATAACGTCAATAGCCATGTAGCAGGGTGGTCCCCTGCTCCTGCCCTGAGGGGCTTAAAACAGCCCAGGAGAGGGCTGGGGCTGGGGCAAGAAGCCTGGGCTGATTGGGGAAAGTAGGCTCAGCTGTGGCCGTGCCCCAGTCAGGCCCCAGCTGGCCTGTATAAAGAGGCTGGGATCCAGGAGCCTCTCTCTGCCTGTAGAGGGAGAAGGGCCTGGCTGCAGGGAGCTAGACGAGGTACCTAGAGTGGAGCAGGGCTGGGGAAAGACAGAGGAGCTCCAGCCTGGAAGGCCCCAGGCTGCGGCCTAGCAGAAGGCCAAGGGGCACTAGGGGTTGCAGAGGCAGCCCAGGGGTAGGCCAAGGCAGCAGGTCCAAACCCAGCCTTGCCAGTGATGAGTGGCTGACACTGCAGCCTGCCCCAGGGTGCGGGGCTAGACGATGACTGGCAGTAGCCTGATACTGAGGCAAGGTGGGGATAGAGCCAGGGTGGGAGTTCCCTGGGGAAGGGAGACCCTGAGAGAAAGGGGTTACTGCCAGGGGGAAGCACCTCAGGTAAAAAGGCACCGGGGTTCAGGCAGGGACACGGGGGCCAGAGGACAGGTGGATCATCGGCCTGCAGAGGGTGCTCCGGAGCTGGAACAGAGCTAATTCCCAGGAGTCACCAGCAGGAGGCGCTGCAGGGGTGAGTCCACACTCCTCTACAAGCCATTTTTTGTCAATTCCCTCCCCCCCCCGGCCAATAACAACCTTCCTCCCATCCCTAATTCCCGTGTAGGGAATGCCCTTTGGTGGGGTTTGCTCTCTAGTCACAGGGCACGTCGGCGTTTGGCCAGTAGGGCACAATGTGGGTTTGCTGCTGCTTCTCGTCCCTCTCTCGCTCACTTGCACTCCTATGATGCAGTATCATGGCACAGCGCGGTGGAGGAGACGGGCGGGTGCACTGTGTGTGTTGTGTTCCAGAGGCTGCCGCCACGCCTAATACAGACCATTAGATGGCCCCCAGCTTACGCTCTTCTGTGTTCACCGGCTCATGAGAGGCTGCACTGAGGAGTTCATCTGAAAACAGCGATGCTTGTAGCTAAATGTCTTGGTCTGATTCTGTGCGCCCCAGACTCACTCGCCCCCTTGCACCTGCTTGCTGGGAGCCGATCAAAAAAAAGAAGCAACAAGCTGCAAGCCACAAACTAGCCCACAAGCAACTCACAAGTCAGTTAAGCCAAAAACAAGCCCAATTTCTGTGGGTTTGGCACGTCCGGTCAGAAGTGGAGCCAGGACTAGAGCCACGTCCACAGATCCCCAGTCCCGCCGCCTACTCAACAGATCTTGCTGCTGCTCAGCCAGGGGCTAGTTATGCTTAAGGCTGCGATTCTGTCACGAAGGTCATTCCACGACCTTCCGCCACGTCCGTGACTTCTGCAGCAGCAGTTTGGGTGTGTGGGAAGGGGCTTAGGGGTAGGGTTGGAGGGTGTGGGGAGGCCTCCCACTGGCATGGTCCTGCAGCTCCTAGGCACTGGAGGGGCTGGGGGGCGGCTCTGCGCCATGCACCGCCTGTGCCTGCACGTCCTGCCCCCGCAACTCCCCTTGGCTGGGAACTGCAACTCCCCTTGGCTGGGAACTGCAGCCAATGGGAGCTGCAGCAGCTGGCACTTGTGCCCCTCTGCCACCAAGGAGCTGCAGGGATGCAGAGCCAGGTAGGGAGACCCTGCCAGCCCCGCCAGCACCAGCGGGTGCTGGGCCGCTCCCCTAGACCACCCCCAACCCTGATCACCTGCAGCTCCCCCTACCCAAGTTTTACTCACAGGTATTTTTAGTAAAAGTCACAGACAAGTCACCAGCCATGAATTTTTGTTTACTGCCCGTGACCTTTACTAAAAATACCCGTGACTAGAACGTAGCCCCCAATATGGCGCTCCCAACGGAGGTGGCGGAAGGTCCCGCCCCTGAAATACCACCGACGAGTCCGGCCGCCATGGTCGCTGCCCCCCAAATGTCAGTGCCCTAGGCCACCGCCTAGGTCGCCTAATGGGTTGCACCAGCCCTGTGCTTCCCGGGCGAGGAGACCCACAGCCCAGACACAGTCAGAAGCAGAAGGAAGAAGCAATGAATAAAGGGAAACTGAAGAAATGTCCCCCTCCCAATGGCCTTGCAGAATGCTCAGTGCAAACGAGGCAGCAATTACTGCAAAACATGCCATAGAAAAACAACGGCTTCCCCTACACTCCTCTCAGTGACAGGCCCCCAGTCACCCCTCCGGATACACCGAGGCACAAAGATATTTTTCCTTAGGCTCAATGGACAGACAATTGCGTTTGCTTTAGCTGCTATACCTGGCAACGTGGCCCCTATAGAGTCCTAACAGACCAGCAGCAACTGCAGCATTTTTGTGGCAGAGCAGTTGTTCAAGAAAATACGTGTTCAACTCCCTAGTTGTCTCATCCCTCTTTGGGGGGGGGTCTCCTACCACCACACTCCTGGCAGCTGAAAGGCCGTCGCAGGGAAGCTGTGTCGTTCGGCACATGGAGACAAGGGGGATGGGAGCTGCATGCACTGCCATGCAGAATGCATTGCTGTCCTTCACGAGCCACTTTGCACGGGTGCTCTGTACGCCCTGCACGATGTTTGTCAATTAGGTGCAGGCAAATGGGCTCTTCAGCAGCTTGGGCTGGAACACATTAGCTTTGTCTGCGGCTTTTGGGCCAAGAAACCAGGCATCTGGTTGCGACGGTACAGTCCTAATGGTCCCTGCTGTTCTCCGGCCGGCACAAGAAGGGCTGGAATCCCCCCGGCCTTTGCACAGGTGTGCAGTGGGGAGCGGGGGGGAGCGAGTGTGCAGAGCCCTTTGCCTTGCTCCATGTGCAGCGTGGGTCAGAGCTAAGCACTTCTGGGAGTAAGGGGACGGCTCCTTTCCCTTGCCAATGGGCCTGGCTCCCCCCAGCCCCACATGCACTGCCCAGCAGAGCTCACAGCCACATGGGGAGTAGCGCGCTGCACCCCACGAGGTACGAAAGCCCTGGGAGCGCAGACACCACGTGCCCAGGAGTAGGGTTATCTGGAAAATGGATTAGCCATTCAGTGAGGAATTCCTCCCGTCCGAGCTCTGGTTTCCATCTGAACCTGAGGGAGAAGCCGCGGTGTCCTGCCGAGTGCCAGTCCTCCCAAGCTTTGAGTCAGGAACGCTGACGTGTTTTGTATTGTTCATTTTGTTAGTGTCGTAACAGTGTGACACAATGTAAAGCGATCTATTGTATAACAGCGATCCAAGTGTCAAGTGATATTTAAATTAATAGTTCAATAGCATAAGAAAGTTAAAACAAAAGGAATTGAAATGCTCAAGGCAAAACAAGCAGGTTTTGCCCTGTCAAAAGGAGACGTTTTGACAACAAAACGAGAAAGTTGCAATGCTTCATTTCAGCTTTATTCTGTATAAACATTTGTCAAAGTCAACGCGCCTGCTGAATACTTCAGTTTGGACATCGCTGCATTGTCTGATGGACAACTGGTCTCTTGATGTGTTTTTGACCAGTTCTACCCAAGAGGCACCTGTGCCTGTGAGTGTTCACGCGTCCCCGCTTAGGGACCAGCTCTAAATCAGTCGGTGGTGCTACTGTGGACTGTATCCCTAGCTGGCTGGAACAGGTAACACCGGCCCCGCTGTGACGGGCCTACAAGGGGAGCAGTGCATCAACCCCAGGGTCTGCAGGAACCTTCATCACTTCTCCCTCTTGCTTTGCAAACCACCTCTTAGGGAGTTCCTCGGGCAGCTGCAATTGTCCTGGGATACGTTGCCTGACCTGCTGGCATGAGCGAACCGGGGAGGGGAATGCAAGGAGGGGGTCATCTTTAGTGCTTTCAGCTTGGGGACACCCAACAAAATCCTGCGGGAAGTATGGGCTGGATGAATGGACTGTAAGGTGGATAGAAAACTGGCAAGATCCTCAGGTTCAACGGGTAGTGATCAATGGCTCGATGGCTAGTTGGCAGCCAGTGTCAAGCGAAATACCCCAAGGGTTGGTCCTGGGGCTGGTTTTGTTCAACATCTTCATTAATGATCTGGATGATGGGATGGATTGCACCCTCAGCAAGTTCGCAGATGACACTAAGCTGTGGGGAGAGGTAGATATGCTGGATGTTAGGAATACTGTCCAGAGTGACCTAGAGAAATTGGAGGATTGGGCCAAAAGAAATCTGATGAGGTTCAACAAGGACAAGTGCAGAGTCCTGAACCGGGATTGTTTCGTCTGCAGAAGAGCAGAGTGAGGGAGGATTTGATAGCAGCCTTCAACTACCTGAAGGGGGGTTCCAAAGAGGATGGAGCTCAGCTGTTCTCAGGTACCAGACAACAGAACAAGGAGCAATGGTCTCAAGTTGCAGTGGGGGAGGTTTAGGTTGGCTATTAGGAAACACTATTTCACTAGGAAGGTGGTGAAGCACTGGACTGGGTTACCTAGGGAGGTGGTGGAATCTCCTTCCTTAGAGGTTTTTAAGGTCAGGCTTGACAAAGCCCTGGCTGGGATGATTTAGTTGGGGTTTGGTCCTGCTTTGAGCAGGGGGTTGGACTAGATACCTCCTGAGGTCTCTTCCAACCCTGATATTCTATGATCTCTAAGTAATGAGACAAAAGGCAGGGGTGGGGAGGGGAAGTAAACATGGACATTTTTAAAAAAGGGTATTAAACATTCCAGGGGAAATATGAGCACAGGAGGCTTAAAGCCGTGCCCGAAAGATCAATGCTGCAGAAAGGGAAAGGGTGCCCCTTATATGATATTGCTGTGCAACAATGGCTGCTGAAGTTTTCTGGCTAAGAAAAGGTGACGGGCAGATGCTGCTGCCTTTCTGCACTGCAGGCTGTGCATGGAGAAAAGCAATCATGCCTAGCAGGGAGAAGGGAACTGAGAATTGATTTCCTTGTCTGTTTCTTTGCTCTATTGACATTCACTCCTGGGATCGGATCCGCAGCAAACCACCAGATGGTCTGGGATGTGGAGGGGAAAAGGAGCGTAATCAAACCTGGGAGGGCCTCTGGCTATATACTTTAGCTTTTAAAAACTTTTATTGTGAAAAGTTTGTATTTTATATAGTAAGCTTATTTACAGTTAAAGTTACTATTCTTTTTAGTACGAGTTTTTGGTATAATTTTGTTTTAAAAGCAGTCCTAGGGCTTTCTTGTTGTTTTCTGGCCGCCTTCTCTCCAATCGCAGAGGCTGTTTTTGCTAACAAGGGCTTTGCTGCAGCTTCACAGTTTTTACTAAAAAGAATAACCCATGTTAGTCTAAAACCTAGGGAAAAACTTTTTTATCACTATCCATTACTTTTATAACCCGGGTTGATTTTTTTTTTAAATTAAAACACTTATGCCAACGGAGCTAAATAAAGAAATGTGTCTTTAGATAAACTCGTCTTCTCAAGTGTTTATTCCTTTACAAGCCTTTCACCTCTGTTTGTTTGTTAAAAAGTGGGGAAAGAAACAAACTTCTTCTTTCTAATCCAATGGTTTTCAAAATAAGAGGTTTATAAACTGTCTGTTACTAAAAACCTGGGGGTTTAAACCTAGGGTGCTTCTGCCTGCTCTTTTTTTTATTATTATTATTATTACAACACATACAAAAGGGATGTGTCTTAGGTTTGTCTTTTCAAGTCATTATCCCTTTGCAAAACTTAATGTAACTTTTACTTGTGTTTGTTAAAAAGCAGGTAAAGAAGCAAACTCCTTCTCTGTGATCCACTGTCTCACAGAGGCTGCTTTACTAACAGGAGCTTTGCTGCAGCTTCGCATTGTTTTTACTAAAAAAAAAAAAAATACCCGTGTTAGTTTAAAACCCAGGGAAAAACTTTTAAAAACTGTTTGTTACTAAAAGCTTATGGTTTTAACTTTTATAAAAACCCCTATGTAAAAGGGCTACATGGCGGGGGGGAAATGCTGGGGGTCTGTTTCTTTAGATAAGATTAAGACAGTTAAAAGAGGGGGGAGAGGAAGAGAGGGGAAAGAGAAGGGAGATGGCTCTTGTTTAAAATCTTGAGACTCTAGAATTGGTTCAGGAAAATGAATTCTATGATGCTGTAGAATAAACTCTGATTGGTCTGACCCAAAGGCAGTGATAACAAGTCTGAGAGGGTCTGAACCAGGGAAGTTGCCTCATTCTACAGAATGGTGAGATTTCTCTCTCTCTCTCTGATTCAACCATGTGCTGTCTATCTTGCCCTTTGCAAAGGGGACTCTTTTTCCTTTTTTTTTTTTGCCCTGTTCTTTCTTTTAACCTCTTTTTTTTTCTTAACCTGCACTGGTATTGAATAGTTTAAATGCTTTTTTTATTCACTTTTTTACCATGGGCTTTCTAAACAGGCTCTGCCTTAGTAAATTCCCTTTTTAAACCTAGTTTTATTGTTTTTAATATTATTTATGATTTTAAAAGCTCTTTTCTTAACCTACCCTGATAGTGAGTAGTTTAAATGCTTTCCTATTCACGTTTTTACCATGTACTTTCCAAACAGGCTCTGCCTTAGTAAATGCCCTTTTTAAACCTAGCTTTTAATATTTTTAATGTTTTTAAAAGCTTTTTTTTTAAACCTACCCTAATAGTAAATAGTTTAATTGTGTTTTTCTTAGCCATCCTTTATAGTTTTTGGCTCTGCCTTAGTAAATGCCCTTTTTTGGCTATATGTGTTCTTTTTAAACCTAGTTTTTAATATCATTTAATTCTTTTTCTTAAACTAACCCTTTCAAAACAAAATTTTTTCTTTTTTTCTTTAAGTTCTTTCTATTCTTGAATAACCTACCAAACTAGGTCTTTACCATCCTCTCTCCTGACTCAACCTCCCCAAATAACCTTTCTTTCCTTTTTTTCTCTAAACCTTACTCAAACTTTCTTTTTTTTTTCAATCTTGAAACTCCCTCACATTATTCTTTCAACCTTTTTCTCTAAATGTACCCAAACACATACAACACTTCCGCATGTCAAACACACACATGCACACACACATTTTCTTCAAAATGGCCAACAGCACCAAACTTTGGCGCCAACGGAAACTGGGTGGGAAGGTGGGACATAAGCCCTAAGTGGGGCGTGGAAACCTGTCAAAAATGCATTGTGATGAATACTATTGAGCCATATACTACTCACAAGCACATTCTCCTATGAGATTTGCTGGTATGGAAGCCTGAACATTTCTGTGACATTGTGGCATTGGGACCAGCTGCATATCCAGTAGCCAACCCCATGCCTGAACTGCTGCCCTCCCACACCAGGGTAGACAGAAAGCAGCTGCCAAGGGCAGAACTGCAAGAAATTTCCAGCACTTGTGTTCTCTCACTTACTTGTTTTCTAGTTTGAATCTTTAAAGGCAAGTAAGAAAAGATTTCTGGTTTAACCATTCAGGGTGACTCATTTGTTTTGAAGCTATAATTGAAATATCCAAGTAAAGGGGAAAAAAAGAAAATAAGATGCTTCCAAACAATTTTAACCTCCACTGATGTTTCAAATACTTTTCTAGCATGAAAACGTTAATTAGAACCAGGAATAAAGCAACAAGTTTAAAATCCGTCTTTGGCTCATGCCTAATTTCCAGTATCTTTGAATCAGATGGGATCTGACTTCAGGAATGATGTAGTTTATAAGCAGGATATGCTTGAGCAGTTCTGAAACTGGTGGTCTATCTGTGCTGAAATTGCAGGGAGGTTAAACTACGTCCATGCAGCCAAATCTGGCTTCTGGTGAGGTCAGTGGGAATTTTGTCCTGACGGGGTAGATAGGGCCTCATGACCATTCGAATGGACATGCTAGCAGTGCCATATGCTCTGCTGCATGCCAGGGCCTGCTCTCTTTTCTCACTGCACGGGGAATCATGTCTCTGTTTATATCTGACTCGGATGGCATCAGATCTGATTGAGCTGTACTGCCTAGCTGGATACTGCAATATTGATTTGTGTGCTTCTGTAAGAGCACAAAGAAAAATCCTGCAGTGATACACAGATTAAAAGATAATACAAAGTTATGGATTAAAAAAACACAACCCAATCCTCACTTGGCAAGTGCAAAGCAATATTAACCCAAATTCAATCAGGAGTTAGCAGGGAAAGAAACCTGGTGCCTTATTTTGAGCCGGGTCACCAAGGCCTTTCCCCATCTAGCAGGATGGGCCACTGATAAAGGCCATCTGGAAATCCCCTGCCCACCAAAGATCAGTGACAATATTATTTTGCTCTTATACAGCATCTCAGACCAGGGCTGTGAGGCCCCTTGCTCCACAGGCCCTTCACCCGAGGAAGCTTTGTCTGAGTCTGCCAGGAAAGGTCAGCTCCCAGACATCACCGGCCATGGGCAATACAAGCGCTGCCTTCCAGGTCTAGGCCTCTCTGCCACTCCATAGCTTAGCGGCGAGGACACATCAACTCCCAGGCCCTCCAAGCATCTCCCGGGAGTGCCTTGCCCCTGTTCCACGCCATGCTCTGTGTTCACTGACCCGCTGCTGCCAAAGAAGCAGGACACCTCGGCGTGCCAGTCCCACCCCAGATCAGCGCTCCACTGGACACACAGCACCTACATACCTTCCGAGTGAAAACCAGGATACGTTTATTTAACAAAACACAGAGATTCAAGTAGTAGCAAGTAGAAGTATTGGAAACAAATGGTTCACATGCATTCTGGAACCCAGACTTAATTACCAGGATACTCTCACCTCTTGTCCCTAAATCACCCAAAAACCCTGCAGCACTTCACAGGCCGGCTGTGCACCCACCCACCCCCATCCCCGCTGTTAGTTTTCCTCCTCAGTGAAGGACCAGTATGTCCCTTTGCACTCCACATTGCCAATCCTTTGTCTTTATTCATCAGCTGGACACCCTCTGCTGTTTGCTTATTCCTGTAAAGTTCGTCTAGGGTAGATTTCGCAATCTTTCAGTCCACACTGGCTCAGTGTGTAAATAGGCACACATTGTGAGGCATACAATGCACAATGCACAAATGGTCAGACAGGGAAAAAAGTGTCAGTAACCTCCTGCCTGCCAGGAACAATTTTGAGGCAAGTCACCTCCCGGTGACCTGCCTTCACTCCTAAACCTTAAGAACGGAGTATAGTATGGATACATCCTCCCTCAATATCATCAGCACGCACATATCACAATGGTTCTGATGACCAGTGGGCTACTGGCTCTCAATAGAGACCTCACGTGCCATCGTTTGGCAGTGTCCAGTTTCTACAGATGGTCCGTGAGTAGTGACTATGCTATCTTGGAGTATCATAGGCTTTCTATAAGGGTTGTAAATACCTTTTCTTCATGGCAAAAAGGAAAAAATGCTGCTGCTGCTGGTGGTTTAAATTACTATTATTATTATTTAAAAGGAAAGAAGGCATTTATTTTCTCTGGGCCGGATGGTATACTCATTGAGTTAGACTCCCGTATGATTGTCTTCATGGTTTATCTTAAAAAGTCTTGAAGGGATCTGAGGAAAAAATCCTAAGGAAAAAAGTATTGGGGAATAAAATATTCCTTAAAGGGCAAATGAGTTTGTTACTCATTCACTCACCCAGTCGGGGTATGGGCCACCAACCACAGATCTCCAGAGTCCTCTATCCTGGGCCATTCACTCTAGCTGGTTCCAGGTATAGCCCATTTTTGTGCTATCAGCCTGAAGGTCGCGTCACCAGGTGTTTCTTGGACGGCCTCTTTTCTGCTTGCCTTGGGGGTTCCACCGCAGTGCCTGTCTGGTGATGTTGGTTGGCTGCTTGCGTAGTGTATGTCCTATCCAGCCCCACCTTCTCCTTCTGATTTCTTCCTCTGCTGGGAGTTGACGGGTCCTCTCCAAGAGGTGGATGTTACTGATGGTGTCTGGCCAGCGGATCTGGAGAATCCTTCTGAGGCAGCTATTAATGAAGGTCTGGATCTTCCTGATGGTTGTTTTGGTTGTCCTCCAGGTTTCAGCTCCATACAGTAGGACTGATTTCACGTTGGAGTTGAACAGTTGAATCTTTATTGCCAAAGACAGCTCTCTGGAGCTCCAGATGTTCTTGAGCTGTAAGAAGGCTGCTCTTGCCTTACCAATCCTTACTTTGATGTCTGCATCTGTGCCACCCTGCTGGTCGATGATACTACCTAGATAGGTGAAGGACTGCACTTCTTCCAGGGGGCTTCCATTCAGTGTGACTGGGTCGTTGCTGATGGAGTTAATCCTTAGGATCTTGGTCTTGTCCTTGTGGATGTTGAGGCCAACCTGTGATGACATGGCTGCCACTACGCTGGTCTTCTCTTGCATCTGCTGTTTACTGTGCGAAAGGAGTGCAAGGTCATCGGCAAAGTCCAGGTCATCAAGCTGGGTCCACAACGTCCACTGGATTCCGTTCCTACGCTCGTAAGTGGATGTCTTCATAATCCAATCGATGACGAGGAGAAAGAGAAGTGGTGACAACAAGCATCCTTGTCTGACTCCGGTTCGCACCTGGAAGCTGTTTGTGAGCTGCCCTCCATGGATCACTCTACAGTGTATACCGTCGTATGAGTTCTTGATCAGGTTAACCACCTTTGCTGGGATGCCATAGTGCCAAAGGAGCTTCCAGAGGGTCTCTCGATCCACGCTATCGAACGCTTTCTCATAGTCAACAAAGTTGATGTACAACGAGGAGTTCCACTCCATAGACTGCTCGACTATGATGCGGAGTGTTGCTATCTGGTCCGTGCATGATCTGTTCTGCCGGAAACCTGCCTGTTCATCTCGTAGCTGTGGATCGACGGCATCCTTCATTCTCTCTAAGAGGACTCGGTTGAAGACCTTCCCTGGCACCGACAGGAGTGTGATTCCTCTGTAGTTGGCACAGTTGCTGAGGTCTCCTTTCTTGGGGATTTTGATGAGGTATCCCTCTTTCCAGTCTGCTGGAATCACTTCTTCTTCCCATATCTTCTCAAAGAGGGGGTACAGCATTTCCACTGAAGCATCCAGGCCTGCTTTCAGGGCCTCTGCTGGGATGTCGTCAGGTCCAGCTGCCTTCCTGTTCTTCATCATGGTGATGGCTTTTCTGATCTTGTCTCTGGTTGGTTTATCGCAATTGATTGGGAGGTCCTCGTTGGCTGGGTCGATGTCTGGTGGATTTGGTGGTACTGGTCTGTTCAGGAGTTCCTCAAAGTGCTCCGCCCATCTGTTCATCTGTTGTTCTATTCCTGTTATAGACTTTCCCTGCTTGTCTTTAACAGGACGTTCTGGCTTGCTGAACTTTCCAGACAATCGCTTGGTAGTATCGTACAGCTGTTTCATGTTGCCGCTGTATGCTGCCTGCTCCGCTTCTGCAGCCAGTCCATCCACATAATCTCTCTTATCCTTCCTAATATTCCTCTTCACTGGTCTGTGGGCTTCAGCATACTCTTTTTGAGCTTTGGCCTTTGCTGCTCTAATCCTGCTGTTGTTGACTGCTGCCTTCTTCTTCTTTCTGTCTTCTATCTTAGTCAAGGTCTCTGCTGTGATCCACTCTTTCTGCTGGTGTTTCTTAATTCCAAGCACTTCCTGGCATACTGACCTAAGTGTCTCTCTCACTTTCTGCCATCTGTTGAGTACACTGTCTTCCTCTTCCTCAGACCAATCCTGTAGTACTGAAAACTTATTCTTCAGCATCAGTCCAAAATCTTCCTTGGTCTTATGGTCCTTCAGAAAGCTGACGTTGTACTTCGCTCTTCTGTCTGACGCGTCTATCCAGTTCTTCTTCAGCTTCAGCTTCAATCTGGCCACCACTAAGGGTACGTCTACACTACGGGATTATTCCGATTTTACATAAACCGGTTTAGCAAAACAGATTGTATAAAATCGAGTGCGCGCGGCCACACTAAACACATTAAATCGGTGGTGTGCGTCCACGGTCCGAGGCTAGCGTCGACTTCTGGAGCGTTGCACTGTGGGTAGCTATTCCGTAGCTATCCCATAGTTCCCGCAGCCTCCCCCGCCCCTTGGAATTTCCAGGTTGAGATCCCAGTGCCTGATGGGGCAAAAATCATTGTTGCGGGTGGTTCTGGGTAAATGTCGTCAGTCACTCCTTCCTCTGGGAAAGCAACGGCAGACAAGCATTTCGCGGCTTTTTTCCCTGGATTGCCCTGGCAGATGCCATAGCATAGCAATCATGGAGCCTGTTTTGCCTTTTGTGACTGTCACCGTATGTGTACTAGATGTCGCTGACAGAGGCGATTCAGCAGCGCTACACAGCAGCATGCTTTTGCTTTTGCATGACAGCAGAGGTGGTTACCAGCCATACTGTACCATCTACCATGCCATAAATTGGTAATAAGATTATCATGGTTACCAGTCCTTTTGCACTGCACCATTTGCTGTTGTCATAAGTGCCCCTGGCTGAGATCAGCCAGGGGCGCAAAAGCCAAAATTAGGAATGACTCCCAGAGTCAATCCCTCCTTTTTGGTATCTAAAAATAGAATCAGTCTTGCCTAGAATATGGGCAAGTGTACTAGAGAACCACTGTATCATAGAACCAGAGAGCACAGCTGCTCTGTGTCAGATCCAGCAGAAATTATGAGCTGTATGCTATTCACAAGGGGTGCTCCTGCAACAACCCCACCTGTTGATTCTGTTCTTCCCCCAGCCTTCCTGGGCTACCATAGCAGTGTCCCCCCACTTGTGTGATGAAGTAATAAAGAATGCAGGAATAAGACACAGTGATTTGTTAGTGAGAAATGAGTGGAAGGCAGCCTCCAGCTGCCATGATAGTCCAGACAGGACATTAAGCAGTGTGGAGGAGAGGAGCCCAGCATCCCGCTGCTAGTCCAGGGACAATTGAATCTTTTCTTTACACATGAAGGGTGGGGGCTGATGGAGCTCAGCCCCCTGTTGCTATGATGAAGATGGTTACCAGCCATACTGCACCATCTACCAGGAAAAATCAGGAGCTTTTTACACAGGCGCCCATGATTGACCTCACTGAATGCTAGTCGGCATGGTTACCAGCCCTTTTGCACTGCCCCATGTGCCAATAGGCTGATGATGATGATGGATATCAGCCATATTGCACCATCAGCCACCCATGGCGGGGGGGGGGGAGTGAGGATGTTGGTGTTGACTGCTGCAGCATCGCGTCTGTCTGCAGCATTCAGTAAAGATAGGGTGACATGTAAAAGAGTCAAGAGAGGATTGTTTTCCCTTTCACTTCTGGGGGTGGGTGGGAGGTGTAGTAAGTGCAGGCCCTGATAAAGGCCCAGTATGAGGCCTGAGGCCTGAACTAAAGTAATGGTCAAGAGTTTGCTAACATAAAGCAAAGTTAAGCTGTGAGCCAGAGGTAGGCCGTCGGGGTCACCAGTGTTGTCAGAGCGGTACCGGTGTGGTGCTCTGCTGTCTCCTTGTTGATATCACTCGGCTGCGTGTGTGAGTCCCTCTGTGTGCTGCCCCAGCTCTGCAGAAGCTGACACAGCAGACCCGACGAGAATCCCCAATGACCACAGAGTCCAGTAAGATGCAAAGCCACATCGGGCTAGGTTTATTGCGACCTCGGACACAATTGCAGTTCCCTGTAGGTTTCTTAGCCTAATTCAGGGCATACTACGAGAAAGTGCCTCTTGGCAAGGACCCGGCTTAGTGGCGGGACTTTCCACTCCCCCTACGGCCGGACAAAGGCACCTCCCCAGGGATGCATTCTTATACACAGATACAAACAAGTTACACATCACACCTGACGTATTGAGGTGCAACCTCTCTACGTAGTAAGTTACAACCCCTCTACGTATTAAGGTACCGCCTTCTACCTTGTACATGTTGGTTCGATCAAAACAACTCTATCCATCATTTTACCCTTTTGCCCCTGTCATTGGGATGGGTCGGCCTGTCCTCCTGTTATCTATGGAATGTTTCAGTATAGTGTGTTCTAGTACTGTGTTTATGCTAGGTGAATATATGTTTATGCAGCATCAGCCCTTTTCGTGCCAGCTTCTGTGAGCAGGGCCTACCTCTGGCTCACAGCTTAACTTTGCTTTATGTTAGCAAACTCTTGACCATTACTTTAGTTCAGGCCTCAGGCCTCATACTGGGCCTTTATCAGGGCCTGCACTTACTACAGGAGGGTGCGTAAATTGCCGAGCTATGCCCTGAACCACCGCGGACAATGTGTTTGACCCTAGAAGCATTTGGAGCTCAGCCAAGAATGCAAATGCTTTTCGGAGACTGCAGGCACTGTGGGATTGCTTGAGTCTTCCAGTCCCCCCTCCATGAGCGTCCATTTGATTCTTTGGCTTTCCGTTACGCTTGTCACGCAGCAGTGCTCTGAGTCCCTGCTATGGCGTCTGTCTGGAGATTTTTTAAAAATGATTTTGAATTTTGTCTTCTGTAATGGAGCGCTGATAGAACAGATTTGCCTGCCCATACAGCGATCACATCCGTACGGTCCATGCTGGAGCTCTTTTTGGATTTTGATTTCGGACTGCATCGCCACCCGTGCTGATTGGAGCTCCACGCTGGGCAAACAGGAAATATTCAAAAGTTCGCGGGGCTTTTCCTGTCTACCTGGCCACTGCATCCAAGTTCAGCTTGCTGTCCAGAGCGGTCAGTGGTACACTGTGGGATACCACCAGGAGGCCAATACCGTCGATCTGTGGCCACACTAACTCTAATCCGATATGGTAATTCCGATACTAGCACTACTCCTCTCGTTAGGGAGGAGTACAGAAACTGGTTTAAAGAGCTCTTTATATCGATATAAAGGGCCTCTTAGTGTGGACGGGTGTGGCATTAAATCGGTTTTACGCTCCTTAAACCGGTTTAAACGCGTAGTGTAGACCAGGCCTAAGTGATGGTTGGACGCCGCGTCTGCTCCTCTTCTAACTCTAACGTCCTGCAAGGATCTTCTGAACTTCTTGCTAATGCAGACATGGTCGATCTGGTTTTCTGTCGTGCCTGCTGGCGATACCCAGGTACTCTTGTGGATCCGCTTGTGAGGAAAGATGCTGCCTCCTATGACCAGGTTGTTAAGTGCACACAGATCCACAAATCTCTCTCCATTCTCACTCATCTCTCCCAGAGCGTGGGTCCCCATGACTTGTTCGTATCCTGTGTTGTCAGGTCCAATTTTGGCATTAAAGTCTCCCATAAGGATGGTAATGTCTTTGTCTGGGAGAATCTCTAATATTTTCTGGAGTCTGTTGTAAAAGTAGTCTTTGTCCTCCTCTTCACTGTCATTAGTTGGAGCGTAGCACTGAACAACATTCATCTTAATCCTCTTCATTTTAGTTTTGAAGGATGCTGTGATGATCCTAGGACCATGTGCCTCCCAACCAATCAGTGCTCTCTGTGCCTGCTTGGATAACATGAAGCCTACTCCCTGTGTGTGGGGTGCGTCGCTCTCTTCATGTCCTGAATACAGCAACAGCTATCCTGTCAACAGTCGCCTCTGTCCAGCTTGCGTCCATCTTGTCTCGCTAATGCCTAGTAGGGTCAGGTTGTTGCTCCTCATCTCTGCTGCAACCTGCGCCGCCTTTCCTGACTCGTACATGGTCCTCACGTTCCATGTGCCGATGGTAATCCTCCTGGTTGCAAGAAGGGTGATCGGCTTAGTGGCTTCCTCGTGGCTTTCACCACCCAGCGTCATGCGTCTTCGAGTTGAAGACCCTTCTTTTTCCAGGCTAAAAGTCTCTGTTATCTCTATTGTTGGCGTTTCTGTAGCAAGTTGATTTTTTTTATGGGGTGGAGTTGCTAGCCCCACGCCCAACCCTCCTCCTTTACCCTGACTTGGGACAGGCAGATGGCCCCAAAGGACCTCTCTGGTGGAGTTGAGTTTGTCACTAATTGTTCCAAATGGTTACTCAGCCGTAGGGGTATGTAATGATTAATTGTATATCTTGGTATTGACCTATTCTGTGTATAGAGGTGGTTTGTTGTTTCAACACCTTATAATTAATCATGTTGCTACATTTATGGACAAAGGAACATTACATTCATCTCGCCACAATGTTTGCAGAATGAAATAACCAGATTTATTGACATGAAGCCCCATTCACACTCCCTCTGCTAGGAGGCCAGACATTAAAGTCAAGTGCCATCATTTTCAAATAGGTTCTGTGTGCCTGGCTGAAGAAGCTTGGTTTTCAGAGCGTGGGTGTTCAGAACATTCTCCTTCACAGTCTCTCCCATTTGGTACCCAGAAATGGAGGTACCCCAAATCCCTAGTCGTGTTTGAGAAATTTGGTCAAGACAAAGTTTGCCTGCAGGATTGGGCCGCACGAGTGAACAGGCAGGTTAATTAACACCTCTGCCATGAATGGATCACAACCAGATTTGTTTGCTTAGTAACTGCACCAGAGAGTAAATAATTGTTATATGTCAGCATGTGAACATGTGTGGATCCTAGAACCTGCCTCTTTGCAGTTGCTGCAGAGCTGGTGAGTATTGGTAATTTTTGATCTTCACAAATAGGTAGCTGGCTGCTTTCATTGTTTGGTTGTTTTGGGGTAACTAATGAGGTAAACAGTGTCATAAAGCCAGGAGTAATGTTCACAACAGGGAAACCTGCCAAAGGAGGAAACAGCTGTTGGGTACAGAGAGAACTGAGCCACCCGAGGGTGTGTGGTGGCAGGGGTCAGACTCCATGGGGCCGTTACACCTTGCTGATGGGAAAACAAATGCAATCTGCTCTTTCTGAAGAACTATTCTTAGGGTATGTCTACACTACAAGACTATTTCGAATCAACTTAAGTCGAATTTGTGGAATTGACCTTACGAAGTCGAATTTGTGTATCCACACTAAAAACACTAATTCGACTGTATGAGTCCACAGTAACGGGGCCAGCGTCGAATTTGGAAGCGGTGCACTGTGGGAAGCTATCCCACAGTTCCCGCACTCCCCGCTGCCCATTGGAATTCTGGGATTTCCCCCCAATGCCTGCTGGGGGAAAAAATGTGTCGAGGGTGGTTTTGGGTAACTGTCATCATTGAACCATCAATCACACCCTCCCTCCCTGAAAGCGCTGGCGGGAAATCTGTTAGCGCACTTTTCTGGTCAGTGACAGCGTGGACGCCACAGCACTGCGAGCATGGAGCCCGCTGCGATCATCGCTGCACTTATGGCCGTTGCCAACTCCTCGCACCTTATCGTCCACCTCTTCCACAGTCAGCTGCTGAGAAATTGGGCTACTTTTCAATGGTGCTGCGAGCACTGGTGGACCATGGGGGACGTTTTACCAACATCAACGTCGGGTGGCCAGGCAAAGTTCATGACGCGCGTGTTTTCAGGAACTCTGCTCTGTTTAGACGCCAGCAGGAAGGTAGTTTCTTCCCGGACCACAAAATAAGTCTTGGGGATGTGCAGATGCCTATAGTGATCCTCGGGGACCCAGCCTACCCGCTAATGCCCTGCCTCGTGAAGCCCTATGCAGGCACCTTGCACAGCGACAAGGAACTCTTCAAGTACCAGCGAGCAGCGAGCAGCGTGACCTGTGACTGTTCAGTTTCTTTACAGAGAAGCTGAACCTGCCCCTGTTTCTTTACCAAGTTACTGTTGACCAGCATCTGCAGTTACATACCCCGTCCACCCCGCTTCCCCCACTTCCAACACACGTTTAAAAATAAAATACATGTTCCACTGTAACTTTACAAAGGTTTCTTTATTGATGACTTTGCATTAAAGGGTTGAAACTGGGACGCGGACTATGCTGGGTAGGGTGTGCGGTGATGTAAAGACCACCTCTAAACTCGAGGAATGACAGGTTCCTGCTCCCAGAGCGGTCTGCAGTGCCGGACTGGTTGTTTCAACGGAGCCTGCCATCCCTCCTTTTTGGGACTCTGTGTGCGGGGGCTATGTGGCCTTGTGGCGGGGGAGGACGGATACAGATTCCTCTGCTGCATGGCTCTGTGGTCCAGGACAGGGACCGTTGCATGAGATCTGTAACCCCTCTCCCCCGCTACAAAGTCACGTACCCCCCCACCCACACAGAACCTGCAAACCACCTCCCATACCGACCAGGGTGCCTACTGACTGCACTGTGTGTGTGACCTGCTGCTGATCCTGCCCCCGTCTCTGTACCCTGCTAAAGGTGACTGTCCTATGCAATACCCTACCCCCTTCCCCACCCACCCCTTCAAACGCAGCGTTGTGTAAAAAAGCATGACGGAAACAGTAATTAACAGCAAAGTATTTTTAATAATTAACCAGACAGTCAGGGGATGAAACTGGGATTGGGGCTAGGGTGAGTCAGGAAGGGAAGGAATTCTCAAAAATTAGGGTATGAGAGCTTTTGTCTACTTGAGCACTCTGCTGGGGTGCAGTGACAGTTTTCACGGCCCCTGGCGCCACTCCTTCTGGTTACTTTGGGTGACGGGAGGTATGGGACTTTGTGGCGGGGAAGGGCAGTTGCAGATACACTGCGGGGGGGCTCTGTCCTCCTGGCTGCTGTCCTGCAGAACATCCACAAGGCGCCGGAGCATGTCCGTTTGCTCCCTCATTAGTCCAAGCAGTGTTTGAGTCGCCTGCTTGTCTTCCTCACGCCACCTCTCTTCCCGTTCGCTGTGTGAGCGCTGGTACAGAGAGAGGGTCTCCCTCCAGTGGCTCTGCTGGTCCGCCTCGGCTCGGGAGCACCCCATAACTTCAGCGATCATCTCGTCCCGTGTCTTTCTCTTTCGCCGCCTAATCTTTGCCAGCCTCTGTGAGGGGGATGCTGTGGCAGGTCTGGAGACAGTCGAAGCTGTGTGATGGGAAAGAGGGAGTGAATTCCTTGCAAAGATACATTTCTGCGAACAATGAACACAGTCTAGTCTGTGTCTGTGAACAACACCATGCACAGCACCTATCTCGTCCGCACTCCTGCAGCAGGCAATCCGGAAAGCATAAACTCTGCCCCTGTTCCACCCCATCGCAGTGTCCCCCGACCCTTGGAATTCCGGGTTGAGATCCCAGTGCCTGATGGTGCAAATTTCATTGTCGCGGGTGGTTCTGGGTACATGTAGTCACTCATTCCTTCCTCCAGGAAAGCAACGCCAGACAATCATTTCGAGCCCGTTTTCCCTGGATTGCCCTGGCAGACGCCATAGCGTGGCAACCATGGAGCCTGTTTTGCCTCTTGTCACTGTCACCGTATGTGTACTAGATGCCGCGGACTGAGGCGATTCAACAGCGCTACACAGCAGCATTCATTTGCTTTTGCATGACAGCACAGATGGTTATCAGCCATATTGTACCATCTACCATGCCATTGTAAATTGGCAAGGTGATGATGGTTACCAGCCGTATTGCATTATACCTTCTGCTGCTGTCATAGGTGCCCCTGGCCGGGATCAGCCAGGGGCGCAAAAGACAAAACTGGGAATGACTCCCCGAGTCAATCCCTCTTTTATGGTATCTAAAAATAGAATAATTCCTGCATAGAAGATGGGGCTAGTGTAGTAGAGATCCAGTGTTTCAGAGAACCAGAGAGCACAGCCGCTCCGTGTCAGATTATGCAGGAATGATGAGCTGCATGGCATTCACAGGGGGTGCTCCTGCAACAACCCCACCTGTTGCTTCCCTCCTCCCCCAGCCTTCCCGGGCTACCGTTGCAGTGTCCCCTGATTTGTGTGCTGAAGTAATACAGAATGCAGGAATAAGAAACAGTGACTTGTTACTGAAATGAAATGAGTGGAAGGCAGCCTCCAGCTGCTATGATTGTCCAGACAGGACATTAAGCAGTGTGGTGGGAGAGGAAAACAGCATCCTGCTGCTATGACAGTCCAGGCAGTACAGAATCTTTTCTTTACACATGAAGGGCGGGGGCTGATGGAGCTCAGCCCCCTGTTGCTATGATGAAGACGGTTAGCAGGCCGTCTACTTATGGGCTGATGATGAGGACGGGTACCAGTCGTATTGCACTACACCATCTACAGCAAGGCTGATGATGACGACGGATATCAGTCTTACTGCACCGTCAGCCACCCATGAGGCGGGGAGGGGGGAGAGGATGCTACAGTACAGTGCCGCAGCATCGCGTCTACCAGCAGCATTCAGTACACATAGGGTGACATTTAAAAGAGTCAAGAGATGATTTTTTTTCCTTTTCCTTCTGGGGGTGGGGGAGGGGGGTACATTGACGAGCTATGCCCTGAACCGCCGCGGACAATGTGTTTGACCGTACAGGTATTGGGAGATCAGCCAAGAATGCAAATGCTTTTCGGAGACTGCAGGAACTGTGGGATACCTTGCGTCCTCAGTCCCCCCTCCCTCCATGAGCGTCCATTTGATTCTTTGGCTTTCCGTTACGCTTGTCATGCAGCAGCGTGCTGAGTCTCTGCTACGCCGTCTGTCCGGAGATTTTTTAAACATACTTTGGACCAGGCGTAACATTACAGTAATTCCCCTAATTAGATGCAGGAGTCGCCGAGCGAGATTGCACTGAGGAGGGTCACTGAAGGAGATAGAGAGCGCATGCTGCGTGAAAGCCAGCACAAACCAGGGCCCTATGCAGCCGTGCTCGGGGAGGCAATGCTCCCTGAGTACCTCATGAAAGCCTGACGCGGAAAAGTGTGCTACCACGGAGCACCCAATAAGGCAGCTCTCCCCAGGAACCTCCGGCGGAGGCTTTTCGATTACCTCCAGGAGAGCTTCGTGGAGATCTCCCAGGAGGATTTCTATTCTATCCCCATATATGTAGAAACCTCCTTTTCACATACTTCAGCTTCCTGTTATATTAAGAATAAAAGTTTACATGTTTAAAGCACTTACCGACTGCTCCTTCCCCTGATTCAGGGTCCGGGTTAACGGCCGGGGAGGGTTGGTAGGGGATCTCCGTGACGGTAATGAAGAGATCCTGGCTGTCGGGGAAACCAGCGTTGTAAGCGCTGTCGCCTGCCTCGTCCTCCACAAACCCTTCCTCATCTTCCCCGTCCGCGAACATCACCGAGGAACTGTCCGTCGACACTGTCCCATCGTCAGAGTCCATGGTCACTGGTGGGGCAGTGGTGGCAGGCTCCGTAGCGTCCGTTTGCCGCTTTGATTTTTTGGTAGCCTTGTCTGGGGTCCTTGATTTTCACGCGGCACTGCGTTGCATCCCGCCTGTATCCTCTGTCTCTCATGGCTTTGGAGACCTTCTCGTAGGTCTTTGCATTCCGTTATTTGGAGCGCAGCTCCGAAAGCACAGACTCCTCGCCCCACACACCGATCAGATCCAATACTTCCCGGTCAGTCTATGCTGGGTCCCTCTTTCTATTCAGAGATTACATGAACTCCTCTGCTGGAGAGCTCTGCATTGCTGCCGGTGCTGCTGAGCTCGCCCCGATGTCCAACCACGAAATGAGATTCAAACTGTTCAGACAGGAAAAGAAATTCAAATTTTCCCAGGGCTTTTCCTGTGTGGCTGGTCAGAACATCGAAGCTCGGACTACTGTCCAGAGCGTCAACAGAGTGGTGCACTGTGGGATAGCTCCCGGAGCTACTAAGTTCGATTTGCATCCACACCTAGCCTAATTCGACATAGCCATGTCGAATTTAGCGCTACTCCCCTCGTCGGGGAGGAGTACAGAATTCGAACTAAAGAGCCCTCTATGTCGAATTAAATGGCTTCCTGGTGTGGACGGGTGCGCGGTTAATTTGATTTAACGCTGCTAAATTCGAATTAAAGTCCTAGTGTAGACCAGGCCTTAGATTTTGCCCCAAACCAAGGGAGTAGATTGTATATTTTCAAGCTAGGATATAACATATCTTGTTGAAAAACTATCATCTGCAAATATAGAGTGTGCCTTAAAACCGCCAGTCAGCTTAGCATTTAGGGATCAGAGGGTGAGGGGAGGTTTACTGAAGTCAGTGATGAGGAGACTGCTCCTGAGGGGCCTACATAATGGTGGCATTCATGTGGATTACAATGAGTAATTTGCATGAGGTGCCTCCCCCCCTTAATTTATGTCAGCGTGGTGCTCATCAGCACAGACGCTGCCTCAAGGGAGATGGGTATAGGCAGTTTGCAGCGGGGCCCGAGCCGTAAAAGATGGGGAGAAGGTGGAATCAGAGGCTGGTTCAGCACGAGGAAGCTAGCAGCAAAGACTCAGGAATGGAAGAAAGTAGGTGTCTGTTTATATAGAGTCAGAGATTCCAAGGCCAGAAGGGACCATTGTGCTCAGCTAGTCTGAGCCCCGCCCCCCATATCGCACAGGCCAGAGAACTGCCCCCAAATCAGTCCTCACGCAGAGCTCTTAGAACAACGTCATCCAGTCGTGATTTAAACATTGTCCGTGGTGGAGAATCTGCCAGGACCCTTGGTAAGCTGTTCCAATGGTTAATTACCCTGACTGTTCAACATTTCCATCGTATTTCCAGTCTGAATCTGTCTAGCTTCAACTTCCACCCATTGGGTCATATTAGATCTTTCTCTGCTACCCTGAAGAACCCATTATTAAATATTTGTTCCCCAGGTAGATACTTATAGACTGTAATCAAATTGCTCCAAGTCTTTGTTAAGCAAAGTAAGTTGAGCTCCCTGAGTCTATCATTATAAAGCAGGTTTTTCTAATCCTTTCATCATTCTCATGGCTCTTCTCTGACCCCTCTCCAATTTATCAACATCCTTCTTGAACTGTGGGCACTAGAACTGGACACAGGATTCCAGCAACGGTTGCACCAGAGCCAAATACAGAATAGAACAACCTCTGCACTCCTACTCCGGATTCCCCTTTATACCTCTAAGGATCATGTTAGCCCTTCTACCAGGCGCTCATGTTTATTTGATTATCCACCAGGACCCCCAAATCTTTTTCAGCATCACTGTTACCCAGGATAGGGTCCCCCATGGTGTAAGTGTGGCCTACATTCTTTGCTCCTACGTGTATATATTTACATGTAGCCATATTACAATTCATATTGTTTGCTTGCACCCAGTTTACTGAGCCATCCAGATCACTCATCAGTGACCTGTTGTTGGGGACTTTAACCCCAACAACGAAGTTCGTTGTCTGTTCACAGAGAGACAGGCAGCACCAGCAAGGTCCGATCAAAAAGCCCTTTATTGACAAGTGCACGCATCAGTAAAGAGCTACTCGTCTCCAGTGAGAACCAGCCTCTCTTTACAGCTTAGCATTAGCCTATATAGACAGTTTTATTACGTCATACATCGTTCACTTGAGCAAAACCCACCCCCCTTTGTTTAACAACTTAAAACTAGACACTTTTAATATACACACATGCCTAGACTTTATGTCTACAACTTTAGATTATTAATTATATCTTAACAACACCCATAAGTTAGAAATACAGGGGAGTTTTAAACAAACCTATAATTCAACCAGAGAGTTAGAATCTGAACCGTGGGATGCTAGAGTTTCTTATCAGTTCTTCAAACACTGTCCTTAGCACAGCTAATGGTATGCCAAAAATGCAATCCCTGGCTTATCTCAGGCTTATCTCACGTTTTCCAGGGCTCTGTAAAACAATGCTGCTTCTCAGTACTTTCCACTCTGGGATTACCCAGAAACCTCTGTTAGCCTGTCTTCAGTCAGGTTGGCATAACTGGTTCTGTGCTACATCTTTATTCAGGCCTAACACTGTCCTCTTCTCTATTTACCACTCTCTCAATTTGTGTGTTGCCTGCAAACTTTATCTGTAATGATTTTGTTTTATTTCTGAGTCATTAATAAAAATGCTAAATAGTGTAGAGCCAAGAACTATCCCTGTGGGACCCCACTGGAAAACACCCACGCGACGATTCCCTGTTTACAATTACATCTTGAGATCGGTCAGTCAGCCAGCTTTTAACCCGTGTAATATGTGCCATATTCATTTGATATCGTTCTAATTTTTTAATCCTGGGCTTGGAAATTAATAGCTGGGCGTCTTTAATCAGTTAAGGTGAGCTATTATCAGCTTAACTGATCACTCTCCTTATAGTGTGTATGGTAACACCCATTGTTTCATGTTCTCTGGGTATATCTATATCTATATCTATATCTATATATAATCTTCCTACTGTATTTTCCACTGCATGCATCTAATGAAGTGGGCTGTAGCCCATGAAAGCTTAAGCTCAAATAAATTTGTTGGTCTCTAAGGTGCCACAAGTACTCCTGAAATAACTGAGTTTTTGTTACCGATTGTAGGGTTTTATTTTGGACTTCAGTTCACGTGTTTTTGGCGTAGGTCCCATTCACTCAGCCGGGCCCTATGGAGCACTGAGATTTCCACAGTCAGGCACCACACATTCAGCTGAACTATTATAAGTGGATGTTAAAGGCTTAACATAGAAGATACAAGAGGTTATTGCAGTCATCCCTCCCCAGAGTAAGTTGCTCGGCTCCAAACAGCTTCCCATTCAAACCACATCAGTCTAGTAATTTACGGACAAGTCTTGCCCTTCTCTCTCTGGGCACAGGGATCCCCATCTCCCCTTTCCCAGAGCCTGCCTCCACAGTGGAACCAGTGCAGCACGGCAGCACAAAGAGGGGGATGGATTTAGGGAGTGCATCCCCCTGTGTGGCCAGAGCCCAGTTCTACACTGGCTCCTAGGAACATGAGAAATGGCAACTTTTGCAGCTGGGGGTGGAGCAAGGCTGGAAGCCTGGCTGTGGCATGGATCATCTAGTTCTCCCGCATGGCAGGGCTCTGTTGGGACTGTGGGGGGCTGCTGCAGCCATTCAGAGAAGTAGCCTCTTTGGGTTTTCCTGCTCCTCCACCACCTGGGAGAGGAGACTTCACCTGGCTTTGCAGGGAGCAGTTCCAGAGCATCGCCCGGGGACTCCGTGACAACTGGTGGCAGTGGTGGGATGTACTGCACCCCGTGAATGGCGCTTCTTGCAGTAAGTGACTGGGGAGCAGTAAAATGAAGGGGATTGACGAGGACTAGGCATGCTGAAGGCTCAGAGAGGGGCAGTTTATGGGGATAAGGAGCTACGCTTAACCCCTGGGAGTGTGTGACCAGCGAGAAGGACTGTTGGAGTAACGGGGTCCCCCTGAGGACTGCAGCGAGCAGTCTCAGGGCAAAGGAGCCTGCAGCTTGACCCTGGGAGAGAGAAGGACTTTTGCAGTGACAGGGTTCCCCTGGGGATTGCAGTGAGCGGTCCCAGGGGCAGAGAAGTCTGCAGCTCGACCCTGACAAAGAGGTGGTGACCTCGAGAAGGGCTGGCACACCAGGGGTTCTTCCTGGAAACCGTGGGGGAGCTAAGAGCACACAGGCCTGTGAGTCCAAAGCAACTTGGAAACAGCAGAGTAATGACCTATCACCAACTCCTCAAGAAGGACATTTTGATCCTGTACAAAAAGACAGAGTTATGCATTGGGAAGTTCACAAACCCAGTTAATCGTGCAGCTGGAGGAGGAGGACCGCTCTAAGGAGCAGATTCCTGACCCAGATGGGGCTACAAGAGGCTCTGGGAGCAGCTGGAGTGGTA
This sequence comes from Mauremys mutica, assembly GCF_020497125.1. Taxonomy (NCBI): domain Eukaryota; kingdom Metazoa; phylum Chordata; order Testudines; family Geoemydidae; genus Mauremys; species Mauremys mutica. The sequence continues at coordinate 2,523,197 of NC_059080.1, forward strand.
GCCAGGCATACCCAAGAGTCTGGTCCCCAACCAGACGAGGGTCTTCACGATTGAGTTTCCCATCAGGGGCTCAGAGACGGATGGGTTTGGAGCTGAGTCCGAGAGAGTGAGAGGACCGTGAAAGACAGCAGGAGCCAGAGAAAGAGCTGCAGGAGAAGCAGCAGCAGCATGGACTGGCGATGGTGGAGCGGAGAGGCATAGGGGGCTGCCCAGGGGTGAGTGGGGATAGACCCCAGGCTGCCAGTTACACTGGGAACCTCGATACTAAATTGCTGCCTCTGGTTAAGGAGTGGGGGATGTGGATGCTCACCGTACTGCCTTTGAGCAGGCAGGTGATTTGAGCCCGGGGGACCCTGCAGAAAAGCCCTGGTATCTAGCTCCCTTGCTGGGTCCCAAGGCCATAGACGCTGTCAGCCAGATGGGTGGGGTGGTGGACAGGCTCCCACTCCTGGCCCCGGCCTGTATGTCTGCCTGGAGTCTCCTGGGCTCAGGACCCTCGGACTCCCAGTGGGAGTGGAAGGTGGGGGTCAGTGGGGAGACCTGCCTGGGGTGGCGAGACCCTGGGACAGAGAGAACTGTTGTCAGGCCCCGGGTGGTGCAGCCGCAGATGCTGAGGGGCTGTGGGACCTGGGTGAAGGTCCCCGGGGTGAAGCCCCTCGCCCTGCCTATGGCCCGGCTCCCTGTGCAGACCCAGGAGGGGTCGGGCTGGCTGGCCGTTGGGGTTTTCCAGGATATCGGCTGGGAGGCCCTGTTGGGGGGTGACTGTGTCTCTCTGGGACAGGATCCAGGCCCTGCTCCTGTAACGGCCGGGGATTTGAATTGGAATCCAGGGAACCAATTGGCTGGGATGGAAATGGTCAGTGAAAATGCAAATGACCTGGCTGGCAGGGGGAGGGGCTGCTGGGCTCAGGATACCTGCCTACCTGTAACCAGCCCCCTGGGGCTGAGAGGGAGGGAGAGATGCTCCCCACCCCCCGGCACACGGGAGAAGGGGCTCACGCTGGCTCTGATGCTGTGACCAGAGCAGAGAGCTCGCTGCCTGCCCCCATTGGGACAGCCAGGGCAGCGCTGAGCACAGGGGGAGCTGAGACCCCAGCTGAGTGGGGGGACACCCAGGCAGGGCAGGTCGGCTGCCAACCAGGTTTGCCTGGTCCAGACGTGCTGCTGGGAAGTGATTACACAGCAGGGAGGGAGCTACCGGGGACAGGGCTCAGGGGGGCTGTGACCCCAGGCCCAGCCAGCGAGAGAGAACCGTCCCACTTTGTGACAAAGTCCAAAAATAACAAACCTTTTGGCAAAATGCAAAAGAAATTGCAGGTGTATATTTCTGAGTTATAGAACGCGGCGTGTGTTGGAGTTTATGGGAGCGGGGACAGAGCCTCACAGAACTCCAAGTCTTGAGGAATCTATGGGTGGAGGTGTCCTTGTGCCCTTTATCCTGCTCAGGGGATAGAGGAAAGGTGAACAAGCTCCATGCACTTACCTTCATCCCAGCCAGGTCCCTGGGGTGCACCAGCACCCTCTCATGGTCGGCACTATTAAATGTGCTGGAATGATCCAGGAGCATGAAGATCAGCATTGCATCCTGGACTGCAACCCAAATGGGAAGGGTCCATGACACAGGAGGCGGTGATGAGCTGTTGAGCGATGGTTCATCACCAGGTTCTGAGTCGCTGCGTTCAGGGAATGGAGATCAGATCTTGAGTTGGAGCGGATGAGGTCACGTAGACTGAGTAATGGCTTCTGTAGTGCTGAAGAAACTGTACTTTAGGGTGGGTGAAGACTGCCTCCTCAAAGGAAGTGTTGCTATGCAGACTAGCAAAGAGTCCACTGTCTTTCGCTGTGGATCCAAAGCACATGTGATGTGTTGAGGTTTCCTTCAGTGCTTTAAGGTCTTGTAGCTGTGTGAATGGGGCAGCATCTGAGGAAGGGACCCTGTGTGTAGAGCTTCCAAGGTCTGGGATCAATAGAGGGACTGAACCCTGGGTTTGGCAGGTCTTGCTCACAGGCCACACTAACAGCAGTTCCCAGCAGGCTGGGCTGAGGGCTGGTATTCTGCACTGACAGGCTGGTTTACACTCCGGGGAAGTTCAGCAGAACAGGGCTCCGGGGCTGCTCTGAGGCTGGTGAAGGAGCTTTAGTCCTCCTGGGCATTCAGGAACTGCTTGTGCACTACGAGCAATACTCCATGCCTGCTCTATGCGGGAGCAAGGCCATAACATAGAGGTCACTGCTCTGTCCCTAACCAGCATATCTGAGCTTTGTGCCTAACTGTCCATGACCCACAAACAGGATAGAAGGCAGAGCCCAGATCGTGGGTGATCTCACTGCCGTGTAAGCGGAGACAACTCACCCATTAACGAAGGAACAAGCGCCACCTTTTCACTTTTCTAACTCAATGTGGAGGTAACGTCCTTTGGCTGAAATGCCATTCCACAAGCTTCTAGAATATTCTGCTCCCTCTAGAACCATTCTGGTCCTTCTAGAATGTCATTATCCTACTCTCTGGCGTCTCTCATTAACACTGAAACTTGGGTTAACATTTGCCTTTGCACATCTTCTTGAAAAAAAACAAAATAAAAAAACCAAGAGGACAAATAACATCTACGCACAATTAATTTCATCTTTAAGAATTCTGTTTCTTAGTGAGGAACAAACCAGCCATGCTCACAGCATCTGCAGCATACACAGAATGGACTGAAAGCCTAACCCACGGCTCAGGTTTATATCAAGAGAGACTAGATTCCAGGAAAACGATAGGAGCACAGAAACCTCCAGAAACCCTATTAAAATCTCAGCCCAGGGAAACCTGAGAAATGTGGATTTACGTAAGTTTGAGCTCTGAAAGGCAAAGTAATCACAGCTTAACCAACTGAACCTCATTCCCTTCTCACCGTGAACGAGCCATAGACTAGAACAAGGAAGGGAGCCTGCATGTAACTCAGTTTTTCTGAAATCCAGTTTACCTCATTTTCTTTCTAATGGGAAATCACCCTTAGTGATTACTCAAAAGAATTTACCTTAATACATCGGCAATGTCAAAACTTTAAACTTACCAGCCTTCCTTCATCACCCTGAGAGGAACAGAGGTTTTCCAAACCATTGAATATAACTTGAGGTGTATGAAGAGTTTGTATAATACACACATTGTCTTCACTCCATTTGGAGCCTCCATGTAAACTTAATCTGCAGATTATCTCCGAGGCATGTCCTCCTCTTCTCTCTTGTGTCTGTACTGCTTTAGTTCTTCTCACCACCTCAGTGATTCTACCTCACTGAGCTCCTGCCGACAGGAACAAACCCTTCTGCAGGCATCCATTCCACCAAGACTTCTGAATCTCTTTACAATCTTGATGAATTTGCTGCTCAGAACTCCTGATATTCCATCCAGCAGAGCAGGTTGTTGGGAGTCATGGGTGGAGTCCAAGTCTCGTGCTGGTCATGGTCCATGTTATGGAGCAACCGTGGGGAATTAGTAATGTTTGCCGTCTCCTGCCATTGTCCCTTTTATGTTCTTTCTATGCCTGAGTGTTTGCCTATCTTGTTTGTATGTGATATGGCATTTGTATTCTTGTGCTACCAGTCTGTTGTCTTGTTAAGCAAAAAAGACTAAAATAGAGGTCAGTACTATAGCCTATGTGCATAGGTATTTGCTAGATAAGGCACAGGTGTAAATTAAGCCCTTAAAGCAAAGAGCCTTAGGCCTGTGCAACAATAGGTTAGCTAAACCAGGCCGAAGAAAACTTAGCATAAGCAGCTGACCAGAAATAACCCTAGCTCATAAGATATCCCAGTTAGAGTGTTGTGATGACTAAATTGTTGCCATGTAACCACAAAATGTCAGTTGATATCACTTTGAGGTACAGTACTTTAAAATTAGGAACATCAGTAGACCACAAGATCATCGTGGTAACTAATGGATGTATATGCTAATGAACCTGAGATAGAAGGACTAGAAACCTATGGGAGAAAGATCCCCAACATTAGCTTGAGGAAATACAGATAAGAAAAAGGCCTATTGAATAGGCAGAGACATAGTGAGCGTCAATATTACATATCATAATTGCTGTTTTCCGGCCCGCGTGCCTTGGCAGATGCCAGGATGATGCCCATGGGGATTGACAATAAGGAAGATGATGATGGAGAGGATGATGAGGGTGATTGACACTTTGGGTCCTTTTGCAAGGGATGGTGTGAGTATATGGCTGTTTAGTTGCTTGTATTGTCTCTACCTACCTTGTTGGGTTGGATTGTTTGTGATCTTGCTGACTGTGTTAATAAACTATTGCAGATTCAGAAGCTTTTTCTAAGTGTGAGTGTTGCAACCGTGCATGTCGGGGTTCCCAACTGAACAGTAAGTCTAATAGTACTGGGCCTGATCTCAGATAGCAACATATCCAACCTCAGAGTGTTATTGGGAATTCTTAAGTGATCAGTGTAATGAATGCACAATGAATAGATCAGGCAGCGCTGTTCATTTGAATAATGCTCTTCAAATATTCAAGCTCCCAGCTATGTTACCTAGTCCTGGTTTGAGTAACATGTTACCTAGGTGTTGAATGGAGGTGGTCTAGAACTGAAACCTGAATGCAAACATCCCAGGAGTTACAGACTGGATGTCTCTGCAAATTACTAAAAAACCAACAATACAAACATACCCAAGTTGCTGATGAGATTGTTGCCATCACTATTCCTCTAGCCTTCAATGAGCAAATATCTGTCCAGGAATGAAGTCACCCTCCTTGTGATTCCCAGTAAGATTGCAAATGTGCAAATGTCTTTGTTTCAATGAGTTCATGGTGTGCAACATGAACAAGTCCCTGAGTCCAAAATGCCATTCTAATGCAAAGGCAAACCTGGCGCTGTCCTTCATTCGTTAATCAGTCCCACTATCTTTATACCAAGATCAGGGTTTTTTTTCACCCTCTGTTTGTTCATAATACTAGTTTAACAAGTTTGGTCGGACACAAAAATGGCAACTTAGCCAGCAAAAACAATTTTGTGTGTGGGATACAGCCAGCTAATTGGAAGCACTTAGGCATATAAAAGAGAAATGTCAGATAATCAAAATTAACCCCTTGCTGGAAATAGTCACACGATAGTGTTGTCTTTTCTTCTGACACCAGTGTCCATTTCTGGTACTAGTGTGACCCCTCTGCTGAGCAGATATTGGTACCCTTGCAGGCTGGCTTTCCAGTGGAGGAGATATCAGTGATGTGAAGTCTGGGTATATTCTAAATGTCACTTGTTTTCTTTACACACATACACCAGCCCAGTGCAGGGCAAACAGCATGGAGGGTAATCTCTTCTCTCCAGAATTTCAGCCCAGCACCGGTTCCCCGTGAGTAACTCCAGCTTGAGCACTGACTCAAATCAGAGACCAAGGCACTGAGCAAAATCTCTCCTGCTTCTCAAACAGCTTCATCTCCACTGGCTCTGCACAGAACATTGCGTAACAAAAGCTACTAACAACACAATAAGCACATTCATCTGATGAAGTGGGTATTCACCCACAAAAACTTATGCTCCAATACGTCTGTTAGTCTATAAGGTGCCACAGGACTCTTTGCCACTTTTACAGATCCAGACTAACATGGCTACCCCTCTGATACTTAACAACATAATATCTTCCCGACAATATTTGCCAATTTTGGGGCATGTTGTGTTAACCATTTAACAGCCATGGTTATAGTTTGCAATATTTTACATTTTAAGACTACAATATTGTACCGTGCAGTGGGTATTAAGGGCTGATTCCTGCCTCTGGCATTTTAGTTCCAAATTTTATTTTATTGAAGAGCTAGATTGTGCAACCCTTACTCACCTTGGTCAACTCTTGCGCAGACGAGCAGTGCCGTTGACTGGGATGGGAATATTTTGTAAGGAATTGCTCCCAGACGGGAGCAGGTGTCACAAAAAGAGAAGAGTGGACAGAAGAAGTTACTGTCAGTTACACAAGAGAAAAGCATACACACTAGCCGAGGCAATACAGGTTATTGGTTACAGCCTGGTTTTCAGGCTGTTGGTGGAGAACAAGGATAAATATAATGCCCTGTAAGATCATGTAATGAGGGGGTTTTAGTATGTCAGATCAGCTGAAACACGTGCTATGTGATAGACAGCCCTTCTCTTTTCATAGACATGTAGGACTGGAAGAGACCTCAGCAGGTCATCTAGTCCAGTCCCCTGCACTGAGGCAGGACTAAGTATCATCTAGACCATCCCTGACAGGTGTTTGTCTAACCTGCTCTTAAAACTCTCAAAAGACAGAGATTCCACAACCTCCCCAGGTAGTTTGTTCCAGTGCTTAACCACCCTGATACGAAGATTTTCCTAATGTCTAACCTAAACCTCCCTTGCTACAATTTAAGCCCATTAGTTCTTGTCCCGTCCTCATAGATAAGGAGAACTATTTATCTCTTTCTAAATAACTTTTTACAATTTGTCCACATTTTTCCCAAAGTGTGTTGCTTGGAACTGGACACAATACTCCACTTGAGGCCTTATCAGTGACGAATAGAGCAGAAGAATTACTACTCATGTCTTGCTTACAACACTCCTGCTAATACGCCCCAGAATGATGTTTGCTTTTTTTGCAACAGGGTTACATTGTTGACTCATATTTAGCTTGTGATCCACTCACAGCCCCCAGATCCTTTTCCACAGTACTTATTCCTAGACAGTCATTTCCCATTTTGTGTGTGTGCAACTGGTTGTTCCTTCCTCAGTGGAGCACTTTGCATTTGTCCTTATTGAATTTCTTCCTATTTACTTCAGATCATTTCTCTAGTTTCTCAAGATCATTTTGAATCCTGTCCTCCAAAGCACTTGCAACCCCTCCCAGCTTGGTATTGTCTGCACATTTTAGAAGTGTGCTCTCCATGCTATTATCCAAATCATTTATGAAGCTATTGGATAAAACCAGACCCAGGACCGACCCCTGCAGAACCCATCCGATGCCCTTCCAGCTTGACTGTGAACCATTGATAACCACTCTCTGAATATGACTTTTCAATCAGTTGTGCATCCATCTTATAGTTTGTCTAGATTGTATTTCCCTAGTTTGCTCATGAGGTCATGTGAGGCCGTATCGAAAGCCTTACTAAACCTGAGAGAGCTCACGTCTATTGCTCCTCCCCCGCGTCCTTTTCTGCCTTCTTTTCAAAACAGTTTTCATGTAACTAATGGGGATATGGGTGGTTTCCATATGCAGCAGCACCCAAATGTTACTGAGGAAAATGACATAAGAGACTGATTCAATGGGGAAGAATTTGCTAATAATTGAAATATGTCACTGTTAGCAAGGGCTGTGGGACTCATCTGGGCACTCTCAATAATTGACACTCCAGCCAGTATATTGCTGAATATTCATACTCTCAGTTATATTTCTATGAAGAATGACTCCCTGGTTCCCATTATTCACAGCTCTGAAAAAATTCCACTCCCATTAAGCTACTTATTATATTATGAATTGTGTGCGTTGCCCCAGAGCTTAGGTTTTGATAAGTATACACTCCTGGTTTGGATAGTAAAATGTTGTAAGTTTCAGAAAGCAAAAAGTGTTTTTATCTATAGAAAACCCTGAGAAAGACTCTTTAGGTCAAGATTTTTGTATGGTGGACAGTTAGACCAGAGCTATTTCATCCAGTTTCTGAAAGTAATGGAGCCAGTTCTCCCTCAGTTACACAGGACCAACTCTGAGATACCTGAGGGAAGACCAGGGCCCAGTGTCTGTGTCTAATGCCTAAGGAAGATGTCGAGCTACTGTGGCTATACTCCTGTTTATACTCATGCTAGCTTGATAAGAACTGGTGCTCCTAGTGTAAGCATCGCCTCAGAGAGTGTTACAATGAATAAAGATCTCACTGGAGAACTAGTACCTGGGGTTAAGTCAACACTGCTGCTTAGAAAACTATATTGCAGATAATGCTGTCGTTGTTTGATGTTAACTGTCGGCTGTGTGCACGTGTTCTCCCTGTGTGCTGTCCCAGCTCTGCGCAGGTCGCTGGCACAGCCGACTCCAAGAGAACCCCCAATGACCACAGACTCTGATAAGGTACGAAGGCACCTGGCGAGGTTTATTGCCAAACGAAACACAGTCTCCAGCTCCCCAGATCAGATGTCTACAGTTCTGCTAGTACATATGTGCCTCTTGACAATGGACCAGCTCAGTCAGTGGCGGGACTTACCACTGCCCCCTAGGCCAGACAAAGTCAACCCCTCAGAGATCCATTTTTATACACAGGTACAAACAACTTACACATCACTCCTGATGCATTAAGTTACAACCCCTCTACATGTTAAGGTGCCGTCTATTACCTTGTCCATGTTGGTTCGAGCAAAACAACTCTATCCATCATATTATCCTTTTAACTCTGTCTTTAGGATGAGTCAGCATGTTCCTGTTATCTGAGCGGGAATGTGCTCATGTCGGAGTGTTCTGGTACCATCCTGGCACGTGTTTACATCTCTTGTGCCCAGTACCTTTTAGGTATGTGTGTGTTTGCAGCATCAGCCCTCTTCATACCAGATTCTGTGAGTAGGGCCTGCCTCTGGCTCACAGCTTCACTTTGTTTTATATCAGAAAAGTCTTGACCATTACTTTAGCTCAGGCCTTAGGCCTCATACCAGGCCTCAGATACAAGGACTTATATTTCAGGACCTCATCTTACTACAATGTACAATAGAGCAGGTAAAAAAAAAGTTGATGGAGCAGTTTTCCACTGGAAAATGCCAGTTCATCTTAAGCTACATGTTTTGCTGGAATGTGTCATAAAGATTCAAAATTGAAAGGGAGTATTTCATTTCGACTTTCTCAATTCATTTCATTCCATTCCAACCTTCTAGTTTTGACGCACCGTCTGAGAGAAATGACATGTTTTGACACTGAAATGACATGTTTTGACAGTTCTTCTGAACTTTCTGAATCAAAAGTTTTGTGAACTTCTATTGTGAACTTGCAATGTAGATGCTCAGGCTCGGGCTGTTTCCTGAGCACTGGGACCCTCCCACTTTGCAGGGTCCTAGAGCCCAGGCTCCAGCCCAAGTCCAGACGTCTACACAGCAATGAAACAGACCAAGTACTGCGAGCCCGAGTCAGCTGGCATGGGCCAGCCCTGGGGGTCTAACTGCAGTGTAGACAGACCCTCGGTATCATCCCCTCCTGCCAGCTCTTCCAGATGTGCTTCCCTGCTGCTTGCAGCTGGCCCAGAATGCAATCGTTGCTCACAGGGTGGAGTAACCGGGTTTACATTACACCCACCCTGTGTTACTCTCCATGGGTTGCCCGGGAAGTGTCAGGTTGGTTTCAAGTAGGTGGTGAAGGCTCTGGCTCTATTCCAGACCATTACACTCAGACACCTCCTACCACTCAAGGACAGAGAATGGCCACGAACTCATGAAAAGTACAGAGCATCTCTTAGAACCGCAGTTAATTGGGACTCAGCGATGGCCATTACAGCCTTGCCAAGCATTGCCTTGTGTACCTCCCCACACAGCATTGCTAGGATCCGTGTGAGCAGGCTGAGCAGAGGGGTGGTCACTCCCGGAGCACGGACGGCAAGCCCGGAACACCCAACTGCCTCCCTGCAGTCAGCTCCCCCTGGAATGCACTCACCAGGGAAGGGCTCCTGGAGGTTCCCAGCCTCTGCAATAATGTCATTCAGCCTCCTGCTGAGTCTGCAGCTTATGCCCAAGTAAATGTGTTAGTCTCTACGGTGCCACAAGGACTCCTCGTTGTTTTTTCTGATAGAGACTAACACGGCTACCGCTCTGAAGCTTCGCCCACTGTGCAGTAGTGTGGGAGGACGTCAAGGAGGTCAGTGCCATTCATGGAAATCAGGGAACGTGCACACATGGCAAGTGATGGGCTGGTGGTGTGATTAAGGGCACAGGCTGGGATTGCATAGTTCAGATATCCCCAGACCATCCACAGCGGTGGAGCTGGCAGGCGTGTCGGCTGTTACCGTGGTCACAGACTGGGTGTCAGGCTGGCACCGTTCACCAGAGAGTGGATCAGACCCCACCCCACATGCAAATCATCTAGTCTTCATTTCCTGAGGTCAATTCCAGGCTGTGCCACAGACACCCTGTGACTTGGCAGCTCCCTTCAGGCGAGATGGGGGGGGGGGGAAGTGCAGGTAGGCACCTAGTGAGATTTTCAGATGCCCCTAGGAACCAAACGTTCACTGAACCCAATAGCAATTTGGCACCTAGGAGCTTTTGAATCTCTCACCAGGTGCCTCTCAGCATCTTTGGGTGCCTAAACACCTTGGAAAACTGGCCCTTGGTCTCCCTGTGTCTCCATTCCCCATCTGTAAAATGAGGATAACATATTCCCCTGTCTTGCCGGGGTGCTGGGTGGTTAGATCATGAATGTTTGTGGGGTGCTTGGATTCTACCACTGCGGGCGCCATATGACACGCAACCTTTTAACCAGAAGGGCAACCAACCATCGCGGGACACTACTAAGCGGTGTGGCTAATGTATCATCATTTGGGATCTTTAAATCAAGACTGGATGTCTTTCTAAACCACACACTCTAGTTCAAACACACACGATTGGGACCAATAACATTCACGTATATAGAAGGGAAGAATCAGGAATCTAGTGCAGGAAATACTGGGTGAACTTCTCTGGCCTGCATTATGCAGGTGGTCTCACTGGCTGATCCTGGTGGTCCCTTCTGCTCTATTAATCTAGATGTATAGAGCAAGCTATAGCCTGCGGCCTCTGAGCGCAGGGCCCAATTCAAACAGTTTCGACAGGGCCCCAGCAGGGATGACTGAAAAAACAAAACAAAAAACAAAACAACCACATGTAAAAAAACACGCGGGGCTTGTACTCACCGGGCGGTGCTCCAAGTCTCCAGTGGCACTTCGGCGGTGGGTCCTTCACTCGCTCCAGGTCTTCAGCGGCACTGAAGAACCCGCCACCGAAGTGCTGCTGAAGACCCGAAGTGCTGCCAGGTGAGTAAAAATTAAAAAGGCACCTCTAGCCAGGGAAGGGATTCTCACTGGGCGCGGGGCCCTCTTAGGCACTGGGCCTGATTCGGGAGAATTGGTGGAATAAAGCTGGCCCTGGTCAGGTTCCCTTCCCTGGGATCAGGATCACTTTTCAAGCTGAGGCTGCTGCCACTGCCTGGTTTGCTAACGGGCTTCTCCACTGACAGGGAAGCTATTGGAGAAGCTGTTGTGCTGAAATGGGAACAACGGCACTGCCAGTATTATTGTTGTCAGTCCCTCTGTCAGCGGGAGGACAGGGGTCCACCTCTCTCCCCAGGTGCCGTTCTGGACCGGCTGACCCAGCAAGCTCTGTCCAAGGCTCTTCGTGCTTCTCGCGTGAAGATGGCGACATCCCGTTCGTGACCATTCATATGCACTGAGTGCATGTATCGTGTCGTTTCCGGGGTGGAGCAGGGCATCCCGAGTGGGGGCCCCTCCTCCGCTGTGTGCAGTGCGGGCTGTGTTCTGCAAGGCTGCACTTAGTACCAGCTATGGGTCTGGTTCCTATGCCTGGGCCTTTGTCGGTAGGTGTGACTGGCTACTTTGTGAGTGGGAGTGCAGTGTTCATTTGCATTTTGCAGAGGGGGTGATTTCCCTGGCCTGGGTTATCCTGCAGGTTTCTGTTCTGTCATTGCCTGGTCCAGCCAACTGTCTGTACGCAAAGGCTGGGCACGTGCATGTGTTGTCACCCCTTTCCAACAGCAGCAGTGTTCTGCTCGTGCGAGCGTGCACTCTTGTCTGGCTGCTCGCACGGGGGCAGAGATGTGTATGGCTTACTCCCATTTTTCAGCCCTGTCTGTTGGCATGGCAGCAGCTCGTGTCTTTCTGCATTCACTCTATGTTGGTCGCCAAATGCCTATTGTTCCTGTGGATTAGTTAATCCTCATCCGGATTCCCTCCCGTGGCGTGCAGAGCCTTGGAACGGCTCCTTCCACCTGCCTCTGGGTAAAGGCCATGCCAGATCTGTCACTCCTGCCCCTCGGCTCTTCTTTAGCTCCTCCCCACTGGCATCAGCAGATGCAGAGCCCGGCCTTGCTCTGCTGCTCCCCATTTTGTCTCGTCCCCGTGCGGGACCTGCATACTCGGCCGCAGTGTTGAGCGCATTAGGTATGTGGTGTCCCAGCCGACACACAGCCTCGGAAAGGAGGAGAAGCCGTTGACTTTGTCTCACCAGTTTCTTGTCCATAAAGGGCTCTTTGTGAAATCCGCACTCACCGCATGTGAAGCGAGAGACCTCTTTAAAGGAGCCCTTTCCCACCCATAGGCCCTCGGGCTGCTGGCTGAGAGGTGTTTGCTTTTATGGTCCATTCTCTAGTGCGACTGATAAGTGATGCCCACCTGGCCCTCTTGGAAAAGGCCACACCCCACCATGCCTGTCTGGCTGGTGACTCACTCAGGGAGGAATTTATAAAGGGATCCTGGGAAGTTTAATTTAGGAGTTGGAATTTTCATATCTGGTCAATGGGTTGGGAGCACAAAGAGCAGGGGCAGCAGGCCAGCAGGTTAGGTGGATGTGTTGCTGGGAGGGGGGGTAGTTAGGAGGATGTGTGGATGTGCGGGAGTGTGGCTGGATGTGTCGGTTTGGGGGGGATGTCTGAAATGTAGGTGAATGCGTGTGTCAGGAAGTGGGTAGGAGGATGGGTGTGTCAGAGGCAGGGGGTAGGCAGGAGGATAGATGTTTTGGGGTGGTTGGGGAGCTGTCAAGTGTGTGGGGGGTGGCCAGCTGCCAGGTAGACGGATGTGCTGGGGGTGGTTGGCTGGCAGGTTGGTGGATGCGTGTTTCGGAGGGTGAGTAGAAGGATGGATGTGTTGGGGGAAGGTGGATGGATGTGTCATGGTGGGAACGTGGATGGATGTATTTGGGGATAGTTAGAAGGATGGATGTGTTGGGTGGGGGTGTGAATATGTCGGGGTAGTTAGGAGGATGGATGCGTTGGGTGGGAGGGTGAATGGATGTGTTGGGGGTTAGTTAGGAGGATAGATGTAGGGGGTGTCTGGGGGTAGGTACGAAGGTGGGAGGATGGATGTGCGCGGGCGGGGAGGATGGATGTTTCAGGGGTAGTTAGGAGGATGGTTGTGCAGGAGGGGAGGGTGGATGTGTCGTGTGGGGAGGGTGGTTGGATATGTCGGGGGATAGTTAGGAGGATGGATATGTTGGGGTAGTTAGGTGGATAGATGTGCACGGGGGAGGATGGATGCATTGGTGGGGGTAGTTAGGAGGATGGATGTGTCAGGATGGGAGGGTGGATGGATGTGTTGTGCGGGGGTAGTTAGGAGGATGGATTTGCAGGGGGAGGATGGGACACAATCATTCCGGGGTACAAAATATATCGGAAGGACAGAAGAGGTCGTGCGGGGGGAGGGGGGAGTGGCACTATATGTGAAAGAAAATGTAGATTCAAATGAAGTAAAAATCTTAAGCGAATCCACATGTTCCATAGAATCTCTATGGATAGAAATTTCATGCTCTAATAAAAATATAACAGTAGGGATCTATTATCGACCACCTGACCAGGACAGTGATAGTGATGATGAAATGCTAAGGGAAATTAGAGAGGCTATCAAAATTAAGAACCCAATAATAGTGGGGGATTTCAATTATCCCCATATTGACTGGGAACATTTCACTTCAAGAACCCACAAGGGGAGAGGCAACTCTAGATTTAATCCTGAGTGGAGTGCAGGGGCTAGTCCAAGAGGTAAATATAGCAGGACCGCTCGGAAATAGTGACCATAATACAATAGCATTCAACATCCCTGTGGTGGGAAGAACACCTCAACAGCCCAACACTGTGGCCTTTAATTTCAAAAGGGAGAATTATGCAAAAATGAGGGGGTTAGTTAAAAAGAAGTTAAAAGGTACAGTGACAAAAGTGAAATCCCGGCAAGCCGCATGGGCGCTTTTTAAAGACACCATAATAGAGGCCCAACTTCAATGTATACCCCAAATTAAGAAACACAGTAAAAGAACAAAAAAAGAGCCACAGTGGCTTAACAACCATGTAAAAGAAGCAGTGAGAGATAAAAAGACTTCCTTTAAAAAGTGGAAGTCAAATCCTAGTGAGGCAAATAGAAAGGAGCACAAACACTGCCAACTTAAGTGCAAGAGTGTAATAAGAAAAGCCAAAGAGGAGTTTGAAGAACGGCTAGCCAAAAACTCCAAAGGTAATAACAAAATGCTTTTTAAGTACATCAAAAGCAGGAAGCCTGCTAAACAACCAGTGGGGCCCCTTGAAGATCGAGATACAAAAGGAGCGCTAAAAGACGATAAAGTCATTGCGGAGAAACTAAATGGATTCTTTGCTTCAGTCTTCACGGCTGAAGATGTTAGGGAGATTCCCAAACCTGAGCTGGCTTTTGTAGGTGACAAATCTGAGGAACTGTCACAGATTGAAGTGTCACTAGAGGAGGTTTTGGAATTAATTGATAAACTCAACATTAACAAGTCACCGGGACCAGATGGCATTCACCCAAGAGTTCTGAGAGAACTCAAATGTGAAATTGCGAAAACTATTAACTAAGATTTGTAACCTGTCCTTTAAATCGGCTTCGGTACCCAATGACTGGAAGTTAACTAATGTAACGCCAATATTTAAAAAGGGCTCTAGAGGTGATCCCAGCAATTACAGACCGGTAAGTCTAACGTCAGTACCGGGCAAATTAGTCGAAACAATAGTTAAAAATAAAATTGTCCGGCACATAGAAAAACATAAACTGTTGAGCAATAGTCAACATGGTTTCTGTAAAGGGAAATCGTGTCTTACTAATCTATTAGAGTTCTTTTAAGGGGTCAATAAACATGTGGACAAGGGGGATCCAGTGGACATAGTGTACTTAGATTTCCAGAAAGCCTTTGACAAGGTCCCTCACCAAAGGCTCTTACGTAAATTAAGCTGTCATGGGATAAAAGGGAAGGTCCTTTCATGGATTGAGAACTGGTTAAAAGACAGGGAACAAAGGGTAGGAATTAATGGTAAATTCTCAGAATGGAGAGGGGTAACTAGTGGTGTTCCCCAAGGGTCAGTCCTAGGACCAATCCTATTCAATTTATTCATAAATGATCTGGAGAAAGGGGTAAACAGTGAGGTGGCAAAGTTTGCAGATGATACTAAACTACTCAAGATAGTTAAGACCAGCAGACTGTGAAGAACTTCAAAAAGATCTCACAAAACTAAGTGATTGGGCAACAAAATGGCAAATGAAATTTAATGTGGATAAATGTAACGTAATGCACATTGGAAAAAATAACCCCAACTATACATACAATATGATGGGGGCTAATTTAGCTACAACGAGTCAGGAAAAAGATCTTGGAGTCATCGTGGATAGTTCTCTGAAGATGTCCACGCAGTGTGCAGAGGCAGTCAAAAAAGCAAACAGGATGTTAGGAATCATTAAAAAGGGGATAGAGAATAAGACTGAGAATATATTATTGCCTTTATATAAATCCATGGTACGGCCACATCTCGAATACTGTGTATAGATGTGGTCTCACCTCAAAAAAGATATACTGGCACTAGAAAAGGTTCAGAAAAGGGCACTAGAAAAGGGTTTGGAGAGGGTCCCATATGAGGAAAAATTAAAGAGGCTAGGACTCTTCAGCTTAGAAAAGAGGAGACTGAGGGGGGGATATGATAGAGGTATATAAAATCATGAGTGATGTGGAGATAGTGGATAAGGAAAAGTTATTTACTTATTCCCATAATACAAGAACTAGGGGTCACCAAATGAAATTAATAGGCAGCAGGTTTAAAACAAATAAAAGGAAGTTCTTCTTCACGCAGCGCACAGTCAACTTGTGGAACTCCTTGCCTGAGGAGGTTGTGAAGGCTAGGACTATAACAATGTTTAAAAGGGAACTGGATAAATTCATGGTGGCTAAGTCCATAAATGGCTATTAGCCAGGATGGGTAAGAATGGTGTCCCTAGCCTCTGTGTGTCAGAGGATGGAGATGGATGGCAGGAGAGAGATCACTTGACCATTGCCTGTTAGGTTCACTCCCTCTGGGGCACCTGGCATTGGCCACTGTCGGTAGACAGATACTGGGCTAGATGCACCTTTGGTCTGACCCGGTATGGCCATTTTTATGTTCTTATGTTCTTCTGATGTGTCAAGTGGGGGGTTAGTTAGAAGGATAGATGTAGGGAGGTGCTTGGGGGTAGGTATGTAGGAGGGAGGATAGATGTGCGAAGGGGGGAAGATGGATGTGTGTAGGGGTGGATGGATGTGTTGGGGGCTAGTTAGGAGGATGGATTTGTACGGTGGATGGATGTGTCATTGAATTTTTGATGAATTGCAAAGAAGTGACAGAAAGTCATCTAGATTTTGCTACTATTGTTCCAATGGTTGTATTCAGAGTTAGTAACAAAGTAAGAATAGACATTAATTTTTTAAACCTAATCAGTGTCCCTTAAGTGGATTGACACAAGATGTCAGAACATGTTAGTACTGGAGCTGAGTTGGTCTAATATTTATTTCAATTTCTTTTTTATATAGTGATTAGAAATTATCTGACAAGAGCACCTATGTTGTTATTTCCAAAAAACAAACACATCCCCCCCCCAAACCAAACAAGTAGCCTCTGCACTCATGGTTAAAGTTGCCCCCCCATCTGAAATGGTGCCACTAGGTGGGCAGGAGGGTGTGTGGTAGGTGGGTGGGGGCTGGCAGGTAGGAGGATGTGTGGGGGAGGGAGAATGATTGTTGGGGGCTGGCTGGATGTGCGGCGGTGGCAGGTGGGAGGATGCGGGGGGGGCGGCAGGTGGGAGGATGCGGGGGGTGGATGTGCGGGGGGGCGGCAGGTGGGAGGATGCGGCGGGGGAGCGGCAGGTGGGAGGATGCGGGGGGGGGCTGGCAGGTGATTTCCCTGCCGCAGACACGGCCCCGCCCTGCCGCGGGGAGCCCGCCTGGGAGGTGCCCAACCCGCCGCGCCCCACCCGGGGCAGCCCCGGTCCCGCCGCGCTCGTCACGGCCGGGCAGCCCACGGGGGCGGGGGGCGGATAAAGGGCCCGGCCCCGCGGCCGCCGCTCACTCGGGCCGGGGAGCGCTCGGAGCCGGGCTCATGGGGACACTCGCGCCGCCCGCCCGCCTCTGCTGCGGGAGAAGGAAGGTGCGAGCCGGGCAGGTGCCGCCGGGGGCGCTCGGGGCCCCGGGCAGGTGCAGCCGGGGGGGGCGCTCAGGGGCCCCCGGGCAGGTGCAGCCGGGGGGGGCGCTCAGGGGCTCCCAGGCAGGTGCAGCCGGGGGGGGCGCTCAGGGGCCCCCGGGCAGGTGCAGCCGGGGTGGGGCGCTCAGGGGGCTCCAGGCAGGTGCAGCCGGGGGGGCGCTCAGGGGCCCCTGGGCAGGTGCAGCCGGGATGGGGGGGGGCGCTCAGGCCCCTCGGGCAGGAGCCCCGAGGCACCCCGTGCAGCTGGGTGTCCCCCGAAACACCGGCAGCACCGGGGTCTGGGCTCCGTCTCTCTCCCTTCGGCTCCACATTTCGGGTCAGTTGCCGCGGGCTCTTGGCCCAGTTGCTGGGAGCAACAGTGACGCTCCCAGCCGGGCTCGCGGTGACCCCCCCTCTCTGCTCCCCAGGACTTCACCCTGTCGCAGGGGAAAGATGCCCCCGCGGGGCAGAGCGAGGAGCCCTCGGAGCGCGGACACTGGTCTCGCAAGACGGACTATCTGCTGTCCATGGTGAGCTCCGCGGTGGGGCTGGGGAGCATCTGGCGGTTCCCCTACCTCACGTACCAGAACGGAGGCGGTGAGTGCTGCTGTCCCTGGCTCCCTGCTCCGGGGGGGCTGCCGTGAGCCCCCGCGGCGGGTGTCAGACCCGCTCGAGCCCCCATCTCAGAGCCAAGCACCCCGGAGCTGCTGGAGAAGTTGGGATTCAGATTTGGATGAATGTTTAGCTGGTATCAGCCTTTATCACCGGCTAAACCCGAACCCGAACCCTGGAAAAGGGGGGGCGGGGGGGCTCTCTCGTTAGAAGCGGATCAGGGCGCTAGGAAGGGAAGGAAAATGTGAAGTATCAGTTCCAAACTCCTCACCTGCCAGGTAATGATGCTAGTGTCACTCTCAGGAAAGGAACTGAAATACCCCTGGGGTTTAAGATACC
Source organism: Mauremys mutica (assembly GCF_020497125.1). Lineage (NCBI taxonomy): Eukaryota > Metazoa > Chordata > Testudines > Geoemydidae > Mauremys > Mauremys mutica. The sequence continues at coordinate 2,541,294 of NC_059080.1, forward strand.
CCTGGGACCGAGGGGTTCAGAGGGTAGGAGGAGGATCAGACCTGGGGCAGGGGGTTGGGGTGCAGGAGGGAATCAGGAGTGCAGGTCTGGGCGGCGCTTACCTCAAGCAGCAGCACGTCATCCCTACAGCTCCTAAGCAGAGACGCGGCCAGGTAGCTCTGCACGCTGCTTTGTCCGGAGATGCCGCCCTTGAAGCTCCAGTTCTCGGCCAATGGGAGCTGCAGGGGCGGCGCTTGGGGCTGAGGCAGCATGTGGAGCCCTGTGGCTGCCTCTACATGTAGGAACCGGAGGGAGAACATGACGCTGCTTCCAGGAGCCGCATGGAGTGGGGCAAGCCCCAGACCCTGCTCCCCAGTGGGAGCTCGAGGGCTGGATTAAAATGTCTGGAGGGCCAGATGTGGCCCCTGGGCCGTAGTTTGCCCATCCCTGCACTATGCCCAGATATATAGAGACTCTTTTCTCAACCTGTGTATTATATAATTTTAACATTAGCTTTAATAACATTTTAACCCTATTTAGCACTTAGTTAGTAATGTCCATCTGAGGCTCTCCAAGCCAGGAGATACGATAAGCTCCCGCATCACACAGATGGGAAAACGAGGTACAGAGAGGCTGTAACTTGTTCAGACTTATGCAGTGAGTCAGTGGCAGAACCCAAACCAGAATCCGGGTCTCCTGACTCCCATGCCAGTGCTCTGTGGACTTAACCTACTGCCAGGGATGGGTAACCAGCCAGACTGCAATATTCTCAGCATTTGGTAATTCCTGAGACCTCAGTCCAGCAAAGCATTGAAGCACGTGTGTGAAGCTTCAGGTTAGTTTGACTGCTCATGTGATTTACACCTACCTAAGGGCTTGGCTACACTTACAAATTTGCAGCGCTGCAGCAGGGTGTGAAAACACACCCTCTGCAGCGCTGCAAATTGCGGCGCTACAAAGCGCCAGTGTGGTCAAAGCCGCGCTCCCAGCGCTGTCCGTTATTCCCCACAGGGAGGTGGAGTACGGACAGCGCTGGGAGAGCTTTCTCCCAGCGCTGGTGCTTTGACTACACTTAGCGCTTCAAAGCGCTGCCGCGGCAGCGCTTTGAAGTGTAAGTGTAGCCAAAGCCTAAGTGCTTTGCTGGCCTGGGGCCTGGAGACACCCCCGCTTCACTATTGTCAGTGCAATAGGACTAGTCATCTGACAGAGGGTTACTCGTGTGAGTAAGAGTTGCAGGACAGGCTTTAAAGCTGTGACCTGAAATAAATTACACAACTTAGAGCAGCAATTCTCAAACTGTGGGTCGGGACCGCAAAGTGGGTCGTGACCCTGTTTTAATGGGGTTGCCAGGGCTGGCTTAGTCTTGCTGCAGCCCAGGGCTGAAGCCAAAGCCCGAGAGTTTCAGGCCCGGGTGGGAGGGCTCAGGTTACAGGCCCCTTGTCTGGGGCTGAAGCCCTTGGGCTTTGGCTTTGATTCCCCCCTTCCCCCACCCCACCCAAGGCAGTGGGCGGGGGCTTCAGTCCCCCCTCCTGGGGTCGTGTAATAACTTTTGTTCTCAGAAGGGGGTCGCGGTGCAGTGAAGTTTGAGAACCCCTGACAGAGCCGATTCTGTTCATTGCTAATGGCTGTTTCTGGTGTAAATGTTGAAGGTTACACTTCTCTGTAATTCACAAAGCTGCACTCCAATTAGAAACCCTCCCACACTGAACGGGGCTGCCCAGAGCGGGCAAGTGGGGCAATTGCCCTGTGAGCTGCTCCGGGTTTTCGGCGACACTTTGGCAGCGGGCCCTTCCCTCGCTCCGGGTCTTGGGCGGAGGGTCCTTCAGTGCAGCGAAAGACTCGGAGCGAGTGAAGGACCCACCGCTGAAGTGCTGCCGCAGCCTCGGAGCGTCGCCCGGTGAGTAAAAGCGCCGCAAGCGGTGGGGGAAAAAAAACCAAACGTGATCGGAGGCACTTGGGCTGCCACTTCATTCTTCGGCAGTAATTCAGTGGCGGGTCCCTCTCAGAGGGAAGGCCCTGCTGCCGGATTGCTGCCGAAGACCCGACCCTGCCCCAGGCCCCCTGAATCCTCTGGGCGGCCTGACACTAAATGATGCTCAATGCCTATTTATTTTAAAGTGACCTCCCCTTTTTTACCTGGATTAAAACTAGTTTATCCCAAACAAAGACTAAGAATAAAGGTCTCTAATCTATTCACTACAAGGTTACATTCCATGGGTGCCTTGGCAGCGCCTTCACAGAACACGTGACTGGCTTTACCTGACAAATCTCTGGTGAATCACTTGGCTGAATGCAGAGGCGGGATAGACAAACTTTGGCCTGTCCTGTGATTTGTGGGAGGTCTGGGATTCTATTTCAGGTGGGAAAAGCAGGTGTTTAAGTTAAATGCCTTAGGGCCCTGCCAAACTCCCACTTAAGGTCAATGGGTGTTTATACTGTAAGTGCGACACAGCCAGATTATGTAAGTTTGCATACAGACATTTGAGTATAGATATATGGAGTACACAGTGGCATTCGTGGCATACATCTTTTATTGGTATGTGTTTGGCCTGGTTGCATTACTCATGAGTGATGAAGCAGAATTCTAGTCCAAAACGAATGTTAATAAATAATCAGTATATCACACTGCACTGTCATGTATTTTTGTATATGGAACAAAACAGCTAATCGAGGAATATTTTAGAAATTAAAAAATATTTTATTGGGACTATTTTTTGTATCCTTCTGCCTGTAAGGCCAGGTGCCTTCAGCAAGGCAAATACGCATTTGCTTAAATTTAAACATGAGTCGTTTGCTTGAATTCAGTGGGGTTACTTACATGCTTAAGGTTAAGCATGTGCTTAAATATCTTGCCAAACTGGGTCCCTAATTTATCTTAAACCCCTTTGTGCTTGAAGAGAGAAAGTAGATGAACAGCTGCATGTGCATGAATATCAGCTGTCTTACCGGGCACTGTTTCTCTCTCACACTTATGCACTACAGCAAATATGCAATGCGGGTCCTTCTCATAGTACAATAGGTCTCAGTAATGAGAGGTGCTGGAACAATGTGTACAGTGGGGGGCTGAGAGCCATTGAACCAAACCATAAGCCCTGTATATAATGGAAACCACTTCAAACCAGGGGATGCGGCAGCCCCCAACCCCGCTATTTCCAGCACCTATGTCCCTGACCCCAGTTTAATGTGGAATTTAGGAAAGCATTCATGCAAGTGGCCAGCTGAGGCTCTGTATCAGAAAGGAGTCAGCCATATGAAACCATATGAAACAAATTACAAACATTTCCATGTTCTAGCCATTCTAACAGTGAGTGCAAATCACCACTGAGTACAAAGAAGAAACAGTTCATTTCTGTTTTAAATTTAAAAGCAAAAGCTACTGTAGAATGCAAACAAAATCAAGAGTACACACAGCCAGATATCGTCTCCGTCTTCCTGACAGAGCAGTATGTGTTGGACAGTTTTTTATCCTTATTTTCACAAAAGAAAAGTTGTGCCATAAAAATTGATCAGTTCTAAGTTCCAGAGCCTAGCAGGGTGGCTCAGTGCTGTCCGTGCCTGTGGCAGTATGAGGCAGCGCTGCAGAGGAGAAGCAGCTAGAGGCATTGTGCAGTGTCTAAAATTAGTGTTCAAGGTTTGTTTTGAATTACTGTTATTTATATATGATGGGCCAGATTAAGCTATTTTTACTCACATGGGTAATATCTGACTCATGCTGAGCAGCCCCAGGCTAGTGAGTACACACAGCAGATACTAATCATCAGTATTTATATAGCACTGTACATTTGCTTGGCACCTGTAGAAATAAAAAAGAGATGAGGTCAGGTTTTTGATAATTCAACCTTTCTATGTGTGTGTGAAAATCCAAGGTGCAAATAACCATGGGTGCAGTTTTGAGCCTACACTGATTTGCAGGTGGAACTGACGTAATGTGGAAGTCTAAGTACCTGATTTGTGAGGGCAATACAGTGTACATTTTATTTTGCTAAATCATTAAAATTCAAATTAATTTTGTATCCATAGTTAAGAACATAAGAACGGCCGTACCGGGTCAGACCAAAGGTCCATCTAGCCCAGTATTCTGTCTACCAACAGTGGCCAATGCCAGGTGCCCCAGAGGGAGTGAACCTAACAGGCAATGATCAAGTGATCTCTGTCCTGCCATCCATCTCCATCCTCTGACGAACATCTGCTTCTGATGGAGTTAAAAACATTTTGTTATTACCTTTGGAGTTTTTGGCTAGCCGTTCTTCAAACTCCTCTTTGGCATTTCTTATTATACTCTTGCACTTAAGTTGGCAGTGTTTGTGCTCCTTTCTATTTGCCTCACTAGGATTTGGCTTCCACTTTTTAAAGGAAGTCTTTTTATCTCTCACTGCTTCTTTTACATGGTTGTTAAGCCACGGTGGCTCTTTTTTTGTTCTTTTACTGTGTTTCTTAATTTGGGGTATACATTGAAGTTGGGCCTCTATCATGGTGTCTTTAAAAAGGGCCCATGCAGCTTGCAGTTGGTTTTATAAAAGGTTTATTTTTTAATTACAAAATTTAAATCTTGGGCTGAACTTCATTACAGTGTCCTGTAAGCAATTACTGAAAGTAAAAAGCAGGTGGGGGAAACCAGATAATTTTAAAACTTTCATATATATGTTATGCAAGTACATCTGTTCCCTTTTATTCAAATATTAAAGGCCCATCATTTCACCTTGAGGTGGGCATTTAGTTCTGTGCCTTGAATCTTAGCCTTTTAAATAAGTTATTCAGATATCGAGCCACCTCAGCATCTTTCTGACCTACTGACCTTTTCTCGTGAAACATATTTTCAGTTGTGGCCATAGGCACAATTCGTAGGCATGCCTGAAGGTATATCAGGGATCTATGTGACACAAGCAAACATCTCTGGATAGACAAGGTAACCAGGCAATTGCACAGCCTATTGTTGATAAAAATCTATCATTGTGAAAGAAGTAAATAAATTTGAACTTTATTTTACATAACAGCCATGCTTATGTTACTAATGTTACCTTTACTGGAACCTGGATCAGACCACCAACGAGTAATTACCCCTTTCCTCTGCAAATACTATTTGAATTTACAGAACACCGTCCTTAAAAAAACAATCTGTACATTCTGTACAAAATGTAAACCACTTTGGTATATTTGCATCTGTGGCTATACAAAAGGAGCAGAATTGTGCCGGTATAATGGGTTTTTCTATTTTTCCCAGGTGCCTTTCTAATACCCTACGCAGCTATGCTGGCATTAGCTGGTTTACCTTTATTTTTTTTGGAATGTTCCCTGGGGCAGTTTGCCAGTTTGGGGCCAGTTTCTGTGTGGAGAATATTACCAATTTTACAAGGTCAGTGACATTAGTTTTTTATGTATAGATCTTCTTTTGTTGCTCTAATAGTCAAAAGTGGATTAGTAATTTCCCCATAATGCTTCTGGCTAGTGTCATAAATTAGACTCTAGAGTACCGTACACGGTGTGTCGTGCCATTTCATGGATGGCCAAACTGAGAGGGCTAGTATGTGCTGTATGAGAGGAAATTGAATTCATGGCACTATATGTATATAAGAACATAAGAATGGCCGTACCGGGTCAGACCAAAGGTCCATCTAGCCCAGTATCTGCTACCAACAGTGGCCAATGCCAGGTGCCCCAGAGGCAGTGAACCTAACAGGCAATGATCAAGTGATCTCTCTCCTGCCATCCTTCTCCATCCTCTGACGAACAGAGGCTAGGGACACCATTCTTACCCATCCTGGCTAATAGCCATTTATGGACTTAGCCACCATGAATTTATCCAGTTCCCTTTTAAACATTGTTATAGTCCTAGCCTTCACAACCCCCTCAGGTAAGGAGTTCCACAAGTTGACTGTGTGCTGCGTGAAGAAGAACTTCTTTTTATTTGTTTTAAACCTGCTGCCTATTAATTTCATTTGGTGACCCCTAGTTCTTGTATTATGGGAATAAGTAAATAACTTTTCCTTATCCACTTTCTCAATATCATTCATGATTTTATATACCTCTATCATATCCCCCCTTAGTCTCCTCTTTTCCAAGCTGAAGAGTCCTAGCCTCTTTAATCTTTTCTCGTATGGGACCCTCTCCAAACCGCTAATCATTTTAGTTGCCCTTTTCTGAACCTTTTCTAGTCTAGAATATCTTTTTTGAGGTGAGGAGACCACATCTGTACACAATATTCAAGATGTGGGCGTACCATGGATTTATACAAGGGCAATACTATATTCTCAGTCTTATTCTCTATCCCCTTTTTAATGATTCCTAACATCTTGTTTGCTTTTTTGACCGCCTCTGCACACTGCGTGGACATCTTCAGAGAACTATCCACGATGACTCCAAGATCTTTTTCCTGACTCATTGTAGCTAAATTAGCCCCCATCATATTGTATGAATAGTTGGGGTTATTTTTTCCAATATTCATTACTTTACATTTATCCACATGAAATTTCATTTGCCATTTTGTTGCCCAATCACTTAGTTTTGTGAGATCTTTTTGAAGTTCTTCACAGTCTGCTTTGGTCTTAACTATCTTGAGTAGTTTAGTATCATCTGCAAACGTTGCCACCTCACTGTTTACCCCTTTCTCCAGATCATTTATGAATAAATTGAATAGGATTGGTCCTAGGACTGACCCTTGGGGGACACCACTAGTTACCCCTCTCCATTCTGAGAATTTACCATTAATTCCTACCCTTTGTTCCCTGTCTTTTAACCAGTTCTCAATCCATGAAAGGACCTTCCCTTTTATCCCATGACAGCTTAATTTACGTAAGAGCCTTTGGTGAGGGACCTTGTCAAAGGCTTTCTGGAAATCTAAGTACACTATGTCCACCGGATCCCCCTTTTCCACATGTTTGTTGACCCCTTCAAAGAACTCTAATAGATTAGTAAGACATGATTTCCCTTTACAGAAACCATGTTGACTATTGCTCAACAGTTTATGTTTTTCTATGTGTCCGACAATTTTATTCTTAACTATTGTTTCAACTAATTTGCCTGGTACCGATGTTAGACTTACCGATCTGTAATTGCCGGGATCACCTCTAGAGCCCTTTTTAAATATTGGCATTACATTAGCTAACTTCCAGTCATTGGGTACCGAAGCCGATTTAAAGGACAGGTTGCAAACCTTAGTTAATAGTTCCGCAACTTCACATTTGAGTTCTTTCAGAACTCTTGGGTGAATGCCATCTGGTCCCGGTGACTTGTTAATGTTGAGTTTATCAATTAATTCCAAAACCTCCTCTAGTGACACTTCAATCTGTGACAGTTCCTCAGATTTGTCACCTACAAAAGCCAGCTCAGGTTTGGGAATCTCCCTAACATCCTCAGCCGTGATGACTGAAGCAAAGAATCCATTTAGTTTCTCTGCAATGACTTTATCATCTTTAAGCGCTCCTTTTGTATCTCGATCATCAAGGGGCCCCACTGGTTGTTTAGCAGGCTTCCTGCTTCTGATGTACTTAAAAAACATTTTGTTATTACCTTTGGAGTTTTTGGCTAGCCGTTCTTCAAACTCCTCTTTGGCATTTCTTATTATACTCTTGCACTTAAGTTGGTAGTGTTTGTGCTCCTTTCTATTTGCCTCACTAGGATTTGGCTTCCACTTTTTAAAGGAAGTCTTTTTATCTCTCACTGCTTCTTTTACATGGTTGTTAAGCCACGGTGGCTCTTTTTTTGTTCTTTTACTGTGTTTCTTAATTTGGGGTATACATTGAAGTTGGGCCTCTATTATGGTGTCTTTAAAAAGGGCCCATGCAACTTGCAGGGATTTCACTTTAGTCACTGTACCTTTTACTTTTGTTTAACTAACCCCCTCATTTTTGTATAGTTCCCCCTTTTGAAATTAAATGCCACAGTGTTGGGCTGTTGAGGTGTTCTTCCCACCACAGGGATGTTGAATGCTATTGTATTATGGTCACTATTTCTGAGCGGTCCTGCTATATTTACCTCTTGGACCAGCCCCTGCGCTCCACTCAGGACTAAATCAAGAGTTGCCTCTCCCCTTGTGGGTTCCCATACCAGCTGCTCCATGAAGCAGTCATTTAGAGTATCGAGAAATTTTATCTCTGCATTTCGTCCTGAAGTGAAATGCTTCCAGTCAATATGGGGATAATTGAAATCCCCCACTATTATTGGGTTCTTAATTTTGATAGCCTCTCTAATTTCCCTTAGCATTTCATCATCACTATTACTGTCCTGGTCAGGTGGTCGATAATAGATCCCTACTGTTATATTTTTTTTAGAGCATGAAATTTCTATCCATAGAGATTCTATGGAATATGTGGATTCGCTTAAGATTTTTACTTCATTTGAATCTACATTTTCTTTCACATATAGTGCCACTCCTCCCCCTGCACGATCTGTTCTGTCCTTCCGATATATTTTGTACCCCGGAATGATTGTGTCCCATTGATTGCTCTCAGTCCACCAGGTTTCTGTGATGCCTGTTACATCAATATCCTCCTTTATCAGCAGGCACTCTAGTTCACCCATCTTATTATTTAGACTTCTAGCATTTGTGTACAAACACTTTAAAAACTTGCCCCTGTTTATTTGTCTGATGTGCCAGATTCTTTTTATGTGACTGTTTATCATCTGACCCGGCCCTTACATTATCCTCTTCCGTCCTCTGCTCCTGACTATAACCTGGATATTCTCTATCATCAGACTCTCCCCTAAGAGAAGTCTGTGTCCGATCCACACGCTCCTCTGCAGCAGTCGGCTTTCCCCCATCTCCTAGTTTAAAAACTGCTCTACAGCCTTTTTAATGTTTAGTGCCAGAAGTCTGGTTCCACTTTGGTTTAGGTGGAGCCCATCTCTCCTGTATAGGCTCCTCCCATCCTAGAAGTTTCCCCAGTTCCTAACGAACGTGAACCCCTCCTCTCTACACTATCGTCTCATCCACGCATTGAGACTCTGAAGTTCTCCCTGCCTACCTGGCTCTGCGCGTGGAACTGGGAGCATTTCTGAGAATGCCACCATAGAGATCCTGGATTTCAGTCTCTTCCCTAGCAGCCTAAATTTGGCCTCCAGGACATCTCTGCTATCCTTCCCTATGTCATTGGTACCTACATGTACCACGACCACCGGCTCCTCCCCAGCACTACACATAAGTCTGTCTAGATGCCTCGAGAGATCCACAACCTTCGCACCAGGTAGGCAAGTCACCATACGGTTCTCCCGGTCATCACAAACCCAGCTATCTACATTTCTAATGATCGAATCTCCCATTACTAACACCTGCCTTTTCCTAGCAACTGGAGTTCCCTCCCCCAGAGAGTTAACCTCAGTGCGAGAGGCAACCCCAGCACCATCTGGAAGGAGGGTCCCAACTACGGGAAGGTTTCCCTCTGCTCCCATTGACTGCTCTACTTCCCTGGGCCTTTCATCCTCCTCAACAGCACAGGGGCTGTCTGACTGGAGGTGGGACAATTCTACAGTGTCCCGGAAAGCCTCATCAACATACCTCTCTGCCTCTCTTAGCTCCTCCAGTTCCGCCACCCTGGCCTCCAAAGCCCGTACGCGGTCTCTGAGGACCAGGAGCTCCTTTCACCGACTGCACACATAAGCCACCTGCCCAAGGGGCAGTTAATCATACATGCAACACTCAGCACAATAAACTGGATAGCCCCCACCCTGCTGCTGGGCTTCTGCCTGCATTGTCTCCTAGTTAATCGAAGGGTGGTTTACATGTGATACATCAGAAGCAGCAATTTTCCAGAGCGTCAATGTAACTTTATTGTTTCTCATTTACTGGCTATGTCTTCTCACTCTATCTGCTAAATAGGGGTCTGCATGGGACATGCAAATCCTGCATTTAGCTGCTCAGATTGGCACTTGCACATGTAAAGAACCATTTTATGAACTTACATGCCTATGCACCTGGCCTCTATTCCAGCAGTGTGGTCTGTGGGGCACTGAGCCTGCTGCAATCCAGGGACGCCCAGAGGGGGGGGCAAGAGGGGCAATTTGCCCCAGGCCCCGAGCCCCACAGGGGCCCCCACGAGAGTTTTTCGGGGGCCCTGGAGCAGGGTCCTTCACTCGCTCCAGGGGGCCCGGAAAACTCTTGCGGGGCCGGGCCCAGGAGCTTCTTCCGCTCCCGGTCTTCGACGGCGGGGGGTCCTTCCACTCCGGGGCGGAAGGACCCCCCGCTGGCGAATTACCGTCAAAGATGGAGCGGGACCCGCCCCCGAAGTGCAGCCCGGTCTTCGGCGGTAATTCGGCGGTGGGGGGCCCTTCCGTTCCGGGACCCACCGCCGAAGTGCCCCGAAGACCCGCGTCAGGGGCCCCCTGCCGCCGAATTACCGCCAAAGACCGGGCTGCACTTCGGCGGTGGGTCCCGCTTCGGCGGTAATTCGGCTGCGGGGGGGCCCCGCCGTGGGTCTTCGGGGCACTTCGGCGGCAGGTCCCAGAACGGAAGGGCCCCCCACCGCCGAAGACCCCGGGCCCCCGGAATCCTCTGGGAGGCCCTGCTGCAATCAGAGACATCCCACACACATCAGAATCAGGATCATGGGGCAAAACCCACCCTTATTTGAATCCATTCTGCTCCAACAAGGCTGGACATAAACAAGGGCATCATTGGGCCTGCATGCCCTCCTGACCACCCCGCTGCATTATGATAGGAATAAGGAAATTACATTTTAATCGTATTAAGAGCTTTACTTGCCTTTACTGATCCTGTGTATTAGTAGACAATGAAAAGGGATTATGTCCAGGCATTTACTGTTCCTTACCAGTTTCTGCCTCAAAACTCACCAGAAACAACAAGGCACTGCACACAAAATCTGCTAAAGATGAAAAGAAGGATGGATCCAACCCAAAGGCGGTTGGGACTATGGAGATAGCCAGGGATGTGTGTGAGTAAACACGTATGTCATATATACTCCCCGAGATCATTAGAAAAGGTATGGTAGGTTGACCTCAAACTCACAAAGTTCCTTTTGACAAAGGAAAAGCTGCAGTGTCCTTGCAAACCACCATTTTATGCTGCCTTTCATTCACTGATGCAACTAGCAATCGCAATGAGATCTCTACAAACGATGCAATCAGCTGATGAAACTTCTGCTCTCTTTTCTAGGAGTGGGAATCATGATGGTCATCATCACCACCTTGGTGACAGTCTATTACAATGTTATCATTGCCTATGCTCTCTACTATCTGTTTGCCTCCTTCCAAAGTGTACTGCCATGGTCGGACTGCTTTGCGTGGGCAGATGAAAATTGCAGCACAACACCTGTAGGTACGGTACTTTTAAAATAATCCACACTATTACTAGGAATAATTCCATTGCTTCTGTTTCCCAGTAATAAACAAAAGGCATTAAAAAGAGCAGTAGGGGGACAGTTAGTCGGCCATGATGCTGTCTGGAAACCTTACCTTGAGAACCAGTTGACACCTGGTCTGATCTTCTTTCTATCTGCCTGTAGCATTTGCCCATGTGATCTGTTGGGAACTAGAATGACTCCTCCTCTCTGCCTTTCTGCCCATCTTTCCTTCTTCCCTAGAATAACACATTTCTAGACTGGTATAAAATCACCAAACATCCCACACTGCAATTTCCTTAGTGCTTCGTGGCAAAGAAATGGCCGTCCTAATGCAAAAGAAATTCACACCTAGTGCATTCACCTGGGGTTCTTCCAAAATCCTTTATCCTATGTGTGTGGCTTTGTTAACACCATGTGTTGGATGGACATTGGCTTTATGTCTCATCATGTCTTTATTTCCAGGCTATTGATTGCCTGTGTGCATGCATGATTCAAAAATGGTAATTTCCCATCCCCCAGTGAAGTTTAATAGTTTATCACAGACTGCAGTTCTGACATATTACTTAACAGTTTTACATTTATACATTTCAAGGAGATTCTCATTTAAAAGACTAATAACAATGTTTCACCCCATATTAAAAGAGTGCTGGATTGGTATAAAAGTCAGACAAATTGCCCCAAAATTCTGCACTACAATTTCACCAGGGTTTCACGTCAAGTGAATCCTCTTGCTGATAGTGCTCTTTACTGCATTGATCAACTCTTGTTTGGCTTAAATTGTAGCCAAGAGATTTGCAGTACATTTTAAAGAGAACTAGGAATAATGCCGGTCTGTTCCCATCAATATGATATGGGGTTGCTATAGATGAGTGTGAACTGAAATACTGGATCTGGCCCTTACATTATCAAAGAGTTGGAAATCCTAACTGCACCCAGGTCTGATTTTTGCAAACGTTTCCTATCTTTACGTTAGGCCAGCCAGGTTCCCAGAGCCGGACACACCAGACCTGGGAGCGTTTGGGTAGGGAGCCAAATCCACATCTGAAAGTGGTGGCTGGGGTCTGTTTGTAGTTACCACAAGAAAACACACTGAAGCCATAACAGCATGAAAAAGGCACTCACTGTAATCAGTCTGTTTCTGATTTCACCCCTGAACATTAACAACCCTTTCTCTTTTAGTGAGTGATTGCAATACGACCTTACCAAACGGGATAGTCATTCACACAAACTACTCGTACGTCACAAGCAACAATCTAACCTGTCTCAATGGCAGCTTAACGTATAAACAAGTGCAACTTCCCAGTGAGCAGTATTGGAAGTGAGTATACGGTACCACCTTTCCATTGCTAAAATCAGTATGTGCTGGGTGGGGTTTGGGGAACCCCTGTGGAACTCAGACCACTCTCTAGAAACAGCTTTGGGCCAAGCGCATGGGACTACAAACTAAACCTGAGCACTTCTGTCCGGAAACCATTAAATACTGAATCGGGGTGACACGTGTAACACAAGTCACAGAGAAGCACAAGAACAAATTTATAACTAAGAAATAAATAATAAAATTGAGGAAGTTTTCTCCCCCTAAAGCCCTGAACATAAGGCACGTTCTTTATCCCAAATTAGGATGTTGAAAATATGCAGCCGGTCCACTTGCCTTTTATAGACCTGTCATTACAGAACACTTTCCAGGACAGGCAAGTGTTCATAATGTGCAGGTGTCTCACCTGCATACCCCACACTTAGGTGTATGATTCACTGCTGCCTGATGGTGAATAGAGTAATAGGCCCTGCCAGGGTGTGCATTAACATGCCATCAGTTCACCTGTCGCCGAATTGCCGCTGAAGCCGTGGGGCCAGCGGACCTCCCGCAGGCGCACCACCGAAAGCCACCTGCCTGCCACCCTCACAGCGACCAGCAGGCCGTCCCCGTGGCTTGCAGCCCCAGGCACGCGCTTGGAGTGCTGGTGTCTGGAGCCGCCCCTGCTAATCACCATGTCCTGTGCTTTCAGTAAAGTGGCCCTTCGGCGCTCCAGCGGGCTGGACGAGACGGGTGAAATTCTCTGGTACTTGGCCCTCTGCCTGCTCCTAACTTGGCTGATGGTCGGAGCTGCATTATTTAAAGGGATACAATCTTCAGGAAAGGTAAGTCGGGAGGAACCCGTGCTAGGTTTCTGGGACTAATCCTGCTGAGAGATGATCCCAACTTCAGTGGCAGCTCAGCACCTGGTGGGGTCAGGCCCTGATTCACTAGCCCATGACACAGGCAGTATCTGACTTGGCTGCTGCTGTTTGCTCATATTTTCCATGACACGGATAAAGCACGTGGGGCCTGATTCTGCCACCCTGACCCGAGCTCAATGGTCCCTTATTCCACCAGGAATGATGCTGTTGGGGCTTTTGATGATCACGTGAGAGACGTCGGCTGAGTTCCTGTTATAGCCTGGTCTCTTGTGGAGCAACACACACTGCACGCGTGTGCGCATACACACACACTGCACACACACACACACAGACACACAGACACACACTGCACACACACACTGCACACACACACTTCATGCGCACACACACTGCACGTGTGCACACACGCATGCACGCGAGCACACTGTACGCATGCGCATACACACACACTGCACACACACACACACACTCTGCATACACGTGCATACACACACACTGCACGTGCGCACACACACTTCACGCGTGCACACGCACACTCACACACGCACACACACTGCATGCATGCAGGGCTGCCCAGAGAATTCAGGGGGCCTGGGGCAAAGAAATTTTGGGGGCCCCTTCTATAAAAAAATTGCAATATTATATTCTCCTGAGGGCCCTTGCGGGGCCCACGGCAAATTGCCCCACTTGCTCCCCCCCACGGGCGCCCCTGGGAAAAATAAACCTTCCGCATTTCGGCACAAACCCAGTTTTGAGAAAACTTCTTTACAAGGTGTCACTGGTTCTCAGCATCAGCTAGTGCTAAAAGGCACTAAAGCTCATTAAAAGGGTTGGACAAATATTTTCCATCAAAATTTTTTCTGGATCGAAAACTAGGGGTTTTTAAAAAGCAGAAAGAAATCACGGACAATGTCTGCTTTCCTTCAAAATTTGTTGTTTTTTTAATTGAAAAGCTGAAATTAGTCTGCCAAAACCTGAACATGGTTTGAGGTTTCAGAAGTGTGTGGCCAAATATTTGCTGCTTGCTGTATTTGATTGTTTAAAGAAACAATAAAAAAATTCTGCTTAAAAAAAAATCCAAAACTTTTGAACCGCCTCAGCTTGTAACCAAACACCTGAGCCCATCCAGCCAGAGATTTTTCCAGGTTTCTGATACTCTGCTGGCTTCCTTGACTCATATCTGTCTCCATAACATTGGGTTCATTTAGCTTAGAACATAAGAACAGCCAGACTGGGTCAAACCAAAGGCCATCCTGCCCAGTATCCTGTCTACTGACAATGGCCAATGCCAAGTGCCCCAGAGGGAGTGAACCTAACAGGCAATGATCAAGTGATCTCTCTCCTGCCATCCATTTCCACTCTCTGAGAAACAGAGGCCAGGGACACCATTCCTTACCCATCCTGGCTAATAGCCATTTATGGACTTAATCTCCATGCATTTACCTGTTTTCTAGAGACTGGCTCTATGTGGTCCCTCACAAACTGGAGACGGTTACTGTGGGTTTGTCTTTAGTATAGACTCTGTACATACTCCACGAACTGAACATTTGAGCTTGTTCCAGAATCTGGGATAAGCCTATGTTGTCTAAACTGAAATGCTCAAAATAGCACATGCATGTGAATGGACACAGGGTGCTAAAATTAAATTAACCCAGGAGTTCTCAAACTGGAGGTCAGGACCCCTCAGGGGGTCACGAGGTTATTACTGGGGGTTGTGAGCTGTCAGCCTCCACCTCAAACCCCACTTTGCCTCCAGCATTTATAATAGTGTTAAATATATAAAAAAGTGTTTTCAATTTATAAGGGGGGGGCGGGGAGTTGCTGTCAGAGGTTTGCTATGTGAAAGGGTCACCAGGACAAAAGTTTGAGAACCACTGAATTAACCCCTCTGGAGCCTCAAGGAATGCAGGGGAGTGGGGTCTCCCTTGGTAGTGTTGGGAAGGATATTGCTCTTCTCATGTGATCCCTCCCCCAGTGGCTAATTTTAAATGAAGCTCCCCTCCCCTGACATGAATCTCCCTATGGCACTGAAATTAAATACAGACTATAATTTGGCATTTGAGAAGTGACAGGGACAGTGGCCCTAATGGAGAAGCTAACAGCTTGGCTCTTCTGCAAGCCTCAAACTGCTGAATGAGCTTTAGGGTGGGGAAGGCTCTGCCTCCCCAAACAGCCTGGCCCTACCCCTTATCCAACCCCCACCCACTTCCTGCCCCCGACTGCCCCCCTCAGAATCCCTGACCCATCCTGCTCCTTGTCCCCTCACCGTCCACCAGAAACCCCCCACCACCCCTGCTCCCTGTCTGCCCCAACACCTATCACCCCCTCGCTGAGTCCTGACAGACCCCCTGGAACGCCCACAATCCAACCCCCCCATTCCCTACCCCCTTACCGCCCCCCAACCTCTGCCCCCTCCCAGTGCCCTGACTGTCCCCAGGACTCCCCGCCCCTTAGCCAACCCCCCCGGCCCCTTACCCCCGGCTCCCTCCTCACCCGGAGCCTCAGTGCCTCACTGAACAGCCGCAGCGTGTCTCCGGCTGGGCCTGAGCCCCGCCCCGCTCAGAGCCGCGTGGTGAGGGGGTGAGGCTGTGAGCTCCACGCCGAGCGGAGGGAGCTGAGCTCAGCCCGGAGCTCCCAGCCCCGCCCCCTCACCACGCGGCTCTGAGTGGGGCGGGGCTCAGGCCCAGCCGGAGACGCACTGCGGCGCTGTCTGAGGACAGCACTTGATGCACTGAGGCTCCAGGAGAGGGGCGGAGGCAGGAGCCTCAGCTGTTCTCCTGGGGGCCCCTGCGGAGCCTGGGGCAAATTGCCCCACTCGCCCCCCCCAGGCGGCCCTGCATGCATACACACACACACACACACACACACACACACACACACACACACAATATGCACATGCCTGTGATACCTACAGATTACCTATGTTTAGCCTGAAAGCATGGGCCCGATCCTGCGGACAGATAAGCACACGCCGCTTCCTGCTGCATTGTACAGTCCTGTCTCTGCCAACGGGAGCCCTCCAGGCTGTAGTCAGGGACTAGGCGGGAGGACTTTTTATCAGACTCGGGCCCATTGAAGTCACGTGACAGCCTCCGGGCTCTGAGTTCACGAGTCAGTCCAGGACCTGCAGCTCAGCTGGACAGAGAGACGTCACGGCACAGCAGTGCTCCAGCCACAGGGGCAACGCAACGTCTGCTGGGTCAGCCTCGCTGGTCCTCAGGGGATGTCTAGACTGTAGTTGAGGAGTGACTGCAGCGCCTGAGACGCTGGCTTTGATCTCGCTGGCTCCCGTGACAATAGCAGAGAAGCCGCAGCAGCCTGGGCTGTCCAAGCCCACCCCCGACCGTGGGAGCGTACGCAAGGCTAGCCCGGCCTGCCACGGTGTCTCTGCCGGTGTTATTGGAGCAGGCTGGCTGAAAGCTGGCTTGGGGCGTGCTGCAGCCTCACCTCTGAGCATTCATTCATAACCCCAAGTCCTCCCATCCAGCCTGAAAATCCCCCTCTCCCCAGACCATGAGAGCCGGAGGAGCCGCTGGGGCTAAAGAGGCTCCTCTCCCGCTTTCAGCCAGGGGGCCACTGTTACTCATTTTCCTACGAGAGGCCCGGCCCCCTTGCCTGGTTTCTTGACTCCCTGTTCTTCTCTCCTTCTTTCTTTGCTCCCATAGGTTTCTCCTTCTCCCTGGCTCCTCCACTTCCTTGCCCAGTCTTTTCCAGCCCAGAGATGAATCCAGTGAGTGGTTTGTTTGGATCCAGAGGTTTGGTTCAGGCCCTTTCTGGTCATTTTTATGTAGCGTTTCCCCCCAAGCCTAAGGCTTCTCCCTCCATTTCTCTTGGCAGGTTGTTTATTTCACAGCTCTCTTTCCATATGTTGTCCTCATTATCCTGCTTGTGCGAGGTGCCACCCTGGAAGGTGCTCGGAATGGCATTGAGTATTACATTGGAACACAGTCCAATTTCACAAAGCTGATGGAGGCAGAGGTGAGATTCAGGGGTGGTTCTGAAAGCATAACATATTTGCTTGCTTAGATCAGCTGGTAATTACACGATCTCAAAGTTTATAAAGGCTGGCACGTGGCTCGGTTTCCAGAATACAATAGCTTCCTTCTTAACCAGACAGACTCCTCTTAACCACAATTACAGCTAAACCCTCTCTCCCCACCTAGAGCCCATTTATCCATAAAAAGGGCAAGTCTGACTGCCGCATCATTTGAACAAAGAGGGGTCTGGGTAGGGTTGCCTGCTATCACAGCTACATCTGGGGTTTCGGTGTTACCATCCTCCGTTTTTCCGGAGTGTGTAACTTTACTTGCTAGCCATGGACGTATCCTATGGCCCGGTGATAAAGTTCTCGCCATGAAAGTGAGTTTTAGGGCTGCCTGCTTTGGTTGGCATGAATTTCAAGGCATTTTATCTGCAGGTTTCATGAGTGTTTGAGCTTCCGTTTTCGACTGGTCACCCAAAACTGTGCCTTGCCTTGGAAGTTAGATCAGGGCAGAATAGGGGGTGGAGAGCAAGGGTGGAGACTGGCTCCTAGCATGGATCTTCTCTGAGGTTCTCTCCAACACCAACTCCTATTTGAAGACCCAAGCTCAGGTGTGGTTCTTCCTAGCATGCTCTAATAAAGGCTGGCCAGGGGCTGGGGACAGCACTTAGAGCCTGGCACACTCAGCTGTCCATCCAGATCTCACCTCTGTCACAGCGATGGCTGCTGCCATATTATTGCTGGTTGGTGTCCGGTATCGTTTGGTTCTCAGTGGATGGGTGTCTGGTGCACATCACCTGAAATGCTGGTGTAACTCGGGAGTGCCTCCCCTGTCACAGAGGCAGTTCTTCCAGGTCCCCGTCTGAGGAGCACGGGTGGGACCATGTGTGTGGCAGCTTCCACCATTGCCAGCCTGCGCTGTCTGTTTTATTTCTATATTGGTGTTTCTATGACGTTCATATCTCAGCGCCTCCCGGACACATCAGTGAATTACATGTCTCCTTGCTCCTGTGCAGTAGGAAAGTACTTTCCCCACCGGTGTGACCTACTGGGAAACTGAGGTGCAGAACATTTAGATGACTTTGCCCAAGGTCACGCAGACTGTCAGTGACCAAAGTAGGAATAGAATCAAGATCTCCTGGGTTCTGGTTCAGTGCCTTAAGCACAAGACCAGCCTTCACGCCCTCTGGATAGGAAACGTCATTCCCCGGGTTCATTGATACGTGACACTTCTCACTAAAATTCCATAACATTATTTTTTTTAAAAATGCAGCACCCCTTACAGAACACACCTAGTGGGTTAGAACAAGTATTTTGGGGTAAATAATATAATAACCTACCTCAAATTATTTCTGTTTTAGGTTTGGAAAGATGCAGCTACTCAGATATTCTTCTCCCTGTCGGTGGCCTGGGGGAGCCTGGTCGCTCTCTCCTCTTACAATAAGTTCCATAACAACTGCTATTCCGATGCCATTGTCGTTTGTTTAGTAAACTGCCTCACCAGCGTATTTGCGGGATTTGCGATCTTCTCCGTTTTGGGACATATGGCTTTCCTGGCAGACAGACCCGTCTCTGAAGTTGTAGACTCAGGTTTGTTTGATAGTCTCACTATTCATCACAAAGTCTTCTTGTCTGACACACTCTTGAGTTGTTTTCTAAACCGATTTAATCTCCGCTGCTCTGACCGTAGTTTATTGGTGCCAAGCACTTCCAGCGTATAGAGGCTTGAAAGAAGGAGGATGTTCTGTCCTGGTTTTCCATCACTAGTTGACTTCATGCTGTCCACCATAAGTCAATGGAACTTCTGCTCCTAAGTCACTAAGGAGCTATTGAAAATCCCACTCTATGAATCAAGTGTATCTCAGCTGCTGGGCAGGAGCAGTGATAGATTGATGCATACGGTAATAGAAGAGGACATTTAAAAAAATGAAAATACAGGCTTGATATTGATTCTATTTGTCCTATTGCATCAAACATGTTAGTAAATCTTCCAACTTATAGGTGAAATTCACCCCATACACAAGGCCTGTGCACCGTTTAAGTCCCACTGAAACACTAACAATAGGGCTTAAGTGGTTCTAAAGTAGCACATAAACTTTTGGGATTACCAGACCTTCTCACCAGGGGGAGTTTCACCTCTCATCTATTTACGAACCCCTCAACCTTCCTGTTTTGCTATTGGGATACTTTCTCATTCAGGATCTGCCTGTAATATTAGCCTATTCAAAGCTGAATGAAAGTAATGAAATATGGTAAGTATTTTTCCACAATCCTATTCAGCCACAGCTAATAAACCTGAGCTTTGATGAAATTTGGTTCAACAATTTCAGGCTACATCCTGCTTTGGTTATAGTCAGTAGCAAAACTTCCATTGACTTTAATGGTGTTGGATTTAGTCTTTAAATTGCCCAACCAACACCTGACTTTGTACGCCAAGTTCTGATATAATTTCCCATTATTTAAGTTTAAGAGAAATGAGTCAATTTTGCACTGACTGGGTCAGGATGATCACATATCTTCTCCTCCTCTATTTCAGGGTTTGATTTGGCATTTGTTGCCTATCCATCAGGTCTCTCCAAATTACCAGTTGCCCCTCTTTGGTCCTTTTTATTTTTCTTCATGTTTTTACTGTTGGGGCTTGACTCTCAGTTTGCTTCCATAGGTGAGTAAGACATGACATTAGAGCTGGGTCAAATTTGTCAGCTGATTTTCTCCCCGACCCCCGCAGACTTGGAATAATCAAAACATTTCAAGTATTTGTGTCAATTTCATTGAATTGTTTCAGTGACACCCCCCCCACACAAACCCTTCCAAAAATTAAATTTTCATTTTGACATTTTCCAGATGAAATGTTTTAATTATTCAGCTTCCAATGACATGTTGTTTAGAATTTTCCTGCAATTTTATTTTGAAGAAATTTTTAAAACGCTTGAAAATTTCAGGTTGAACAAAATGTTTTGTTCAGTGCGAAATGATTTTTTTTTCAACTTTTCAGTTTGCTGAACATGTTAAAAATTTTTCATTTCAAGTGGATTGAAGTTGACAATTATTTATTTATTTATTTATTTACTTACTTATTTTCAGAACAGCCAGTGAACAAAAAAATCAGTTATTCACACCGTTCTGCTTAAAATAACAAAATGCTTCTTGGTTAGTGTTAGCTGCATTTCTTCATTTTGCTGCCTATGTGCAACAAGAAAAATTCTCTCTTCCCCTGCAGAAACAGCGACGACCACCATACAAGATATGTACCCCAAGATGATGAAGAAGATGAGGGTTCCTGTAACCCTGGGATTATGCATGCTGCTGTTTTTTCTTGGTCTCATCTGTGTCACTCAGGCATAACATTAACTCTCTGTTGGCAATGGGTTTAATTATAGTTCAGTTGGTGGGGGAATTTGTACAAGACAATACAATCATTTCCCTGTGTGACCAGCAAGTCCTGTGTTTCTGTATTCTGAGAGAGGTGATCTCCATGCCCCCAATTCTGCAAACACCTATGGACATGCTTAATTTATGCATACAAGAACTCCTACTGGCAGTATTTGCAGAATCCAGTCCTCTGAAATCAGGGCCGCCCAGAGGGGGGGGGCAAAGGGGGCAATTTGCCCCGGGCCCCAGGCTCCGCAGGGGCCCCCAAGAGAAGAGCGGAGGCTCCCGCCTCCGCCCCTCTCCTGGAGCCTCGGCACATCGAGTGCCGAGTCTCCTGCCGAGCCCCTGAGCCCCGCCCCGATCCGAGCCGCGTGGGGAGGGGGCGGGGCAGCTGCCTCCGCTCGGCGTGGAGCTCACAGCCCCGCCCCCTCACCACGCGGCTCTGAGCGGGACGAAGCTCAGGCCCCTCCGGAGACGCGCTCCGGTAAGGGGAGGGGGGAAGCGGGAGCCGCCGGGGCCAGGGCCGGGCCGGGCCGGGGTTGGGAAGCGGGACCCGCCGGGGCCGGGGCTGGGCCGGGGGAAGGGAAGCGGGACCCGCCGGGGCCGGGCCGGGCCGGGGGGGGGGAAGGGAAGCGAGACCGCCGGGGCCGGGCCGGGGGCGGGGGGGGGGGAAGGGAAGCGAGACCCGCCGGGGCCGGGCCGGGCCAGGCCGGGCCGGGGGGGGGGGGGTGGGAACCGGGACGGGACGGGGCGCAGAGGGGAAAAGGGGGACCCGCCGCTGCCGAAGCGCAGCCCGGTCTTCGGCGGTGGGGGGCCCCTTCTGTTCCGGGACCCGCCGCCTAAGTGCCCCGAAGACCCGCGGCGGGGGGGGTCCCCGCCGCGGGTCTTCGGGGCACTTTGGCGGCGGGTCCCGGAACGGAAGGGGCCCCCCGCCGCCGAAGACCCCGGGCCCCCGGAATCCTCTGGGCGGCCCTGTCTGAAATTACTATAATCTTTTAAATAGAGCCTTTGTCAGCTTATAATTGGTGAGCAGTTCTTTTAGTGTCTGTGAGCCGTTGATTTAATTTTTTTCTTCAATTCAGGAGATTAATTTGTGTAATCTTTGGGTGTAACCCACACAAGGAACTTCTGGGTCTTTGTCCCCCTCTAGTGGCTGGTGCATAACAGAGGATAAAAGTCAACTTCAGCAGCCCACTGCTAGTGTTACTCCTTTAGCTCAATCCACAAAAGCTGATGTTATAGAACCCAGGATCCCAGTTTCAAATCCTGCTGTCCTGTTATGTGTGTTTTTATATGTGCTTTGTTATTAAGCTACCTTTTTATTGTTTGTTTTTCAGGCAGGAATTTACTGGGTGAACCTATTGGATCATTTCTGTGCTGGATGGGGGATCCTTTCTGCAGCGGTCCTGGAAATAATAGGCATTAGCTGGATTTATGGTAAATCACTGACACTGGAAAATCAAGCTGTGGCAATGCAAATAATCCCAGTCATATCACAGACATAAAACCAAAACATTATACAGGAAAATTTGCATAGTATCTCAATAGTTAAAAATATCTCTTGTTCCAGATCATTAGAACATCAGAACGGCCAGACTAGGTCAGACCAATGGTCCATCTAGCCCAGTACCCTGTCTTCTGACAGTGGCTAATGCCAGATGCTTCAAAGGGAATGAACAGAGCAGGGCAATCATTGAGTGATCCACACCCTGTTGTCCACTCCCAGCTCCTGGCAGTCAGAGGCTAGGGACACTCAGAGCGTGGGGTTTCATCCCTGCCCATCCTGGCTAATAGCCATTTCTGGACCGATCCTCCAGGAACTTATAATGATAAGGAGCAACGCATCCATGCTTTGTAGTGCTCCCCACACTTGCTTTCTGTGCATATAAAACCCATGTTCTAGACCCGATCCCACAGTGCACTCTTTGGCCATCTTTCCATAGGAGGAAACCGATTTATCCAAGACATTGAAATGATGATTGGCAAGAAGAGCTGGTGGTTCTGGCTGTGGTGGAGAGCATGCTGGTTCTTCGTTACGCCTCTTCTCTTGTGTGTAAGTACCATGGTCGAACTACCTTCAATTTTTGGCCAAGAACATATTCATTCCACCTTGAACAGTTTCCCTGTAGAGATTTGGGGCTGCCCCTCTGAGCCTGCTTTAAAGCCAGCGTAAGAGGCCAGCTGAGGATTCTCCACGTGTGTGGTAACTCAGACGCCATCCCTGCATCCAAGCATCCCTCCCTGGGCACAGGACACATGGCTGCTGCCCTTGTGCTCTGGCAGTGCCTGGCCAGTGCCTAGCAACTCAAGGGGTAAGGAATGCACAGAGGGTTACCGGCATTGCTAGGAGCCAAAAGGCCATTCCTGGAGATCAGGCTAATGGCAACTAAGTCATTCCTTAGGGTATGTCTACACTACAAGACTATTTCGATTCAACTTAAGTCGAATTTGTGGAATCGACCTTACGAAGTCGAATTTGTGTATCCACACTAAGGACACTAATTCGACTTTGTGAGTCCACACTAATGGGGCCAGCGTCGACATTGGAAGCGGTGCACTGTGGGAAGCTATCCCACAGTTCCCGCAGTCCCCACTGCCCATTGGAATGCTGGGTAGACCCCACAATGCCTGCTGGGGGAAAAATTGTGTCGAGGGTGGTTTTGGGTAACTGTCATCATTGAACCGTCAATCCCGCCCTCCCTCCCCGAAAGCGCCTGCGGGCAATCTGTTCGTGCACTTTTCTGGTCAGTGACAGCGCGGACGCCACAGCACTGCGAGCATGGAGCTCGCTGCAGTTATGGCTTTTGTCAACTCCTCGCACCTTATCGTCCACCTCTTCCACAGTCAGCTGCTGAGAAATCGGGCTACTTTTCAATGGTGCTGTGAGCACTGGTGGACCATGGGGGACGTTTTACCAACATCAACGTCGGGTGGCCGGGCAAGGTTCATGACACGTGTGTTTTCAGGAATTCTGGTCTGTTTAGACACCTGCAGGAAGGTAGTTTCTTCCCGGACCACAAAATAACGGTTGGGGATGTGCAGATGCCTATAGTGATCCTCGGGGACCCAGCCTACCCGCTAATGCCCTGGCTTATGAAGCCCTATACAGGCGCCTTGGACACTGACAAGGAAATCTTCAACTACCAGCTGAGCAAGTGCAGAATGGTGGTGGAGTGTGCTTTCGGACGTCTCAAGGGGAGATGGCGAAGCTTACTGACTGGCTCGGATCTCAGCGAAACCAATATCCCCATTGTTATTGCAGCTTGCTGTGTGCTCCACAATGTCTGTGAGAGCAAGGGGGAGACCTTTATGGCGGGATGGGAGGTTGAGGCAAATCACCTGGCTGCTGATTACGCTCAGCCTGACACCCATGCGATTAGAAGAGCCCAGCGGGAAGCGCTGTGCATCCGGGAGGCTTTGAAACCTAGGTTCCTCAGCGAGCAGCGTGACCTGTGACTGTTCAGTTTCTTTACAGAGAAGCTGAACCTGCCCCTATTTCTTTACCCAGTTACTGTTGACTATCCTCTGCAGTTACATACCCCATTCACCCCGTTTCCCCCACTTCCAACACACGTTGGAAAAATAAAATACATGTCCCATTGTTACTTAACAAAGGTTTCTTTATTAATGACTTTGCGTTAAAGGGTTGAAACTGGGACGCAGACTGTGCTGGTGTGCGGTGATGTAAAGACCGCCTCTAAACTCGAGGAATGACAGGTTCCTGCTCCTAGAGCAGTTCGCAGTGCCGGACTGGTTGTTTCAACGGAGCCTGCCATCCCTCCTTTTTGGGACTCTGTGTGCGGGGGCTATGTGACCTTGCGGCGGGGGAGGACGGTTACAGATTCCCCTGCTGCGTGGCTCTGTGGTCCAGGACAAAGACCGCTGCATAAGATCTGTAACCGCCCTCCCCTGCTACAAAGTCACATACCCCCCAACCCACACAGAACCTGGAAACCACCTCCCATACCGACCAGGGTGCCTACTGACTGCACTGTGTGTGTGACCTGCTGCTGATCCTGCCCCCGTCTCTGTACCCTGGTAAAGGTGACTGCCCTATGCAATTACCAACCCCCTTCCCCACCCCCCCTTCAAACATAGTCTTCTGTAAAAAAACATGAGGGAAACAGTAATTAGCAGCAAAATATTTTTAATAATTAACTAGACAGTTAGGGGATGAAACTGGGATTGGGGCTTGGGTGAGTCAGGAAGGGAAGGACTTCTCAAAATTGAGGGTATGAGAGCTTTTGGGTACTTGAGCACTCTGCTGGGGTGCAGTGACAGTTTTCACGGCCCCTGGCGCCCCTGCTTCTGGATATTTTGGGTGAGGGGGTTATGTGACTTTGTGGCGGGGGAAGGCGGTTGTAGATACACTGCAGGGGGGCTCTGTCCTCCTGGCTGCGGTCCTGCAGAACATCCACAAGGCGCCGGAGCATGTCCGTTTGCTCCCTCATTAGTCCAAGCAGCGTTTGAGTCGCCTGCTTGTCTTCCTCACGCCACCTCTCCTCCCGTTCGCAGTGTGAGCGCTGGTACTGCTGGGCCGCCTCGGCTCGGGAGCAGCCCATAAGTTCAGCGAACATCTCGTCCCGTGTCTTTTTCTTTCGCCGCCTAATTTTTGCCAGCCTCTGTGAGGGGGATGCTGGGGCAGGTCTGGAGACAGTCGCAGCTGTGCGATGGGAAAAAGGGAGTGAATTCCTTGCAAAGATACATTTTTGCGAACAATTAACACAGTCTAGTCACTCTCTGTGAACAAGACCATGCACAGCACCTATCTCATGAGCACTGACTCAGGACAAGTTCTAATTTTCGGCTTTCGCTTTCATTGCCTGGGGTCTTGCACTGGAGATCAGACAAGCGGGGCAGGACAGCAGAATCCGTGCAGCAGGCAGGCATGGTAAGCCATAGACTTTAGGCTGCTTAAAACTGAATGTATGGCACTGTCCTCTTGCTGCAGGCAATCCGGAAAGCATAAACTCTGCCCCTGTTCCACCTCCTCGCGGCTGTTCCCTGGGAAAGATCCCTGTATGCTGCCCCTCTGCAGCCTCCACCACGTGGCTCTAAACGGAGGCTTATTGTCATGCAAAGGAACAGTGAAGCATTCCCAATACTAGCAGTACACAAATTACTCTAATTAAATGCAGGAGTCTCCGAGCGAGATCACCCTGAGGAGGATCACAGAGCGAGATAGAGAGCGCATGCTGCGTGAAAGCCAGCACAAACCAGGGGCCTATGCTGCCATGCTCGTGGAGACAATGCTCCCTGAACACCTCATGAAAGCCTGGCGCGGAAAAGTGTGCTACCACGGAGCACCCAATAAGGCAGCTCTCCCCAGGAACCTCCTGCGGAGGCTTTTCGATTACCTCCAGGAGAGCTTCGTGGAGATCTCCCAGGAGGATTTCTGTTCTATCCCCATATATATAGGCCTCCTTTTCACATAGTTCAGATTCCTGTTACATTAATAATAAAAGTTTACATGTTTAAAGCACTTACCGACTGATCCTTCCCCTGATTCAGGGTCCGGGTTAACGGCCGGGGAGGATTGGTAGGGGATCTCCGTGAGGGTGATGAAGAGATCCTGGCTGTCAGGGAAACCAGCGTTGTAAGCGCTGTCGCCTGTCTCGTCCTCCACAAACCCTTCCTCATCTTCCCTGTCCGCGAACATCGCCGAAGAACTGGCCGTCGACACTATCCCATCGTCAGAGTCCACGGTCACTGGTGGGGCAGTTGTGGCAGACCCACCGAGAATGGCATGCAGTGCCTCGTAGAAGCGGCATGTCTGGGGCTGGGCTCCGGAGCGTCCGTTTGCCGCTTTGGTCTTCTGGTAGCCTTGTCTCAGGTCCTTGATTTTCACATGGCACTGCGTTGCATCCCGGCTGTATCCTCTGTCTCTCATGGCTTTGGAGACCTTATCGTAGGTCTTTGCATTACGTTTTTTGGAGTGCAGCTCCGAAAGCACAGACTCCTCGCCCCACACACTGATCAGATCCAAGACTTCCCGGTCAGTCTATGCTGGGTCCCTCTTTCTATTCAGAGATTGCATGGTCTCCTCTGCTGGAGAGCTCTGCATCATTGCCAGTGCTGCTGAGCTCACCCCGATGTCCAACCAGGAAATGAGATTCAAACTGGCCAGACAGGAAAAGGAATTCAAATTTTCCCGGGGCTTTTCCTGTGTGGCTGGTCAGAATATCCAAGCTCGGACTGCTGTCCAGAGCGTCAACAGAGTGGTGCACTGTGGGATAGCTCCCGGAGCTACTAAGGTCGATTTCCGTCCACACCTAGCCTAATTCGACATAGCCATGTCGAATTTGGCGCTACTCCACTCGTCAGGGAGGAGTACTGAATTCGAACTAAAGAGCCCTCTAGGTCAAACTAATTAGCTTCCTGGTGTGGACGGGTGCACGGTTAAGTCGAATTAACGCTGCTAAATTCGACATAAACTCCTAGTGTAGACCAGGCCTTAAAGTGGGAGCAACAAGGTCTACATATCTCCAACACTGCCCAGCAGGAGCTGAGTGGGGTTTGCTGCAGCCCTAGGGCTGGTGTATGGCCTTAGCAGAAGGGGAAATGTTTCAGGATCTGTGTGGACCTGAATGTGGGGCGGGGCAGGGAGCTCTCTGGCATGAGTTCCCGTCCCTGGAGAAGCTGATGATTTCTGGCCGGGGGCAGGTTCTGGCCCCCAGCTCCGCCACTGGTGTATGGGGCTGACGTTTCCAGGGATGGTGCCCAGCCGCTTCCCCCTTTTTGTCACATCCCCTGGCTCATCCCGGTTTGGGATATTGGAATTTCTTGTGGGATGGAAATTCCATATTTCAGACCAGCTCCAGTGCCCTGCAGAATAGCTCTGACTTTTCCAAACGTGCTCCCAGTCAGTTCTGAATCTACCATCCATCTCATCTTCCTCAAACGAAGCCCCATGTATCAAAGGCCTTACATGGAAATACTCATTCATCACTCTGGAATTTCTCCTCTCCGTTCCCACCCTTTCTCTTCCCCACATTCCTGATGGACTTGATTGGGCTACTAAATCCCTGACACAATTCTCCTGAGGCCAATGGCATTACACCTGGGACGAACCAGCCCTTTCACCACATTCCTTATTCTTCAGGTTCTCTCCGATCATTGCTACTTTGTGCTCTCATGTGCTTCTCATCTTTCATATGTGCAAAACAAAAACAAAACCACACCTGCAACTGTTGCAGATCTCTTTCTAGCAACAACATTATCTCTAATCTCTCTAGGATACCCACGAGGAAATGCTCAGTGTAAATATCTTACCTGGGCAGGAATGTTCTCCAGAACTTAACTCAGCATTCTTTGTCCCAATCCTGTAAACATTCGACTAGTGCACAGAGGTACAGTGAGCTGGCCTTCCACATCCTCAGAGCATGCCTGTGCATGGACCGAATGTGTGAGAAATGTGCCTCCCGAGTTATGTGGATTTCCGAGCAACACGGGTGTTTAAATATAAAAAAATACAGGAAGTGTGTGCATGCAGGTCAATAGATACTTATCGGTCAGTAGGGGGTGATGCATGATCATTCTTATTGCCTACCCACATTTGGAAACAAAGCCCTGAACTGCAAGCCAGAGACTGCATACAGAAAGCACCTAGATCTCTGTCAAAGCAGCAGAGATAAATATCTTGGAGATAAATTGGTAAATTGTGTGTTCTGTAATCAGTACCAATTGCTCTGAGCTTTAGTCAAGTTTTCTCCCTCTTTTTTCCAACAGGTGATTTTATGCTGGTCTTTGGTCACATTTTCGCCTCCCAAGTACGGCTCAGTCGAATACCCTGCGTGGGGATCGGCCGTGGGCTGGTGCATGATTGTCTTCTGCATCATCTGGATTCCCATTGTTGCGATTGTAAAAATAGTGAAAGCGCAAGGAAACCTGTGGCAGGTAACGGTCTAAGAGAACAGCTGGAAGGGGGCCACGGGGTCAGCTGCCCTGACGGAAGTTAATGGGGACACTCACCATGTCCTCACTGGGGGCAGGATCCGACTCTGACTTTGTACGTTAATCAGACAAACTTGTTGGATCAAAACAAAGCCCTGGCATTGCCAGAGGTGAATTTGGCCCGACTGGTTGTCATAGGAAGGTAATGAGCAATTCCCTTGGCATTTCATAGTCATTTGGCAGTGGGCAGTGTTTCCCTGTGGTACGGACGTGCAGTCTGGCCTGATCTTCATGGTCTCATTTACTGCTTCCGTTGTCATCCCAGAGCTGAACTATGCAATTTCAAACCCACAGTCGGGCATCTTCACTCGGGCCACATCCCACTGTAGTTAATGAGGGTTTGGACTGAGGAAGAGACAAAGTGGGTGATGGTGAGAGAGACAAGCTTTCAGGATACACGGAGCTCTTCAGGCCTGGGAAAGGTAGTGAGAGTGTCACAGCTAAATACACAGTCCAGCCGATAATTTAGCATAAGTAATTAGCACATATTCTGAGGGACCATTCAAGGTGAAATGGCCCATTAATACCCCTGCTGTCATAGGACAAAAAGGAGAGGGGAGTAGTGGGTATAGATTGTTGTAATAAGCCATAAATCCAGTGTCTTTATTAAGACCATGTTTTTTAGTATCTAGCAAAGTGATTAATTTAAGCTCCCAGGCTCGTCTTTTGAAGGTGTTGGTGCAGATTTCCCTGGAGGACGAGGAGTGAGAGGTCAGATGTGGAGTGATCACTTTGGGAAAAGTGTTCACCCACAGGTGACAGGGTGTTTTTGCCTTTTATCATTTTCCTGTGAGAGCTCATTTGAGAGTGTAGTGATTGTTGGGCTTCACACACAGAGGTGTAATTGGGCATTAAATGCACTGGATGAGGTACACCGCACATTGCAATAGGCTTGTGTAGGACCATGGATCTTGAAAGGTGCGTTGTGGGGTGATGACCATCATACCAGTGGAGATGTGTCTGCAGGTTTTGCATCAATTGTTCTGGCAGGGTCTGGTGCCGCTTTGAGTTGGTGTGTCCTAGTCTGTGGGGAGCTTGCTTGTGATGATGAGCTTGGAGAGGCTGGGGGTTGTTTGAAGGCTGAAGAGGGGGTTCAGGAAATATTTCTTTCCAAATAGGGTCCCCATTGAGTGGGGGTGTAATTGTTTGTTGTTACCCCGTATGGGTTCCAGCGTGGGGTGGTGGGGACAAGTAGGGGTGTGTGGTTGGAGGGAGAGTCTTATTTCTGTATTGAAGCAGGTTTTTTCAGGGGATTTTGGTGGCCTGTTCCATGATGTGATCTAGTTCTCACGTAGAAAGAACAAGGAGTACTTGTGGCACCTTAGAGACAACAAATTTATTTGGGCATAAGCTTTCCTGGGCTAAAACCCACTTCATCAGATGCATGGAGTGGAAAATAGAGTAAAAAGATATACATACAGAGAAAACACGAAAAGATGGGGGTTGCCATAACAACTCTAATGAGACAAATCAAGTAAGGTGGGCTATTATCAGCAGGAGAAAAAAAACTTTTGTAGTGAGAATCAGGATGGTCCATTTCAAACAGTTGACAACTTCCTACTATATTTTCCACTCCATGCATCTGATGAAGTGGGTTTTAGCCCACGAAAGCTTATGCCCAAATACATTTGTTAGTCTCTAAGGTGCCACAAGTACTCCTCGTTCTTTTTGCTGATAGAGACTAACACGGCTACCATTCTGAAACTTCTCCGGTAGAGTGTCCTTGTATGGTGAAGGCAGTTTTAAATGTTTTAAGGGGTATTTTCCAGACTTTCTCCTGGAAGAATATTCTGTGGTATCTGAGCACTTGGCTGTAGGTAACAGATCTCTTGGTGTGTTTGGGGTGGTTACTGGATCTGTGAAAGTAGGTGTGGTGACCGGTGGGTGTCTCGTATACCCTTCTCTGAAGGGTTCCATTGTCGAAGCTGATCACGGTGTCCTGGACGTGGATGCTAGCGTGGGAGTGCTCCAGAGAGAGTTCAATGGACGGCTCGTGGTTGTTGAAGTTGTGGTGGAAATCTATGAGGGAGTTTAAGTTGTCTGTGCAGAGGATGAAAATATCATTGATGTATCTCTTGTATATCGGATAGTGTCTGTATAATAGTCTGGTCTGGCTGGCTGTGTGCCCATGCCCAGGTGTATTTGCCAGCTCATAGACTCTAAGGCCAGAAGGGACCATCATGATCATCTTCCAAGCCACAGAACTTCACCCACCCACTCCTGTAATAGACCCCTAGCCTCTGGCTGAGTTACTGACGTCCTCAAATCATGGTTTAAAGATTTCAAGTGACAGAGAATCCACCATTTAAACTAGTTTAAACCTGCAGGAGACCTGTGCCCCATGCTGCAGAGGAAGGCAACCCCTCCCCCCCCGTCCCCAGGCTAAGTTCCCTGTAAGCTGTGCGGCCGTGCAGCAGCCTATCTAGCACTATGCAGGTGCTCAGGGAGCCCTCCTGGGAACCTGCCACACCCGGGGCAGGGGCATCCCTCCCCCGGCCCCCACCTAGCCCAGCCACCAACCTGTCGCAGCGCCCCCCCCTGCTGCGGCCCAGACCTGCAGCCAGGGTAGCCCTCCCCTGGCTTGGACCTGCTGGGGCTGGGGAAGGGGCACCTATCCTGCAGCCCAACCCCAGAACTGCCCCTGCGGGGAGAGGCGCCTTTCCCTCCCCACCCAGGTGCTGCTGCAGGGAGAGAGAGCTGGGGGGAGTCCTCGCTGTAGCCCTGGAGCACTCTCCTGCACCCCAAACCCCTCATCCCTGGCCCCACCCCAGAGCCTGCATCCCCAGCCAGAGCCCTCACCCCCTGCACCCAACCCCCTGCCCCAGCTCTGAGCCCCTCCCACACTCCAAACCCTCCTGGGGGTGGGGTTCTGTCCCTCGAGTGGCACCGAGACCACTTAGAGCGTGTTCAGTGAGTCTGCTCTGCAGCCGTAGCTAACAGGCAGCTGGCTTTTGGCTCATGCACTGAGGTCCCAGGTTCGATCCCGCCCGACGACCGGGGTCTGTCAGTGTTACACTAGCACAAGTCCATCAACCCAGGCACTTTTGCAGCATGAGCTTTAAATGCAACTGAACTTACTGGGCACTTGTGATTTGTAACCAAATATCTGGATCGCTTTGATTTTGAACCCGAGGTGGGGGGTTGAGGCGGTGGGGAGGTCGGTGTTTAGATTTCTCCTCACTGTTCAACAAAAAATGACTGAATAAAACATGGTGAAGAGAATAAAAACACGCAAAGACATCTCAGCAGCTGGAAATTAAATCCCCTTTGGCGACTGTGTTTTTTGCTTCCCAGCGTATTGTGAGCTGCTGCCGGCCGGCTGCTAACTGGGGTCCCTCTCTGGAATGTCATCGAGGAGAAAGGTACAGCCACATGGTAGATCCCCACAAGGAAAGAGACCAGGAGATCCCCACCGTGGATGGCTTCGTGCACAAGCTGGAATGAGACGCCTGCCCCGGGCTGCATTATTTTTAACACAAATGTATTTTCTTTTTGTTTAATGTTGGAAAATAGTGATCCAAACTATTGAAAGCTGCACTATTTATTGTTAGCTCTGCCTTACAGGGGGAGCAGGTCATGGAGTGGAGAGGAAAGCCCAAGCCCACGGGCTGGGAGGGCAGGAAAATACACTCCAGCCTCTCAGAGCGTAGGGACTGGGAGCAGTCCGTAGGGCCCCTGGCCTGCAGATGCTGCTATGGGGGGATGTGTTCTGGTGCTCTCCTGCACAGGGCTCGAGCCACGGGGCTCTGTGCTGGGCACGTACCAACAAGCCACGATCCTGACGCACCTCCCCGCGCGCTCTGCTTTCCGGAGCTGGTGCACAGCTCAGGCTGGCGGCACGCAGAGGGGCGGATGGGTTGCTGCTCTCTGCTCAGCAGCCCCGTGGAAGTAAATACTTGCTTCTGTCTGGGCCTTGCTCAGGCTTCTCAGGGCTTGGTGCTGAGCAAAATGTGCGTCTGTGTTGCCTGTGTCTCTCGATGTTGAGGGGTGACAAGCTGCCTGGCTGACGAGGCTAGAATGTGGCAAGGCAAGTTCCCACCGATTTATCATTGTTTCCATTGGAATTCCTCAGGGGTCACCTTTCGGTACAGTGTAAACACAGTCAGCAGCCACTTGTCTGGTCCTCTCAACCCAGCTTCCTTCGTGCTGGGGGGGGGGGGAAGTGGGGCAATTTGCCCCGGGCCCTGCAGAGGCCCCCCCGAGAATACAGTGTTCTATAGTATTGCAACCTTTTTTTATGGAAGAGGCCCCGAAATTGCTTTGCCCCAGGCCCCCTGAATCCTCTGGGCGGCCCTGGCTGAACTGCAGTAGAAACTCTCACCCTGCAGTTTGGGTCCGTCTGTTCTTCCTGCCCCATGCACGGCTTTACCCATCCTTCCCTTCTCTGCAGCCCACACTCACGGCAAAGCTCCCCCTGGGCAGGGGCGCCACACCAGGCCTGCCTACTACTGCAGCCTTCAAAATAGAGCCTGGGTGGGACTTCAGCGTTGCCCAGACCTTGTACTGGTGATCTGCAGCGGAGAGCAGAATTTCACCCTGAGTGCAGGGTATAATTGCCATTCAGCATTTGCAATGTCACCAGCCTCAACCACTCCAAAATCATGAGTGGAGACCCCCAAAATCATGGGATTGGCTTAAAAACCATGAGCGCTGGGTTCTTTTATTTGCCTTCTGGTGTTTGTGGCTTTAGGGTTCACAGTTTTCAGCTCTTCTTGGCATTGATGGGGCTAGAAACTTACTTTGCTTTTTAAATGAAAGCTGAGATTTGCACATAATCACATGACTCCAGGAGCTGTGTCTTTAAGAACAAACACCAAATTTCGTGAGATTTGGGAACACTGAATTTGTTCATTTCCTGCCAAATATGGAATGGGTGGTCTGGCTAAGGGGTGCTGACCGTGCAGACATTGTCTGGAAATCCCAGCCCCACACAGAAACCATATTAAATGAACAATTAAAACTTGTGCCTGTAGAATAGAGGATTTCTATTTTGCATTATTTAAAAAGCTGGGTGGGATTTTTTTTCTCTCGTGTTAATTGTGGGGTTTTTTTGAAACCACATGGCAGGGTTATCAAGTACCAGTTCCGCTCAGCGGTATCTTACTACTTCTGGGCATGGAGGGGGCCGGATAGCTGAGTGCTGGCTGTACTCTATACACAGACCTACATTTTATACTGGCATTTTTATGATAAATTAACTATCGTGTTACTGTTTTTAGCAAATAAAATGTAGAGTTTTTACAACTTTTGGAACCAGATGATCCAAGTGGCCTCTTTTGTCTCCCGCTGGGTAGAAAATCACCTGAAGAAAGAGCCAGCGGTTATTACCTGAGATTGTCAGAGCAGCTTTGTAATGCAGCAAGACTAGGGTGTCCTGAAGCAGGGATGAGGGAAGCCCCATCCTGGAGGTATTTTACTGTGGAAGCCAGGAACAGACATAACAGACCTGGTTGTGAGCTGCGATCCAGGCCCAGTGCAGAGGGCCAAGCTAGCCGCCTGGTTTCCCTAGCTGTCAATTCCTCCAGCATGGAGAAGTGTGCGGCTGGCACTGAGCCCATGTAGTCAGGTGCTGTGCCACCTGAGGGTCCCAGCTGCCCTGGGGCAAGGTGGAGGCTTGGCTGGAGTGCACTGTTTCTCCTGGGCTGGCAAACAGCCCCCTTGGAGGCTATTAGCTGGAATGTTAGAGCAGCCTCTAGGCTGCTCTAAATTACTTTGGGGCCAGGGTTGTCATGGCACCAACCCCAGTTGCTCCCCAGTGGGAGGCTGGGGAAAGAGAGAGGCTGGAAGACAGAATCTCCCTGGCTCCACCCTGCCTTGCGCCAAGCAGAAGAGATGGCAAGGTGTGAGGAGGGACAGTGATCTGTGCCTGGCAAAGCAGGGGAGAGGGGGGTGCAAGGGAAGGAGCAGAGAAAGAATCCAGAGGTTAAGCTATAAATAGAATTTCATACCCCAAATGGGGGGAAAGTGAATCCAACCCAAAACACGACCCAGCAGAGGGTAAATAGGGGCTTTGGAGAAATGGACAATACACCCCTCTCCATGTACCCCAAATGTGCCATACTGCTGGGCGCTCCACCAGCTGCAGCAGCCAGGGCATCTCTCCTCGCCCTCTCTGTGCAGGGCGTCCCTGGCTGGAACTCCCTGAGTCACTTTCATGATCCTATCCCAGCCTGGCCTCCCATGTGCGGCCCATGAACCAGACAGCAAGCAGCTTCCCTCCAGCCTGGGGAATCAGGCCAAGCCATATGGGCCAAACCCACTCGCAGGCAGGACTCTTGGGAAATGGCTTCCTAGACTACACAGCCCTGGTGGCTGGCCGAGCCCCTGGCGGCCACTCCTGGTGGGACACAATTCCTTAGGTGTCTTTAGGAGCCAAGATTCCCCCACCACAGCCCCTGGCCTAACAGCTGAGACAGATGCTGTCTCCTCACCCAGCGGGAGTCGGCTGAGCTGATCTCCAGCACAGCTCCTGGGGGAGGGCACAGGCCATTAAAGCCAGGCTCTGCTCTGCGCTCCGCTGACCTCAGCACCCTGCTCGCATCAGGGCTGGTCACACAGTGGGAATTCTCCCCTGCAAAGTACTCCAAACTGAAGGGAAATGGTCTGTTTTGTTCAAAATCCCCCCCCCCCTTCCCACTTTGGAAGAAATCATTGAAAACAAACAATTGCATCTTGATGCAAACTGAACTGAATCGAACCAAATACTTTGGTGGGTTTTTAAATTCCCTTCCCCTCTTTCTCTCCCCTTGGGGCAGGGGGGAGGGAAAGGTCAGAAAAACGAAACAAAACCATCACTTCCATTCCATTCGGTTTGAATCCAAATGAAAATGTGAGTTTTGGTTGTTGGCAGTAGAGTGAGAACATGCTGACTGATGGGGACGTTTTCATAACGCCAATAGCCATGTAGCAGGGTGGTCCCCTGCTCCTGCCCTGAGGGGCTTAAAACAGCCCAGGAGAGGGCTGGGGCTGGGGCAAGAAGCCTGGGCTGATTGGGGAAAGTAGGCTCAGCTGTGGCCGTGCCCCAATCAGGCCCCAGCTGGCCTGTATAAAGAGGCTGGGATCCAGGAGCCTCTCTCTGCCTGTAGAGGGAGAAGGGCCTGGCTGCAGGGAGCTAGACGAGGTACCTAGAGTGGAGCAGGGCTGGGGAAAGGCAGAGGAGCTCCAGCCTGGAAGGCCCCAGGCTGCGGCCTAGCAGAAGGCCAAGGGGCACTAGGGGTTGCAGAGGCAGCCCAGGGGTAGGCCAAGGCAGCAGGTCCAAACCCAGCCTTGCCAGTGATGAGTGGCTGACACTGCAGCCTGCCCCAGGGCGCGGGGCTAGACCATGACTGGCAGTAGCCTGATACTGAGGCAAGGTGGGGATAGAGCCAGGGTGGGAGTTCCCTGGGGAGGGGAGACCCTGAGAGAAAGGGGTTACTGCCAGGGGGCAGCACCTCAGGTAAAAAGGCACCGGGGTTCAGGCAGGGACACGGGGGCCAGAGGACAGGTGGATCACTGGCCTGCAGAGGGTGCTCCGGAGCTGGAACAGAGCTAATTCCCAGGAGTCACCAGCAGGAGGCGCTGCAGGGGTGAGTCCACGCTCCTCTACAAGCCATTTTTTGTCAATTCCCTCCCCCCCCCCGGCCAATAACAACCTTCCTCCCATCCCTAATTCCCGTGTAGGGAATGCCCTTTGGTGGGGTTTGCTCTCTAGTCACAGGGCACGTCGGCGTTTGGCCAGTAGGGGACAATGTGGGTTTGCTGCTGCTTCTCGTCCCTCTCTCGCTCACTTGCACTCCTAAGATGCAGTATCATGGCACAGCGCGGTGGAGGAGACGGGCGGGTGCACTGTGTGTGTTGTGTTCCAGAGGCTGCCACCACGCCTAATACAGACCATTAGATGGCCCCCGGCTTACGCTCTTCTGTGTTCACCTGCTCATGAAAGGCTGCACTGAGGAGTTCATCTGAAAACAGCGATGCTTGTAGCTAAATGTCTTGGTCTGATTCTGTGCGCCCCAGACTCACTCGCCCCCTTGCACCTGCTTGCTGGGAGCCGATCAAAAAAAAGAAGCAACAAGCTGCAAGCCACAAACTAGCCCACAAGCAACTCACAAGTCAGTTAAGCCAAAAACAAGCCCAATTTCTGTGGGTTTGGCACATCCGGTCAGAGGTGGAGCCAGGACTAGAGCCATGTCCACAGATCCCCAGTCCCGCCGCCTACTCAACAGACCTT
The DNA here is from genome assembly GCF_020497125.1 of Mauremys mutica. Classification (NCBI taxonomy): domain Eukaryota; kingdom Metazoa; phylum Chordata; order Testudines; family Geoemydidae; genus Mauremys; species Mauremys mutica. The sequence continues at coordinate 2,578,258 of NC_059080.1, forward strand.
GCTGCTGCTCAGCCAGGGGCTAGTTATGCTTAAGGCTGCGAGTCTGTCACGAAGGTCATTCCACGACCTTCCGCCACGTCCATGACTTCTGCAGCAGCAGTTTGGGTGTGTGGGAAGGGGCTCAGGGGTAGGGTTGGAGGGTGTGGGGAGGCCTCCCACTGGCATGGCCCTGCAGCTCCTAGGCACTGGAGGGGCTGGGGGGCGGCTCTGCGCCATGCACCGCCTGTGCCTGCACGTCCTGCCCCCGCAACTCCCCTTGGCTGGGAACTGCAACTCCCCTTGGCTGGGAACTGCAGCCAATGGGAGCTGCAGCAGCTGGCACTTGTGCCCCTCTGCCACCAAGGAGCTGCAGGGATGCAGAGCCAGGTAGGGAGACCCTGCCAGCCCCGCCAGCACCAGCGGGTGCTGGGCCGCTCCCCTAGACCACCCCCAACCCTGATCACCTGCAGCTCCCCCTACCCAAGTTTTACTCACAGGTATTTTTAGTAAAAGTCACAGACAAGTCACCAGCCATGAATTTTTGTTTACTGCCCGTGACCTGTCCGTGACTTTTACTAAAAATACCCGTGACTAGAACGTAGCCCCCAATATGGCGCCCCCAACGGAGGTGGCGGAAGGTCCCGCCCCTGAAATACCACCGACGAGTCCGGCCACCATGGTCGCTGCCCCCCAAATGTCAGTGCCCTAGGCCACCGCCTAGGTCGCCTAATGGGTTGCACCAGCCCTGTGCTTCCCGGGCGAGGAGACCCACAGCCCAGACACAGTCAGAAGCAGAAGGAAGAAGCAATGAATAAAGGGAAACCGAAGAAATGTCCCCCTCCCAATGGCCTTGCAGAATGCTCAGTGCAAACGAGGCAGCAATTACTGCAAAACATGCCATAGAAAAACAACGGCTTCCCCTACACTCCTCTCAGTGACAGGCCCCCAGTCACCCCTCCGGATACACCGAGGCACAAAGATATTTTTCCTTAGGCTCAATGGCCAGACAATTGCGTTTGCTTTAGCTGCTATACCTGGCAGCGTGGTCCCTGTGGAGTCCTAAGGGACCGGCAGCAACTGCAGCGTTTTTGTGGCAGAGCAGTTGTTCAAGAAAATACGTGTTCAACTCCCTAGTTGTCTCATCCCTCTCTGGGGGAGGGGGTCTCCTACCACCACACTCCTGGCAGCTGAAAGGCCGTCCCAGGGAAGCTGTGTCGTTCGGCACATGAAGACAAGGGGGATGGGAGCTGCATGCACTGCCATACAGAATGCATTGCTGTCCTTCACCAGCCGCTTTGCACGGGTGCTCTGTACGCCCTGCACGACGTTTGTCAATTAGGTGCAGGCAAATGGGCTCTTCAGCAGCTCGGGCTGGAACACATTAGCTTTGTCTGCGGCTTTTGGGCCAAGAAACCAGGCATCTGGTTGCGATGGTACAGTCCTAATGGTCCCTGCTGTTCTCCGGCCGGCACAAGAAGGGCTGGAATCCCCCCGGCCTTTGCACAGGTGTGCAGTGGGGAGCAGGGGGGAGCGAGTGTGCAGAGCCCTTTGCCTTGCTCCATGTGCAGCGTGGGTCAGAGCTAAGCACTTCTGGGAGTAAGGGGACGGCTCCTTTCCCTTGCCAATGGGCCTGGCTCCCCCCAGCCCCACATGCACTGCCCAGCAGAGCTCACAGCCACATGGGGAGTAGCGCGCTGCACCCCACGAGGTACGAAAGCCCTGGGAGCGCAGACACCATGTGCCCAGGAGTAGGGTTATCTGGAAAATGGATTAGCCATTCAGTGAGGAATTCCTCCCGTCCGAGCTCTGGTTTCCATCTGAACCTGAGGGAGAAGCCGCGGTGTCCTGCCGAGTGCCAGTCCTCCCAAGCTTTGAGTCAGGAACGCTGACGTGTTTTGTATTGTTCATTTTGTTAGTGTCGTGACAGTGTGACACAATGTAAAGCGATCTATTGTATAACAGCGATCCAAGTGTCAAGTGATATTTAAATTAATAGTTCAATAGCATAAGAAAGTTAAAACAAAAGGAATTGAAATGCTCAAGGCAAAACAAGCAGGTTTTGCCCTGTCGAAAGGAGACGTTTTGACAACAAAACGAGAAAGTTGCAATGCTTCATTTCAGCTTTATTCTGTATAAACATTTGTCAAAGTCAACGCGCCTGCTGAACACTTCAGTTTGGACATCGCTGCATTGTCTGATGGACAACTGGTCTCTTGATGTGTTTTTGACCAGCTCTACCCAAGAGGCACCTGTGCCTGTGAGGGTGCACGCGTCCCCGCTTAGGGACCAGCTCCAAATCACTCGGTGGTGCTACTGTGGACTGTATCCCTAGCTGGCTGGAACAGGTAACACAGGCCCCGCTGTGACGGGCCTACAAGGGGAGCAGTGCATCAACCCCAGGGTCTGCAGGAACCTTCATCACTTCTCCCTCTTGCTTTGCAAACCACCTCTTAGGGAGTTCCTCGGGCAGCTGCAATTGTCCTGGGATACGTTGCCTGACCTGCTGGCATGAGCGAACCGGGGAGGGGAATGCAAGGAGGGGGTCATCTTTAGTGCTTTCAGCTTGGGGACACCCAACAAAATCCTGTGGGAAGTATGGGCTGGATGAATGGACTGTAAGGTGGATAGAAAGCTGGCTAGATCCTCAGGTTCAATGGGTAGTGATCAATGGCTCGATGTCTAGTTGGCAGGCGGTGTCAAGCGAAATACCCCAAGGGTTGGTCCTGGGGCTGGTTTTGTTCAACATCTTCATTAATGATCTGGATGATGGGATGGATTGCACCCTCAGCAAGTTCGCAGATGACACTAAGCTGTGGGGAGAGGTAGATATGCTGGATGTTAGGAATACTGTCCAGAGTGACCTAGAGAAATTGGAGGATTGGGCCAAAAGAAATCTGATGAGGTTCAACAAGGACAAGTGCAGAGTCCTGAACCGGGATTGTTTCGTCTGCAGAAGAGCAGAGTGAGGGAGGATTTGATAGCAGCCTTCAACTACCTGAAGGGGGGTTCCAAAGAGGATGGATCTAGACTGTTCTCATTGGTGCCAGATGACAGAACAAGGAGCAATGGTCTCAAGTTGCAGTGGGGGAGGTCTAGGTTGGATATTAGGAAACACTATTTCATTAGGAGGGAGGTGAAGCACTGGAATGGGTTACCTAGGGAGGTGGTGGAATCTCCATCCTTAGAGGTTTTAAGGTCAGGCTTGACAAAGCCCTGGCTGGGATGATTTAGTTGGGGATTGGTCCTGCTTTGAGCAGGGGGTTGGACTAGATACCTCCTGAGGTCTCTTCCAACCCTGAGATTCTATGATCTCTAAGTAATGAGACAAAAGGCGGGGGTGGGGAGGGGAAGTAAACATGGACATTTTTAAAAAAGGGTATTAAACATTCCAGGGGAAATATGAGCACAGGAGGCTTAAAGCCGTGCCCGAAAGATCAATGCTGCAGAAAGGGAAAGGGTGCCCCTTATATAATATTGCTGTGCAACAATGGCTGCTGAAGTTTTCTGGCTAATAAAAGGTGATGGGCAGATGCTGCTGCCTTTCTGCACTGCGGGCTGTGCATGGAGAAAAGCAATCATGCCTAGCAGGGAGAAGGGAACTGAGAATTGATTTCCTTGTCTGTTTCTTTGCTCTATTGACATTCACTCCTGGGATCGGATCCGCAGCAAACCACCAGATGGTCTGGGATGTGGAGGGGAAAAGGAGCGTAATCAAACCTCGGAGGGCCTCTGGCTATATACTTTAGCTTTTAAAAACTTTTATTGTGAAAAGTTTGTATTTTATATAGTAAGCTTATTTACAGTTAAAGTTACTATTCTTTTTAGTACGAGTTTTTGGTATAATTTTGTTTTAAAAGCAGTCCTAGGGCTTTCTTGTTGTTTTCTGGCCGCCTTCTCTCCAATCGCAGAGGCTGTTTTTGCTAACAAGGGCTTTGCTGCAGCTTCACAGCAAAAAGAATAACCCATGTTAGACTAAAACCTAGGGAAAAACTTTTTTATCACTATACATTACTTTTATAACCCGGGTTGATTTTTTTTTTTAAATTAAAACACTTATGCCAAGGGAGCTAAATAAAGAAATGTGTCTTTAGATAAACTCGTCTTCTCAAGTGTTTATTCCTTTACAAGCCTTTCACCTCTGTTTGTTTGTTAAAAAGTGGGGAAAGAAACAAACTTCTTCTTTCTAATCCAATGGTTTTCAAAATAAGAGGTTTATAAACTGTCTGTTACTAAAAACCTGGGGGTTTAAACCTAGGGTGCTTCTGCCTGCTCTTTTTTTTATTATTATTATTATTACAACACATACAAAAGGGATGTGTCTTAGGTTTGTCTTTTCAAGTCATTATACCTTTGCAAAACTTAATGTAACTTTTACTTGTGTTTGTTAAAAAGCAGGTAAAGAAGCAAACTCCTTCTCTGTGATCCACTGTCTCACAGAGGCTGCTTTGCTAACAGGAGCTTTGCTGCAGCTTCGCATTGTTTTTACTAAAAAAAAAAAATACCCGTGTTAGTTTAAAACCCAGGGAAAAACGTTTAAAAACTGTTTGTTACTAAAAGCTTATGGTTTTAACTTTTATAAAAACCCCTCTGTAAAAGGGCTACATGGCGGGGGGAAATGCTGGGGGTCTGTTTCTTTAGATAAGATTAAGACAGTTAAAAGAGGGGGGAGAGGAAGAGAGGGGAAAGAGAAGGGAGATGGCTCTTGTTTAAAATCTTGAGACTCTAGAATTGGTTCAGGAAAATGAATTCTATGATGCTGTAGAATAAACTCTGATTGGTCTGACCCAAAGGCAGTGATAACAAGTCTGAGAGGGTCTGAACCAGGGAAGTTGCCTCATTCTACAGAATGGTGAGATTTCTCTCTCTCTCTCTGATTCAACCATGTGCTGTCTATCTTGCCCTTTGCAAAGGGGACTCTTTTTCCTTTTTTTTTTTTTGCCCTGTTCTTTCTTTTAACCTCTTTTTTTTTCTTAACCTGCACTGGTATTGAATAGTTTAAATGCTTTTTTTATTCACTTTTTTACCATGGGCTTTCTAAACAGGCTCTGCCTTAGTAAATTCCCTTTTTAAACCTAGTTTTATTGTTTTTAATATTATTTATGATTTTAAAAGCTCTTTTCTTAACCTACCCTGATAGTGAGTAGTTTAAATGCTTTCCTATTCACGTTTTTACCATGTACTTTCCAAACAGGCTCTGCCTTAGTAAATGCCCTTTTTAAACCTAGCTTTTAATATTTTTAATGTTTTTAAAAGCTTTTTTTTTTAAACCTACCCTAATAGTAAATAGTTTAATTGTGTTTTTCTTAGCCATCCTTTATAGTTTTTGGCTCTGCCTTAGTAAATGCCCTTTTTTGGCTATATGTGTTCTTTTTAAACCTAGTTTTTAATATCATTTAATTCTTTTTCTTAAACTAACCCTTTCAAAACAAAATTTTTTCTTTTTTTCTTTAAGTTCTTTCTATTCTTGAATAACCTACCAAACTAGGTCTTTACCATCCTCTCTCCTGACTCAACCTCCCCAAATAACCTTTCTTTCCTTTTTTTCTCTAAACCTTACTCAAACTTTCTTTTTTTTTCAATCTTGAAACTCCCTCACATTATTCTTTCAACCTTTTTCTCTAAATGTACCCAAACACATACAACACTTCCGCATGTCAAACACACACGTGCACACACACATTTTCTTCAAAATGGCCAACAGCACCAAACTTTGGCGCCAACGGAAACTGGGTGGGAAGGTGGGACATAAGCCCTAAGTGGGGCGTGGAAACCTGTCAAAAATGCATTGTGATGAATACTATTGAGCCATATACTACTCACAAGCACATTCTCCTATGAGATTTGCTGGTATGGAAGCCTGAACATTTCTGTGACATTGTGGCATTGGGACCAGCTGCATATCCAGTAGCCAACCCCATGCCTGAACTGCTGCCCTCCCACACCAGGGTAGACAGAAAGCAGCTGCCAAGGGCAGAACTGCAAGAAATTTCCAGCACTTGTGTTCTCTCACTTACTTGTTTTCTAGTTTGAATCTTTAAAGGCAAGTAAGAAAAGATTTCTGGTTTAACCATTCAGGGTGACTCATTTGTTTTGAAGCTATAATTGAAATATCCAAGTAAAGGGGAAAAAAAGAAAATAAGATGCTTCCAAACAATTTTAACCTCCACTGATGTTTCAAATACTTTTCTAGCATGAAAATGTTAATTAGAACCAGGAATAAAGCAACAAGTTTAAAATCCGTCTTTGGCTCATGCCTAATTTCCAGTATCTTTGAATCAGATGGGATCTGACTTCAGGAATGATGTAGCTTATAAGCAGGATATGCTTGAGCAGTTCTGAAACTGGTGGTCTATCTGTGCTGAAATTGCAGGGAGGTTAAACTACGTCCATGCAGCCAAATCTGGCTTCTGGTGAGGTCAGTGGGAATTTTGTCCTGACGGGGTAGATAGGGCCTCATGGCCATTCGAATGGACATGCTAGCAGTGCCATATGCTCTGCTGCATGCCAGGGCCTGCTCTCTTTTCTCACTGCACGGGGAATCATGTCTCTGTTTATATCTGACTCGGATGGCATCAGATCTGATTGAGCTGTACTGCTTAGCTGGATACTGCAATATTGATTTGTGTGCTTCTGTAAGAGCACAAAGAAAAATCCTGCAGTGATACACAGATTACAAGATAATACAAAGTTATGGATTAAAAAAACACAACCCAATCCTCACTTGGCAAGTGCAAAGCAATATTAACCCAAATTCAATCAGGAGTTAGCAGGGAAAGAAACCTGATGCCTTATTTTGAGCCAGGTCACCAAGGCCTTTCCCCGTCCAGCAGGATGGGCCACTGATAGAGGCCATCTGGAAATCCCCTGCCCACCAAAGATCAGTGACAATATTATTTTGCTCTTATACAGCATCTCAGACCAGGGCTGTGAGGCCCCTCGCTCCACGTGCCCTTAGCCCAAGGAAGCTTTGTCTGAGCCTGGCAGGAAAGGTCAGCTCCCAGACATCACCGGCCATGGGCAATACAAGCGCTGCCTTCCAGGTCTAGGCCTCTCTGCCACTCCACAGCTTAGCGGCGAGGACACATCAACTCCCAGGCCCTCCAAGCATCTCCTGGGAGTGCCTTGCCCCTGTTCCACGCCATGCTCTGTGTTCACTGACCCGCTGCTGCCAAAGAAGCAGGACACCTCGGCGTGCCAGTCCCACCCCAGATCAGTGCTCCACAGGACACACAGCACTTACATACCTTCTGAGTGAAAACCAGGATACGTTTATTTAACAAAACACAGAGATTCAAGTAGTAGCAAGTAGAAGTATTGGAAACAAATGGTTCACATGCATTCTGGAACCCAGACTTAATTACCAGGATACTCTCACCTCTTGTCCCTAAATCACCCAAAAACCCTGCAGCACTTCACAGGCCGGCTGTGCACCCACCCACCCCCATCCCCGCTGTTAGTTTTCCTCCTCAGTGAAGGACCAGTATGTCCCTTTGCACTCCACATTGCCAATCCTTTGTCTTTATTCATCAGCTGGACACCCTCTGCTGTTTGCTTATTCCTGTAAAGTTCGTCTAGGGTAGATTTCGCAATCTCTCAGTCCACACTGGCTCAGTGTGTAAATAGGCACACATTGTGAGGCATACAATGCACAATGCACAAATGGTCAGACAGGGAAAAAAGTGTCAGTAACCTCCTGCCTGCCAGGAACAATTTTGAGGCAAGTCACCTCCCGGTGACCTGCCTTCACTCCTAAACCTTAAGAATGGAGTATAGTATGGATACATCCTCCCTCAATATCATCAGCACGCACATATCACAATGGTTCTGATGACCAGTGGGCTACTGGCTCTCAGTAGAGACCTCACGTGCCATCGTTTGGCAGTGTCCAGTTTCTACAGATGGTCCGTGAGTAGTGACTATGCTATCTTGGAGTATCATAGGCTTTCTATAAGGGTTGTAAATACCTTTTCTTCATGGCAAAAAGGAAAAAATGCTGCTGGTGGTGGTGGTTTAAATTACTATTATTATTATTTAAAAGGAAAGAAGGCATTTATTTTCTCTGGGCCGGATGGTATACTCATTGAGTTAGACTCCCGTATGATTGTCTTCATGGTTTATCTTAAAAAGTCTTGAAGGGATCTGAGGAAAAAATCCTCAGGAAAAAAGTATTGGGGAATATAATATTCCTTAAAGGGCAAATGAGTTTGTTACTCACTCACTCACCCAGTCGGGGTATGGGCCACCAACCACAGATCTCCAGAGTCCTCTATCCTGGGCCATTCGCTCTAGCTGGTTCCAGGTATAGCCCATTTTTGTGCTATCAGCCTGAAGGTTGCGTCACCAGGTGTTTCTTGGATGGCCTCTTTTCTGCTTGCCTTGGGGGTTCCACCGCAGTGCCTGTCTGGTGATGTTGGTTGGCTGCTTGCGTAGTGTATGTCCTATCCAGCCCCACCTTCTCCTTCTGATTTCTTCCTCTGCTGGGAGTTGACGGGTCCTCTCCAAGAGGTGGATGTTACTGATGGTGTCTGGCCAGCGGATCTGGAGAATCCTTCTGAGGCAGCTATTAATGAAGGTCTGGATCTTCCTGATGGTTGTTTTGGTTGTCCTCCAGGTTTCAGCTCCATACAGTAGGACTGATTTCACGTTGGAGTTGAACAGTTGAATCTTTATTGCCAAAGACAGCTCTCTGGAGCTCCAGATGTTCTTGAGCTGTAAGAAGGCTGCTCTTGCCTTACCAATACTTACTTTGATGTCTGCATCTGTGCCACCCTGCTGGTCGATGATACTACCTAGATAGGTGAAGGACTGCACTTCTTCCAGGGGGCTTCCATTCAGTGTGACTGGGTCGTTGCTGATGGAGTTAATCCTTAGGATCTTGGTCTTGTCCTTGTGGATGTTGAGGCCAACCTGTGATGACGTGGCTGCCATTACGCTGGTCTTCTCTTGCATCTGCTGTTTACTGTGCGAAAGGAGTGCAAGGTCATCGGCAAAGTCCAGGTCATCAAGCTGGGTCCACAACGTCCACTGGATTCCGTTCCTACGCTCGTAAGTGGATGTCTTCATAATCCAATCGATGACGAGGAGAAAGAGAAGTGGTGACAACAAGCATCCTTGTCTGACTCCGGTTCGCACCTGGAAGCTGTTTGTGAGCTGCCCTCCATGGATCACTCTACAGTGTATACCGTCGTATGAGTTCTTGATCAGGTTAACCACCTTTGCTGGGATGCCATAGTGCCAAAGGAGCTTCCAGAGGGTCTCTCGATCCACGCTATCGAACGCTTTCTCATAGTCAACAAAGTTGATGTACAACGAGGAGTTCCACTCCATAGACTGCTCGACTATGATGCGGAGCATTGCTATCTGGTCCGTGCATGATCTGTTCTGCCGGAAACCTGCCTGTTCATCTCGTAGCTGTGGATCGACGGCATCCTTCATTCTCTCTAAGAGGACTCGGTTGAAGACCTTCCCTGGCACCGACAGGAGTGTGATTCCTCTGTAGTTGGCACAGTTGCTGAGGTCTCCTTTCTTGGGGATTTTGATGAGGTATCCCTCTTTCCAGTCTGCTGGAATCACTTCTTCTTCCCATATCTTCTCAAAGAGGGGGTACAGCATTTCCACTGAAGCATCCAGGCCTGCTTTCAGGGCCTCTGCTGGGATATCGTCAGGTCCAGCTGCCTTCCTGTTCTTCATCATGGTGATGGCTTTTCTGATCTTGTCTCTGGTTGGTTTATCGCAATTGATTGGGAGGTCCTCGTTGGCTGGGTCGATGTCTGGTGGATTTGGTGGTACTGGTCTGTTCAGGAGTTCCTCAAAGTGCTCCGCCCATCTGTTCATCTGTTGTTCTATTCCTGTTATAGACTTTCCCTGCTTGTCTTTAACAGGACGTTCTGGCTTGCTGAACTTTCCAGACAATCGCTTGGTAGTATCGTACAGCTGTTTCATGTTGCCGCTGTATGCTGCCTGCTCCGCTTCTGCAGCCAGTCCATCCACATAATCTCTCTTATCCTTCCTAATATTCCTCTTCACTGCTCTGTGGGCTTCAGCATACTCTTTTTGAGCTTTGGCCTTTGCTGCTCTAATCCTGCTGTTGTTGACTGCTGCCTTCTTCTTCTTTCTGTCTTCTATCTTAGTCAAGGTCTCTGCTGTGATCCACTCTTTCTGCTGGTGTTTCTTAATTCCAAGCACTTCCTGGCATACTGACCTAAGTGTCTCTCTCACTTTCTGCCATCTGTTGAGTACACTGTCTTCCTCTTCCTCAGACCAATCCTGTAGTACTGAAAACTTATTCTTCAGCATCAGTCCAAAATCTTCCTTGGTCTTATGGTCCTTCAGAAGGCTGACGTTGTACTTCGCTCTTCTGTCTGACGCGTCTATCCAGTTCTTCTTCAGCTTCAGCTTCAATCTGGCCACCACTAAGGGTACGTCTACACTACGGGATTATTCCAATTTTACATAAACCGGTTTAGCAAAACAGATTGTATAAAATCGAGTGCGCGCGGCCACACTAAACACATTAAATCGGTGGTGTGTGTCCACGGTCCGAGGCTAGCTTCGACTTCTGGAGCGTTGCACTGTGGGTAGCTATTCCGTAGCTATCCCATAGTTCCCGCAGCCTCCCCCGCCCCTTGGAATTTCCGGGTTGAGATCCCAGTGCCTGATGGGGCAAAAATCATTGTTGCGGGTGGTTCTGGGTAAATGTCGTCAGTCACTCCTTCCTCTGGGAAAGCAACGGCAGACAAGCATTTCGCGGCTTTTTTCCCTGGATTGCCCTGGCAGATGCCATAGCATGGCAATCATGGAGCCTGTTTTGCCTTTTGTGACTGTCACCGTATGTGTACTAGATGTCGCTGACAGAGGCGATTCAGCAGCGCTACACAGCAGCATGCTTTTGCTTTTGCATGACAGCAGAGGTGGTTACCAGCCATACTGTACCATCTACCATACCATAAATTGGTAATAAGATTATCATGGTTACCAGTCCTTTTGCACTGCACCATTTGCTGTTGTCATAAGTGCCCCTGGCTGAGATCAGCCAGGGGCGCAAAAGCCAAAATTGGGAATGTCTCCCTGAGTCAATCCCTCCTTTTTGGTATCTAAAAATAGAATCAGTCTTGCCTAGAATATGGGCAAGTGTACTAGAGAACCACTGTATCATAGAACCAGAGAGCACAGCTGCTCTGTGTCAGATCCAGCAGAAATTATGAGCTGTATGCTATTCACAGGGGGTGCTCCTGCAACAACCCCACCTGTTGATTCTGTTCTTCCCCCAGCCTTCCTGGGCTACCGTAGCAGTGTCCCCCCACTTGTGTGATGAAGTAATAAAGAATGCAGGAATAAGACACAGTGACTTGTTAGTGAGAAATGAGTGGAAGGCAGCCTCCAGCTGCTATGATAGTCCAGACAGGACATTAAGCAGTGTGGAGGAGAGGAGCCCAGCATCCCGCTGCTAGTCCAGGGACAATTGAATCTTTTCTTTACACATGAAGGGTGGGGGCTGATGGAGCTCAACCCCCTGTTGCTATGATGAAGACGGTTACCAGCCATACTGCACCATCTACCAGGAAAAATCAGGAGCTTTTTACACAGGCGCCCATGATTGACCTCACTGAATGGTAGTCGGCATGGTTACCAGCCCTTTTGCACTGCCCCATGTGCCAATAGGCTGATGATGATGATGGATCTCAGCCATATTGCACCATCAGCCACCCATGGCGGGGGGGGGGAGTGAGGATGTTGGTGTTGACTGCTGCAGCATCGCGTCTATCTGCAGCATTCAGTAAAGATAGGGTGACATGTAAAAGAGTCAAGAGAGGATTGTTTTCCCTTTCACTTCTGGGGGTGGGTGGGGGGGTGCGTAAATTGCCGAGCTATGCCCTGACCCACCGCGGACACTGTGTTTGACCCTAGAAGCATTTGGAGCTCAGCCAAGAATGCAAATGCTTTTCGGAGACTGCAGGCACTGTGGGATTGCTTGAGTCCTCCAGTCCCCGCTCCAGTCCCCCCTCCATGAGCGTCCATTTGATTCTTTGGCTTTCCGTTACGCTTGTCACGCAGCAGTGCGCTGAGTCCCTGCTATGGCGTCTGTCTGGAGATTTTTTTAAAATGATTTTGAATTTTGTCTTCTGTAACGGAGCGCTGATAGAACGGATAGAACGGATTTGCCTGCCCTTACAGCGATCACATCCGTACGGTCCATGCTGGAGCTCTTTTTGGATTTTGATTTCGGACTGCATCGCCACCCGTGCTGATCGGAGCTCCACGCTGGGCAAACAGGAAATATTCAAAAGTTCGCGGGGCTTTTCCTGTCTACCTGGCCACTGCATCCAAGTTCAGATTGCTGTCCAGAGCGGTCAGTGGTGCACTGTGGGATACCGCCCGGAGGCCAATACCGTCGATCTGTGGCCACACTAACCCTAATCCGATATGGTAATTCCGATACTAGCGCTACTCCTCTCGTTAGGGAGGAGTACAGAAACTGGTTTAAAGAGCTCTTTATATCGATATAAAGGGCCTCTTAGTGTGGACGGGTGTGGCATTAAATCGGTTTTACGCTCCTTAAACCGGTTTAAACGCGTAGTGTAGACCAGGCCTAAGTGATGGTTGGATGCCGCGTCTGCTCCTCTTCTAACTCTAACGTCCTGCAAGGATCTTCTGAACTTCTTGCTAATGCAGACATGGTCGATCTGGTTTTCTGTCATGCCTGCTGGCGATACCCAGGTACTCTTGTGGATCCGCTTGTGAGGAAAGATGCTGCCTCCTATGACCAGGTTGTTAAGTGCACACAGATCCACAAATCTCTCTCCATTCTCACTCATCTCTCCCAGAGCGTGGGTCCCCATGACTTGTTCGTATCCTGTGTTGTCAGGTCCAATTTTGGCATTAAAGTCTCCCATAAGGATGGTGATGTCTTTGTCTGGGAGAATCTCTAATATTTTCTGGAGTCTGTTGTAAAAGTAGTCTTTGTCCTCCTCTTCACTGTCATTGGTTGGAGCGTAGCACTGAACAACATTCATCTTAATCCTCTTCATTTTAGTTTTGAAGGATGCTGTGATGATCCTAGGACCATGTGCCTCCCAACCAATCAGTGCTCTCTGTGCCTGCTTGGATAACATGAAGCCTACTCCCTGTGTGTGGGGTGCGTCGCTCTCTTCATGTCCTGAATACAGCAACAGCTATCCTGTCAACAGTCGCCTCTGTCCAGCTTGCGTCCATCTTGTCTCGCTAATGCGTAGTAGGGTCAGGTTGTTGCTCCTCATCTCTGCTGCAACCTGCGCCGCCTTTCCTGACTCGTACATGGTCCTCACGTTCCATGTGCCGATGGTAATCCTCCTGGTTGCAAGAAGGGTGATCGGCTTAGTGGCTTCCTCACGGCTTTCACCACCCAGCGTCATGCGTCTTCAAGTTGAAGACCCTTCTTTTTCCAGGCTAAAAGTCTCTGTTATCTCTATTGTTGGCGTTTCTGTAGCAAGTTGATTTTTTTTATGGGGTGGCGTTGCTAGCCCCACGCCCAACCCTCCTCCTTTACCCTGACTTGGGACAGGCAGATGGCCCCAAAGGACCTCTCTGGTGGAGTTGAGTTTGTTACTAATTGTTCCAAATGGTTACTCAGCCGTAGGGGTATGTAATGATTAATTGTATATCTTGGTATTGACCTATTCTGTGTATAGAGGTGGTTTGTTGTTTCAACACCTTATAATTAATCATGTTGCTACATTAATGGACAAAGGAACATTACATTCATCTCGCCACAATGTTTGCAGAATGAAATAACCAGATTTATTGACATGAAGCCCCATTCACACTCCCTCTGCTGGGAGGCCAGACATTAAAGTCAAGTGCCGTCATTTTCAAATAGGTTCTGTGTGCCTGGCTGAAGAAGCTTGGTTTTCAGAGCATGGGTGTTCAGAACATTCTCCTTCACAGTCTCTCCCATTTGGTACCCAGAAATGGAGGTACCCCAAATCCCTAGTCGTGTTTGAGAAATTTGGTCAAGACAAAGTTTGCCTGCAGGATTGGGCCGCACGAGTGAACAGGCAGGTTAATTAACACCTCTGCCATGAATGGATCACAACCAGATTTGTTTGCTTAGTAACTGCACCAGAGAGTAAATAATTGTTATATGTCAGCATGTGAACATGTGTGGATCCTAGAACCTGCCTCTTTGCAGTTGCTGCAGAGCTGGTGAGTATTGGTAATTTTTGATCTTCACAAATAGGTAGCTGGCTGCTTTCATTGTTTGGTTGTTTTGGGGTAACTAATGAGGTAAACAGTGTCATAAAGCCAGGAGTAATGTTCACAACAGGGAAACCTGCCAGAGGAGGAAACAGCTGTTGGGTAGAGAGAGAACTGAGCCACCCGAGGGTGTGTGGTGGCAGGGGTCAGACTCCATGGGGCCGTTACACCTTGCTGATGGGAAAACAAATGCAATCTGCTCTTTCTGAAGAACTGTTCTTAGGGTGTGTCTACACTACAAGACTATTTCGAATCAACTTAAGTCGAATTTGTGGAATTGACCTTACGAAGTCGAATTTGTGTATCCACACTAAAAACACTAATTCGACTGTATGAGTCCACAGTAACGGGGCCAGCGTCGAATTTGGAAGCGGTGCACTGTGGGAAGCTATCCCACAGTTCCCGCACTCCCCGCTGCCCATTGGAATTCTGGGATTTCCCCCCAATGCCTGCTGGGGGAAAAAATGTGTCGAGGGTGGTTTTGGGTAACTGTCATCATTGAACCATCAATCACGCCCTCCCTCCCTGAAAGCGCCGGCGGGAAATCTGTTAGCGCACTTTTCTGGTCAGTGACAGCGTGGACGCCACAGCACTGCGAGCATGGAACCCGCTGCGATCATCGCTGCACTTATGGCCGTTGTCAACTCCTCGCACCTTATCGTCCACCTCTTCCACAGTCAGCTGCTGAGAAATTGGGTTACTTTTCAATGGTGCTGCGAGCACTGGTGGACCATGGGGGACGTTTTACCAACATCAACGTCGGGTGGCCAGGCAAAGTTCATGACGCGCGTGTTTTCAGGAACTCTGCTCTGTTTAGACGCCTGCAGGAAGGTAGTTTCTTCCCGGACCACAAAATAACTCTTGGGGATGTGCAGATGCCTATAGTGATCCTCGGGGACCCAGCCTACCCGCTAATGCCCTGCCTCGTGAAGCCCTATGCAGGCGCCTTGCACAGCGACAAGGAACTCTTCAAGTACCAGCGAGCAGCGAGCAGCGTGACCTGTGACTGTTCAGTTTCTTTACAGAGAAGCTGAACCTGCCCCTGTTTCTTTACCAAGTTACTGTTGACCAGCATCTGCAGTTACATACCCCGTCCACCCCGCTTCCCCCACTTCCAACACACATTTAAAAATAAAATACATGTTCCACTGTAACTTTACAAAGGTTTCTTTATTGATGACTTTGCATTAAAGGGTTGAAACTGGGACGCGGACTGTGCTGGGTAGGGTGTGCGGTGATGTAAAGACCACCTCTAAACTCGAGGAATGACAGGCTCCTGCTCCCAGAGCGGTCTGCAGTGCCGGACTGGTTGTTTCAACGGAGCCTGCCATCCCTCCTTTTTGGGACTCTGTGTGCGGGGGCTATGTGGCCTTGTGGCGGGGGAGGACGGATACAGATTCCTCTGCTGCGTGGCTCTGTGGTCCAGGACAGGGACCGTTGCATGAGATCTGTAACCCCCCTCCCCCGCTACAAAGTCACGTACCCCCCCACCCACACAGAACCTGCAAACCACCTCCCATACCGACCAGGGTGCCTACTGACTGCACTGTGTGTGTGACCTGCTGCTGATCCTGCCCCCATGTCTGTACCCTGCTAAAGGTGACTGTCCTATGCAATACCCTACCCCCTTCCCCACCCACCCCTTCAAACGCAGCGTTGTGTAAAAAAGCATGACGGAAACAGTAATTAACAGCAAAGTATTTTTAATAATTAACCAGACAGTCAGGGGATGAAACTGGGATTGGGGCTAGGGTGAGTCAGGAAGGGAAGGAATTCTCAAAAATTAGGGTATGAGAGCTTTTGTCTACTTGAGCACTCTGCTGGGGTGCAGTGACAGTTTTCACGGCCCCTGGCGCCACTCCTTCTGGTTACTTTGGGTGACGGGAGGTATGGGACTTTGTGGCGGGGGAGTGCGGTTGCAGATACACTGCAGGGGGGCTCTGTCCTCCTGGCTGCGGTCCTGCAGAACATCCACAAGGCGCCGGAGCGTGTCCGTTTGCTCCCTCATTAGTCCAAGCAGCGTTTGAGTCGCCTGCTTGTCTTCCTCACGCCACCTCTCCTCCCGTTCGCTGTGTGAGCGCTGGTACAGAGAGAGGGTCTCCCTCCAGTGGCTCTGCTGGTCCGCCTCGGCTCGGGAGCACCCCATAACTTCAGCGATCATCTCGTCCCGTGTCTTTCTCTTTCGCCGCCTAATCTTTGCCAGCCTCTGTGAGGGGGATGCTGTGGCAGGTCTGGAGACAGTCGAAGCTGTGTGATGGGAAAGAGGGAGTGAATTCCTTGCAAAGATAAATTTCTGCGAACAATGAACACAGTCTAGTCTGTGTCTGTGAACAACACCATACACAGCACCTATCTCGTCCGCACTCCTGCAGTAGGCAATCCGGAAAGCATAAACTCTGCCCCTGTTCCACCCCATCGCAGTGTCCCCCGACCCTTGGAATTCCGGGTTGAGATCCCAGTGCCTGATGGTGCAAATTTCATTGTCGCGGGTGGTTCTGGGTACATGTAGTCACTCATTCCTTCCTCCAGGAAAGCAACGCCAGACAATCATTTAGAGCCCATTTTCCCTGGATTGCCCTGGCAGACGCCATAGCGTGGCAACCATGGAGCCTGTTTTGCCTCTTGTCACTATCACCGTATGTGTACTAGATGCCGCGGACTGAGGCGATTCAGCAGCGCTACACAGCAGCATTCATTTGCTTTTGCATGACAGCACAGATGGTTATCAGCCATATTGTACCATCTACCATGCCATTGTAAATTGGCAAGGTGATGATGGTTACCAGCCGTATTGCATTATACCTTCTGCTGCTGTCATAGGTGCCCCTGGCCGGGATCAGCCAGGGGCGCAAAAGACAAAACTGGGAATGACTCCCCGAGTCAATCCCTCCTTTATGGTATCTAAAAATAGAATAATTCCTGCATAGAAGATGGGGCTAGTGTAGTAGAGATCCAGTGTTTCAGAGAACCAGAGAGCACAGCCGCTCCGTGTCAGATTATTCAGGAATGATGAGCTGCATGGCATTCACAGGGGGTGCTCCTGCAACAACCCCACCTGTTGCTTCCCTCCTCCCCCAGCCTTCCCGGGCTACCGTTGCAGTGTCCCCTGATTTGTGTGCTGAAGTAATACAGAATGCAGGAATAAGAAACAGTGACTTGTTACTGAAATGAAATGAGGGGAAGGCAGCCTCCAGCTGCTATGATTGTCCAGACAGGACATTAAGCAGTGTGGTGGGAGAGGAAAACAGCATCCTGCTGCTATGACAGTCCAGGCAGTACAGAATCTTTTCTTTACACATGAAGGGCGGGGGCTGATGGAGCTCAGCCCCCTGTTGCTATGATGAAGACGGTTAGCAGGCCGTCTACTTATGGGCTGATGATGAGGACGGGTACCAGTCGTATTGCACTACACCATCTACAGCAAGGCTGATGATGATGACGACGGATATCAGTCTTACTGCACCGTCAGCCACCCATGAGGCGGAGGGGGGAAAGGATGCTACAGTACAGTGCCGCAGCATCGCGTCTACCAGCAGCATTCAGTACACATAGGGTGACATTTAATAGAGTCAAGAGACGATTTTTTTTCCTTTTCCTTCTGGGGGTGTGGGAGGGGGGTACATTGACGAGCTATGCCCTGAACCGCCGCGGACAATGTGTTTGACCGTACAGGTATTGGGAGATCAGCCAAGAATGCAAACCATTTTCGGAGACTGCAGGAACTGTGGGATACCTTGCGTCCTCAGTCCCCCCTCCCTCCATGAGCGTCCATTTGATTCTTTGGCTTTCCGTTACGCTTGTCACGCAGCACCGTGCTGAGTCTCTGCTACGCCGTCTGTCCGGAGATTTTTTAAACATACTTTGGACCAGGCGTAACATTACAGTAATTCCCCTAATTAGATGCAGGAGTCGCCGAGCGAGATTGCACTGAGGAGGGTCACTGAAGGAGATAGAGAGCGCATGCTGCGTGAAAGCCAGCACAAACCAGGGCCCTATGCAGCCGTGCTCGGGGAGGCAATGCTCCCTGAGTACCTCATGAAAGCCTGGCGCGGAAAAGTGTGCTACCACGGAGCACCCAATAAGGCAGCTCTCCCCAGGAACCTCCGGCGGAGGCTTTTCGATTACCTCCAGGAGAGCTTCGTGGAGATCTCCCAGGAGGATTTCTATTCTATCCCCATATATGTAGAAACCTCCTTTTCACATACTTCAGCTTCCTGTTATATTAAGAATAAAAGTTTACATGTTTAAAGCACTTACCGACTGCTCCTTCCCCTGATTCAGGGTCCGGGTTAACGGCCGGGGAGGGTTGGTAGGGGATCTCCGTGACGGTAATGAAGAGATCCTGGCTGTCGGGGAAACCAGCGTTGTAAGCGCTGTCGCCTGCCTCGTCCTCCACAAACCCTTCCTCATCTTCCCCGTCTGCGAACATCGCCGAGGAACTGGCCGTCGACACTGTCCCATCGTCAGAGTCCACGGTCACTGGTGGGGCAGTGGTGGCAGGCTCCGTAGCGTCCGTTTGCCGCTTTGATTTTTTGGTAGCCTTGTCTGGGGTCCTTGATTTTCACGCGGCGCTGCGTTGCATCCCGCCTGTATCCTCTGTCTCTCATGGCTTTGGAGACCTTCTCGTAGGTCTTTGCATTCCGTTATTTGGAGCGCAGCTCCGAAAGCACAGACTCCTCGCCCCACACACCGATCAGATCCAATACTTCCCGGTCAGTCTATGCTGGGTCCCTCTTTCTATTCAGAGATTACATGAACTCCTCTGCTGGAGAGCTCTGCATTGCTGCCGGTGCTGCTGAGCTCGCCCCGATGTCCAACCACGAAATGAGATTCAAACTGTCCAGACAGGAAAAGAAATTCAAATTTTCCCGGGGCTTTTCCTGTGTGGCTGGTCAGAACATCGAAGCTCGGACTACTGTCCAGAGCGTCAACAGAGTGGTGCACTGTGGGATAGCTACCGGAGCTACTAAGTTCGATTTGCATCCACACCTAGCCTAATTCGACATAGCCATGTCGAATTTAGCGCAACTCCCCTCGTCGGGGAGGAGTACAGAATTCGAACTAAAGAGCCCTCTATGTCGAATTAAATGGCTTCCTGGTGTGGACGGGTGCGCGGTTAATTCGATTTAACGCTGCTAAATTCGAATTAAAGTCCTAGTGTAGACCAGGCCTTAGATTTTGCCCCAAACCAAGGGAGTAGACTGTATATTTTCAAGCTAGGATATAACATATCTTGTTGAAAAACTATCATCTGCAAATATAGAATGTGCCTTAAAACCACCAGTCAGCTTAGCATTTAGGGATCAGAGGGTGAGGGGAGGTTTACTGAAGTCAGTGATGAGGAGACTGCTCCTGAGGGGCCTACATAATGGTGGCATTCATGTGGATTACAATGAGTAATTTGCATGAGGTGCCTCCCCCCCTTAATTTATGTCAGCGTGGTGCTCATCAGCACAGACGCTGCCTCAAGGGAGATGGGTATAGGCAGTTTGCAGCGGGGCCCGAGCCGTAAAAGATGGGGAGAAGGTGGAATCAGAGGCTGGTTCAGCACGAGGAAGCTAGCAGCAAAGACTCAGGAATGGAAGAAAGTAGGTGTCTGTTTATATAGAGTCAGAGATTCCAAGGCCAGAAGGGACCATTGTGCTCAGCTAGTCTGAGCCCCGCCCCCCATATAGCACAGGCCAGAGAACTGCCCCCAAATCAGTCCTCACGCAGAGCTCTTAGAACAACGTCATCCAGTCGTGATTTAAACATTGTCCGTGGTGGAGAATCTGCCAGGACCCTTGGTAAGCTGTTCCAATGGTTAATTACCCTGACTGTTCAACATTTCCATCGTATTTCCAGTCTGAATCTGTCTAGCTTCAACTTCCACCCATTGGGTCATATTAGATCTTTCTCTGCTACCCTGAAAGGGTCCCCCATGGTGTAAGTGTGGCCTACATTCTTTGCTCCTACGTGTATATATTTACATTTAGCCATATTACAATGCATATTGTTTGCTTGCACCCAGTTTACTGAGCCATCCAGATCACTCATCAGTGACCTGTTGTTGGGGACTTTAACCCCAACAACAAAGTTCGTTGTCTGTTCACAGAGAGACAGGCAACACCAGCAAGGTCCGATCAAAAAACTCTTTATTGACAAGTGCACGCATCAGTAAAGAGCTACTCGTCTCCAGTGAGAACCAGCCTCTCTTTACAGCTTAGCATTAGCCTATATAGACAGTTTTATTACGTCATACATCATTCACTTGAGCAAAACCCACCCCCCTTTGTTTAACAACTTAAAACTAGACACTTTTAATATACACACATGCCTAGACTTTATGTCTACAACTTTAGATTATTAATTATATCTTAACAACACCCATAAGTTAGAAATACAGGGGAGTTTTAAACAAACCTATAATTCAACCAGAGAGTTAGAATCTGAACCGTGGGATGCTAGAGTTTCTTATCAGTTCTTCAAACACTGTCCTTAGCACAGCTAATGGTATGCCAAAAATGCAATCCCTGGCTTATCTCAGGCTTATCTCACATTTTCCAGGGCTCTGTAAAACAATGCTGCTTCTCAGTACTTTCCACTCTGGGATTACCCAGAAACCTCTGTTAGCCTGACTTCAGTCAGGTTGGCATAACTGGTTCTGTGCTACATCTTTATTCAGGCCTAACACTGTCCTCTTCTCTATTTACCACTCTCTCAATTTGTGTGTTGTCTGCAAACTTTATCTGTAATGATTTTGTTTTATTTCTGAGTCATTAATAAAAATGCTAAATAGTGTAGAGCCAAGAACTATCCCTGTGGGACCCCACTGGAAAACACCCACGCGACGATTCCCTGTTTACAATTACATCTTGAGATCGGTCAGTCAGCCAGCTTTTAACCCATGTAATATGTGCCATATTCATTTGATATCGTTCTAATTTTTTAATCCTGGGCTTGGAAATTAATAGCTGGGCGTCTTTAATCAGTTAAGGTGAGCTATTATCAGCTTAACTGATCACTCTCCTTATAGTGTGTATGGTAACACCCATTGTTTCATGTTCTCTGGGTATATCTATCTCTATATCTATATCTATATATAATCTTCCTACTGTATTTTCCACTGCATGCATCTGATGAAGTGGGCTGTAGCCCATGAAAGCTTAAGCTCAAATAAATTTGTTGGTCTCTAAGGTGCCACAAGTACTCCTGAAATAACTCAGTTTTTGTTACCGATCGTAGGGTTTTATTTTGGACTTCAGTTCACGTGTTTTTGGCGTAGGTCCCATTCACTCAGCCGGGCCCTATGGAGCACTGAGATTTCCACAGTCAGGCGCCACACATCCAGCTGAACTATTATAAGTGGATGTTAAAGGCTTAACAGAGAAGATACAAGAGGTTATTGCAGTCATCCCTCCCCAGAGTAAGTTGCTCGGCTCCAAACAGCTTCCCATTCAAACCACATCAGTCTAGTAATTTACGGACAAGTCTTGCCCTTCTCTCTCTGGGCACAGGGATCCCCATCTCCCCTTTCCCAGAGCCTGCCACCACAGTGGAACCAGTGCGGCACGGCAGCACAAAGAGGGGGATGGATTTAGGGAGTGCATCCCCCTATTTGGCCAGAGCCCAGTTCTACACTGGCTGCTAGGACATGAGAAATGGCAACTTTTGCAGCTGGGGGTGGAGCAAGGCTGGAAGCCTGGCTGTGGCATGGATCATCTAGTTCTCCCGCATGGCAGGGCTCTGTTGGGACTGTGGAGGGCTGCTGCAGCCATTCAGAGAAGTAGCCTCTTTGGGTTTTCCTGCCCCTCCACCACCTGGGAGAGGAGACTTCACCTGGCTTTGCAGGGAGCAGTTCCAGAGCATCGCCCGGGGACTCCGTGACAACTGGTGGCAGTGGTGGGATGTACTGCACCCCGTGAATGGCGCTTCTTGCAGTAAGTGACTGGGGAGCAGTAAAATGAAGGTGATTGACGAGGACTAGGCATGCTGAAGGCTCAGAGAGGGGCAGTTTAGGGGGCTAAGGAGCTATGCTTAACCCCTGGGAGTGTGTGACCAGCAAGAAGGACTGTTGGAGTAACGGGGTCCCCCTGAGGACTGCAGCGAGCAGTCTCGGGGCGAAGGAGCCTGCAGCTTGACCCTGGGAGAGAGAAGGACTTTTGCATTGACAGGGTTCCCCTGGGGATTGCAGTGAGCGGTCCCAGGGGCAGAGCTTTAAGGTCTTGTAGCTGTGTGAATGGGGCAGCAGTTGAGGAAGGGACCCTGTGTGTAGAGCTTCCAATGTCTGGGAGCAATAGAGGGACTGAACCCTGGGTTTGGCAGGTCTTGCTCACAGGCCACACTAACAGCAGTTCCCAGCAGGCTGGGCTGAGGGCTGGTATTCTGCACTGACAGGCTGGTTTACACTCCGGGGAAGTTCAGCAGAACAGGGCTCTGGGGCTGCTCTGAGGCTGGTGAAGGAGCTTTAGTCCTCCTGGGCATTCAGGAACTGCTTGTGAACTACGAGTAATACTCCATGCCTGCTCTATGTGGGAGCAAGGCCATAACATAGAGGTCACTGCTCTGTCCCTAACCAGCATATCTGAGCTTTGTGCCTAACTGTCCACGACCCACAAACAGGATAGAAGGCAGAGCCGAGACCATGGGTGATCTCACTGCCGTGTAAGCGGAGATGACTCACCCATTAATGAAGGAACAAGCGCCTTCTTTTCACTTTTCTAACCCAATGTGGCAGTAACGTCCTTTGGCTGAAATGCCATTCCACAAGCTTCTAGAATATTCTGCTCCCTCTAGAACCATTCTGGTCCTTCTAGAATGTCATTATCCTACTCCCTGGCGTCTCTCATTAACACTGAAACTTGGGTTAACGTTTGCCTTTGCACATCGTCTTGAAAAAAACAAACAAAAAAAACAACAAGAGGACAAATAACATCCACGCACAATTAATTTCATTTTTAAGAATTCTGTTTCTTAGTGAAAAACAAACCAGCATCTGCAGCATACACAGAATGGACTGAAAGCCTAACCCATGGCTCAGGTTTATATCAAGAGAGACCAGATTCCAGGAAAACGATAGGACCACAGAAACCTCCAGAAACTCTATTAAAATCTCAGCCCAGGGAAACCTGAGAAATGTGGATTTACGTAACTTTGAGCTCTGAAAGGCAAAGTAATCACAGCTTCACCAACTGAACCTCATTCCCTTCTCACCATGAACGAGCCATAGACAAGAACAAGGAAGGGAGCCTGCATGTAACTCAGTTTTTCTGAAATCCAGTTTACCTCATTTTCTTTCTAATGGGAAATCACCCTTAGCGATTACTCAAAAGAATTTACCTTAATACATCGGCAATGTCAAAACATTAAACTTTCCAGCCTCCAGTGGTTCCCCCAGGAATTGAAATGGGGGAGGGAGGTTTCGAATTTACAGGGGGCGTCAGGGCCAATGAGGAGTGAGACCATGAGGGTGAAGGTGGGCTTCATGGTACCATAGTAAAAACTGAAAAATGTTTCATGACTATTTTATTAGATTTAACTTGTGTTCTAAAATCATCACACAAATTGAAGTTGGCTACTCCAGCCTCCTATGAAGCACTACGTCTACATCCTTCTCAGTTTCTTGTTATAATTTTTCACAACTCTGTTAATGAACTTCATGAATGCAATGCGTTCATCTTTGGTAGCTTCTTGTGTGTCTGGTACTTCCATTCCTTCAGTTGATATGCTCATTAGTTCATTCGCATGATCAAGCGGAAGGCGACTTCTTTCAGAACACAAAATTCTATTCAATGATGAAGAAGAATGCTCAACTGTAGCTGTTGTGACTGGGAGTAGCAAGAGATGAATTCCGACTTCTTTCATCCCAGGAAACAAAACACAAAGATCAGGTCAAGCCACTAGTGATGATAAAAAAGAAGTTGAAGTCAAATCTTCATTCATTGGTCGTATGATATTCCACTCTGTGTTCAGATTCTCTATTCTATCCTGAGCACATGGCAGCCCCATTGCTGGTAGTGCCTCACTCTGCTCAACTGTTGGTGTTTTATAGGACAGGGATCTGTAAAAGCTACGTAGAGGTTGAGTAGACTCTAGAAGTTGCTGTTGTAGATTTTTAAGAATCAAGTCTGTGTACTTTTTCAGTTGTCTTAACAAACACTTCTTGTCTTCTTCACATAAGGATTCAATATAAATGCCTTCATTAGTCAACTTCTTGACTGAAGTCTTTGCTTCATCCAGTACTTTTTCAGTGGATAGCTCTGATTGATACAAATGTAGCTTCTATTGCTGGACAAAGATCTACTGCTGTTCTAGCAGATGCCTGGATGGCATTGTTTAATGACCCAAGTGGTTTCAACAGTAGACTTACGAGAGAAAGAGAATGGCAATAGTCTTCTCTGAACGTAGTAGCAAAAGTAATCCACCAGCCTCCCTACTTCGATCCATCCCATCTTGGTTGATACTTTCCAAAGCCAGTAATAACGGCTGGAGTAATTTTAAGACAACAGCCAAGGATCACTCATGAGAAAGCCAGCAGGTTTTCCCAGGTTGGACTAATTTGAACTTCAGTCCCAGTGTATCTTCTATATTTTCTAAGACATTCAGTCTTTTTGGACTATTACTGAAAAAAGAATATAATGAAGACATTAAATGTATAGCTTTTAAAATGTCTTTTGAAGAGTCTGCAGCTTGTACTAGTGCTAGTTAGAGTAGATGGCCTCTGCAGTGCGCATAGGAGAAATTAGGGTTACACTTTTCTCTGAGCAAAGCTTGTACTCCACCATGTCTTCCAGAGAAGTTTGCAGCTCCATCAGATGCACAAGCAGCCATCTGTTTGGGGTCCAGCTGACAAGTATTTAACTTTTCTAAGATGTGGTTGTCACAGATGCAGTCGATGTGTCTTCTATAACTTGAACATTTAGAAAATGCATCTACTGGCCTACCCCTGACATCAAGATAACATACACCATGACTTAATACTTGATGCCCATTTGCATTGGTGCATTCATCAGCCATGTATGCAAATTTTTTGAATGTGGTGAGAGAGTTCTCCATTTTTTCAACTGTTGAGTCTTTCACTGTTGCACCGCATGCTTCTAGCCAGTCAGTTGAGTTTCTTGCAGAAAGATAGTGAGCATTGCTGGTCTTGTTAAAAACCAGTACTCAACTTGAGGCTCAACAAGTGAGGAGGGAGGGATAGCTCAGTGGTGTGAGCACTGGCTTGATAAACCCGGGGGTGTGAGTTCAATCCTTGAGGGGGCCATTTGAATTTTTTTTTCTTTATTTTAATTTATCGGGGGAGGTCCCGGATGACTGGAAAAAAGCTAATGTAATGCCCATCTTTAAAAAAGGGAAGAAGGAAGATCCAGGGAACTACAGGCCAGTCAGTCTCACCTCAGTCCCTGGAAAAATCATGGAACAGGTCCTCAAGGAATCAATTCTGAACCACTTAAAGGAGGGGAAAGTGATCAGGAACAGTCAGCATGGATTCAACAAGGGCAAGTCATGCCTGACTAACCTAATTGCCTTCTATGAGGAGATAACCGGCTCTGTGGATGAGGGGAAAGCAGTGGATGTGCTATTTCTGGACTTTAGCAAAGCTTTTGATACAGTCTCCCACAGTATTCTTGCCAGCAAGTTAAAGTAGTATGGGCTGGATGAATGGACGGTAAGGTGGATAGAAAACTGGCTAGATGGTCGGGCTCAACGGGTAGTGATCAATGGTTCCATGTCTAGTTGGCAGCCGGTATCAAGTGGAGTGCCCCAAGGATCGGTCCTGGGGCTGGTTTTATTCAATATCTTCATTAACGATCTGGAGGATGGTGTGGACTGCACCCTTAGCAAGTTTGCAGATGACACTAAACTGGGAGGAGTGGTTGATACGCTGGAGGGTAGGGCTAGGATACAGAGGGACCTAGACAAATTAGAGGATTGGGCCAAAAGAAATATGATGAGGTTCAACAAGGACAAGTGCAGAGTCCTGCACTTAGGACGGCAGAATCCCATGCACTGCTACAGACTAGGGACCGAATGGCTGGGCAGCAGTTCTGCAGAAAAGGACCTAGGGGTTATGGTGGACGAAAAGCTGAATATGAGTCGACAGTGTGCCCTTGTTGCCAAGAAGGCTAATGGCATTTTGGGTTGTATAAGTAGGGGCATTTCCAGCAGATCAAGGGATGTGATCATTCCCCTCTATTCAGCACTGGTGAGGCCTCATTTGGAGTACTGTGTCCAGTTTTGGGCCCCACACTACAAGAAGGATGTGGATAAATTGGAGAGAGTCCAGCGGAGGGCAACAAAAATGATTAGGGGGCTGGAGCACATGACTTATGAGGAGAGGCTGAGGGAACTGAGATTGTTTAGTCTGCAGAAGAGAAGAATGAGGGGGGATTTGATAGCTGCTTTCAACTACCTGAAAGGGGGTTCCAAAGAGGATGGATCTAGACTGTTCTCAGTGGTAGAAGATGACAGAACAAGGAGTAATGGTCTCAAGTTGCAGAGGGGGAGGTTTAGGTTGGACATTAGGAAAAACTTTTTCACTAGTAGGGTGGTGAAGCACTGGAATGGGTGACCTAGGGAGGTGGTGGAATCTCCTTCCTTAGAGGTTTTTAAGGTCAGGCTTGACAAAGCCCTGGCTGGGATGATTTAGTTGGGTTTGGTCCTGCTTTGAGCAGAGGGTTGGACTAGATGACCTCCTGAGGTCTCTTCCAACCCTGAGATTCTATGATTCTATGACAATGCACTTAAGTTTGGCCTCCAGTTTGTAGTGTGCGGTATCTCTTGCTTAAATAGAAAGTAGGATGCCACAGCCATGTATGTTCACATGAACTGTGTTATGTCTCCAGCATTCTTAACAGCCTCATTAAGTACTTCTAAAATTGGCTTTAAAAGTGGGCTTATAAGGCTTTCTGCATGTTGATACACTCCAGAGGCCTGGTGTTTTTCAGTCTTTTCATGTAGTTTGTCATCATTGGCTTGCTGATCGGTTTGACAAACCAGGCTCCTCCACTTTTACCATTTATAGCATTGGGAAGCTTTCCTTCTTTGTAAGCTTTTTTGCAAGAGGAACACCAATAGCCATCTTTTGTAACTTCAATAAATGGGAACACTTTGACCAACAAACATCGGGAACTGCCTTTAGGTTTTGGAGACACTGTTTCTTCAGTAGGTAGCTGTATTTGTGCTTCGGGCTGGTCGGATGTAGATACACCACTTGAACCTTCAGATTACATGTCGATGTATTCTTGGTTCTTGATGTGTTCTTCACCTTGGTTAGTTTTTGAGGCCGTTGAGTGGAAAAATTGTTGTATTGTATTGTTATTTGTCTTTTAATTTTCACTTTGACCTGCAACATATAAAAGAGAGATGAATAAAGTAAATGTTTTGTTAGGATAATGCTCATTTAACATAAGGATAATACAAGTTACACCAAAACACATAACAGGTCTAGATTTCTAAAAAAATATAATTTAAAAAAAATATATATTTAATTTAAATTGACTTTTGAAAAGTAAGCCATCATGGGATAAGAGGGAAGTCCTCTCGTGGATCAGTAACTAGTTAAAAGATGGGAAACAAAGGGTAGGAATAAATTATCCATTTTCAGAATGGTGAGAGATAAATAGTGGTATCCCTGAGAGGTCGGTACTGGGACCAGTACTGTTCGACATATTCATAAATGATCTGGAAAAATGGGCAAACAGTGAGGTGGCAAAATTTGCAGATGATACAAAACTATTCAAGATAGTTAAGTCCCAGGCAGACTGCGAAGAGTTACAAAGGGATCTCACAAAACTGGGTGACTGAGCAACAAAATGGCAAATGAAAGTCAATGTTGATAAATGCAAAGTAATGCTCATTGGAAAACAATCTCAACTATACAAACAAAATGATGGAGTCTGAATTACCTGTTAACACTCAAGAAAGAGATCTTGGAGTCATTGTGGATAGTTCTCTGAAAACATCCACTCAATGTGCAGCGGCAGTCAAAAAAGTGAACAGAATGTTGGGAATCATTAAGAAAGGGATAGATAATGAGACAAAATATCATATTGCCTCTATATAAATCCATGGTACGTGCACACCTTGAATATTGTGTCAGATCTGGTCACCCCATCCCATAAAAATGTATTGAAATTGGAAAAGGTACAGAGATGGGCAACTACAATGATTAGGGGTATGAAACAGGAAGAGAGATTAAAATGACTGGGAATTTTCAGCTTAGAAAAGAGACAACTAAGGGGGGGGATATGATAGAGGTCTATAAAATCGTGACTGGTGTGAAGAAAGTGAATAAGGAAATGTTATTTAATCCTTCACATAACACAAGAACTAGCAGTCACCCAATGAAATTAATAGGCAGCAGGTTTAAAAAAAAAGGTACTTCTTCACACAACATAAAGTCAACCTGTGGAACTCTTTGCCAGGGGATGTTCTGAAGACCAAAACTATAACAGGATTAAAAAAAGAACTGGATATATTCCTGGAGAATAGGCCCATCAGTGGCTATTAGCCAGGATGGGGAAGGATGCAACACCATGCTCTGAGTGTCCCTAGCCTGTTTGCCAGAAGCTGAGAATGGGCAACAGGGGATGGATCACTTGATGATTCCCTGTTCTGTTCATTCCCTCTGAAGCACCTGGCCTTGACCACTGTCGGAAGACAGGATACTGAGTTATATGGACCATTGGTCTGACCCAGTATGACCATTCTTATGTAAAAATTAATTATAATAATAAAAATGTTTAGTACAGAAACTCCCCAACATAATGACCTCTCAAGATAGCAACGATGTGAGATAACAACCTTGGCAAATACTGCATTTTAAAAATCTTGGCCTACTAGGAAACGTATTTATAAAAGTTTCCATTCCCAGTCACAAATCTAGCATTCTGGAGCAAAGTCACTAAAATATAGTCCAACAAACAAAGGTTTATTTAACATGCCCCTCACTTTTCCCTCCACTGCAACCCACTCACCGGTGTTGTCTTTGGTCAATGGAGACTCAGAGTTCCGAGGTTCTTTCACATGAGAACACCTCCCAAGTGGGGGCCAAGAGGGCACCTTGCTTGTTCCTCCAGCTGCTCACTGTTCACTGTGGCCACGGCTGTTCGTTGTGCCACTGTTCACTCCACCGCTCTGTTGCCAATGGCCCTGCGCAGTCACCTTCTGCTGCCACCTGCCACTGTGACCTCTGCAACTCCACCAGCTCTCAGTGATTTCAGGTGAGCTCTCAGTGGGGGAACCTCGCTGCTAGTGCAGTCTGGGCTGTCTCTTCCATAGAAATACTGTCCCACAGCAGAGCTAAGCACTTAGACCTGATTAGCAGTGATTTCAGCTGCAGTGGTCACTTAAAAGAACAAAAGACTATCTATGGGGCCTAATCAGCTCTGTCTTTAAACAGAGGAGAGGGACAGGTCCCCAACCTCTCTCTTGATGCCCTCAATCAGCACAGGCTAAGTACAGTTCTACTGCCCTTTACTCATACAATAAGAACAACAACATTTCATTTCCCCCTCCCCCAACCCACATTCAAGGGATTTGTAACCCAACCCCAGCCAAAATCTATCACTTGGGTAACACAGCTCTGTTTGCTGGATCCCTAGGTAGATTAGGTGTGAATGTAAATACAATCTGGTCCTGAAGCCTTCCCTCCCAGCCCCCAGCTCATCACTGGCTGTCAAAGAGAGCTCATTTAGACTTTGCTTACAAATTATCATTTGAAATTATTAGGTTGGCCAACATCACCGAAATGAATGCACTGACAGTGTCATACAAAAACAACAGCTGTATAAGGAAGTTAGTCTATGTTCATACTTTTCAAATCTATTATACTTTTATAGATACACGTATTTTATCATACACTGTGTATGCTTTTAAAGTGTGTATTAATGTTTCAATTTCAATTCAAATTTCCAAACAGTCACTAAATTGGCATGTAACTAGTTCACAAAACTGGGGGGCGGGGAGGGGGCGATGATGGGGAAATTCAGGGGGGGTGTAGGGAAATCGCTGCCATCCTCCCTTCATCACCCTGACAGGATGAGGGGCTTTTCAAACCACTGACTACAACTTGATGTGTATGAGGAGTTTGTACAATACACACATCGTCCTCACTCCTTTTTGGAGCCTCCATGTAAACTTAATCCGCAGATTGTCTCCGAGGCATGTCCTCCTCTTCTCTCTTGTGTCTGTACTGCTTTAGTTCTTCTCACCATCTCAGTGATTCCACCCCACTGAGCTCCTGCTGACAGGAACAAACCCTTCTGCAGGTATCCATTCCACCAAGACTTCCTGAATCTCTTTACAATCTTGATGAATTTGCAGCTCAGAACTCCTGATATTCCATCCAGCAGAGCAGGTTGTTGGCAGTCATGGGTGGAGTCCAAGTCTCATGCTGGTCATGGTCCATGTTATGGAGCAACTGTGGGGAATTAGTAATGTTTGCCATCTCCTGCCATTGTCCCTTTTATGTTCTTTCTATGCCTGAGTGTTTGCCCATCTTGTTTGGTATATGATATGACATTTGTATTCTTGTGCTACCAGTCTGTTGTCTTGTTAAGCAAAAAAGACTAAAATAGAGGTCAGTACTATAGCCTATGTGCATAGGTATTTGCTAGATAAGGCACAGGTGTAAATTAAGCCCGTAAAGCAAAGAGCCTTAGGCCTGTGCAACAATAGGTTAGCTAAACCAGGCCAAAGAAGACTTAGCATAAGCAGCTAACCAGAAATAACTCTAGCTCATAAGATATCCCAGTTAGAGTGTTGTGATGACTAAATTGTTGACGTAACCACAAAATGTCAGTTGATATCACTTTGAGGTACAGTACTTTAAAATTAGGAACATCAGTAGATGCCTGACCACAAGATCGCCATGGTAACTAATGGACGTATGCTAATGAACCTGAGACAGAAGGACTAGAAACCTATGGGAGAAAGGTCCCCAACATTAGCTTGAGGAAATACAGATAAGAAAAAGGCCTATTGAATAGGCAGAGACATAGTGAGCGTCAATATTACATATCATAAAAGCTGTTTTCCGGCCCGCGTGCCTTGGCAGATGCCAGGATGATGCCCATGGGGATTGACAATAAGGAAGATGATGATGGTGAGGATGATGAGGGTGACTGACACTTTGGGTCCTTTTGCAAGGGATGGTGTGAGTATATGGCTGTTTAGTTGCTTGTATTGTCCCTACCTACCTTGTTGGGTTGGATTGTTTGTGATCTTGCTGACTGTGTTAATAAAGTATTGCAGATTGAGAAGCTTTTTCTAAGTGCGAGTGTTGCAACCGTGCATGTCGGGGTTCCCAACTGAACAGTAAGTCTAATAATACTGGGCCTGATCTCAGATAGCAACCTATCCAACCTCAGAGTGTTATTGGGAATTCTTAAGTGATCAGTGTAATGAATGCACAATGAATAGATCAGGCAGCGCTGCTCATTTGAATAATGCTCTTCAAATATTCAAGCTCCCAGCTATGTTACCTAGTCCTGGTTTGAGTAACATGTTACCTAGGTGTTGAATGGAGGTGGTCTAGAACTGAAACCTGAATGCAAACATCTCAGGAGTTACAGACTGGATGTCCCTGCAAATTACTAAAAAACCAACAAGACAAACATAGCCAAGTTCTGATGAGATTGTTGCCATCACTATTCCTCTAGCCTTCAATGAGCAAATATCTGTCCAGGAATGAAGTCACCCTCCTTGTGATTCCCAGTAAGATTGCAAATGTGCAAATGTCTTTGTTTCAATCAGTTCATGGTGTGCAACATGAACAAGTCCCTGAGTCCAAAATGACATTCTAACGCAAAGGCAAACCTGGCGCTGTCCTTCATTCGTTAATCAGTCCCACTATCTTTATACCAAGATCAGTTTTCTTTTTCACCCTCTATTTGTTCATAATACTAGTTTAACAAGTTTGGTCGGACACAAAAATGGCAACTTAGCCAGCAAAAACAATTTTGTGTGTGGGATACAGCCAGCTAATTGGAAGCACTTAGGCATATAAAAGAGAAATGTCAGACAATCAAAATTAACCCCTTGCTGGAAATAGTCACACGATAGTGTTGTCTTTTCTTCTGACACTAGTGTCCATTTCTGGTACTAGTGTGACCCCTCTGCTGAGCAGATAACCCTTGCAGGTTGGCTTTCCAGTGGAGGAGATATCAGTGATGTGAAGTCGGGTATTTTCTAAGTGTCACTTGTTTTCTTTACACACATACACCAGCCCAGTGCGGGGCAAACAGCATGGAGGGTAATCTCTTCTCTCCAGAATTTCAGCCCAGCACCGGTTCCCCGTGAGTAACTCCAGCTTGAGCACTGACTCAAATCAGAGACCAAGGCATTGAGCAAATCTCTCCTGCTTCTCAAACAGCTTCCTCTCCACTGGCTCTGCACAGAACATTGCGTAACAAAAGCTACTAACAACACAATAAGCACATTCATCTGATGAAGTGGGTATTCACCCACGAAAGCTTATGCTCCAATACGTCTGTTAGTCTATAAGGTGCCACAGGACTCTTTGCCACTTTTACAGATCCAGACTAACATGGCTACCCCTCTGATACTTAACAACATAATATCTTCCCGACAATATTTGCCAATTTTGGGGCATGTTGTGTTAACCATTTAACAGCCATGATTATAGTTTGCAATATTTTACATTTTAAGACTACAATATTGTACCGTGCAGTGGGTATTAATGGCTGATTCCTGCCTCTGGCATTTTAGTTCCAAATTTTATTTTATTGAAGAGCTAGATTGTGCAACCCTTACTCACCTTGGTCAACTCTTGCGGAGACGAGCAGTGCCGTTGGCTGGGATGGGAATACTTCGTAAGGCATTGCTCCCAGACGGGAGCAGGTGTCACACAAAGAGAAGAGTGGACAGAAGAAGTTACTGTCAGTTACACAAGAGAAAAGCATACACACTAGCCGAGGCAATATAGGTTATTGGTTACAGCCTGGTGGTCAGGCTGCTGGTGGAGAACAAGGATAAATATAATGCCCTGTAAGATCATGTAATGAGGGGGTTTTAGTATGTCAGATCAGCTGAAACACATGCTATGTGATAGACAGCCCTTCTCTTTTCATAGACATGTAGGACTGGAAGAGACCTCAGCAGGTCATCTAGTCCAGTCCCCTGCACTGAGGCAGGACTAAGTATCATCTAGACCATCCCTGACAGGTGTTTGTCTAACCTGCTCTTAAACCTCTCAAAAGACAGAGATTCCACAACCTCCCCAGGTAGTTTGTTCCAGTGCTTAACCACCCTGATACGAAGATTTTCCTAATGTCTAACCTAAACCTCCCTTGCTACAATTTAAGCCCATTAGTTCTTGTCCCGTCCTCATAGATAAGAAGAACTATTTATCACCATTCTCTTTCTAACAACCTTTTAAGTACTTGAAGACTGTTATCATGTGCCCTCTCAGTCTTCTCTTCTCCAGACTAAGCAAACCTAATTTTTTAAATCTTTCTTCCTAGGTCAGGTTTTCTAGACCTCTAGTCATTTTTGTTGCTTTCCTCCGGACTTTTTACAATTTGTCCACATTTTTCCCGAAGTGTGTTGCCTGGAACTGGACACAATACTCCACTTGAGGCCTTATCAGTGACGAATAGAGCGGAAGAATTTCTACTCATGTCTTGCTTACAACACTCCTGCTAATACGCCCCAGAATGATGTTTGCTTTTTTTGCAACAGAGTTACATCGTTGACTCATATTTAGCTTGTGATCCACTCACAGCCCCCAGATCCTTTTCCACAGTACTTATTCCTAGACAGTCATTTCCCATTTTGTGTGTGTGCAACTGATTGTTCCTTCCTCAGTGGAGCACTTTGCATTTGTCCTTATTGAATTTCTTCCTATTTACTTCAGATCATTTCTCTAGTTTCTCAAATCATTTTGAATCCTGTCCTCCAAAGCACTTGCAACCCCTCCCAGCTTGGTATTGTCTGCACATTTTAGAAGTGTGCTCTCCATGCCATTATCCAAATCATTTATGAAGCTATTGGATAAAACCAGACCCAGGACCAACCCCTGCGGAACCCCATTCAATGCCCTTCCAGCTTGACTGTGAACCATTGATAACCACTCTCTGAATATGACTTTTCAATCAGTTGTGCATCCATCTTATAGTTTGTCTAGATTGTATTTCCCTAGTTTGCTCATGAGGTCATGTGAGGCCGTATCGAAAGCCTTACTAAAACTGAGATAGCTCACGTCTATTGCTCCTCCCGCGCGTCCTTTTCTGCCTTCTTTTCAAAACAGTTTTCATGTAACTAATGGGGATATGGGTGGTTTCCATATGCAGCAGCACCCAAATGTTACTGAGGAAAATGACATAAGAGACTGATTCAATGGGGAAGAATTTGCTAATAATTGAAATATGTCACTGTTAGCAAGGGCTGTGGGACTCATCTGGGCACTCTCAATAACTGACACTCCAGCCATTATATTGCTGAATATTCATACTCTCTGTTATATTTCTATGAAGAATGATTCCCTGGTTCCCATTATTCACAGCTCTGAAAAAATTCCCCTCCCATTAAGCTACTTATTATATTATGAATTGTGTGCGTTGCCCCAGAGCTTAGGTTTTGATAAGTATACACTCCCGGTTTGTATTTTTCATGCAATTTTAACTCCTCCCTTGTATTAGTGGAACTTGTTATGTTGGGTTAATGATATGCTCCCTAGTTGCACATTTCAATTGCTCAAAGAAAAACAGGTTGAAGATACATGTGGCTTATATAAATACAAGGTTAGGAAGAAGAGGCTTGAGGCTTTTTTTAAAGTTTATTTCAATTCTTTAAAAGTGGTTAGTAAAATGTTGTAAGTTTCAGAAAGCAAAAAGTGTTTTTATTCATAGAAAACCCTGAGAAAGACTCTTTAGGTCGAGATTTTTGTATGTTGGACAGTTAGACCAGAGCTATTTCATCCAGTTTCTGAAAGTAATGGAGCCAGTTCTCCCTCAGTTATACAGGACCAACTCTGAGATACCTGAGGGAAGACCAGGGACCAGCGTCTGTGTCTAATGCCTAAGGAAGATGTCAGGCTACTGTGGCTATACTCCTGTTTATACTCATGCTAGCTTGATAAGAACTGGTGCTCCTAGTGTAAGCATCGCCTCAGAGAGTGTTCCAATGAATAAAGATCTCACTGGAGAACTAGTACCTGGGATTAAGTCAACACTGCTGCTTAGAAAACTATATTGCAGATAATGCTGTCATTGTTCGATGTTAACAGTCAGCTGCGTGCACGTGTTCTCCCTGTGTGCTGTCCCGACTCTGCGCAGGTCATTGGCACAGCAGACCCCGAGAGAACCCCAATGACCATAGACTCCGATAAGGTACGAAGGCACCTGGCCAGGTTTATTGCGAAACGAAAAAACACAGTCTCCAGCTCCCCAGATCAGATGTCTACAGTTCTGCTAGTACATATGTGCCTCCTGACAATGGACTGGCTCAGTCAGTGGCAGGACTTACCACTGCCCCCTAGGCCAGACAAAGTCAACCCCTCAGAGATCCATTTTTATACACAGGTACAAACAACTTACACATCACTCTTGATGCATTGAGGTACAACCCCTCTACATGTTAAGGTGCCATCTATTACCTTGTCCATGTGGGTTCAAGCAAAACAACTCTATCCATCATATTATCCTTTTAACTCTGTCTTTAGGATGAGTCAGCATGTTCCTGTTATCTGAGCGGAAATGTGCTCATGTTGGAGTGTTCTGGTACCATCCTGGCACGTGTTTACATCTCTTGTGCCCAGTACCTTTAGGTATGTGTGTGTTTGCAGCATCAGCCCTCTTCATGCCAGAATCTGTGAGCAGGGCCTGCCTCTGGCTCACAGCTTCACTTTGTGTTATATCAGAAAAGTCTTGACCATTACTTTAGCTCAGGCCTTAGGCCTCATACCAGGCCTCAGATACAAGGACTTATATTTCAGGACCTCATCTTACTACAATGTACAATAGAGCTGGTAAAAAAAAAAGGTTGATGGAGCAGTTTTCCACTGGAAAATGCCATTTCATCTTAAGCTACATGTTTTGCTGGAATGTGTCATAAAGATTCAAAATTGAAAGGGAGTATTTCATTTCGACTTTCTCAATTCATTTCATTCCATTCCAACCTTCTAGTTTTGACGCACCGTCTGAGAGAAATGACATGTTTTGACACTGAAATGACATGTTTTGACAGTTCTTCTGAACTTTCTGAATCAAAAGTTTTGTGAACTTCTATTGTGAACTTGCAATGTAGATGCTCAGGCTCAGGCTGTTACCTGAGCGCTGGGACCCTCCCACTTTGCGGGGTCCTAGAGCCCAGGCTCCAGCCCAAGTCCAGACGTCTACACAGCAATGAAACAGACCAAGTACTGCGAGCCCGAGTCAGCTGGCATGGGCCAGCCCTGGGGGTCTAACTGCAGTGTAGACAGACCCTCGGAATCATCCCCTCCTGCCAGCTCTTCCAGATGTGCTTCCCTGCTGCTTGCAGCTGGCCCAGAATGCAATAGTTGCTCACAGGGTGGAGTAACTGGGTTTACATTACACCCACCCTGTGTTACTCTCCATGGGTTGCCCGGGAAGTGTCAGGTTGGTTTCAAGTAGGTGGTGAAGGCTCTGGCTCTATTCCAGACCATTACACTCAGGCACCTCCTACCACTCAAGGACAGAGAATGGCCACGAACTCATGAAAAGTACA
The DNA here is from genome assembly GCF_020497125.1 of Mauremys mutica. Lineage (NCBI taxonomy): Eukaryota > Metazoa > Chordata > Testudines > Geoemydidae > Mauremys > Mauremys mutica. The sequence goes on from NC_059080.1 coordinate 2,615,158, forward strand.
GAGCATCTCTTAGAACCGCAGTTAATTGGGACTCAGCGATGGCCATTACAGCCTTGCCAAGCATTGCCTTGTGTACCTCCCCACACAGCATTGCTAGGATCCGTGTGAGCGGGCTGAGCAGAGGGGTGGTCACTCCCGGAGCACGGACGGCAAGCCCGGAACACCCAACTGCCTCCCTGCAGTCAGCTCCCCCTGGAATGCACTCACCAGGGAGTGGCTCCTGGAGGTTCCCAGCCTCTGCAATAATGTCATTCAGCCTCCTGCTGAGTCTGCAGCTTATGCCCAAGTAAATGTGTTAGTCTCTACGGTGCCACAAGGACTCCTCGTTGTTTTTTCTGATAGAGACTAACACGGCTACCGCTCTGAAGCTTCGCCCACTGTGCAGTAGTGTGGGAGGATGTCAAGGAGGTCAGTGCCATTCATGGAAATCAGGGAACGTGCACACATGGCAAGTGATGGGCTGGTGGTGTGATTAAGGGCACAGGCTGGGATTGCATAGTTCAGATATCCCCAGACCATCCACAGCGGTGGAGCTGGCAGGCGTGTCGGCTGTTACGTTGATCACAGACTGGGTGTCAGGCTGGCACCGTTCACCAGAGAGTGGATCAGACCCCACCCCACATGCAAATCATCTAGTCTTCAGTTCCTGAGGTCAATTCCAGGCAGTGCCATAGACACCCCGTGACTTGGCAGGTCCCTTCAGGCCGTGGAGGGGAAAAGTGCAGTTAGGCGCCTGGTGAGATTTTCAGATGCCCCTAGGAACCAAACGTCCACTGAACCCAATAGCAATTTGGCACCTAGGAGCTTTTGAATCTCTCACCAGGTGCCTCTCAGCATCTTTGGGTGCCTAAACACCTTGGAAAACTGGCCCTTGGTCTCTCTGTGTCTCCATTCCCCATCTGTAAAATGAGGATAACATATTCCCCTGTCTTGCCGGGGTGCTGGGTGGTTAGATCATGAATTTTTGTGGGGTGCTTGGACTTTACCACTGTGGGCGCCATATGACAATGGTCTATGGGTTGGGAGCACAAAGAGCAGGGGCAGCAGGCCAGCAGGTTAGGTGGATGTGTTGCCAGGACGGGGAGATAGTTAGGAGGATGGATGGATGTGGGGGAGTGGCTGGATGTGTCAGTTGTGGGGTGGCTGGCTGACATGTAGGTGAATGTGTGTGTCAGGAAGTGGGTAGGAGGATGGGTGTGTCAGAGGCAGGGGGTAGGCAGGAGGATAGATGTTTTGGGGTGGTTGGGGAGATGTCAAGTGTGGGCGGGGGTGGCCAGCTGGCAGGTAGACAGATGTTCTGGGGGTGGTTGGCTGGCAGGTTGGTGGATGGGTGTTTCAGAGGGTGAGTAGGAGGATGGATGTGTTGGGGGAAGGTGGATGGATGTGTCGAGGGGGTAGTTGGGTGTGGGGGTGGATGGATATGTCAGGGGTAGTTAGGGGGATGGATGCTCTGGGTGGGAGGGTGGATGGATGTGTCGAGCGGGGGTAGTTAGGAGGATGAATGTGTGGGGAGGAGGATGGATGTGTTGAGGGGGTAGTTAGGAGGATGGATGTGTTGAGGGTTAGTTAGGAGGATAGATGTAGGGGGTGTCTGGGGATAGGTACGTAGGTGGGAGGATGGATGTGTCAGGGGTAGTTAGGAGGATGGTTGTGCAGGAGGGGGAGGTGGATGGATATGTTGGGGGCTAGTTAGGCGGATAGATGTGCACGGGGGAGGATGGATGCATTGGTGGGGGTAGTTAGGAGGATGGATGTGTCAGGGTGGGAGAGTGGAGGGATGCATTGGGTGAGGGGGGTGGATGGATATGTTGCTGGGGGTAGTTAGAAGGATGGATGTGTGGGGGGAGGATGGTTGTGTGGGGGTGGGGGGAGAGTGGGAGGGGTATTTAGGTGGGTGGATGTGTTGGGGGTTAGTTAGAAGGATAGATGTAGGGAGGTGTCTGGGGGTAGGTACGTAGATGGGAGGATGGATATGTGTGTGTGTGGATGGATGTGTTGGGGGGTAGTTAGGAGGATGGATGTGTCAAGGTGGGAGTATGGATGTGTTCAGTGTGGGAGTGTATGGATATGTCGGGAGTAGTTAGGAGGATGGATGTGTTGGGGGGGTAGTTAGGAGGATGGATGTGTCAGGGTGGGAGGGTGGATGGGTGTGTTGGGTGGGGGTTAGGAGGATGGATGTGTCATGTGGGGAGTTAGTAGGATAGATGTGTCGGGGTGGGAGGGTGGATGGATGTGTTCACTGTGGGGGTGGATGGATATGTCAAGGGTAGTTAGGAGGATGGATGTGTGTGGGGAGGATGGATGTATCAAGTGGGGGGCTAGTTAGGAGGACAGATGTAGGGGTGTCTAGGGGTAGGTACTTAGTTGGGAAGATGGATGTGCGATGGGGAGAGGATGGATGTGTCAGGGTGGATCGATGTGTTGGGAGGTAGTTAGGAGGATGGATGTGTGGGAAGGTGGATACATGCATGGGGGGTAGTTAGGAGGATGGATGTGTTGGGGGGGTAGTTAGGAGGATGGATGTGCAGGAGGAGGCTGGATATGGCAAGTGGGAGTTAGTTAGGAGGATAGATGTAGGGAGGTGCTTGGGGTAGGTATGTAGGTAGGAGGATGGATGTGCGAGGTGGGACGATGGATGTGTGTAGGGGTGGATGGATGTGTTGGGGGCTAGTTAGGAGGATGGATCTGCAGGGTGGATGGATGTTTCATCGAATTTTCTTGGTGTTTGGTGGAACCTGCAACTCAATCACTGTAGTGTGTAGTCACTGTAGTGTTGTGTTTAAGACCCTTCTGGAAGGTAACTCGCCTTTAAACAGAAGTAAAACTCATGCAGTGTTGCCAACTCTGATGATTTTGTCATGATTTTTATTATAATGATTAAGTATCAGAGGGGTAGCCGTGTTAGTCTGGATCTGTAAAAGCAGCAAAGAATCCTGTGGCACCTTATAGACTAACAGACGTTTTGCAGCATGAGCTTTCGTGGGTGCATCCGACGAAGTGGGTATTCGCCCACGAAAGCTCATGCTGCAAAACGTCTGTTAGTCTATAAGGTGCCACAGGATTCTTTGCTGCTTTTACATGATAATTATTATTTTCCTTAAAGCTCCTGGAGTCAAGTCATCTGTGATGATTTCAGCCTTCGTTCTTAAAGAAAAATGAAGTTTCTAGCCCTTGTGGCTGTGGAGAGAGCTTCAAAGTGTGACCTCAGTGCGCCCTAAAGGCTCAAAAAGCAGAATGTAAATAAAAAGAACCCCAAAATCTATAATTTTACATAATCTCATGATTTTAAAGCCAATCTCATGATTTTTGGTGAGCCTGAGTCATGATTTTTGAACATTGGGGGTTGGCAATACTTGAAAGTGACTTGAAAGTGTCAGTTTCACTCCTGTTTAAGGTCAGTTTCTAGTCTGTTATTCCTAGTAACATCCCCAGAGCCCCAGGCAGGTGCAGTATAGATTAACTCGTAGGGTCTTGTCCTAGTTGGATGTTATGATCTATTCCAAGCTCAATGAATTGCAAAGAAGTGACAGAAAGTCATCTAGATTTTGCTACAATGGTTCCAATGGTTGTATTCAGAGTTAGTAACAAAGTCAGAATAGACATTAATTTTTTAAACCTAACCAGTGTCCCTTAAGTGGATTGACACAAGATGTCAGAACATGTTAGTACTGGAGCTGAATGGGTCTAATATTTATTTCATTTCCTTTTTTTATATAGAGATTAGAAATTATCTGACAAGAGCACCTATGTTATTTCCAAAAAACAAATGCACCCCTCAAAAAGCCCCAAACAAGTAGCCTCTGGACTCATGGTTAAAGTTGCCCCCCCATCTGAAATGGTGCCACTAGGTGGGTAGGAGGATGTGTGTGTGTGGTGAGGGGTAGGTAGATGGGGGGATTATTGGGTGGGGGCTGGCTGGAAGGAGGAAGGATGATTGCGGGGGCTGTCTGGCTGGATGTGCAGGGGGGCAGCAGGTAGGAGGATGTGTGGGGGGAGGATGATTGTGGGGGGCTGGCTGGATGTGCGGGGGTGGCAAGTGGGAGGATGTGGGGGGAAGATGGATGTGCTGAGGGGACTAGTGGGGGAGAGGATGGCTGTGCGGGGGGGATGGCAGGTAGGAGGATGTGCGGGGGGGACAATGAATGTGGTGGGGGTTGGCTAGATGTGCAAGGGGGCTGGATGGATGTGCGGGGGGCTGGCAGGTACAAGGATGGGGGGGACTGGCAGGATGGGTGGGGGGCTGGCAGGTGGGAGGATGTGGGGGGGCTAGCAGGAGGCTAGTGCTGGGGGCAAATGCATGTGCGGGGGGTGGCAAGTGGGAGGATGTGGGTGGGAGGATGGATGTGTGGTGGGGCGGCAGGTAGGAGGATGTGTGGAGGATGTCGGGGGGAGGATGATTGTGGGGGGGCTGGTTGGATGTGGGGGGGCTGGCAGGTGGGAGGATGTGTGGGGGGAGGATGATTGGGGCAGGGCCGCCCAGAGGGGGGGGCAAGAGGGGCAATTTGCCTCAGGCCCCGAGCCCCACGGGGGCCCCCACCAGAGTTTTTCGGGGCCCCTGGAGCGGGGTCCCTCACTTGCTCCGGGGGGCCCGGCAAACTCTTGTGCGGGGCCGGGCGCAGGAGCTTCTGCCGCTCCCGGTCTTCGCCGGCGGGGGGGTCCTTCCGCTCTGGGACCCGCCGCCAAAGACCCATGGCGGGGACACCCCCCCTCCGCCGAATTACCGCCGAAGACCGGGCTGCACTTCGGCAGCGGGTCCCGCTTCGGCGGTAATTCGATGGCAGGGGGTCCCCGCTGCGGGTCTTCGGGGCACTTTGGCGGCGGGTCCCGGAACGGAAGGGCCCCCCGCCGCCGAAGACCCAGGGCCCCCGGAATCCTCTGGGCGGCCCTGGATTGGGGGGGGCTGGCTGAATGTGCCGGGGGGCGGCAGGTGGGAGGATGGGGGGGTGGATGTGCGGGAGGACGGCAGGTGGGAGGATGCGGCGGGGGGGCGGCAGGGGGGAGGATGCGGGGGGGTGGATGTGCGGGGGGGCGGCAGGTGGGAGGATGCGGAGGGGCGGCAGGTGGGAGGATGCGGGGGGCCGGATGCGGCGGGGGGGCGGCAGGTGGGAGGATGCGGGGGGTGGATGTGCGGGGGGCGGCAGGTGGGAGGATGCGGAGGGGGGCGGCAGGTGGGAGGATGCGGGGGGGTAGATGTGCGGGGGGGGTGGCAGGGGGGAGGATGCGGGGGGTGGATGTGCAGGGGGCGGCAGGTGGGAGGATGCGGGGGGTGGATGTGCGGGGGGCGGCAGGTGGGAGGATGCGGGGGGGGATGTGCGGGGGGCGGCAGGTGGGAGGATGCGGGGGGTGGATGTGCGGGGGGGCGGCAGGTGGGAGGATGCGGCGGGGGGGCGGCAGGTGGGAGGATGCGGCGGGGGGGCCGCAGGTGGGAGGATGCGGGGGGGGGCGGCAGGTGGGAGGATGCGGGAGGCTGGATGCGGCGGGGGGGCGGCAGGTGGGAGGATGCGGGGGGAGGCGGCAGGTGGGAGGATGCGGGGGGTGGATGTGCGGGGGGGACGGCAGGTGGGAGGATGCGGGGGGGTGGGTGTGCGGGGGGCGGCAGGTGGGAGGATGCGGGGGGGTGGGTGTGCGGGGGGGCGGCAGGTGGGAGGAGGCGGGGGGTGGATGCTGAGGGGGGGCGGCAGGTGGGAGGATGCGGGGGGTGGATGTGCGGGGGGCGGCAGGAGGGAGGATGCGGGGGGAGGAAGAGCGGGGGGGCGGCAGGTGGGAGGATGCGGCGGGGGGGCGGCAGGTGGGAGGATGCCGGGGGCTGGATGCGGAGTGGGGCAGGCAGGTGGGAGGATGCGGGGGGCTGGATGCGGCGGGGGGGCGGCAGGTGGGAGGATGCGGGGGGAGGCGGCAGGTGGGAGGATGCGGGGGGTGGATGTGCGGGGGGGCGGCAGGTGGAAGGAGGCGGGGGGTGGATGTGCGGGGGGGCGGCAGGTGGGAGGAGGCGGGGGGTGGATGTGCGGGGGGGGCGGCAGGTGGGAGGAGGCGGGGGGTGGATGTGCGGGTGGGCGGCAGGTGGGAGGAGGCGGGGGGTGGATGCGGCGGGGGGGCGGCAGGTGGGTGGATGCGGGGGCGGGGGCGGCAGGTGGGAGGATGCGGGGGGTGGATGTGCGGGGGGCGGCAGGTGGGAGGATGCGGGGGGTGGATGTGCGGGGGGCGGCAGGTGGGAGGATGCGGGGGGGGCGGCAGGTGGGAGGATGCGGGGGGTGGATGTGCGGGGAGGCGGCAGGTGGGAGGATGCGGGGGCGGTGGGGGCGGCAGGTGGGAGGATGCGGGGGGGTGGGTGTGCGGGCGGGCGGCAGGTGGGAGGAGGCGGGGGGTGGATGTGCGGGGAGGCGGCAGGTGGGAAGATGCGGCGGGGGGCGGCACGTGGGAGGATGCTGGGGCGGGGGGGGGCTGGCAGGTGGGAGGAGGCGCGGGGAGGATGCGGCGGGGGGCGGCAGGTGGGAGGATGCGGGGGGTGGATGTGCGGGGGGGCGGCAGGTGGGAGGATGCGGGGGGTGGATGTGCGGGGGGGCGGCAGGTGGGAGGAGGCGGGGGGTGGATGTGCGGGGGGGCGGCAGGTGGGAGGATGCGGGGGGTGGATGTGCGGGGGGGCGGCAGGTGGGAGGAGGCGGGGGAGGAGGCTGGCAGGTGATTTCCCTGCCGCAGCCCCGGCCCCGCCCTGCCGCGGGGAGCCCGCCTGGGAGGTGCCCAACCCGCCGCGCCCCACCCGGGGCAGCCCCGGTCCCGCCGCGCTCGTCACGGCCGGGCAGCCCACGGGGGCGGGGGGCGGATAAAGGGCCCGGCCCCGCGGCCGCCGCTCACTCGGGCCGGGGAGCGCTCGGAGCCGGGCTCATGGGGACACTCGCGCCGCCCGCCCGCCTCTGCTGCGGGAGAAGGAAGGTGCGAGCCGGGCAGGTGCCGCCGGGGGGGGGCTCGGGACCCCCGGACAGATGCATCGGTGGGGGGGCGCTCGGGGGCCCCGGGCAGGTGCAGCCGGGGGGGGGCGCTCGGGACCCCTGGGCAGGTGCAGCCGGGGGCGGGGCTCGTAACCCCGGGCAGGTGCAGCGGGGGGGGGCGCTCGGGGCAGGAGCGGCGGGGGGGGGGCTCGGGGCGCCGGGCAGGTGCAGCGGGGGGGGGCGCTCGGGACCCCTGGGCAGGTGCAGCGGGGGGGGGGCGCTCGGGGCAGGGGCAGCGGGGGGGGGCCCACGGGACCCCGGGGCAGGTGCAGCGGGGGGGGGCGCTCGGGGCCGGGGCAGCGGGGGGGGCGCTCGGGGCCCCGGGGCAGGGGCACCGGGGGCCGCGATAGGGACCCCGGGGCAGGTGCAGCGGGGGGGGGCGCTCGGGACCCCTGGGCAGGTGCAGCGGGGGGGGCGCTCGGGACCCCTGGGCAGGTGCAGCGGGGGGGGCGATCGGGACCCCTGGGCAGGTGCAGCCGGGGGGGGGCACTCGGGACCCCTGGGCAGGTGCAGCCAGGGGGGGCGCTCGGGACCCCTGGGCAGGTGCAGCCGGGGTCGGGAGGGCGCTCGGGGCCCTGGGCAGGTGCAACCGGGGTCAGGGGGGCGCTCGGGGCCCCGGGCAGGTGCAGCCGGGATGGGTGGGGGGCGCTCAGGCCCCTCGGACACGAGCCCTGAGGCACCCAGTGCAGCTGGGTGTCCTCCCGAAACACCGGCAGCACCGGGGTCTCGGCTCCGTCTCTCTCCCTTCGGCTCCACATTTCGGGTCAGTTGCCGCGGGCTCTTGGCCCAGTTGCTGGGAGCAGCAGAGACGCTCCCAGCCGGGCCCGCGGTGACCCCCCCTCTCTGCTCCCCCAGGACTTCACCCTGTCGCAGGGGAAAGATGCCCCCGCGGGGCAGAGCGAGGAGCACTCGGAGCGCGGGCACTGGTCCAGCAAGACGGACTATCTGCTGTCCATGTTGGGCTACGCGGTGGGGCTGGGCAGCATCTGGCGGTTCCCCTACCTCACGTACAAGAACGGAGGCGGTGAGTGCTGCCTTTCTCTGCGGTGTGCGGTCCCCAAGCTCCGTGCTTGAGGAGAGCAGGATTGTGAGCCCCCGCGGCGGGTGTCAGACCCACTCGAGCCCCAATCTCAGAGCCAAACACCCCGGAGCTGCTGGAGAAGTTGGGAGTCAGATTTGAATGAAAGTTAAGATGGTATCAGCCTTTCTAATGGGGTTGCCAGGGCTGGCTTAGTCTTGCTGGAGCCCAGGGCTGAAGCCAAAGCCCGAGAGTTTCAGGCCCGGGTGGCGGGGCTCAGATTACAGGCCCCTTGTCTGGGGCTGAAGCCCTTGGGCTTTGGCTTTGATTCCCCCCTACCCACACCCCGCCCAAGGCAGTGGGTGGGGGCTTCAGTCCCCCCTCCTGGGGTCGTGTAATAACTTTTGTTCTCAGAAGGGGGTTGCGGTGCAGTGAAGTTTGAGAACCCCTGACAGAGCCGATTCTGTTCGTTGTTAATGGCTGTTTCTGGTGTAAATGTTGAAGGTTACACTTATCTGTACTTCACAAAGCTGCACTCCAATTAGAAACCCTCCCACATTAAATGATGCTCAATGCCTATTTATTTTAAAGTGGCCTCCCCTTTTTTACCTGGATTAAAACTAGTTTATCCCAAACAAAGACTAAGAATAAAGGACTCTAATCTATTCACTACAAGGTTACATTCCATGGGTGCCTTGGCAGCGCCTTCACAGAACACGTGACTGGCTTTACCTGACAAATCTCTGGTGAATCACTTGGCTGAATGCAGAGGCGGGATAGACAAACTTTGGCCTGTCCTGTGATTTGTAGAGGTCCGAGATTCTATTTCAGGTGGGAAAAGCAGGTGTTTAAGCTAAATGCCTTAGGGCCCTGTCCAACTCCCACTTAAGGTCAATGGGTGTTTATATTGTAAGTGCAATACAGGCAGATACTTTGCATACAGACATTTGAGGATAGATATATGGAGTACACGGTGGCATTCGTGGCATACATCTTTTATTGGCATGTGTTTGGCCTGGTTGCATTACTCACTAGTGACGAAGCAGAATTCTAGTCCAAAACAAATGTTAATAAAATCAGTATATCACACTGCACTGTCATGCTGTTTTGTTCCATATACAAAAATACTATTTGAGGAATATTTTAGAATTAAAAAATATTTTATTGGGACTATTTTTGTATCCTTCTGCCTGTAAGGCCAGGTGCCTTCAGCAAGGCACATACGCATTTGCTTAACTTTAAACATGAGTCGTTTGCTTGAATTCAGTGGGGTTACTTACATGCTTAAGGTTAAGCATGTGCTTAAATATCTTGCCAAACTGGGTCCCTAGTTTATCTTAAACCCCTTTGTGGTTGAAGAGAAAAAGTAGATGAACAGCTGCATGTGCATGAATATCAACTGTCTTACCGGGCACTGTTTCTCTCTCACACTTATGCACTACAGCAAATATGCAATGCGGGTCCTTCTCATAGTACAATAGGTCTCAGTAATGAGAGGTGCTGGAACAATGTGTACAGTGGGGGGCTGAGAGCCATTGAACCAAACCATAAACCCTGTATATGATGGAAACCACTTCAAACCAGGGGATGCGGCAGCCCCCCAACCCCCCTATTTCCAGCACCTATGTCCCTGACCCCAGTTTAATGTGGAATTTAGGAAAGCATTCATGCAAGTGGCCAGCTGTGGCTCTGTATCAGAAAGGAGTCAGCCATATGAAACCATATGAAACAAATTACAAACATTTCCATGTTCTAGCCATTCTAACAGTGAGTGCAAATCACCACTGAGTACAAAGAAGAAACAGTTCATTTCTGTTTTAAATTTAAAAGCATAAGCTACTGTAGAATGCAAACAAAATCAAGAGTACACACAGCCAGATATCGTCTCCGTCTTCCTGACAGAGCAGTATGTGTTGGACAGTTTTTTATCCTTATTTTCACAAAAGAAAAGTTGTGCCATAAAAATTGGTCAGTTCTAAGTTCCAGAGCCTAGCAGGGTGGCTCAGTGCTGTCCGTGCCTGTGGCAGTATGAGGCAGCGCTGCAGAGGAGAAGCAGCTAGAGGCATTGTGCAGTGTCTAAAATTAGTGTTCAAGGTTTGTTTTGAATTACTGTTATTTATATATGATGGACCAGACTGAGCTATTTTTACTCGTATGGGTAGTATCCAGAGCCGCTGCAACAACTAGGCAAACTAGGCGGTCACCTAGGGCGCCAAGTGGTTGGGGGAGCCCCAGCCATGGAGGAGCCAGCGCGGCGCAGGGTGGGCAGCAGCCCTGCAAAGGCGGCGGCACCACTAGCAGCCACGCCCCCCGCCCCTCCTGCCCAGGCTGCAGCCCGGCACCCCCACCCACACACTCCTGCAGGCTGCAGCGGATGCATGCGGGTGGCAGCCCCTGTGCGTCCCCCTGGATCCCCCCTCACCACGCTTGGGCTCTGCAGCTCCTGGGCATGTGAGCCGCTGCCGCCACCTGGGTGTTGGGCCCTGAGCCGCTCCTGGGAGCCACAGAGCCCGAGAGCCCGGTTCGGCCAATGTACATGGCAGAGGGGCATTGCTGGCACATGATGGCATATATCACGTTGGTAGATGTGCAGGTGAACGAGCCCCTGATGGCGTGGCTGATGTGACCTGCCCCTCTGCCATGTACATTGGCCAAACCGGACAGTCTCTACGCAAAAGAATAAATGGACACAAATCTGACATCAGGAATCATAACATTCAAAAACCAGTGGGAGAACACTTCAACCTCTCTAACCACTCAGTGACAGACTTGAAGGTGGCAATTTTGCAACAAAAAAACTTCAAAAACAGACTCCAAAGAGAGACTGCTGAACTCGAATTAATATGCAAATTAGATACAATTAACTCAGGCTTAAACAGAGACTGGGAATGGTTGCGTCATTACACTAATTGAATCTATTTCCCTATGTTAAGTTCTCCTCACACTTTCTATGGGTCATCTTAATTATCACTTCAAAAGGTTTTTTTTCTCCTGCTGATGATAGCTCATCTCAATTGATTAGACTCTTCCTGTTGGTATGCATACTTCCACCTTTTCATGTTCCCTGTATGTATAAATATCTCCTGTCTGTGTGTTCCATTCTATGCATCCGAAGAAGTGAGCTGTAGCCCACGAAAGCTTATGCTGAAATACATTTGTTAGTCTCTAAGGTGCCACAAGTCCTCCTGTTCTTTTTGCGGATACAGACTAACACGGCTGCTACTCTGAAACATGATTTTTAATGTCTAGCAATATTTTGAATTCAAGCTCCCAGGCTCATCTTTTGAAAAGTGTTTTGCAGGTTTCCTTTGAGGATGAGGACTGATAGGCCAGATATTGGGTGATTTTGTGGGGGCCCGGCTCATGAGTTCTGAATGTTTGAGGTTGGCAGTACTGAATGTTACATCATGTCACCAAAGAAATTTAAGTCAAGGTTTCTCAAACTTTTTCACAGGTCGCATCTTAATACAGTTACTGTTTCATGGGAGAAATCCTCCCTCTCTGTATTAATTCTAATGAACAATGCCACATTATGCAGTATTCATTTTTGAAAGTTTATAATAAACGATGCTCAGGAGGAGAGGGAGGGGGGCGCAAGGTGGAAGTTTCGCCTAGGGAGCAAAATATCCTTGCACCGGCCCTGGTAGTATCTGACTCATGCTGAGCAGCCCCAGGCTAGTGAGTACACACAGCAGATTCTAATCATCAGTATTTATATCGCACTGTACATTTGCTTGGCACCTGTAGAAATAAAAAAGAGATGAGGTCAGGGGTTTTTGATAATTTAATCTTTCTATGTGTGTGTGAAAATCCAAGGTGCAAATCACCCTGAATGCAGTTTTGAGCCTACATTGATTTGCAGGTGGTACTGACATAATGTGGAAGTCTACATACCTGATTTGTGAGGGCAATACAGAGCACATTTTATTTTGCTTAAATGATTAAAATTCAAATTAATTTTTTATTAATAGTTGGTTTTATAAAATGTTTATTTTTAAATTACAAAATCTAAATCTTGGGCTGAACTTCTTTACAGTGTTCCTGTAAGCAATTACTGAAAGTAAAAAACAGGTGTGGGAAACCAGATAATTTTAAAACTTTCATATATATGTTATGCAAGTACATCTATTCTCTTTTATTCAAAATATTAAAGGCCCACCGTTTCAGCCTTAGGTGGGCTTTTAGTACTGTGCCTTGAATCTTAGCCTTTTAAATAAGTTATTCAGAGATCGAGCCACCTCAGCATCTTTCTGACCTACTGATCTTTTCCCATGAAACATATTTTCAGTTGTGGACATAGGCACAGTTCGTAGTCAGGCCTGAAGGTATATCAGGGATCTATGTGACACAAGCAAACACAGGTGGTCAGGCCTCAGCTGGAGTATTGTGTCCAGTTCTGGGCACCACATTTCAAGAAAGATGTGGAGAAACTGGAGAGGGTCCAGAGAAGAGCAACAAGAATGATTAAAGGTCTAGAGAACATGACCTAGGAAGGAGGCTGAAAGAATTGGGTTTGTTTAGTTTGGAAAAGAGAAGACTGAGAGGGGACACGATAGCAGTTTTTAGGTATCTAAAAGGGTGTCATCAGGAGGAGGGAGAAAACTTGTTCACCCCAGCCTCTAAGGATAGAACAAGCAGCAATGGGCTTAAACTGCAGCAAGGGAGGTTTAGGTTGGACATTAGGAAAAAGTTCCTAACTGTCAGGGTGGTTAAACACTGGAATAAACTGCCTAGGGGGGTTGTGGAATCTCCATCTCTGGAGATAGTTCAGAGCAGGTTAGATAAATGTCCATCAGGGATGGTCTAGCCAGTATTTGGTCCTGCCATGAGGGCAGGGGACTGGACTCCAGGCAATTGTGCAGCCTGTTGTTGATAAGAATCTAACATTGTGAAAGAAAGAAATAAATTTGAACTTTATTTTACATAACAGCCATGCTTATGTTACTAACGTTACCCTTACTGGAACCTGGATCAAACCACCAACGAGTAATTACCCCTTTCCTCTGCAAATACTATTTGATTTTACAGAACACCGTCCTTTAAAAAAAACAATCTGTACATTCTGTACAAAATAAAAACCACTTTGGTATATTTGCATCTGTGGCTATACAAAAGGAGCAGAATTGTGCCGGTATAATGGGTTTTTCTATTTTCCCCAGGTGCCTTTCTAATACCCTACGCAGCTATGCTGGCATTAGCTGGTTTACCTTTATTTTTTTTGGAATGTTCCCTGGGGCAGTTTGCCAGTTTGGGGCCAGTTTCTGTGTGGAGAATATTACCAATTTTACAAGGTCAGTGACATTAGTTTTTTATGTATAGATCTTCTTTTGTTGCTCTAATAGTCAAAAGCGGATTAATAATTTCCCCATAATGCTTCTGGCTAGTGTCATAAATTAGACTCTAGAGTACCGTACACGGTGTGTCGTGCCATTTCATGGATGGCCAAACTGAGAGGGCTAGTATATACTGCATGAGAGGCAATTGAATTCATGGCACTATATGTGATACATCAGAAGCAGCAATTTTCCAGAGCGTCAATGTAACTTTATTGTTTCTCATTTACTGGCTATGTCTTCTTACTCTATCTGCTAAATAGGGGTCTGCATGGGACATGCAAATCCTGCATCTAGCTGCTCAGATTGGCACTTGCACGTGTAAAGAACCATTTTATGCACCCACATGCCTATGCATCTGGGCCTTTATTACATAAGAACACAAGAACGGCTGTACTAGGTCAGACCAAAGGTCCATCCAGCCCAGTATCCTGTCTACCGACAGTGGCCAATGCTAGGTGCTCCAGAGGGAGTGAACCTAACAGGTAATGATCAAGCGATCTCTCTCCTGCCATCCATCTCCACCCTCTGACAAACAGAGGCTAGGGACACCTTTCCTTACCCATCCTGGCTAATAGCCATTAATGGACTTAACCTCCATGAATTTATCCAGTTCTCTTTTAAATGCTGTTATAGTCCTAGCATTCACAACCTCCTCAGGCAAGGAGTTCCACAAGTTGACTGTGCGCTGTGTGAAGAAGAACTTCCTTTTATTTGTTTTAAACCTGCTGCCTATTAATTTCATTTGGTGACCCCTAGTTCTTGTATTATGGGAATAAGTAAATAACTTTTCCTTATCCACTTTCTCCACATCACTCATGATTTTATATACCTCTATCATATCCCCCCTTAGTCTCCTCTTTTCCAAGCTGAAAAGTCCTAGCCTCTTTAATCTCTCCTCATATGGGACCCTCTCCAAACCCCTAATCATTTTAGTTGCCCTTTTCTGAACCGTTTCTAGTGCCAGTATATCTTTTTTGAGATGAGGCGACCACATCTGTATGCAGTATTTGAGATGTGGGCGTACCATTGATTTCTATAAGGGCAATAATATATTCTCTGTCTTATTCTCTATCCCCTTTTTAATTATTCCTAACATCCTGTTTGCTTTTTTGACCGCCTCTGCACACTGCGTGGACATCTTCAGAGAACTATCCATGATGACTCCAAGATCTTTTTCCTGACTTGTTGTAGCGAAATTAGCCCCCATCATATTGTATGTATAGTTGGGGTTATTTTTTCCAATGTGCATTACTTTACATTTATCCACATTAAATTTCATTTGCCATTTTGTTGCCCAATCACTTAGTTTTGTGAGATCTTTTTGAAGTTCTTCACAGTCTGCTTTGGTCTTAACTATCCTGAGCAGTTTAGTATCATCTGCAAACTTTGCCACCTCACTTTTTACCCCTTTCTCCAGACCATTTATGAATAAGTTGAATAGGATTGGTCCTAGGACAGACCCTTGGGGAACTCCACTAGTTACCCCTCTCCATTCTCAGAATTTACCATTAATTCCTACCCTTTGTTCCCTGTCTTTTAACCAGTTCTCAATCCATGAAAGGACCTTCCCTTTTATCCCATGACAGCTTAATTTACGTAAGAGCCTTTGGTGAAGGACCTTGTCAAAGGCTTTCTGGAAATCTAAGTACACTATGTCCACTGGATCCCCCTTGTCCACTTGTTTGTTGACCCCTTCAAAGAACTCTAATAAATTAGTAAGACATGATTTCCCTTCAGAGAAACGATGTTGACTTTTGCCCAACAATTTATGCTCTTCTATGTGTCTGACAATTTTATTCTTTACTCTGTTCCAGCAGTGTGGTCTGTGGGGCACTGAGCCTGCTGCAGTCAGAGACATCCCACACACATGGGAATCAGGATCATGGGGCAAAACCCATCCTTATTTGCATCCATTCTGCTCCAACAAGGCTGGACATAAACGAGCCTGCATGCCCTCCTGACCACCCCGCTGCATTAAGATAGGAATAAGGAAATTATATTTTAATCGTATTAAGAGCTTTATTTGCCTTTACCGATCCTGTGTATTAGTAGACAACAAAAAGGAATTATGTCCAGGCATTTACTGTTCCTTGCCAGTTTCTGCCTCAGAACTCACCAGAAACAATAAGGCACTGCACACAAGCCTCCAAAATCTGCATAAGATGAAAAGAAGGATGGATCCAACCCCTGGAGATAGCCAGGGCTGTGTGTGTGTAAACATGTATGTCATATATACTCCCCAAGATCATTAGAAAAGGTTTGGTAGGTTGATCTCAAACTCACAAAGTTCCTTTTGACAAAGGAAAAGCTGCAGTGTCCTTGCAAACCACCATTTTATGCTGCCTTTCATTCACTGATGCAACTAGCAATCGCAATGAGATCTCTACAAACGATGCAATCAGCTCCAGTTTCCTTTCATTTTATTTCGAGACACCCAGACCAAAATCCATTGAATTTCAGGGGTACAGAAAGTTTAAAACCTCACCCAGACTTCACAAATGGCTCTGATTTTTCTACACGGCTGGCCCAAACCCTGGATCCAACCCCCTATTTGGGATATTCAAAATCTGGATCCAGTCCCTAATTTTGTGGCTTCAGCCTATCTCTGTTTGTTACTGTCCAGGGTAAAAGGAATGAAGGTAATTCTTCTCCACTGATCTTCTGCTTTTCCACTTAACTAGCACCGATATTTTCCACCCCCATTTTCCTCTATTTAACAAATTTCTTTTAGCGATGCACCCTCCCTTTTCCCTCCTGTCTGTCTTCTTCACCAGTCCTTTCTTCAGCTGCAAAGAGCTGGACATGGTTCCCTTCAGCACATGATTCATTGCTCCTTGTATTGGCTACAGAGAGTGATGTGGTACATCCCTCCTTTCCCCCGCTCACAGTCTGTTGCCACCGTTTCCTTCTTTCCTGGTAGTCTGGGATCTGATTTCATCCCCCCCAACTGGGCTTCCCGTAGTGAGCTGGCCTGGTTCTTTAACACTAACATGGACTCTTGGACTAGCATGGGGTAGTTTTCCCCTAGCTCAGTGTGGAATGCAGAAGACTCTCCCTTACTTTACCAAGTTGTTTATATTCATCTTTAAAATTATGTAAATAACCTAATAAATTAGCCTGAATGATCTTAGTTTTACTGCTAGGAAAGATCAGTAAGGTTAAGCTGTTAGTTTATTTACACACACACAAGTGACACGTCTTTGCAGACTTTAGCCACACTGTGCCTATAGAAATCAGCTATGTCCGAATTTCCCCCTACATTTTCAAGGAGGTATGTAGCACTGGGAGATGATATTCCCTACAGCTATTAAAATGTAGTGTGTCTTCCCTGCCAACTCTTCAGCAATGCTGAGGCTTTTTTTGTTTATTGCAATCTGCAACGTGTAAATCCCAAAATGCACCCTCCTTCCTGGTAGACAGGAAGCTTTTTCAGAATTAAAATGGAACTTGTGTCCTCTAATTCTGTCTCTTCTCTAGCCCAATTCGAATAGATCAGGATGCAACAGGGACAATACAAATAGTTATTGAAGTTTTTAAACATTACAAAGTTCTACCACTTTGTGTTTGAAGCTCAAGTACCACTCTCCATCATGGGATCTCCTGAAGAGAGCTTTGCCTACACCACGTGGTATAAGATCCACCCTGAACTTTGCTCTGCGGTACACTAGTTCTACCATGTGTTTGCATGTCACTTTTGTCTGGTCTGGTCGCTTTCTGATGTCACACCAGCCTTCACTGCTTCCTCTCTGTGCATGTGTGGAACTCCTCTCCCAAGCTGGCCGTGAATGAAGAGTGCATTGAAATGAACCATGCTCATTGTACATGTGCTGGGAATTGATATATGCCCAAGGTTTATTCACAGGGGATTGTCTTTGCCTGGTGTATGTACCCAACAATACTGTGTGATCCAGGGGACAGTCAAATAATTTCTAGGCAATGTGGAGGAAGGGTAGAGAAATGTGGAGTTCACTGAAGTTGGTGATTGACGATCTCTTTATACTGTGTTTGGGTTGGATGATGAAACTTCTGCTCTCTTTTCTAGGAGTGGGAATCACGATGGTCATCATCACCACCTTGGTGACGGTCTATTACAATGTTATCATTGCCTATGCTCTCTACTATCTGTTTGCCTCCTTCCAAAGTGTACTGCCATGGTCGGACTGCTTTGCGTGGGCAGATGAAAATTGCAGCACAACACCTGTAGGTACGGTATTTTAAAATAATCCACACTATTACTAGGAATAATTCCATTGCTTCTGTTTCCCAGTAATAAGCAAAAGGCATTAAAAAGGGCAGTAGGGGGACAGTTAGTTGGCCATGATGCTGTCTGGAAACCTTACCTTGAGAACCAGTTGACACCTGGTCTGATCTTTCTATCTGCCTGTAGCATTTGCCCATGTGATCTGTTGGGAACTAGAATGACTCCTCCTCTCTGCCTTTCTGCCCATCTTTCCTTCTTCCCTAGAATAACACATTTCTAGACTGGTATAAAATCACCAAACATCCCACACTGCAATTTCCTTAGTGCTTCGTGGCAAAGAAATGGCCGTCCTAATGCAAAAGAAATGCACACCTAGTGCATTCACCTGGGGTTCTTCCAAAATCCTTTATCCTATGTCTGTGGCTTTGTTAACACCATGTGTTGGATGGACATTGGCTTCATGTCTCATCATGTCTTTAGATAATATTTCCAGGCTATTGATTGCCTGTGTGCATGCATGATTCAAAAATGGTAATTTCCCATCCCCCAGTGAAGTTTAATAGTTTATCACAGACTGCAGTTCTGACATATTATTTAACAGTTTTACATTTATACATTTCAAGGAGATTCTCTTAAAAGACTAATAATGTTTCACCCCATATTAAAAGAGTGCTGGATTGGTATAAAAGTCAGACAAATTGCCCCAAAATTCTGCACTACAATTTCACCAGGGTTTCACGTCAAGTGAATCCTCTTGCTGATAGTGCTCTTTACTGCATTGATCAACTCTTGTTTGGCTTAAATTGTAGCCAAGAGATTTGCAGTACATTTTAAAGAGAACTAGGAATAATGCCGGTCTGTTCCCATCAATATGATATGGGGTTGCTATAGATGAGTGTGAACTGAAATACTGGATCTGGCCCTTAGATTATCAAAGCGTTGGAAATCCTAACTGCACCCAGGTCTGATTTTTGCAAACATTTCCTATCTTTACGTTAGGCCAGCCAGGTTCCCAAAGCCGGACACACCAGACCTGGGAGCGTTTGGGTAGGGAGCCAAATCCACATCTGAAAGTGGTGGCTGGGGTCTGTTTGTAGTTACCACAAGAAAACACACTGAAGCCATAACAGCATGAAAAAGGCACTCACTGTAATCAGTCTGTTTCTGATTTCACCCCTGAACATTAACAACCCTTTCTCTTTTAGTGAGTGATTGCAATACGACCTTACCAAACGGGATAGTCATTCACACAAACTACTCGTACGTCACCAGCAACAATCTAACCTGTCTCAATGGCAGCTTAACGTATAAACAAGTGCAACTTCCCAGTGAGCAGTACTGGAAGTGAGTATACGGTACCACCTTTACATTGCTAAAATCAGTATGTGCTGGGTGGGGTTTGGGGAACCCCGTGGAACTCAGACCACTCTCTAGAAACAGCTTTGGGCCAAGCGCATGGGACTGCAAACTAAACCTGAGCACTTCTGTCCGGAAACCATTAAATACTGAATCGGGGTGACACGTGTAACACAAGTCACAGAGAAGCACAAGAACAAATTTATAACTAAGAAATAAATAATAAAATTGAGGAACTTTTCTCCCCCTAAAGCCCCAAACATAAGGCACGTTCTTTATCCCAAATTAGGATGTTGAAAATATGCAGCCAGTCCACTTGCCTTTTATAGACCTGTCATTACAGAACACTTTCCAGGACAGGCAAGTGTTCATAATGTGCAGGTGTCTCACCTGCATACCCCACACTTAGGTGTATGAGTCACTGCTGCCTGATGGTGAATAGACTAATAGGCCCTGCCAGGGTGTGCATTAACATGCCATCAGTTCACCTGGGGCCAGAAGCCGCATGGCTCCAGAGCCCCTGGAAGAGTGTCACTCGTGAATCAGTGCTCACCGTAGCGTGGTTTGTCGCTGTGTCCGTCACCCAGGCACCTGGAGCTGCACAAAAGCCCATAACACAAAGGTGTGTTTCTCCTAGCACGACCCCACTGGCCACTTGCTCCTTCACTTTCTTTACCATCCTCAGCTGGTATAAATAACTGTAACTCCGCTGAAGAAAATCTGGCCCTAAATTGGAATCTACCCACTTCCATTTTTATAATGGTAATTGAGCTGCAATGAGTGGAAAGACTAGCCGGGTTGTTGGAGAGGTGTTGTCCTCCAGCTCCTCTCAGCCTGGCAGCGCCGGGCTCGTCCTTTTAGTTAACAACCCGAGCTGGCTCTGTGCAGTAAGGTTCTCGTTTTAAAAACAGCACAGTCGCGTCTATACGCCTACTGAGTGTCAATCCGAGGCAGGGCTGAGAAGAAAGCACTGGTTTCTCTTTGAAGCCTCCAAAGAAACCAGCTTTCCCGTCACTCCCAGCCTGGCCCGCTACCCGGGAAGTTAACGGAATTGAAGTACTTGCTTGAAATCAGCAGATGGTTAAAAGTTGAAACGGACACATTGAAGAGCCCAGCTGGGAGGCGGGGGTGGAGCGGGGCTGACAGGCTGTGCACCAATGGAAGTTGATGCGTGAGTGTGACATCACCAGCTAGACAGACATGAGCATCCCCTCTCCAGAGGTGGCTCTGGATAATCAGTGGGGCTCTTCATGCTGGCAGCTGCCACGCCCTGGTGCAAGCGACGCGATGCTGATCACGGTGTCCTGTGCTTTCAGTAAAGTGGCCCTTCGGCGCTCCAGCGGGCTGGACGAGACGGGTGAAATTGTCTGGTACTTGGCCCTCTGCCTGCTCCTATCCTGGCTGATAGTCGGAGCTGCATTATTTAAAGGGATAAAATCTTCAGGAAAGGTAAGTCGGGAGGAACCCCTGCTAGGTTTCTGGGACTGATCCTGCTGAGAGATGATCCCAACTTCAGTGGCAGCTCAGCACCTGGTGGGGTCAGGCCCTGATTCACTAGCCCATGACACAGGCAATATCTGACTTGGCTGCTGCTGTTTGCTCATATTTTACATGACACGGATAAAGCACGTGGAGCCTGATTCTGCCACCCTGACCCGAACTCAACGGTCCCTTATTCCACCAGGAATAATTCTGTTGGGGTTTTTTATGATCACGTGAGAGATGTCGTCTGAGTTCCTGTTATAGCCTGGTCTCTTGTGAAGCATGCACACACATTGCACGCGCACACACTGCACACACTCACATGCTGCACACGCACACACACTGCATGCACGTGCACACACACACACAATATGCACAATATGCACATGTCTGTGATACCTACAGATTACCTACGTTTAGCCTGAAAGGATGGGCCCGATCCTGCAGACAGATATGCACACATAACATAGGTTGGATGAGGTTTGTTTGCCATTGTCTTGCACAGTTTATGAATCCAGACTGGTAATTTGTAGAGATGAACCAGGGAACGGTCACGTCCAGACTTGAATCCAGACTTTTCCAGCCCAGAGATGAATCCAGTGAATGGTTTGTTTGGATCCAGAGGTTTGGTTCAGGCCCTTTCTGGTCATTTTTATGTAGCGTTTGCCCCCAAGCCTAAGGCTTCTCCCTCCATTTCTCTTGGCAGGTTGTTTATTTCACAGCTCTCTTTCCATATGTTGTCCTCGTTATCCTGCTTGTGCGAGGTGCCACCCTGGAAGGGGCTCGGAATGGCATTGAGTATTACATTGGAACACAGTCCAATTTCACAAAGCTGATGGAGGCAGAGGTGAGACTCAGGGGTGGTTCTGAAAGCATAACATATTTGCTTGCTTAGATCAGCTCGTAATTACACAATCTCAAAGTTTATAAAGGCTGGCATGTGGCTCGGTTTCCAGAATACAATAGCTTCCTTCTTAACCAGACAGACTCCTCTTAACCACAATTACAGCAAAACCCTCTCTCCCCACCTAGAGCCCATTTATCCAGAAAAAGGGCAAGTCTGCCGCATCATTTGAACAAAGAGGGGTCTGGGTAGGGTTGCCTGCTATCACAGCTACATCTGAGGTTTCGGTGTTACCATCCTCCGTTTTTCCGGAGTGTGTAACTTTACTCGCTAGCCATGGACGTACCCTATGGCCCGGTGATAAAGTTCTCACCATGAGAGTGAGTTTTAGGGCTGCCTGCTTTGGTTCGCATGAATTTCAAGGCATTTTATCTGCAGGTTTCATGAGTGTTTGAGCTTCAGTTTTCGACTGGTCACCCAAAACTGTGCCTTGCCTTGGAAGTTAGATCAGGGCAGAATAGAGGGTGGAGAGCAAGGGAGGATACTTGCTCCTAGCATGGATCTTCTCTGAGGTTCTCTCCAACACCAGCTCCTGTTTGAAGACCCAAGCTCAGGTGTGGTTCTTCCTAGCATGCTCTAATAAAGGCTGGCCGGAGGCTGGGAACAGCACTTAGAGCCTTGCACACTCAGCTGTCCATCCAGATCTCACCTCTGTCACAGCGATGGCTGCTGCCATATTATTGCTGGTTGGTGTCCGGTATTGTTTGGTTCTCAGTGGATGGGTGTCTGGTGCACATCACCTGAAATGCTGGTGTAACCCGAGAGTGCCTCCTCAGTCGCAGAGGCAGTTCTTCCAGGTCCCCGTCTGAGGAGCACGGGTGGGACCATGTGTGTGTCAGCTTCCACCATTGCCAGCCTATGCTGTCTGTTTTATTTCTATATTGGTGTTTCTATGACGTTCATATCTCAGCGCCTCCCAGACACATCAGTAAATTACATGTCTCCTTGCTCCTGTGCAGTAGGAAAGTACTTTCCCCACCTGTCTGACCTCTTGGGAAACTGAGGTGCAGAACATTTAGATGACTTTGCCCAAGGTCACGCAGACGGTCAATGGCCAAAGTAGGAATAGAATCAAGATCTCCTGGGTTCTGGTTCAGTGCCTTAAGCACAAGACCAGCCTTCACGCCCTCTGGATAGGAAACGTCACTCCCCGGGTTCATTGATACGTGACACTTCTCACTAAAATTCCATAACATTATTTTTTAAAAAAATGCAGCACCCCTTACAGAACACACGTAACGGGTTAGAAC